>NC_068567.1:46757120-48233370 GCF_025698545.1 Gossypium raimondii | reverse complement strand
TTGTCCATCTTTTTAATATAATCTATATAATATTTAATATAATATTAATATAGACATCCTCTAGATACTTCAAATCGAAGCAATTGGATGTCCGACTCGGGCCTATATGACATGATCGATCAATAGAAATACTCTAACACTCCACCTTTGTCATATATTATATACATCACACTAGATAGATATCATATTCATGGAATACGATTCACTTTCAAGACGCCTTGGTCGTGAAATGGTAAACACGTGAGAATCAAAATCTCATGCTAAAGAGCATGGAGGTTCGAGTCCTCAAGGCATTATATTGAGAATGCTCATTGAATTGGAATACGTTCGACAGTGGAACACGAGATCTTGGTGATCTTCTTTATCTAATGAATGGGGGGTCTGCTTTGAAATTGTTCGCCATGCACCTACCCCCGAGTATATGCTTCAACATGAATCATGTACACAAGGGTAGATTAATACAATATAAACCTCTAGGAAGATGCCCCCCGTAACCCACCAGATCAAGTACATTACATAGTCCGTTTTAGTAATTGACGACTTACTCGTTCCGTGACTTTAGCACTGGACGTTCCAAAAATGGGTACTATAAGGTCGGTGAATTCAATAATAGCCGCTTGGTGGCATTCCAACTTTCCTTCTCCTTTCAGGACTTATCCGAAAGAGAATTCATTACTTCTCGATCGTGAATATCTGAATAAGGCAAACTGCCCTGTAGATATCTTTGCTTTAGAACAAAAAAATTAGAATAGAATTAGGCTCAGTCAACTGGAATGTGTATTATCCATATATTATCTATATAGAGGATTCTCCAGTTGAGAAGATCCATCGACCTGAGACAAAGAGAAAGGTCTATCTATTTTATTTAGTTATTCAGTTAAACCAATGATTCATTATTGGAGCAGATAGCAACAACCATCTCATCCGACATGCGTATTTTTTATTTTCCAATGGATTTACATCTTTCATTAATGGAAATTTTTTGATGTAGTGAGTAATAGCTTTGGTTGTTCGCTGTTCAAGAATTATTGTTTAGGCAGTTCATACCATCCTTACATAGTGTTTTGATCTAAGATTTCAATTCTTCCATGTTTCAGCAGTAGCATATTGTTTTATGGAGCTAAGGTCCAAAATATGGAAGAAACAGGTGTTTCCACAACTCTACCACCTATTCAATTCCGTTCCACTTAATCCCTATTTCATGACTACATATCTTTTCGGCTAAGTAATGGGAAACCTTTCTCGTCTTACATTATTTCAATTTTCATTTCATCCAAGAAAATCCATCTTTTCCTCAACAATGTCTTTTTCATTTGATCCAATAGCCTTCCGTTAGATAGGAACATATTTAAAAAATACTGATAACTCTTGGATGGAGTATTAGAACAGAAAAATCCATTAGATAATGAACTATTGGTTCTAAGCCATCTCTGGCGATGAATCAATAATTCGAAGTGCTTTTCTTACGCATTCTTAATAAACTAGCGTTTATATATAGATGTAAGAGGATTTGTTTGGGAAGAAGCCCCTTTGACATCTCTTCATCTACAAAGAATTCTCGGTGTGAAAACACAAAGACAAAGGGTTGATCTTTGAATAGGAAAAAGAGTGGGTCCCCATGATCCCAAATGAATTGGCTTATTCAAAAAAAGCCTTGTTCTTTAGAAGATCTATCTCGTGCCTGGTACTGCATGGTTCCACTCTGAAAGAACGTTGAATCATTCTCTTGAAGCTCATCCTTTTCATCATAAATGATCTGCTTGCCCCGAAAAGACCCGACCTAATAGGGAATTTCCAATTCATTTGGCCTTTCAATACAATCAACTAGAAAGCCCTAAGGGCGTCATATCTAAGAAGCCCAAACTATACGATTGAATAAATCCTCCTTTATCTGTTGCGGGTTAAGTACTCCTTCTTTTTCCATTCTTTAAACTCCAATTCGTATTTTTCATAGAGATTTCTTGGATCAATGATAGAACAAGATCCATTTTGCATCATATATAAGAGATTCCCCAGCTCAAACTAAAGATGTAATGTCACTCAATTATTATCAAACTGACCACAATTTTTTTCTGTCCGTGAGGATCCCATCAGAGCGCCTTCTACTTCTAATAAGCCATGAACTAGATCAGAATCATTCTCAACGAACCCATAACAAGTGATCCCATTTTTTTCATAGGGTCCGGGTAGAGACCAAAGGTCTTAAGTGACCGATCTGGTAGAACAACTCAAAAGATAAAGAAGTATCGTTAATTTCTTCATTCTTGTTCCAAGATTGAAGTACCATTTGTACAAATAAGAATCCCCTTCGTTACATGATTTCTTCTTCATATAGATAGATATAGGATCTAAGGGGCAATTACTTAGAAGTACATTTTGTACAACAGCCCTTCCTATATGATAGAAAAGGATCCCATGATCTTGAATCGATCTTACCTGGGATTGCAAATCCCAAGTTTGTCTATGAGGAGCATATCTAATTGTATTAGTGTCTATAATTGATTTCTTCTGTGTAATACTAATCGATAGGGCCTCATTGGTAAGTGCTACAAGATCTCGTGCATTGGAACCCACAGTTGTGGACCCGAATCCATTAGTATGGAACATGTTCTTTTCTAAGTGAAATCCCCTAATATATGAAAGAGTGAAAAAATGCATTCATTGTTGTGGAATAAGGAGCCTTCGTATCTTAATACATGTATTTAATTTATTCGGGGCTATTAGAGTGGTATCTACTTTTTGGGGAATATGATTTGAAGCAATAACAAGAATATTTCTAGTGGAACATTTTTCACGATCCTTGGAGAGATAGTTCACTAATAGATCGAGGGATAAGTAATTCGCCTCATTCACATCCAGATCATGAATGTTTGGAATCCGTAGTATGCAATGAGACATTACTTTTGCTAGTTCGAATTGAAGGGTGATATAAAATCGGTCTATTTCCAAAATCATATCCATAGTTAACACATTCATCATAGTTAGAAGCTCTAGCTCCGTATCAAGGTCATGATCAATAGCGTCACTAGCATCAATATCGTCACTATCAACAATATCGATATCATCAATAAGAAAACCTTTAAGCTTATTATCTAGGAACTTGTTCAGGAATACTATAATGAAAGGAACATAAGAGTTTGTCGCTAGGTATTTGAACAAATAGGATCGTTCGGTTCCTATAGAACCTATCACTAAAATACCCCTAGAGGGAGATAGGGCTAAGTGGAGCAAAAAGGATTTTCCACGAGACAGGAAATGAAAACTATTAGCCCCACATGAAGTTTGTGAATAAGTGATTGTCTAATAATGAGCAAGGAATATCCGCATTTCTGCTAAACAGGATGTATTGAACTCATAATTCATTAGATACTTTTTATGAATGTCAACTAAGTATCGTAAGTAAATTGGTCCCGGTTGTTCTATTATTTGATAACCAGAGTCATTCTTTGATAAATGATCACTATGAGTCAGACTCAATAGAATTTGATCAATCCTTTTTTCTGTCGTTAAGGTGGAGAATTGAACCAAGAATTATTTTTCTTTATCATCAATCAAATCACTGTTCGCGACCTAGGATTCTATTTTCTCATCAATCCAATCACCTCTCACGTTTTTTATTTTTCTTATCAATGAATAGATCTCTTTACTTGTATAACTTAAATGTCTCGTATTTCTCGAAAAAATTATTCGATTGATGGGATTTGGTATGATACTTATGAGATTGATGATATCGATGAGATTGATATTCAAATATTTCTTCTTAGAATGTATTTATTTAACCCCGTAAGTGGGACCACCACCCCATAGCATGTTGCCGCCAAAAGAAAAACCTTGTATTTCTTTTAGAGAATCTCTTAATTGTTCCAGAGAACTAGAAAAAGATTCTTTAACCAGAAAGAATTCAGTTCAGATGTAGGGTACCTATCCAGAAGTTTTCTCAACTCAATCATGTATGATGGAATCATGAAAGATTTGACCTTTTTGAACTCTACCAGTAACTCACTAAATGGCTCAGGAAACAAAGAGAAGATCTGCACGAACGAGATATCCAGTAACAAGAAGAAGGAAAAAGATTGAATAGAGAAACTCCTGAACATTTGGCGATCTCAGATGTGTCGATATCAATGGTGACTCATTATTTCGATGAATCATTTCTTCGGAAAAAGAAAATTATGTAAACACTTACTCGAAATCTCACTTATCATATTTCATTGTGGAAGGCACAATTTTTTCTGAAGAATTCGCCATGATATATCTGATCCATGCATAATATCATGAAAAATGGATACAAATTTTTTACTACTACTTAGTATCGGTAATAGGTCTGCAAAAGTATCTAAAAATATTAAATTTATATATTTGTACCCTGTCGAAGTAAGGAACCATGGCATATATGTTTGGAATAGATTCCATTTTGAGAGAGTTGAAAAAGTACTATCTCGTTGAAAGGTTCTATACATCCACCCTTTCTCAACGTATTTCTTTAGACAAAGACTTTGTTTTTTCCGCTTTTCAGATGGTAAATATTTCTCAGAACATGGAGTCTGAATCAAACCAATGTTTGAATTGAAATTGAGATACTGATGCAAATTCTTCTCTTCTGAATAATATGAATTCATATCTGAAAGAAGTTAACAATAAGTTCTTTCAAAATTGATTATTTGTCCCTTTATTAGAGGTGTTCCCAAAATGTCTGCAATCGATTTAGTTCAGAATAGATGGCTAAAATTAGTACCAAGACAATGCTGAAATAGAGTCAATCAACATTATCTGGCTCAAAATAAAGATTTAACAAAATGGGATTCAGATGAAAAAGAAAGATTAATTCATTACGAAAAAAAATGATTTTCAAGCGAACTCATTACTAACTCAAGAATATAAACTGAATTAAGAACAAAAATATAAAAAAATCTAATTTAAAAAACAATATGGATATGATTTTTATCATATAAATCTATTAATTATCAAGATAAGAGGGACTCGTATGCTTATGGATCACCATTCCAAGTAAATAAGAGGAAACAGAGTTCTTATCATTACAACATGGATAAACAAAATTTTTTTGATACACTGAAGGATATCCTATCCATAATTATCTAGGAGAAGGTGATATCCTAGATGCTATAAGGAATTTTTTGCACAGAAAGTTTTTTAATTGGAGAATTCTTCATTTTTGTCTTAAAAATAAGGTCGATATTGAGTCATGGGTCGATACCAGTACCAAGAGTAACAAAAATATTAAGATTGTGGTTAAGAATTATCAAATAATTGATAAAATGGATCTTTTTTATTTCACAATTTATCAAGATCAAGAAATCAACCCATCCAATAAAAAAGAAAGTCATTTTGATTGGATGGGACTGAATGAAGAAATACTAAGTCATCTTATAATATATCTAGAACTTTGGTTCTTCCCAGAATTTGTGTTGCTATATAATGCATATAAGGTTAAACCATGGATCATACCAATAAAATTACTTCTTTTCAATATTATTGAAAATAAAAAAGGGGACTCCCTTATAGCATACAACGAAAAACAAATTATTATATTAGAGAATCGAAATTAAGAAGAAAAAGAACCCATAGGTGAATGGGGTCTTGTATTAGATGCACAAAAACAAGGCAATTCTAAATTCGTTCTCTCAAACCAAGAAAATGATGTTGAAGAAGATTATGATAAATCAGACAAAAAAACGTAGAAAGAAAAAGCAATACAAGAGCAACAAGGAAGCAGAGCTTGATTTCTTCCTAAAAAGGTATTTGTATTTTCAATTGAGATGGGATGATTCTTTAAATCAAAGAATAACCAATAATATCAAAGTATATTGCCTCTTGCTTAGACTGATAAATCCAAACGAAATTGTTATATCCTCTATTCAACGGGGAGAAATGAATTTGGATATTTTGATGATTCAGAAGGATTTAACTCTTAGAGAATTAAAGAAAAAAAGGAATATTGATTATCGATCCGGTTAAATCATCGGTCAGTAAAAAATGATGGATAATTTATTCTATATCAAACTATAAGTATTTTGTTGGTTCACTAAAAATAAACACCAAATTAATCAAAGATACCAAGAAAAAAACTATATTGATAAAAATTATTTTTATGAATTTATTGCAAGATATCAAAAAATGACTGAAAATAAAGACAAAAATCATTATGATTTGTTTGTTCCTGAAAATATTTTATCCCCTAAACACCGGCGAGAATTGTGAATTCGAATTTCTTTCAATTCAAGGGATAAAAATGGTATGCATAGAAATGCAGTATTTTTAAATAATGTAAAAAACTGTGGTCAAGCTTTGACTAAAAACAAACATCTTGATAGTGAAAAAAAGAAACTAATTAAATTAAAGTTCTTTCTTTGGCCCAATTATCGATTAGAAGATTTAGCTTGTATGAATTGATATTGGTTTAATACTAATAACGGCAGTCGTTTTAGTATGATAAGGAACCATATGTATCCGTGTCTAAAAATTCATTAATGGTCCATTTTAATGGTACATTTTCCCCTATATTATGCATATATCTAGGGGTAAGCAAAACTCGATTCGATTCGAAAAAATCGAAAAAAATTTCGAATTTCGAGTTAAACGAATCGAGTTATTCGAGTTATTCGAATCAACTCGAATTTTTTTTCGAATTTCGAGTTCGAATCGAGTTGAGTTTTCGAATTCGAATAACTCGAATAATTCGAATAATTCGAATATTAAACTATAATATTTTACATTTTTACCCTAAACTCCCAAACCTTTTTACTTTTCCCTCAAAACTTTTACTCCTTCCCACTTTTCCCCCAAAACTTTTACTCCCCTCCCCTCCTAACCCCCCAATCTACCCAAAATCCATTTCCCACCCAAATTTTAGTCTCCCATTTACTTTTTCTCAAAATTTTACTCCAAAAAACCCTCAAAACATTTTATTTTCCCCCACAATTTTTACTTCTTCCCACTTTTCCCCTAAAATTTTTATTTCCTTCCCATCCCACCTCCCATCTACCCCAAACCCTCCCCCTCCAATTTTTTTTAATATTTTCCCTCCAAAATTTTACTCCCCCTATTTACTTTCCCTCAAACTTTTATTCCCCAAAACTTTTATTTTCCCTTAAACTTTTACTTCTCACCCTTTACTCTCAAATAAAAAATCAAAATTATCCAAAAAATCACTAAACATAAATAGTAATAATTTTATTTATATCTACTATTTATATTATTAAATTAAATTTCACATTTTATATTATTTATATTATTGAATTGTTTAGTCATATTGAATATTTATATTAAAATTGAATTATTAATTATGCCATAAAATATTCGTGTTAAAATTTTATATTGGTATCAATTTCACATTTTATTTTTAAAACAACTTTTATTAAAAATCATATTTTTACATTTAATATATTATTTAATTCCAAAATACATAGTGACAAGAATCTAAAGATAATTGAAACAACTAAGCAAGCAAAGAAGCTAATCAATATATAAAAAATTAATAAATAAATTATGAGGTGATGAAAGTTAATAAAAAATTTGATTAAGGTGGACAAATTTTATTACGATGGGTGACAATAGTTACAAGGACTCAAAATTATTTTTTAAAATTTAACTCGAACAAATATATTCGATTCGATTCGATTCGAATTCCATCTCACTCGACTCGATTCGAGAAAATTTCAAATAAAGTTAGGATGATAAAATGAGATTCGAAAACTCGATTAACTCGAAAATTTTTGATTCGATTCGATTCGATTCGATCGAATGCTCACCCCTACATGTATCGTGCCAGGTATATGAAATCAAATAGATGGTCACAAGGATTGTCTTACATTTTATACTAATCTCTCCCCAAAAAAGCATGTTTTTTTTACCACCGCACAAAGAAAATATTTTGTTGCGAATGAACAAGATATTGATGAATTGTCCATACGTAAAATCATAATTATTGATACAAGCCTTTTCCACTTAAAAATGGAATCTTTTGTTACAATAGGAGCAGAAGTGATGTGGATTATTCAAGAATCGAAGTCGATTTGCTTTATAAAAAGAAGATATCAATGAACTTCTATGAAATGGTTTCACGGGATTCAGCCAATTGCCTTGATAGTGGGATATCATTGAGAAATAGGAATCCATGTTATCAAAAGATTTCCTGCGATTATTTCTAGTATGGAATGAGTCAATCATCCACTTTGGTATCTTATTGACCAAAAATGGTGATATTGTTCCTCCACTACTATATATATTAGGATATGTCATATTTGTGTTCTTATTTAACCCTTTTTTAGTCATCCTAGGCATTCGGTGTTTTTTGGTTTTGGGCGCAGCATATATCTGTCAAGTTCAAGATCTTTCAATGCAATAGTTATATGACAAGTGGTTCTTTTTATGAGATAACTCCGTCTTCAAGCTCAAGGTTTTAGTCTTTTCAGAGTAGTTCCCTTATTTACTGCGACTTGACTAATGATTAAACTCGCTTTATTAAAACCCCTATTGTGACAAGCATTTGCTGTTGCAGAATAAACCAATTTTAAAATGGGATAACATGCTCAATAAGGCATGAGTTCTAGTATCATAAGTGTTTCTTCGTAGGAACGTCCACAAATCGTCCACAAATCTGATTAATTATTCTTTGTGCTTTGTGAGCAGACAGACATATATGTTGACCTAAAGTGTATACTTTGTCTGAAGTTGTATATGGGTTCCTCCTGTGTTTCTTTATCTTTATCATAAAGTTTAGCTCTCACTAATGAATTCATTAATTAATCTCTATTTTTTATTATAATTTATTATAATAATATTAATGATGAGATTTATTATCATTTTTTGCGTGTCCGCGTAAATTTATAGTAGGTGCAAATTCTTCCAATTTATGTCTTACCATACGATCTGTTATATAAATGGGCAAATGTTCTTTTCCATTATGGATAGCGATAGTATGGCCGATCATTGTGGGTATAATGGTAGATGCTCTGGACCAAGTTATTATTATTTCTTTTTCCGCTTTTGTATTAAGCTTTTCGATTTTTTTAATAAATGATTTGCTACGAAAGGATTTTTTAGTGAACACGCCATTTTTTTACTTTAAATATATATATATATTTTGTTTTTGTAAAGACGAAGAAAGAAATAATCTCTCCCATTTACTCCATCGACGAAGAATCAAATTATCACTATATTTATTCCTTTCTCTACTTTTTCTTCCAAGTGCAGGATAACCCCAAGGGGTTGCGGGTTTTTTTCTACCAATTGGATCCCTCCCTTCACCCCCCATGGGGATGGTCTACAGGGTTCATAACTACTCCTCTTACTACAGGACACTTACCTAGCCAACATTTAGATCCGGCTCTACCCAAACTTTTCTGGTTCACCCCAACATTCCCCACCTGTTCAACTGTTGCTAAGTAATTTTTGGATATCAAACGGACCTCCCCAGAAGGTAATTTTAATTTTGCCGATTTCCCCTTCTTTGCAATCAGTTTCGTAACAGCACCCACTACTCTAGCTAATTGTTCACCCCTTCCAAGTGTGATTTCTATGTTATGTATGGCCGTGCCTAAGGGTATATCGGTTGAAGTAGATTTTTCTTTTTGATCGATCAATCAAAACCCCTTCCCAAACTGTACAAGCTTCTTCCAAAGCATACGACTTTACGGATGTAGATGATGATATCTATACAGATGGATTCATATAATTCTTATCATATAATTCTTATATATATTGTACAATGAAGTACCACATGAGTAGATATATAGGAATCCAAATCTGTCGAACCACTCATGTTATGATCTTCTGCATCCTAGGTCTTCTGTTTAGATCATCGGCTTATGTTCTTCATGCGACATTCAAATTTGAATGACTCTATGAAATTACGTCGATACTTCCACATATTATGGGTAACTAGGAGACATCTATATTTTTCCCCAGAAGAAACTTTAGAATTACCACTACTTAGCTTTCAATTCACCTCTGACCATCAAATGAAATGTGAATAACCCGTCCTCCTCTCTTTGAAACAAGGGGCACTTCTGGTTCTGCCGGTGCTGGAAACAATTTTTTCTTCTCCATATTACTATATCTCTAGAGTCAATAATTTTATATGAGAAACTACTGAACTCAGTCACTTGCTGCCATTACTCTTCAGTTTTTTGTTGAGGTTTATCCTGTAGAGGTACTCAAATTAGATCAGTGATCGATTTTTAGGTTTCGTCATAGACCTAATTGGTTCCTTCTAATTACATAAATCAATAGTTCAAACCGCACTCAAAGGTCCCATTTTCATAGGAACTTCTGTACCAGAAATAATGGTATCTCCAATTATAGCCCCTCTAGGATGTAAAATATATCTCTTCTCACCATCCCCATAGTGACCCTTGCCAAATTTGAATATAAAAAGTAATGGAATATTGTGTAAATTTATCCTTTTTACACTTTTTCTTTTCTTTGTGACCTTTTCCGAGATCATCCTTGCATTTGATTCAATAGAAAAGTGAACAACGACAAGAAATAGAATAACCCAAATTTGAAAAATTAATCAAGTACCTAAAATAATAATTATATTAAGAATGTTATTAAATTATATATTATTTTATTAAATTGTATTAATAATTATGTTAAAATATGATTAAATTATTTATTATGATATTTATTAATTCATATTTTAATAATAATTATATTAAGAATATTATTAAATTATATATTATTTTATTAAATTATATTTAATAATAATTATATTGAAATATGATTTAATTATTTACTTTCTATATTTATTAAATTATATTTACTAATAATCTTATTAAAATTTAATAACAATAACAATAATCATCTACCTAAAAAAAGTCTACTAAGGATATTCTAGTCATTTAAATATTTTTTCTTATGCTATTACAACATCTATTTCATCCAACCAAATATAAAAATACTATTACATTCTATTCAATTCCATTGAACTAAACAATTGAATTACTGATTACAACTCTATTCTACTACAACTTTATTCCAGTACATTTCTATTCCATTACAGTCTTATTCCATTCACTCCAACCAAACGTGATGTTGATGTATTGAATTTATGTACTATATATAACTCTTATTTATGTAATGCATGATATATATCGACAATAATTTATGGTGGTAAATTCTTTCTTTACGATAATAAGCATGATAAATTTATATATTTTTTTATGTATGTGTTGAGGTTAATATTATTTTATTTATACATTTATGCATAACCATGTGTATATCCTTATAACCATGTGTACATTCTTGCATTACTTTTGTATATTATCATATGCATTATTTTTATATATTATTTTATAACATTTATGCATAATCTTAACAAAAAACCACTTAATATCTATGTAAAACAAAATATTGTAATTGACGAATTTAATAAAAAATTTAACAATACTAACAATTATAAAAATTCACATCATTATTCTAATTAGAATAAAATATTGATTAACTAATGACATTGTAAAAGTTAATATACCAAATTATATCAAAATAAAATAAATAAATTAAATCTCAAATTTGAGCTAAATATAATAATTAAATTGAAACTTAATTATTCTTATAATAAAAAAATAGAGAAAATAAAATTAGAATTTACTCACTTGTTAAAAAAAAGGATAAACAATGGATTAAGCCTTCATTTTATTTGAAAAAGGAAAACGGAGGTTCATGAGCAAGCTCGCGACGGTGCTCAGCGGACGTCTAGTTTTCATGTAACTGTCTCTCATTGGAAAAGTGGGTACGGTGCTTCAACGGACTCCAAGTCCCGGCAGCCAGTGCTTAGTTCATGATGTATTGGCCAAGCTGAAGCTGCCACGTCAGCATTCCACGACCAAAACGCCCTTAATGTTCATTTAAAATAACAATTTCATCCCTCATCACTACACTTCACAGTTCAAACACACCATCTGCATTTTTAATTTAGCCGTGCTTAAAATTTAAATTCCATGTACCGACCTTCTATAAATAGCGGCTCCCTAACTCTCCAAGCTCATTTCTCTCCCTCCATTACTTAGTTTCTCTCTCTCTCTAATTTGATTCAAATTTCCAAGCCAAACACTAGTTTTCTCTGAAAATTTCTCTTTCTCCTCGCTTTCTGCCATTTCAGTTCTCAGCTCTCTTAATCAAAATTCTACAACAATGGTGAGCTTTAAAATCAAAGCATTTCCTATCCATAATCACGATTTCACGTTTTCTTCGTATTTTCTCTACTCCAATCTCGTTATAACTTGTACCGCTTTATCTTTTCAGGTTGTTGCGCAGAAGGTTAAAGAAGCGGAGATCACTGAGCAAGATTCCCTCCTTCTGGTAAAACATTTCAACTATCCAGTTCTAGCTCGTTTCTTTTATTCCCCTCTGGCATTGATTTGATGTCTCAACACAGCGTTGAGTTTGCTTGTTTGCTGTTCTATACTTAGTTGCTACATAATTTTTTGCTCTGTTTTTTTCCTGTTTGATCGTAATATAGTTCCTTCTTTTATCTTCAAAAATTTGAGTGCATCGATAAAACTCAATCTGATGAATGCAACGAAGGCAGAAACCAAAATCTCTGTTCTCGTTTTTTGCTGAAATTTAACGTCTCTAGGAAACTCGGATATTAAAGGCTTTGTATGTACCAATAGTCTGCAGATCTGAACATTTTAATTTTGCTTTGTCGCTTCGATGAAAATTTTGCTCATAGCTGGTAATGCCCGCCGTTAATTTTTTTTTTTTTTTTCAGTACTGATTCCTTATATTTCATCGCAACTTCGCGAGAAAATTTGCTCTGTCTTTCTGTTTCTCTCGTGAATTTTGCTGCACAATGGATTCGAGTTTCTTTTTTCTATTATCATAGTTAGACCTAGAAGCTTTTGGAATTGCAGCTTTGATTATAAATATATTTAACTTGATCTCATCTTTGTGTATTGATTTTTCTCCTGACAGACGAGGAACTTGCTTCGTATTGCTATTTTCAATATTAGCTATATCAGAGGCCTTTTCCCAGAAAATTATTTCAACGATAAATCCGTCCCTGCTTTAGGTAAGCTTCTTCATCTAAGACTTTCACAAATTTCATTTTAAAATTTCCAAAATCTCTATGGCTAATTTCTTCAAAATCGTAACAATTATCATTAGAGATGAAGATCAAGAAGCTAATGCCGTTGGATGCAGAGTCTCGTAGACTGATTGATTGGATGGAGAAAGGCAAGTTGTTTTCCTTTGATTCTTCACTTCTTTTTCCTGTTTTCATCGTTTTCGCATCCTTGAATTTAATTATTCGATCATTTATCTCTTCTTCCCAGGTGTATATGATGCATTGCAGAAAAAGTACCTGAAAACATTATTGTTCTGCATATGCGAATCAATAGATGGAGCAATGATTGAGGAATACTCCTGTAAAATTTCCGAGTCACCGTTTTTCTAACCGTATTCAAAGTTTTAGTGGTTCGATTCTTGATTTAACAGATTGAGTATCCCTTCTCAATGCAGTCTCTTTTAGCTATTCCAATTCTGATACCCAAGAGGTTTCGATGAATATTAATCGCACTGGAAGCAAAAAGCATGGCAGAGCATTCATCTGCAACTCCACCACTGAAGTTAGTCCCAATCAAATGAGGTGATAAAAATTCGATTCATTCTACCCAGTATAATCTTGAATTTTCTACCCATTGTTGTTCAGAGATGCAATTTTAAGTTAAAACTTCCATAACAACGTAAAATTTCAGGAGTTCTGCTTGTAAAATGGTCCGTACTCTGGTTCAATTGATGAGAACTCTCGATAAGATGCCTGAAGAGGTAAATTTTAGCAAATAAGCTTTCTAAATATTTCTTTTACATACAGCTGTATTGGTATTATTAATTGTGATATATTCATTCTATCTTCTGTTTCAGCGTACTATACTAATGAAACTCCTCTACTATGATGATGTGACGGTACGCCTTTCTTATTTTCCCCGTGAAGACTTTGCTTCACCATCTACATCAAGTCTGGGGCTAAAATTATTTGTGAATTCTTATTGTCTATATAAGTGGATTGGGTATTTGGTTGTTGAGCATATGTTCGCTTCTCCGGGTAAATGTCGTAAACTTGGCCAGCTGTCGCATGCTTGCAATGCATATTGAACTGAAGCAACTCGTTACTTGTTTGTCTATGTGCTGATTTTCCTTCGCGTAACTGTTTTGTTATAACTGTTTTGTCAAAGTTTTTAGATTTAACGCGCTAATTTCATCAAGTACAGCCAATGGACTATGAGCCTCCATTCTTTAGAGGCTGTACGGAAGAAGAAGCTCACAATTCATGGATCAAAAATCCTTTAAGGATGGAAGTTGGAAATGTCAACAGCAAGCACTTTGTGTTAGCTCTCAAGGTAACTGTTTGAAGGCTTTTTGGATGCAGGGATCGCATTTGTGGTTCGTATATTAATCAAAGTTTTCGATACTGGTGACTTTGTACAGGTGAAAAGTGTGCTTGATCCTTGTGGGGATGAAAATGACGACATTGAAGATGAAGAAGTAAGCCTTGGTGTTGACTCTGTTCAAAGGGATGAATCTTCCGACTCTGATACTGAGGTAAAATAACAGTCTCCTTTGTTCAGTTTATGTACTGTTGCCCTTTAAAGCACGCTTGTAATATATGAAACCAACTGATACCACACTATCCAAATGATTAGAGCTGTGTTGAGGTCTTGGATTTTTGGCTACTGATTTCAGGTTGGTGAATCACAAGAAGACCAATTTATTGTGGCTCCAGTAGGTAAAGAAATTGTTTCACTAGACCTTATGGTCCTTATTTGTCCCTGCCATGTTTTTTATGAGTTCTTGCTGGGAGAATTTGATTGCCAGTAACAACAATGATTATTCTGCCAGATAAGGAACGATCAGAAGAAGACAATAGTGCGGTTGATGAAGGTAACATTTTAAAGTTATCAATCTGGAATTAGACATTGTAGAGTTTAAAGTTGATAAAGAAGGTTTTTTTTTAAGAATTTCCCCTCACCTTTCCTCTTTCTCTATGAGATGTTTTTCCCTTCTGGATTAGGTTTGTTTAATAATCTATTACCTGCTGCATAGATGATACTCAAGATCCCATGGAAGATGAACAACAGTTGGCAAGGGTGAAGATTTGGATCGATAATCTTCATCTTGACACTGTTGAACTTACTGATGTCCTATCACATTTCCCAGATATCTCAGTGGTAAGCGTGCTATCTTATTCTCCCAAATTATTTTTGACCAATAGAGCCAGAAATTAGTACAGAGTAGTTTGCTTTTGCTTTTTATATCCGTCTTGTTTGCCTTAATATTCAGATTCTAAATCTTACTATTTTGCGCGAATACAGGTTTTGACAGAAGGTAATAAAAGATTTGGTCGAAATTAAAGTTTAAACAGGAAGGGAGTACTCCACAATACCGGATTTCAACTTCTATAATAATAAATTCTCTACTTTTACCTGTTACTACTTTTAAAACCTTTTGATTGATATCAGAAATAATGGACAAACTTGTAAAGGAAGGTGTTTTATCAAGAAGTGGAAAAGACAGTTACACCATAAACAAGCAGAAGGTTATTTTCTTTTTAATTTAAAATTTTTATCCTCATCACCTGCTTTAGATCATTCTCCTTGACATGATGAAAGACAATGCCAGAAATCTGAGTATGAGTTTACGGTTAAAGAAGAAACGGATGGCCAGGTCCAGATTGCTCAGAAATCTCCAAAGCTTGAAGATCACTTGTATATGAAGGTATTTTTAATTCTATTCTATTTCCATTTTCTAAATGATCAACATGAAGTTTAACCGTCTTACATATCGTTAGAGTTGCCTGGTTGCTCTTTTTTGAAGTTTGCAAATTCTGACTTCATTATTGTAACTTTAGGCTTTGTACTATGCTCTTCCAATGAAATATGTGTCGGCTGCAAAGCTTCATAAGAAGCTGGACGGACAAGTAAATCAGACTGTTGTCCGGAAGCTTATAAATAAGATGACACAGGATGGTTTCATTGAAGCTAAAGGCAACCGTAGGCTAGGTATGTGTTGCCACCCTAATAACTATTTCCTCCATATGGTCTTGTAGGATTATTCCTGGTTATTTATTTCATTATTGATCCAGGCAAGCGTGTCATCCACTCAAATCTGACAGAGAAAAATCTATTAGAACTCAAGAGAGCTTTAAACAAAGATCCAATGGTGATGGCTGTAATTTTGTTATTTGTGAAATGCTGCATCTTCTGCATAATGTTTAATAAATTGCTAATTTTCCTAATGAAGCAGGACATGGATTGCACTGAACCTCATAACAAGACCAGTCATCCGGAAATGCAAACAACTGGTACTAAAATGAACCTGTTTCCTATTATTGTTAAGAGTTAAGCCGCGGAAGAAGTTTTGAACTGTGAACATACTTCTCCCTTCAATAGGAAGCAACCTCAGGGATGTGTCTACATGCGGTGTCCTCCACTCCATTGGTTCAGATCTCACACGCATGAGGGGCCGATCTGACATGAACCAAAGTGAACAGACTATCTCAAAGACCAGGGACAACGGAAACACACCCATAAGCATGGCTCAGGTTAGTGTCAAATTAAAGCCTTGCGTATTTCCCACTAGATAGCTAGCTTTCTTATTATCTCAGCTTGGAGTGAATGTTGGATCTGTGCACGCTCAATTTTATTGTTTCATATGTTTGGAGAATTATATTTCTATACCTGTAGCCAAACTCCAAAGTACGAATATACCCATACTTTAAGAAGAACTGAAGAGTCCGGGTTTGACAGTATTCTGCAAAGCTAACAAAGATGTTCCCTTTCTAATTATCCAGCCAATAGCTTCAAGAGAGAGCTTTGTCCCAGGATGTGAGAACAACCGAGTGAATGGTAACTGCGATGAGGTAGACACTATTGTTTGTAGTAGATCATCACAAGATAAGCGAGGCAGGAAGGCAAGCACGGTATGCTGTAAATTCCTTCTAGGTTACTTGCATCATGAACATCCAGCAATGTTTAAAATTCTATCCTCTCATACGTTGTTTCCGGCCCTTTTATTTTTTGGCAGGTCAAGGAGCCTATCCTGCAGAACATGAAGCGCCAGAAATCACAAGCTGTTTGAAAGAAATGGAGAAATGTAACGTCAGTGCCTGAACCAAACTCGAAATTGATTGGTAAATTTTCCTTTTGAAGTAAATCATAGACACAAGTTACTGGTTCCTTTTTCCTTCTAATTGACTGATAAGATAAAAAGAAATTGTTAATTACTGGTGTCTCTAGTACTAAATGAGAATTTACCTTTGAAGCCATTCTAGAATTGTCTTTTGTGATTTGTAGTAATTGGTAGAAGACGGTAAATACTTTTAACCAGACGTGAGATTTATTTGAAAACAAATGCTGCGAGTTTTTTCTTAAGCAATGAAACTGAAATGATCATATTCGATCTTTTAGTAAATGACCCGGAAACTTTTTTACAAATTTGAGGTCGGAATTGTTTAAAACTTTTAAGCTTTGTTTTAGAAATAAAATTGAAAGGGTTGAAAATTGAAGAGATAAAAACTAGAAATGAAAATGTAATTTTTCTTTTTATAGATGTGCTTAATAGGAGAGGTAGAAAAATAGAAAAAATTATTTTTCTATTCATTTTCTATCAATTCATTGTTTGGTGGAGATGAAAATAGAAAGAAAGGTAATAAAACATTTAAAAAATACATATTTTTAACTAACATATAATCTCTTTTGTTTTCTCTTCTCTCATTATTTTAAATTAGAATGATTTATTTTTATACATTAAAATAGAAAATGATAATCTCTTTTATTTTTTTCTTTTTACTTTTCTTCCCAACTAAATACATTCAAAATTTATTTTATTTTCACTTTTTTTCTTTTCCTCCCATGCCTCTATCTTTCCATGCAATCAAATAAATCTTCAACATGAACTCTCCCTGACCTATTAGGAGTGAAATACACAAAACCGCATGTACCCTAAAAGAAAAGGACATTTCTTTTGGTTTTAAAATGCTATCTTATATCCTTCGATGGTTAGAGTTAATTATCATGTAGTCTAGTTAGTCGTAATGCCACATCAGCTAAATGTTAGCCATGTCAGCCTATTTTTTTGCTTAAAAATTTATTCTCTCTCTAACCCCTCAGACGTCAGGTCCTCACCATTTCAACGACAAGCCAAAACTATTTATGACTCGTATTTCTTGTTTTCTCTGGCCGTTCAGAACATTTATTTGTGTATTCAATTTTTTTAAAGAAAAAGACTGCATTCAAAATTTTTTTAGGTACAATGCATTATTTTTTAAATTATTATATAGAAAATAATTTTTAAATAATTAAATATGGATAAGCAGGTGGCGTTTAGGTTTACATTTTTATAGTTGAGTCAAGTTTAAATAAAAGGTCGGGCTATTTTACCCAATTAATCTCAAAAAAATAAATATTTATAAAAATGACTCTGTTTAAAAAATTATGACGAAAATAATTTGAAATCTATAATGTCAGGCGGTGTTGGTCATCTCACCGCCGATATCACCTTCCATCATTCTCTAACCATATCTTAATGATTACCTCGTCCAATAAAAAATGACTTTTTTTTTGTGCCGACATTGTAATGACTGACACCCGAATGTAATTTTTTGAAATACAAAAATATGAGTATTCTAAGAAGAAAAATATTTAATAGGTGTCGTCGTCGAAGTGGCCGACACCGGTTCAAAATTTTTGAAAAATAATTCTTGTTTTTTTGGAGCTGGTGTTGAAGTGGCCGACATTGGTTAAATGCATAGTGGAGTAAAGGCGGCTAAGACAAATGGAGAAGGAAGAATAGAAATAAAGAATGAAAAATTAAAAAATAAAAATGAAACCAAAAGCCATCCATAACTATTATTGAAGAGAGAGAGAATATGAGATGAAAGCAAAAGAGAAAATCTCTTACAATTATCAATGAAATAACATTGGGCCCTATTTACTTTATTATTATGAAACTAATTGGAAAAGTATTAGGGGAAAGTGAAAATGTTTGGTGATTTGAGGTAAAAATGTAAAATATTATAGTATGGTATTTGATTTATTTGAATTCGAAAATTAAATTCGATTTGAACTCAAAATTTGAAAAAAATTCGAGTTGACTCGAATAATTCGATTAACTCAATTCGTTTAACTCGAAAATCAATTTTTTTAGTCGAATCGAGTTTTGCTCACCCCTAGTGATAGATGGGCTTTGGTTTCATTTTTATTTTTTTTATTTTTCATTATTTACTTTTCTTCATGCTTCTCCATCTCTCCTTCCTTCTCCATTTGTCCTAGTTGCCGCCTTCACTCCATTTTGCAGTTAGCCATCACTAACGTCCCTCGGGCTAACTGACACTACCGGAGTGTAGCTCTCTTCCTCTTAAATCCATTTTTTTATTTTGAACCAGTGACGAACACTTCAACATTGGAACAAAAAAAACAAAAAATCATTTTAAAAAAAAAAATTTAAACTAGTGCCGGCCACTTCAACGACGACACCTATTAAAATATTTTTTCCTTTTTCTTAAATCGTAGAATACTCATATTTTTAAAGTTATTTCAAAAAAATACATATGGGTGTCGTCCATTATAGTGCTGACAAAAAAAAATCATTTTTATTGGACGGGGCAATCATTAAGGCATGATTAGGGGATGATGGAGGGTGATACTAACGGTGAGATAGCCGACACCACTCTACAATAGATATTACCTTTCTTTTTCTCCTTTCAAATAAATTGAAATGATTGAAGTTTTTCTATTTGGAATCGTCTTAGGTCTAATTCTTATTACTTTGGCTGGATTATTCGTAACCGCATATTTACAATACAGACGTGGTGATTAGCTGGACCTTTGATTAATTAACATATCTTTTTTTGACTAACCCCTTTAATTCTTAAATTTTTGAATTTCAATTTATTTAATAATTTGAATTTAATAATTTAATCCTAGGAGGTCAAATTCAAATTGCTGTTCAATTTTTTTTTCAGTTTGGTGTAATTTTCGACCTAACAAGAGCGGAATCACGCTCTGTAGGATTTGAACCTACGACATTAGGTTTTGGAGACCCACGTTCTACTGAACTGAACTAAGAGCGCTTTCTTATCATAATAAATAAGACTGTAAAAAAGAGGATTCTTTTATTTTATAACCCCAATACATGGCGCACAACTATACTATCTCTAAATTTCAAGTTATTTCTGTCATAGTTTTTCAAATAGGATCATTTTTGTAAATATTTATTTTTTTGAAGTTAGTTGGGTAAAATAGCCAAAAGGTTGAGACTTCGCTTAAGTACAAAATATTATAAATGTTTTGTATGGCCTGAAGTATAAACCGGATCTAGGAGATGAGAAACAAAACAAAAGCAGTGCAACAAATATATAATTTTTAAACAAATAATGTAAACTTCCAAATAATTCTTTGGTCAATTTTAGATTTAACAATAAAAGGGTAAGAGCAAAAAATAATCAAGAGGTGGATAAAGGAGCAATCAAGAGGAAAGTGAAAGCTTCTGGTGAGCCAGTCCACTGGAACTTAGAGAAAAAGGTCGAATACGACCCTTATGATCCATAAAATCTCAAGGTTGTGGAGGCCCAACCGGGTAATTGATGGTGCTGGGCAACAACATAAATACAGTCGATCCGATACTCATGAAGGACAAGGAGTACATAAACGAGACTATTTTCACCTGAAAATGGGAGAAAGGTTCTTCAAGCAAAGGCAGGGGTAGAACTATCCTTTTGAAGATTCGTAAAGCTGCTCGATTGAAGGCTCAACAGGAGCGTCAATGTCTAGCAAGAGTCCAACACAACATTCAAAGACCACGTTTACATCCTAAAGATCTTATCGGTTACACCAATCCAATTTTGAATCTCGAGTCATGAAGTGTGGTAGAAATTCAAAATGAAAATGAATGCCCTGTGTTCGGGCATCATATGAAATCTATGTAAGTCGAGAGCTTGAACTCCTTTTTTTAGCGCCTAATTATCTCCCTTTTGTTTATCATTGAGAATACCAGTGGAAATGGAGGACCGTAGGTAAAAGGAACCATTCACATTAATGGTTCCCATTAATGGCTGAGGACTGTGTTATAGGAGATGATTCCTCTTCCATTTCTGCTTTTATAAAAAGGTACAAGGTTACACTTTTGTTTACGGACCTGGTTTTTGGAACCTTTGTATGGGCATTGATCCATGTATCTATCCTTTAGGACGTGTGTCTGTTGGTAACGTGATTCTAATGATATTTGTTCAGAAAAGAGCAAAAAAAAAAAAAACACATTTACAGAAGTTGGTGAAAGTTGCTCATCGTTATTTATTGCACGTAAGGCTCTAAATTGTAAAAGACAAAAATGATAAGATTATCTTGGAATTTGATGAGTGTCCAGTGAATCCTATGCAATCATGAATAAATGATTCATTTTTTATAATCCTTAAATGATAAGTTAGGCTAAATTAACTATATATGTCGATTTTTTTATTTGAGATTTAGGCTATTTTTGGAGAGAGAAAGTTGGGCTAAATTAACTATATATGTCGATTTTTTTATTTGGGCTTTTAGGCTTTTTTTTAAATTTAGAAAAATAGACCTTTTTTGAGAGAAAAAGGGAAAGTATATTAAATTTAGGGGTTTTGGTAAGGTTAGGGTTTTAAGGGTTTAAGGTTGAAACCGCGAAAGTTTATAGGTAGATTTGAGGGGTCGGGAATGTGATAACGTACATCAGAACACATACATTTCATATGTCATGGCAGGATAGGACCATTACCTCAAAAATCCATCTTGGGGAAGTCAAGTTTTGGGATGACAATGCTTGATACGGTCACGGGTCGAAGTCTAGGTGGAGGTTCTAGTCAGTGGCCGTGATGCGGTCATAGACTCGAATATAACCGAGGGCTAGTTGATGGTCATTATGCGGTCACGAGTTCAAGCTTTTTGGATACCTGCAAATGATGCCTTATATATACCAGACATAAGATTGAGTTCATAATTATAGGGAAAAACGAAGAGATTTCTGGTGTAATCAATGTAATTTTGTCTCTATTTCCAAGCAGTCGATATCTTTAACCGTTCATTTTTATTTGAAGGTTGACACCAAGGTGTACACAATAGGGTTCTTAGGCGAAGAGTAGATGTTCCGGCACAGTAGAGGTCAAACTCGGGTCGACTTAGCAGCAATTGTAGTTATTAACAGGTTGTTTAAAAACAACAACCATTGTCACCCCAAAAGGAGCATCAACTTTACTGCATCACAACAACCGTTCCCTGCCTAAGAGTTCTCCTGCGTCCATAGTGGTGTCAGCCTTTGGATAAGAAGGAATGTTAAAGGTACTGACTGTCTGGAAACGGAGAAAAAAATTACGCCGATTGTAGCGAGAAGCCTTACTGTTTTTTCGTATTGTTATGCCATTGAATTTTTGTATGATATTTATAAGACAACATTTCCAGGTACCCAAAAAGTTAGAGCTCATGACCTCGTAACGACCATCAACTGGCTCCCCCGTTATACCCCGATCCATGAATGCATAATAACCATCGGTTGAGACTTCTACGTAGACTTTCATCCGTGACCATACAAAGAAAAATCACCTAGGAACTTGACTTCCCCAAGATAGGTTTCAGAAGTAATGGTCTTATCTCGATAGGATATTTGAAATGTGTGCGTCTCAGAGCAATATCCCATCAACGATGACTCAAGAATACCTCGAACGGTCCAAATTTTATTAGCGGCCGAAATTTTTAACACTGAGCAATGTTGTATAGTGGAGGGATAAAGAAGCTAAGGGAGAAGATGTTTGAGGGATGATGAAGTATGAAGTGTAAGACCTCTTTTATAGGCGTGGAGGAAGGGTGGGATTGTAAAGTAGAAAATTCCCGCAGTTGAAAACTCACTGCAAGACTAGCATATTTATCGAATATATTCAAAATGTGCTTAAAATCTGCTAAAAAAATTGAGGGGTCAAGTACTTTTATTTTTCTTCTCTGTTGAAAAAAGCGCGTGACGCCAAGAATCATTTTGTATATTTGAAGCATGTTATGAGGAAAAGAATACCCTCTGAAGCACGCTTTTGATGAAATTATATGACTTGTGAAATGCATTTTTGAGTAATACTTTGTGTTTCATCATCATTATTCAACGAAAGCGCGTATTCAGAAATGGATTTTGGGGCATACATTTCCTCTCTTCTTGTTCTATTTTCCTGTTAAAGTAACGAAATATTCATAACTTATGCATGCAACAAAATTCATATCAAACATTGAAGAGTTGAGTTGCAAGATTTGTCTGCATTTCTTTGGACAACCGTCTACTGATTTTTTTCTTTTGCTCATCCAATTTGGAACTGATATTGAAATGAGTCGACGAGTGAAATCCATTATTCACTACGATGATCAAATATATAATACAGAAGTCGGGGTGGTATTTGCAAGAGCCTAGTCCGTGGAATTGGCATTCAATTGCGAGAGATATGGACTAGAATTAGGAAGAAAGTGGGGGGTTCGACCCAAAGAAGAATTTTGAGGTTGCAATGTAGATATCTTGCTTCTGTTGACCCCTATAGGTATGAGTTATTTGATGTGAAATATGAGCTCGAGATTGAGGCAGTCATATCATCGCACTACTCAAGCAAAAATGTTGTAATGAAGTTATATGTCGAGTTTGCCAAGGTTGATGGATCTGGCCCATCTTCAACCACCGTTGCAGCTAATGTTGGAACCAAAGCTGAAGCAGAAAGTCCTACTACACAATTGTGTGGTGGGTTTACTGGCTTGTTACAAAGCTCCTACTATGATGTATCTGAAACATCTATGGGTAGACATTCATCGATTTTCGGCACGGATTTAAACTTCAGTGACCACTACTGTAACACCCCTAACCCGTTTCCTTCACCAGAATAGGGTTACAGAGTATTATCGTACAAAACAGAATATTCAACTTCAAAACAGAAACAATTATGCAATTTAAATATAATCATTTAAAAACTCAATTTAACGATAGAAAAAATACACTTACGGAACCCTAAAAACAATTTCAAAACAAATAGGGACTAATTTGAATCAAAACAAAAATATCATGAAAATTTTGAAAAATTTTACAAACAGGGGTCACACGGCTGTGTGGATAGGCCATGTGACGTAGGCTAGACCGTGTGGACATTCGAAGTCTGGACACACAGTCGTGTCCCAGCCTGTGTGTCCGTCTGTGTGGATATTCAAAATAGGGCCACACGGCCGTGTCACAGGTCATGTGTCAAACTGTGTGTGCATTCGATGTTGAGCCACATGGCCGTGTCATAAGTCGTGTCTTAGATCTTGTAGCATACTGACTTGAAACACACGACCGTGTGACAGTCTGTGTCCCAGGCTGTGTGTAGCATAAGTTGCCCCTAAAATAAGCCAAAACATTGCCCTTTTTTTGCACAACAAACCATACCATTTCCAATCATTTCCACTTGACCAAAATATTTTAAAACATTCCAAAAGCATACCAAATCAACCATTCTACAAACCTAACTAATATGTCACCAAAAGGCACTACAATTCATACACCAAAATTAATCCAACCAACATCTCAAGTTCATTAATTTAGCACATATCAAACATACCAAATCCATTTCAAACTATATGTCATTCAACCATGGTTTACCTATCGTCACAAGGCATGCATAAAGATTCAACAACCTATCAATTTGTACCATTAATTATAGTCCATTAACTATAAAAATTAAGGCATACATAAGCTTGGCACCACTAAAATGTACCAAATTGCCAAAACACACATATATCATTTAATCTAAATGTCTATCCAATGTACCCTCATTGGTACCACAAGTCAACATCCAAATCAACTCAAACTCAATTCCATAAATTCATACTTTAAACTTACATCACACACCTACCATTTAACCACTTCATTCACACTTCAATGAACCGAAAACCATTTAACTCTCAGGATATTCACAAGTGAGAAAAACACATACTTACATATATACATTTATAAGCCAACATCAAGGTATATATGCAAGTAAACCTAAACCACACCACATTGGTACATAGCATAAAAAATCCTATTACATGCCATTTATAATTGTTAACCAAAACTACCAATGTGACGAATGGATAGTGTGATGGTGCACTAACTAGATTCCAATCGATTGAGCTTTCCGATGATCTGCAAGACAGAGAAAATAACAACATAAGCAACTAGTGCTTAGTAAGCTCGTAAAAGGAAACTGAAACTTAGCAAACACACTATGTTAAACCAAGCATAGTTTCATTATGTCATAAGAAAAATTACCTTTCCTATACACACCACCTCACAAGGTCAGTAGGTGAAACAACACATGTAAATCCAACCAATTTATGGCATATTTTATAACAAGCATTTCAATTACATATTCATCCATCACATATATTTAATAAATAATCTCTTTTCATTTCAAGTACACATCACAATATAATCTATATCATCTTTCAAAACCATGAATCATTTTACATATCCATGTTCTCTTTCAAAGCTTTAATTACTGTTGAACTAAATGAAACAATATCAAATATTCGAAAATACTCATATATCATTTAATTCTTTAAACACACCATAAATATAACTAGATAACATATTTATAGACATATGGAACATATAATTACACCAAGTCATTAATATTCATTATCAAACCATACTAATCAAAACATTCATCTCATATTCATACTTATGATACATATCTCACTTGAAACGTGTTACCTAAATAGCGAATGGTTAATGGATGAGATATCGACCTTTCATTGCTACCCTTTTCAACATTTTCCCTTGATATCTTTTTTGAATAACATCATTTTCAACCTTTTCATTTGATATTTCGGATACATCGTTTTCAACCTTTTTATTTGTTATCCTTTTTGGATAGCTTCCTTTTCAACCTTTTCATAGACTTAAAAATATCGAATGTAATGCCATGCTGTCTTTCAACCATGGTATTTTTCTTTTTCGAGTATAAAACCATGATGTATTTCAATTACGGTCCTTTCCTTTTCTCAAACAAAAACAAAATTAATCATCATTACATAAATATTTATATAAAGATATCAATTAATCTTATAAATTCAAATGTAATATTTTAAAATGAAATACAAACTTACCTCGACAAATACAGTTGTAAAAACGAAACCGACGACTAATCTGACATATTAGTTTTTCCTCAATTTAGATCCGTTTGGTTCGTTTCATGATCTAAATAATATTTTCATTTAAATAATATCATTTTAGCACTTAAATAAGCAATTTTATACAATTAAGCCCTTACAACATCATTTTACAAAATTACCCTAATATTTTAAATTTTATGCAATTTAGTCCTTAAACTCAAAATTCACAAATTAACCGTAATCAATGAAAAACCATGTTATCCGATTTTCCTAAAGGTCCATTACAACCCATATTTCTCATAATTTCACATTATTTACATTAAATTTTATCATAATTTAATCCATAAACATTAAAATCACTAAAAATCAGTTTACGAAATAGTCATATTTAACTATCAAGCTTGTAAATCTATCATTAAACTTCAAAAACACTACAAAATCATCAATGACAAGTTTGAAAATCTTTAACAGTTTTGAAAACGGGGATACGGGTTAGTTGGACCTAGTTGCAACAATCTCAAAAACATAAAAATTACAAGAAACGAGTGAAAAATGGCTTCCCATGCATGAGAACATCAATGGCCGAACCTTGGTTCTTCTTGCCATGGTGTTTTAGTGGTAGATAAACAAGAAAGAAGAAGATTAAGACATTTCATGCTTATTTCCATGTTTTAACATTTTTATTTTAATAAAATTACTTAATTTTTAATACACAGTTCATTAAATCCCACTACAAACTGTCCACCATCAACAATTATGACATATTTTCCATTTAAAACCATGAAATTATCCATTTATACTCATCTAGCCCATAAACTAATAGCAATGAACTTTTACAACTTTTATGATTTAATCATTTTTCTTTAATTAACTATCTAAACATTAAAATTTCTTAACCAAATTTTAATATGGTTAACTTTAGGGACAAACCACTTGAACTTAACTATTCATTCAAATAGCAAAATATCAAATCAAAATTTATTATAACGTTATATTTGAATCGTAAATATTAAATAATAATATTTATGAACTCACTTGTCGGATTTGTGGTCCCAAAACCACTGTTTCCAACACCATTGAAAAATGAGTTGTTACAAAACTACTCCCTTAGAAAATTTCGTCCTTAAAATTTCTTACTTAGAAATAAATTCAATTACCAAGTTCTGAAAAACTCATCGATTAACCAAATCAAATCTATCTGCACTAACTTGTTCTCGCTCCATTCAAATCAGTATAACAAGATTCTACATTTTCGTCCATGAAAATCTTTAAACGGTATATGCAATCAACAATAAACATTTTCTTAATTACCCTTGAACTTAATGATATAACACTATATTATGTCTTCCAAAATTTGAATTTCCTGTTCTGACTATCTGTCTGTTTGCGCCATGCTTCATGAAATTTACTCTGGAATCTAGAGGTAAATCTTAGATGCATGCAACTTAACTAGCTTTTCAAGTGAATAATTTGTTTTAACTAGAATAGATGCGCCAATATCATCAGTCCAATAATTACAATTTGGATCAAATCTTTCTTTCTTGTTGTCATATGTACCCTAGATACCAAATTTATCCACCAGTAACCTTTTCTTCTGTCATTGCACATTTTATTCCTACCTGATTTAAAACAAATAGACGTTGCTAGGAACCTTATGTAAAATGTCTTGTACAATCTAAGAATTGTCCATCACACATATTCGCTTTTGAAAATATAAAATATTATCTTAATCCACACTGAAATTAGTGATCTAATCATTCTGAATCTTCTCTCATTTAACTAACAAATTCAAGTATTTTCATTGCATCTCACAAATTCTCTGAAGAATTAATGATTTAACCCTCGACTCTGTAATAATCAAACCATCATAATTCTAGGTCATTTGAGTGAAACGTTATGGTGAACAATGAATTCTTCTCTAGGCTTAGGCTAAAACAGTTGCCTTTTTTGACTAAACAATGTAATAGCTTCATCATCGCATTACAATTATCGATAAATTCCTAATAATCATCTATCGAGATATGGCCAAAAACCTAGATCATCAAATTCATAAATGCTGCAGGAGTATTAGTTAATTCGTAAAGCTTCACTAAAACTCTTAACATCCACAACAAGTTCTAAACGTTATTTTCGATACATCCACATTTGTAACTCACAACTGATAATAATCAGATCAATAATCTGTCTTCGAGAACCTTATAGGACTTTTCAATTAATCGAATAGGTCTTCAATACGAAGCAAAATATGTTCATTCTTTATCGTGACTTTATTCAACTACTAGAATCTAATTACAAACTCTTCAACCCGTCTTTCTTTTTCACAATACAGTGCAAGTGTGTCCCAAAATGGTACACTCAATCGAATAAAACCTCTATAGACTTGTATACTGTCAGTACTTGATCAACTTTCATTTTAGATACTCTGGAATCCAGAACATACACATAAAAAATGCATCTTAGCCTTTTCGGATCAAATTCTATACAGATATCGCTAAATTTTTTTTCCAAACACAAATAGACTTAGTAGATTCAACCGAAATTAATTCATCATTCTACTATCTCCAGTCAATTCATTTCCATCGACAATTCAATATAGCATCATGAACAGTCAACCAATTCATTCACAAAATAACATCAAATTCATTAAAAGATAGTAACATCAAACTAACAGAAAAGTCATAACCTTAAATTTTTCAATGGGCACTGTTTGCAAATCAGGTCGTCTATCAATTAACTCAACCAGTAAACTATTTTCTGCTACTAACATAGTGCATACATAGTAACATCAAAGATATGAAATCCAATACGGTGTGAGAATTTATAGACTTATCAGTTGAGATTAAAACCATAGGGTGTAAGTGGATTTACAAGAATAAGAGAAATGTGGAAGAGAAAGTGGAAACACATAAAGCTAGACTTGTAGGGAAATGCTACACACAGAAAGAAGGTATCGATTACGATAAGACCTTCTCTCTGGTAGCCATGCTCAAGTCTATCTACATACTCTTATCCATTGCCGTTACTCTTGATTATGAGATTTGACAAATGAATGTCAATACAACATTCTTGAATGGCTATCTCGATGAGACCATTTATATGGTTCAACCCACTGGCTATGTTGTCAAAGGAAAGGAGGAGAAAGTTTGCAAACTACTAAGTTCCATTTATAGACTTAAGTAGGCGCCCCGTTCATGGAATAAAAGATTTGATCAAATGATCAAGACTTTTAAGTTTTAGCAAAACATTGATGAATCTTGTGTTAATAATCGTATAAAGGACAAAAAAGTGGTTAGCTCAATAGTTTAGCATGAAGGTTGGGTGAAGCTAGTTATCTTCTTGGAATTCAAATCCTTAGGGATTGAAAGAATAAAACTATAGTTCTATCACAAGCTTCATACATTGATAAGGTATTAGAACTTTTTGCAATGACCAATTAAAAGTCAGACGCTTAGCCGACCGTATCAGGTTTTCATCTTTCTTTAGATGACTATCCTAAGACAATAGAATAAAGAGAGCATATGAGTAAGGTTTCATATGCTTTGGCAGTTGGAAGCCTTATGTATAAATGCTTTGCACATGTCTAGATATTTGTTTTGTAGTGGGAATGGTTAGTCGATATCTGGCAAGTCCTGATCTCAGGCATTGACAAGCTGTAAAGCATATGTTAAGGTATCTTAAAAGAATCAAGGATTATATGCTTGTGTATTCTGGGGGGAACCTTACTTCTATTGGATACACAGACTCAGACTTCTAAACCTTAAAGATTTGAGGAAATTAACATCAAGAAATATATTCATCCTAGGCCGTGGAGACATAGTATGGAGAAGTGTAAAACAAACTTGCACTACTGACTCTACTATGGAGGTTGAGTATGTGGCTACTTCTGAGACAACGAAAAAAGCAATATGGCTTTGAATGTTCTTAACTGATCTTGAAGTCATTCTTGGTATGGAAAAAGCTATAACACTGTATTTTGATAACAGTGCTGCAATAGCTAATACCAAGGAAATGATAAGTCACAAGAGGACAAAACACATTGATCGAAAGTATCACTTGATACGAGAGACAATAGCCAACTGAATTATAGATGTGGTGAAAGTAGCTTTTGAAGATAACCTTGCGGATCCATTTAATTAGACTATTGTAATTAGGAGTTTTAACAAACATGTTAAGGATATGGGAATGCGAAACATGACACATTTACTTTCACTAAGGAAAGTGGGAGACTGTTGGGAAATGTGTCCATATGAAATAAACATGTAATTGTTTTTTATGTTTGAACGATGAATAAATAAATTTCACATTTCACTGTTATGTCTTTTGTATTTCTATCTTTCATAATTTTCAAGCATAGTAAAATTGTGACAAGAAAATATTAACTCATTAATTGTCTAAGTTAAAACATATGATACATGACATTATAAGAACATTTACATTGTAAGAAAGACAACTTACTTTAGTAGATAAGCTAAACGAACCCGCAATTCCGTAAAAGAATCAAAGTGAGCATTTGATTAAAATATTAAGAAGGATTATTATGTCATCTACAATTCCAATTGAGGAGATGACTAGTCTTGGCTAATAGAGAAATTGACTCCACGGGTATAGACATAAATGTATTCATTGGCAGAATGATACATTGGACTAGACCCAAGATGAATTAATTCTGAAACTATTTGTAAATTAATTCACTTGTGACATTCATGGTGTGATTTACCTAAATCCTGAGTCAGTCACTAACCATGCGTATGCAACTCATGTGCTTTGATATAAGTGGAGGCTTATGCTCTAAAGATGATTGAGTCGATAGCCGTTATGTTCGGTACATGACTTGTGTATGACATGACTTTACTAGCAACAGTGGAATTCAAAGCTCAATTAAAGAATTAATGATATCCTCTCATTGGAATTGTGTGGATTGATAAATATGGAACGTGGCCATAGGTTTCTTATTCTCGAACGAGAAATTTATCACAATCATTTGTTAATAGTGAGCATATTAATCATTAAGAAGACATAATGGTGACAATGAGATAAAATAGGTTTGTATTGAGTGAAGGGATTTAACTCAAAAGAATCAAGAATATCACATGAGGGTAACACACACATGACCAGGTAATTGGACAAAGCAGTTGGATGAATTGTTTTCATAAAGAGTATAAAGTAAGGAGTTTTCAATCAAGGTACTTTTTGTGGACTAACTCTATGATTAAGTAATTGCGAATTATTGGAACGATACTTCTGAACATCATTACAATTACTAGAGCCTAATTGTATATGTCCGATTGGTCCCTCCGCTAGCTCAACAAAAGCTTGATTAGACTATATTTGAATTAGAGAAGAAGAGGTAGTATTGTCTAGTATGATCTGAAGTCAACCATTGAGTTAAGTTAAGGATGATTCGATAAGTAAGGTAAGTGGAGCATAGGTATATATATAGGATTTTCTGACGATGTAAAGGCATTAGTTGAAGATAGATTTGGAAATGTAAATAATCAAGATGAAGAGTTCAACATGAAGGATTTAAAGGTAAAGTGTATTTCAAATTCACTAAGTTTGTGTAACTTATAAGTGTTATGTTTACATTTCAGGTTATATAGTATGATTGAGCTCACCAAGAGAGACAAATTAGGAGTATGCCAAGAAAGCGACAATCTAGGATATTATGCATACAGTGGACACCTTTAGATAGTGGCGTAGTGAAAGATTACGCCTTAAAGAGTCTGTATTTAGTAAACCTATGAGTTGAAATAAGTTGTAACTAGACTGATGTAATATATTATTTTAAATACTTTCTTTGTCTTTAATGTTGTGTCTTTAAGTAAAATGATAAGAAAAATGTTTTCAGTAAGGGGCATTTGTTAACTGTTTTGCAAATTTTGTTAAGTGATATATGTGGTAACTCCCGAGATCTAGACCCATTGAATTGGTTCAGGTTTAAGGCGTTACAAGAACATCCTGACCAACATAAAGGACACTAATACAAGATTTTAAACTCAGTTAATATAGCGAACAAATTCAATGGAAACTAATAAGAAAAAGATTGAGATTTAACTAAAGTGGAACTAACAAACAAACAAATAACAAACTGTAAGATCCAGCAAACCTTTTCAATGAGGTCCAAAACATCCTGACCAACATGAATGGCACGAATACAATATTAGAACTTAGTTAATATAGCAAACAAATTCTGTAATAGTCTGTTTTTCAGTGGTGTCAAAAATAGTGGTTTCGGGACCACAAACCCGACGAGTAAGTTCGTATAATTAGTATTTAAATTATACGCGTTGATAATTATTTTATATTGAATTTTGATTTGATGATTTTTAAAAAATTGAATTAAAAGTTAATATATGTGGTTTGGTTCAAAAGATCAGTGGTTATTGAAAATGAGGTATTAGGACCTCGTTTCTATATTTTAAAGTTGTAAATATTTTATAAAATATACAGAGTCATATTATAGGTTAATTGAAGTTTGGTCCGATAATTTTGACGATTGATTGCTTGATTTAGGAAAAAGAACTAAATTGTAAAAAAGGTAAAAGTTGATCGCTATAGATTTAAAATATAAAAAGAACCAAAATAGTAATTAGACCATGGTCAAAAAGTCCAAGCGGCGGTGGATATGATTAATCCACTAGCTTTTAGACTATTTTCTCTTTTAGTCCTAATTAGTTTAAGATTAAATTGTAATTTAGTTTGTTTTGTTGGAATTTAATATAATTGAAGGACTAACTGTGCAATTAAACCTTCCTTAAATAGTAATTATACCATTTGTCTAGTGGTGGATGATTTTAGACTTGAAATGTTAAAGATTTGAATGTAAATTAAAAGGGATATAATTGTAATTAGGTAAATAAATAATTTATAACTAAAAAGAAGCCAAATTAAAAGTGATTTTTCTTGTTTTCTTCTTCTTAAAGACACGAAACACCATGGTTGAGGCTAGGAAACATTCGACCAAGCTTAGGCTATTTGATTTGGTAAGCAAACCTTGCCCATTTTTAGTAATTTTTATATTTTTGAGCTTGTATTAGCTTAATCTAGGTAACTAGGGGATTAATTTGTAAAACTGTCAAATTTTGTGGATTGTGCCATTGATGAAATTGAGATGTTCTTGAAATTCTATGGTAGAATATTAAGCTTGGTTGCTAGATATGACTATTTTGTAAAGTAATTTTTTGTAATTTTAATGTTTAAGGACTAAAATGTAAAATTAGCAAAAGTACAAGGACATCATGTGAAATAAAAGCAAATATGGGCTGTAATAGAGTTCCAAACAATTCGGGTAAACTTGAAATTGAATAAAAATGGTTAAATTGCATGTTTTGGGCTTAACGACTAAATTATATAAAAGTAGAATGTTGGGAGAAAGTTTGTAAAAAATGTAAAAGGGGACTTAATTGTATAAAATAAATTAATATTTCTGTTAAAATTAGTAAATTGAATGGAATTATTATTTTAGATCCTAAAAGAGTGGAAAATCGAAGAAAAGAGAAAATTACTAAATAGCTCATATACTTTCTCGTTGCTGCAGTTTAGTCTGGTAAGTTCATATGGTTTTTAGTACATATTTAAATGTATTATGTGAACCTAGTTGTATAATGTTGGATTATATTGATGAATTTAATTGATAATGGAAATGATGAATTGACACAACGTCGGTCACTGATTGAGCTATTCTAGATGTTACTGCAAACCAGTCCTGTAAGTTTGTTCGGTTTAATTCTAATGTATTTAAATGCAGATTAAATGAATTAAATTGTTTTGTTGAACACTATAATGATGCTATGTATATGAGTACTGAAGCAATGGATCATTATAGCATTGAACGCTAACAAGGTACTTTGCATCGATGAATGTTTGGGTAATGAACTAATATATGTATATAGAATATGAGATAGTGAAGTAGTCATATATTATTTTGTGTTGAGAAACTCTGAACCGATGAACGTAGGATAGAGTACGATTGGCATGCCAATAGGTTATTATGTGCGTGGTATAGGATTGATCTGAGTAATAAAGATGATTTTTTTTTGTATATTCTTTGTTCACTGGATATACCAAGGTCCTATATTTGTTGTGGACTATCATGTTATTTTACAATGTTATTTGGTGTGCTAGATGGTACTAGCTCTTCTAAGCATCTGGTGTGTTGGATGGTACTATTTCTTATGAGCATCTGGTATGTTGGATGGTACTGGCTCTTATGAGCATCTAGTGTGTTGGATGGTTAACTGTGTACTCGCATCCGTATAACGTTCATTAGGCATTATCTTTAATGATTACTGAATGTTATTGAAATGTGGAAATTGATTTGTACTATTGATTTGAGCATTACTCACCTATTGTAAGCTCTAATTGACAGGAACTCTATTAAAAACCTTATCGCTAGGAACCCTGTTGAGGACTTTATTGTCGAAAACAATGTTTATAAATTTTATTAATTGAATTATTATGTGTAATTTAGTAAGCTTTACAATTTAATCGACGAACTTACTTAGCTTTATATAAGCTTACTCTTGTTTTGTCGTGTTTCTTGTAGATAACATTTTGTGGATAATTAGGCGATCGGATCAACTCGAAGAATCACACTATCTGAGGTTCTTTGGTAGATTACAAATTTGATTTGGCTTATATGGCATGTAATAGGCTAACAACTATGATGTTTTGATCTCAACTATATTTCATGTGTGGTATTGAATGTTAAAGGTAGCTAAATGGAAGTATTGTGTGCATATTGTAATTCAGTGAATGTGTATGAAATGGTAGGAAAAATGTTAGATATTCATAAAATAGTTAAATTTAGTTAAGATGTATGTGGTGAAATGGTGAAAATAGAATGGTATAATGATACATGAAAGTATGCTTTGTGTTGTGTTTGGTAGGAAAGGTTTAAGCATGGCTAGGTGTTTGAATATTGCATGATTGGTCACCTTCATGAGTATTTAGGGTCTTGCTTATGCATGTTAAATCACGGTGTAGGTACTTGTGAAATTGGTTGAGAAACATGCTTGAATTTAGTTAATTTTCGGCTCACACGGCCTGGGACACGAGCTATCACATGCCCGTGTGATGCACACGGGCAACCCACACGGCATGTGCCCAAAGTGTGTTTAAAGATAGTATAGGTGTCGTTTCCACACGGGCAGACACACGGCCTGCGACACAGTCGTGGGAGGGTATTTCGAATGTTAGACAAGCTGGCACACGTCTTGTGACATGATTGTGTGATCCAAATCAGAGAGTTACATGGTCCATACACACGGGCGTGTAGGATAGTCACGCGACCATGTTTGGAGGCACACAAGCTAGGCTCTATTACACGGCCTGAACACACGGCCGTGTGACCCCTAACAAGAAAATTTTTAATTTCTTCTTAAATGTTCTGATTTGTTCTAAATTGGTCCCCAAATGTTCATAACTTATTTTTTAAAGCTTTGAAAGCTCGATTTAAGGCCTGAAATTGAATGACCTCTTTCATATTGAATATTACTTGTAAATATAGAATTGAATTGATTATTGAGCGTAAATCGTTATCATCTGTTCCAACTTGACTGGTAACATCTGATATCCTATTTCAGTAATAGAAATGGGATATGGGTGTTACAAATTTAATGGAAACTAATAAGAACAAGATTGGGATAAAACTAAACTATAACTAACAAACAACCAAATAATAGTCTGCAAGATCAAACAGGCCTTTTCAATGAGATCCAGAACATCCTGCTTATCAAAAAATTCAACATGAATGACAATAATTACTAAATAAGTAATTAATAAATCATTAAGAACAATTCAATATGAATGAAACTAATAAAAGATTTAGAACTCAATAAATATTGCAAAAAATTCAATGGAAATTAATAAGAACAATATATGAACTATGGAAAGAGCAGGGGAAGCATAGGGCATATATACCGAGCAAACCAATAGGACAGCGAAGGCGACGACTAAAGGTTGGAGCAGAAAACCTGACAAACAAAGTGAGAGACGAACGGGTAGGGGCATTGGAGGTCATTGAATTAACGAGTATTGGCAACTGAAAAGTTTGTTATATATAACTTGTTAGTAGTGTTCAAAAAGTATAATATTTTATCTAAAAAAACATTGAGCAAAACATTGAATCATCAAATAATAAGAAAAGTCCAAATAACCGACAATGCACATCAAAACATTGAGCAAACAAATTCAACATGAATGAAAATAATTAATAAATCAGTAAGAACAATAAACATGAATAACACTAATAAAAGATTTAGAATTCAGTTAATATAGCAAACAAATTCAATGAAAATTAATAAGAACAAAATTTATGAACTATGGAAGCGACAATGGAAACATGGTGCATATATACCGAAACAAACCAGTCAACAAATTCAACATGAATGACAATAATTAATAAATCGATAATTAATAAATCAAGAAGAAGAATCCAACATGAATGACGGTAATAAGATTTAGAAATTAGTTAATATAGCAAATAAATTCAATAGAAATTAATAAGAACAAGATTGGGATTTAACTAAACTAAAACTAACAAGCAAACAATTAATAAATCAATAAAAACAATCCAACATGAATGACACTAATACAAGATTTAGAACTCAGTTAATATCTGACAAACAAATTTAATAGAAATTAATAAGAATAAAATATATGAATTGTAGAAGCAGCAATGAAAGCATGGTGCATATACCGAGCAAACCAATCGACAAATTCTGTAACAACCTAACCCATATCCGTCGTCGGATTAGGGTTATAAGGTATTACTGAACATAACACAGATTAAAACAAGTATTCACTATATTTTTTTTATTTTTTTCGTAATTCAATCTTATCAATACACATACAATTTTAAATTTGAAACAATATAATGCAATTTATAAATCATAACACATGCAAATAATTATAATACATATAATACATTTAATCAACTAAAGCTCAAATTAACTTCACAACTTACAATTCATCATAAATCATATTCTAGAATTTTAAGCATGTCAATGCCTAGTATTTACTCACATATTGAAATAAATAATGAGTAACAAAAATCATGTTACAAGTGCTCAATGTATATTAATTCAAACATTATAATATGACTTTAACAATATTGGCATTTACTTCATAAATACATGTTCAAACATATATCCTTATTTGTCATACATCAAATAAATATCAATGAAATTAACTCATAGACAATCTGCAGGTAATATCATTTTCATTTTCTTAAAATTGACGAACATGCACATATTAAAAAAACATAACAACCATGTTACAAGTCCAAGTTTTTATTTTGTTCTTATACATATATCTTGCATAAATTAACGATATACTAAGACCGAACAACTTAACATATTATATACCATTAATTATATCCTTTGAATATTACACTCTTTTATACCACATTTGATAGTTCAATAATACACATGTTCTTCTAAGTTATTCAAATAATAAATATAATTACTATGCACACACTTTATGCTTAATAATATATCTACTTTTGGTATATTTAATGAAACCTAATATAAGGTTTATTAATCAAAATCATAAGAAACATTACACAATTTACTTTAAAACTTCCAAGAATCAAAACATGCATATTTTCCCTTTATAACTTTGCATATATGGTCTCAAATATACCATTTTCAAAGTCCATATTTCTTTACCATACTAAGCTAGACATTACATATTCGAGTTTTGTATATGTATCAACCATCCATATTATATTTGCATTATGCTATAAAACACATATCATACTCATTATTATAGGCCATCCCATTAACCTACTATACATATACACTTAAATCATTATTTTATACCAACCTATACAATTGAAACATGCCATTTCGGTTTCATATCCAAGCCATAAGTCTTAATCAAAATACACTAGAACATATAAAGATTCATTTACTCTATTAATAGGCCAAAAGTAAGTAGTCACCAATATTTACAAGCATACTTTAAATTATAATTCTTAACCTATACTTAATTACTAAATTCAAACATCTTGTACCTATCATTTACATATATATTACATAACCTAAACATTATTTTAACATTACTTATCTAAAGAAATATAACAAACCTACTTACCTCAATAACTTAATTTGTCGAAACACATTAATGAAATATCATCCACATAAAATTTAAACCATGATCAAAGTAAGCTTAAGTCTTAATTCAACCAAAAACAAACACAAACAAGAAAATTAAGCCATTTTTGCATGGCTTTAATACATACATTTTCGAATTAAGCAAACTCCAAAACTAGTCTATACATGCCATAGTTTCAAAAGAAATTTCAGCTTATAATATACCGTAGTTAGTCGATAGTGTGATAAGCTTTACTGACGATCCCCGAGCTCGTAACGACTTCAAAATCTATAAAACAAAGGTAAACAAATACAAACACACACAGTAAGCTATTTAAAGCTTAGTAAGTCATAAGCATAAGCAATATTTAACTAGTAAAGATTAAAGGCACATAATTTACTATATAAAGATATCATACATTACATAGTCATACTTTGATCACATATACAATTATAAAACCGAATATATCCTTGCATAAATGCATATAAAACTTTCACCTTTGGCAACATAGTTATCAACTAAAAACCGAATTACACATATATGTACAAACATGATAATTCAAAATTTATAATCACATACTATATATAATTCCAAATAAATAACTTACCTTATTTCCATATATTCTTTTAACTAATACATACCTGCACATATAATTCAATTACATATCCGTCTTCGTTTAACACTGCTCGTTTAACCGTTTAGAATTTAAAAGGATACGCGGATAATCGTAAGGCTCGTACAATGCCAACGTCCCAGACGTGGTCTTACATGTAACCACAGATCGATGCCACTGTCCTAGACAGAGCCTTACACGAAAACACAAGTCGATGCCAACGTCCTAGACGTGGTCTTACACGAAAACACTTTTCGAAAATCCTATGTCATGACATAATTATCCGATCTATTCCTAGGGTTCGTACGGGCTTTAAACATTGATTATCAATCGAATCAAACTCGAAATAAAATCCCTATCCTAGCATACACATTCGGCCAAGACAATTAACCAATTCAATAATTCAATTTACTACATATCTATTATATATTCATGAATTTTAACAAATTTTAATGCTTATCGATTTACCTCGGATATCGACGGACGAAATCGACTAATCGACTACTTTCGACTACCCTCGATCTAATTCTATTTTCTTCGGTTCTCAATCTAAACATATTCAAATTTAACCCTTTTATTCACAAAATCATTCAATTTAATCCAAAAACACATAAATAGGCAAATTCTCATTTTACCCTTAATATTTTACACTTTTTGCAATTTAGTCCCTATTGCATAAAACACAAAATACACAAAATCTCACAAAAACATAGTTAGGCCTAATCTTCCTTGTATTCATACAAGTCCATGCATTTCATTTATTTTTCATTTTAGTCCCTTAAAAATTTATTTTCACAATTTATCCTTAATTACTCAAATTCACCAAAATTCAAAAACAAAACATGTTAATCTAACACATATATTTCATATTTCACCTACTAATATCATAAAACTCAAGCATTTATCAATGGCACATTTCAAGATCATCAACAATTCACAAAATTAAGACATGGGTTTTGAAGTATTCAAAGTAACGATCTCAAAAACGTAAAAATTATCAAAAATCGAACAAAATTCATACCTTAATCAAGCTTGCAAGTGCCGAATATGTTAAAGCTTTTAAACGTTCTTCTTTCTTCTTATTTTCGGCCAAAATATGGAGAAATAATGCTTTAATTTTGATATATTAAACATATATTAACATTAATAATTAGTTTAACCTTTATATAAATATAAATACATATATATAAGGCTATACTTTTACTTTGCCACCCACTAACTATATTTTGGCCTTATTACATCATAAATCCTCCATTTTATAAAGACAACAACAATTTGGTACCTTTAGATTTAACCCCTAAATTTTTATTTTACGCGATTAAGTTGTTTTCTTTAATCGGTCACTCAAACGACAAATTAAAACACGAAAATTTCACACAATTAAATTCACACAAAAGAAACATACAAAATAATATTAAAATATTTTTTGGGCTCGGATTTGTGGTCCCAAAACCACTATTCCAATTAGGGTCAAAATCGAGATATTATAAATTCAACGTGAATAACAATAATTAATAAATCAGTAATAGATCAGTAAGAACAATCTAATATGAATGGCACTAATACAAGATTTAGAACTCGGTTAATATAATAAACAAATTCAATGGAAATTAATAAGAACAAGATAGGGATTTAACTAAACTGGAACTAACAAACAAGCAAACAACAGTCTGTAAGATCCAATAGACCTTTTCAATGAGGTCCAGAACATCCTAATTGCCAACAAATTCAACATGAACTACTATAATTAATAAATTAATAATTATTATTAAGTGTAACAACCTGATTTTCAGTGGTGCTGGAAAAGGAAAAGGTGGTTTCAGAACCCCAATTCCATAGACTGATTCTGTAAATATTAGAGTTGGTATAAAAGAATATTAATGTTTGGTCCATCGATTTTGTCTATTAATTTTTTTAATTAAGAAATAATGATTAAATTGTAAAATATTTTTCGTTATAGATTTTAAATAGCTAAAGGTTCCAAATGGTAAATAAAGTTTAATGAATTAAATAAGATTAATTAACTTTTAATTACAATATAAAAGGCATAAGTAAGTGGAAAACTTTAAGCATCATATTTATTTCTTCTTCATGTCGTGAATTAAAATAAAGAAAACCCTTGGAAGCTTTCAAAGTTTCAGTCCTCAATTGGTATGTTCAATTAAGTCGTTTTCTTATAATTTTTATGTTATTGATGTCATGGAAGCTTTATTTAGCTAGCCCATGTACCAATTTGAAAAATTCTGAAAGTTTTTAAAGTTTTCATTATTGATTTCTTTCAAGAAATTGGTGTTAAATTGATATATTTTAAGCTTAGATGTGAAAAAGAAAAGATTGTAATTTTAATTGTAAGTTTTGATCATAAGGACTAAAGTGAATAAATTGTGAACTTGATGTGAAATTTTAGTAATAATAGATAATAAGGAGTCCCTAAAGGATGTAATTGAAATCAGTTTTAAAATCGAGGCTCAAAATTGAAAGCTATAGTTATTTAAGTTTTAGGATTAAATTGAATAAAATCTAAAACTTTAGGGTATCAAAATAAAGTTTCATAGGTTCATTCATATCATGAAAAAGTGTATAAATTTTTGGTATGGATTAATTGAATGGAATAATTATATAGATCAATAATTGAATCAAATCGGTGATAATCAAGGAAAAGCCAAAATTGTCTATTAGTCCCTAAAGGTTCAGTTGTTTGCTTTTTTTTTTGACCGTAAGTTTATATGGAATTTACTACTTTATTTTTATCTCAAGTTAATTTGAGTTCTATTTCATTTATATGTAATATTTAAATGAATTAATGAATTTGACACTTATAGCTCAAAATGGAATGAATTGTAAAATTCTTGAGAATGTTGGTTATATGGAAATAGAACAAGATGTAAACGAGATTGTTGACTTAATATATGTTTCATATGAGAAATAAAATTGAGTATAGGAATTGATAATGTCATTTATATGAAAATGATGCCTGAGTGAACTTAGTCCAAGGTTGGGATATGTATCGCATGCCATTAAGGTTATAGACGTGATTAATTAGGGATTTTACAAGTTAATACGAGAACTAGCATTTGTTGCAGATCATCAAATTCTATGTATCGTATGTTTAGCACGGACGGGTAACCTCAATATAATGTTAGCTTGTGTGAGCAACCCTGAAATACTGTCAGCTTGTGTGAGCATTACATTCTTGTATATATGAGTCCATTTTACTATAATTCCACTGGGTGATGTTCAATTGATTGAAAATGAAATTTAATTCATGAATTGAAAATGAAATGGTATTTATTATACTTGACATATAAATTACTATATGATTCTGTTTTAAATGTTAACAGTATTTACTATTTGAGAAACGTAACTAACGTATTCGATTTGTGGTGATATTGCATGTATAGATATGTGTTAATGTGCAAAGGGAAGTTAAGTTGGTAGTGTTAGAGTATGCCCAAAGACCAATCATGAGGTGATTGTAATAACATGCTTGTTTTACCTCATCTATTAATATAAGACATTATCATTATTATTTTAGTTTCTTTTCTATGTATATAAATAAATTGTTTTATAATAATGTCCGAAAATAATATGATTATTCTTAAAATGTCCTAAGTCGAGTATTATTGTAGGCTTGGACAACAATAATGTATTAAGACTAACGTGTAGTTTATTGATAACAAAGTATTGTCATTGAACATGGGATGTCAAAATCAATACATGAGTATGTGTGTTAGAGAACAACATATTGGACTAACTTACTATGAGTATGTTTCTTGGATTATTATGTAATAGTCACAACATTACTCATAGTGATTACTATGTATATGATCCTCAGACTTAATATCATCATTATCCCAACGTCGTGAGTCATATATTTTGATACAGTCAAATGTCCACCGTAACTTGTTGTTCTATAAAGGTTGATGTTGGATATACCACAATCTATGTAGTGGGATATGGTTGATCAATATAGGATTTGTCCCTCCTACAAAATGGGAGCAATATCTTAGGTCACTTGATTGAGTGAGACTAGAAGTGCATGGCCATGCTCGAATAAGTTTATATGAGATATCGTACTTATTTGTTTATCATAGTCTACTCAAGATATCAAGAAACATTAGATGGACTATACAAGTGTGACTATTCCATGACTTGTGTCCATTCTAGATATAAAGGACAAAATGATTTAATACATGAAGGGTTAATCACAGAGAGGTTATGTTTCATCATGACATCTTGTAACTTAGGTAGCAATGATGCATTGCTATATGTCACTCATTGTTTGTAATATTAGAATCGTTCTAGTATTACTGTTAACGTTACAAGAACCTATAGGGTCACACTCTATGGTTGAAACTAACGAAATACAAACATAGTTGGTATTGTTTTTAGCTGTCACATGAATTAAATTGATTATAGAATTAATTTAATTGGGTAGCTAAATATTGAACGAATTATATGTACAAGTATGTTGTACACATAATGAGAACATGGTTAAATTAATATATATGAATTTGATTCGTATAAAATTTAACTAAACATAATTTATCGAAATCCTTGTTACAATTATTGTAATTATAATTTATGATCAAATATTATTATAATTATTGTAATTGTAATTTTTCGGTGAAACATTATTATAATTATGGTAATTATAATTATTATATTTGATTAATTATTATAAGGTCTAGCAGCCGTTATATAGTAAATTCTCTCTGAAAAGTTTAAGAGAGTTATTACCGTTTGTTGTCACACCGAGTGGTTTACATAGAGACCGAAACTTTTCGTAGCAGCTTAGAATCGACATACAATTGCATAATCAGTTTCACAACAATTATCTTTGGTTTTCCAGACGATTAAAGGTAATCGTTCATACCCTTTTTCATCCCAATTCGTTCCTGACATATGGATCCCTGGATGTGATCGCGGGATTTAATTTTTTTCCCGCTGCGCCATGGGGTGTTTCTGTGTTCTTATAGGTAGCCTAATAGAATGATTTTTTATGCTTTAATGCTCAAGGTAAGCTTTAGTTTTCATATGAGCTTACTAAGCATCCTATATGTTTACCCCGTTTATTTTCTCTTTTTCTTTGTAGATTGTCACCTTGCAGAACCTATCAAGTCGGATCATCTCGGAGCTCACACTATCACCAAATCGATAACTTTTTTATTATTTTGAGTCAAGGATTGCGGCATGTTTATAAGTGTTTGGAGTAACCTTTATTATATATAAGTCTTTGCAAGTTGAATATGGTCTTGAACTTGGTTTATTTGATTTAGATGTTGGTTTTGGTACGTGGTTTAGAAATGCATGATTTGACATTTGTGATGCCTAATTGAATTGGTGTATTTTGATATGTATGCTCGAGATATGTATGGCATATGAAATTGCATGTTTTAAAGTGGATTGGCATAGGTAAAGTTGGTATGAAATGACTTGGTGAATAAGTGATAATTGACATTGAATTGTTGAGGTTTAAATTATGTGCATGTAATAAATGTCTTGATGAAAATTTGAACATAGTTGTTTGAGCTATTTGGAATGTTTTGGTAGGTTTTGAGACTATTGAGAATAGTATTTTGATGCATTTTAGAATGGTTGAAATGGAAACTTTGGAATAGGTATCAAAGGGCTCAAAATTTACCAATAACAGAATCCACGTCCCGTTGAACAACCTACCTCATTGCAACGTCAACCGTTAGTGAGTCATGACATGATCTCGAGTGGCCTAATGACATGACGTGACAATTTTTTTTGGTAAGGTCGCTACGTGTAAGAGATGATGTCACGATGTCGGCCATAAATTTTTAAAACTTTGCATCCTATTTCATGCTTGAATTGTCAAAAAAGCTTCCGTAAGCTCGATTAAGACTCAGGATTGTTTGTCAAACCTAAAATGAATGTGATTGATGTTTAAGTGCATGTGAAAATGATGATTTTATTGTGAATCTGACTGTAGTTGCTCAAAAAACAAATGTAGCAACCTATAGCTTGGACCTGACGATCAGGTCAAGCGAAGGGTGTTAATTTCTAATATGTTCACACTATAAAATTTTGATGTATGGCAAGGAAAGAAAGTAAGCATTTGTGAAGGGGAAATTGCAACATAAACCCCTCTACCTTTTTTATATAAACTTTAATGGTATTTTTCAAGTAATATTTTTATAATAAGTCCTTCCAATTTGCTTATATTCAATTATTCAACTTGCAATTTTACATAATAAGTCACTGTAAATCTTAAAATTATTTAAGAAAAAAAGTATTTTTTTAAGCTTATAACTACTTTTGAAATTAAATACACTATTAAAATTGAAATAGTATTTTAAAAATATAAATAATGTTACAATAAATGATTTAGCGATCACAATATTTAAATTTAATTAGCAATCTACATTCACTAATTAATAATTAAAATCAAGTTAGAAACTATATATAAAATAGAATTTTACATAATCTATTATTATAATATTTATATTTTAAAAATAATTTCAAAATATTTTTATTTAAATTCAATCTAATATTAATTATCATGATTTTATAATTAAACATATATATTATTATGTTTTAATTCCGTAAGCATATTATTATGGTCGCTTTAAAGGTCGTTGAGACTTGATCTTTAAAACGTGTTTGGAGAGAGTTTGGATCCAAGGGTCATCTTGACTTGGTCTTGAATGAAAGATTCTGCTTCAAGGGCCTTCTAAGCTTGATCTTAAAAAAAATGAGTTTAGCTTACTTTTTGTCAATTGAATTGGATCGAAAGGCGACTTCTTTAAGAAATGGCTTTTGACCTCCTTTACGCATTTGAATTAGATCAGAAGATGACTTCTCTGTAAAACTAATATGATGTTCATTAGAATTTCTTTAAGTTATTCAATTTCTTCAAAGTTTCTACAGAGAATTTTTGGACTCTTGTACTTGTGAATAGAGGTGTTCATGGGTCGGGTCTGGCCTAAGTATAATATTAGCATGCTTTATGCTTGCCCAAGCCTGGCACGACTCGAAATATGGGTTTAAAATTTCGTTCAAGCCCACTTATATTTGCAAAAGACTAACCCAAGCCTATTTTAGGCCCGTCCATATTATTTTTTAAATATTTTAAAAAATATTATATTATTTTAATTTAATATTTAATAATATTTTTTCTATTTATTGAATTTTTTTATATAGTCATATTACCATTATTTTAATGTTTATATTAGAGTAGTATTATATATTTAGTATAGGTTTTATTTTTTTAATGTGTTATAAATTACATAATATATAAAAATAACATAATATAAAGTATTATAAACTTAAAAATGAGTCGAGTCCGGCCGAGCTTGAGCCATAAATATTCAAGCCTGAGTCTGTCCCATATTTTAAATTGACCTAATTTTTTCCCAAACCCATTTTATAAGCTTAATATTTTTGTTCAAACCCTCCCAAATTTCAAGCGGACCTTTGGGCCTAAGCGGGTAGCCTGACCCATGAATTGATCTACTTGTAAATGTGTTTTTAATGGCTTGAAGGTAACCCATTTTATAGTGTCAGCCACTTGAATAAAAGAGAATTCTTGTAAAATAATTAAATTTTTTTATTTATTATTTATCTCTTATCAATTTAATTAATTAGAGATACAATAATCGCTAAAAAGAGTATGCTTTCTTTATAAAAAGAGTTTTAAAATGATTTAATTCATTAATTTGTCTCTTTATTAATTTAATTTAATTTAATTAGAGATAAACAATAATGATAGATGATGAAATTTGATTGGTCCAAAATTTCTCCCTCTACACTATTATTAATGAAATGTTAAATTTGTGAATTTTTTTTAAAAAATAATTTAATTTAATTTAATTAATACATACCGTCAACTTGTAGATCTTATTAGTAATAAAACATTTTCCTATGTTTATTTGTGTAAAAGAAAGTTGATGAATGCAAAATCCTTCCCCGGTTATAGGCAAATTGAATTTGCCGGAGAACATTTTACAGACTTTGCCCAAAGCTTTAACCCGTCACAAGCTCTTCTCAAAATGCCGTCACCTGCGCCTTTCATCGATACCTCTCCCCTCTTGGATGACTTCACAAATCAAGTTTGTTTTCTTGACAAATCAACTAAATACGAAAATAGGATAACAAGAATAAATACGAAAAAAAAAATAAACAATAGAATATCGGTGTCGCCTAACCAACGGCACCACTTTATTTTTAAAAAAAATTATTTTTTTTCAGGTGCAACCTAATCAATCGGCGGCACCCATATTTAATACCAAAAAATGTAAGTTTTCTAAGCAGTATACGAAAAAAGAAAAAATATTTTTTTTGGAGTCGCCAATGTATTAGGCAGCACCCAAAGAGTCTTAAATTTTTATTTTTTAAGCTAAAAAAGAAAACAAAAAACTAGTGTTCTCGTGACTGACGAGTACATCCGCGTCAATCGTTAGGCTGTGCCGCCGCCAATTTTTTTTCCATTTCAGCTTAACAAATTTAAAATATTAAATTTTTATTATTATAAAAGGGGGTTGGTTTGGTCCCCCCCCAACCCCCATGCATCCATTGTTGTTTCAAAGAAAAAAATTTCGAAGCTCCTCCTCTCCCTCATCAGTTAAGTTTCTTCAAAAAATGATTACCGTTTTAATTTTTTTATATGACAATTTATTTTGTTTGATATGATTTACTTTTTATTTTTGTTAATTCATTAAGTTTTTTTTTCTATTTTTGCAGTTTCAAAAAAAAATGGAAAATCAATTTTTTGCAGCAATTCATTTTGATAGTGTTATTTTAGAAACAACAGTTGGTTTTATTTTTGATACTCATCAAAAAGTCGGGATGAGATTCAATAGGAATGTGTCTGTCGGTGATATGAAAAAGAAGGTCAGTGAAAAAATTTTCTGGTGTTATAGAAGGAGGATGATGAAACTATTCTACAAATTTCCAGTTTCGTCAAATCTTATCAAATTTACTGATATGGAACTTCTGGACGATGACAACGTTGAGACAATGCTCGCATTGTATTACCCGCCAAGGAGGTTAAACACTAAATTGATTCAGTTTTTGCTGAGTTAAAAAATACGGAACTCGTTGAAAATGTAACATAGTTAAGTCAACAATATGGAGTTGAAGACCCGCTTACAGAGGTTCCTAGGTCGTTTGTGCACGATTTTTACATCGATCTCAACTTTAGATGCTCAAATCAGTACCATGTGATAGGAACTGCCGCTTGAATGTGTGTATGATAATGAAGGTGTCAGCTCGAACTGAGGCCAATACCTCATCTCCGAGTGATAGGAACTATCGTTCGAGTGTGTGTAGGATAACGAAGGTGTCGAATTGAGTTGGGGCTCGGGCTCGGGTGGTGGAGGAGATTGCTGACAAGGACGGGGTTGTAGAGGACCTCATCGTTCCATATGTGGTGGGACTAACATCAATCAACCACTGTATAAGTAGGGCAACACATTCTTTACGTACCACTTCTAGTAGCCCCTCGAAAGAGTGAAATCAAGATAACATGAGACTAAATTAGGTCTTCTCTCTAACCGAACGTTCCACAACACAATATATGGTTGATGCTCAAAGGCCCAATTCTTTACATGTTTCCCCTTCTTGTCAATTCCATAGAAATATATTTCCAATTGTATAGGAACGTCCGGAATATGTTGACTACACCCGAATTGACAAAGCACTCGATCCTCGGCATACCACTCCACCTTTTGAAAATTTATAACTGGTGCGTTGACACACCACACCATTTCATCTGCTCTAGCTAAAGGAGGAATGGCAAAAGTAACGTCTGACGTGATATACGACATTCACATGAACTACACAAATAAACACATGATTAGAATACTAATTACAGCGTAATTTAATAATTAAACTAATTACATGACATTAATATAATTTAATTTTTTTGAAAATAAATTACCTCATCCCCAGCATACCCCTCGATCATCTGTCAGTATATAATGAGTATTTCCAACTTCCCGATGTTCGGACAACTATACCATCTAAAAATATAAACCAAACTCGTTAGAAAAAAATTTCATGAAAAAAATCTTAACCCAATTTTATTTTATTTTTACCTATTCACAAGTGGGAACACATGTACTTAATGACCTACTAATGCCAGAAACGACATCATGTATAGAGCCTAAGATTGTAACAATATTAGGCAGCCACCTATATCAACAGTTTTGTGCTTTGTCGCTCGAGAAAGCTCACGATATAGCATAGCTAGTACTGTCGAACCCCAACTGTATGATGAGCACCTTACAATGAACTAAGTAAGGGCAGGTACATCAAGTGGACTCTATTATTATTGGAATCGAACATAAGTACCCCTATAAGTTGTAGTATATAGGCCTGAGCAGCCTGTATCTTCTCTATCTTGGTCGCATAATCCGGTAATGTTCCAAAATTTGCCTTCAACCATGAATATTTTAAACTCGTATATTTTGAGGTACTATCACTAGGAGAGCGTCCAAGCAAGTGATAGCAACAAGCCGCAGGATCTGCTATGTCGCTTGTACCAGTTACCGCATTACCATCCACGGGGAGTCCTAATTGCATTGCAACATCCTTCAATGTGATGGTGTATTCCCCACACAGTAAATGAAAGGTGTGCGTCTCTGGGTGCCACCACTCAACTAATACCGATATTAAGTCGGCCCTCAACTCAAAGACACAGATTAATGCCGCTGATCCAAATCCCACGGCATTTAAATAAGGCATATAACAGCCCAATTTTCAGTAGTGTCAGAACAATGATTTGAGATCACTAAATTCGATGAAACAGTTAGAAATATTTTTGAATCAGTGAATTTTGTGATTTAAAAGAAATTATTAGGTAAATTGGGTCAAAAATGAGGTATCGAGACCTCGATATCATAAACTGAGCCGAAAATATTTTTATAAATATTTACAGAGTGTCAATAGGATAATATTAAAGTTTCGTTAAGAAATTTTAACGTTTCGATAGTTAATTATGAAAAAGGATTAAATTGCAATAGGGATAAAAGTTTAATTATAGATTAAAGAAAAGTTAAAAGGACCAAATAGGCAATTATGCCTTTTTCCAAAGTTGAGGCGGCATAAGTATAAAAATCTGAGATTTTTATGTGTTAAAAAAATATTATTATATTATAGTAATGATTATGTTTTTATATTATATTATTATTATTATATTATATTATATTATATATATATATATCAAAAGAAAGAATAGAAATGAGAAAGAAAGAAACAGAGAGCAAAACGAAACAGAGAAGGGAGAAAGAAGAAAAAGAAAGAGAGCGACGGTTTAGGGGTTTCAAAATTTCTAAATTCAATTGGTAAGTCAATTTAGTCCCTTTTTCTTATGGTTTTGATATTTTGGAATTCTAGAACAAAATACTACTTGATTTAAGTTGAAATTTTGGAAGTTAGTAAATTTTAGATGTTGTTCATGTTGAATTAATTGATGAATTAGAGGTTAAAATGATTGAATTTTAAGTTAGAAGTTAGTAGAAGGTTGATTTGTAAAATAAAACATAAGTTTTGAATTAATAGGGACTAAATTGAGAGAATTTCGAAATTAGGGATTTATGATGAAAATGAAGAATTAAAATGAGTATATAGTGAGAATTAAGAGAGAATATGGAGTTAAATTAGGAAAATAAAATTAGTATTGATAAGGGATTAAATTAGAGTTTATGTAAAGTTTAGGTATAAATGGAAATATTTTAATGGAATTGTGTATTAATAATTTTAATTGTTTAATTACGTAGCTAATGTCGTGCAAGAGTCATTGTCCGAGAAATGAAAGGAGAAGGTGGACAAGGATTGACTCGAGAGAAATTTCGTTAGTATTACCATAATTCAATTTAATTATTAATTGTTAAAATTTAAATTAATATACATGATAAGCAAATTGAGGTAAGAATCATGATTGAATTAAATGAAAATACGTATTGGTATTGAAATTATAAATAGCAATTGTTGAATTTTGAATAATATGTTTAGTAAATAAAAATAAGGTGAATATTGATATTGAATTGTATGTGAATTAAATGGAAATTACTAGTGATATGATTTGAATTAAAAGAATTAATGCGATATTGAATTGTATGTTGATTGAAAAGTAATTAGTGATTTGAATTTCATTAAATAAATAAATAAATAAAATATAAAATATGAATTGAATAAAAGTTAATTAAAATATGAAAAGTGTGAATACATGAATCAAGTATGATTACATGTGAATGTCGGAATATCTATTGGTAGATTAGGAAGTGGAAAGTAAATTTGAATTGAAATGTGATTATTGAATAGAAATTGAAATGGTTTGAATTGAATTATTGAATTGAATGGAATATTGAAATTGGTGATTGATATGGATTTTATTAGAATTGAAATTGAGAATGTGGAGATTGATATGTGAAACCGACATCGAATCAATTATGGAATACTTAATATTGTTATGTGTATCGCATTGAACTGTGAAAATACTAAAGCAATGAATTATCGCAATATTGTGAAACCGATTGGAATAATGAATTTATAATTGATCTTGAACTAATATGGAAATTTTATCGAAGGTAAATTAAATACCCTATTAACTAGTCGGGCTAGTCGGATATAGTTGGCATGCCATAGGATATGGAAGAGTACGGGTTATTGAAACATCGATCGTGCACTTATGCGCCGACTCATCGTTATCTTATCACATCGATTCGATACTTTGTGTGTCGAATATTGTTATCATATCTTATATGATTCAAGACTTTGTGTGTTGAATATTTATCTTTATCTTATTCTTACTGCTATTCGTTTACTAATCGTACTATGTATCGTATTAGGCACTATGTGCCGTATTGGTGTGATTGGTTGGAATCGTGTATCCGTCAAAGTCCGAGTCAAGTTAATAGGGTAAATGAATAATTTTGATAATATAAATTTTATTGCATGATCTTGAATATGAATTGAAATAAGACATTAAATTGAGGTATTGAAATGAAATGTATGAACAATGGGTTCAAGAAATAGATAATGATATAGTTCATGAAATAGTTTTGGTAGTATGAGATGATGTAAAAATATAAGCAAAGAGAAGCAAACTGAAATAGCCATTGTTGAGAAATGAGAAATGAAAAATGAAAATAAAATGATTTGAAATAGTGAAATAATATGTGAATTTAATTGAATACAAGTTATTGAAATTTATTTATGGATTTAATGTATAAATTGAGTGTTAGAAGATTATAAGTGTAAATTGATTATAAATGAACGAATCGAACTGAAAAATAGTTGTTATTATTATTGTTGTTGAAACAAGTTGATTTAATATATTAAATGTTTATTAAAAGATTAAAAGTATAAATTGAGTATAAATAGAAATGATAATGAATGAGTTGATAAATTGATTGGATTTGTATGAACTGGAATGAGTTATTAGAATGAGATGTGGAAAAATCTAATAAATTTTTTATAGTGAAATAAGTTCAATACACTTAAATATAAGATGAAATATTGCTTATTGTTATTAATGATCAAGTTGATTAAAAGTATGGGATAATTAATGAATAATTGTAGACATAAATTAAATGTATATAATTTATCCATTAATGTTATTAATTTGAATTATGGTAATACCATTGAGTATTCCCATACTCGCATCTGATTGTTTCGTCATGCGCAGTTAGTAGGAAGCTGTGATTCTCGGTCCAAGATCCGAGTAATCCCGACCTCGAGAAATTTTGGTGATGTACTTTTGTTTTGATAATGTGGCATGTACCTAAGTGATATATAGGTTAAGTATAAGAGTTTTGTGATTGTGGTTTTAGAACGATGTTTAAATTGGTTATAAGTATGAAATGGAACTAATATGACATATTTGATTAAAGTATGCTATGTCTGTTATTTATTGTGAATTAGTTATAAGTTATCCGATATGTCCGGTAATACTCTATAACCCTGTTCCGGTGACGGTTTAGGGTTAGGGGGTGTTACAGCATAATCTGTGCGTCCGGCCGGTAGCTCGGACCATGGCCACACGGCCTCAACATGCGGTATGGACCTTAATCATATAACAAAATTGGTTAAGAATGTGAAATTAAAAAAAAATCACGTGCAATTATGCTAAAAAAATACATACAACATTAGAACATTCTCTTACCAGTGAATGGGTCGTCCTAACTATGTGATCTTCTACAGTAATTAAAGAACTCATATCGATATCTGCAAAAACTATGGAAAATTTTCTTATTCGACTTAACAAATAACAATATAAAAATAACGCTTTGCACTAATACTTAAAACTATTAATTTTATCTAAATTTACCTTAAAAAATAATATCAACCAATAAAATGTGTAATATAATATAGCTACATGTCTAAAAAATTTTAAATTTTAACACAATTCTAAATGTTTGTAATATAAAAAAATTAAGTATACAAATTAATTAGTACAGAAACCTACTAATATAACTAATTATACTAAAAATTAATTAACCATAATTTTATTTAATTTTCGGGATAATAAATTAAATAGTAACTTCTTAATAAAAAAATATAACATACTTTAACAATATTAAACTACTATTAACAATATTAATTAAATAAAACAAAACAAAGGGAATGAAGGTGTTGGGGTGAGGGACCTTCAACTTAAATTTTATGTGTGGGATTGTACCAAACCAATCTCCTTTTATAATTCTAAATGTTTGTAATATAAAAAAAATTAAATATACAAATTAATTAGTACAAAAACCTACTAATATAACTAATTATACTAAAAGAAATTAACCATTTTTTATTTAATTTTCGAGGATAATAAATTAAATACTAACTTCTTAATAAAAAATATAACATACTTTTAACAATATTAAACTACTAAGGGAAGGAAGGAAACATACCTTGGTTGTGCTGGGGGTGAGGAGACCTCCAACGTTTTTGTTTTCTGTGTGGGGGTTGGGGACCAAAACCAACTCCCTTTTACCAGCCTGACGACTGACGTGAATGTAACCGTCAATCAGGAGTTCGCATTTTAATACCCAAAAATTAAAACACTAATTTTTTTTTCTTTTCAGGTTTAAAAATTTAAAACTTTTTAGGTTCCGCTGCACCAATAAAAAGTTAATTTTTTTTCTTTTTTGGTATGCTGTTTAAAAAAAAACTAGTATTTTCTAGTATTAAATACGGGTGTCGCCGATTGATCAGGCTACACCCGAAAAATATAATTTTTTTAAAATAAAATGCCGCCAATTGGTTAGGCGGCACCGATATTCTACTGTTTATTTTACTTATTCCCGTAAATATTATTCCTATTATCCTATTTTTGTATTTCTTTTTTATATTATTCAAGTAAAAAACCTTTAATAAGTTTTTCCCCAATCTCTCTTTTTGCGTCTCGTACCTTAGCTTGCTCTTGCTAAATTATTGTTGTTCACTCTTGGCTAACTTAATCGAGAGAGAAGTAAAACCCTAGAAATTATTAGAGTTAAGAATTTCAAATTTTGAATTGGATTTTAAAAAGGAAGCGAACTTACAAGGTTTTGGGATTTTCCAAGATAAATTTGTAGGCCAACTTGAGACTCTAATATTTGTTTGCAATATTTATTTTGGCTACTAGTATTTTTACCTTTTCCTTAAAATAAATAATATTATATTTTAAAAAATTGTACTACCAAGTGTGGAACAACTAGTATTGTCGTTTTACTTAATATCTCTTTTGAAGCAACAAATATTGTTTAGAATAGTTGTTGTTTAGAACAACTGTTGTTCTAGGGTTTCAATTAAAACAATGGGCACCTAGTGTAGTTATTTGAGAACAATTCCTAAGGAGAACAACTAAAGTTCAAAACAACTCTTGTTTAGAATAATGACATTTTAGGAATAGATATGTTTAGAACAATCATGGTTTGGAACAACTTGTATTTAGAGCAATTATATTTTTCCAAAAAAAGTCATTATTTAGAACAAGCTTTACTAAGAAAAGTATTATCACATAGCAACCTCTACATTGAGAACAGCTAACGTTTAGAACAAGTCAAAATAACTATTATTCAATAACAACTCCCATCCAAAAACAACCATTGTCTTATGTTTCAAAAGATATTGTACGAAATATGTTTCACATGGTACCGTTTCACCAAAGTAGAAGGGGTGGAAGTAGCCCTAGAATACGACAAAGTTGTTGGGTTGTCTTTACTCTTAGGATGTTCCGGAGAGCTTGGCTTGGTAGATCAAATATAGAGGTAATTAAAAGGTTTTCCCCTTAACCTTTTTTCTGTAACACTGAGTGTTTTTCCCTTTTATATTCATCATCACCATTACAACAAAACCTTTCACCATACTCTCTTAATCATTAATTACAATGACATTAATGATTTACTCATATTAATTACCTAGACTTGTAATTCACATTTTCTAAAATCTATAGATAGGATTCACAATTAGTAAAAGGACTTTTGGCCTTTTAGAATTATGATTCTCAAAATTTTTTTTTTAAATTCTCTCAACTTGTCAATCACATTTTCCTTTTTTTTATCTTAGCAACCATTACTTATCACTGTGCTTAATATTACCTAATCTACTCTTCAATTTTCATAGTGATTAGTGTTAAAGACGTTGATTTTTTTTTTCTTTATTGTGTTTTGCACCTACAACTCTAGTATGCTAGTTTTTGTCTCAGTTCTATGAGGGTTGTAAGATTCTCCTCAGAAAACTGTGAATTAGATAATTCAATAATGAGGGCAGCACAAGTGGCTTGCGAATCCAAAACTACCTTTTCAAGCGAAGCCATAGTGGAGTGCATGTCTTCATTAATCCTCTCGGTTGCATCAACGTGTTTCTTTGTTCATTAGTCTATTTCAGTGTTTTGTTCTTCATGTCTACTTGCTCCAACAATTTCAATTGGTGTTCGGTCATTGCTTTGTTTGAATATGCAGACATTGAGACCACACATTATTTGTTCAATTTTGTGCTAATGACTTTGATGTTTTTCTTGATGCTGCAGGAAGAGTTGAATCTTATTGCGATTATATTAATATTAATTTGGGGTATAATTATAAACTTTACTTTCATGGAAAACAAGTACATGATAGTACCCTTGGTAGGTATTGATGCAGAAATTTATATGATGTTAACTTTAGCCATTTGAGGAAGTGAAGAGCAAATTACAAGAGTGGTTATGAAATAGGATCCTGGTTAAAAATTTGTTAGCTTCTACCATAAATGGTTGTCTGGTTTACATGTAGGTGTCCTTAGCCGATTGGTAGACAAAGAAATTATGGAGCTTTCTTGATGGACAACCTTCCTCTTGTGAAATCTTTCAGTGGAAAAGCTGGCTTTGAATCTCAACGTGTCGGTTTTTTGCAAAATCAGAGTGTTCCCATATTTACATGATACAATCGAATATGCTAGTGGATGTACTGTTGGTTGCTCTCTTTTAGCTATCCATGGTCGAACAGAGGATGGGAAGAAGTTCCAAGCTGATTGGAATGCCATTAAAGCTGTTAAAAATGCACTTAGAATGCCAGTTTTTGCCTGTCTCTTTGTACTAATCCCACTGTTAGTTATGTTTCCATGAGTTATGTGTGTTGTGGAAGTGGTTGTAGTGTTTAGTACAAAGTTTGCAATTTTTCAGTTTTGTTTTATTTTATTTTGTAACTCAACATGAGCTACTTAGATGACATAGCAGAGTGGATCTCAATTTTTTACTTCTGCATGTAATAAAATGCCTCACATTTTGGCAATGTTTGGAAAAAGAAATTTATGTTTGTGTTTGGTAATTGCTCAATAATTAACTAAAATATATACATATGATAGTTTATGTAAATTAATTTGTATTTAACCATAAATAATTATTATTTAATTCAAATATAAATAAAATCATGTTAGAAGGAATTTTGTTGAACGAGTATTCTTTGATGTTCCAAGCTTAGATTTATAAAAATTTTAAAAAGAAATTATATTTTAAGTAACTTTTCCTGATTATTAATATAATAATAAAAGAATATATTGATATTAAATCTTTAGTTCACATCCCAATCCAAACACTAACCAATAAATTGGTTCAATTTTACATAAAATATAGTAAGCACAACCTAATACAACTTAGAAATTTGTAAAACAAAATCTAATAATTAAATCTTAAAGACTCAATACTTGCTCCCCTCCCATCACAATTATAATGAGACCCAATACTTGTTCAACTATTTGAAAATTTTTGACGTTTCAGTGATTAGTATAGTAAATTAATACTCATCAACAAGTATAAGAACATACGTTATATTTAAATTTATTTGACAATCAATGTCGAAGATCGGAGAACAAAACTTTTTGGATTTTAGTTTGAGATTCATAACATTAAAAGTTATTTTTTGAAAAAAAAATTGAATTGTAAAAGCAAAGAGGAAGAAGATATTTCAATTGGTGCAAGTACTACAATAGTGATTTTCACAATCTAATAACTTAAATGAATTTTTTTTAAAATTAAATAATTAAAATATAATTTATATATAGAAAAAAATTGGTGTGGGAATGGGTGGACCTCACAACAGACCGCCCAAGAGTAAGAAAATGGTTCCCTTAGATATTATTGCATCTCCAACAAGTAAGATCCTTCCACGTGTCCTTCTGGAATCCTCTATTTGCTCCCAGAAAAGTAAAGAAGGATGAAATTGGAAAACTGCCCGCTCTGGCATTGTGATACCCTTAGATCCGATATAAACCGTTGGATCTCATCTAACATCCCATATGAATTCATCTATAAAAAAAATAAATTTGCACTTGTTTTACACCGTAGATTACGATCGTTTATTTTCTCTCTAAAAAGTGGAGCAAAGAATCCTTACATCAAACAGATGGCAACCATGGAGAAGGTATTTTGATCTCTTCTTTCTTCTTCTTCTCCTTTCTCCCTTACTTTTAAAGTTAAGCTTAGAGCTTTTTTGTTTGTGATTTGATTTAAAATTTTAGGGGATAGAGTTTGAGAACAAGAATTTAGGCCTGAAGCACCTAAACTTCGTCAGGGTGGCTACGATCCACGCATTGGTTTGCGTCTCGAACCTTTACGATTACTCTAAACAGAACTTGGGGCCGTTGAGATCCACCGTCGACGCCGTCGAGCGTGTCGTTACCACCGCCGTCGGTCCTGTCTACGGGAAATTTAAGGATGTTCCTGATCATTTTCTTGGATTCCTTGATAACAAGGTATTCGCCCATTAAGGAAAAATCACCGTTTGCAACTTTTGATCAGAAGTTTCTGTTGATGAGTTCTTTCTCGTCTTTAAGTTTAGCAATTAATTTTAGTATTTTGAAATGCATTGGAAGAGTAAGGATTAAATCTAATATTTTAAAAATGGGGAAAGTTCAGTTTAGTGTGAACCAATTTATTCCTAACTTCATTATCGTATTTGATTAAAATAACCGTAGGTAGATGAGGTTTCACACAAATTTGATGAGCATGCTCCAGCACGAGCCAAGCAAGTGGTTAACCAAGCCCACGATTTGGTCCAAAAGGCAACCCAAAAGGCTCAGAAACTAGTAGAGGAGGCTCGAACCAATGGAGCACGAGGGGCTTTGCACTACGCTGCAGCTGAGTACAAGAACTTGGTGCTGGTAAGCTCGACCAAGTTGTGGGTTAAACTGAACCGCAACTCGACTTTCAACTCAATGACAGAAAAGGTTGTTCCCAAAGCAGCTAATTTGTGTGAGAAATACAACAGTTGGTTAAAGGAGAAGAGTGGAAAAGGTTATCCTGTGGTTGGGTATCTACCATCGATTCCTGTTGATGCCTTTGGGAAGGCTGTTAAGGAAGCTGAAGGCAAAGAGAAAGCAAATGCGGATGATCATAAATCTGAATCAGATTCAGATTAGGTGTTTGGTTTCTGAGTGTGTTAGCAGAGAGGCAATGTGATGCTTTGCCATTGTAAATTGGCTACATGTTGAATCTAATATGACTTGATTCGTTTAGATGGCTGATATGGTTGCTCTCTGAGTTTGTGGCTGATTTTATGATATGCCCTTTTCAGCTTTAAATCTTCCAGCTTGTATTAGATTATGAGTACATACGATAAAAAAGATATTTATTTTTAATTTAAAATTAAATTAAGTTTTTTTTTTGAAATAATAAAGGTTTACCTATAGGTGAAGAAATAAAGGTTAAAATCTGTTGTTAGTCCTTGCATTTACATAAAATTTGAGTTTTAGCTTTTGTATTTTAGAAATTAAAATTCAATTCAATCATCACTGACATTAGGTAAATTTTGGGTTAAAAGTTTTGTTAGTCATATTTGATAACTTCTGATGAAAAATTAAAAATGTTAAATAAAATTATTTTCAAAATAGAAAATGTGGTTTTTAGTTATTTTTCTATCAATTCAGTTAGTGAATTTAAGATAATTATTTTATACTTTAGGGTTTATGCCCTTTTAAGTAAAATTCAAATTAAATTTAATGATTAACTTAAATAATTTACCAGTTAATTGAATTTTTAAGTTTAAACTGTTACTAAAAATCTCAACCATGACAATCAAGTTCGATTTTTGCTTGAGAAATAAGCATATATTAAACTTAATTGTTCAAGTATTTTCTGTCTAATACAGTTCTAAACTTGGGTTTGTTGGAAGTCAGTTCACTTTGTGCTGCTCCCTAGTCTTCGCACCATGGATTTTACCAGTTCTTTTAAATAAGAGACACCAAAATATGGATTAACCAATTAAATCAAAATGATTTATTTAGAATCCTTTCATTTCCGTTGTTTGATTATTCAAAATTTTTAAATAATAAATATTAAATACATATTCATATCAAAACCGTATCAAATCCAACTCAACCTAAAATTTAAATCCAAATAACAAACCAATCCAAAATTTAATTTGTCTATACGGCTACAAAGTTACTAATGGAAGCAAGGATATGGGCACATCATCTGCTACTGCTACATTTCACTTTATTTTCCCTTATTTGTCTTGGTTTCTACTCACTTTTTTATGTTCCACTTAATGCTTGTTCCGGTAGCAAAAAGAAATATTCATGAAATTTTATAATTACAATAATAACAATCTTTTTTTTTAAGTTTCTACTATTAGAAATACACTACAAGCTCAATTTTATACCTAGGCAGCTAAAGGTAGAATCAAACTAGTACAAGCACAACAGAAAAAGAACAGAATAGAACCCATCTATGACATAGTTGCACATGTCGGGACTAGAGACCCACATGTTACAATTTTGCACATGCTAAGACTCAAATTTAGATACTCAAAAGCCCAAAACTTCGTCTTAACCAACAATGCTTCTCGTTGACAAGGCTCAATCCAGTCATGTGGTGCCGATTCATTTTAAAAGAGTGTCAATTTATTTGGTTTTTTATATATTAAACTCAAACCAATCAAATGCACACTCCCTACTTCTCCCAAATAAGGGGTGGCTTAATTAGAAGAAGAAAGGAGAGACAACAGCAACATAAATGTTCAAAACCAGTCTTGCCCAATACAAGGCAACAACATGATGGCTAAACAAGCAAATATTCACCAACACAGAGTCTTTATTTCCCTTACAAGTCTTACCCATTGAGTTTCATGGACAATTTATTTTCATTCATAAACCAGTGTCCCAACTCAAATGTTCAAAAGTAGACTACAAAACAAGCAGAATCTTTTTGTAGCACAATTGAAAATAAATTCAAACCAACAGTAAAAAGGGTTTCAATGTCCACTTCCCATTTGTAGATCAAGCTCCAAACCATCTGCTAATGGCTTCTGATTCCTACATCAATGGAAACCTTATTAGAAATTACTCCCAAGATTGAAAATATGAAATTGTAAATTCACTTTTCATTCAGTGTCTCCATTGCTTTATGACTTGTCACAACTCCACCGTTGTCACTGTTGCAGAGGTGACTAAATAAAACACAAAAAAGGATTTCATTTGGCAATTATTAGCTTGCATCACTTCTAACACTTTTGTGGAAGCAACATATTCTAATCCCTGCAGTGTCAATTGTCGATGGGTAAACAGTTTGCCTACAAATCCAGGTTAAAGTCTGATGCAAATTTTTACACCTTCACTTAAATAAGATGCAAATGGTAATCATTAGCAAGTCTAAGATGGTGATTTAACCATTAAAACACCAGCGCAAGTCCTTCAATTTAGAAACAACACTTGGTATTACTCAAGCTCTACTACTATCTTGGAACCACTGAATACTAAATTAGTTTTGAAGTATGATAAAAGTGTAAAATTTTCGATAAGAATGAACTTTTACCTCAAATGAATCAGAGCTTCAGACCTAAGCTAAATCAAGAAAACTTCATACCAACAAACTAAAGTCTAAACTCTAAAATCTAAATTCCTGAAACTTCAATGTGCTGATCGAACCAGTAAAACCCAAATCTTAGAGTAGATATACGATTCTCAAAATCCGGTGCCCACGAATAATTTAATAGAAGCATAAACAAAATCCCAGAATGAGTTGAAAAAAGAAACCTCAGTTTCGTTTGGAGGAAGACGCATAACTGTCTTGAAGAAGGTCATCATAAGGATCCCTGCGGCCGGGGACTTGGCTAATCTGAGGATCCCAACGGAGCTGAGCATTGTGGCGCTCAAATGTCCAAAACCCATAAGGCCGCAGTGGATAACTCCACATCTCCTTGGTTTTTGCGCATCGATCCTTCATAGAGTAAACGTGTTCTCTGAATTTTCTATCCCTCTCTTTTGGGTCCTCCATTAACCTCAACACCAGATTCTCTGCAAATTCCATAATGAACCCCATTTTCTTCCTGGAAAACACAAATAAGCGAAACCCTAAGTTCAACAAACAAACTCACTATAAAAAAAAAAGAATTACTAGATAGCTAATCAAATAGAATAGGCACAAAACAAGGTGACAGAGGAGACCTGTTTGAAGATCTCAAGTGGAGATTAGCAGAGCCAAGGTCTTCAATTTGTCGAAAGCAAAGATTGGGAAAACCTCTGATGCAGAATGTTACGAGTAATCGAAGAGCCTAACTTGGGGTAAAGCTCTACAACTCCATCGCTGTCATTAGGCCCGGCCTAGTTTCTAGTAGGCGTTCTTTGGGATCAAAAGCCCTTATAAAGGTTGCATTAAATCTTCTTGACTCTAACTTAGGCTAAGGCCCAATAATTTTATAAAAGAAATTTTGAACTACATCTCGAATGGATGGGTTTGGATAAGATATTATTCAAGAGTGTAAATTTAATTAAAAATTGTCACACTAGGTGAAAAATTTTATATTTTAAAAAATATAAAAAAATAGCCTATTGAATCTTAGTTTGGTTGGTATAGGTATTGTTATCAATGTAAGAGGATATGAGTTTGAGTGCGCTGAAGCACATTATCCTTCTATTTATGGATTGGGAAAGGGTTATGAGTAGTTCTAGACATTGTGTTGGAAAAAGCAGATATGATTAGAACCTATAATAATGGGTATTAATGAGAAGTTATATGATAGTGATTGATTTTAAAGCGGTGGATTAGTTTTCTTGTTTAAATTATATTTTACGGATTGAGGTTGAATGCACTTAAATACGTTTTTTTCTTTGATTTAACGATTAGAAAGGTTTATGAGTAAAAATAAAGATTGTATCAAAATAGAAATTTCTAATATTTTCCAATTAAAATGATATTTTGTTAAGTTATAACACAAACTTAATAAGGTATGTATAATAAAAATGATTAGAAAGTATATTCTAGAATTAGATGGACAGCCATTTAGATTGTTTTAATTATTTTTTATGCATTAATGGGCTGAAAAGGTTGAGACTAAGTGAAGATAGGGATGGCAAAAGCAATGTTCAACCGATCATCGCCATTCACCCATATCTTGAAATCCACTATCACCTTCATAGATGTTGAATGCATTAATCATTACCTCATCTCACCCTATTTCGCTCCGCTTCAATCTAATTTTTGCTACTTATCTTTAGTAATTTCAATTTTTTAAAGTCAAGTAAATATTTATAAACATAATTCTTCAAAAAATATTTAAACATAAAACATATAATTTGTTGTTACATTTTAATAGTTATATATAAGAGGAGGGAGGCGGAATGAAACAAAAGAAAGAATTAATTGCGTAATTAATTTTATAGGAAAATCTGTGGATGAGAAATGTATTGAGTATCCTAAAACCGTGGCGCAGCTGCTGAAGCAAAAGATTTCCCAAAATTTAATGAACACAATGCCCGGGGTCTTATGATGGAACATATAAAGATGAGTATGAAAAATAATATTTTAGTAGTTGAAATTAGAATCAGAAACAAGATGTTATTATTAATTATCGAATGAATGGAAGCTGCTTTTAACTTGAAATTCACGAAATTATAGAAAGATATGTAAATTAGTTTGCCATCTTTTCGTGTTTGGTCATCGCAAATTTATGTTAATGAGAATATCCACAAATACAAGGCAAAGATAGCTTAAGCCCAGAAAATGGGGGGGGATATTGGTGTGAGAAATGCATCAAAGGGTGCGTAGTCATGATTTTGATTTTAAGAAAAATGAGAATAGTTTATGAAATTTTGGTTGCTCAGATGTGACAATCTTAATTATTTAAGACAAAGAAAAGGGATTAGATGATGAAGAAGGAAGTCAAATATATGCAATGTTTTGTAGGTACATTGATTGGGCTTGGACCACTATATATTCTAATCTGTATAATAAAAAGTTTTGATTGAAAGGCATTCTCATAATTAAAAAAGAAAAATGAAGGCAACATCCGCATGTCTCTCCCACTCATATATTCCACCAAGAATTTACCTATGGAAAAAAGAAGATTGTATTTCTTCTTAGCTTTACCCTAAAGTTAAGCCAGTTTATATAAACCAGAATTTTATGGTAGTTTGGTTATTCATCCCATCCATCCACCTACCTAATTTTGTTCTATGCCTACAAGTAAAGAATGACAGCTTAATTCCAATTTTCATAATCTACGACGTAAATAAATCACTGCCATCTTAATCTGCCTTAATCATGCATTTAACTGAGCTTTGCCGTATAATTATCAAAAACACTGTCAAGGTTTTGATCAGACTGTATTTGTAGCTGTTTATATGCTTAAGATAATAAAAGCAAATTTATCCAAATATATATATATATATATATAAAGGGAAAAAAACTGGCCTCCTTTTCTTTTTACATTTTAACCCCTTTTTTCTTCTTTTTTTTATATCGTCTTAAAACTGATATATTACCCTGGCCGTTAACATCGCCGTAACCATTTTTAGCTTTCGGCAATGACTTCATCCATTCCGTCGCCACCGACACCTTCTTCGTCGAGCCACCGCTCTACCGGCGCGCACTCGGCTTTGTGGCGTAGTTTCCAATCGAGCGCCTGGCAAGCGCGTGAACAGTAATTCACGGCACCACAAACCGAACACCGGCGGAACTCGTGTCTTCTCGTCTCCGGCCTCCCACAACCGACGTGCGAGCATAGCCTCAAACCCGGGCCGGGAATCCCGTCCCGGGAGCCGAACCAATCCGTTAAGAACTTGTTCGCCGGGTGAGCCTCCGGCGCCGGTACATTGCATCCAAAATCACTCAGCAACGGGCATCCCGGCACGTTCGGATGACGGTTGGTCGGGTGGGGGATCGGGTGGGGGCTCCAGGTGAGCCAAGAGCACGTAGCGATGTTTGAAACAGATGCTGATGATAAACCCGCCGCAAGCTCTCGGGCGTTGGCTTGGACGAGAAACCGACGACCCTCGGTGATGTTTTGTCGGACGCCGTACCCGTCCTGCAGGCAGTGACCGAGCTCACGCAAAGCATCGATGTGGCCAAGAAAAGCAGCCCGGGCGCACAAAGCCACACCGGCTCTAAGGTCCTTATCGTTCTTAGAGCCACCGCTGCCGTTAAACTGAATTACAGCTAAGGAGTAAAGCGCCGGCGCGTGAGAACTAATCGCCGCCTTAGCCATAAGAGAAGCCCCACTCCCTCGATTTTGCAAACAGTAGAACCGAATCTATTGCAAATCATAGAACAGTTCATTTGTTAGAGAATGTTTATATTCTTGAAAAGGAACTTGCAAGAATCAGTAAAGAAAAATAAAAACTAACCATGCCGAGGGTGTAACAAGCTTCAACATTTCCGGCATCGGCGCAACACTTCAAGAATCTGTGAGCTGACTCCGACCAGTTTTCAGCTTTAATGGCGAACAATTTTGAAGAGGCTTTTGATAATACTAAAGGTTGAAGTGCAAAACTATTTAATCTCTTGCATCTGTTTCTCACACAACACACAAAAAAAAACCCAATAAATTCCTCAGAACATTTAAAAAAAAAAATTTCATATCTTTCCCGTCTTGAAACAAGAAACGGAAAAGAGCAGTGAAAAGATGCACATACGTAATCAAAACGTTGATGAAATCGGAAGGGCAAGAGGCGGAAGAGCTAAGCTTGGAGAGTATGGAAATGACAAGATCATCGGGTAAAGCGTCAAACAAATCACTGTTTCCGGCAATCACCGGCGAGAATCTTTGGCGTTTCCGGCAAGCCATATTATATCCGGCGAAATCCCTCCGTTTAACTACTATCTTATCAACACAAACATCGGCTCTAGGATAACAAAGCCCTCTCCTTGTTCTCATTTCTCTCTATCCCTATAATCTAGAAATCTACCCTAAATATATCTACTTTACCTCAAAAATTTCTTATGTGTTGGTTGTTTCTCAGTTTTTATGTGCCTTAGCGGCGCAAGAGATACGATAAAAGGAGAGGAAATAGAAAAAGCAAACTGAGAAGGGAAAAGCACAAAACAAGGCCTTTAAAGGAAGAGAGAGCCAAAAAAACCAAGAACCCAACAAATAATATTATTATTAACAGTAAAACAGCTCGTGGGGACGGACGGACTTTCGTATGCTTAATTACATTTTTAACCCTACATAGTAAAGGCTTTTACGGTCTTAATGCCGTTGACCCAGATCCCTCCGTTTTAAACAACGATAAATAAAATAGTCTGAGCACTCATTTATCCTTTTTTCATTTTTTCCAGATGAAGTTGAAAGAAAAGTTTATAAATAAAACAGTAAAATGGATTTACCGTTTCATCTCTATATATTTATCCGTTATTTGTTCGGTAAAAAATGCTTTGTAAATTTGTTTTGAAAGGGGTTAAATTTGTTGCAAGTGGAACAACGAACTTCGGTTTTTTTGCTCTGTAATACAGTTTCGCTTTACGTAATTCCGGCGCGTGAACAACGCCGACCGTTTTGGTCTATTGTTTAAGGAGTGATGGCCACGCTCCTTGTTTGCGGGTGTGGAAGTTTTACATCTGATTGACAGACTCGGGGTAACCTCAGTTCAGCGAATTCTGAGTAATCGGCCGACGACTAATAAAAAAGGTCAAACGCATGAACCAGCAGCATTCCGGACCAACATGTGTTGAGGTACTCTTCTTTGTTTTACTTTTTTTCCCCATTAATTTCCTCAATTTCCATTTTTGCCCTTTTTTCTTAATTAATAAATTATTAATTGATACTTCTCGATTTTATATTTTATTACTTTATTGCAAATTTACTCACGGTTAAATTTTACTATTAGTTTCTATACTTTTGGAAAGTTATGAGTTTGGTCCTTGTACTTTAATTTGTTCGTATTTACTCCTTATATCTTTCAAATTTAACAATTTCAATCTTTATCGGATGATAATTGTTAAATTTGTTTAGTTATGTAATTTCAAAATTTTGATGTGGCAAACATATTTTCAATTGTGCAATATCATGTCACTACTATTTTCACATATTACTTACTAAAACTCAATTAATAGATTAACCGACTATCATTTACGTTAAGACTGAAATTTTAAAATTTAAAAGGATAGAAATTTAGAATGATGAGAATATAGAGTAAATGTATAAACTATACGCATAGTACAAGACTAGTAATTGAATTTAACCAAACAATTTAAATGCTACTATTTAGGTTAGGATTAAAATCTCAAAATTAAAAAAATAGAATAATTAAATTCATAATTTCCACAAAATACAGAGATTAAATGGGTTGAAAATAAACTTATTTTTAGATTTTTCTTATTTTATTTAATAATTATTTTTCGTGGTTAGTTGAACAGGGATTTGATAATGGCAGTGGTAATGGATTCCAATATTGTCTGAGATAAGAATAAAAATAAGATGAATGTTGTTGTAATGATAGAGAAGAAGACATATATTAAATGTAAAACAAATAATTAGATAATTTATAGTTTAAATTTAAATCAATGCATCTCAACGTGGGATAATTTTAAAATAAGGTATAAATATATGAAACTAATAAATTTAATGCAGGCAAATAATAATTTTAAAATTCACGTTGAAGTTTCGTAAGTATATAATATTTTAAATAAATTTTGGATAAGATATAAATATAAGAATATATCAAAATAAAATCAAGAAATAAATATAGTTTCATCCTCTCAAGGCATATATATATATAAGGTAGGAAATCTACTTTTATGATAAGGCTACACTCAAAATAGACATATCCTTATTTGTTCCGTCTAGTACATTAGGTTTGTACTAGTCAAGTTTTAGCTCCAGATTTTTCCTTTTTTTAAATATTTTGATCCACTTCCTCAAACAACTTTATTATTAAATATTTTCTTAATTTTTTAAATGTATAAATATTAAGATAAATTGTTTTTTTATCTTTTAATATTGGTCTTAACTCGATTGGCATTGACATTATTCTCAATGCAAGATGACGAGAGTTTGAGTGTCCTGAACTGCACTATCCTCCTATTCATGGGGTAGGTGAGGGGTTACGAGTAGTTTTAAGCATTATATTAAATATTGAAGTTGCTATTAGGTAATTTTGAATTTTGTCAAAACATCAACTCCACATAGATAATAAAAAACTAAACAAAACAAAACAATAAATTAAAAACAAATAACTAGACATAAGAAGTAAATACTAAACTTACATTAGAGGTGTTAATGGGCCGGGCCCAGAAAAAATTTTCGGCCCTCGTCCTAGGCCCGGGCTCGGCCCGGCCCAAAATATGGGCCTAAAATTTGGTCTAGGCTCGGCCCGAGAAAAATTCTTAAGCTCGAGCCCAGCCCGGCTCGGCCCATTTTTTTAATAAACACCAAAATTTTATTTTAAAAATAAAAAAATATATTTTAAAAATATTTTAAAATTAAAAAAATTAAAAAATATATATTTATTATATTCGGGCCCGGGCCAAAAAAGTGGTGCCCGAGGCCCGGCCCATTTTCTAAACTGGCCTCGTTTTTTTGCCCAAACTCATATTTCGGGCCTATATTTTTACCCGAACCCTCCCATATTTTGGGCGGGCCGGGCCGCCCGGCCCATGAACACCTCTAACTTACATGAATAAAAAATGTTACTTAAAAATCAATTAAAAATATTATTTCAAATGGAAAATTTTATGAAGAAGATGATCATTTACTTAAATGGAGAAAATGATTTTTTGCTTATTTATTTATTTTTTATTAACCATATATTTAATCAATTTTTGTTTTATTTCTTTTTGTCACATAATGCTATATTATCCGTGGGCTTGATGATAATTTGAAAAGAAAAATTTACATTCGAATTTCCAAGTTTAACAGTTATATGTATATAATTATTTATCCTTATAAGAGTAATATTAATTAAAATAAATATTTTAGATGATACTATTATTTGATATTATTTAATTTTAATTATTATTAGTAGAATTATTGTTTGACACGGGTTTAATTATTTTGTTTTATAAACAAAATAAATTTATTATTTGTATACACATTTTAATCTTCTAACCAAATGTTGTCAATTGTAATTTTCTTCCTCAACATTTGAATCCAAACACATATTTCACCATCAATTTTAATCCCATAATTATAATACTCAATCACACAATTATAGTAATTATTATCACCACCAACATTGTTTTTAAACTCACCAAAACTATTTTTACTGTCTATCCACTAATTTAATATTATCATTATAGTATTCAATCTCGTCCCTATAGCAATTATTCTCACCACCAATCCTATTAAACTACTACTCTCTTTTTTATTTTCTTAATAAAATCCCATGTTGTATTCAATTTTCCGATTCTTCATCTTCATGAAACTTCATGATGTTTTGATTAATTTCCGATTCTTGAAAACGGCGTGTTCAATTTAGTTATGAAATTATTAAAATGTATTTACTTTAAAAGTAATTAATATTATTATAAGGAGAGGATTCACTTACATAAGTGTAAAACTAAAGTGATTTTACACACTTTTGTAACTTTTATATGATTAATACTTTAATAATCCAATCGTCACATTTCATACTCCATTCATGTTAAGTTTGATGTAAATTAAAATTTTCAACTATTGGTTTTATGTAAAAAAAACTTTCAACCGTTAATCAGATATCAATATAGACAACATTTTAGATCGATATGATAGAGATATCGATCGATTTAAAATTTTACATGCATGATAAGTACAAATATCTTGATAAATTTAATGGTTACTATTAACGTATCAATCGTGTAAAAATCACTTTAATTTTACACTAATGTAAGTGTATTCTTCTCGTTATTTTATACTTGCATATAATATAATCAAATACTATTATTTAGGAATCAAACATAACACCAACAAGTTTAAATAAAAAACTCGATCATTCTACCTATAATATTTGTTGAAATATATTTTAATATAAAATATTTTCATTCACCTATATTATGAGTGTGATAAAATCTAGTATATAATAATTTAATTATAATTAAAATTTTGATATATATATATATATATATATATATAAGAATGTTAGCAATCTAATTAAAACCCTAAAGGACATTAGGTTTGGTCCACAAATTTTATTATTATGAAAAGAATTGAAACCAAACACTAAAACCTAACCTAAATGCTAAAGCATAGGATCCGACTCCACTTTCATTCACTTTATAAAGAGCTTTATTAACGATAAATTCACAAAGGTTAAAATATGCTATTAGTATTTAGTCATTATCCTTAAAAAGCTAAAGTTTAATCTCTCTTACTCATTTTTCTTCTTTAATCATTAAAAGGGTGTGAATGTGAAATTATCTTATGTAATTGACAGAAAATAAATTTTAATAGAAATTATCAATGAGTATGATAAAAATAATATTTTTTTAATAACGACTAAATCTGCAAAAGAACTAAATTAAAGAAAATAAGGTTAGTGGAGTGGAGATAGTGGGGTAGCTGAAAGAAAGTTAAAATGGGCAGCCTTGTTGTCACGTCGCCGTAATTCTATCGATACCCGTCACCTCACCACGTTGACGTGCTACGGGTAACGGGTTTTCTACACTTCTGACCTTAAACCATTCAATGTCATCATATCTTTTTGGAGTAATAGCTAATTTCACCATTCCATACGTTACGTGCGCTGCCATTCCGTTTATCAGATTACCACATTTCATTTTGTTCTTGTGGGTGAAAAGGTAGAATGAAATGGAAAAGTAATAAAAATGGGAGAGGCACATGTTAATTCAAAATTATATATATTTTCTTCTTCTCTTTCAACTTTTCCGAAAAAATAATTATATTTTTCCGCCCATTTAGCTTCCCCTCTGCCCAAAAAAACCTAAATGCTACTTCAAAAACAAATAATCGGTGTCACGGTTTGGTTCTTAAACCATGTTCTTATTTTTGTCGTTTTGGTAATTAATTAATTAATTTTACCTCTTTGTGATGAATCATCTTTTGCCTTATTCCGTCCAGAAATTATCGATGTGCTATGTATTATGGTTTTATTCTAGGGTAAATTAGAATGATAATGATAGTTGGAGACAAAAGAATTTAATATCATGGAAATGCAAAAAGAAAATCAAATCATTTTCTAAAATTGTAAGATATTAATGAAATTATAATAACAAAATAAACCTTTTCCTTTTCTTCACAAAATTTAAGATTAGAAAACGGTTAAGTATGATAAAAAAAATCTTTATTCAAGATTTGGACTCTCAATTATACTCTCTCTTTTTTGGCATTTAAAATATTTCTTTGTTATAGCTTTTAGCCCAAACCTTATGGATGTTAAAAAATCCGACCAATTAAAACGTGGTATGTCTCTTTAATTTTATATTTCATAATATAATTTGAATTTAAAATCCTATCTTATAAAGAAAAAATATTATTAAATTATTTTTCTTTATTATTATTTTGTTAAATTTTATCAAATGGTTGTCATCATCGTTCTTCCTGGTATTAAATAGTGGCTCAAGAAGAAGCATTTACAGTCCAAAGCCAACAGTCTTGGCTATTCTTTGGAAAGGCTAGTGTTCTCGGTTATTATAGAGGCAATACCTTCGCCATCAAGAGAGGTTTGATTGAGGATATTAAGAACGAAAGTTCTATTAAACGAAGTAATGGTGGTGTGATTGCCTTTCTAAACCTTAATTAATGGTATCTCCATTAACATATAGTGTAACTTGGGTAACTCCAAGAACCATGTCAGAATTATCACTCAACACAAATTGGTTTTCATCTTCTTTCTCAAAAGTTAAAATTAAACTCAAAAAAATAAAAATAAAAACAACAAGTATTGGGATAAGAAGTAGGCAAAAGAAAAATAGCCATGCTAGCTACTACTCTAGGTTGAATGGTGAAACCAGAAAATTTTTTAAAGAGTCAGAATTATATTATATATTTTTATGATAGTAAAAACGTAATTTTACCATTTTAATAGCATGTATTTTATAATTTTTAAATGATTAAATCAAACTTTTATCATTTTTAAAAAGTCAAAGTGTAATTTTACCATTACTAATTTAAAATTTTATAAATTATAGAGGAACCTAAATAAAAAATTTCTATTTCAAGAAAGTCGAGGCCCCTACCAACCCCTATCTTCGTCATTGTTTAGATTTTACTTCATTAAAAGATTCATATATGTAACACTCAAACGTTTTAGTTTGACCTTATTTATTAATTTATGTCTTTAGTTAAAAGACGTTATCGATGTTGGTTATAATGTAATTAAAAAAAACAAAAAGATGTAACTTGACAAAAATGTCCATTGATGCTTCACAAGTTCTTCAATAAGTTTATATTTAATAAAGACATTAATGCTTCATTTGAATTGAATGAAGCATTAGAATGCATTGATGCATAAGTTTTTAGTGGAAGAACATTGTAGTTATATATAGAGAGAGTTTTACATTAAGTTCATTATGTTAATGATTTATAAAATATACACCATCTAAGTGTCACGGGCTGTAGTTCAAAGCCTGTAACCATCGCACCAAATGCATTCGGTGGAGGTCTATTGTGTAGATGGGAATCATTTGGCTTACAAGAACTAGCCCGATTCAGTAAGCTATTGGAGAAGTCTGTCAGATTGAAGCCTGGTTAACCCGATAATGAAGATATGACAACTTAGGCTATTTTGGTAACTAATCATAGAAGATTGATAGAATCATATCTTATAAAGGTCAGACTAGATTTGATATGACATATATTGTAAATCCCTAAAATCAAGGGATATGGTTAATCTCGTCCATCGATGTAAATGTATCTTAACCATCTGTTTTAGGGGAGCTCAACTATAAATAAAAAGCCTCCCCCTCACTTGTACTTACTCCATTCATTGTTTTATTATTCTTTGTGAATAAGTGAATAGAGAGCATTTACTCAAACACTTTGTGTGTGCTCTTTCTATTGTTCTTTTATTGCTTCTTTTGGCATAAATCGCTTCCGCTATACAAATTAGTGCATTGGAGGACTTCTAAAGGAATCCTCACTTAAGTAAAGGTTGACTTAGGTGAGAAGAAAGATTTAGCCACGTGATGTCGAAAGAAGAGTTCGAACAAATGTAGGCCAAAAAGTCTTTCAGAAAAATGTTGTCAATTGTCGAGAAACGCATGGGTAAACTTGAGGGGCCCATGGAGGACGCGAAAGAGTCAGACAATGCGCTTGGGAAAAACATAAATGACTTGATAGAGCAATCCAGGGACTTTGTGACCATGTGTCTCACTTCCCAGAGGGATAGTATGCAAGAGTTGCTAGATTCCTAAAGGAAGAAGCTGACGGAGAGGAACAATGCTCTCGAAGCAATGGTGAAGGCTTTGAAGGAGGAAACAATGGCCACGACAATAGCTTTGAGCACAAGAATAGAGGAGCTCGAGGGAGAGCTAGCCTTGTACCGAGTAGCCATGGGGAAAGGAGTGTCAAGTGCAACATTCAGTAACGAGGATGTCCCGAAGCCGAAAGAGTTTGTGGGGACAAGGTCTACATGTAATGCGGATAATTTCTTGTGGAAGATGGAAACTACTTCCGTGCCAAAGGCATTGTGGATGATGCGGTTAAGGTAAACACTACTTCAATGTTTCTTACTAATATTGCGCTTTTATGGTGGTGAGGTAGAACCACAGATAAAAGACCAGGTGAGATTGGAACGTGGTAAGAGTTCCAATATGAGTTGAAATGACAGTTTTACCCAGAATTTACCTAGGAAGAAGCTTGGGAAAATTTGCAAGAGATAACACAATGGGGCACAGTGGAGGAGTATGTTCGAGAGTTTGAAGAACTCATGCTCCAAGTTTCAAATGTGACCGAGAAAGAAGCATTGCTTACTTTTCAGAATGGATTGAAGCCATGGGTCAAACAGGAGGTGGAACAAAAAGGTGTCCAAAAGCTATCGGAAGCCATGATGGTAATAGAGTCCGTGGTCAAGCTTGGTTTAGGGAAAGATAAGATTAAGTCTTCCAAGTCCGAGGAAAGAGGCGTATGTGAAAAGGATCACAAGGAAGATGTTTTTGATGGCAATGACAACAGCGACAATGGTGGTAATGAAAAATTACGAGTTGAGAAGAAGAAACCCAAGAGGAAAATGGACAAGTTGAATTGTTTTTTTCTGCAACGGTCCACAAATGTTGAAGAAATGTCCGAAGAAATCTGCGCTTTCAAAAGAAAAGAAGCCGATGGGTAAGGCCTTGAGACTTGCTTCGAGCGCAAGGGATGTCAATGCCAAGGAAACCGAAAGCGAGAAGAAGCCAGTAGAGTGCTTCTTATGTCATGGTCTGCATTGGTTGCGAAAGTGTCTGAAGAAGTCTCGAATGGGATGATGGAGCAGACAAGGAGCCCAAAAAGCTTGGTTCGAGTAAGGGAAAAGTCAAAGTCAAAAGGGCAAAGAGGAGCAAAAAGAAGTGAGTAAAGTGCTTCTTGTACCGTGGTCTGCGTGAGTTACGAAACTGTCCAAAACAAGCCCTAATCAAAGGAAAGGCAATGTTCGAGCTTGGTGAGTCGTCGGAGGGGCTTCCACCTAAGGAAAAGGTGAGCTTGAACTTGAACTTAGGGGAAAAAGTTTCAATGAAAACAATGAAGCTAGGACCAATCAGGCTCAATTTGAGTGAAACGTCGGAGTTGGTCGAGTCATCGACAAGGCTTCCACCTATGGGAGAGATGGGTGGTGCATCAGACTTCAAGGAAAAAGAAGTGATGCATGTGTGACAGTTGACCAGAGTAAATGCAATGAGTAGAACAGATCGAGTTAAGAAGAGACGTAAGCTGAGGCAATAGTCCCAAAGAAAGGGAAAAGCTAAGGCGTCAAGACGACACCGAGGCGAATCAAGTCAGTGTTATTCAGAAGTCGCAACGAGGGCGTTGTGAGAATGGGTGAAGGAGAATGTCACGGGCTGTAGTTCAAAGCCTGTGACCATCGCACCAAATGCATCTGGTGGAGGTCTATTGTGTAGATGGGGTTCATTTGACCCACAAGAACTGGCTCGATTCAGTAAGCTGTTGGAAAAGCCTGTCAGATTGAAGCCTAGTTAGCCCGATAATGAAGATATAACAACTTAGGCTATTTTGGTAACTAATCTCAGAAGATTGATAGAATCATATCTTGTAAAGGTTAGATTAAATTTGATATGACATATCTTGTAAATTCATAAAATCAATGGATATGGTTAATCTCGTCCGTCGATGTAAATGTGTAACGCCTCCTAACCCAATACCGTCGTCAGAACAGGCTTATGAAGCATTACCGAACCTATCAGACTCTTTAATAAGGCCGAAGTACATGCCACATTTACCAAAGGAAAAATACATCACCGAAGTTAAGATGAAGTCGAGATTGATCTAGACGCAGAACGGGAACCTTTGACTTCTATCGACCTGCACACGGAAACAACCGTACGCTGAGTATTTCATACTCAGTGGTATTATCATAATTCAAATTATAACAATAATAAACATGTAATGCATAAATCATACATACAAATTTAAACTCAAATTTCAGATTTCAATAATAACAATTCATCAATTAATATCATATATCCACAATTTGAACTTGGACACATCATAAACCTTAAGTTCATTCCTCAATCTCATATCACATTTCAATTCACAATTCAACTTTTTCATCTTATTTCAATAGCTCGATTGATCAACTCATTCGGTTTATCATTTCATTATTTACCACTATTAACAAAACTCAGACTTTGACGGATACACGGATCCAGCCAAACACTCCAGTATGGCACCCAATGCCTCATCGGATAGTTCGAAGCAATAGTTGACACCCAGTGTCTCATCGGCAAAGCCGAAGAAAGTTGGTTCCACTACCTTATCGAATCTATCCGAAGAAATATAGTGACACCTAGTATCTCATCGACTCAAAGTCGAAGTATCCCTAAACTCTTCCAATCCTATAGCATGCCAACTATATTCGATTCAACCCGACTAGTTAATAGGGTCTCCAAATTCACATTTCAATTCAATTCCACTTTTTCACTTTCAATCACAATTCAATTCAAAATTCACCTTTCCATCTTTTTTTTTTCAAGTCAATATTCAATTTCACATTCAAATCAATTTACAATTCAATTATACATACACATTTACCATCCAATTCAATTCCCATTCAACTCAAATATTAATACTTACCTTATACTCATTTGTTAAATATAAAATTTATATAAAACATTTAATAAAAGTGATTTGAATTATAGTAATACAAACCCGGATTTGTTAGATTACTCATCGATAAATTTTTCTTTTCCTTTCGATAATGATGCTTCGGGTTCTTTGCTAGGTACGAAAATTAAAATAATTATACCATTAATTACAGCACTAATTATAACAAATAATTGAATTTCTATTCAATTTCACCTTATTTTCAATTAGGTCCTAATTAACTCATTCACTTTACTAACTTAATTCATACTTCATTCTTATTCAAATTCCTATCAACTTCAACCTAACTATCAAGTGTTAATAATAAAACCCTAATTTAAAATTTCTTTCAATTTAATCCTCAATCACAAAACTTATAGCTTCTTTTACAATTTAATCCATTTATCAATCCTAACTTGAAATTCATTCAATTAAATCCCTAATTCAACAATTTATCCAACATGAACCATGCTTAAAACCTATAAACTTCTAAGACCTCAACTTAATTTCAACAAAACTTTGTTTTAGAGCTTCTAAAACATCAAAATTATGTAAAAAGGGCTTAATTGACTTACCAATCAAAGCTTTAAACCTTAAACCCTTAGTTTTTCCTTTTTATTTTCTTTCTTTCTTTTTCCTGTTTTATTTCAAAATGGCTATCCTGTTTCTTTCCTTCTATTTGTTTTCTTTTCTCTTTTAGTTTCTTTATTCTTTTATGTTTATTTACTTTATTATTTTAATGATAATTATAATAACAATAATTTTTATAATAAATATCTATTTAATAATAAATATTTATATTACATTTGTACACACATATATTTTACACTTGTCTATTATCATGACCATCTATTTGTCTTTCTTTTATTTATTTATCATACAAAATCTTATAATATAATTATTTAATGAATAAATATCTTTTACTTAAATTTTAAGTAAATAATAATTATAATACAAGTGTATATATATTATTACACTTGTATCGCCTTATCACCATACACTTCTCTTAATTTTAATTTATTCCATAATATAATAATATAATTAATATAAATTACAATTTAATATAAAACCTTAATAATAATTAATACTAAGATTTTTAAAAAATTCATATAAAAATCTGAAATTTTAAGGGCTTATGCCGCCTCACTTATGTTAATTGGCATAATTGTCATTTTGGCCTCTTTCTATTTTCTTTTAATCTATAATTCAACCTTTGCCCTTATTCAATTTAGTCCTTTTCCTAATTACTCTTAATTAAGCTAAATTTACCTAATTAAAACTTAATTAGACACACTACTAGACTTATAAATATTCCTAATAATTATTTACCAAGCCATTTTGCTAAGACGGAGGCCCGATAATGTACTTTTTTGATGCCCTTGAATTTTGGGTCATTACAAAATGTATCTTGACCGTCGGTTTTAGGGGAGCTCAACTATAAATAAATAGCCTCCCCCTCATATGTACTTACTCCATTCATCGTTTCATTATTCTTTGTGAATAAGAGAATAGAGAGCATTTACTCAAAGATTTTGTGTGCGCCCTTTCTGTTGTTTTTTTGTTACTTCTTTTGACATAAATCGCTTCCGCTATACAAATTGGTGCATTGGAGGACTTCTAAAGGAATCTTCACTTGAGTAAAGGCTGACTTAGGCAAGATTGGATGAATGGATCGCCTAAGGCCGCACGGATCACGAGAAGAAAGATCTAGCCTCGTGACATAAGTAGGTAGTTAAGAATATTTAAGTATCGATACACATAAAAAGCTAAATATCAATGACTGAATGTTAAAATTCTATTTTGTAAACATGTTTGTTTTCACGTAAAAATTATTTAGAGATATCTAGTGTCATTTCTAGTAATTGGTATCGAGCTAAAATTTACATTTATTTTAATGTTTTAAGTTCTTTTGTATATATTGAAAATTAAAGAAGTTAAATGCAATCTCATTCGAATTGAGTTGGTCAACCCAAATAAAGGTTTAAGATGATGGAAAATGGCATTTCATTTATGATATAAAAAGGACAAAAGTATCAAATATTCTAGAAAATTTTAGTCAATTTAATTTTGGTGTTTGATTTTATGCATAATTAAGTAAAACCCATATTTATATACTAATATATGCATATCATCAATTTACTTTTATGCATAAAATTAGAAGTCATGCGATTAATTGTTTTTAAATTATATATGAAGTACCTAAATCATATATAGTAATATTACATCAACTATAATTAATTATGTAAAGTATAATAAATTTTATCTCACATGAAAATTTGTTATATTTTTTATGATTAATTAGGATGAAATTATAACGCCCTCAACCCGACCCAATTCACCAGATTCGAATCTCGGGTGTTACATTACTGTTACAGACTTATACGTGCTTAAGATATACAAAATTTCCAAAGAAATACATCTTATTCAGTAATACTACCCGTTGAAGTTACATTTGGGTATACTCTGAGTACAACACTTACAGATATAATTACACCTCTAAATAACATTGCTGACATCATTTATTGACCAACATGGTCCATTTACTCTATAACGCTTACAAACAAAATTTCAAGACTTGTACAAAAATATTTCTATCGGACTCGACGCGCCTGTGCAACCCCCACTCCGTATTCATAAGTGTCTACTTCGCCACTCATTTGGCGTAGCCTTGACGTTGTCCCTCCTGGCGCGTCATTTACCTGAGACATAAAATACAGAGGGATAAGTTTGATAGAACTTAGTGAGAAAACTCTCTTTTACCTAAGCCCTTATTCAAGGATCTCACCATTTGTTTCTCGCTTATAACTTTGACCCGATCGATTGTATAGACTTCATTGTGACCTTCTACACTTATTTTTCTTTCCAAGCTAATCCGTACTTACCAATTCTTAGAATCTCATGTCGCCATTCATTCAGAGTCTGCTCATAGGCGTTGTCTTTAGATGGTCATCATGAGATTCATTCTTCAAATTTCGCCACGAAGGCGTCCCTTTCCAATGATAGTCACATAGGCTTTCCTTTTACAATCTCGTCATGATAGTGCTCTTTTAACAGAATTTGTAATAAAACATTCATTTAGCTGAAATCCCCACAAAGGCTTCCACTTAACAAAGATCGTCACAAATGCTTTTTTATACGAAATTGGTGTTTTTGACAATAACGATTTGTCTAAACTCACTGTCATGAGGTTTGCCCCTCATCATTGGTACTTACCCAACCGTCCTTTACATATTCCATATGGTGCCATGGTCTTCTATTATATGGTCTTTAGAGTGACATAGCCATGGACTTGTCCTTATTAGAGATTCGTATTTTTAGTCTCGACGAACCCCTTTAGACGACTCCAGAGACAGGCACATGTTATTCATGCAAACTCATACTTGACAGACTTATTCCTTTCAAACTTCTTCATAACAGATGCATTCATGCTTACAAACATGTAACACATTCCCTTAAACTTCATGCATACATTTTTCATGCAGTGGCTTACTCATGACAAACATAATCATACTTTCAGACATATTTTACATGCATAAACTTCTTTTCTCATCAAAGGTGTAGTATCATACTTTACTAGTTCCAGTTTTAAGTTCTTCTTAAAGATTGCTGCGACCACTACCTTGGTAAGAAGAAATCACCGATTAAGCTCAGGATTTCCACTATAGTTTAAGGAATACTTTTTCTCTGTTCTTCTAACCTAATAATAGTAGGATTTTGGTTTGTTTTCTTTTTCTCAAGTTGAAAATACTTATTAGAAAAGGAAGAGAAAAACTCCCTTTTCAGTCTGGGTCGCCCAAATTTATACAACCCTCGTCCATATGATAACTTGACACATGTTATAATTCTAATCAAGTTGTCGTATGGGTGGTTCACAGATGTAAGGAAACATGTATAAGAATTCAAAACCTTTGCATACTTTCAATTTGACCGATTGTTCATTTCTAACTATCTCGTTAGCATATAACCTACACATTTGCTAAATTAACTAGGCACACCTTGACCTAGGGGACATCCCTTACCACTCACAATTCCTTGACAACTCACTAAGTTCCTCTCTTGGAAATCCCTTATTACTTCTGAGTTAAACTATCCACCATACCTTTTATTTTGCCAAAAGCATTGTTTAGGTGGATAGAACCATGTCAACCTATTCTTTTTCAGAGACTTCGCCCAAAAGCACACTCGTGAACCTCAACTCTTAGTCGAATCTAACATCTCGCCTTCTGTGGACCTGTTTCAAGATTCTTGCAATATTCAAATATTAAGGCTTCACTCACTCTATGTGCCATCAAAGCTTTTGGGTGAATCCTTCCAAATCAGACACACTTCTTGATAACTTTGTGTTGACCTAGTGCTCACCAACATCAAGGCATCACAGGCGTGCTCAAATAGGTTCTTATACTTAGTCTAGTTCTAACACTATATCTATTCGAGACTTATCTTATCTGCCTTATTTACCTAAACAATATTCAGACACTAAGATTTCGCCGGTCGGGGTGTTACAGAAATAATAACTAACAAATTTAGATATTCAAAAGTTCTGTGTGAAACAAATTCAAATAATAAATATATAAAATTAACATTTATATACACTGTGCTAATTAAAATTCTTCAATTAAAAAGGTTAATATGTAATTTGTCCTTTGAATTTTTTTGAAAGAACCTAGTTGTTACCTAAATATTTTTTGGACATGGTTGGTACTTAAACTTATATTCTATCATACACTTTGGCACATTCGCATTAACACCATTAGTTTATGCTAAGTGGCACTGACAATCAATCACACGAATGACATGCGACAGCTTCTCATCGTGACATGTGATAGATATAAATAAAAATATTTAAAATTATCTAAACTAAAAAAATATTTAATTTTTTTCATATCGAGAACGAGTTTGAACAAATGATTGTCTAGAGACAACCATTTGTCCATATTAATTCAAAACGCATTTTTATTAATTTTATATGTTTTTATTTTTTTATATAATATCATTTTTGTTATATTATTATTTAAAAATAAAATTAATAAAAAAGTTTAAAATATTTTTACATCAAGAATAAACTTGGACAACTATTTGCCTAAATTCATTCATGATGTATTTTTAGTATTGTTTTTAATCTTTTTTGTATAAAAAATCAGTTTTTATGCTATTATTATGAAGAACGTATTAAATATAAAAAATAAATTTATAAAAATATAAAATACATACAATTAAAAATAAATAAAAAGCATAAAATATTATGAAAATATAAGTTATAAAATAAAAATAAAATTTATTAAAATATAAATATAAAAATTTATAAATTTATTAAAATATATAGATACATAAAATTATTAAAAAGACCACATCGAGTTAGAGTCTAGACAAATGGTTGTTTGTCTAAATTCATTCTTGATGTGAATTATTTTATTATGTTATATATTTTAGTTTAATACATTTTTAATTTCAAAATAAAAATATAGATAACATAATATCTTATAAAATTAAAAATATAACATTACTAAAAATAAATATAATTAAATTTTGATAAATTTATATGTAAATTTTTTATTTTGATAGATCCCAAAATTTAGTAAATTTGTGATTATTATAAACTCTATTCATGATCGTGCTAATATCATTTTCAATAAAGAATACATTTTTCCTGTAAAACCTAACAAATAAAAAGAAAAACGAAAAAGCTTCCAATAAACTTTCGAATCATCATCTTTTGTATTATTGTCAATTTGAAGAATCATGTAATAATTTATGTCCATCTTTAAGCATAAAATTTATCTTCATCTAATTTATTTGCAATTTATTTAGAAAAGGATTTAAATTTTATTGGTTTTCCATTTTCTATCTTGAATTTTATATTTTTTAATTTTGTAATATTTTAATTTTTAGATACATATAATTTATAATTTCTTCTATATTTAAAAATATATAATTTTATGTATTTTATTTTAAAATTTAAATATCGAGATTATGTGTCACAACCTAAGAGTGCTATTTGTCCTACATTTAACACTGTTACAAAAAAAAAGTATGAAAATCCTTAATGGAATGAAAATTCGGGCACTTAGAATAAAAAGAACCATAAGTACCAAATTGAGAGAAAGTGTCAATTTTAGGGATTTAATGCTTATTTGAGCCTTATAATTAAAATTAAATATATATGCATATAATTTATATTATATTTTATACTTATTCATAATATATAATTTATATTTAATTATACGTGTTTGAGGATAAAATTGAGAGAATATATAAATATTAAAAACTAAATTTACTATTATACCAATTGAAAAATCACGTCATCCCTTTTGTTAACTATTTGACTAAAAGTGACCAAAATAAAACAATCTAAAACAGGAATGACCAAAATAAAATGATCTAAAATGTTAGTGATTAAATTAAAAGTTTTCAAAATTAAGTGGCCAAAACAGAAATATAATAATAAATGGGTGACTAATTGTATTAGAATGTAGAAAATAGAAATTAAATATTGGATTGAAATGAAGAAAAAAGAAAAAGAAAAAGAAAAGACAAAGTGAGGATAGGATAAGTTGGGGGGAAATGACGTGGATGTTAAGGAGGTGATGTCGACCACTGGTGTCATATCATCACAGACCCCACATGTATTCTTCCACTAATCACACTCTCTTTTTCGGATTGCTCATCGACGCCTCTCTTTTACCTCAAAATAAGAATATATTTTTCTTTTGACAAAAAAAAAAAGCGCCTCCGCAATCACCGTACTCTATTTTGTTTCGTAAATTTTGGATGTCCAAATTTCAGTGCTTACTTGCGGATGCCGTAACGCCGTCGCGCTGCTCCCTTTTTCCCCTATTATATATATCAACGGCGGTTTTTCCACTCAAAACTAAAATATGATATAAGTCATTCTTCTCTAAAAATTTAAAATTTAATTAGGTCCAACTATCACCACGGATAATTTTAAATTTATTGAATTTTTTTTTAAAAATACATGAATTTATATTGATAATAATTTTAATTCCAATTAAACTAAAACTAAATTATCATTTTTTTATCTTTAATTTATAATCTATACCTTATTTTGAAAAGTAAGATTTTATTTTATTTTATTGCTTAAAATGAAAAGCTAAGGTAAGATAGATTTGGTGTAATCCAAATAAAATAATCAATCATAGCATTAAATCCTTGAATCTGTTTGATGAGGAGAAAAAGGAGGGGCGGCGCAAGTTAAATTTGATTTGACACATAACAATGCAGATTATTTCAAAGGGTTGACTAAATCTGGTTAGTAGCACCTTTGCTTTCTTGAGCTAGAAGGATCCTTTTTCTTTTCAATCTCGAGTTTCTCCTCAGCCAAATGCGTGTTTATGTTAAACGCTACCGTTTTGTTGCTGGATGGCTACGGCTCTCATCATTATGCTCAACCATTTTCACGTTGTTGGATAGAGACAATCTTATATTTTCTAAAGACTATACCGCATTTTAAAATAAAATATCTGTCTAAAAATTTATTCAATAATGATTATAGATAACAATGATGTAATTAGAGGTTATATGAAAACATGGTATCATCGTACTAATATTCATTATTTATTAAAAAATAAAACCTCAGCTAAGTGGATACTGGGGTATTAACTTAAATAAAATATAAATTTTAGTATTAAATATGGGTGTAAACATCTTATTCCTAGGATGAAATGGCAAAGCTTCCAGATTTTTCTTCAATTAAAATATAGTGTGAAGTGAGGAAAATGTGGTTAATAGCATTGCCAATAATCTAAAAATATGCACTCATATCTTCATTAGTTTTCCTAAAAGCTGAAATAAAACTATCACTTGTAAAAATAAATATTTTTAATTAATTGAATTAAAAACCAGTTGTAAACTTCATTTTTGGTAGAAAATGTTGCTATATGATTAAATTTTGAAAGAAATTTGGTGTTTCACGAAATAAGCCGCCACCGATCATGATTCTTCTACAAAGAGACCACCATCATTATGAGATTCACATGAATTTGGTGCTACTCTAATCTCATTTCATACACATCTATAACTGTTTCATCCCATCCCCGTGAATCTGGATTCTTCTACTTTTCATATAATCATTCGGATTTATTTTTTCAATTTGTATATGAAAAAGTAAATAACTTTTGTTTGTTTTTATTAAAATGAATTGGGATGACATAAATTTAAATCCAAAAATTTAAATAAAGCAAAATCAAAATATACAATTATTAAATAATCACACGATGACTGATTGATATGAAAAAAAATTTAAAATTAAATTTTGGTTGATGCTTATATTTTAATATAGCAATATAGTTGGGAGGATCGTAGCAATGAACTTCAAATATAAATTATAAATCGAGCTCCAAAGATTGACTCTAATTGAGTCATACCCAATTAATTTGTGACATTAAATTTAATAAAAGATTTAAATTATTATACATAGAAATTAATTTATATGAATATAAAATTTTAAATGAAACTATATGACATGAAAAACCCCGAAAGTAACATTTATTATCATTACAAATTTTAGGCCGTAAAACTAATATTTTTATATATACTGCGAAAAACATTTCATAAATAAATTTCGCATTTTGGCATTAATATCTTTTTAAAAATAAAAAGTAGATTTTTTTTATAATGTTTAGAATGGTTGACGTGTCTAAATGCGCTTGTATTTATATTTTCTTATCTCGTATTCTCCTATGCTTCTAAATGTGTTCGTGCTCATATTCTTTTATAATTGGTAACGAATAGTTTCTTTTAAAGGATGGAAGCTACTTGAATAATATTGAGTGATTTAAATTTTTTTTTAAAATAGCACGTAGTTTAATTAAGAATAGTGGGTAGTTATGAAGTTAAAATGACATAATGATTGGGCAATAGAATATGTTCATTGATGTAAAAACAAGAAGATGGTTGATCAACATCGACTTACACAACCTCTAATCAATTCCGGACACTAGCAAGGATACTTAGACATAACTTATACTTCAAATATAAAACTCTTTTACATAAGAACCTTATTTCAACTCCTATCACATAATTAACTTTATATTTAAAGAATTTATTATGTATAGATAAACATAAATCAATTTATATAAATATAATATCCTCAATGCAAAAAGCTAAAATAAACATTATATTTTTAAAATTTTGATGATTATAAATTTAGAGAAAGACGAGTTACGAAGCTTCAACTTTGGTCTTTTCTAAAATATAGTTCACAAAATTATATAACAATCAATACCAAATTTATGGTTTTGAAGATTTTGATGTCAAAGTTTAAGTCTATCATTTGTGGTTTTATTTTGGATTTAAATTGTTGCTTTATAAATTTTATAAAAAAGATAAAAATATAGTAATTTCTTTGTTAAATTAATATTGAGTTGACTGATAATATCATTTCTCAACACAAAGAGTCTGTTTTCCAATTTTTTAAATGGTATATATTTCTTAAGATTTGAAGCACGCATGAATGAAATTTATAACTAAAATTAAAATATGGGCATGAGATTAGATGCTTATTTGGCATTATCTATATTTATTGGTATAAAAATAGGAGTGATACCCTAAAACTAAAACCTAGTTACAACACTCAATTCCTTTGGTGGGTACTACCAAACATATCTCCCATTAATAGATTCTAGCATCCTTGGCCAAACCTCGTGATACCATTTGATTACAAGTTTGACATGAAATTGGCCACACTGTTTGCTTCGAACAATGCATTTTTATTAAATTTCACCCAATATTTTCTAAAAGAAAATCCTTATTCAAAAAAAAAAACCAATTAAGCCCCGAAATAAAAGTTAGCACCAAATTAAACTCATAAAGATACAAAATTAATTAATCATGCCCCAATTAATGTTATCTAAGTTTAACTGTTAAATTTTGCCAACGTGACTAATAAACTAATTGAACGACGACACATGACGGGCACATGTAAATCATGCTGATATGACATTTTGCCACATTAGCAAATTCTTGAAACATACACAAATCCTAAAAATCAATAATTTTGTCTAAATTCAATTTTTTAGTAATTATCTAAGAAACTAACTCTAGGATGAACATTGACAAGTGATTGTTTAGATTCAAATGAAATCGGACAAATGGTCGATCACATTCATCGTAGATGTAATTTTTTAAATTGGTTATGTTAAAAAATATTTATTTGCAAGGATTTTTTTATAAATATTCGTTGACATGGTATTTTATCACGTCATCATGATGTACATGTGGCCACCAAACTTAACGCTCAAATTTGATCAATGTTAATAGAGAGACTTAATTGATTAAATTTTTAATGTTTAAGGAATCAATTTGATAGGACTTAATTAATTATTTGATTTTAGAGTGAGATGTTATTATTTATCTATCTATCTTATATATTCTTACAAATATCAATAGATGAGTTGTTTTCCATGTTTTACGTAGACTTGTTTTGTCACCCAGAACGCGTCTGCCACTAAGCTAATACATATGAAATGTAGTTTGAAAAGTGAGGTAAGTGACGTCCCATTCTGCTACCTTCTCCGCAATAGAATTAAAGAGAATGAATCTTTCTGGTACAAAATAACACCAAAAAAACACAACTGTAAATAGATTTAAAGCTTGTTTTTAGTATGATATTTCTTTATTTCACGCTATAATGTTATTATAGTATTTAATTTTGCCGTTATTATTTTATATATAAACTTACTACTCCTTTAAAGATTCCTTTCACCCAACACTCTCTCATTTAAATCTTGGTATTTAAAAATAATTTACTGATTAATTAAATTAATTAAAACGTTTTTATATCTAAAAATGTTATCAAGTTTGCTTCTTCAATCAGCTTTGGCATTTAAAAAGGAAAAATATGTTGGGCATTTCTCTCTTCTCTTTTTAAATAATGCTAAATTTGGAGAGAATCTATTAAAGGGTACTGTTAGGAGCGGGGCCCATTTTTTGTTGGTTTGTTTAGAGACAAGTGAGTTGTTCCCTCCCAAGGGTGCACGCCACTTTTGTGCACTCGGCACGTGGCACAGCTGTGTGTTGGCAAATCTGATAAACTGCCACGTGAGACTATGAATGAGTCAGAGAGTTGAGCAGCAAACCTAAATGCTTGGGGCTATTTGCCTTTTGCCTACCCCTTTCCTCTGCACTTCTATCATATTTTATTTTATTTGTTTTTAACGTCCAAGTTTTACAAAACTCTTGCATTATATTCTAAGTTGCATTTTATTTTATTTTACTAATAAAATCACAAATCTAGATGAGTGAGCAAAATAATCACTCCATTAAAATTTAGTGTTTTATACAAATTGAGACATCTATCTTTGCACATTTATTCAACTTGACTCTATTGTTTTATTAAAAGCAAATTAGAAAAGTTTGAAATCAATAAGGCTAAGGAGTAAAAGGAAACCCTTAGTAACAAACTAAATAAATAAATTAAACACTTTTAAATTTTTAAAATTGACCCTACTCTTTTATTGTGATGGCATTGTTATTTCGTAATAATTTTTTAATTTAAAAAATAATAATCTTGACCCATTAAAAGGGCTTAATTTTTAGAATTTATAACTTTTTTATAAATTTTATGATATTTAAATTTCAAAAGGGTTAATTCATTTCCTTTTGAAAAACTCTTACTAAGGCCTTTTGACTCTTTTGCCTTATTAGTTTCAAAATTTTCTAATTTACTTCCAATAAAAGAGTAGGGTCAAATTAAATAAATGTGTAAAGATTAAGGGCTAGATTTGTTATTATACCATATATATATATATAAGCACCAATACAAATTTTAACACTCATGTAGAAAGATGAATGTATCTATTTTAATCAATAAATAAGCTACATGCAATCTAAAATATACTACATGGGGTTTTGGTACTGTTAGCATACTAATCATCAAATATGAATCCTAAATATTATTATTATTTAAAATTAAAAATACAGAGTGGTTTTTAACTCTGCCCTAAAGTAAGAAATTTATGCATGTTAAGTGAAAGACAAATATATGGGAATTTAATATAAAAGTGACGGTTAAAAATAATATTAATAAATGTTATATGTGGAAAAAATGAGGTGTGGCAATGAATATTTACTTGTAATCCAAGACGTGTGGTGGAGAGATGTGGGGTATTTATCCATTGAAGAAGCTGATGAAAGCTATGTACCAAACAAAGGTCTTTTTATTCCTCCCTTATTTGTTGCTAATTTTATGGTGGAAACTCAACTCATACCCTTGCTTAAATATATGGGGTCGTAGTAGTTGTGCTGCATGTGCTCCATCGGTAAACTAATCTTAACCTATATATAAAAAAACTAAACTCCCATATAAAGTAAATGGCGGAAGGCGTGATTAATACTTGGAATAAATTAAAGCGAAAAGAAGATTATTAGTTTGGCAACAGGTCCTTGGGGAGTGGTTAACGTAGAATTATAACAATCACATTTCTGAAATCTAACGCATATCTCTCATATTCCTTCTCATTCCTTACGTTGGGATTTGAAAGCATTCATCCTATCTTACATAAACCAAACATTTGAAGGAAAACACTGACTTAAATTAGAGAGTTTGAAGGAGAGGATGTTGCTTAACGCTTTTGCCATTCACTAGGGTCCCTCGTAACTGCTGTTAAAAAAAAAAAGAATTAATGGTGAAGTGTGCATGCGTAGGCACGTGATGGGGGCTTTTGCGATACATATGGTTGAGTGTGATTCAAGCCATTTTTGCTTGTTTATATTGTGTTATTATTACTATTTTTCCTTTATAAAAACATCAAGTACGGTTCTTTTGACCAACAATTAAAAAACTGGACCCATAATTCTGCAAACAAATAATAACTGGGAGACCCATATAGTATATGGTTGTACAAGGGTCAGATTTTGGTCAATAGACATTGATTTTTGAGTCGTGGGTTGGTCCGAGGCTCATGCAAAAAGTATGGCAAGGAACCCACAAGCAACAACAAGGCTTTGAATTGTTTTTTTTGGGACAAAACATTTGGTTTTTCTTTTTTGTGTTACATTTGATTTGAAATGATTTTTATTTAGATTGTGGATATTAAAAGTGAAGAAAGTTTGGGGAATTGGCATAGTCTTCCATGCATACGATGGAGTGTCGTCTCTGAAAGGAATCTAAGCGTTTTGAGGTAAAAAAACCCAGACATGATCTGTCTTTTGATTACACGTGACTGAGTTGGACAGATGTTTGAACGGTCTTCTATTACATCATCTTCTCTTGACACGCCATCTCAGACTTTGTACCTCGATTTGACTGCCAAAAATTTAACTCCTTTGCTTCCTTTTTTTTCATGTAGTTTCTCGGGTCTTCCTTTTTTATGTTACTGCTCATTGACAGTAAAAAAGGACTGAGTGGGGATGAGCATATCGCAGAAATTAACATGCCCCCTGGAAACAGCTGTTTGGTAGCTAAGAAAATGAAATATAGAGTTGACTGGTTGGGCGTGGAAGCAAGTCGAGTGGGTTGCTTTTTGCCTCCAAATACAGGGACAGTATTTTTTGCCTTTACGTGCATGGTAAGTGAAGTTGAAGCCTCAAAGCCAGGGGAAGCAAGAAGCCAAGGCGGCCACGGCTTATGGGGTCAGGGTCAGGGTCAGCTCTCCCTAAATTGACCACTAATCAATCGTTTACCATTAATCGCAGAATAACACGAGTTTGAGAAAATGTGCTTAAAAGTTTGGTTTAAAAATATGTAAACTTTCACTCAACTATGAATAAGTTTTCATTTTAGTGATGTAATTAAAAAATTACAATTTGATCACTGATTTATTCGAAGGTTTTCATTTAAGTCACTGAACTATTTAAAAGTCTTTAAATCATTGAGCTGTTAAGGTATTTTATAAAGTTCTACTAGCGAGCTCTAAACAACAATTCAGCGACTGGTACAGTGGATAAGTATCCATCGACGAGTATAATAATACACCTTAGATTCAAGTCGATCTAATGGTGGTGTCGAAGATCGGGGAAAAGCCTGTTTAAATTTTGGTTCACAAATTTATTACGTTTAAAGAGTTGTTTTATGAAAAAAATTGAATTGTAAAAAAAGAAAAAAAAAAGGACATTCGATTGGTGCAAGCAGTGCAAACAAATAAAATTATATAACATCGACTTTAACACCCAATGACTTAAATGAAAATTTTTGAATAATTCAGTGATCAAATTGTAAATTTTTTAATTGAGTGACCAAAACAAAAATTTACTCATAATTTAATAATTAATGGTATAGTTTACCAAAAAACACAGAGATGAGGATGAGATTTGTAACTTCATAGGTGTTTTGCATTATTAGGGAAATTCCGGCTAGTCAAGGAGTTGGTACGGTGTTTTGCCCCTTGCACAAATTCCGGCTTTAGCCCTTTTCAGAAAAAAAAAAGTTAATAATTTATAGAGTACTATATCCAAGTCAATTAGCTAATGATTAAAAATTATGCTTTTATAAAATAAATTATATTATTATAAGATATGAATTTTTAGATAAAATCACATATAGTGTATCATGAAAAGAAACATATTTTTTAAACTTTTGATTTTATGATTTTAACCAAAACTTAAATTTATTTTAAATAAACTTTACATCGTAAGTAGGTGTGTTGTAATTTAGTTTATATTTACATTATTAGATGTGAGCACAATTTGTAAAACAACAACTAAAAATAAAAATAATTTTAATGTTAAAAATAAAATATGAATACATGTGTTATTTAAAATTTAAACTTACTTTTTTATGCACTTTTTTTCAAGGTAAAAACTACCTACTCACAACCTCAACAACCATCAATTTATTCTTCTATAATAAACTAAAATTCATTAATTATTTAGAAAAACACTATTTTAATTTATCTTTTAAATTTTTTTAAATTAATCTATTTTTAAGCCGATTGAGTCTTAGCCTGATTGATATACGCATTGTTGCCAATATAAGAGGACAGAGGTTTGAATGCCTTTTTTGGAGTTAGCTCACCCTCGCGAGATCGCGACCCTTTGTCCCGTCCATTGTAGCATGTGTGTCGCCTAGTGCATAAGGGGCATGATGACTTGACGTCATCCTCACCTTTCTCCGCTTATCACCGGCAATCTGCTCAAGGTTTCAAACTCAACGGTGGCAACTAAACACGAGGACTGCGCTCATTGCGGGACTTAACTCAACACATTACGACACGAGCTGGCGACAGCCATGCACCACTTGTGTCCGCATTCTCGAAGGCACCCCTCTCTTTCAAGAGGATTCGCGGCATGTCAAACCCTCGTAAGGTTCTTCGCTTTGCATCGAATTAAACCACATGCTCCACTGCTTGTGCAGGCCCCTGTCAATTCATTTAAGTTTCATTCTAGTAAACGTACTCCCCAAGTGGGATACTTAATGTGTTAGCTGCAGCACTACATGGGTCGATATGCACAACGCCTAGTATCCATCATTTACGGCTAAGACTACTAGGGTATCTAATCTCATTTGCTCCCCTAGCTTTCGTCTCTCAGTGTCAGTGTTAGTGTCGGCCCAGCAGAGTGCTTTCACCGTTGGTGTTCTTTCTGATCTCTACGCATTTCACCACTCCACCAAAAATTCCCTCTGCCCCTACCGTACTCTAGCTTGGTAGTTTCCACCGCCTGTCCAGAATTGAGCCCTGGGATTTGACAAAACCTATAATGAGATTATTCAAAAAAAATTACTATTCTTTGAAAAAAAATACTTTTCAAATATATCTTTAATATAGAATTTTTTTTCATTTACCTTTATTGATCTAGTTTCCTTTAAGCTTTTTAGCCTTTGATTAAATGAAAAAAAAAGTGTAACAGCCTGATTTTTAGTGGTGTCGAAAATAGTGGTTTGAGACCACCAAATCCGACGATTAAGCTTGTAAATTTATTATTTAGTATTTATGAGTCAAATGTGATTTTAGAAATATTTTTGAATTAGTGATTTGTGTTTTATAAGGATTTATTAGGTTAAATAGTTTAGAAAACGAGGTATCGAGACCTCGATTTTATAAACCGAGTCGTAAATATTTTTATAAATATTTACAGAGAGTCATTAAGGTATTATTAAAGTTCCGTTAGAAAATTTTAACGTTTTGATAGTTAATTAATTAAAAATGGCTAAATTGAAAAAGGTGCAAAACTTGCTAATTAAAGATATAGTGATCAAATAGCCAAGTGGTAAATAAGGGAGGAAAAAAAGGGAAAATAGACATGTTTGGGATAGCTGAGGCGGCAGAAGCAGGAAAAAACCAATAAAATTAGGTGCTTAAGGGGTAAAATTGGAAATGAAATAAAATTAAATAGCTAAAAATGAGATTTAGTAGTTTCTAGGCAATTCTTCATCAATCTTCAGCCTAAAAAACACCATTGAAGAACTCTTAAGAAGCTTATTTTCATATTTTGCTACAAGTGAGTTCAATTCTTGTCTTTTTCTTGGAATTTTCATGTGTTTAAGACTTTTACAATAAGGTCAAACTATCTATTTCATTATTTTTTGATTTTATTGGCAATTTTGAAAGTCACCATTGATGAATATAGGATGTATTAGATGAATACACATGTATTTAGAACTTTAATTTTGTTATATGATAATTTTATGAAGTGATTTTGTTAAATATTGATTTTAGGACCAAATTGTGAAAATGTTAATTATTAGGGTTTGGTATTAAATTTTTGTTTACTAAGGGCTATATTATAGTCTAGAATATTTATATAAATTGTCAATTGAGAAAAATTAGTTCATTTGATAGACTAATTAGTAAAGGGACTAAATTGCAAAAGTTGTAAAAGTTGCGGTAATTGTGTAATTTCAAAATTTGAGGGGTATTAAGTGTGAAGTGAATTGGAACTGAAATATATGCTAATGAATGAATAATTTTATATTTTAGATCAAGAGCCCGTAGACAATCGTGAAAAAGAGAAATTAACAGAATAGTCCCTGAACTTCTACTAATCTTACAATTTAACCCAGGTAAGTTCAAATGATTAAATTTTAATAATTATATTTAATTTATGTATGATATTATGTATTTAGTATATTTTTGAAAAATGGAATATTGTTAAATTATGAATTTGAAGTGAATACCTGATTTAAATGGAACACGGGATTGAGTACAATCGTTGTGTGGCGATTAGCAAATGAAGAATTGACGGCAAATTACCCAAGTAAACTGAGGTTCAGCATTTGTTGCGTACTTTCTATTTACTTTTTGTTTAGCTCTCTCGAGCTTTTGTTTAACTCATATGAGTTTCCGTTCAACCCTAATGGGTTTCCATTTAGCTCTGTTGAGCTTCTGTTTAACCCTTATGGGTTTCCATTCAGCTCTTATGAGCTTCTATTCAACCCTCACGGTTTCTGTTTAGCACTTATGTGTTTCGTTTAGCCTTTAGGCTTCTGAAAACGATGTACTCATATCCGTAAGCCTTTCTCCAATTCGGTAAGATTTGGTAAATGACTTATGTGAGTGAAATTGAAATATTTATTGTTTATTATTGATATTGATTTGAAAGAAGTGTACTTATCGATTTATGTTGTGATTGATAGGGAGAGTGCATGAATAATTTACTATTTAAATTGTTATATTAAGTTTGGTAAGATTTATGTTTAACCTATTGAACTTACTAAGCTTCATTAAGCTTACTTGTGTTGTTTAATGTTCTTGTAGATTAACTTGATGTCGGGAGATCAGATCAACACATCAAGCCACACTATCCAACTCACACCGGTAGTTTTCGCAATGTATATTATGGTTTATATGGCATGTATAGGGTTGGTTTGGAAATGAAATAAATTGAAATGTGGTTGTGAATGATATATGCTTGTATGTATGTAATTAGTAGTAGATTTTGATAAATCAAAGAGATGAATTAAATAGGTAAGTTTAAGTATTTGAGTATTTTTGATGTTATGTCATGCTTAAAACATGATTTTGGCTTGTGTTGATTACTTGTTTGGGATGTATTGATGTATTAAAATGTTGTGTATAGGTTGATATCAAAATGGATGAGAAAAGTGGCCTTAAAATGGCCTATTTTCGTCCACACGGACGTGTGGTTTGGTCGTGTGACCCCTGCAACTTAATTTTTAAACACACAGCCTAGCACACAGGCATGTGGTTTGGCCGTGTGCCTCACATCGAATGCCCACACGGCCTAAGACATGGGCGTGTCTCTCGGCCATGTGAACCACACGGCCTGGCCACACGGGCGTGTGTCCCATGCACTTAAGGAAAATTTTGAAATTTTGGGAAAAATTTTCTGAGTTTTCGGTTTAGTTTCGATTTATTTCTAATGCGTATTTTGGGCCCCGAGGGCTCATACAAGGGACAATATGAATGGTTTATGAATAGTTTTTGTTATGTATGTTAAATGATATGAGATATTTGTTTTTGATCTGAAAAGTTTGGTAATGCTTCGTAACCTTGTTCTGGCGACAAATAAGGGTTACAAAAAGCTTTTTGGCTTTTCTAAATAATAAATAATTTAATCTAAGCTTTCTTAATGTAAAATTTTGGCTTTCATCCATCGAAAATTTATAATTTTATTTGGTCCTTCAATATAAAATTACTATTTTGTTTATAATTAAGAATTAAAATAGAAAGGAAAAAGTGAACAACCCCCTTAGTTCTCAGTAGTCCTGTCCATGGTAAAGGCGGCCGGGCTGCCTGGCCTACCGACGGCTCGCCGAAATATGGGAGGGTTGGGTAAAATATAGGCGAAATATGGGCTTGGCAAAAAACGAGGCCTGTTTAAAAAAGCGGGCGGGCCAACTTCGAGGTTATGATATTTTTCTCGGTAGGGCTTGGGCAAAATTTTAGGCCCATATTTCGGTAGGCCGGACGAAAATTTTTTCGGCCCTACCGAACTCCACTGCCCTACCATGGACAGGTCTAGTTCTCGGCCAAAAGTAACTTTTACATTTGATTACAACCCAAAAATTTGGATCAAAATGTCTCTAGATGTTGTATTTTGATTGGTGTTGGAGTTGGACAAAAACTACCTCTGCAATCAATTCTCTCCTCGTCAGGCAGCGGTATCACGATACCTAGGCTTTGGTATTGCGATAGCCATTACTCGGTATCGCGTTCTCACAAGAGTTGGCCTTAATTTTCTTCACTACATCACTATCAGGGGTATTATGACTTCCATGCCTCAGTGTCGGGATACCCCCTTTGAATGATGATTTCTTCAAATTCGACCATTATCGACTTCCTATGCCACTTAATCATATCGTTAGGTTTTCATGGCAATATTTGGTCAATTTGAGTATCAAAAGGACATAAAACTAACAAAAATTAATAAAAGTAAAGAAAAAACATTTAAATTGCTTGAGAATAAATTCCTTGAGTGTAATAGAGTTCCTAATTTAAGTTATCAAATTACAACAGATCACATTTACATTGAAAGTGACCATTGTTATTACGAATATTAATAGGACTATTATACATATACCACATCTCTCATTTATTTTAGATTTTGTTGGGAGGAAACATGTAGCAGAGTGAAATTTTTTTAATGTGACGGAAACAAGCTTTCCACATGTGGTTAAATTAATTGGATCGGATTAATTGACAGTTTATAATTACTTACCTGTTAAATATTATTTTCAAAAGCTTGTTAAATTAAAAATAATGTATTAGATTATAATTTTTTCTGTAAATATTACTTCAATAAGCGCAGTAAATTTTTGTATTTTATAGGCCTCTTAGATATAAACTTGCTTGTGTTACAATTGATGTAAAAGATTATGTTGAAAACAATAACTTAAATTAACCTCCCTTTTTGTCGCCTATTTAACTTGCAAAAGGCATGCAACCCTACTTCAAGGATAAACTTCCCTTTCGAGTTTCTGAAAAATTAAAAATCCAACTTTTTGTCTGTCGTTGGCTTATTGCTTTCTTAATTATAAAGTAAAAAAACAAAAAAAATATAGTACATAATAAAGACTATATAATTCAAGTAATGTAATTAAAATGTTAAAGCAAATTAAGGTGTTCATATATATATATTTATTTATTTAGTTTTTGATGTAAGAACAATATGGCAACTCAAGGTAGCGTCAACTGTGGCCTAGATATATATATATATTCCTTGAAATCCCAAAATTTGCTTAGTATTAGGAATAATAATTAAGGGAAAAATTGGGATTTGTGAGAATTTAGCGTAACGAACCATAAACAACTATAAGGAATCGATGTTGCTTAACGCATTTGGCATCTATCTGTTTAATTTTTGTTGGGGGCTCCCTTAACCATCCTCGTGGATCGTGTACAAAATCCCAGTCGATTGCATGGCATGGCATGGCATGGCCTGGCCCCAATTCCTTGAGTAATTTCCAAGCCATCCTAACATTCTCTGTTAAACATCATTTCTTATTTTGTATATATAAAATACGAATATAATAATAATTTTTTTTACTTTATTTGGTTTCGCCGTTATTATTAATAAGCTAAGGTAGGCATTATTTTTGGTCCATTGAAGAACCTATATATATACACTCTCTAGTGCTTACGTTTGGGAAAGTGGGGGAGTGGCCATTACTTTATTTTTAACCAAAAATAATTGGGAAAAGAAAAGCACTCATTTTGTAACCTTAGTTGATGAGTCATGTTTTTGGTTTTGGTCTAAGTCAATTCAAACAACTACTTTGCTTCCTTTTGGTCCATCTATACCCACTATTCGTCTAAGCTTATCCTTTCACTATATATACATATAAATTGCGGACATTTCGATAAAGGGTTTCTTCAATTTGCGTTAACTTTATATTAGAATATAGTTTAGTTAAATCCCATAATCACTTTTTTTTTAAAAAAAAAATTTCTTAAGGGTTTAAGAATTTTCTACCACTTTTACACGTAATGGGTTAAAGAATTGATTTGATAGAGGGGGATTGATTTGAAGAAAACATGAATACGTGTGGTGAAAAAATATACCGACAATAGAAGAATCTCAATTACTTGTTATTGACAAAAGAAGATGAAAAACGACAAAATGGAAATTTTTTTTACTCTAATAACTAAATCAATTATTCTTTTTTTTTTTAAGTGAAGATAAATTTAAAATATTAAATAAATAAAAAATCCTGTTTTGATCCGTTTTTATAATTTCGGATGCATGCACTGAATGTGAATCGGAAATAGGTGTATGAATGAAAGCAACGTGAGAAGGCAATTAGCATTAGTAAGATTGCTTAATGCCGGCCAGTAATGGGACAGTACGTACCCTTTAATTCAATGCTGCCAAACCGCGTTAATCTTGCAGTTTGAGATAGATCTGCTTATTTGTGTTTTTGTTTTTTTTTTGTCCTTTTAAGTTATTTTTTATACAATTTTTGATGAAATATAATTTTTACTTTCATATATTTATACTATATATTAAAAAATTAATTGAATTAATGTTACATATAATCGAATTTACTTTTCGCTAACTCAACGAAAGTCTTATTTATAAATTTATTACCTACCATAACTTACTTTTTAGTGTGTGATTTTCAAGAGCAGCAAATTTTGTTGGAGGTAACTTCCTTCTTTTATGTTGTAATTAATAAGCTAGATTTTCTATTATCTTTTGCTTTTAGAGTGCTCTTAGAGCTGGCAAACAATATAAACAACAAAGAAATGAGTGAAAATAGAAAAAAGTACTTTATTTTAGTGATTTTCCTCTTTATCCAGTGGATTATTTCTGCATTAAATAATATTTTGTATTATTTAATTCATTAATAGTGTTTTAGGTAAACAATTTTTCATTAAATTTGAACGATATAATAATTGTTGAAATAAGCCATTTGGAAAATATGTTTGCTTTGTCTTATACTTAAGTTAAGATTGTGTAAATAATAATTTTATTTTATTTTTATCATTAAATAATAAATAATAACATAATGCATGCCATGTGTCCGTATCCAACAACTAGGTATCAAAGTTTAGTTTGAATACATGACTATAAATAATTAAAAACAGGCTGCCATCATTTATAGGTGAAAAAGGAGGAGCCTATCACGTGCGAACCTAAAAAAAAAAGGAAAAAGGAAAAGAAAAAAAATAAGAGAGAAGAGAACATAAATTTTGCTTTTAATAAGTAAAAGTTAATATTTGATATATTGACAATATACTCTTTTTATTTTATAAAATAGTTTTAAAAAATTGTCATGTGTTTTCTTTCTTTTAAATATTTACTATATCTTTATAAGGCATTTGTCGATCTCCTAATCTAAAAACTCTATTGACAGTATATCAAATGATTTTTCTAAATTAAAATCCATTTATCTAAAAGTAAGCAAATTTTGCTACAATAAGATAGTAATGGCAGTGGTGCATACCCCCCATTACATCCAAACCTCATATTCTACATTCATCATCTACCATTAACACACACCTTACATATATGCCGCATAATCAGTCAGGAATAGAGGGTAGAATGAGTTGGAGAAGTTGTTTAACCCCTCTAGCTGGTTTGCCCATGAACACGTTTGTTGCCATAAAGTGTAAATTAGTGCGGTCCAAGCAAGTTTGAAAGCAATCACTCCCAATGATTTGCCTTTCAAATGGTGGACACCCCATTCAATTGTTTCATACCATGAGCCAAACCTCCAATCTATGTTTCATTTCAGCATAATTTCCCCAAATTTGTCGAGTACCGTCGACAATCACAAAATAAATGGTCTCTTGTTTTAGGGAATCAAGCTGAATCGGAACATCCCAAGCTTCACCTCTATTCTTCGTTGGTAAGCTGCCCAACACTGCCAACCAAGCAATAAAAGAATGTGTTGGGAATTCTGAAACAACAACACCAGCTTGTGCCACACTAGCTACTTTCCTCCCTATGTCTTAACGCTTGCCAAATAGATGCAGCTTTGTATTTCAGACCACTCCCATTGCATGGGAGTAAATTCCCTGCCCTTGTCTAGTAGTACTCATTTTGTAACATTTTAGTAGCACCAAATGGACCTTCATTTCACAATTAAATATTAAAAAATCCAATAATTTGAAGAGCAACCAAGTTGTTGAAAGAGATAATAGTTGTGTAATTTAGATGGGGAGCATATATAAAGGGCACTCATATTTTAATACTAAGAGACGTAGTGTAGTAATTGCTCACCTTATCTCTTAACTTTAAGGTTAGGGTTTTAATCCTCGCTTGTGGGGATGGAATAGATTTCATGTTTACAGAAAGAATTCAGAAATTATCTAATTATTTTAAGAAGAAATTAGTGTTAAAAATTTCTAATGGAAGAATTTTAAATTGTGACTTGTTAGGCATATGTTTTCCCTCAAAAACAATCTGGGAAGTAAAATATTCTACACTTTACTGCAACACTATAATACAAAAACGAAATAACCAAAATGTACGAAGCAGGATTCATCAGTATTTTTTTTTAAAATTGATCGAGTTTGTAGCGAAATGAAGTTGATATGGACATGAATAATGGCGTGATTAAGTAGTAAAAAAATTGGATGAGAAACCTCAGCCAAAAGGTGATAATTTTTATGTATATCCAAAAAAGCTCCCAAACTTTCTTCTTGATGTAACAGGTTTCCGGAAATTGAAAGGGGAGAGGTCACAGGCATTCCAACCCTTCAATTTTAACCCCATATTAAACAATCATTATATATACACATCAAAACTCTCTCCCTTGAATCTTTCTTTTTCTTTTTTTAGATAAAATCAAACGTCATTTGCGACAGAGATTGGTTCTTTATTTGTTTTCCGAAACCTAAACATGAAAGAACAAAAAGATAATATCTTAATTAACTTAATAAAAAATAATGGCTCAAATAATTAACAAAGAAAACTCAGTTGGAAGTCATACAAATAAAGGAAAAGTGCAACTGCAACTGCAACCGGGTTTGGTTTAGGTTTTAGCCATTGGAAGCTTACTAATCTTATATATAACCCTGATGTGTATAGCCAATTGAACGTCACGATTGAGAGCTCCATTTCATCTAACTTCATCTGTTTGATTCTCTTCAAAACTGAATATTTAAACTCTGGGTAGCTATAAACATGAGAGAATCGTTTTGTTAACTACAAGAAATTAATAATTAATCACAAAAAGGGTTGACTCTAATGTAGCATATTAGCATTTATATATATTCTTGAGAAACATGAATGGGTTGGGTTAGGTAACTTTAGCAAGCAAATGTTGCATCAGACGGTGTTAGAAACAAAAAACGTGATGCCTGGTCGGCATCTAATCCTTATCGAATAATATTATCTAATAGACTATAACCCTTCATTATTAGCCAGGGAAGTTGAAGAACGGCAAGACTTGTTCAAATTCAAAGAAAAGGCCATATGCATGCTACCATTTTATTTTTCTTTATTGGTTGTGTTAATCAAAACGAAAATCTTAAAACATCTTTGAATCACTATAAAATGTTAACATAAATTTTTTTATTGGTTCTTTTAATCTTGGATGAAAAACAAAAATCTCAAAACATCTTTGAATCACCATAAAATGTTACGGTAATACTATTTAAGATTTGAATCTCAATATTTGCAATTCTGATCGCTATCCAAGTTAAGTCTAAGGTCCACTATTAATTATGCATGTACGACTTAACTATGCTTAGTTGATATGAATGTCTCAACTTTTGAAAGCAAAATCAAATGGTGGCTAAGAAAGTGGTTAAGTGATAGAATCCCCTTTACCAAACTAAAGTCCAACAATTGGACTTCCCATGTTTTCAAAAAGAGAGATGCTAATTAATTACACAAAGAGAAGAGTCTTAGTAATTAACAAAATTTATGTATTCTTCACAAATCTGGTCAGCAAAGCTATGATGTTGTATTTAATCCGGTGATCATCATGATTATCAATTTATTAGTGAAATCAAATGGTCAATTTTATACTTGAGATTATCATCTGCCTTTGGACTTGTTCTGGTCTTAAGTTTATAATGTTGGCTTCCTGTATCTAATCTCCGGATGATGATTATTTTTGTCTCAAACAACTAAAATTTATGTTTTAAAGGCAATTATTTTGGGAAAATGTTCTTACTATAATATAAGTATAGATATGCATCTACCTTTGACTATAGACTGTATAACATTGTGAAGCTCTCGGCTTTCCGGAGACGCCAATATCCACACAACGCATATATTACACTCGAATTAAAATTACAAATATTAATAATTGAATTGCCCGTGGTATATACCTTGTAAAGTATTTGGGGTATATCTGATCACAAAATATATTCTATTCTCAAGAGGTAAGGATTAAACCGCGATCATATAGTTAGGAGATGAGGTGAACAATCACTAGTATAACTAAACCTAATCAAATTAAAATTAAAATTTAACTAAGTTTTAGTTTTGAAATTCCATTTAGATAAAAATCAAATCGTTTAAATTCGTTCAATTAGCATAGTTTAATTCACCAATGAAAATTAAATTAAGAAAACCTTAATTGAGCTTACAAGCTACTCAAGCAAAATATTGGAATATTCATATTTGGCTTGTTTAACTCTAGTTAACATATCCAAAATTGAGTGTTTCTAAGAAAATATAAGCTTGAATAACATGAAATACGAATGTTGGAAAACCCAAATGCCAGAAATTTACTGCTCCCCACCATGAAAGGTTGTCGAGGGTGTAAAAGGAAGTTGACTAGGTTAAGGGAAGTATTAGCTTAAGAACATGTCGTGTCTACACCTTAAAAATCAAAATTAGATTGATTCAGTTTTAGCAGTACTTGCAAGACACTCAACTGTGTAATGGGTCAGTAATGGCATTCGATTGGTTAAAAAGAAAACGAAATTAGATTTCCAAATTTTGTAATTGTTTTATCTAACAACAATAATAATGTTGGTAGCATGTGAAATTACAATGAGTGCTACAAACATAAGCTGATGAAAGAAACAACATGATCCATCCTGGGGCCAGCAAGTGGCGGAGAATCCGACACAATAATCCCACTTTTTCTTTTAAGAGGGTTCGGCAAAGTTGTTTTGGTCATTATAACTACCAAATCTCCCATAATTTAGTACTTTCAGGAACAACAACTAAGCAATGCCAATGAGGGCTGTTCTTACCTCCTATACAACTCAATCATGCCGTACTAGGGATTTAAATTACGGTTTTCCCATAATTACGGGTTTATCATACGACAGTCAAAATTGAAATCGTAAAATAATGACGTGGATAATTAAACCCTAGCAATGAGTATAAAGGTACCAATGTTTTGCTTCTTGACTCCGCAACTAAGGTTTGGAAAAGGACCTGAAGAAGAAAAGATATGAATCTGATTGACCGCACACTTTCCTGTCTGAAAGAGATTTTGCATGTTGCTATGATTTTTTTTCAGAGGCTGCTGCTGCTCATCCTTTAGTTGTAATTCTCAAGCAGATATAATTATTGTTTGCAACAAATCTTGATCAGTTATAATTACAAGCACTAATAGCAAGCACATGCCTGCATGAAATTAAAAAAGAAGAAAAAAAAAGGTATAATAGGGGGGAATCCAAAGCTGTTTTTTCAAGTAAAAACGAGGCATTGAACACCATGTTTTCCTTGTAATAGATTTCCCAATTCTAATCAAGCATGCTTTGATGTTTTTGGTAGACCTCAAACAAAACATTATTATGTGATTACAACAATTAAGATTAAGTTGTCTTAAATGTTTGTATAACCACCGTTTTGCTTCCTTAAAAAGGTCTAAAAACATTGTGTATTTTGTAGTGGGTGCTTTATCCTTTGTGAGGGGGTTCAAATTGTGTGGATAATCATGTGGGAAATCCAGAATTTGGATTCCTTTGCATTAACGGAAAACATAATTATTGCAATGGAAATATCATGTTCTATCTCTTGTTTACAAGGTAAAAATTACATGTTGCTTTTTGTATAAAATTTGGGATTTGCGAAACCCTCAAGTTTGATTTTGATTATATTTTACTGCTTGATCACACACTTCCTCAAAACAAAAGCATGGTTTCTTGGACAAAATAAGGTATATAAAATGTAAATATGGAAATTCCTATAATTACAAATAAAATGATTAAGATTTATTTTGATAAAGTAAAAATTTAAAAAAATTTAATAAAAATAATTTTAATATATAATTATTTTGTACTCTTGACTACAAAATATTTGCAATGGGGGCTGCAAGCAAGTTGAGATAGAAGGAGACATTACAATAGAATATTAAGTCCGTGGGGCTTACCTATATCTACTTTCAGAGTGACACAAGATTGGGGGTTATGATTTCGCCCCCATTTGTGAAAACAGATAAGAACGAAGTTGTGGCATCCATTAATATATCTTCATGATCCTTTCTTACCAAACAATTAAGGATGTTTTAATCCCAAAAAGAATAAAAAATAAATAAGAAAAACGTAAAGGAGTTATCTTATCTACCACATGTTTGCTTGTCCCTCAATTGGGTCGTTTTTCTACTTGTATTCAAATTTGGGGGTTATATCTCATCTAAACCCCACTGTGCTCAACTTTGTGTTGGGTCTATATATTCAGGCTCTTTGGGTTAATAGCCGCTTCACCATATCCGTTCCCCAAGATGGTTCCATATGTTTTTAGTCCATATAAATGATTATGAATTTTGTGAATCAAACCTAAAGGAAAATGTTTATGAATTACCTCAACTACTTACTCGACTCACTAATTAACTAAGTTATTATTATAACTTAAAAGATAAAAACATAAGAAAAATATAAATGATTGGTAAAAGAAATAAATATGCAATAAAAAATAAAAAATATTAAATTGTTATTCAATTCTAATTCACTATGATAGTGTAACACCCTTCACCTGGTCCGGTCACCGAAGACAAGCTACGGGATGTTACCACCGATCACCTGAATGATCTTTTCTTTAATAGGTTCGCAGATACAAGGCTCGCATTAATTACAATACGCACAGAACATAATATGCATAACCTACAACATGCTTAATACATACATGGCGGACTCTCTTACGGATAGTTCAACTACGGATAGAATGTCCTACAGATTCCTACACTGCGGAATGGTAAACTAAAACGCATGTAACCCTATGCTTTGTTCAAATAACATCTCAGCGGATACAGAACTGTTACATGCATATGTATCTAGAAATAGACTGGTGCCCCCTTCATTTACAACATCAAAAGACGGACATAAATAATTTCGAACTTGGTAAGTTCGCATACTCATAGCCACCTATATACATGCCACAACCCAAACTAAATTAATCAAGTCTACCAAATCTTTGAATGGATAATGTAAGCTTCTTGTAGAGCCAATCGATGCGACTTGCGTACAAAATCTACAGGAAATGTAAGAACACAAGAGTAAGTATTATAAATACTTAGTAAGCTCATACAAGACCAACCATCAACTTACCTTGCATACAATTGAAAAGTTAATCTAATATGCATTCAAGGTTTGCCAAACAAACCAAAAGCATTTTCACATAATGAGCGAACACTTTATCAACATACAGTATATCAAGTATGCAACATGATATATTAACACTTTCATACTTGATTCATTCCCATTCATTTTCAACATAATAAGTGCAAACACTTTATCAATCATACAGAATATCAAGTATGCAACATGATATATTAACATTTTCATACCTGATTAATTTCCATTCATTTTCAACATAATAAGTGCGAACACTTTATCAATCATACAGAATATCAAGTATGCAACATGATATATTAACATTTTCATACCTGATTCATTCCCATTCATTTTCAACATAATAAGTGCAGTCACTTTATTAATCATACAGAATATCAAATACGCAACATGATATGTTAACACTTTCATACCTCACATGTTTTATGATACCTGATGTAACATCGTAAAAGAACTCAAAACATAGGCACGTTTCACATCAAAGGCTCATCCGAGCTAATCATGTACATAAGTGTCAAGTTACCCGTCCGGGCTAAACCTTTATCGACACAATAATAGCCTAGCCATAGCTATATATACTGTTAGAGTTGTAACCCAAATTCTTTTTAAAATAAAATACAAGTAGCAAGAAGAATTCGTATAGAAGTTTACTTCCTCTATTTGATATTAATTTGAATAAGGTGTTTCAACCTTACTGCATTACTTAAATTAGATGTTGATTAGAATAAGGTTTTCTAAACCTATAAATAGACGCAGTCTATACTCCTTGTAAAAATTTGAATTCGACATAGTGAATTTTCTTATCTTTTGGCCGTGGTTTTTTTCCCCAAAAGGATTTTCATGTAAAATCTATGTGTTCTATTTTTCTCTATTTTCTTGCCATTATCGACATTCTATTTTTTACAAATTGGTATCAGGGCTTTTCGGGTTGCTTATCTTGATCACGATAATGGTGTCACTAAAGTATAAAATTTCACTATTGGATTGCAACACCAGATTCGCGTTGTGACAGATAAAGATGCAGGCAGTTCTTGCGCAGATGAATTTGAAAGATGCCCTGTTGGGGATAGATAAGATGCCTTCTACATTGACGGATGAAAAGAAGAAGCGTAAATATCGAAAGGCCTTGATGCAAGTAGATTTACACTTGTCTAACGAAATTTTGTAAGATGTGATGAAGGAGAAGGCTGTCGCTGCATTATGGGCAAAACTGGAGCAATTATGCATGTCAAAAACCTTGATGAGTAAGTTACATATAAAGTAGTGTCTTTATGCTTATTATTTAGAAGAAGGTGTGTCTGTGCACGAACACTTAACTGTGTTTAAAGAAATTATCTCAAACCTAGAGGCTATGAATGTTTAGTTTGATAAAAAAGATTTAGGGTTGATTCAAATTTATTCGTTGTCCCCGTCTTACTCAACCTTTAGAGACATGATTTTGTATAGCTGCGAATCTCTCACAGTTGATGAGGTCTGTGATTCTTTGACCTCGTGTGACAAGATGAAAGATCTTGTGATTAAATCTGACTTTCAAGAAGAGGGTCTTATTGTTTGTAGGAGACAAGAGCAAAATACTGATGATGATCATGGAAGGACACAAGAACGGAATCCTCGTAGAAAATCTAAAGGTAGATCGATATATTTAAATAGAGTTAAAACCTATAACTTTTGCAAGAAGAAATAAGACATGAAATCTGAGTGTTCTAAGTTGCAGAATAAGATCAAAAGGGAGACTACGAATCAAAAGGGAAAACAACCAGAAAAATTTGGTGAAGCTGATGTTGTAGAAGACTACAACGATGGTGAACTCCTAGTTGCTTCTGCCAAAAATTTTAAAGTAAGCGAGGAGTGAATTCTTGATTATGGCTGTACCTTTCATATGAGTCTCAACCGGGATTGATTTACAACTTATGAAACAGTGTCTGAAGGTATTGTTTTAATGAGAAATAATGTTTTGTGTAAAATCGCAGGTGTTGGAACGATTAAAGTTGAGATGTTTAATGGAGTTGTTAGAACACTTAGTGACGTACGACATGTTCTAGAATTGAAAAGAAATTTGATTTCGTTGAGTACTCTTGATTTAAAAAGGTACAAATACATAACCGAAAGTGGGGTTCTAAAGATTTCTAAAGGTTCATTCGTTGTGGTGAAAGGGCTTAGAAAAACTGCCAAGTTATATGTTTCGCAGGGTTCTACTATTATTGGTGATACTGCAGTTGCTTCCTCTTCCTTGTCAGTTGATGATTTTACTAGACTTTGGCATATGCATCTAGGGCATATGAGTGAAAACAACATGACAGAATGGAGCAAAAGAGGACTTTTTGATAGGTAAGACATTAGCAAACTGAAGTTCTATGAGCATTATGTTTTTGAGAAGTAAAAGAGAGTTCAATTTACTAGAGAAATCCATGACACAAAGGGAATGTTGGACTATATTCATTCTGATCTTTGGGACCATTTAGAGTGCCTTCGAAAGGTGAGCTAATTATATGCTAACTCTTATTGATGAATTTTCCAAAAAAGTTTGGGTGTTCTTCCTGAAGAAGAAAAATAATGTGTTTTCCGCATTCAAGTATTGGAAAACTATGGTTGAGAAACAGAAGGAAAATAGATAAAATATCTTTATACAGATAATGGATTGAAGTTCTATTCTGATGAATTTAACGAATTGTGCAAATCAGAAGAGATCATGAGACACTTTACAATTAGTCATACTCCACAGCAAAATGACATTGCAAAACAAATGAATAGAACGATGATAGAGAAGGTTCGATGTATGTTGTCGAATGCTAATTTACCGAAGTCGTTTTGGGCTGAAGCAGGTTCTACTGCATGTTTTTTGATCAATCGATCTCCATCCGTTGCCATTGAGAAAAAGACTCTACAAGAAATATGGTCTGGTAAGCTTGCTAATTATTCTGATTTAGAGATTTTTGGGTGTCCTACGTATGCTCATGTTGATAATGAAAAATTGGAACCGAGATCTATTAAATGTGTTTTTCTTTATTATAAGGCTAGTGTAAAAGAGTATAAGTTATGATGGAAATCAATAGTCATCTACTTATTCTGAGGCAGTTAGCTGTGAAGACTCAACAAAGTGGATGTTTGCCATTCAAGAAGAGATAGAGTCACTACACAAGAATAGAACATGGGATTTTGTAAAGCTTCCTAAAAGTAAGAAGGCTGTTCATTGTAAATGAGTGTTCAAGAGGAAAGAAGAGACTCTAGGAGATTAAGAACCCAGATATAAAACAAGGCTTGTTGCAAAGGGTTACAGTCAGATTCCAGGTGTGGACTTCATAGAAGTGTTTTCTCTAGTTGTGAAGCATAGTTCGATTCAAGCCTTGCTTGGCATTGTGACCATGTATGGTTTGGAGCTTGAATGAAGAACTTGAGGAGGACATTTACATGCAACAACCAGAGGGCTTTACAATCTCGAAAAAAGAGGATTATGTTTACTTGTTGAAAAAGTCCATTTATGGCTTGAAACAGTCACCAAGGCAGTGGTATAGGAGGTTTGATTCTTTTATATATTCTCATGATTTCAAAAGAAGTAGTTTTAACAGTTGTGTTTATTTTAAGAACAGTGATGGTTCTTTTGTGCATCTACTTCTCTATGTTGATGATATGTTGATAGTAGCGAAAGATAAATGAGAGATAAGAAATGTCAAAGCTCAACTTAGTGAAGAATTTGACATGAAGGATTTGGGAGCAGTAAAGAAGATACTTGGTATGGAGATTCTCAAACATAGTAAAGTAAGTAAATTGTACCTAAGTTAGAAATGGTACATTGAAAAAGTTTTTTGTAGGTTCAATATGCAGAGTGTTAAGCCTGTTAGTGCTCCTTTAGTTGCTAATTTCAGACTTTCATCAGCTTTGTCTCCACAATCAGATGATGAGATTAACTACATGTCAAGTGTTCCATATTCTAATGTAGTGGGATCTCTTATGTATGCTATGGCTTGTTCATGTCCAAATTTATCATATGCAGCCAGTGCAGTTAGTAGATACATGACAAATCCTGGTAAAGAACACTAAAAAATAGTTCAATGGTTTTGAGATACTTATGAGGCACTATTGATGTTTGCTTATAGTTTGAAAGAAATAGAGATGGAGTTATTGGGCATGTTGATGATGATTTTACTGGAGACCTTGATAAAAGAATATCTCTCACAAGTTATGTTTTTACAATTGGGGGTTGTGCAATCGATTGGAAAGCTACCTTGCAAACTACTGTTTCTTTGTCTACTAGTGAAGCTGAGTACATGGCGATTACTAAGGCTTGTAAAGAAGCCATTTGGTCAAAGGGGCTCTTTAGTGAACTCAATGAAGACCTTCAAATCAGTATAATATTTTGTGACAGTCAAAGTGCCATATTCCTTATGAAAGATCAAATGTTTCATGAGTGAACAAAGCACATTGATGTTTGGTATCATTTTTTTCGTGATATTATTGCTCGTGGTGATATTGTTGTGAGCAAAATTAGTGCTCCTGATAATCTTGCAGACATGATGACTAAGTCACTTCCTATAACCAAGTTTGAGCATTGCTTAGACTTGGTTGGTATTTCATTGTTAAATATAAACCCTTATGGGGTTTCATGGAAGAGGTGAAAAATTTGTTCATTGAGAATACATGTCAAGGTAGAGATTGTTAGAGTTGTGACCCAAATTCTTATTAAAATAAAGTACAAGTGGAAATAAAAATCCGTATAGAAGTTTATTTCCTCTGTTTGATATTGATTTGAATAATGTGTTTCAACCTTACCGCATTACTTCTATTAGATGTTGATTAGAATAAGGTTTTCTAAACCTATAAATAGACACAGTCTATACTCCTTGTAATAATTCAAATTCGACATAGGGAATTTTTTTCTCCTCTGCCCCGGGCTTTTTTCCCAAAAGGGTTTCATGTAAAATCTGTATGTTCTATTTTTCTCTATTTCTTGCCATTTTCGACATTCTATTTTTTACGTATACATGTAAGGCTACCAATCCAGGATAAACGTTTAAAATGACATCAGATTACTAGTCTGGGCTAAATCTGTGTCACATGTACCTTCGAGTCTGCAACAAATGCTAGAATCTCGAAATCATCAGGAAATAACATGAAATCTTGAGCCTGAGTCTTTTACTAAGTTCATCGGGACAAGTTCATTTCATAACATTATTCTCCTTTCTTTGTATCACAACTTGATGTCTCGTTGTTGTCTAAACAACCCGACTCTTACTAAATTTAATTCATGATCAATTCGTGCACACATTTATACTTAAAGAACAAAACTAAAATGGATTCATATTGTATGATCTTACCTAACAGAATGGTAACAGACCACAATAGAGCCTACTCAACGACTTTTTTTCCTTGAATCTTCTCTCGGCGGATTCAAATATTGATCTATAACATAATTTAATTCAAATTTTCATCAACTAAATAACATTCATCAGCTTATTATGCATATGAGTCAGTTTAATTCAATCACTCGCAAATCCTTAAAACCTTACACATTATACAGTCAAGACCTATTATAGCAACATTTGTAGAAATCTCAAACTGGTTTCGAAATGTTTACACTTAGATCCTGATATTTGAAACTAACAGATTTTCATTTTACAAAGTGCTCCTTTTTCATAATCTCTCTTTTAACCTAGTCATTTAACACCACAATTTTAAGCATTTAACAATGACAATCTCATGAGTCTTTAATAGTTTTAGGAATAGACACAACTGTTAGCTAAACTGAAGTAAAATGATCCCCAAAACACAAAATCCATGTAAAATAGGCTCGAATTAGCTTACCATGCAAGAGCACAAAACTTGGCCGAATTTCCCTATCTTAACAAGAAAGAAAGACGGTGATGGAGAAGATGAAAGAAAATGAATTTTCCCTTACTCCATCCACTATGTCCCGATATATATAATCTTATTATCATATAAAATTAAAATTATTCTAAATAATGCCAACACTTAATTAGCCATTATCTATAAAGGAAATGGCTAAATTGTCATTCTATGTCATAATCGATAATGTATTATCATTAGTAAATAGATATCCATAAGAATCAAATTTTACCAGCTTTATGATTTAATCCCTATACTAAAATCAATTATCCAGTCAATCAAATTACCAAACAAAGATTTCATATAACACTATAATAGACTAGTAAATATTAAATATTAAAACTTACAGACTCAATCACCACTAGACGGGGTTTTAGAACCACTGTTTTCGGTACCATTGAAATCGGGTTGTTACAAATAGTGGTTTAGGATCTCTTTCAGTTAATTACATTTTTAATAACCTATATTAGATTCAATCTAATCTCAAATTAGTGACTCAGATAAATTTTTGGATTTAGGCCAAGTGTTATTAACACAGGTGCCATTGCCATCACCTTCCCCTACGACCCAAGTAGTTTAAAGATTTACCAACCTTCTATTGGAAAGGTTGGTTAAGATGTACAGCAAAAGTTTAAAATTTTCTTAAAATCAACCCTTTTTGTGTGATATTTATAGTAAAAAACTCTGAACCGAAATTATACTTATGCTTTGTGTGAGGTGGACTCAAGTCAATCTTGGCTTTCAATCGAACGAACTTCTCCATTATCCTTGTACCACGAATCACGTCGGTTGTGGGCTCAAACAACACGAACCAAATAATAGAAAAGAAACGATTTACTTACTTTCAGTAGGAAAGTAAGTTCTCTCTCTATGAACTGGTAAAACTCGTAATTCCCAACAAATATAATTTATTTTTAGTAAATAAATTACCACTGCTTTCTATCAAAGTAACGAAATATGAATAATGTATGAAGTGTATTTTTTGGTCAACCGATGCTCTTTATTTATAGGAAGATGTACAAGAGTTTTGGTTGAATAAGTCATTGATAAATAATATTATTTAAATAGAAATACAATCCTCCTCCAACTAGAGTAGGGGGCGGCACACCCTTGTATTTGTTGGAAAAAATTCAGTTAAAAACCTATTTTCTTGCACAGTAGAAAAGTAAAATTTTGAAAAACGAGTTGGTTTGTGATATTTATAACAATAAACCCTTTATCGAAATCGCACCTGTGTTTTCGGCTAGACGAATCCTTATCGTTTCTGGCTTTCAATTAAACAACCTTCTTTGTTATTTTTGTAGCACGTTTTGCTTCGAGTGTGGGCTCGAACAAATTCGAATCAAACACAGAACCAAAAATAATTTACTTTACTTTCAACGAGAAAACAAATTCTCTTTGAACATAAATCGGTAGAATTGTTATTCCGAAAAATAAAATTTATACTTAGAAGATAAATTCTCATTATTTTCGGGCAAAATCACAATATCTCAAAGTTGTATTTTTAGCCTTACCGGTGACATTTATTTATAGGGAGAAGAGGTGAAACCTTTGTTGAATTGTAGAAGTCTATTTTAATAAAAAAACAAACTCTTAGTCTAACTAGGATTAGGGGGCAACAACCCTAGTTAATTATACTAGGGTTTACTGTCCCTAGCATTAACATGAGGGGCTTTTGGGTCTCTCCTGTATCGGGTCAAATTACAAGTAATTCTCAGACTTTTGACTTAGTACTTTATAATTTAATCCAACCTGATACTTTGTTTTTCTATTTCTCGAAATAAACATCTTAAATTAATTAATTAATTTCCCAATTAAATAATTTTCTAAACCTAATTCTAATTCCATAAAAATCATTATAACTTTACCGTAAAAGAATCTATGAGAAAATATATTTAATATTTTTACATTTAATGATTCACTATGACCAATCAATTTATTTTTATTTTTGAACTTCAATTATTTAATTGATGAATTAAATAATAATTTGAAAAACCGTAAATTTATTTTCCAAGTCATTTCCATTTATAGAAAACTACATTTATTTCCAAATGTTTCCTATTTTTCTAACTTTACCATTTCTATCCATTTTTTCATTTGTTTCAACATGCAATTTATTTCTAATTTAAACGAGCTAATGGAGGGACTGATTGGACATATGCGATTAGAGCTCAAATGATTTATAATTAAGTTCTAGCTTTTTGCCTATTAATTATAAACTCATTTAGTCACGAAGTGATTTCACTATAGTATCGTGACTGAACTCTCCCTAGTGGCATACCATTACAAAAGTAACTCGATCAATGATTGTCTAATGACCTTGTCATAAGTGTGTTACCCTTATAGGATATCTTTAATCTCTTTGGGATGAATCTGTTTTGCCAATATGATCTTATTTTATCTCATGATAACCATTACATCTTCATCAATGAAAAGTCAATTACTATAAAATAGTAATCGAATCTTTCTTCACAATGAAAAATAACCCATGGCCACATTTACTTTTTATCTACCATGTAATGTCAATGAGAGGATATCATTTACCTATATCTCGGGCTATGAATTCCACTATTGTGAATGACGCTACAGATTATAGAAGTTTTATACCCAACGCACCAGTTTTCGGTTCCTTATCTATTCAAATTGAGACTTTTATTTAAATTAAAGTATACGAGTCACACATACATAGTTTGTCATCCACTCAGGATTAAGGTATGCCACACTTTGAGCGTCACAAGTGAATAAATCTATAAACAGATTTAGGATCTACTAGTCTTGGGTCCAGTCTGATGTACTGTTAGTCTAATTAGTCACATCTATGTATCTATCTTTGGGAGTCATCCGCTCCGATGCTCAAGACAAAACATCTCCCCTATTGGACTTGATAGACGACATATTAGTCTTTCAATCAATTTGCTTATTTTTGATTAGACTAAGGACATGTTTAGGTTCGTCTACTAATATAAGCTTTGTTTTCGTATTACGATCCGACCACACAATATCGCTTAGTGTTAGTTTAAACATTAGACAACCATTGAGCCAATATTTGCTTTTATTTTGCTTTGCATGTAGAAACCATATGAGGACAATTATACAAAGTATATTAACGTAATCCATGAATTATTTTATTAACCAATTTGTTCGAAAAAATTACAAGTTTACAAATGAATATACTACACATAGGGCACCAAATCCAATAATCTCTCACTTGCCCTAGTGAAGTAGATAAGTCATATTCCGTATTTTTATGCCTTCATCGTGCTTCTCAAAACTCCTATCTAGTAGTCTTGGTAAACAGGTCCCCAAGATTTTCATCGGATGTGACCATAACTACATCCATAATTTCTTCTGTAACTGCCTCTCTTATGATGTGGTACTTTATATCAATATGTTTTGTCCTTTTGTGGCTTCTCGTCTCCTTGGTATTAGTTATTGCCATACTATTGTCACAATACAGTGTGATAGCTTTTTCCATACCAAGAAGGACTTCAAGATCTGTAAGGAACTTTCGAAGCCATATTACTTCTTTTGCAGCTTTAGAAACAACCACATAGTTGGCCTCCATAGTGGAGTCAATAGTAAAACTCTACTTTACACTTCTCCAGTCAATGGACCCACAGCCTAGGACAAAAACATAGTCCGACATCAATTTCATTGGATCTTGACACGTTTAAAAGTTAGAATCAGTATATTCAATAGGAATAAAATCTTTTACAGAATACGCAAGCATAAAATCCCTCATTCTCCGTAAATACTTGAGCATATGGTTAACTGCTTGCCAGTGTCTTGGTTCTGGATTCGCCTGATTTCGAGTCACCAACCCTGTACGAAATAGATATCTGGACGTGTGCATACAATAGCATACATGAGACTTCCTACTGTCGAAACATAAGAAAGTTTTCTCTTGTTTTTCTTTCTTTCACTGTCTTAGGATAGTCCTCCAAAGAAAGACCAAATCTCGATACAAAAGGTTGGTTTCCCTTTTTCAAACCAGTCATTACATAACATTCCAATATCTTTTCTATGTATGAAGCTTGAGATAATGCTACCACTTTGTTCTTTTGATCCATTAGAATTCAAATACGCAGAAAAAATTAGCTTTTCCTAAGTCCTTCATGTTAAACTGTTGAGTTAATCATAGTTTAACCGATGGCAATGTCCTTACATCATTTCTAATGAGTAGAATTGTCACATCCTAAAAATTGGGTTAGTAGATCAAGAGTTGTCACGCTCTGACTTTTAATTATAAGCTCATAAAATTATTTCATGATTGGGCTGTTGGCTTAATGGTTAAAGGAAAATAAGGAGACAATTTAATTGGCTTAGATACCTGAGTTCAAATCCTTTCCCTTGCAAATTAATTAATTTTGCTATTTTTCCTCCCACTCCCCTTATGTATGTGTCGTCCAACCTAGTTAAACCTAGGTATATATGTTATTTTTCATTAAGTTTTTCATCCAATTAATTTTCTTGCCTCCCTTGTTGTCCAACCATCATTCTCTATCAAAATCTCCCATTTTCTTCTTCATTTTTTCTTCTTTGTGTCGTCCAAACAAGGGTGTTTTCCACCATTTTTGTGCCGTCCATCTGGTCTTCTATTTTGCTGTCATTTTTTTAGCCCTCAAAATTTTTTATTTTGATCACTATAGCCCCCACCTTGCTGCCATTAAACCTCTATTGCCACCCTCTCCTCCGTTTGTGCTAGTGTCTATTTGCTTGTTTTTTTCCTGTTCTCTTCTTTCCTTTTTGTTGCCAATTATTTCTGCTGGTTTTACAACCATCTTACTGCTATTTTCAACCTCTGAAACCATCCTTTTTGCTGCAAAAAAATTCCTTCTTATGCCACCCCAAATCAGCCCCTTTCTTGTCGCCATTTGTGGTGGTGTGTTCACTACTTGTGGGCTGCTGTATTTTCTATTTTATCACACATTTATAGGAATATTTTCTTCAATTCATTTCTATTAAAAACAACCCATAACCTTTCAAATTAAAGGTGTAACACTCCAAACCCAACCTAAACATTAGGGCCGAATCTGGTGATGTCACATTATAACACCCCTTACCCGTATTCTACGCTGGAATAGGGTACGAGGCATTACCAGAATAAATACACTTATAAACATATTAAATCGAGTTATAAAATTTCATCCAAATTAAAAACTTTCAAATTATTATCTTCGAGTCGCTAATTAGGGTTTACGAGGCCCAATACATACTTATTCATATGCTTAATATATCCGTTAAATCGATCCAATATTGAAGAATCCACTTTAAGTCAGAATCAATATTAATTACAATCATAAATCTTTTCATGTTATTTTCATATATCACTAACTGAACTTTGAATGTCAATTTACGAATATGTAATTCACTAACACATTCTGGTATACACAATGTTTAATTAATGAAATCATTTAATTGAGCTAAATTTCATATTCACTCCAAATTTTCTTCTATATCCATAAATGCTTTCACTTACCATTTACCTAACCAATTTCTCGAACCAAGCTATCACACAACAATAATACATCACTTGTGCTTCATGAATTCAATGTTCGAATCTTATCACCATCAAATCCATGTCATTCGAATACTTAAAGTTTATTCAAGCATATATTATTATGTTTCATATACCAAGCACATGTCAAAATTACGAATACGTAATCAATTCATTTGTCATTTATTTGAATAGCAAATTAATCTCAAAATTCATAACATTCCATTTCTTAAGATATGCCATAAAACACTCCTTTAACATAAACTAGCACCATGGCCGAATTTTCAGAATGCTATTTATTCTCCTTTTTCCGAATCACATAGCAAAATATTACAAATATGTATATATTTGAATACTATAATTATGCATCAACTTACCAACATGAGTTAATTCATGAGCCACTCATGACATCATTTCATGCCAAATATACCACACGCATATGCTATGAAACTTTATTTTCTCTCATGAGCTTACCATGACCAGTAATGCACAAATATAAGCATCACTCCTATTTCAACATTTATCGATTATAATCAGACGTTTAACCAATTATACACAATTCATTCATATACTTTATTGTCCTCCTCCTCCTCTCCATCCCACATCCTTTATGTATATAACATGCTTAAATAGCATTATACATAATTTCACTATTCACTTATATTTAAATTCAAAGTTGTCTAGTCAAGTTACAGTCACTAAATTATTTTTGTCCGGAGCTACAAAGCCCAAAATTAAGTTATGTTAATTTTCCCAAAACTATACTCACATATCTTCTTACCATAAAATTTTTAGAATTTTTGGCTTAGCCAATTAGTACAATTTATTCTTTAAAATCACCCCTGTTTCACTGCTCAACATCTCTGACCTCTCTTCACTAAAAATGAATTATCTCATTGCAAAAAATTTAGATGATATTTCCATTTATTTACTTTGAAAATAGACTCATTAAAAATTCTAAGCATATAAATAATAACTCATAATTATTTTTTACAATTTTTAATTATTTTCGAAAATCGAATAGGGAATCCAAAATCAATCCGACCTTGCCTCACTAAAATTCAAATATCTCAAAATATATAACTTTTTGCTTGCTCTATTTCTTTTATGTAAAATAGACTCATTAAGCTTTCATTTAATATCTTATTCACTCTATAATTCAATTTTCACCATTTTTGGTGATTTTTAAATGTCACACTATAGTTACTGTCCAAAACTGTTTTGTTGCTAATTTTACTTTTTCATAATTTCACTTTTTCACTTTCAATCATTATTCAATTCAATTCCACACATATATTCATCATTCAATCATACTTAATCGTTACATGATCTCATGTATTTTCACTTAGTAAATTTCCCGATGAACACTTTGAAATAATAACAGATACATAGTGGATTCAGCACACAGCAACCACCCTTTGTAATCAATGATATCCGGTGGGATCAGCACATAGCAACCACCTTATAATTAATGATACCAGTTCACATAGTAGCATGCACATAGCACAACACATGTGAACATCACTATCTGATACACGTAGTAGCCTACACATAGTACTACACACGTGATCGAAGCTATCCGGTATGCATAGTAGCCTGCACATAGTACTACACATGCGACCTATCATTCTGGTACACGTAGTAGCCTGCAAATAGTACTACACACGTTACCATCACTTTCAATTTCATATAGTGGCCTACACACAGTCCATGCCACACATGTGATCATTTCTGTCACTTCATTCGTATCCCTTTTTATTCCGAATGTTCAATCGGGAAATTTCTCACTTTTTCTCATTTTTTCCTTTTTCACTAATCAATGTCAATTCCTTGTCTTTCTTGACTTATAATACCACATTTAACTTATTTAACACTCACATTATTCAATCCAGTCCAAAAATCACATTTTGGCAAAATTACATTTTTACCCCTAAAGTTTCACAAAATTACGATTTTGCTCCTAGGGTTGGAAATTAAACTTTATTCCTTTTTCTTATGTTTTATGACATGATGAACATTTTTCCCTTCTATGGAAACATCAAATTCTCACTCTAACACTTACTTATGAATATTAGGTATTTTTACCGATTATGTCAATTTACTCGTTTTTACTTAAAATCAGCTAGCAAAAGTTATTTAACATAATTTCAAGCTTCATATTCTACCATAAAACATCAAAATAAACATACTTCACCTATGGGTATTTTTCCAAATATGAACCCTAGATTAAATTATTGCTAGAATAAGCTAATTCAAGTTACCGGGACTCTAAAAACGTAAAGAACATTAAAAACGGGGCTTGGAATCACTTACTATGGAGCTTGGAAGCTTGAAAACCCTAAATATGGCTTCCCCCTAGCTGATTTCGTTCACCATGTAGAAGATGGACAAAGTTTTGGCTATTTTGGCCTTTTTAATTCTTTTAATTACTAAATGACCAAAATGCCCCGAACTTAAAAATTTCTTATTTCACTTATCTCTTGTCCATTTTTGTCCAACAAGTTAACCAATAGTCTAATTACCATTTAAGGACCTCCAATTTAAAATTTCATAACAATTGGACACTTCTAACATGTAGAACTCAACTTTTGCACTTTTTACAATTTAGTCCTTTTGGCTAAATTGAGTGTCCAAACGTCAAAATTTTCAAACGAAAATTTAAAGAAATCATTTTGTGAAATTTTAGACCATAAAAATATAATGAAAATAAATTTTTTTGGTCGAATTTGTGGTCCGAAAACCACTATTCCGACTAGCCCAAAATTCGGGCTGTTACAAATGGTGCATCCAATCTCGCTTATCTAACATCTCGGATCTGATTAACATGAAGCGTAAGTGTGGATTTAAGCGATTTATTGTGCTATATTAAATTTTTAAATTTTCTAATTTGGCTGAATGCTCTAAAGACTTTAGTTGATAATTAGTTACTAATTTCTTGTGATATTTTAATCATAGGTGCTGGTCGAAACGTCTTGGATCAGCAGTGAAGTCAGATTTCATTCACATTCTCATTTCGCATCAAATCAGTGTAAGTTCGCTTGTCATTTTAAATATGAGAAGTCATTAGTGTAGTATTGATTTGGCCAAACCCTTAAGAGGTGTTTGAAGGCTGGTTTTAACCATATTTTAACGTGTTAAGTGTGTAATTTAGATTTAGGCACATCTAAGGCTTAAGTATGGAAGTGTGAACTTTCGGGATTGGTGATGTAGACTTGCGAATTAAAGTGTGAGTCTTTTTCTTTGCTAAATTAGTATAAAAACCTCATAATACGTGTTTAAATGGTAAATTTTCTGGTTGGTTTTGACATGGCCGAATGGCCTAAGTGCTAGTAGATGAGGTGACGAGTGAGGTACGTATTTAAATAGATAGCCTAATTGTTGCCATAACTTACCATCCACAAACAAATGGGCAAGCTTAATTTGTGAATAAACAGATAAAATGTAAACTCAAAAAGGTAGTTTGTCCAAACTAACGAGACTGGATGATGCTTTATGGGCCTACAAGGCAGCATACAGAACACCTTTAAGGATGTCTTCTTATCGGTTGGTTTTTGGGAATGCTTGTCATTTTCCCTTGGAGTTAGAACATAGAGCATACTAGGCTCTCCACTGACTCAATTTGGATCTGAATCTTACTAAAGAGAAACAGATGATTGAACTTAATGAAATGGAAGAATTTCGAATATTCTCTTATGAAAATTCCAAATTGTTCAAGGAAAGATTAAAAAGATGACATGACAAGCACATCTGATTTTGAGAATTTGAAGTAGGTCAGCAAGTTTTATTGTTCAATTCCAGATTAAAGTTCTTTCCAGGTAAGTTAAAATCTTGTTGGTCTAGTCCATTCACTACTCATCAAGTCTTCCCATACGGGGTTGCTGAACTTCATGGTAAGAAAGGTAATTTCAAAGTCAATGCTCAACGTTTGAAACATTACTGGGGATAAAATCGAGCAAAATAAAATCTCGCTCATTTCATTAGGTTTTTAATTTTTATTTTCAAATAAATGACTTAGGTTATATTTTATAGATTAATATGTTAAAATAAATTCTGTCTAGAAGATTGGAATTTAAGCGGGATCGCTTGTGACCCCTCCAATCTTTCCTGGGAATTAATTTTAACATAACTTTCTAAGAAAATATTTCCTAAGTGACAAAATAAATTTTAATTTGTTGAATAAAATGGTCAATTTTCATCCAAGTTTTAGTTTTCTATTTTATTTTCAAATTATTTTCTAGTTTAGGTACTTAATTGAATTGTTTTCAATAATTAGTTGTATTTTCGTAAATATTTTAAACAACTAAAATAAAAGTTTTTAACATTTCATTTTAATAAATAAGATAATAACAAATAATATATTAATATTTTTTTGTATTATAGATTAATTGTTATTAACTTAGTATAGCATTAGGAGTAGTAAAATTTTATTTTTATTTTACTTAAGAGATTGAGTTAAACACCCTCCTACTTACACTTTAAACACTACCATCTTTATTCCTTTCCCATTCATTCATTCCACCATCAGCCTCTCTCTATAAAACCCCTACCATTGCCGGTCACACTTTTTCTTTTCCTCTCCATTGTCGCATATCATTTACCCTAACTCCCCCAACCATCAGCGACATTAGCTGCTAACACCATTGTGTCTCACGTCCCTTACTGCTAGAAACAATAGCCGTGTGCCCTAGTAGTACCCAACAACAGCCATGCACACTAGTAGTGACCAAAAATAGCCACACCCCCTTGCTCCCGTCGTACTAAGCCGTCACACATTCTACATCCACTAACCAAATTGTCATTAGTCACCCTCCAACCCTAAGCCGACGCCATGTTCTTCACCCTCATATTATTTTCTTGAGTTGTTATTGATTTTAATAAATGTGGGAAGAAAATTTTATTCCAAAAATTTTAATTTAATTTGATTGTTTAACTTTGTGATTTTACAAAAAAATGTTGATATTAAATTCTAATTGAATTTGTGGAAAATTATTACTTCTTTCCACCTTATGTAATGTTCAAGTTGAATCAGCCTCGTAAAAGAACTCGTGCCTTTGTCCAAGACAAAGAATCACAAAAAATTCCATTATGAAGAAGTTTATGCAAGATACAGGAGCATATTTAACCAAAAACAAATGCTTCCAGAGAAAGGTTTTACTTTGGGAAAAAGTAACTACACTGATTTCATGATGAACATTCAAAAAGTTGTTGAAGCTCTAAAGTGGGAAGTGTTTTGTGATATAAGGCTAAATTAAGATGATGAGTTAGTTCAGGAATTTTATGTGAATTTGACCTCAAGTGCTTTAACAGAAGTTTCCATACAAGGAATTAGGGTACCTCTAAATCCAAGTTCCATTCATGAATTTTATGATTTACCTGATTTCGAAGACAACAAATATTCTTCCTTAATTGAAAATATTGAAGCAGGGAAATTGCAAGAAATCCTACAAGAACTCATAGTTCGAGGTTTAAAATGGACCGTGTCAAAAAACATGACTCATACTTGTCGTAGAGAATATTTGACCCCATTAGCGAATGTATGGTTTTATTTTGTTTAATTTAGTCCTATGCCGTTCTCACATGGGACTACAATTTTAGTAGAACAAATGGTCTTGGTATACTTAATTTTGAAAAAAAAGACCATTAATGTGGGAAAAATCATCCTGAATGAAATTTGAAATTGTGTTGAAAGACGTTTTGGTCCAGCCTATTTCCCTTTTACGATAATAGTTTTATGCTTGAAGGCTAATGTACGTGCAAACGTACAGAACACATGACAAAATCAAGTATAATCACCAATTGTGAAATTGTCTGAGTAGTAGGAAATTCTGTTATTCAAAAGCAAGCTAAATTGATTGATGACAACGAAGAAGAGGAAATTCCTATAAAATCAGAACCAGTACAGCCAGTTGAAATTCCTTACTTGGCAGAGCCAACTGAACCAGTTTTCGAACCTAACATGGCTAGCCCAATGTTTAGAACTCATTCGCCTAGCCTAAATCTTTGAGATGAGTTGACAAAATTGATGGATTTAATGCAACATATGCAGTGGCAGCAACAAGCTTATTAGAGATACTAAAAAATACGAGATGACTCAATTAGAGATGCTTTTCAAAAAATATTTCACAACCCGTTTGTTTTGGTGCCTAACTTTCTAGACATTATATTCAATCCATGGATTCCAATGTCGAGGAAGGAATGAGGAAATTCAAGGAAAAACAAGGATGATGAAGTAAAATATGGGTCAGATTCTGAGGTGTCTTCAAATAAATAAAAAAAGGGGAGGGGGATCTTGTCTTTACTTTATTTTTCTTTTTTTAGGATATTTTAACTTTTTAGTTTTAAGCTTTCTTAGGATATTTCTATTTCTCACTTAATAAAATAAGAGGTTAAAATCATTAACAAAATTGAGCAATGTACAAAATAAGAAGTGTGGCAATAGATATGTACATGTCTAGGATTGGATTTGTCTAGGAGAAGCTTGGTATTTAAGTAGTCAAACTTGACTCACCTATTTTTCATGGGATCCTAGCTGGTGTACAGTGTCTATTCATTTATATATTTTCATACCTTCTATATATTATTTTTAACAATGGGGTCATTGTTCATCTTAAGTAGGGGGACCAAAAATTGAAATTGTTTTGTTTTTTCAGAAATCATTTTTCCTATCCAATTATTATTAAGTTATATTTTGCTCAAAAATTAGATTTTTTTTGTTAATTATGATAAACTTTAGTATAAACAAAGTTCTATTATCTCAATATTTCCTATGTTAGCTAAATTATGCATAAATGTTACTCTTAATAGAGTTTGTAAATCAAACCATAAAATTTTTAATTCCTTAGGAAAGCTAAGCATGAATGAAAGTTTAAGTCTCTAGATGACTTAGTAATTTCTTAAGGCGAAATCCTAGGAAGCATGAAATTTTGAAAATGATTGAGGCAAAATTTTGTTTAAACCGTTTGAGACTTTCAAGCCAACCTTAACGAATATTTATCCCTTGAAACCCAACTTTGAGACTATATGACCTGATTTTATTTGAATCTTGCAATAAAAAGCCATCCATTCTCTCATAGTTATCTTTAAATTGTCCCAAACATTAGATTTAGTCTATCTAGAATATTCTCCAAAAATAAGCTTGGGGGAGTTGAGAAGAAGTATCAAATGCTCAAAAAATTATAGTACATGCAGTAATATGCTTGAGTATGCTAAAAAAAGAGAGCATATGTATTTTAAAAAATAGATGTACATGGAGTGTAACAGCCCGTTTGTTAGTGGTGTCGAAAATAGTGGTTTCGAGGCCACAAATCCGATAAGTGAGTCCGTAAATATTTTTAATGTTTTTGACACCACAAAAGATAGATTTATGGATTCACTCGTTAGATTTATGGTCCCGGAACCACTATTTTCGACAACACTAAAAACGGGTTGTACACTATTTGTATATCAATTTTTTTGAGTACATATGCTCTCTTTTTTAAACATACACCAGCATATTACTAAATGTACTACAATTTTTATATGAATTTTGATTTGATAATTTTATTAATAGAATGAATAGTTAAATTCAAGTGGTTTGTCCCAAAAACCAAGTGGTTTTGGAAAATAAGTTTTGAAACCTTATTTTTGTAAACCGAATGCATAAATTTTTCATTAAATATTTTTGTAGTTATTATATAGGTGTATTGAAATTTGGTCCAAAAATTTTAACGTTTTAATAGTTAATTTAGTAAAAGGACTAAATCGTAAAAGTCGCATAAGTTTATCGATATTAGTTTATAAGGGTTAAATGAGTTTAAATGACTTGTTGGATGATTTTATTTGGAAAATAAGCCATAATCATTTATTTTGGACGATTTATTAATGGTTTATATATAAAATTATATATAATTATATTATAAGTTAATAATGTTAAAAAGGTAATAAAAACAAAAATAAGTTACATGGCCATTTCATTATTTTTTTTTCACTTTCTTCCACCTTCCTTCACCGAAAGCCGTGGTTGAATAACACCAAAGTTTCGACCATCAATAAAATCCATTGCATGGTATGTATTTTTATTCCGTTTTTAATGTTTTTTTAATGTTTTTGAATTGTTGTAGCTTAATCTATCTAACCCAAGGATTAATTCATAAAATTGTTAAATGTTATGATTTATGTCATTGATTATTTTGTGACATTTGTGAAGTTTGATGATAGATTTATAAGCTTGATAGTTAAATAGGACAATTTTGTAAAGTGATTTTGGTTAATTTTTAAGTTAAAAGACTAAATTGTTGAAATAGTAAAATTACAAGAAATTCTTGTGAAAATGTAATAAATATGGGCTATATAGGGACTATGAGAAATTTAGTCAGCATGATTTGAGTTTAATTATGTTTAATTTAAATTTTTGGATTTAGGGACTAAATTGAATAAAAGGTGAAAGTTTAGGGTAAATGTGTAAAATATTGATAAAAGGTAAATTATATGGATTTAATTATTTTAAAGTATCTGAATGGAATGATTGAATTAAATTATTATATTTAGATTAAGAAATTGATTAGTTGGTTGATAATCGTTGGAAAGGAAAAGTCATCAAGTAGTCATCATTGAAATGTTCGTAGCCATTGTGTTTAGGTAAGTTTGTACGTTATTATTTTGTGTATTTTTAGTAATGTTATTATGAAGAATTCTGGAATTTGATGAAATTGGTTATATATAAAATATTATGACTGAATTGGTGAGAAAATGGATTGAAATGTAAACTGTTACACGATTACATGTATCGAGCTCGGATAAATATAGAATAGGAGATAATTGGTATGCCAATAGGTTATATTTCACACTGTACGAGATAGACTTGTGATGAGATGATGATTCCTGACTTTTTATTATCCACTGAATATACTGGAGTCCAACATTTGTTGCGAACTATCATGTTATATTTACAGTGATTTTGGTGTGTTACCAGGGGCCGATGCTAGCCTACATGCTTGACAGTTGGTGCCTAGGCGTGTTTCTGGAGGGATGTTAGCCTATGAGCTAAGCATTTGGTGCCTAGGTATGTTCTCGGTTGGTTTGGCTCGTTTGAGCTTTCTGGTGTGTCTTGGGTGGATAACCGCGTATTCGTATCTATTTATATCGTTCATATGTCATATTTTGAATGGTTAAATGACTTGCTAATGGATTGTATAAATGTTTATAGGATTTTTGATATTATATCGTAACTTGGTGTTGAATGATCTTGTATGATTGACTAAATTATACAATTTGTGTATATAAAACTCACCTGTTGAATGATTGTCATTGACAGGATTAATGTTTACTAACATTGTTGTTAAATGTATAAAATTAAACGGGTATATAAAACAATTATATGGAATGAGGCGTTGAATGGAGAAATTGATATGAATTATTGAAACGAAATGTGATTTACAAAATGATTATATGTTAAAGGAGTAATATGAAATGGTTTTATGACTTGGTTATTCGAAATGTTTATATGGATAGATATGTAAAATGGACTTTTGAAATGAACACTTGAAATGTAAATGTGAAATGTTAAATGAATAGGTGTTGAATTAATGGTATATCTACCGTGTTTACTTTTATATGTTTTATAACATAATAAGGTTATAAGTTTCGCATATGTGAACTCATTCACCTTGTGAGACTTGTGATATGTGTAGGTTAATAATGAACTCATGACCTTACTTATGAATTTAATTGCAAATTGTTTAAGTTGCAACCTTTATGGTAAGTTAAAGTTTAAGTTTATTACGAACTTACTAAGCAAAATTTATTACGAACTTACTAAGCAAAGATTTGCTTACATCCTTTGTGTTTGATTTCATTTAGATCATTGGAAGTTTATGATAGTTAGAAGTTCAAGTCGGAGCTCACACTATCCATTCAATGACTCGGTATAAATTGTGCTTATTTTGATTTAGGTTATAAATGATATGTACTAGGAGTTTAAGTTCAATTGATATTAGACACGTTGTTTCATACTTTGTTATATGATGTTGTGATTATGTTTATTTGACTCTTTTGGTATGTTTTAACCATATGTATATAAGTGGTATGATTTATGGTTTTGCAAGTTTGTTTTCAATTATTGTTCAAGGTTATGAAATGCTTGATAGAAACATGATTTGTGGTTTGAGAAATGATGTAAGTGAATTTTCCTGGAAAAAAATCTCAGGATGAGGTATTGGAAATCTTGGAAAAATCCAACATTAATGAATTTACCTAGAAAGAATGTCATGAAGTAGAAAACCTAGAATTGGAAGTTGTAGGTAGTAAAAAAACAAGAATGTAACCAAATAGAGTCTAGCACGAGAATTAACAGGCTACGAAATAAAGGAAGAAGGGGATAATGCAAAACAGACGAATAATCATATGGTAACCCAACTGGACTGGTAGAGACAAATTAAGGAACAGACGGAGCAAATTACACCAAATTTGGTAAAAATGGTACCATCCATTATCGAATCCAATGAGTTGGAATTAAAGCCATTACCCGAGCATTTAAACTATAGATATCTGAGAGAACAGAATATGTTACCAATAATTATTGCTGGTCGCTTAGATGAAAAATAGGAAGAAGCACTACTGAATGTCCTGAGGATTCATAAAAAAGCGATAGGATGGACCATTATTGATATCAAAGGAATCAATCCTGCATTCTGCCAACACAAGATCATATTAGAGGAAGAGAAAAAACATATAGTGGATGCTCAGCGGAGACTTAATCCAGCCATGAAGGAAGTAGTAAAAAAAAGGAATTGATCAAATGGTTAGACATAAGTATTATTTATGCTATCTTTGAAAGTGAATGGGTTAGGCCAACCCAGTGTGTTCCAAAGAAGGGAGGCCTAACGGTAGTTGAGAATGATAAGAATGAATTGATTCCAACACGAACATTTACTAGTTGGAGGGTATGTATTGATTATAGGAAACTGAATGATGTAACAAAAAAAGACCACTTCCCATTGCCTTTAATTGACCAAATGCTGGATCGGTTAGCAGGAAAAAACTATTATTGTTTCCTTTATGGGTATTTAGGGTATAATCAAATTCTAATTCACTCCGATGACCAAGAGAAAACTACTTTTACATACCCTTTTGGCACGTATGCCTTTAAAAGAATGCCCTTCGGGTTATGCAATGCTCTAACAATTTTTATGAGATGCATGACTGCTATGTTTGTTGATATGTTTGAAGAAGATCTGGACGTTTTCATGGACGATATTTTGATTTATGGAAACTCGTTTCAAGAATGTTTGGGTAATCTTGATAAAGTGATAAAAAGATACGAGGAAACTAATCTAGTTGTCAATTGGAAAAAATGTCATTTTATGGTAAAAGGAGGATGGATCCTCGGTCACTAAATACTGAAAAAGAGCATGGAAGTAGATAAGGCTAAAATTAAGCTGATTAAACATCTTCCACACCCAACTAATGTGAAAAGTGTTCGAAATGTTTTAGGCTATGCGGGATTCTATTGAAGATTCATAAAAGATTTTGATAATATTTCTAAACCTTTAAATCAACTTCTTCAGAGTTCGTCTTCAACCAAAACTGCATCAAAAGTCAAATCATAGATCATTTATCCATAATTGAGGGCAATCTACAGGCAGAAGATATAGAAGATATTCAGGAGACCTTCGTAAATGAGCAACTATTTAGGGTAGACATCAATAGACCAAGACATGGTAAGCATAGAATACCGTGGTATGCGAATTATGTTAATGATATTGCACGAGGGGTCTTCCCGGCTCAAGTGTCTTTGCAGCAGAAAAAGCAGATAGTTCACGAATCCAAAAATCATGTGTGGGAGGAACCGTACATGTTTCGAAAATGCGCATTTGAATTAGTTTGATGGTGCGTAGTAGAGGAAGAAATACATGATATTTTACAAGGATGTCACACATCTCCCTGTGGAGGACATTTTGGTGGGAAAAAGGACAACCCAGAAAATATTGTAATCAAGATTTTACTTGCCCACTATGAACAGAGATGCTTATGAATTCGTACAATGATGTAATAGATGTAAGAGAATCGGGAACATATCTAAATGAGATGAAATGCCACAAACAGGGATAATTGAAGTCAAAGTGTTAGATGTTTGGGGGATTGATTTCGTGGGACCTTTTTCCAAGTTCTGTTGGAAATTAGTGTATTCTCTTGGCTATTGACTATGTTTCAAAATGGGTCGAAGTTGTTGCACTGCCTACTAATTATACAAAGTCAGTTGTGAGATTCTTGAGAAAAAAACATATTCGCCAGGTTTGGTACACCGCGAGTGTTGGTCAGTGATGAAGGATCTCACTTTTGTAGCAAACAGTTTGAAGCAGCTTTGGGTAACTACATCATAAGGCATCGAATGAACATGTGGTATCATCCACAAGCAAATAGACAAGCAGAGGTATCCAACTGAGAAATAAAACAAAATCTGGAGAAAATGGTAAATCCAAGCCGAAAGGATTGGGCGACTAAGCTAGACGATGCCTTATGGGCTTATAGAACAACATATAAAACTCTGTTAGGAATGTCTCCGTACAAGCTAGTTTATGGTAAGAATTGCCATATACCAATTGAATTAGAAATGAAAGCATACTAGGCAATTAAGGATTTAAATTTAGATCCAGGATTAGCTAAGAAAGAAAGATTATTTCAACTCCAAGCATTAGAAGAATGCCTTTTCATAGCTTACGAAAATACTAAAATGTATAAAGAAAGGAGTAGAATTTGACACAATGCGAAGATTAGAAAGCAAGAATTTTCAACTGGGAGAAAAGTCCTATTCAACTCTCGATTGAAATTATTTCCTCGGAAATTGAAATCAAGGTGGACAGGTGCATATACAATACATCAGGTAACTCTTAATGGAATAATAGAGTTGATCAGAAAAGAGGGGTAGCATTTTCTTGTAAATGGTTAAAGAGTGAAACACTATTTTGAAGGGATAATCAACTCGGTTGTTGATGAACAAAATTTACACGGTAACATGCTATGGGATGTATCAGGAATTAAGGGAAAGTTAATAAATGAAGAGAGCGATGATGAAGAAGGTAAACAAGGCGGTAATTCTCCAAGGCTCCAAGGAATCTGGTCTGCATGTCGCGACACCAAATAAGAATGTCGCGACAATGAACAACGTTTAGATTGAGGAACCTGCCCTCGATGTCGCGACATCAATAAGGGATGTCGCGACATCCCTGCGTAATCTTACTTTTCAAATTAACCTTAACCACCGACTTTTTTCTAGTTTAGTTACATTAGAATTCTTATTTCCTAACTCTCTACTTAGTAATTTTAAACTTTACCTTTTGAATATTTTATTCTTTCTCTCTAATATATAAATAGGTCATGTTAATCTTGATTCTTATCATCGTCAAGGGAGAGAAGAAATCAAGTTGCGCCCAACGCTACAAGTAGATTGACACCCAGTTTCTCATCGGTTAAACCGAAGCAAATTGGCACTCAGTGCCTCATCGACTCATAGTCGAAGTAGCCTTGAACTCTTCCTATCCTATGGCATGCCAACTATATCCGACTCTGCTTGAATAGTAGGCATTCAATTCATTTTTCAGTATCATTCAAAAACTCAATTCACATCAATTTTATCATGAACTCATTCATTCAAACATATGGCAACATCACATATCTCATTTTGTATTCAATTTCCATATTTATATAAACATACACATGTTTTTCACATATAATCAACTTAGTCCCAATAATAATCAATCAATTCAAATCATCTCAATTAAACAAGGAATCTCACCTGACATTTTTACCATGCATAACCAAATCAAAATGCAACAATTACAAGTTAGTTCGGATTATAGAAACACAAATCGTAAACTCCGAGCAATTAGTCGACAACTTTGTCTTTTCATTTCTTTTTCATGGAATTTGGGTCGACGTTAATTACGAATTAAAACAAATATAATAAATTATCAATACATAGCAAATTTTACATTAAATTTCTAATTTATGCAACTTTTATATTTTATTCAATTTAGTCCCTAAAACCAGGACTAGCATAACTTTTATATTTAGCCCTCTAATTTTATGCCAAATTCATAAGAGTCCCCATAGGGCTCCCTATTTTAAAAGTATACCAAAAATTTCACAATTTATGCATTTTAGTACCTATTACACAAAATCAACAATTGACTTTACAATTTAGTCGTTTTTCATTTCTAACTTAAAAATCTATTAAATTGGTCCATAAAACTAAAGTAACATCATTAAATTTAGCAATAATGAAAAATACAACATGGTTCAGCTAGATTGAGGTACCAGAATTTCAGAAACATAAAAATTACAAGAAAATGGACTAAATTGAGTAACTAATTAAAGCTTAAAACTTTGGAAAAACCTAACGGAAGTTCTCCCCCTTCTTCTCCTAGCTTTGGTTCGCTTAAAGAAAGATGAATAAGTGATTTAGATTTTTCCTACTAACCATGTTTTATTTTTAATGTAATGTTTTATTTTATTAATTAATTATATTATAATTTATATCATTTTCTACGAATTACTCAAATATTACCATCCATCATCATGAAGATAATCATTAAACTAATTTAAAAGTCCATTAATCAAGTTTTCACATAATAATTCACTAACAATTAAACTTTTGACACTTTTGAAGTTTAGTCCCTATACCTTAATGAAACACTAATTCAATAAAATTACTTGACCAAAATTTAATTAAATTGAAGTATAAATCCATAAGTATTTATTAGAAATATTTATGAGTCCGATTTACGAAATCAGGGTTTCAAAACCACACTTTTCGACACCACTGACTCTCGGGTCGTTACAGTTATTATTGGTGTCACATTTCTATTTAATTCATATCATACAGTCATATCAAGATATCATTTCCCAATCGAATCATTTTATTCATCATGATTTCATATCGACCTTCCGAGCTTGTATATCCAGCTTGCATGATCTTTTACATGCTATCAATATTTATATATTTTAAATAATCTTTGTATTACCAAATCTCATTATCAATACAATTTATATATAATTTATTATCACATTTTATATTCCTATTAACCTAACTCGGACTCGAACGGATACATGGATCCAATCAACATACCAGATTTGACACCTAGTGCCTTATTGGATAATTCCAAAGTAAATAGTTTACGCCTAACGCTCATCGGTATAACCGATGTAAAAGTTGTGCCCAAAACTCATCGACACATACTCGAAGTAACTCATTCTCTATCTATCTTATGGCATGCCAACTATATCCGACTTTGCCCAAACAGTTAATAAGGTAACCAATAATCAAATTTCTTTATTGTTTGATTCTCGTGTTATTTATCTCAATATTTCAAATTCATCAATCAAGATATCCTTTCATACATATCATAGCATGATTCTTTTCATTTCCAAGCCAATTTCACAATTTCACCTAGTTATACTATTTTCAATTTTATCTAATTTAGTCCTCTATCTCAATAATCAATTAAATCTATACCATTACGATTTGATCAGTCATAAAAAGCCACCAATTCATTAAATATCTCAAATTTCAATTCAAACTCAATTTATCATATCTTTACAATTTAGTCCATATATCACATTTTGTACCAAATTGCAAACAATTTAAATTAATAAGAAACATACATAAATTTATAATTAAATTATATAATAATTTAAATAAATCATACCATATGAACTTACGGCCTAAACAACAAACAAGTTGAAACTTCAAGGACTATTCAATAATTTTATCTTTTTTTTGATTATTTCTAATTTGGTCCAATTTCCAATCTATACAATTATTCATTTCAATTTATCAATGCCAAACATATTATATGACCATATTATATGCGTGTATTAGTTCAATTTCATTTTTGAATGCTCCTAAATTTTTATATTTCATTCAATTTAATCCTAAAATCGAAATTGCAATATTTTTCAAATTTGAGCTTCGATTTTGAAAATAATCTTAATTACATCCTTCTAAGGCCCCTAATATCAATAATTATAGAAATTTTATACCAATTTCAAAATATTTTCACTTTAGTCCCTATGTTTAAAATTAACAATTCATTGTACAAATTAGTCCTTTTGTATATCTATGCTTAAAATGTAACAAATTAATGCCAATTTCTTGAAACATTCATCAATTGGTACATGTGCTAGCTAAATAAAGCTCCTACGACTTTTAAAAATGTAAAAATTACAATAAAAGAATTAAATTGAAAATACCTAATTAAGGTAGAAAGTTTGAAATGTGAAACCCTATTTTATTTTCTTAGTTATGGGTTGAAGAAAATATGGGGAAAAATATTTTTTCTTTTTCTTTTACCTTTTATAGTTTTAATTAAAATTAATTAATTATACTTTATGTTATTTAAACTTTAATTAACAAAATTTAATGTTAATTTACTAAATTTATGGATGCAAGATGTCATCCACCATCGTTTGGCTAAATAATAGTGGTCCATTTATTCCTTTGTTCCTTCAATTAATTAAAAACCTATAGTGATTAACTTTTACCACTTTTACAATCTAGTCATTATACCCTAATTAACTATCCGTTTGACAAAATTAACGGGCCAAACTTTAATTATCCTCTATACTAACCTTTGGGTTGTTATAGATTCTTCAAACTTTAATTATACTCTTTGTTTTAAACACTTTCGCTAGATTGGAAGAATTTAGGCCTACGAAAGACTCTCTCACTACGATGAAGCACCCTATGCTACTGATCATTTGCATGTTTACTATTAGGAGTTGGTTCTGAAACCGTTCCAATACGGCTTTGTGTATTTCTCGAAAGTTTCTTGAGTACTTCTTTACTTCGAGGTTTGAAGTCATTCATGTAAGGAAAGTCAGCATGAGTTGACACTATCAAAATTTGCTCTTTTGTGTTATAAAACAAACCACCCTTTGATCCTTTTGGATATCCTATAAACATGCACATTTCTGTCCGTGAATCCAACTTCCTCGCATCTTTATCCAATACATGGGCCTGGCATCCCATAATCCTTAAATGATTTAGATTCAACTTCTTGCCACGCCACAATTTGTATGGATTTTTCGATGTTGCCTTAGTTGGTACATCATTTAGAATATAACAAGCCATTTGCAATGCAATTCCTGAAAGGAGATTGATAGCTTTGAATAACTGAACATCGAATGAACCATTTCTAACAACATTCGATTTCTTCTTTTTGCTTCGTATTTTTGTTTTGGAGTATCTGACGTGGTTAATTGAGATTGAATCCTATTCTCTATAAGGTACCCTTAGAACTCATTTGATAAATATTCTTCACCTTAATTAGACCTAAGTGCCTTTATGGGTAAACCTAGTTGTTTCTCCACTTCCACCCGAAACTCTTTGAATTTATCAAATGTTTCACTTTTGCGATGCATTAGGTACATATACTCTTATCTCGAATAATCATAAATAAATGTTACATAATACTCGTAACCACCTCTTGCACTGACGGTCATGGGGAGACATACGTTAGTATGCACAAGTTTTAGGGGTTTCACGACTCTCGTTCCTTTTGCATTAAAAGATCACTTGCTCATCTTACCCTCTAAGCAAGATTCACATTGTGGAAGGTCAACTTCTTTAAGTGAACTTAAGATGTCATCTTGCACATGTCTAGTGATTCTTTCTTGGTTAATATGATCAAGTCTCAAATTCCCAAGATACGCCTCGTTAGCGTAAGAAGTTTGAAGTCATTTATTCGATATTTCAATCTCAAGTAGTGTGTACATCTTTAGTTTGATAAAATAAAGAATATTTGACATCCATCAATTACAGATAAGATTGTGATTTCTAATATTAAAATTCTACTAATAAAAGTTACAATCAAGTCGTCTTATTAAAATTAATCACACATGAAAAACCTAGAGCTCTGATATTAATTGTTAGAAAAAAATCTGGTTCAAAAACGATTTTCTTGTGCAGCGGAAAAAATAATATTTTGAAAACTGTTCCAGTTTGTGATTTTTATAGCAATAAACCTTTTACCGAAGTAGTACTTGTATTTTCGACTAGAAAATCCTTGTCATTTTTGGCTTTCAACCGAGCGACCTTCTTCCCTATTCTCGTACCACGAACTGCTTCGAGTGTGGGCTCGAACGAATTCAAATCAAATGTAGAACTAAAAATAGTTTACTTTACTTTTAGAAGGAAATCAAATTCTTTCTCAATAGAAACCAATAGAATTGTTATTTTAGAAAATAGAATTTATACTTAGAAAATAAATTCTCACTATTTTCGGGCAGAATCACAATATCTCAAAGTTTTATTTTTAGCCCTATTGGTGCCATCTATTAATAGGAAGAAGAGGTGAAACCCTTATTGAATTGTCGAAGCCTATTTGAATAGAAAAAAAAAACTCCTAATCTAACTAAGATTAGGGGGTGGCAACCCTAGTTAATTACTAGGGTTTTTCGTCCATTGCATTAACATGGGGGGCTTTTGGGCCTCTCTCGTATTGGGTCCAATTACAAGTACTTATTGGACTTTTAACCTAGTACTTTATAATTCAATCCAACTCGATGCTTTATTTTTTTATTTCCCAAAATAAGCATATTAAATTAATTTAAATAAATAAATAAATAAATAAATTTCTCAATTAAATAATTTTCTCAACCCAATTCTAATTCCATTAAAATCATGACGACTTTGCCATAAAAGAATTTATGAGAAAATATATTTAATATTTCTATATTCAACGGATTCATTATGACCAATCAATTTATTTCCATTTTCAAACTTCAATTATTTAATTGATGAATTAAAGAATAATTTAAAAAACAATAAGTCATTTTCCAGGTCATTTCCATTTCGAGAAAACCATATTCATTTCCAAATGTTTCCCATTTCTCTAACTTTACCATTTTTATCCATTTCTGTTCATTTGATTCAACATGCAATTCATTTCTAATTTTAACAAACTAACGGAGAGACTGATTGGACATGAACAATTTTCTTATTATGATTGTTGAAACCATTTTTTTGTTTGAAAAAACATGAGTCGACTTTGAGATGAAAATGGGAGTCGCCACCGATTTTTTATTGAGGTGTGATCGGATCACCCTGAAAATGATTTTAGGTCTACGAATTTTGAGAAAATAAGTTCGGAAGTCGGTTACGCACGAGGAAGTGTTAGCACCCTCGTAACGCCCCAAAATTGGTACCGAATTTATTATTTAATGTCTTAGTGTCGAAACTTGAAAAGATTTTTAAATACGATCACATGAAATGAAAGCTTAAATAATTGAATTGGTTAAATGGACGGACCCATTTCAAAGAAATATACCGCCACACTCAGTGAGTTAGAGTGCAACAGTTCAGTCTTCGAAGTTAGATTCGTCCCTTTTTGAATTTAAAAAATTATATGTTTTGAGAAGGATATTTGGTTATTTAGGTCAATTGAGAAATCGGAACCCAGTAAGTTAGGGTTCAATTTCTCAAAATTTCTAACACCAAATATTGCCTTTATTTTAAAATCAAGATAACAAAATGTCATATCCAATAAGTTAGGATCCAACATCTTGAAATCTAAAAAGTTCTATTTTGAAATTGTATGGTTTTAACAAAATAAACACTTGGCTATTCAAATTCATCTAGAGGAATTGAAGCCCAGTAAATTAGGGCACAATTCTCTCGAGAGTTACGAACACCAGGCCTTTTTGAGAAATAGAATGATTGTTGTGTTTAAAAAAATACGATTTTTACAAATGTAGCATGATTGAATGATAATATACAATGTTCAAGATAAATGGTACTCCAAACACACTAAAAAATAACAAGTAAATAATAGGTAAATGCAAATAGCAATAATAATTTTAATCATATCTTACAAACATCAATATTAACAATTTAACATCCAATGAATTAATAATCAATTTTCTAAAAGAGGCATCACAATAATCACAAGGAGGAAGAATAGTTAATATGTCCTATGTATAAAAGTTTTAAAATACATTACATACATGATTTTCAAAATAGACACAAAATAGAATAATAGAACATTGGATAATTAGTATTTGAAATAAATTGGAAATAGATTTGAAATAAACAATGTACATTTATTAGTTTGATACAAATAATGCATATACAAATATAATATAATGACATATATATATACTAGTATACATAAAAAAGAATAGGAATGTGCATTGTTACATATATAACTAAAAAATTAAAACTAATAATCATAATGAAATCAAAATATTAAATACTTAAGAAAAGAATAATTTCATGAGTTATATATATTTATATAAATAATAATATTATAAAAAACAAAAAATATTATGTAAGTATTTATCATGTAGAAATATATAAAAGTTAATTTTACAAAATAAAACACCAAAAACTTATTTGAATTATATTAAATTTCCATAAAGTATATAAAATAATTAATGATGAGGTAAATAACAATATGTTAAATTTAAAACGAAAATATATAATTGACTTAAAACATTAATGTATAATGAATTTAAACAATATTAATAAAATTTAAAATAATAGTATATTTTATTCTAAAATTACACTAATAATAAGTTTAAAAACAATATCAAACTTAAATAATGAAATAATATATCAAAATAAGATCTAATTATATTTAAAATTAGGTATAAAAATAGAACAAAACTAAAATTACAACCAAAATTAAAAGAAGAAAACAAAATTGAACTAGATTGATAATCGAATCAACACTCAGGGACCAAAACATCAAATAACCACATAAATCTGGGAGTTCAAATCTCATCAGCGAAAATGACGCCGTCTAACCATGGATCTTAATGAGATTGGAATCAAATATGAGATATCAATTAAAAATATGAAGAAAAATGGAATTGAAATGAAAATAAACGATAAGGGGCTTGTTGCGCAAATAACCCTTCCCTTCCAAAACACGCGGGTCAAGCTGTTATTGGATCAGGTCCTCGAGTTTGAACGATACGAAACCGTTTTGACGCTATTGTGATAAGGCTCAAACGGCGCCGTTTCATGCTTTATAAAACTTAAAAAAATAAGTAAACAAAACCTAAAAACCTAAAACATCTGATTCCATTTCCCCCTTTCAAAGAAACCTAGGTACCAGCCCCAGGTACTGCGCTGTTCTTGCGTCTACGACCTCCACCAAGACTCCGATTGCGACGGAGAGGGTTAGAGATCCGACAGCTTCCAACGACAAGGTACAACTCCTATTTCTCCTTTTTTTGTTGTTTCGCATATGGAAAAAAAAACAGAAATGAAAAGAAACGGAGAAGAGAAAAAGAAAAACAAAGAAAAAAAACTACAAATCACCTTTCAAATCTTTTTTTGATTTTGATTCCTCTAAATATTTTTGAGTTTTTCTTGTATTCAATATCTGTGTGTGTGTAAACTTACAAAGGTTTAGCCTTTTTGTTTTATAGGCTGAAAATAAGAAACGAAAAATAAAAAAGAAATAAAAATACAATCTTTTGTTTTCTGCTGCGTTGTTTGCTCCATTTGCAGGTACGACGTACGAGATCGGGGACGTGGCGTGTACGGAGGCGCGGACGTGGCACGTACGGAGGTGTGTAGTGCTGGGGGTCACTATTGCGGCACTCGTGCCATTTTCGAAACCCTAGGGTTTCAATTTTGTTTCGGTTTTGGGCTAGGGATATTCGGGCTTGATTTTGGGTAGTGGGTTGTGTTTAGTTTGGGCCATATTGAGCCCAGTGTAAATGAACTATTTTTGGACTATTTTCATTTGGTCTTTATTTATTTGTTTATTTATTTCTGGTTTGGGCCGGGAAAATTTGGGTTATTACAATGATTCTTAGATTTTTTTTGTCCATAACAACTAACAAGATAAAAGCTTACCATACATAAGTGAGAGTAGATTCAGTTGTCCTTCCATATTTTTATGGCATTGAAACTTTTAGAATTTGATAGTTGTTGCCTACTAAGCAACATGTCCTTCTTGAAATATCAATCAATAGACAACCATTAAAATAATTACAATTTGAGATTTAAGGTTTTGAAATAGACACCATGTAGGAGAGTTTAGAATATATAATATGGGTTTTTGATTTTTGGGGTAAAACAAATAAATAGAATAGGCTATTTATAGGGTTTAGTGTTAGAGTTGCATTAGTATATTAAATATACCTCAATTTTTGAGTTTTTTTCTAGTTTTAAAAGAATCATTTAGTGTTCCATTAGGTATTTACAGGACCTAGAACACTATTTAAAATTCCATATTTCATCTTTTCATTGCTTCCTTAATCGATAAGGCTCGGACAACTTTGGTATTTAAATGTAAAATTAACCTCGACACTTAAAGTCAAAGTTAATAATAAAAGAAGCACATTGTGAAAATAATAGAACAAATAAAAAAATTGTATCTTGATAATAAAAAGCCACATTTGAGAAAAGCCTCACATTAAATTAGTTTTTAAAATATTATCTATACTATTTATAAAGTTCTTGAGTTAATGTCATAAGTTGAATGATATGAACTTAGAGAAAAGACAAAACCTAAATCACTTTTAAAATATAAATAATAAATTAATAAGTGTTATGAATATCTTATTAAGTGGATGTCCATCAAGGTCAAGATAAGTTTTTGATGTACTTTAAATTCTAATAGTCATTAGAATTAGATCTGTACTTCATTTATACTTCTTATGCCTATAAATAGAGGCTTTCAAGAAGCATTGTAATCATCCCATTGATCAATAAAATACATTCGCTATTGCTTCCCATATTTTCTTTGTTCTTTCCTCTCTCTATCTCTCTTTATTTTATAACATGTTATCAGCACGATTTTGCTCAAGTGATAGTTTCTTTTATCGACGATCAAATTATTCTCCATGATTTCTAAGATTTTTATATGGTAAGATGCAAAGTTTTTGCAGGAAGTTTCTTTTATTTAATGTTTCATATTTGATTATTTTAGCTAATTCATGATCAATTATAATTATTTTGATTAACTTATTTTATTTTTACGTTATTAAGGATGGTGAAGGATTTGATATCACTATCTATATGAAATTGTGAAATAAGATCCATTCTCAAAGTTTGCTATTGATAAATTTTGTTTGGATTCAAAGTCCACTAATGGAGTTTAAATTTGCTTACTTTTGATAAAATCATTAAGACTTCGTTAAACAAGAAATGTACATCAACTTAATTAGATCTCTATCTTGTCACTTTTTTTCTCAATAATAGCATATTTAGATATTAAATTAATTTGATATATGATTTAAATATTTAAGATGATTTTATTTTAAGTTTTGGTTCCATGGGTTACTTATGGTTTCAAACATCTTATTTGTTAATGAAAATGAATATTGATTGATTTCTTTTTGTTGCTATAGTAGGTTTTATAATTAAATAATGTATTTGGCTAAAACATATTAGTATGTAAATTTGTGTTGATAAACCTATGAAATTTATGACTGCTCAAATTTGATTTAGTTCGTATATAAATTACGTTCTTTTAATGTCTCTTCTTATTTTGGTTATACTATTTGAAAATGTTCAATACTCATACATGTGTAGTTTTAAAGGCAATTTTCGAGGAATGTCTAAATTGATTTTTGGGTTGGTTCTAATATTGAATTTCAAGTTTAATTGTTTTCATTTTAATTCTTGAATTATTTTGGTTGAAAACATTTTCATAAACTTAAAATGAGAATTACTATATTAAGTTGACCGTTTGCATTTCTATGAATCTCATTTGTATTAACCAATTATTGTTTGATAAGAAGCATGGAAACAACTCATGTGGTTTAATTTTATAAATGCCTTATATTTTCTTACTATACAACCCTAGGAAACTTGTTAATTTCAGAAGTTATTAAAGGTAGTTCCTACACTTTACATTTGTTAATTATTTAGAGAAAATATATGAGCAATTATAAATGAAAAAGTTTTAGTGAACATGAGATGTATGATTTTGAAGTAAATTTCATACATGTAGGCAATGGTTTATGAATTTTTTTGTTGGCACTAGCATTATATCATGTTTGATATTTTAAATGTCAGTTTTATCCGTACATTTGATTTGCAATAAACTCCATGCATGACTTGGTTATTTCTTTCTAGTTAATTGATGATGAAAAACTCTTGTGAAAAGGGCCTTAAGAGTATTTTGGATTGATCTAATGCCTTCTTAGGGCCAAACAAAATAATGAATTATTTGTTTCACTCATTCTGCTCCATTCCTCGAAATGAATGTAGCAATACATAATTATAAAATGGAACCTCTTGTCATTATTGGCAAATAGATGAAAGAAGATGGATGATTCAAAATGTTGCTAATTGTTCATTCTTTGAACAAAATGACCAATAATTCATACTAACTAATCAATCATTGAAGCAAATGATATCTATATAATCTTATTGGTAAGGAATATGATATATGCTTACATTATTGTCTGAATTTTCATTTTATTTTGTCCATTCCTTGAAGTGAATATTTGCAATAAATATAATAAATTGTATAATCACTTTTGATTATTAATGTCAATTTGAACATTTGAAGATTTTGAGATATTCCTCAAGTAAATATTGCAAATAATTGTTTGCGAAATATATTTCTTTTATTGAGTTAATAACATTATGAACTTCACAATGATGTAGATATTTTTAGAAGTAAATGTCACAATATTGCTTATATGTGGATACAAAATAAAAATAATGAAGATAAAATTATCAATTTTCAAAATTTATATTGACATTATTAGTATAATTGAAAATATGTTAAAGTAAACTAGAAGTTTATTGATACAAATACATTTACTATTTTGTGTGACCAGTTAGACTATCCTGAATTATATATGATGCAAAAATTAATTGAGAATTCAGATAGACATTTATTAAAGAACTAGAAGATTTGTTAATTTAAGAATTCCCATGTGTTGCTTGTTCTCAATGATAATTGATTATTACAAATTCGCTGGCTAAAGTTGAGATTTAATGTCTTGCATTTCTGAAATGAATATGGACCCATTCATCCACCATGTGGATGATTTTGATGTTATATGATTTTGGTAGATGCATCTACAAAATAATCATATGCGTTATCAACTCACAACCTGTCATTTGCGAGATTGCTTATTTAAATGATTAATTTCATATTATGCAATTAAAATAATTCATCTTGCTAATGTTGGCGAGTTTATATCCCAAGCTTTCAATAATTATTGTATGTCAATCGAGATAAAAGTTGAACATCCTGTAGCTCATGTTCACACATAAAATGATTTTGCTGAATCATTTATCAAATGCCTCCAACTAATATCTAAACCATTACTTATGAGGACAAAACTTCCTATTTCAGCATGAGATTGTATTGATTTACATGTTGTATGCATCAAGCCAATAAATTGTAAATACTCCCTATTACAATTGATTTTTGGTTAAGAGCAAAATATTTCCCATCTTACAATTTTTGGATGTGCGGTATATGTTCCAACTACTCCACCTCAACGCACAAAGATGGGGCATCATAAGAGGTTGAGAATGTATATTTATATGAGTTTCCTTATGTTATTAAATATTTTTGAGCTATTAATTCAAGATTTAGTTATGACATGAGTTGTTAGTTTTCCCAACATTAGGGGGACAAAAAAAAAGCTGGATTAATAAAGTACTTGAAATGAATTATCAATGTCTAGATCATCGTACAAAGCAATGTACACTGAAAGATTAACAGATAATTCATTTTACAAATCAATGGCTAGATTCATTAAATCTCACATACCGGCTGAATATGCTCCAATACGAATTGATGTCCTAATAGGGCAAACTGTTAGTGAAAAAGAAAATAATCCACGCTTGAAGCATGGAAGATTGGTCAGTTCCAAAGATAAAAAGTCATTGTAAAAGAAAAAAAACAAACATTCAGGATGGTCATATAGTGGAGGCGGGGGTTCCTGAAGAGACCCATGACATAATTAATTATACAACTAAAGAGAAGATTCAAGTACCTAAAAGTGACAATGAAAATGATGAAAATAAAGAGATCTTGATAAGTTATGTCAATATGAAAAAATGGAACCGGAAAAAAATGTAGTTGCTGACAACAATTTTGCTTATAATGTTGCCATTGAAATAATAGAAGAAAATGAGGATCCTAAACCTAAATCTATTAAGGAATGTAAAAATAGAAATGAATGGCCAAAAGAGAACACGTAATTCGAGCAAAATTGAATGTACTTTCTAAACGTGAGGTTTTTGGACATGTAACCCAAACACCTAAAGATGTAAAGTTAGTAGGATATAAATGGGTATTTGTGCGAAAATGAAATGAAATTGATGAAGCCGTGAGATATAAAGATCGACTTGTAGCACAAGGATTTTCGCAAGGGCTGGACATTGATTACAAAGAGACATATTCTTCTGTGGTGGATGCAATTACGTTTAGATGCCTTATAAGTGTGGCAGTACGTGAAAAGCTTGACACGTGACTAATGGATGTTGTTACATACTATGTGTATGGTATACTTGATAATGAAATCTATATGAAACTCTTTAAAGAATTTAAAATCTCAGAAGGATATAGATTTTCTCAAGAAAATTTCTTGATCAGACTAATGAAAATTTTATATGGATTAAAACAATTTGGATGTATGTGGTATAATCGTGTAACAACCCGTTTTTTAGTTGTGATGGGACAATGGTTTTAAGACCACAAATTTTTGTCGTGTCGACCTGTAATTATTATTTATAGAATATTTACGGAGTCATTAGATTCGTATTAAAATTTGGTTAAGAAATTTTAATGTTTAGATAACTAATTAAGGTAAAAGGACTAAATCGTAAAATGTGTAAAACTTGTTAATTATTGCATGTAGATGATTTAATAGCTTAACTAATGTGGGAGGGCTAATAAGGCAATTAGACCTTATATAAATTAGGTAGACGGTCTAGTATGGTATTTATAGAAATTTTTATTGATTTTAAAGGTGAAAAAGGTAAATAAGTAATGAAGAAACAAAAACAAAACATGAAATTTATCATCTTCTTCCTTAATTTTTCATGCTAAAACCAAATATCCATGGTTTTTTAAGCTTGGAGAATCAGTCAAGTTCACTACCTTGCATGTGAGTGATTTCTCTACCTATTTCTTATAATTTTTATGTTTTTGATATCGTTACAACTAGGTCCAACTAACCCATACCTCCGTTTTTGAATTTGTCAAAAATTTTAGAAGTTGCCATTGATGAATCTTCAATTTTTTTTATGATAATTATGTGTTTGAAGCTTTGATTGTGATATTTGGTTGTTTTGTGAAGTGATTTTTATTAGATTTTGATTTAAGGATTAAATTGTTAAAATGTCAAAATTTCAAGGTTTAATGGTGAATTTGAGGTATAATTGGGACTGTTTAAGGGCCTAGATTATTCGACCATAAATTTTGATTTGAGAAAATGGTTAATTTGATGATTTTTGAGTTAGTGGACTAAATTGCAAAAGTTGTAAAAGTTAGAGGCAATTGTGTAATTTCAAAAAAATAAAAGGGTATAAAATGAAAAATTAATTGGAATATGAAATTTAAGCTAATAATTGTGAAATTTTAAATTTTAGATCAAGACCTTGTTGACTTAAGTGGAAAAGAGAAAATTATCGGAATAATCCCTGAACTTCTGCAACTATTACAATTCAGTCCAGGTAATTTCGTTCGGTTTTTAATTTAATATTTATATGAATTTTCTGATGATATGATATGAATTAGTGGATATTAATTGTTTAATTGATGATATAAAGTTGTTTGAGAAAATGTTATTGAGTTTCGATACTTGGGTCGGATGAATGCGTGATAGAGTTGAACTGAATGATAGTGTGTTACATGAGGTTGGAGTGGATTGATGTGGCGTGCTTTATATATTTTTCCTGGGCATACCGAGGTTCATCATTTTTTGCGAACTCTTGTGTTATACTACCCTAATCTGGCATGTTATGGGGGCGGATGTATAGCTTACGGGCTAGGCACTGTTGAGGCATGTTATCGATTGGATTGCCTCTCATGAGAGTTAGTTGTGTTATCGGTTGGATTAGCTCTAATGAGAGTTTGGCGTGTTTTGGTTGGTTTACTTGTGTACTCGTATCTGTAAGTCGTTCATCAGGTTGTAAATTATTGTATGATAACTTGTTCAATGACTTTGAATGGCATGAAACATACTTGAAATCTTGAATGGACTCAGTTGTGGACATGTATGCTGCCCGGAGATTATTATTTGAACTTTGAATTGAAATATGAAACTCAATTGTTTGCAATTGTGGATGACAGGAAACATTTGTTGTTGAATCATTATTGATTTAATTGTTATATTTATTTCAATAAGAATTATTGTTTCTGTCCGTCGAACTTACTAAGCTTCAATAAGCTTAGTTATGTTAATTTCTATTTCTCGTAGATACTTTTGAAGGTTGGACGATTTGACCAACACTTAAGTCACACTATCCATCCGATTTCGGTAGTCTTTTAACGTTTATTTTGGGTTATATGGCATATAATAGGCTTGTTTTGTTGTCACTTTTTTTTTGGTATGTAAATATATAAAGAGTGAGCCTAAGTGCAAGTAAATAACTTATTGTGATATATGTGAATGATGGAAGATGTCTTTGGTACAAACTTTTAGCATATGTATGCCTAATAGGTTATATTGAGTTGTTATGAATTGAGGTACCTATGATAGGCATATTGGTTAGAAGTTTAAGTTGTGTGAATTGGCATGTTTGGGTGATGATTTATATTGTTGTATAAATGTGTATACTTGTGGTACCATTGAGGGTACATTGGTTAGGCACTTAAGATGGTTGAATTAGTATGATTTGAGCCTGTTTAATGGCATTTTGAATAGGTCTAATGGCTGGTAAATGGATTACTTAGTGTCCAAGAAATCTTTAAATGGTAAACTTTATGTTTAAGGTTCATTTAGGTGCACACGGCCTGGGACACTGGTTGTCACTTGGCCGTGTGCTACGCACGGTCTGAGATACGGTTGTGTGTATTAAGTCAGTATGTTACATGGTCTATAACACGACCGTGTGTCACAAGTCAGAGAGTTACACGGTTTGGCACATGTCCTACGACATGGCCATGTAACCCAACTTAGTGAGTTACACGGGCAGAGACATGGGCTGGGACACGGCCATGTGTCCCAACTTCGAAAGTCACATGGCCTGGGGCATTTCACACGGCCTGGCCACATGACCATGTGTCCTCTATTTTTGAAAAATTTCAAACTTTACTGAAATTTTCTAATTTGTTTCAAGTTAGTCCCTGAGGGTTTTAAGATTAATTCTTTAGTCCTAAAGCTCGATTTAAGCCTCGTAGATGTAAGTTATTATAGTAATTCGATTACTTTATGGTATTTGTGAAATTATAGTGTAATGATTATGATTTTACCTGTTTATTTATGTTATTTTGCTGTAACATTCCCGTAACCCTATTCCAGCAAGGATACGGGTTAGGGGTGTTACAAATCGTCTTAGTGAATATTTGTTGAAAGAATGTTATAAAAAATAATTCAATTAGTCCATGTGTTTGTATAAAAAGGTTTGGATCGGTTTTTGTGATAATTATTGTTTATGTTGATAATCTAAATATTATTGGAACTCCCAAAAAGCTTCAAAATACAGTAAATTATTTAAAGAATGAATCGAAATGAAAGATCTTGGAAAAATAATGTTTTGTCTTGGCCTGCAAATCGAGCATTTAAAAGATGGAACTCATGTCCATCAGTCAATTTATACAGAAAATATCTTAAATAAATTTTACATGGATAAAGCGCATCCATTGAGTACCCCGATGGTTGTATGGTCCTTAGATTGAATTTTATCCTTGTGAGAATGATGAAGATTTTCTTGGTCCTGAAGTACCATATCTAAATGGCATTGATGTATCTTGCAAACACCACAAGATCTGATATAACTTTCGTTGTAAACTTGTTAGCAATATTTAATTCTTCTCCAACACGTAGACATTGGAATGGAATTAAACATGTATTTAGATATCTCAGAAAGACCATTGATATGACATTATTTTATTAAAATACTTTAAAATCTCTATTAGTTGGCTATGTTGATGTTGGTTATTTATCGAATCCACATAAAGGTTGATCTCAAACGAGATATTTTTTTTACATGTCGAGGTACTGCCATATCATGGCGTTCAACAAAGTAAACATTAACAGTCACTTCTTCAAATCATGCAGAAATAATTGCAATGCATGAGGCAAGTTGAAAGTGTGTTTGGATAAGGTTATTAACCCAACATATCCAGAAGATTTGTAATTTGCCTTTACAGGAAAAGATGTCAACTATCTTATACGAAGATAATGCAACATGTGTAGCTTAATTGAAGGGTGGTTACATCAAAGGTGACAGAACGAAGCATATTTGACCAAAATTATTCATCACCCATGATCTTGAGAAAAGAGATGATATAAATGTTCAACAAATTCATTCTAGTGATAATTTAGCAGATCTTTTTACTAAGGCATTGCCAACTTCAATATTTGAAAGATTGCTACACAAGATTGGAATGCATCGACTCAATGATGTAATGTAATGTTTCCTTTAACCAAGGTTTTGTCTCATTGAGTTTTCCTGGTAAAGGTTTTTAACAAGGCAGGTTGTAATAGAAGATTGTGTACTCTTTTTCATTCATTAGGTTTTTAACATACAAGGTTTTTCCAAATAATGTTTTAATGAAGCATATTATCTAACAATGAACATCCAAGGGGGAGTGTTATGAATATTTTATTAAGTAGATATCCATCAAGATCAAGATCAAGATAAGTTTTGATTTACTTTAAATTTTAATAGTCATTAAAATTAGATCTCTACTTCATTTATACTTCTTATGCCTATAAATAGAGACTTTGAAGAAGCATTGTAATGATCCCATTGATCAATAAAATACATTCGTTATTGCTTCCCATATTTTCTTTGTTTTTATTCTCTCTATCTCTATTTATTTTATAACAATAAAGATATATATATTTAATTTCTTTTTCAAAACAAAATTAATAGAAAAACTCACCTATTATCTCTACGCAGTTTTTTTTCAAGAATCACTACATTAATTTCTCTCATATTAGCTTAAAAACCATCCATTTATCCTTTAAAAAAAACCCAACAACAATCCTTTTAAAAACCTAATTAAAATATAAAAATTTCAACCAAACAAATATAATATTTCCCCAATAAGTAGGTGAATTGTAATAAATCATATATAAATATATAACGTAAATAAATTAAAATTAAAATATTATATGAAATATTTTAAAATATAAATTAATTTAATTCATAATCATTAGATGGGACAAATGTCACAATTCTCAGCCATCCACATAAGATAATATATATAGATTAATATCTATTATAACAACAATAGCTTGAAAAAGAATCCTAATAGGACACGTACGTATACTCATGATAATAAAATATTCTTATCAGGGGAATTAAAGAGCTTTGAAAGAGAAAACATAAAAAGCGAGAGCATAATTAACTTCATCGAGAGGGAAATTGTTTAATTATAAGATTTTCTTAATTTAAAAATATCATACAGCAGAAAATTTAATAAATAACGTGTTAGTTGCATCTCATATTTATCTTCTCCTTTTTTGTCAGTTTTGTTTTCCTTTACCTAAAACTATTTATTTGTTTTGATAAATATAATATTTAATTTCATTATAAGATGGTACGCACTAATAAAATTTGGTTTGTCCCTATTTTTGGAAATTTATATTCAACTTTTTTATACAAATATTACTTTTATACCCGAGCCTTTGGACAGGTTTATAAGTGACTATAGAATAACACTAAACAAGAATAATGCAACGAAATTGTTTACATAGTTCGGTGTTCAACTACGTCTACAGGCCTTAGTCTAGAAGGTTAATCTACTACCGTCAAACACATACAAGAGATGAATTAAGTACCACAACTCACCATATAGATACCTCACATTCGTACTAAGATCTAAATCACTCTCCACCGTGTTTTCTACTTGAAAATTACTCGTGTTTGACTTACAAAAATGCATTCTCTACTAACTCTCTTGTACTATTCTAACTAAACAAGCCTAAAACATATATGTGCGTTTTATTGCCTACCATTATAATCAAATTCCCATCAAAATATCTTAATAATAAGGGCAACATTACCCTAATAAAGACTAGGATGAACATTGAGATCTACAAGATATTCTTCAATCAAACCGATCCAATGCTTAATTTCAATTATATAATCCCAATAAAAGTTTTTATGAATTTTTATATTTTAAGGGTTTATTTATTACAAAATTTTAAATATTTTAGTCTAATTTAGCTTAAAGAATAAGATTATGACTAAATCAATTGCTTGGAGACAGAGGAAGGGTTATTTCCTTGTTTTCCAAGTAGCTTAGGTCCATATATATGATATTATATTTTCTATAGCCACCATATATTGTATGCTAATTACTTTTAAAATTGCTCCAAGTGAGTTCTTTTTTATAATTATAGTTTTTTTGTTATTTTCTTGACAGACTTTTGCTTCAATTTTTTAAGAATTGTGAAGGAGTTTCTTCATAACTTCAGCTTGCCTAATTCAAGTCTATAGAGAGGTTTGATTAAAAGTCATTATAGTTCTTTGTTGATTTTTGTTCATCAAAAGAGGCTAGACTACTTACCCATCTATCTTGCCGCCATTCACCTATCATCTTCTACCTTTGGTTTCATCAATCCATTAATCCATCTTTATCTATTTTATTTAATTATTTAATTATATAAATTTTAATTTTCAATCTTGATATCTTTCTATTGAATTTTCAGGTTCTTGATGGTCTTAAAATTCCTTATTGTCATAGTTTTCTTATTTTCCAAGAAAGCTCGTTTTCCATTCGATTTACTTCGATTTGATTGTTTAGGCTTCTAAAATTCAATCTCGACTTCCACATCATTTGGTATTATCTAAGAAAAAGCTCTGGAAGCCTTCTTGCACAAACCGAAAATTGTCAAGTTTTGTTTCTTACCTTATTTAATTATTTTTTGAATTTTGTTTTAATTTTTTGAGATATTTTAAATTTTATTAAAGTTATTTAGTAATTGATTGATAAAAATAAAAATAAAATGTTAAAAGAAACAATATTTTTATTTTTATTTTTATTCATCCAAGTGAATTTTGAGTTGAAACTTTTCAGATCATATATTATCATATTCATTGATCTTGTCCTATTTTTTTCATAATTTTTGGCCACCTAGAACACAGAAAACTAATTTCTCAAAAGTTGGGTAGTTATTTTCTAAGATTTTGATAGTTTTGCCTAATTTCTCAATTCTTATAGTTAGAATTCTTTGTTACTTGATTTTATTGATTCTTATACATTAACTATCACTTTTTCCTTCTTGTGTTAGCAGGCTTAAAGAAAATATGTGCATTCCTTTCCTCCATACAACTTATTTCATTGCTTCGAGCCCGTCCTTGGCACTCTATGTAACACCCCTTACCCGTGTTCCTTGCAGGAATAGAGTATGAGGTATTACTAGAACTCAAACACTTATAATTTTTTTTATAAAAATTTCGGCAGCATTTTTGCTTATTTTTATATAAAACACCCTGTAAATTTTCAAAGACAATTTCAAACAACTTCAATATTTCCAACCAATTACAGTTATATGTTCAGACATAATTTATCCATTAATAAACACCAACATATTAAACCGAACAATACTGAATATATACATATTTATACCACATTACATAAAGTCATCTATACATGCCATGTTTCCAAAGTATTAATTGCAAAATACCCAAAAAGTTGATGATAGTGTGGATGATTATTTGACGTCGTCCAAGTTCCGAGCTGATTGATGTCACTACAATCTAGGGAAAATAAAACGAGTAAGCATATAGCTTAGTAAGTAAACATATGACCAATAAACAAATTCCTCACATGATTACATAGTAACATAATTTTAATCACACATAAATTTCATTGTTTGTTCAATTTCCAGCAAGCTATTTTTCTGCATCACGGTCATTAATTTATTTTCATCTAGAGCTAAAGGGTCCCAAACTAAGTTTCGTAAATTTTTCCTGAAACTAGATTCATATACCTTTCCACCATAAAATTTTCAAAATTTTTTGTTTAGCCAATTAGTACAGTTTATTCTCTAAAGATTCCCCTGTTTCACTGCTCGACAGTTCTGACCTCTTCTTACTAAAATTTACTTAACTCCCTGTACAGAATTGAAAGAATGTTATTGTTTGTTTATATTAAAAATAGACTTATTATGGAATCCAAAAATATAAATTTCAGGCCATAATTATTTTTTTAAAATTTATGGTGATTTTCCAAATTTGGAACAGGGGATTTCGAAATCAATTCAACCCTATCTCAATAAAATTAAAATATCCCCAAATATACAACTCTTTTGCTTGCTCTATTTCTTTCATTTGAAAATAAACCCATCCAGATTCAATTTCATATATTATTCAACCTCTAATTCATTTTCCTCCATTTATGGTGATTTTTCAAAGTTTCCCAACTGTTATTATTCAAAACAGTTTTGTATTTAAATTGTTCTTTTGTATTTTTGATATTTCCTCCCATCTTACATATGGGTTGATTAAGTATAAAACCCAATATTCCTACCATAAACTTGTCCACCATATATAAATATTCACCTTTCCAATTTCCTCGTTGAACACTCGGAATGTTATCCATTACCGGTGGATTCAGCACTTAGCAACCACCAATGAGTCGGGGAATCAGCACTTAGCAACCCCTTTCACATTTAAGATACGGTGGGATCAGCACTTAGCAACCACCAATGATTAGGGGAATCAGCACTTAGCAACCCCATTCACATTTAAGATACGGTGGAATCAGCACTTAGCAACCACCAATGAGTCGGGGAATCAGCACTTAGCAACCCCTTTCACATTTAAGATACGGTGGAATCAGCACTTAGCAACCACCAATGAATCGGGGAATCAGCACTTAGCAACCCCCTTTATATTCAATGTAATCCGGCCTATTCCGAGTGTTCAACCGAAAACCGTGTTTTTCAACACTTTACCACCTTTCCCAACTTAACCACACTTTTAGAATATTTGCCAAATATTTATTCTATGTTCAAATAAATCTCAACATATATCAAATAATATAAAAAAATATGCATTATTTCACATGTTTACTTACCTCAGTGCAAAATATCGTAATTTTGCAATTTACTCCACTATCTTCTCTTTCCCCGTTTGAGGTAGTCTTCTCGTCTTTCTTGATCTATAATAGCAAATTTAACTCATTTAATGTTAAAATTTAACAAAAGTAGTCCTCCACCCAACTTTTTGAAAAATTAAAATTTTGCCTCCAAACTTTTGAATATTTACACTTTTGTCCCTAAGCTCAGAAATTAAATTTCATCTCCTATTCTTATGTTGTACAACATGCTGAACACTTTTCCCTTTAATGGCAACATCAAATTCTCACTCTAACACATACTTTTGAACATTAACTATTTTTACCGATTATGTCAATTTACCCGTTTTCGTTTAAAATCGCTTAGCAAAAGTTGGGTTTATATTTTGAAAAATACCCATAGGTGAAAAGTGTTTATTTTGATGTTTTATGGTGGAATATGAAGCTAGAATAAGCTAAATTAAGCTACCGGGACTCCAAAAACATAAAGAACATTAAAAACGGGGCTTGGAATCACTTACTATTGAGCTTGAAAGCTTAAAAACCCTATCTATGGCTTTCCCCTTGCTGATTTCGTTCACCATGGAGAAGATGAGCACATTTTGCCATCTTTTTCCCTTTTTAATTCTTTTTATTACTAAATGACTAAAATGCCCCCATTTAAAAAAAATCTATTTCACCCATTTCTTATGTCCATTTTTGTCCATCAATTAACTAATGGTCTAATTACCATATAAGGACCACCAATTTATAATTTCATAACAATTAGACACTTCTAACATGTAGAACTCAACTTTTACACTTTTTACAATTTAATCATTTTGACTAAATTGAGTTCCCAAACGTTGAAATTTTCGAACGAAATTTTTACGAAATTTTTTCGTGAAATTGTAGATCATAAAAATATAATAATAATATTTTCCCTTGTCGGATTTGTGGTCCCGAAACCACTGTTCCGATTAGGCCCAGAATCGGGTTGTTACAATTCTCCCCCTTAGGGATTTTCGTCCTCGAAAATCTTACCGGAAAAGAGATTTGGGTACTGTTTCCTCATAACTTCCTCTGGTTCCCACGTAGCCTCTTCCATTCCATGTTTTTGCCACAACACTTTCACTAAGACTACACTTTTATTTCTTAACTGTTTGACCTCTCGAGCCAGAATGTTTATCGGTTCCTCCTCATAAGTCATATCCGGTCGAACTTCAATTTCTGTAGGAGAAACTATATGTGAAAGATCAGAACGATAGCATCGTAACATCGATACATGAAATACATTATGTATTCTTTCCAACTCTGCCGGCAAAGGTAACCGATAAGCTACAGGTCCAATTCTTTCAATAACTTCATACGGTCCAATAAAGCGTGGAATCAATTGGCCTTTACTACCAAATCTCAAAATCTTCTTCCATGGAGATACTTTCAAGAACACTCTATCGCCCACTTGAAACTCAATCTCTTTCCTCTTTAAATCCGCATATGACTTTTGCCGATCTGAAGCAACCTTTAAACAGTCACAAATTACTTTTACTTTTTCTTCAGTTTCTTTCACCAAGTCAACTCCATGAATCCGGTTCTCACCGAGCTCAGTCCAATATAAAGGAGTTCTACACTTACGCCCATATAATGCTTCATACGGTGCCATTCGTTTACTTGACTGATAGCTATTGTTGTAAGCAAATTCAACCAATGGTAGGTATTGCTCCCAACTACCTTCAAATTCTAAAATACAACACCGGAGCATGTCTTCAAGAACTTGAATCACTCTTTCTGATTGGCTGTCAGTTTGTGGATGGAACGCAGTGCTAAAGTTCAATTTTGTACCCAAAGCTTCCTGCAACTTTATCCAAAACCTCGATATGAACCTCGGATCTCTATCCGATATAATAGACTTAGGCACCCCGTGTAGTCTCACTATTTCAGCAACATATAACTCCGCCAATCTGTCAAGTGAGTAATCAATGCGTACCGGAATGAAATGGGATGACTTTGTCAGTCTATCAACAATTACCCAAATAGCATCCTTCTTTTTTTGAAGTCAAAGGCAATCCCGTCACAAAATCCATCGTGATGCTATGCCACTTCCACACTGGAATCATTACCAGCTGAAGTAAACCCGATGGTACTTGATGCTCAGCTTTCACTTGTTGACAAATTAAACACTTTGATACAAATTCCGTGATATCCTTTTTCATTCCCGGCCACCAATACAATTTCTTCAAATCATTATACATTTTCACACTACCGGATGAATTGACAAATCACCACTGCGTGCCTCACATAAAATGGTCTGAATTAACTCATCACTTCTCGGTACACATACCCTATCCCGGAACATCAGATAATCATCTGAGCTAATTCAAAAATCTGAGTCAACACCTGCTTCGCACTGAGCTCTCCTGGCTTGCAATTCACTGTCATTCTTTTGAGCTTCCCGAATTTGCTGAAGGAATAACGGTCTAGCCCTCAATTCAGCCAAAATTGAACCATCATCAGATAAATTTAATCTTGTACTCATAGCTCTCAAAGCAAATAAATATTTTCTGCTCAAGGTATCAGCAACAACATTAGCTTTTCCAGGATGATAATCAATCACTAGCTCATAATTCTTTATTAGCTCGAGCCATCTTCGTTGTCGCAAATTCAAGTCTTTTTGATTCATTAAATACTTCAAAATCTTATGATCAGTGAAGATTCGACATTTCGCACCATACAGATAATGACGCCAAAATTTTAAAGCAAAAACAATGGCCGCCAATTCTAAATCATGCGTCGGATAATTCTTCTTGTGCGTTTTCAGCTGTCTCGAAGCATAAGCTATTACTTTGCCGTCTTGCATTAACACACACCCATGACCATTCAAGGATGCATCATCAGAATTATAAACTCCTTCCCCGACTCAAAGTTGTACCAACATCGGTGCCTCACCAATAAAGCCTTCAATTTCTCGAAACTTTGTTGACATTTATCGGTCCATTCAAACTTGACATTCTTTTGCAATAACTTAGTCATAGGAGAGGCAATCATCGAGAATCCCTTGACAAACCGTCTGTAATATCCGGCTAAGCCCAGAAAGCTTCTAACCTTGGTCACATTCTTTGGTGGCTCCCAATCAACAATTGCTGAAATTTTGCTTGGATCAACCTGAATACCTTCACTTGAAAATATATGCCCCAAGAATCCAACCTCACTAAGCCAAAACTCACTTTTGCTAAATTTATCATATAATTTCTTCTTTCTCAGAATCTGCAACACAATTCTCAAATGTTCGGCGTGCTCGGATTCATCCCGAGAATAAATTAAAATATCATCTATGAACACCACCACAAACTTATCTAGATATGGCCGAAAAATTAGGTTCATTAAATCCATAAAAATAGCCGGAGCATTAGTTAACCCAAAAGGCATTACCAGAAATTCATAATGGCCATACCTCGTTCTGAAAGCGGTCTTTGGCACATCGGACTCCCTAACTCTCAACTGATAGTAACCCGACCTCAAATCAATCTTTGAAAACACTGTTGCTCCTTTTAATTGGTCGAACAAATCATCAATTCTCGGTAAAAGGGTACTTGTTCTTTATAGTCACTTTGTTGAGCTGACGATAGTCAATGCAAAGTCTCATAGAGCCATCTTTCTTTTTCAAAAATAATACAGGAGCACCCCAAGGAGAAAAACTTGGTCTCACAAATCCTTTATCTGTCAACTCTTGTAATTGAGCTTTTAATTCTTTCAACTCAGTCGGAGCCATCCGATACGGTGCAATAGAAATTGGTGCAGTACCAGGTCACAAATCAATAACAAACTAAACTTCTCTAATCGGAGGTAACCCAAGCAATTCCTCTGGAAATACGTTCGAAAATTCACAAACTACCGGCACTGATTCAAGCTTTGACCCAGTTATATCAGTATTCAACACATAAGCAAGATAAGATTCACATCCTTTTCTCAAGTATTTCTGAGTAGACATGTGTGAAATCACCATAGGCAATTTATTCGACTCCTCTGCTTCAATCCGGAGAATTTCACCATTTTCACATTTCAATTCCAGGATTTTCTGTCTACAATTTACCTTGGCATCATGCAATATCAACCAATCCATCCCCAGAATAACATTAAACTCATCAAATGGTAACAACATTAAATTAGCGGGGAAACAGTGACTGTGAATCATCAGAGGACAATTCTTACAAACCTTATCGACTAAGACATATTTGCCTAAAGGATTTGATACTTTAACCACAAATTCAGTATTTTCAACAGGAAAATTCTTACTAGATACTAAATTCACACATACATATGAATGAGTAGACCCAGGGTCAATCAAAGCAACAACATCAATATCATGAAGAGAAAATGTACCAGTAATTATGTCAGGAGATGATGCATCCTCACGAGCACGTATGGCATAAGTTCTGGCAAGCGCTCTAGTTTCTGATCTCCCAACTATATCTTTCGCCACACTTTTATCGCTGACTTTGCTCTCAACATTCCTAGGTGGTCTACCTCTACTAACAATATCACCCGATCTAGCTCTCTGTAATATTTCTTCCTTTATTCTCTCAGGGCAATCTTTTATATAATGTTCTTGAGAACCACACCTGAAACAGGCTTGTCTAAATCCCCAACACTCTCCAGCATGTCGCCTGCCACACTGTTGACACTCAGTTCTAGTATTCCCCACATTGCGCACACTTGCCATCGAGGTAGTTTGAGTTTTAACTCTGGGGTATGATTTCCCTCTATCTCTACGTGAATACCCAGCTGAACCAGTTGATCGCGGATCCATCCCTTTAAGCTTCTTTGGTTGGGATTGAAATGTCCTGCTCATTGACCTTTTTCTTACATCTCGAGCTTCAATCTCTACTCTTCTCTTTATTTACTCAGTTCTTCAGCTTTACAGGCTCGATCAACCAGTACTACAAATTTTTTCAAATCTAAAACCCCAACGTACAATCTGATATCTTCGTTTAACCCCTCTTCAAATCTTTTACACATAATGGCCTCCGTGGGCACACATTCCTGGGCATACTTGCTGAGCCTAACAAACTCCCTTTCATATTCTGCCACAGACATCCAACCCTGCTTCAACTTAAGGAACTCTTTGCGTTTCTGATCAATAAATCATTGGCTTGTATATTTCTTTCTGAATTCCTTCTGGAAGAAGTCCCAAGTAACTCTTTCTTTCAGAACCACTGATATTAATTTTTTCCACCAACGGTATGCTGAATCCTTCAGTAAAGACACAGCACATTTCAAACATTCATCAGAACTACAAGATAGTTCATCAAATACCCGAATAGTGTTTTCCAGCCAAAACTCTGCTTTTTCTAGATCATCACCAACATTAGCCCTGAAATCTTCAGCCCCATGCTTTCAGATTTTGTCAACAGGAGGTTTACTTGATCTTACCAAATCAACACTTTGTGGAGCTACGGGGGACCGGTTGAGGAATAGGAGGGGGTGGAGGAAGTTGAGCATTCAGATTTACACGAACAAATTCTGTGTACCAATTACTCATCATTCGAAGGAAGGCTTCCCGAGCGTCATCCTAACTATGCGTCTCATGTCTACTTTCTTCAAGCACGGCCCCTAGTACGGAAGCTGACGTGTTACTTTCCACATCATCCATTACAGCTCGGTCTGGTTCCATTTACTATATAAAAAATATAAACACAATTTAAAATGTCAGAATTCATCACACTATCACAATATAATTATGGCATGTATAGATAGACTTTCTCGCATATTTTATTAGTCCGAGAACTGGCTAAACCGTAGCTCTGATACCACTAAAATGTAACACCTCTTACCCGTGTTCCTCGCAGGAATAGAGTATGAGGTATTACTAGAACTCAAACACTTATAATTTTTTTTATAAAAATTTCGGCACCATTTCTGCTTATTTTTACATAAAACCCCTTGTAAATTTTCAAAGACAATTTCAAACAACTTCAATATTTCCAACCAATTACAGTTATATGTTCAGACATAATTTATCCATTAATAAACACCAAAATATTAAACCGAACAATATTGAATATATACATATTTATACCACATTACATAAAGTCATCTATACATGCCATGTTTCCAAAGTATTAATTGCAAAATACCTAAAAAGTTGATGATAGTATGGATGATTATCTGATGTCGTCCAAGTTCCGAGCTGATTGATGTCACTATAATCCAGGGAAAATAAAACGAGTAAGCATATAGCTTAGTAAGTAAACATATGACCAATAAACAAATTCCTCACATGATTACATAGTAACATAATTTTAATCACACATAAATTTCATTGTTTGTTCAATTTCCAGCAAGCTATTTTTCTGCTTCACGGTAATTAATTTATTTTCATCTAGAGCTAAAGGGTCCCAAACTAAGTTCCGTAAATTTTTCCTGAAACTAGATTCATATACCTTTCCACCATAAAATTTTCAAAATTTTTTGTTTAGCCAATTAGTACAGTTTATTCTCTAAAGATTCCCCTGTTTCACTGCTCGACAGTTCTGACCTCTTCTTACTAAAATTCACTTAACTCCCTGTACAGAATTGAAAGAATGTTCTTGTTTGTTTATATTAAAAATAGACTCATTAAAGAATCCAAACATATAAATTTTAGGCCATAATTATTTTTTTACAATTTATGGTGATTTTCCAAATTTGGAACAGCGGATTTCGAAATCAATTCAACCCTGTCTCAATAAAATTAAAATATCCCCAAATATACAACTCTTTTGCTTGCTCTATTTCTTTCATTTGAAAATAAACCCATCCAGATTCAATTTCATATATTATTCAACCTCTAATTCATTTTCCTCCATTTATGGTGATTTTTCAAAGTTTCCCAACTGTTATTATTCAAAACAGTTTTGTATTTAAATTGTTCTTTTGTATTTTTGATATTTCCTCCCATCTTACATATGGGTTGATTAAGTATCAAACCCAATATTCCTCCCATAAACTTGTCCACCATATATAAATTTTCACCTTTCCAATTTTCTCGTTGAACACTCGGAATGTTATCCGTTATCGGTGGATTCAGCACTTAACAACCACCAATGAGTCGGGGAATCAGCACTTAGCAACCCCTTTCACATTTAAGATACGGTGGGATCAGCACTTAGCAACCACCAATGATTAGGGGAATCAACACTTAGCAACCCCCTTCACATTTAAGATACGGTGGAATCAGCACTTAGCAACCACCAATGAGTCAGGGAATCAGCACTTAGCAGCCCCTTTCACATTTAAGATACGGTGGAATCAGCACTTAGCAACCACCAATGAATCGGGGAATCAGCACTTAGCAACCCCTTGGGGGAATCAGCACTTAGCAACCCCCTTTATATTCAATGTAATCTGGCCTATTCCGAGTGTTCAACCGGAAACCGTGTTTTTCAACACTTTACCACCTTTCCCAACTTAACCACACTTTTAGAATCTTTGCCAAATATTTATTCTATGTTCAAATAAATCTCAACATATATCAAATAATACCAAAAATATGCATTATTTCACATGTTTACTTACCTCGGTGCAAAATATTGTAATTTTGCAATTTACTCCACTATCTTCTCTTTTCCCCGTTTGAGGTAGTCTTCTCGTCTTTCTTGATCTATAATAGCAAATTTAACTCATTTAATGTTAAAATTTAATAAAATAGTCCTCCACCCAACTTTTTGAAAAATTAAAATTTTGCCTCCAAACTTTTGAATATTTACACTTTTGTCCCTAAGCTCAGAAATCAAAATTTCATCTCTTATTCTTATGTTTTACAATATGCTGAACACTTTTCCCTTCTATGGAAACATCAAATTCTCACTCTAACACATACTTTTGAACATTAACTATTTTTACCGATTATGTCAATTTACCCGTTTTCGTTTAAAATCGCTTAGCAAAAGTTGTTTAACATAATTTCTAGCTTCATATTACACCATAAAACAGCAAAATAAACACTTTTCACCTATGGGTATTTTTGAAAATATAAACCCTAAGTTAAATTATTGATAGAATAAGCTAAATTAAGCTACCGGGACTCCGAAAACGTAAAGAACATTAAAAACGGGGCTTGGAATTACTTACTATTGAGCTTGGAAGCTTAAAAACCCTAACTATGGCTTTCCCCTTGCTGATTTCGTTCACCATGGAGAAGATGAACACATTTTGCCATCTTTTTCCCTTTTTAATTCTTTTTATTACTAAATGACTAAAGTGCCCCCATTTAAAAAAAATCTATTTCACCCATTTCTTATGTCTATTTTTGTCCATCAATTAACTAATGGTCTAATTACCATATAAGGACCACCAATTTATAATTTCATAACAATTAGACACTTCTAACATGTAGAACTCAACTTTTGCACTTTTTACAATTTAGTCCTTTTGACTAAATTGAGTTCCCAAACGTTGAAATTTTTGAACGAAAATTTTTCAAATTTTTTCCGTGAAATTGTAGATCATAAAAATATAATAATAATATTTTCCCTTGTCGAATTTGTTGTCCCGAAACCACGGTTCCGATTAGGCCCAAAATCAGGTTGTTACACTCTAAAGCTTCAGAAACTTTTGTTTAGAACTCTTCTCCATTAATTTTGACTAGTTTAAGTTTGATTAAGTATTATAAGAACTTAACAAGTTACCAAGTCTTGCATTTTCGTTAAGTTTTAATTACTCTTCACAATTTTAGTTAAATTTAATAAAGTGTGTAATTTGAGTCTTTTATTGTCCTTAGGGGTTGAATGAGGCCTAAGGTCGAGCTAATATACTTTGTGAGCATGCAGGAGACCATTAGAAGGTGTGTTAAACTCGATACTGGTTGATGTGTTGTAACACTGAGCACTAGATGTCGCAACATAGGGCGCAGAATAGAATAATTTTAAGACTACCTTTATTGTCGCGACACAGCCTGATGATGTCGTGACACACACCTGAAGAAACCATGAAGATGGAGCATACTGCCCTCGATGTCACGACACATGACTTGGTATGTTGCGACATCACCTCTGTACGGGAAATAATTACGAGTCAGGGGCATTTCGGTCCACACAATTGAATATTAACATGAGGAGAACAACTGATCTAAGGTTAATGACGATGACCACTCTAAAGTATATAAATACGCTCATTTAACACATGTTATGAACAACTTTCATACTGTATAATTTTCTTCTTAGATTTAGTCTTTAGTTTTTCTCTGTTCTTAGACTATAGGTTTATTTCAGTTTTTGTTATTTGCTTTTGTGAAAGAAATTAGATTTGTGAAACATAATCAAACTTTGTGAGGATTCTGCACTCAATTCTAGTACAAATCAGGCTTCTTCTAAACTTTATACTCTTGAATTATTATTCATGTCTACTATTTCTATCAAGTTGATATTGTTTGTGAGATCCATAAGGAACTAATCCTCCTGTGAGGAATTAGCGAGTGGAGGTATGATTAATTAACTATTTTGTAGGGTTCTCTTAACGGATCAACTATTCAGGAAAAGAAGAACCTAAGCCTTAGGCCTGACAACCCTAAGAAGTCATTAAGGTGGGAATTAACCCAAATTTGGTATGGCCTATCCTTGAACACCTTAACCCTGAACCAGTTTGGACTCCAAGGTTGAGGGATAAGTAGTTCTTACCGACTCGTTATTTTAGTGGAAGATCGAAAGATACTGCCGGGATATCGACTAGTTGATTGAACAAGAAAACCTAAAGCAACAGTTGGTTAAGATTACTGAAGCAAGCTAATCACCCATTTTCAGATTTGATACATTCTATAATTTTATTTCTCGTGATTTGATTTGATTTATTATTATTATTATTATTATTATTATTATTAGTATAGATCACAAAAACCTTTCTTTTTATTCCATCGTAATATAATTCATTTAAAGTACTAATTAGATCTATTTATGCTTGGGTTAGAATTAATTTGGTACTCATCTCCCTTGGATATGATCCTTGGAGTACTCATCTACTCCATTATAACTATATTACAATTTGACCCGTATACTTGCAGATACTGCCTTTTCATATATTTTGTGGAGGATTTTTACTCTAGATGTTAGTACGTCCGAAGGTGGTTAGATATCGATGTATGAAAGTTTGATATAAATTTGTAAAATTATATATATGTTATATTCTTTTATTCTTGTAGTGCTTACTAAATCTTCACCTGCTTAACACATTTATTTTTAGTGTGTAAGTACAATTAAATTTGACATGTTTGATTGGAGTCGTTAGTTGCTCATTTCATCACATCCTCAAGCTCGGGAAAATAGGTATTATGTTTTGGTGTAGAAATGACATGTACATAGGTTTTTGAATATGTTGGGTCATGCTACAAACTTTGTAATTTTTGTAGGATTTAAATGAAATTTTAGTAAATTAATGTTGTATGGTAATGCATATGTGTTTGAGTGTCTTTTACACTGTAATTGGTGTTTTGGGCTGGGAAGAAATTGAAATTTGTTATGTAGGGACTAAGGTGTAAAATTTTAAAAATTGTAAAATTTCCTTCAATTTTGGCCCATACGGCCTTAGAGAGTTAGACGGGCTAGTCACACGGCAGTGTGAGTGTTGAAAATTGGTCAATTTTGGAGCCGCACGGGCTTAAAGACTTACACGACCATGTGGTAGACACAACCATGTGCCTTTTTTTTTTTTTTTTGCAAAAGTTCATATTTCACTTTAAAGCACTGTTTTAAATACTCAAATGTTTAAGGAACTTATCGGGCTCCTCACTAACATTGATAATGGTTAATTAATGAATTGGTAAGTTACAAATGGGTTCGAAATGAGTGTTTACTTGTTAGAGTTTGGTTGATTAATACTCTAATATTTAATGTAGCATTCCTATATTTGACCCGATAGTCGGGTTACAAGAGATGACAACTTTCCATCTTAATGCATCATTTCAAATACTATGATAAGAGAGAAAATAAGAGAGTTATGTATGTTAACTTAAAATTATGTATATTTCAAAAGTTTCAATTTCTTTCCTCTTATATTTCAACTCCACCAAGTAATAAATAGAATGAAAATTACTTTCTCTTTCAAAATTTTCATATTTCTTACCAAAAGTTGAGAAAGAACAATTATATTTTCTATTTTTCCACTCTCTCATTTTTCTCCTCTTTTCAATTTTCTTTCCCTCGCCTAAATTGGAAAACAATTAACATCAATTACATTCAAAGAAGAGATCAAATTGCTCCTAACTCAATTGACGAAAATAATTAACGCCATCTTCAAATGTTTTTATTTTCTCATTTTCGTGAAGTACATGCTTAAACTTCCTTGTTTAATTTGCGAGTAAATTATTCTTTGACCCTAGACCTCTTTGATATTTATTTTGGTTATTTTAATGTATAGTTGTTGTAGATTATAGTTTGTAAATAAATAGAAATGTTGTATAAAATTACATTCTAATATTAAATTCGATGTATATTAGTTTTAGGGTAATTGTATAAATTTAAATTAAATGATAAAAGTTCATTTCATTGCGGTTGATGATCTACTTGTGGACGCCTCCAAGGGAGGAGAAACAAGTGAGCTGGAAAACAGTCTTAAAATGACAAAAAAACAGAAGGTAAAGGAAACCAGATTTTTGGCTCGGGGATGCGATTAGAACAATTATTCCTTATGCTTTCTATTGTAAAATAATAATAATAATTCAGGGAAAAAGACTCATAACAAACCATCTTAAAGATAAAATAATATGTACAATGTTGTCTGTTCCTTCATTCCTTCACTTCATTGGTAGATACTAAAAGAGTTAGGCCTTTAGTCCAAATCAATGTTGTAATCAAAGGTGAATTATTAGAATAGGTTACATAGACCCGAGACTGTGTGCCAAACCCTATGCAATTATTATTAGGTAACCCCTTTGCTTTACAGTCATTAAATTTAAATAAATAAATCACACTCATAATTTAGATGGAAACTCCATTATTTCTTGTGGTTGGCTTTAGCTGTCCGCCAGTCTCAGTCAGCTTGAGTTTACGGGCGTAATTGAAGCAGTTGATTTTAAAATATTCTATATTGTGGAACATGGGTGTTGTCACTTGGCGGCGTCTTCTTATTGTTGCTAAACCTTGCAGTCTTTTAATATCGATTTCAGTCCTACCCTTGCACTGAAATTAATCTTACAAATTTCCCACACTGACATAAGGCTAAGCTCTCACATCTTTATCATATTGCCTATTTTTCTTTGTCTTCGTCTTCTTCTTTTTCTTCTTACTTGTTGCTTGCAGGATTTGCCTGCTTATGGTACAAGGACCATAGGCATCATCATGGAAAGGAACTTAGAAGAAAGCCTTGTTCTGCATGAAGAATCTAAGGTTTTTGCCTCCTTTTATTGGCTTTTTTACTCTCAGGTTGCTTTGATATTGGTTTTGATTCAGAAAAAGGAAATCTTATGTAAGGGTTTTAATTTGATTCTTTTTAGGATATGGCAGAAAGTGAATTTGATCCATCAATCTTGCTTTCAATGCCCAATTCACCAAGCCAAAATGGCAGACCAAGCAGCATGGTTATCAAGGCAAGTTCTTTTAATTAATCTGACCTTTTAAGAACATTATTTTGAAAAAGGAAAAAACAGATTTTCTTTTATTTGATATTTGAGTTTCTTTTAATTGTGCATCGGACTTTTAACAAGCAGAAAGCACAAAGTGTAATCCCTGCCCATTTGGTAGCTGAAGCAATCTCAACACTACAAGGCCTTGACTTGAGATGGTCTGGTCCCATAACACCCACTGAAATGCAATATGTAGAGCAATATGTCTTTGCAAAATATCCTCAATATTGCAATGGACTTGTGGAAGATGGACTAAAGATGATCGATGTCGACAGTCTATCCAACAGTGACGAGTCCTTTGAGACCGTTGTTACCGACAATAAGCAGAAATCACCAAGGATTGTAGGCAACAGGGAGTCCTTTTCATCTTCATCAACTTCTGGTATGGCAGATATTGACAATACTCAATTAGAGGCTTCAAGGCTTCTTGATATCCTCACTAGGAAAACTTCTTTCCTAGGGAACTTCGTTTCAATACCTGAAATTCAAGCTCAAAACAGGGCTTTGAAACATTGTGGGCTAAGTGAAGATGAGTATTTAGTGCTTTTCATGCCAAATTACAAGGATGCTATGATGTTGATTGGTGAAAGCTACCCCTTCTTTAAAGGGAACTATTATTTGACAATCATTGCTGAAGAATCAGACTACATAAGGGAATTCGCTAGCCAGAGAGAATCAAAGGTTATTTCAGCACCAGAAACATGGTTGGATTTGAGGATTAAAGGATCACAACTTAGCCAAAACTTCAGAAGAAAATGTAAACATAGTCCCAAAGGGCTTTTTGCCTATCCAGCTGATGTAAATGGGACGACTAGGCTTTCAATGCATTGGATCTCGGAGGCACATAGAAACTCATGGCACGTTCTCCTTGATGCGACCACGTTGGTTTTCAGCGAGGGCCAGCGGCTGCCACTCGCACTCCACCGACCGGACTTTGTGTTATGTACAGTTGATAACACCCACGCTCACCCTTCCAAGATTACCTGCCTGCTTGTTAGGAAAAGATCATTTGATACCACCTCTTCTTCTCCCTAGATTTGCATTTTCTTCAAGCCTTGTTTCAGTTCACATTGCGGTAAAGAATTATCTACGTTTCCAAAAATATATTAACCAATAGACTCGAGTCTCACTCCAATCTGAATTATTACTTAATTACTCAAAAATTTGACAAAATAATGTCATTCGTGGCATTTTGCTGGTGGGGACTTGGGAGCTATCCACATTAACAATATTTTACCATGTTTTGAACGGAAGTTAAAAGGCTACATTCTTTTTAACTTACTATTTAAGGTGCTGCTTAACAAAATGTGATATTAGTAAGGGAGTATTGGATTACAAAATATAATATTATTTAGTGTAAATAGCCGATCAACTACAAAAACAAAAAAAATATTCATTTTAGGTTAAAATAAAATTTACAATTTAAGCACCCATGTTACATAATTCGATCAATTTGGTTACTCCGTTAAAATCACAAATAACAAGTTGACGTGACAGTTAAAAAATCGATATAATAACAAATTTAGCCTCAAGTTTTACATCTAAAATCAATTTAGTCATAATTTTAAATAATTAACCTTCAAATTTTACAAATGGCCTCAATTAGATCCTAATTCTAAAAATCCAAAGAAATATATAAAAATACATAAATATTTTAAAATATAATAATAAATTTAAAATTTATATTAATATTAATATTTATGTTAATAGTAAATAAATTTGTGCTTTTAACGGAATGACCAAAATGATTGAATTATATAACGTTGGTGCTTAAATTGCAAACTTTTATTTTGGGTGCCTAAAATGAATTTTTTTTATAGTTAGGTAACTATCTGTATAGTTTTACCTTATTATTTATGATAATAAAATTATCATAATGTAAGATTATTTAACAAATTACCATGTTTGGTTAATTTGGTTGGAATATAAGATTTTGTTGTTTGGTTGCCAAAATGTAAGATTACCTAGAAGCTTATCATACTAAATTGTCCTTGTTATAGTTTATTTTTGTTAAAATATGTAATAAGTCTCTATACTTTTCGTAAATTTAGAATTTAATCCATATATTTTTCTTATTTTAAAATTCAGTCTAACTATTACACTACTAAGGTTATTTTGTTAAATTTAGGTTTATGACAACGCGCTTTTTTTCAGTTGCTACCAAGTGAGTATTTTTTTATTTTAAAATATCACACCAACAATTTTAACAATGTTAACAATTAAACTTGAATTTTGTAATCCAAAAATAAAGGCCTAAATTCTCGGAAATAAAAATACATGAATTTGCAAAAGAAAAATCTATAACATGTTTTAACCATTTATTAACAAGTTTAATTACTTCAACATTAATTTAAAGATATTGATGTTAAGTTCATCAAGTACTTCCGTTAAACTCTCAAACTATATATTCTCATTTTCATTTCAAGATTTAACATAGTATTATTATAATTAATATATTTCGTTTTACATATGTTGTCTCATGAATACATTAATCTCAATTTTTTCATTTTATTACTAAATTTTATTTTATTTTGATTAGAAATATTTTACATAATTTTTAAATTTCATTAATATACGCTGATATCCAACAATTTTATCTATTTTATTAATTTCTTAAGTTAGAATATTATCTTATAATAATTTTTGAGAAATATATACAAATATATTTACGTAATATATAAAAAATTTTCATAAATCAAGATTCCTCTTGAAATCTTATATTACCTAAGAAATTATATTGAAATTATCCCATATTTCAAATCTTAACTTTACCGGAAATGTAATATTAGTGGCTCAAGGTAATCTTTGCAAACCAAAGTTAAGAATGTTATGCCAAAATGTAATATTATATCGAAAATATAAGACGACTTGAACCAAATGCCCCTTAACACATTATGGACATTGTATATTTGTCTATTTTAATCATTTTATTAGAATGTAAAATTTTATTGCTTAGTTGATTACCTCATATTTTACTAAATTATTTTTGTTATAATTTTTAACAAGTATAGTTCCTTAACTTTAATTGGTTGATATTGATATGAAAATTCATAAAGCTCTTCTATTATACTCTAAAACTTTCTATTCTCATTTTTGGTACAAAACCTAAATCTTAGATTTAATATAGTATTATTATAATCAATATATCAATTTTCCTTTGAGTGCAAGCATTACCCCATTATTTAATTACATCAATTTTATTGCTCTTATTTTTTATTACTACACCTCATTTAATTTTTATTAAAATGTATTTTGGATCAATTTTAATTTTGGTTAATATATTGTTTATATTAAATATTATAATTGATAATTTGATCCATTCATATTAAACTCATCAAATTTATAAAAAAAAAGTGTAAAAATGTCATAAAGTGAATATTATTCCCAAAATCTTACATTACTTGAGGAATAGATGATATTGAGATTACTCTTATTAAGGGAGGTCGACTCTTTCAGGAGAAGTCTTCAAAGTGTCGTTTGCCAGACATTCAATCAATCCCTAAATAATCGAAGTAATTATCCTCCGGTAGGGGTTTTATCTCACATACACTGTTGAGAGCCAACGTGCCGAGTGTAGCAACCTGGTGAGCTTGGTTCATAAAGCCAAGAACACTTTTGTTGATTGGCCTACAATCAAGAAAGAGGTGTAAGTATAAGATGTGTAATAATTATGTAACTCACCTACACATAGTGGGACTTAAACCACCAACCCGAGGCATATAGGCTTAGTGGGAAATGGAAAATATGTGTTGATTTTGAGTTGGTTGTTGTTTAGTGCTATTGAGGACGCCAGTGGTTAAATTAACCATGCTTGGTCCACACTCACCACACCAATTACTGATGATTAGAATGACCAATAGGAAGAAGTGCAACAAAGGTCGCAAGATGGTTAACCTAGTGAGGGCGAAGAGTCATAAGAATGAGAGAATATTTGTAAGTGAGAGAGAGAGTAGATTTGTGTGTTTCCCTCATTGATGGAGTTCAAGGTCTTTTATATGGAAGGCTTGGGGGCATGTAGTGGCCTCCCATGAGTGGACAAGTCCCATTATTGTTTTTCAATGAGGCTAGCCATGGAATGTTGTATGGTGGTGATGTGACATCATAGGATGTAAGAGATGGGTGATATATTTCTTGACAATATGACACACTTTCTACTAGAGGCGACTCGAGTGACCCCTAGACTAATGATAACAATATGTTGGAGGAGGCGGCGTGTTGGTGGACTTGGTCAAGACCAGTGAAGGTGGTTGGTCGGTGAGGATACCCGCGAAGGTTCTCTACACAATAACTCCCTATATTCCAAAATTTTAGCAATATTGTTAATGTAAAAATTATGGACTCAAGGTAATGCTTGCAAACTAAATGTGAGAATGATACGTTGAAACATAAGATTATCTTGGAAATGTAAGATGACTTGAACCAAGAACCCTTAAATAGTAAGAAAAGGTCTTTATTTCTAACTAGATGAACAATTTATTAGGGGTGTGCATACTTCTATTAGAATCTAATTAACTAACCGAATTGAACTAGTTTAGTTAATTTGTTGATGACCATCTATAAACATGTTATCGTTTATAGTAAAAATATCACACAAAAAATATAAGAAATTAAATTGACGGTGTCTGCAAGTATATAGGTCAAATTGTAATATAGTATACGTGTTTACAACGGAACACAGGAAGTATTTCAAGGATCGAACCCAAGGGAGGATGGAACAAATCTATAGAAAATCTCTTTACAATAATAAGTCTAAATAGTATTAATTAAATCCTATATTACGACAAATAATAAAAGTGATTAATAAGATAAATTAAATAATTAAAATAAATAGCCAAGAAAAAAGACAAACAACTAAATTGATAAAACCAATGAGGAAGATTAACTTGTTTTAGGGTTTGTAATCAATTTTAAATTAGGGTTTTAGGGTGGATTAGCTACCAATTAACCAATTATTACCTCCCGGCCTCTAACTGACTAATTGATTAGTTGATACTCGCTTATCTCCCTACCTCACTTTGTCAACTAGGATAAACTACGATTTACTCGGTTAAACTTATGATTACTTCCTAGAGTTGTCAAGCCTAGGGTTTAGGAACGCTTAATCTAAACCAACTAATCCTCTTGGGAAACCTTAAATCCTTCGATAATCACGTCTTCACCCATTCGTTAATCTCCCCTAAGGGATTTATCCACTCATGTTCTTCTTAATCATAATCTCAATTGAATAAAATATGTAAAGAACACAATTGAATCAAAAGAGAAAACTGATTAGATTAATCATGATTTTGATTTGAACAAAGTAGTAGTAAATCTCTCGATCAGAATAGCGAATATCGTCACTTCCAAAGGCAAATAACTGAAATACTTCAATATTATAAAAGAACTCTTGGGCCGGAATCGATTCCAAGAGGAAAAAACTTAGAGTTTATGAAAACCAAGAGAAAACTAAGTTTAATCCTACTCATAAACTGCGAGGTGTTTTGAAGGCGTCAAAGATGACTTAGTTACATTAAACCCTTAAGGTCTTATTTATAGGAGTGTTGGCAACCCAAATTAGGTTTTCGGCACTTCCTAGGTCTTCGTATAAAGTCGATTGTATGGACAAAAATAACCCCGAAAGACTTGGGCAGCATGTCGACATATTTCGTGATATACAAGGTCTATAGAGCGACACAACATGTGATTCATGCCTTGTATGGTTTGTTTCATTGTTTAACAGCTCAAAAAGCTTGTGCCTCACTCGTCCCTTCCTCCCCCGTCAATTGGGCCCATAAATCATCATCTTACAGACTCAATTACAAGAATTAGCACTACCTAAGGCCCGTGTCAACCTAATAGGCCACAACACTCACAAATTGTGTTAAAACACTTAATTTTTATTAACTTTTAATACTAGCTACTAAATACCAAAAACATATTAATAAATACTAAATTGCCTAGAAAACTAGCTCTTTAAGTGTGGAAATAGACCAAAATTACTATTACATTTGATGACAGGTCAAATACTCCCACACTTAAGTCTTTGCTTATCCTTAAGCAAACTAAACGAAAATAACATAAAAGCCTAAAACAAACTAAATTGAAAACAAAAATAAACATGCAAAGAAAAAAAATACTCGAGCTAGCTTGATATAAGAAATTGGATAGAAATATATTAACAAGATAATGTAAATAAACATATAATTCTAGAATGATACATAATTGACTCAAAATTTCTAAAATTAGACAGGTTAGTTCAATAAATTAGAATTTTAAAAATAAAATAATATTAAGTATAGATTTTCATCAAAACAGATATATAAATATACAAGTATGTTCAAATGAATATAAATGGTAAAAATATCAATCATTGGCACAATGTCATCCAAGTAAGGTACTACTTAAGTTATATAAGACTTTTTGGCTTGTAACGTTGTACAGCTTAGGTTGGTTTGGAATTCAAAGAACATGCTCGCCAAACAGCTAAACATGAAAGTAGTTTGACACATTGTATTGTTCCCAATACTCCAACGAGTATACATATAGCTCACCACCTTATATCCACTTTTCTCACGTTCTTTATCTATCCTTTTACTAAGGCATCATATAATATTCATGACTACAATCATCTGTGCTCGTATTTTTTTTCAAATAAACATGAACGTACTTTTTTTCAAGCTCACTTTACTTTTATTTTTTTCATCGAGATTTCCTCTATTGATATTTTCCTTATTTTTTTACAAGCTCAAGAAATCTTATACTCACTATACCACACAATTTATTAGTTCACTTATTTTTTTTCTTTTCATTTGAAACCACCCTAATGTATCTACCTAATCCTTCAATATTAATAGTCGGACATCTAAATTCGTGCAAGGACCAAGAAATAAAAGATCAAATAGAATATTCTTTACGCTTAGGGTTTCATTTACTCTTAATCAAGAAAATGGATTTAGGCTTCAAAATAGGTAGTAGGGAAAAGATTTACGAGATAGCTTTTTGGCTCGAAAAATTGTATACGAAATAATGCTTTAGGTCATCCCCAGGTAATTCTATACATGGTTTAAATCGGCCAAGTCTATCAATTTCCACAACCTATAATTCAATGAGTCTGCATCCATCATGTCAGCCACTCTAAGATGGGCATATCCATGAGTCTAGTTATATTCAACATATAAGCTTTAATCTTTCTCTTTGTCGGCCCTTGAGGATCACTCCTATATTTAGTTCGTTGTTCCTTCTCCCGATTTTTTTTCGTTGGAGCTCAATGAATTGGCCATAAAGGTTGTCCCTAATCACGCTCCTCGTAGGTCTCGTGAATGGCTCGATTAGAGACATAGGAACGTCAGCTTGACGACATAGAGCAGTGATCAAATGCGAGGAGTACATATTTTACTTTCGGCTCCATATGCACTTTAGCGTTTCCTCGTAAATCCAGTAGCTGATACAAATCACATCTCTCTGTAAAATAGAATAAAGCATAACTACTCAACAGGCAGTAACATTAGAAGCGTTATATGTTGGTGCCAGGCAGGTGCAAATGTAACACCCCATGTTCGACCCGATCGTCGGATCCAAGTATGGATTTCTACAAGTCAAATTGTTGAAATCACTAAACCTTGCTTTTAAAACCAACTTTTTGATTTGGCGGGGTACCCATTTACCAGAGTTGTGTTCCATAAATTTGAAAATATATATAATTGAAAAAGAAATTAAAATGGTAACACACCACTTTAAAAGATTAAAGATACAAGTAAATAGCCTTTGACAGTAGCTTAGAAAAATATCCAATAGTTCGTATGAAATTTCCTTTTAAATTACTACTTGAGCTATAGTTTAAGACTCTACTCAATTTAATCCGATAATGCCAGAAATCACAATTAATAATAAGCCAACAAAGCTTCTAATAAGCATTCAAGAGTTCAAAATATCATTTTCAAAATACAATGTGATGGATTATAAATGGTTTTATCTAACAATCGTCCTAGTACCCCTAACAATTACATGTCACATAAAGAAAATCAGAAAGGCTTACAAAAAGGCCGCTAATCTGGCTATTCCCTTGCTACCACCACATTTAACTAATGACCTAAAAGTAAGAAGAAGAAACTAGGTAAGTTCAAAAGAACTTAGTAAGTTCCCAGGAAATGAATCCCACTAAAATACCATTAGACATGTAAGGGTTAGACTCAAACTAACAGACTAGCATGCCAAATTCGGCAGATACAAGTCTCTCTCTAACCCGAAGTATCCATTGGTAGATATTATTGCCATCAAACTCAGCCTATCAACAAACACTAACTGCATTTGAATGTTCGCCTATGACGAAAACGTGCACAACTACTTCGTGTGTGCACCATTTGCATGGACTACCCATTTATAACTATTAGGCTTAGTATTTACATTTCATGCAATGTACATATAACGCTCGATTTGTGCAAGTGTACATTGTCATTATCAAGTAATAAGTAAATAAAAGAGTTATTGTCTCCACAGGGATTGTGTATATTAATCAATATTTTGCAAGATTAAAGTTAACAATTTGGTGATAAAAACACAATGTTTTGGGTGATAATGATTAAGCTATCCAAATGCAAGATGACCCCTAATGCAATTTAATCTAAATACCAAGTATGAAATGAGATTTATGAAATGAATTTAACAGCAAAGATGCAAAATTCAACAATCAATAACATGAATAGGATAGGAAAATTACACCTTTCAAGTAACACCCTTAACTCGTATCCATCGCCAAAATAGAGTTACGGAGCATTACCAGAGTTTACAGATCAAATAGACAGAAATTTCAAATGTTTCATATCATATAATATTCATGTCAAAAACCAATCAAAAGCATACATATTGTCCCTTATACAAGCTCTCAAGGCTCAAAATACGCGTTGGAAACAAGTCGGGACTAAATCGAAAACTCAGAAAATTTTTCAAAGCTACAGGAGTCACACGGTCGTGTGACTCACACGACCAAGAGACACATCCGTGTCTTAGGCCATGTGGCAATTAAAAATAGGAACACACGATCGTGTCCCAGTCCATGTAACTCTCTAACTTGGGTCACACTACTAAGCCACAAGCCTGTGTGCCAGGCCATGTGCTAGGCCGTGTAACAGCTTGACTTGCAAACCTTTATAAAGCTACAGGGGACACACGACAATGGCACTTGGCCGTGTGTCACACGTGGCTCAGACACATGCTCGTGTCTCTGCCCGTATGGACAATAATAGGCCATGTTACAAGCCATATTTCTCACCCAATTTGGTACCAACCTAAACTCAACATTTTGCATATACACAAGTTATAAATAGGCATCCAAAACAAGCCAAAATAAAGCCTTAAACATGTAATATCTTCACATACAACCAATATGCCCTTAGGCACCTCAAATGACAACTTATAACATGTATATCTAAAAATTCAATATATCCTATTATTTAACTAACTTATATGCTTATTTGTACCAAAACTTACCATGCAGGTCATTAATCTAAACATACCATTTAGTACCATTTATGTACTTGATCTCTAGAATCAAATGCTCATATAAGTCACTTGTGACTTGTGCACTAAAAACACCAATACAAACTATTCAAAACTAACATCACTGTACATATGTGCTTTCCACAACAAGCACTAAATCACTCCAAATTATAATACATATCCATATACATATTCAACTACCATTTAATCTTCATCCATCAAACATAAATCAATTCACATATTAACCATACCAAATCACATGTCAAACATGATAAGGCCATTTATATATACATAGCAAAATATACCATAACACAAGCCAAAGCATATGACCACAACCACAACATCACACATAGGCCAACATTAGCCGAAATAACCTATACATGCTATTATAACTGAAATAAAACAACTGAAAGTACCAAAAGAGCCGATGGATAGTGTGATATAACTCTGACAAGCTTCCAACTTGAATGAGCTTCCAAATCATTATAAAACACAGAAAATAACACAGACTAGGCATTTAAGCTTAGTAAGTTCGTATAACATAGAATTTAACTTACCATTTAATCACAATTTAGATAAGCAAACATAGCATAGCCCAACTCAATTTGGCCAAAAGCCTAAACCCATATTCACCAACATGTTAGCCATGTAAAGCACATATAATATCCAATACACATGGGTGAACTCAACCATTATTCAAATTTCATATACATGTATCATACATTTCATATATCAATAAATCATGTAACATAATTTCCATGTACTTCATGTAAATACCTGTAGTATTTCATATCGAACTCATATATTCTCATAACAGAACTATGCTCGTTGAACCATTTAGAATATCATTGGATACTCGGTAGCACACACAAGGTGTACTAAATTGTAATCCGTCAATTCTTGTACATGTATGCTCATACGAGCTTTGAATTGGTATGCTCTTACAAGCTATAAACAGTAAGCTCCTCTAAGCTGAATAATGGTAAGCTCATACGATTTGAATATCAGCAAGCTCTCTCGAGCTGAGAATCAGTAACCCTAATCACATGTCATTTGTATCCTACGAATTTCTAAGGTTCAAACGAGACTCAATAATTGTCGTACGTCATCGGATATGCGATCGGTATTCATTCATGGAAATTACACAATTCAAAAACATATAATTCAATTTAAAACATATAAATGTACAATTTAATTACATGACTTTACCTTGACGATGGTACGTAGATACAGAGGCGACTAATCTGAGATTTTCTCTTTGCCTTGATCTAACTTCGTACGAGGTCTGACAGGATCTATATGGATAAATTTAACCCAATTCAATAGATTTCACATTCAATTTAGTCTAACATGTAATTTTGGCATAATTACCATTTTTTCCCTGTACTTTTAATTCTTTGCAATTTAGTCCCTAGGCTCGTAAAATGAAATACATTCAGTTTTACCCTTACCCAACCCTAGCTTAACTATATACATGCTTATAGCAGCCCACATATTTCTCAAATTTACAAATTTAACCATGTATTTATCACAATTTTTAATTTAATCCCTATTTGACAATTTCACTAAAAATTCCTTAACAAAAGTTGTTTATCCAATAACTATTAATTTTCTATCTTCAAACATCAAAAATAAAGCATGCTCATCAATGTAAAAACCCTAATACTGTAACAATTTTGCAAATTAGTCCCCGAGCTAGCTAGATTAAGCTACAACGATCCTAGAAACATTAAAATTATTAAAAACGGGACAAAAATCATACCTAATTGGACAATGGAAGCTTGGTCAAACCTAGGTCTCCAAAAATGGCTTCTTCTCTTTAAATTTTTGGGCGGAGAAACAAATTAAAGGTGATAACTTTTAATTTATTTTAGTTATTATATCATTATTAACTAATTTACTTAATTAACCTTTTAATTTCAACCAAATTTCAATAATGCCAAACCAATATCTTCCACTAACTCATTAACGGGCTATTTACCATATAAGGACCTCCACTTTTAAGTTCTATAGCTATTTAATATCTTCAGCTATTAGAACTCAACTTTTACATTTTACGCGATTTAGTCCTTTTTATCAAATTGAGCATGTAAATTGTAAAATTTCTTAACAAAATTATTATACGGTAATGTTATTATGCTGTAAACCATAAAATAATAATAAAATATATTTTTATACCTTGGATTTGTGGTCCTAAAACCACTATTCTGATTTCACTAAAAACGGGCTGTTATATTTCAACTTAGTTCATTTTCCTCATGTTTAACAGTGTTCGAAAAATATTCCATGGCAACTCGATCTTTCATGAGTTTTGACACCAAATTAAGTCCTCTTTGAATCTTTTACTTAGTAAAACCTGCATTTTACTGATCATATTAAACTAAAGGTTTCTTAGAATTCATGTGAAGTAATAGGGCCGGGTCAGGTTTGAAACAGTTTAATCACATAAACCTAAAAACTATACAAGATAATAGAGCTTATTAAAGTTATTATGGCCCTTGAATTTATTCAAGTTAGGAACTAAATTAAGCATGAACATTTCAATTATTGTATCCACTAGCCGTCGTCTGGTCAAGATCGCTCAATTAATTCTAATGCATCCAACCATGTATGAATGAAATATACACATGAGTTTAATTAAAAACATGACCGACTGAGGCACAAACACTACAAACATGACTTAAACAAAATTCATTAAATCAATGCAATCATCCTAGCTAAATAGATTAAAGCTACCATTGTTGATGACAAGATAACAAAGCACATTGCAAAGGAAGAATAAACTCTGTCGAATCAGCAGTCTCGTGACTTTGATTAAAGATGTTCTCCTCCTATCCTTGTGTTTCTCCTTTGATAATGACTCCTGAAGATGGCGGGCCAAGAGATGATCTTCTCAAGGTTTTGCTAGCTAAGGGAAATGAGATGCTATGCATGGGAATGAGGAGATGAAAGAATGAGAGGAATAATGCTTATGAAATGAGAGATAAGGAAATAAGTAAGGGATGAATGGATGAGGGAATGAGTGGGGGTATTTATACTTAAAGTAGATGGTAGATTTGACTAAAAATAGGGATTAGAATCCTACCATTTTCTCCTTTGCTTGGCTAACCACATATAGTGGAAGTAGGTGGATGGTGGTTGCTTGATTGATCATAGAATCATGCTAAATTTAGGCATGGGTTGGATGGTTTCAAGGGCAATCTTTGTGTGTTGATTTCCAATAATTCTCCAAATGTAGGGACCTCCAAACAATTGTCCCAAAAGTTTATTCTTGGCTGCCCAATATGGTTGTGCCGAATTTGAGCTTGACTCCCCCTTGTTGGACAGTTTCATGACCCACTAAGCTTGTCATACTTGTCCATCATGTATCATATTTTTACTGGGTCAAATTAACATCTTGATGACCCATTTAGCATGGTTTTGTCGTCTAACATAGGAAATAAATAGCTCATGTTCATGCAACTTTATAATAAGATCCATATTATATCATCTCCATGGTTCCCTGTATAATAAAATATAACACATTTGTAATACCCAATTTTAGCCCGGGCTCACATATGGAAACACAATCTTCAAGGATATGTAATCTTAGATATGATATATGCAATCTTAGATATGATTTATGCAATCTTAGAAGATATGATTTTGTAATCTTAGAGATTTAATTTGTAGATACCTTTTAATCTTACCCGTTGATGTAATTAATCTGTACCGTTGAATTTGGGGAGGCTCAACTATAAATAGATGCCTCTCCCTTCATTGTAAAGGGGGGAAGTTGGGAGTAATAATAATTCTTAAGAGTATTCCCTCAAATTTCTCTTTCTCTTGCATTTTTGTTTTCTTTGGCGTGTTCAATAGGGTGCTTTCAACTTCATTTATTTGCGGATTTAGGCCCAGAATTTATGTCAAAGCTCGATTTAGTCTTTTTTTATTTATTATTTATTTTTATTAAATTTGATTTTCTTGTTATTAAGTTATTATTATTGTTATTATTATCATTATTATTATTATTATTATTACTATATATACACATACGCATATTTTTTACAATAATATATATACATACATTTGTTTAAAAACTTTTATAAACACATGCACATATTATATATATATATATATATGTTTTATTATTATTCTATTTGCATAACTTTTATATACATATATATACATTTACATTTTATATACATATACATTTTTATTTCCTAACTTTTATATGCATATATAACTTTTATATATTTTTTACTTTGATAAATATGCATATACGTATGTTTTCTTATATTATTCTTCATAAATTTTATATATATATATTTTCTAAATTAATTAATTTTAATATATGTAATTATTATTAGTTGTTTATATATATATATATATGTAATTATCTTTTTATAATCTATATATATGTATATAATTTTTATATATGTACATGTATATATTTTGTACCCTTTTTCTCTTTATATTTTTTGTTTATTTCCTTCTTTTGTTTATCAATTTATGTTTTCATTTATATTTTAAAAGCATGTTTTTTATTTCGCTCATTTATTTGATGCTTTACATGTTATTGATTTGTTTTTATTTATTTATTTGTTTATATTATTTCTATTCCATTGTTGTATTTATTACTATTGTATTTGTTATCACGATATTTATACATACATTATAATATTACATTATCTTTTACTCGAATTTAAAAATAGAAAATTTTCAAAATAAAGATAATACTCGTATTTAGGATTTTCAAGAAAATTGAGCCCTAACGTATTGGGTTCCGATTTTCTTCGTAAAATCTAACAATCGAGGATTGTTCTTTAATCAAAAAAAATAAAACTTGTCATCGGGAATTCAATGTGTTGTGTCCTAACGTATTAGATGTGACACGTTGATTTCTCGAGATAAAGATTTTTAAAAAAAAATATATAAATGAAATATTGAATGTTTGGGATTTTAAGAAATCGTGCCTTAACGTATTGGGCTGCGATTTCTTCATAAATTTTAAACAATTAAATATTTTCTTAAATTTTATTATACGAGTTTTTTGGACCAACTCATCTTGAAGAGAATAAAATGTTGTGCCCTAACGCATTGGGTGTGATATTTTTCTTTTCAAAAAGAGAAAGTCTTAATAAATAATTTCATTTAACTAAGGATAGTATTTTTTTAAACTCTCGACTTTAAGACATTAATTAATCAATTTGGTACTAATTTTTGGGCATGAGGTGCTAATCCTTCCTTGTACGTGAATCGACTCCGAATCCGTTTTTCTGAAACTCGTAGACCAAAGCTATTTTTTAGGTGATCCAATCACACCTTAATAAAAGATTGGTTGCGACTCCCAATTTTTTTTTTAAAGTCAACATCTAATTTTTGTTTTTTTCCAAAAATAAAAAATGGTTTCGACAGCTTGGCGACTCCGCTGGGGACTTTTTAAAAAAATAAGAGAGTCGAGCCACAAAGTTGATTAATTTTTGTCTTATGGTCGAGAAAATATTTTTTTAAAAAAATTCATGAGATCTTTTTGCATTCATTATTTTCTTGCTTAATTGATCTTTGCATTATACATTACATGAGTTGAATGATTTTACCCTTTTAAGAGGGAGTGAGAAACTATTCCTTCGTGAGGTTTTCACCTCCGTATAGGATAGTGGATCGTTTTCGGAATACATCGGTACCTATGCCTTCGTGAGCTTATCATCTCCGTATAGTCATAGCGAAAATGTGTCCCCTGAACCGAACTTGATCTATATAAGCCTATAATGGGTGAAGATCGAAGAATCTGCTGGTTCGGGTACCCTTACTTTAGAACCGAACCGCAAATAATGAGCCTTAGGAGCCTACCCTAGGTAGAATCACACCGAATGCCTAGAGGTCACCCGAAAACTTGGTTTAAATTTACGATCATTTTTTTGTATTTTGTCCATTTTTGTTACGATTATAATTACTTCGGTTTGTAATTACTTTATTGGTTTGAATTTTGATGCTTCTGCATATTGCATTACATGACCACTCGATTATATCCTTTTAAGTGAGAGTGAGAAGCTATTTCCTTCGTGAGGTCTTCACCTCCGTGCGAGGATAGCGGATTGCTTTCGGATACATCCGTATTCTATGTCTTCGTGAGATTTTCATCTCCGTGCAGCCATAGGGAAATGTATTCTCCTGAACTGAACTTGGTCCGTATGAGCCTATAATGGGTGAGGATCGAGGAATCTGCTAGTTCAGGTACCCTTACCTTAGAGCCAAACTACATATAGTGAACCCTAGTAGATATCCAACTAGGTATTTTTATTTCTTGATTATATTCTATGGTTTTATATGATACTGACTTTTTGTGTCTTATTTTGATTGCATGACATGGCATTTCATTTCATTATAAAAGGTGTCGGTTCATATTCAGTTGCTAGATAGAAAGCTTATCATGGAAAAAGGGTTTCTTGATAAAGTGGAAAATAATACGGTTGCCTGAATATATTCTGAGAAACACAAGAAGGGTGATAGAAGAGTTTGTGACTTTACTTTGTGGCCCGAGGATTTAAGATGATTGTCTAAGAGCTTTCGACGTTCCAATTCCCTTAAAGAAGCTGATGAACATTACGAGAATAGGAAAACGATGGATTGTGACCAGGATCAAGAAAAAGGGAGCTAGCAGTGGCATCTATTGGAAATTTGCGGAATTTATCTTAAGCATGCGGATGAAGAAAAAGATCGATGTTGTCTCTTGGAATATAAGGGCGTGGTCATACATGTATCTGCTTTATGTAAAGAAATTTTCTTTCTAGTAAAGTTTTCAAAATGTAATTGAATCAGAATCAACGTCTTTTTTGCATTCATTTCATGCATTGCATTACTTCATATGCATTTAAAAATATTAAAAGATTCTAATTAATTTAAATCACTCCTCAGTTAATCTGGAAACCAACCAGCCTACTAAACACCGCTACGGTATTCGATCAAAAACTAAGGACATGGATCAAAGAATGGAAAGGCTAGAACAGTTCCAAAAGGAAATGCAGGAGCAGCTTCAACAACAAATGAATGATAAGCAAACAATGATAGACAAAATGATGGAATCTCAAGGGAGTATGATGGCCCAGTTAACTCAATGGTTGAACAAGGGAACTGATAAAGGAAAAGGCTCTGTGCTCAATGTTGAAGAAGGAGACAATGAGGGACCTGTCTATCCTCCAGACTTTACCCCCCCAGCAAGTTGAGATATACCCGCGTAGGTCCTCTGTTACCATTAATTCTCAGCAATTTCAGGACGACGCTGCAACGCTAATGAATCTTCAGGCAAGATCAGGCTCTAACCCCGGAGCCAACCTTGTTAATCTTGCTATCCCTGACTTCGATGAGACGGCTGGAAAGGAGAAAATGAATGATGAATTGCCAAAACAGCTAGAGGAAAAGTACAAATGGCTGGAAGAGAAATTTAGAGCGATGGAATGTGCGGAGAGCTACTATGGGATGGATGCTAAAGAATTGAGCCTGGTTTCGGATTTAGTACTCCCTCACAAATTCGAAATGCCAGAGTTTGAGAAGTACAACGAAACCAGTAGCCCTGAAGCTCATATTACCATGTTTTGTAGACGAATGACTGGTTATGTCAATAACGACCAACTACTGATACATTGCTTTCAGGATAGCCTCACAGGGGCAGCATCCAAGTGGTACAATCGATTGAACCGTACCTAGATTAATTCATGGAGAGATCTAGCACAGGCGTTCATAAAGCAGTACAACCATGTGACTGACATGGTACCTGATAGCATCACTCTGCAGAACATGGAAAAGGAACCCGGTGAAAGTTTTAGGCAATACGCATAGAGATGGAGGGAGGTTACCGTCCAGGTTCATCCATCTCTTCTAGAAAGAGAGATGACGATGCTTTTCGTTAACACATTAAAGGCCCCATTTATCACACATATGTTAGGGAGTGCCACCAGAAGCTTTCCTGACATAATCATGAATGGTGAAATGATTGAAAGTGCTATAAGGAGCGGAAAGATTGATGCTGGAGGGAATAACAGAAGGCAAGCCTCAAAAGAAATAGAAAATGAGGTGAACAGCGTGAATACGTACAGCAAATCGATTGCTAATCAGCAGGGTTCATCAAGACAAGAATCATGTGTGAAGCAAGGTACTAAAAAACTCCAGTTCACGCCAATTCCAATGTCGTAAAAGGAGCTGTATCAAAGCTTATTCGATGCGCATGTTGTTTCTCCTTTACATGTGAAGCCTCCACAACCTCCGTACCCCAAGTGGTATGATGCGAACGCACAATTTGATTACCATGCGGGAATTACGGGGCACTCAATAGAGAATTGCATTACCTTCAAAAAGCTAATTGAAAAATTCATCAACATGGGTATTGTCAAGTTGGATGATTCATCTAATCCGCTACCCAATCATGATTGATAATGGAGTGAATGCAATATATGAAGATGTGGTGGGAAGGGTTCACATCAATGTCATATACGAAGACATAATTGAAAAGGGACCTTATTGGATGTCCGCCCTTATAAATTTGGGAGTGTTAAAAATAATTGGATTGCGGAAGAAATTTCTGTAGTTTCTAGAGCTTATTTAGAGTAATGTATAGAACATTCTTGTTTTTAGCCTAAAAATGATAGGAATTCCTTTGTGAAATAGGCTTATGTCTGAACATCATTATTCTAATAAAATACATCTTTGCATTTATTTTTGAGCCAACATTCTTTCATTCTTTTGAATTTTCTTCCACATCATTCTTTCATTCATAATTATATTATACAAATAACTATTCATAAATTTACACATTCTTTTGTATATTCTTTTGTGCTTACTATGGGTCCCCAGATATCAATGACATGAGTGACGCTGCTACTGACTCAGAATCTCCTTCTGAGCGAGACATGTGTTTAGAGGGATCTCATGACTTTGAAGATGACATAGATCGTAGCATATTTCTGGGTCTGTTAAGGATGGTAGAACAAGTCGAGAAACAGATCTTACCCTACAAAGAATCATTGGGATACATGACTTCTCCTTATGTGAGGCATGAAGGTCATTTGGTCGATCCCACCAAAAAAAGTCTAACGGTCACCGATTCATCTTTGTGGTCGTCAATTACTTTACTAAAAGGGTGGAAGCTGCTTCATATACCAATATCACAAACTTGACAGTTAGCAAATTCTTGAAGAATCATATGTCAGTTTGCACTCTGTTCACGATTAATGTCATATCGCCTAAACAAAAGATGACACAAAAAAAACCTCTGCCGGGGCAATACCCTTGGGCCCATTGTGGTTTTGCCTATTGAAGAGAAGATTCTTTTTCTTTGAGTTTTTAGATTAATTTCGATTGAAGAGGAATGTTCAAAGTTATTCATCATGGTCAAATGCTCCAAAAGCAAATGATGTGAACTCATAAAAAAGGGTCGGCCCTAAAGAATTCCCTAAGAGGGACCTGGTATTGAGAAGATCTTTCCCATACAAAAAGAACTTCATCCCAAGCTGGGAAGGACCTTATATTGAAGGCCTTATCTGGAAAAACGTCGATCAGAAGGGATAACAAGGACATGCCTAATCCTATGAGTTCAGATTCAAAAAAAGGGGTCAAAATCAAAATCAAAATGAAAGTGATAAAAAGAAAAAGAAAAGAAAAATGGAGAGGCCAAAGTGAAAACCCTCAAAGGGCAGCTTGTGACCAAAAGGGATTTGAGTTGAAAACCCAAAAAGGGCGACTCAAATATTGATCAGAATGGGGCACGAGGTGATTAGAGCAACTCGAATTCTAACCAGATTGGGGCATGTGGTGATCTTGTTATACCTAAATTATCAGGAAAGGGTAGGTAACATCTTGGGGCATTGGCAGAGTACTGTGGATCTCCTAAACACGTCAAACTCAGAATTGTCTTCAGAAAGTTTGTACAGAGAAGTTCAAGTTGCGATATCTGGGGCACCCAATTTTCATACTATTGAATAAGTTGTTCTAGGAATACCTCATTCTTTTCCAAGATACACATTCCCAATCAATTTCTTTGTTACCATTCTTTTCGAGCTATGCTCAGAGCTAATTTTATTCTTATTTATGGTTATGACCTTTTTGCAAGCATGTTGCATTGGAATAATGATTAATGGACTAATAAAACTTTCACAAGGGAAGTTTGGCATATTACTTTAGAAGTTTCTAAATAATACAGGAACCTAAAACAAGACTATTGTTTAGAAAACACTAAGTTTAAAGGTTGGAAATTTAAGAAGGAAAAGTCTAAATTAGGACTTTCTCTCTGGATTCTGTTATCAAAAACATTGATTGAGCAAGGTGACAGGATGTCAGGTTGGTGACAAAGCTAAAATAAACAAGCGAGCAATGATCACCAGGCAATAGGAAGAGGTTTTCTCGGAGAAGAAAGCCTTCATTTGCACATGAGCCTTTGGTGCGACACCTTAGGCATGGTGTAAAGGACCAAAGAATTTCACATTCTGTATCCTTGAATTGTGATAGGAGTGGATTAAACTTTTGCGTGGGGCAATCTGACTAAGTGTTTCTTGGGAGACGCCAGCAAAGCAGGAAGGCGTTGTAGCACGTCAATGATAAGGCCTTAATAAACTTTGAGCAGTGATAACCTAAATAGGATCATTCTCAAAAAAAAATCTACATTCATACAAACACCATTCACACATGTCTAGTTAGGAGCATTTGATGCATTTTGATCATGCCATCCTAATATTAGGCATAATTAGGTTCATTATACAGGTCATGTTCCTAGAGAGCAGATCAGTAAAAATAGCAGATCTTGCCTTCCTGCACCGACAGCGAAGCAGATCGAAGACACCAGCCTTGCCTCCTTGGGTTGCAATGAACAAAGTTAAAATAGCAGATCTTGCCTTCCTCGCACCGACAAAGAAAGCAGATCGAAGATACCACCTTGCCTCCACAGGTTGCAATGAGCGAGTTAAAAATAGCAGATCTTGCCTTCCCGCATGACAAATGAAGCGATCGAAGACACCAGCCTTGCCTCCCTAGGTTGCAGCGGAGCAGGTTAAAAATAGCAGATCTTGCCTTCTTACACCGACAGCGAAGCAGATTGATGACCCCAGCCCTATCTCCCCGGTCAACAGTGGAATAGGTTAAAGATTGTGAATCCTATCTCTCTGGACAGCAGTGGAATAGGTTAAAGATTGTGAATCCTATCTCCCTGGTCAGCAGTGGAATATGTTGAAGATTGAGAATTCTATCTCCTTAGGCAGCAGTGGAATAGATTAAAGAATCCTATCTCCCTGGACAGCAGTGTAATAGGTTAAAGATTGTGAATCCTATCTCCCTGGTCTGCAGTGGAATAGGTTGAAAATTGAGAATTCTATCTCCCTGGGCAGCATTGGAATAGATTGAAGATTGTAGGTCCTATCTCCCTGGTCAGCAATAGAATAGGTTGAAGATCGTGAACCCTATCTCTCTGAGCAGCAGTGCAGTAGGTGGAAAATAGCAGATCTTGCCTTCCTGCACCGACAGTGAAGCAGATCGAAGACATCAGTCTTATCGCCTTGATGTTGCAATGGAAAAGATTGAAGCCATGATGGCGAATCTTATCTCCCTGGCGTTAAGGCTTGGATTAGCTGAAGTGGAACGGATTGAAGCTGTGGGCAGTGAATCTTATCTCTTTGGCATTACAGTGGAGCAGATTGAAGCTGCAACGGTGAATCTTACTTCCCTGGCGGTGTAATGGAACAGATTGAAACTACGACGACGAATCTTGTTTCCCTAACATTGAAGATGGCAAATTTTATCTCCCTGAAGTTGCAGTGGAGCAGATTAAAGCCGATAATCCTATCTCCCTGAAGTTGCAGTGAAAGGGATTAAAACCTTGGATCTTATCTCTCTGAAGTTGCAGAGAGCAGAACGCATCTAGTCTTATCTCCCTGAAGTTGCAGTGGAGCAGACTAAATAAACAAATCCTATCTCCCTAAGGTTGTAGCGGAGTGGATTAGAATGATGGATCTTATCTCTCGGAAATTACAGTAGAGCAGATCGCATCAAATTCATCTTTAAGTTGCAGCAGATCAAGTCGAAGCTATAAGTCTTATCTCCCTGAAGTTGCAGTGGAGTAGATTGAAGCGCTAGTTCCTATACCTCTGAACATGCAGTAGGAAGGAATGAGGCTACTTGAAGAAGAAGAGTACCAAAGCCCAGCACGACAGGGCAAAATCGGGCATATTTTAAGTCTTTGCTCCGTTCCTGTTACACGATAACGAGCAAAGAGGGGCAGCTGTAATACCCAATTTTAGCCCAGGCTCACATATGGAAACATAATCTTCAAGGATATGTAATCTTAGATATGATATGCAATCTTAGATATGATATATGCAATCTTAGATATGATTTATGCAATCTTAGAAGATATGATTTTGTAATCTTAGAGATTTAGTTTGTAGATACCTTTTAATCTTAGCCGTTGACGTAATTAATCTATACCGTTGGATTTGGGGAGGCTCAACTATAAATAGATGCCTCTCCCTTCATTGTAAAGGGGGGAAGGGGAAGTTGGGAGTAATAATAATTCTTAAGAGGATTCCCTCAAATTTCTCTTTCTCTTGCATTTTTATTTTCTTTGGCGTGTTCAATAGGGTCCTTTCGACTTCATTTATTTGCGGATTTAGGCCCAGAATTTATGTCAAAGCTCGATTTAGTCTTTTTTATTTATTATTTATTTTTATTAAATTTGATTTTCTTGTTATTAAGTTATTATTATTGTTATTATTATCATTATTATTATTATTATTACTATATATACACATACGTATATTTTTTTACAATAATATATATACATACATTTGTTTAAAAACTTTTATAAACACATGCACATATTATATATATATATATGTTTTATTATTATTCTATTTGCATAACTTTTATATACATATATATACATTTACATTTTATATACATATACATTTTTATTTCCTAACTTTTATATGCATATATATACTTTTATATATTTTTTACTTTGATAAATATGTATAAACGTATGTTTTCTTATATTATTCTTCATAATTTTTTTATATATATTTTTCTAAATTAATTAAATTTAATATATGTAATTATTATTAGTTGTTTATATATATATATATGTAATTATCTTTTTATAATCTATATATATGTATATAATTTTTTTATATATGTACATGTATATATTTTGTACCCTTTTTCTCTTTATATTTTTTTGTTTATTTCCTTCTTTTGTTTATCAATTTATGTTTTCATTTATATTTTAAAAGCATGTTTTTTTTATTTCGCTCATTTATTTGATGCTTTGCATGTTATTGATTTGTTTTTATCTATTTATTTATTTGTTTATATTATTTCTATTCCATTGTTGTATTTATTACTATTGTATTTGTTATCACGATATTTATACATACATTATAACATTACATTATCTTTTACTCGAATTTAAAAATGGAAAATGTTCAAAATAAAGATAATACTCGTATTTAGGATTTTCAAGAAAATTGAGCCCTAACATATTGGGTTCCATTTTCTTCGTAAAATCTAACAATCGAGGATTGTTCTTTAATCAAATAAAATAAAAATTGTCTTCGGGAATTCAATGTGTTGTGTCCTAACGTATTGGATGTGACACGTTGATTTCTCGAGATAAAGATTTTTGTTTAAAAAATATATATAAAGGAAATATTGAATGTTTAGGATTTTAAGAAATCACGCCCTAACGTATTAGGCTGCGATTTCTTCATAAATTTTAAACAATTAAATATTTTCTTAAATTTTATTATACGAGTTTTTTGGACCAACTCATCTTGAAGAGAATAAAATGTTGTGCCCTAACGCATTGGGTGTGATATTTTTCTTTTCAAAAAGAGAAAGTCTTAATAAATAATTTCATTTAACTAAGGATAGTATTTTTTTTAAACTCTCGACTTTAAGATATTAATTAATCAATTTGGTACTAATTTTTGGGCGTTACGAGGGTGCTAATCCTTCCTTGTACGTAACTGACTCCCGAATCCGTTTTTCTGAAACTCGTAGACCAAAGCTATCTTTTAGGTGATCCAATCACACCTTAATAAAAGATTGGTTGCGACTCCCAATTTTTTTTTAAAGTCGACTAATTTTTGTTTTTTTTCCAAAAATAAAAAATGGTTTCAACAACATTAATAATTAACATGAAATAATTTAAATGATGCACAAAATTAATACAATAAAGCATATATTTGTATTTTTTATAAATTCATGCCCATCATTGAAATGTAAACAAAATCCACTTAATTAATTAATAAATACTCAGGATTAGTATTATTATTAAGTAAAAAGGTGGTAAAAATGACTAGAAAAACCCTATATAATATAGAGTTTAAACACCCCGAAACTTAATCAATTACTCGTCCCGAGTAATATTTCATATAAAGCAAAACTTTTACTAAGGCAATTTTTTGCAATAAGTTTAAGCAGCATCAATCTTTGCACAAAATCATGCTCACAAACTCTTTTTATTGATAAGTTACTTATATGCAAACATCATTTCAAAATTTTATTCTAAGTGTGGAAAAATACTAACGTAAGTCATAAAGTGCATGTTTTTCAAGATCATACATAACATTCACCATTCGATCAAAGTTTCCTTATGAAGCAATCAAAGAAATCACAAGGTCTAATTTAATGGTCCTCATATGTTGAACTTAGCAATTCCTCTCCACTAATGTAGTCGGCATAATCATCTAATTCAATAGGTCTTTTATAAGGTTGTAATGGGGCTAGGGTTAAGGTATGGATAAAGAGAAGTAAATTTTTAGGTTCAATAATCTTAACCCTATTTTTATCTTGGATCAATTCGAGGTACATCCTTCCAGCTAATGAGTTTTACCCCCCAAACTTAATTTTGAAGCATAGGCCTATCAATCTTTCTCAATACTTTGAGTTTGCTATTTTTGCTTGACATTTTAATAGAGCTTTGTTTTTAAACATACGAAGAACATATATATCTTTTTGAATTTTTCCTCGATCTTTGCTCACTAAGACAAGTATAGTTAAGATAGATGCAAAAATAATATAAGATTTAAAAATATGGTAGCATGGATTATAATATAGGTAAATAGCTTAAGGCTCAAATTAAGGTTTCAAGGGTCAAAATTTATATGGTAGGCTTGAAAGGCTCAAACAATCCAAAGAAAATATTCCTAAATCATGTTTAGATTCTTATGACTCCTAGAATTTTGCCTCAAGAACGTAACTAAGTCAATTCTAAGAACATAAACCTTTATGCATGTCTATTTCTAAGGGAGTTTGATTTTCATGGAAAACGGCTATATAAGATCTAAGAACATACAAACATTCCATAACTCAAGATAACATAAAAAAACTTGGATAAAGTCAGAAATCATGCTCAGATTTAAACTAACTTATGAACAAAATCTTCTCTAAACATAATTTTATTTTGGCATACTTATATGAAAAGATTGAAACATACTTGAAAACTTTAAAAATTTATGGAAATATTGCCTGACTCCCCTTTTAAAAAGAAGCAATGTCCTCATTGCGAAAACAAAGTAATGAATGAAAATTGAACACCAGGTAGGGTTGTAAGAAAGAGTAGTGAGTCATGAAGACTGCTTAAGTACCAAGTCTTTCTTAACAATCCATCCTAGACATGTTCATTCCCATTACCATATCACTTCATTTTTTTTCTAATGAAGAGGCATTGAGCTTATTCTATTCATGCTTTTAATATCTTATTTATTATATGAAAGTAAAATACTAAATAAGTAATAAAATTAAATGCCTAAAAATAAATACTAAGGAAAAAATTCCCCCTTTTTTTGCATCATCCTCCATGTCTTTTTCCTTTTCCCTTTTTCGTCGCACTTGATCCCACAATCTCCTCTTTCTGTGTCTTGAATATATGATCTGGGAACTTAGGAACAAAAGTGTTAGAGATACTCTTAAAACTATTTTGTAAGGTATCATCTCTAACTTTTGCATATCTCTAGTAATCTTGTTGTTGGTTGTGCATGAATTTCCACATATCCATCATAGTTGAAAATTTCGATTTGTTTATAACATTTGCCGAACTAGGAATGGTCAAATCAAGATTAAAACTTTGGTCCACTGGTTCAACAGCATTAGGCTCTACCCTTGATTTAGAGCTTTTTGGTTCCTCTACAATTTCTACTTCTTCTATCTCATCAACTGAGTCAGCTTCCGATTCAGATTTGGTTGATGACCCATCTGATTCTGGTCCGTTTAGCTCATTTGGTTCAACTTGGTTCAAAAACCCAATATTCTCCACTAACCTTTCAAGGTCATGCCTTGTTATGCAACCTTGAACATAATGGTCCTTCAGGTTTGTTTTCGATCTTACTTAAGCTCTTAAGCAAAGTGAAGTAATCCATGGTGGAATGTAGGCACTTCCTACCTTCATCCTTGCACAGTCTTGAATCTCCTTGAGAATAATTCTCCCAACATTGATAGACCATTCTATCATAATCGCATACAACGAAAGCATTCGTTTCATTGAGATGGTGGAACTAGGTGAGGTAGGCATGAAGCTATATCGAATAAAGTAGAACCATACCTTAGTCACTAGATTTAAAAGTTTCCTTCGGCAAGAATGACTACCATACTTTCTTATAATCCATTGGGATCTCAAATTTGTAACCACATTAAGAACTTGTTGAAGAAAATCCCAATTGATATTTGTTATCATGGCAGAGTATTCATCTTCTTCAACATGAGGTAAGTTAAACAAATCATTAATGGATTTAGAAGTAAGAGGTACCTTCTTCTTATAAACAAGAACTTCATTAACATCTGCCATGGTCAAGTTGGCATAGAACTTTCATACTAAGTCTTTATCAAGCATTGATCGTGCATCATAGAAATTTCCCCAATTTAAAGCATTAATCATCTTTTGAAGTGACAATGGCATGATCATCTTGTCATTGCTATCCAAATTAAAACCTTTTTCCGGCATCATGGGTTTATTCTTGAAGATAGAATCAAATCTTTCCCCTTCTTCCTCATCTTGAATCAGAATTGGATTCTCGATAGAAGTCTTGGAAGATCTAGTTCTTTTGCAAGATATGGTGATTTTTCTCGAAAATAGACAAAGTCTCAGCAAAGGAAAAAATAAGAAATCGACAAGGTGTATTGGTGAAAGTTGCGGCAGCGATGGAATTGTGACAGCGATGATGTTGCGACAATGTCGAGATTTCGACGACAAAGGTGTTGTTCCGGCGAATGCTTTGTTGCAGTGGTGAGACTTGCAGCAAAGAAATAAAATTGGGGAGAGGCTCTTGGGAACTTTAGGCCGACGGCTAAGAGAAGAAAATTAGGGTGAAAGCTAATTCTTAAGTGTTGTGAATTTGATGAAGGTATGAAAGGTGTTTATATAATGATGGATTAGGGAAAATTTGTAGCAAAAATTTAGCTATAAGGGTTGATTGGGTGGCAAGGTAAGGATGGAAGGGAAAAGTAACGGTAGGGTTTTTCGAACCCTAGAGACGACACCTAGTGGGTAAATTTATCTTCTTCACTGTTTTGAGCCTTGAGCCCAAACTACAATTATTTGTTGTACTAAAAAATTAAATTGAACTAGAAAAATAAACTTATCAATATTTGGGCCAAATGGACCCTCTTATTAAACGTAAATAAAAATTTGCAAAATAAAAATTAAACTTAATTTTTTTTGGCTTACTTAGAATGTTTCTTCTTGTAAAATTACATTAAATTAATATCCCAAGAAAGGTTGGAGGGGTCACAAATGGTCCCGCTTAAGTTCCAATCTCCTTAGATAGATTTAATTTAATGTATTAATTCAAGAAAAATAATTTCTAAGTATGTCATTTATTAAAAAATATATGAAAAATTAAGGGTCTTTTAAATTGAACGAGGTTTCATTTCGCTCAAGCCCATCATCTCAATAGTGTTTGAGACGTTGATCATTAACTTTAAACGTACCTCCATTGTTATTGTACAATTCTACAGTTCCATATGGATAAACTCTGTGGATGATATAGAGTCCTTTCCATCGGGATTTGAGTTTTTCCAAAAATAACCTTAGCCTTGAATTAAACAGCAACACTTTCTGTCCTTCTCTAAATTCACAAGGCTGTATACGATTGTCATGCCATCTTTTACTCTTTTCTTTATACATCTTGGCATTCTCGTATGAAAATAACCTCAACTCCTCTAAATCATCAAGCTATAACATCCTTCTCTCACTGGTTTACTTAAGATCCAAATTTAATTGCTTCAAAGCCCAGTAAGCTTTATTCTCCAACTCAAGCGACAAATGACACACCTTTCCAAATACTAACCATTAAGGATTCATTCCTAACGATGTCTTAAAAGTAGTTTGATAGACCCATAGAGCATTATCGAGCCTTTAAGACCAATCTTTTCTATTAGGTCACACCACATTCTCAAGGATTCCTCTGATCTCATGGTTTACCTCTTCAACTTGCCCATTTGATTATGGATGATAGGTAGTAGAAATTTTGTGTTTCACATTGTACTTGTCAAGCAACCACTTAAGCCATTTGTTTACAAAGTGCGATCCTTCACCACTAATTATTACTCTCAGAGTCCCAACCCGTGCTTATGTAGGATTCGCATGACTACCTTAGCATCATTCGTTGGGTATGCCTCGGCTTCAACCCACTCAGATACATAGTCGACGGCTATGAGGATATACCTGTTGCCATATAAAGAAGGAAATGGGCCTAGAAAGTTGATGTCCCATATGGAAAATAATTCTACCTCTAAAATGTTTGTCAAGGGCATCTCGTTCCTCCTTGATATGTTTCCGATCCTCTGGCATCTATCACAATTTTTCACAAACGCATTCACATCGTTAAAAACTGTAGGCCAACAGAATCCTCCTTGTAAAATCTTTGTTGCAGTGTGGGAACCACCAAAGTGTCCCTCACTTAGAGATGAATGGCAGTGGTAGAAGATCTCATCAATTTTACTTCCAGCTACATACTTCTTGATTATGTTATCTGCACATTCTTTAAACAAAAAAGGATCCTCCCAAAAATTATATCGACTATCGTGAAGGAATTATTTCCTTTATTGGTATGTCATTTCTCAATGAATTATTTCACATGCTAAATGACTCGCATAATCTGAAAACCAAGGATTTCATGAATTCGGCATACCTCAAAGATATGCCCATCTAGAAAATTTTTATTAATTGGAACAAGTGAATGAGTTACCTCATTTTGTTCCAATCTTGACAGATGATCAACTAATTGATTTTCAAAACTTTTTTTTTATCTTGTATCTCAATGTCAAATTCTTGGAGTAAATGTATTCATCGAATTAGCCTCGATTTAGCATCTTTCGTCGTATGTAAGTATTTAATGACCACATGATAAGTAAAAACTATAACTTTGGTACCTATAAAATATGAACGAAACTTGTCAAAAGCAAAAACTATAGCAAAAAGTTCTTTTTCAATTACCATGTAATTAAGCTAGGCTCCTGTTAAGGTTCTGCTTGCATAATAGATAGGGTGAAATATTTTATTTCTTCTTTAACCCATCACAGCTCCAATAGCAAAATCCTTTGCGTCACACATCAACTCAAAAGGTGAGTTCCAATAATGTGTAACAATTATTGGGGCTGAGATTAACAGACTTTTCAACTTTTCAAAAGCTTCCAAGTATGCTTTGTCAAGCTCAAAAATAATATCTTTCTCTTATAGCAAACACAAAGGCTTAGAAATTTTTGAAATGTCTTTTATAAACCTTCGGTAAAATTCGGCATGGCCTAGAAACTCCGAACTCCTTTCACACTAACTGGAGGTGGTAATTTTTCAACTTACACCTTTGTTTTTTCAACTTCAATTCCTCTTTTGGAAATTTTATGCCCTAAGGCAATCCCCTCCTTAACCATAAAATGACATTTCTCCCAATTAAGAACAAGATTTGTCTCATCGCATCTTTTGATTACCTTAGCAAAATTACTCAAACAAACATCATAAGTATTACCAAAAATAGAAAAATCATCCATGAAAACCTCAACAAAATTTTCAACCATATTAGTAAATATTTCCATCATGCATCTCTGAAATGTAGTACATAAACCGAAAGACATTCGCCTAAAAGCAAATGAACCGTACGGGCAAGTAAAAGTTGTTTTGTGTTGGTCTTCTGGGGCTACAATTATTTAGTTATATCCCAAATATCCATCTAATAAACAATAAAATTCGTTACTTGCCATTCGATCAACATTTGATCCAAAAAAGGCAGCAGAAAATGGTCTTTCCGAGTTGCTTTATTCAATTTTCTGTAGTCAATTTTCACATGTGAATATGATATGCGAATTGTGCAAGTATACACGTTGAATCAAGTAATAAAGTGAAAAGTGAGATCGTCTCCACAGGGACCAGATTAGGTATAGAAATGATCAATTTATGATAATGATAATGTTATGGCAAAGTCGAGTTAAGTACACAGTGGTAAATTAAAATAATAAAGATGAGTGTGAAATATATATTGACTAATATTGTAAAATGCTAAGGCAAAGCAACAGAAAAACTGTAATGATAATTACAAGAATATTTACATGAAAAAAAATGAAAGTGAATAAATAAATAACTAAGACTGCTATGACAATGATGTTGCGTGTAACACCCCTAACCCGTATCCATCGCCAGAACAAGGCTACAGAGCATTACTGTAAAAACGTAACCTAAAAAAAATCATTTCTAAATATTACAATAATCATAGCATAATCTAATCATACACATGCACATTGTCCCTTAATCAAGCCCTCAAGGCCTTAGAATCACTTTAGAAATGATTTAGGACTAAATCGAAAACATTTGAAAATTTAAGCAAAAAGTTAGAAAAATTCAAGCTGTAGGGGTCACACGGTTGAGACGCATGCCCATGTCTTAAGATGTGTAACATTCGAAATAGGGACACACAACTGTGTTCCAGCCTGTGTCCTTGCCTGTATAACTCCTTGACTTGGGTCACACGGCTAAGCCACACTCCTGTGTGCCAGACCGTGTAACTTTCGAAATTGCCTCACATTCCCGTGTGTCAGGTCGTGTTCTAGGCTGTGCAACTACCTGACTTGTAACCTTTAAAACCTATAGGGGACACACGACCGTGTGTCACATAGGACTGAGACACGCGCCCGTGTCTTAGGCTATGTGGACAAGAAATTGGACAAAATCAAGCCATTTCTTTCTCCCATTCAAGCATGTTCCTACAAGTAATATGCACATATAATTAAGGTACCAAAACATAACAAAACATGCATAATAAGAACAATTAAATAGGCTATTTATCCATCCAACCAATATGCCATATAGGAACCTCAATCACAATCAAGCACATATACCTAATCATATACATATTTGGCCAAATTCATCCATACATGTCTAGATTAATTCCATGGCAAATTATACCATAATTGACCACATTGAAACTACACCATCACATTAAAAATTGGTCATTCAAAACATGTATCATCTTGACCATAATAACACCAACCATCAATGTATCAAAATACCATAAGTACTTCAACCATAATAACATTTATACATGCCAAAAACAACTAAATCATTAAACACAAGTTCACCTATACATGACATTATAACCTTGACCAAAACATCAAAATCTACTGATACAATCGTTGGATAGCGTGATAGGTCTCCGACGAGCTTCCAAACCAATCAAGCTTCCAATAATCTATAAAACATAGGAAAGAAAACTATGTAAGCATATAATGTTTAGTAAGTTCGTGAATCATGAACATAGCTTACCATTTCAATGCAAAACCTTATAAATTAAACATGAATCAATCCAACATAAGCTTGGCACAAGCCTAAGCATCACCAACAACATAAGTTAGTACTTTATTACATAACTTAACAAAATCATCACATGGTAAGATAGAGTTCATGAGCATTGTACAATTGAATTCACACCTTTCATAAGTATAGTTATACATACTTTGATCATTATAAATTCATACATTTCCATAATTTCATAATATAGTCGATCAGAACACTTACCGTTCCTTCCCTTTACATTCCTGTTGAACCACTTAAAATAATATCGGATACGCGAGGAGCTCAGACAAACTGTGCTAATCATATGGTTGAAACTGTTCCTTTCCTTTTTCCTTTACATCATTGCTCACTCGAGCCATAAATGGGTTTGCTCACACAAGCTCAAGGTCGGAATGTAGCTACACGAAGCTGTTCACAGAAGCTGATGAGTATTCGCAACAAATGCCGGGACTCAGCCATCCATAAAACATTCAGGACTAGCATCCGAAACATGGTGACCCTAATCACATGTCATTTGTATCATATATATTCCTAAGGTTCAAACAGGGCTCGATAGTCGTCATACATCATTGGATTTCTATGATTTCATAACATGATATATAGCACAATATATAAATATCAAGATAACATTACAATTTTATATAACATACGAACTTACCTCAATTTTAAGGATGTTGTAATAAGATCACTAATCCGAGGCTTGAGCTTTTCCTCGATCTAGATCCGTACAACGTTTATCTTGATCCAAATAAGCAAATTCAATCTATTTAATACACATACTATTCAATTTAGTCCAAAGTTCATACTTTTGCAAATTTACACTTTTGCTCCTAATATTTTAACTTCTTTACAATTTAGTCATTAAGCTTGTAAATGGAAATTTATGCAATTTCATCCACATAACATACCAGCTGATTTGCCTAAGGACTCATATCAACCCAAACAAACCATCATTTCATAAATTTATCATGCTATTTTACTATTTTTACAACTAAGCCCCTAATTGATAAATTCATCAAAAATCACTTTACAAAAGTTGTTTATTTAACAACAAAGACTCATAATATTTCATCAAAATTCATAAATCATGCAAGAACACTCATGGAAAAACCCTAAACCTTTAACAGTTTTGCAACTTAGTCACTGGGCTAGCTAGATGAAGTTATACCGACTTCAAAAACATAAGAATCTTAAAAAGGGGGATAAAAGCCACTTACATGCAAGCAAAGAGAAGGAGTCGAATGTTCAAAGCCCTAAAATGGTGTTTTTTTCTTGTATTTTCTGTGGTGTTTCTCATCTACGAAGATGATACCTTCGTTTACATTATTTTTACTTCATTTATTCATTAATTTACTTTATTAACCTTTAACTTAAACTACTTAAAACATCAATTTCATGTCCATATTTGTCCATTAAATGTAATAATGGTCTAATTACCATTTAAGTCATTTAAATTTAAATTTTCATAGCTATTTGATACTTTTATCTGCTAGAACTCTATTTTTGCACATTTTACGATTGAGTCCTTTTCATGAAATTAAGTATGCAAACATTAAAGTTTCTTAACAAAATATTTATATGACACTACTAACATACCGTAGACCTTAAAATAATAAAATAAATATTTTCACATCGAATTTGTGGTCCAAAAACCACTGTTCTTATTTCACTAAAAATGGGCTGTTACAACTCTCCCCCCTAAAGGAATTTTCATCCCCGAAAATCTTACCAGAAAAGAGGTTCGGGTACTGTACTTTCATAGCTTCTTCCGACTTCCAGGTAGCTTCTCCTATACCGTGTCATTGCCAAAGAACTTTCACTAAAGCTATGCTTTTATTTTTCAATTCTTTAATCTCTCGAGCTAGAATTCTGATCAATTCTTCACTATACGTCATATCTAGCTGAATCTCAACGTCAACAGGTCAAATTACATGTGACGTATCTGATTGATACCATCATAACATCGACACATGAAAGTCATTATGAATCTTTTCTAATTCTGGCGGCAAAGCTAATCTAAAAGTTACAGACCCAATTCTTTCAATAATCTCATACGGCCCAATAAACCGTGAACTTAGGTTTCCTTTATGATCGGATCGAAGAACTTTCTTCCAGGGTGATACTTTCAAAAATAATTTATCACCGACTTGAAATTCAATGTTTTTTCTTTTCAAATCCGTATAAAATTTCTGTCGATCTAAAACTGCTTTCAAACTGTCTCGTATCACTTTAACATTTTCTTTTGTTTCTCATGTCAAATCAACCCTGTGAAGCTTCTTCTCACTGAGCTCGGTCCAATACAGTGGATTTCGACACTTTCGACAATATAAAGCTTCGTGAAGTGCCATCTTTATGCTCGATTGATGACTGTTATTGTATGCGAATTCCACGAACGGTAGGAATCTCTCCCAGTTACCTTCAGACTCTAAAACATAACATTGAAGCATATCCTCGAGTATCTGAATCACTCATTCAGACTAACCATCGGTCTGTGAATGAAAGGCGGTGCTAAAATGGAAACGAGTAACTAGAGCCTCTTCTAACTTACTCCAGAATCGATATGTAAACCGCGAATCTTTATTAGAAATAATAGAACCGAGCACCCCTTGCAATCTGACAATCTCATCAACATATAGCTCTGCTAATCTCTGGAGTGAATAATATGCAAGCAATGGAATGAAATGAACAGATTTCATCAAATAATCAACAACAACCCAAACTACATCTTTCTTTCTCAGAGATAGAGGCAGCCCCAATACGAAATCCATCGTGACACGTTCTCATTTCCACTCTGGAATCATCACTAGCTATAGCAAACCAGAAGGTACTTGATGTTGAGCTTTAACTTGCTGACAAACTAAACATCTCGATACTAACTCTAAGATCTCACGTTTCATACCTAGCGACTAGTACATTTGTTTCAAATCACTGTACATTTTATTGCTACCAGGATGAATAGACAAGCTACTACTGTGAGCTTCCTGTAAAATTTTTTGAATGAGATTAGAACTTCTCGGAACGCAAATCCTATCTTTATGTAACTGCCCATTTTCAGTGGAATCAAAACAGTATTTTCGGGACCACAAATCTGAGTCTGAGAGAAAAAAATATTTTTATATTATTTCATGGTTTGCATTATGATTGAAATATTTTTTGAAAATTTCATAAAAAAATTTTATCGGTTATATGTCTAATTAGATGGAAAGGACCAAATTGCATAAAATGCAAAAGTTAGGTTCTAGTAGCTATAGGTGTCAAATAGCTATGGAATTCAAAATTTGAGGTCCTTATATGGCAAATAGACCATTAAGAGGAGTTAGTAGATAAGTATGATGATTCAACAATTGAAAATTAAATAAAGAAAATGACTAAATTGAAAAGTAAAAGATAAAAAGATGATACATAATAAAATAAAGAAAAATATCATCATATTATCATCTTTCATAAAATAAAAATATGGAAACCCTAGCCATGACAATTGGGTTTTGAGCAAACTTATTTGGCTCAATTAGATCCGGGTAGACCAAAAAAGGAGTTAGAATGAGGAAAAGAGAAGGTATCAGATTAGTAGATTACAAATATACGAACACTTGTCGAGGTAAGTTCATGTAACTATATTGTACTTTTATATGTTTTAAATTGAATATTATTGTGTGTGATTTGTACAATTGCCATGTATATAAAATTAATCACATTTCCAACAAATATTAAGTCCCGTTTAAATAAATGAAATTCAATGGATACAAGGTTTCCGAATTGGTTGTGGTCCTCCATGTGTTGTAGACACACCACGGCTCAAAAGAGTGTCCCGTTATTAGCTCTTATGAGCATCTCGATATTTGGCTCTCACGAGTTTCTCGTTATATGGTTCTTGCGAGCTTCCCGTTAATAGCTCTTCAAAGCATCCCGATTGGTTGTGATCCTACATTTGTTGTGGACACATTACAGATATTATAAGTGTCCCGATATATGGCTCTTCGGGGCTTCCCGTTTAAAGGCTCTTTATGAGCTTCCTGATTAATTGGCTCTCCGGAGCTTCTCGATATTGGCTCGCTTGAACTTCCCGATATACGGTTCAAATGAGCTTTAGCAAATATATCTCGCACTATCCTTCGACTCATTTCAATATAAGTAACAAACTAATTTTTGGTTATAATGACATGTATAGGTTGAATTGGGTCATTGATGGCATGTATATGTTTTGGTTGTAACTAGCCACTGGAATGACTTGTGATAGTACAAAGATGTTTTTATAAGTATTAGGTTAATTTGATAAAAATAAAGACTTGGTCATTTGTATTGATATGTCATGCACGATACTTGGTATTGGCTTGATTTGGATGTATTGTATTGGCTTGTGCATGTGTTAAAGTGTGGATGTAGGTGAAAGACAAATTGGGTGAGAAATAAGGCTTGAAAATGGCCTATTTCGTCCACACGGGCAGAGACACAAGCGTGTGTCTCTGCCATGAGTGACACACGGCCTAGCACATGGGCGTGTGGTTTGGCTGTGTGTCCCCTACATCTTTAAAATTTCAAAACAAAATGCTCAAAATTATTCACACGGCCTAGCACACGCCTAATTAATGCAATGTCAATATGCTCAGATGGCCCAACACACGGGTGTATGGCTTGGTCGTGTGACCCAAGTCAGTAACCTCCTTAATTTAGACACCGGTTAGGACATAGTTGTGTGCCCCTATTTCGAATGTCCACACGGCCCGGCCACACGGGGGGGTGTCCCCTGCACCTTGGAAAAGTTTTAAAATTTTGCGAAAAATTTTCTAAGTATCCGGTTTAGTCCCGACTTGTTTCTAATGCATAATTCGGGCCTCTAGGGCTCATTTAAGGGACAATACAAATGTATATAATTGATTACTGATATGAATGAAAAATAATATGAGATGTCAGTATTTAATCTGTATGTTCCGGTAATGCCCTGTAACACTGTTCCGACAACGGATATAGGTTAAGGGTGCTACACTTTAAAAATACACACTATCATCGGACCCAATCTAAAAGTCTGAATCAGGAGTCATCTCAACCTATTTCTGTTTCACTATCAACACATCCTCACATTTTTTAGCTTCCTTAATTTGTTGTAAAAATATCGGTCTAGCTTTCAGTTCAACTAAAATAGAACCATCATCAATCAATGTCAACTGCGTGTTCAAAGTTGGTAAGGCAAACAAATACTTTCTACTTAAAGCATCGGCAACAACATTAGCCTTTTTTGGATGATAATCAATAATCAAATCGTAGTCTTTTAATAACTCGAGTCATTTACGCTGTCTCAAATTCAAATCTTTTTGTTACATTAAGTATTTCAGACTTTTATGATCCGTGAAGATATGACATTTTTCTCCGTACAAATGGTGTCGCCAAATCTTCAAAGCAAATACAATGGCTACAAGCTCTAAATCATGTGTCAGATAATTCTTTTCGTGTGGTTTCAACTGTTTAGAGGCATACACTATCACCCTGCCCTCCTGCATCAAAACATAACCTAAACTGTTTAACGATGCATCACTATAAATTACAAATTCTTTCCCCGAATCTAGTTGAACTACCACTGGTGCTTGGGTTAACAATGCTTTCAACTAATTGAAGCTTTGCTGACATTTCTTAGACCACTCAAACTTAACATCCTTTTGCAACAGTCTCATCAACGGTGTAGGAATCATAGAGATTCCCTTGACGAATCTTCTATAATATCCGGTTAAACCCAGAAAACTTCTAACTTTAGATATATTTCTCGGAGGCTTTCTATCTACAACGGTTGAAATTTTACTCGGATCAAATCTAATGCCCTCAGACGATACAACATGTCCCAGAAATCTGACTTATTGAAGCCAGAACTCACATTTGCTAAACTTAGTGAATAATTGCCTTTTGTGCAAAGTTTGCAAAACAATTCTCAAAAGTTTGGCATGCTCTGTCTCATCCCTTAAATAAATCAGAATATCGTCAATGAATACCATAACGAATTTGTCTAAATACGGTCTGAAATTTTTATTCATCAAATCCATAAATACTGCACGTGCATTAGTCAATCCAAACGGCATCACAAGAAAATCATAATGTTCATACTTGGTCCTGAACGCGATTTTTGGTGCATCTGAGTCTTTAACTCGTAGCTAATAATAATCAAAACGAAGGTCAATCTTTGAAAACACAGTCGCACCTCTCAACTGATCAAACAGATCATTTATACGTGGCAAAGGATATTTATTATTGATCGTGACTTTTTGAGCTGTCGATAGTCAATACATAATCGCATAGACTCGTCCTTTTTCTTAACAAATAGAATAGGTACACCCAAAGGAGAAACACTGGGTCGAGCAAAACCCCTATCTATCAACTCTTGCAACTGCGCTTTCAACTCTTTCAAATCTGTAGGTGTCATTCTATAAGGAGCTATCGATATCACAGATATTCCTGGCACTAACTCAATAGCAAATTCAACCTCTCTGATCGGCGGTAATCCGGGTAACTCTTCTGGAAACACATTTGAATATTCACATGCCACTGGAACCGATTCTAGTTTCAACTCAGAAACTCTAGAATCAAATATATAAGAAAGATACACTTCATAGCCTTTTCTAACATATTTTTGTGCTGACATAGCCGAAATAATATTAGACATACTATCCAAACTATCTGATTAAATCTGAAGATTTTCATCGTTCTGACATTTTAATATAATAAGCTTTCGTCTACAGTTCACTACGGCGTCATGCAGAGTCAATCAATCCATCCCCAAAATCACGTCAATCTCATTAAAAGGTAGGAGCATCAAATCGGTCGATAAGTTGTAACCCCGAATCATCAAAGGACAATTTTTACAGACTTTATCAACTAACACATACTAACCTAGGGGGTTCGTTACTTTAACCACAAATCCAGTAGACTTGAAAGGAAATTTCTTACTTGACACTAGATTCGTCCATACATACGAATGTGTTGTTTCCAAACCAATCCGCAATGCAGTAGCACAGTGTCATGTGGTGGCTGAGAGTGACCGCCTTTAGTCTCCTCTTTCCATCTCTTCTCAGCCGCTACCCATTATTGTTTCCTACGGATCTCCACACCTAGGGCTTCCTCCTTTGGCTTTTTATAAGCATTTTTTCCTTGGGTAACTCCAACATCCCATGACATCTTCTCTTATTTAGGCCAATTTTTCTGGTATAAGTAGAGTTGGACTGAGACTGGTATGCGTTGAATGTTGACTCAGTCATCTTCTTGAATTTTCACAGCATACAAGATGGTAAACTGTCCAACCTTTAGCCCTGACAAACCTTCACTCCTTTATTTCTTTGTCCATAACCTGAACCTTCCAAATCACCAAACACAACTCTTTTAAATGCAAATTAAAGTATCTAACATGTAAATATCGTCCAAGCTCCTAATGCAAATGATAAATACTAGGAAAATGTCCTAAAATCCCACTAAATGTACCCAATTAAAAGCAATTAGCTAAGTCTAAAGGAATGAAATATAACTCTTTTCTAGAGTTATCACACCCCCAAACCTGAGTTATTGCTTATCCTAAAGCAAAATATGCATGAATGCATGTATGCAGCAGTATTGCCAATGCATGTACCCATCTTGTACTGTCAATCTATTTGAAGATTAGTATATACATCAGTTCTCAGCCATTTTCTCTCGTCAAAAACCTGTTCAAGTTTCAAAGGTTTGATTTAACAAAGGTAATGCAAAAAATTGCTCCCTAAAAACAAGATTTTCTAAGTTTCATGCATGTTCTGGCCATAGCAAATATCTCCTAGCTTACTCAGTACATTTGTTTCCTAAACTCAAGTCACTCTTGCTCTAAGCATACTTTTATAAACCATTTACATTTGTTTTTTTTTAAATCAAATATAATTAGTATATTAGGGGATTTAGCATGTCACAAAATTTTTTGACTTGATAATCACAATGGAGCATACACCGAATTACCCTATACTCAATCATGTCACAATTTAAATAGAAATCACTCTTGAAGCTAATGCTATTGGCTTAGAAGAGGGATAGAGCTAACAACTACATGTTTAGCTACTCAGCCCATTACTACAGCGGAGTGGCCCTAATTTATTTACTTTATATTACACACTCTTATTTAAACTCACATTTCTAGTCAACAACACGATAAAGCAAACAAAGTGGTGCTGACTTACTCGATAATTCTAAGCATTGGAGTGCCTACTATCCATTATTTATTAATGCCAAGGCAAAATAACTTAATTTGGTTTCAAAAGTCCCTAAGTTTATTAGAAAATACTCACTATAACCCAAAAAAAATGAGTATAGAACATCTCATTTTTAGTAATTAATTTTTAAGCAACCAATCCTAAGCTAAATTCACCTAATCCACTGTCACATGTTCTAGGTGTATTGAAGAATATAAGCTCATCATCGAACATCATAAGTGCAAAACATACTCCTCATAGGCAAATAGTACATAATAGTTACATTGTCGTGGCAAAGTAGATTCAACTAAACTAAAATGATTATACTAAAATAATCATACATACTAAATATAAAATGCAACCTAAATGCACAACACACCCCCAAACCTAGGGGATGCATTGTCCTCAATGCATGACCAAATATATAAGATAACAACCAAAAGAGAATTTTTTATAACAACTGCCATAGCAAAACCAATGGGTATAAATAGACTTTCAACGAGCTTTAAGCCTAAAATTGCCTCGATTTTAGTTGAAAAACATAGGTTAGAGTGACACGACACCTTAACACAAATTAATTTTGGCTTCAAAGTGCTTGTGTTGCACCATGGCTTATGTATGTCACGACATGACGTTGGTTTTATCCCTTTGGGATGTGTTGAAGTCCTTCTATCGTATGTTTTTGTCCCCACTTAGCTTGTCCTTGTCCTATTGTGTTTACAACCTTGTTTGCTCCTAATTTTAACATATAATTAAAAATCTAAATCCTAAAATATAACTAACAATAAAAATAACATAAAATAAAATTTAAAATCAAACCAAATTTAAAAGCGAAATCTTTTATTTTTTGGAGTCGAGATGATCTGTATCGCCCTTAAAGAAGAACTTCCATCTAATCCTCGACATTTTGATTCATCTTTTGTTCCATATCAATAAATTTAAACCAGTACCCTCGATCGATTCCCATGATATCTCCTTATCTTTGATCGGTGCGACATCCACATCCCGAGCCACTTGGTGCTGAATCTAAGCCAACCCCAAATTATTTTTCAAGGTATTATTGTCTCAGCTTCCTCCCCTCCATGTCGCGAGAAGCTTTGGTTGCCCGAGCTTTATCTTCATCACCGAACAAGAATGAGATAAACTCGTTGGTTTCTTCGACTAGCACCTCCCCGGTTATAGCTAGAAAGTGTATCACTCATCTACACTTTCATTCAGAATCAGTTGTAACTCCTCTACCTCTAATTCTACTGTTACATCTATGTTAATTAGATCGGAGACATCTTCTATTATATTCAATTCATTCTCATCTCCAATTCCAAACTCTTGTTGAATTTAAAGATTTAATTTCGAATGATTTTCGTTAATACATTGGTCCTTCGGATTGGAATTGGGGACATCATGTATGACCTCTTCCAATGGAGTACTTGCTTGGGATTTTGCTGGAAAATTTCCTCTAACTGATCCGACTGTTGTTGGGTCTGCTTTGATTTGGCTTAGAATTCTTGCTCGTGGCTTTCTTGTTCAGATGTATAGTCATACGAATCACAATGAGTTATGACCAGATACTTGGATATCCCTAAAGGTTACGAATTAGCCGGTCATACTCTAACAGATTAGTTGTCAAAGTAAGTTCATAGTATTAAATTGCTTAATTAAATTTCTTTATGTATTTTTACTCCATAATTTAGTAGAAAACTGTTGTACTTCGGTACCATGATTGCACTGTCATGCCCCTGTTGCACTTCGGTACCCCTAATCGCACTTACGTGCCCCTGTTATACTTTGGTACCCCTGAACGCACCTACGTGCCCCTGTTGTATTTTAGTACTCCTCTTACCAATTTCATGTCGTGTTTATGTTTCGATAACATTAATTAAGTAAAATAAGAGTTCATTCATTTAATGTTAAGTTAAATAAATTGCTATGTACTTACTAAGCTTTATAAGCTTATACGTGTTTGTGTGCCATTTTGTAGATTGCTTTTGCTGACTGGGGACGGATCGAAACTTTGACTCATACTATCCATCTTTGTTAGTAGCTTTTGAACTCTTTTGAGATTGTGGCATGTATATGTGGCTATAAGTATATATGTATATGTGTCTAGTTAATTTTGGTATAAAAATGAACTACTAAGTTATGTGTTTGGACCTTTTTCTTCTAAGTTGTATATATGCATCTTTTGAGCTGTTAAAATGATGTGGATGCAATCACTTGTGAATGGTTTAACGGTGACCAAATTAAGTTGTTATGCTTGCATTTATGTTTGAATAGGTGTTTGAATAAATAAAGATGAAAGACTAGTTTAAAAATGTATGTTATAAAGGTTATGTGATATGTTTGAAATGTGGTGATTTAGTACCTCTTTGGTGTTTGGTTTTAGGTAATTTAAGTGGCATCTGATGAGGTAAACTTAAGTTTAAGGTTAGTGAGTACTATGGTAAATTTAAATACATAGTTGTACATGTTTTGATATTGTAATTGAGGTTCCTTTGGGCATATTGGTTGGATGTGTATATGACATATTAGGATTGCTTATTTTTCTTGGTTTTAATGAAATTTGAATGCTTGTATATATGTGCAATTTTGGATGTAGGTACAATACCAAAATGGGTGAGAAAAATGGCTTGTAAAATGACCTATTTTCGTCCACTCAGGCAGAGACACGGGCGTGTATCTCAGCCGTGTGTGACAAACGGCCAGGTGACACGGTCATGTGTCCCCTGTAGCTTTAAAAGGGTTGCAAGTTAGGAAATTACACGGCTTAGCACTCGGCCTACCGCTCGGGCATGTGAGGTTACTTCGAAGGCTACACGGCCTAGCACATGGGCGTGTGGCTTGGCCGTGTCACCCAAGTCAGTAAGTTACACGGGCACGGACATGGGCCGGGACACAGTCGTGTGTCCCTACTTCGAATGCCCACACAGCCGTGTGACCCTTGCAGTGTTGAAATTTTCAATGTTTTATGTATAATTCTCTGAGTTTTCGATTTAGTCCTGACTTATTTTTAACACTTATTTAGGGCCTTGAAGGCTTGTTTAAGGGACAATATGCATGCTTTGAACTGGTTTTCAAGTGTTTATTGATATTATTTGAAAATTTTGAAATTTATGCTCATTTAATTTGAAAACTCCAGTAATGCTCCGTAACCCTCTTCTGACGAAGGATACGGGTTAGGAGTGTTAAAAAAACATAATAATAAATACTAAATTGCCTAGAAAACAAACTCCTTAAGTGTAAAAATAGACTAAAATTACTACTACATTTAACGGTAGGTCAATTGGCCACCAAAATTAATCCGATCAAGGATTGATTAAAATTTTATGAAAATTCAATAATCAATTAATTTAATTTAAAAGTGGTCAATTAAATAATTAATCAAATTTAATAATAAAATTATCTATTATATATAAGTCAAATATATATTAATCAAATGCACCCAAAAATTTATTATGAATTTAATTAAAATTAAAATGTAACAATTAAAAATATAATTTGTTTTAAGTTTAGTGTTTTCATTGTGTTATTTTTTTTTTGTTATGTTTAAAATTCTTTGAACTAAAAATAAGGAAAAATAACACTATTATTATAGTTTTATCATGTTTTAAACTTATTTCAAGCAAAAGGAAAAAAATATGTTACAAATTTGGGTTAATTCGAAAATTGATTTAATTAACCTATATTAATTCGGTTTGATTAATTATTTCCAAAAAAAAAACAATTCATATGGTTAACAGTTAAGAGTTTTAAAACTTAAGTTGATATGGCAAGCAATAGTTTAGTTTGGTTATTAATCAAACCAATTGCCTACAATTTATCCATTTTAGTTAGTTTTTCTTTATTGTTTCCTTTTTTATTTCTTTTATATCTAGTTATCCATCCCTTCATAGTTTGGCTTTGTTTATAAACATGTAATAATTTTCGAGGGAGCATTACTCTATATTGCATTGATACCAATTGTACCAACCAATACATATCATTTCAATTAGTACCAAGTAATATAAGTTCCATTTTAGTTAAATTTTCAACATCTTTAGATTGTTTCAATTTGTATTGTTTAATTTTAGCCAATACTAATTGTACACACATATCACTCTTCGTCAAGAGTGATTAAAACTTGATCCCAAAAATAGGCTAAATAGAGTTACCTATATTAAATTGCTTGAGAATTTATCTAAGGTTATTCAAGACATGGTCTTATTTGTGTCTATACAACTAACTTGGAAAGAGTTTGGTCCGATGGTTTTTGAGACTTGATTTTCGATGATTGACTTCTCTTCAAAGGTCATCAAAACTTAATCTTGAAGCTAAAATTAGTCTCCTTTAATTGAAAAACTAAAATTAGAGAGCGATTATTTTGAGAACTCTTGAGAACTGGCGTAGAGTTCTAAATAAAAATCCGATTCCTTTAGTGACTTCTTTGGAATTTGGGGAGAGCTTTGGCCTTCAAAATCTTCTCCTCGAGCTTTTGAGTCTTATGAACTTCTTAACTTGTATTGAATGGTTTGAAGGTGACCCATTTCTATAGCGCTAAGTATAGACTTCGTCTACAATATAATTTCTACTGATGAGGAAACCACAAGGATTATCTCTTTTATTAATTATTTGTCTTATAATTAATTTAAATTAAATTAAGATAAAATAATTTTATTATTATCACTTAATTAATTTATTTTAGTTAAATACAACAGAAATTTTATTATTTATCTATTAATTAATTTAATTAGATATAAAATATTTTTTAAAGAATAAGACGTCTTTATAAAAGAATTTTAAAAAGATTTAATTTCTTTATTTATATCTTAATTATTTTAATTTAATTAGAAATGTAATACTGGCATATGATGGATTTTGATTGGTCCAAAGTTTACTCCTACGAATCTCTCCCTCAAGACTTGGTCATTGCATAGTCTTTGTTGAATGTAGAAAGTGGGCAAGTCTTGAAACTTGATTTGCATTTGCATATTTGCATTATGTCAACAAGATTTGTGAACTTCAATGGCCACCATCAATTTTCTTTTTTCATTTGAATTGCAAATAGTAATGAAACTAGGCTACCTATATACCCTAGTATTTTGAAAGATCAAGTCATTCGTAGTTCTTTTTTTCCTTTTGAATGTGTTATTTAGTCTTGTGCTAGTAGTGATATAGCAATTTAAACTTGTTTTTAGGAGCATCACTTTTGGGGATAAAAATTTTAAGCTTATATTTAAAAGTATCCATTGTCAAATACACAATTTAAACATGTTCTTAGCAGCATTATTTTTTTTGGGTAAATAGTTTAAACTCATGCCCAAGAGTGTCATTTTTATAGTGGCAATTTGAACTCATTTTTAAGAGCAAAATCATTTTTTATGAACAACTTACACTTATCTTCAGGAGATATAAAAATTTGGGCTCGTGCTTAGGAGCAACACTTTTTATTTTCCTTTTTGACATGTGACTGGACTTCAATCATGAGCATTTTGAGACTTCAGAAAAAATAAAATTGTCTCCACTCCCTTGGAGATCCACCATATTGCTTATGGTTAAAGTTATTGTGATAAGATCAAAAGAATCAGATTTTATTGTTTTGTCTAACATATTGGATTGAGAGACCATGGTAATTAATGTCAAGTTTGATTATGCTTCTTCTTTTTCAAACTTGATTTTTCCTTCTTATTAAATTCACATGATTTTTCTTTCAAAATAAATCACTACTTCTTAAGTTGTTGACTGATCAAGCAATGATATTTGCTGTAATTAAGATCATCTGCTCTATTAGCTTCTCCAAGTTGCTTTATTTTGGCAACCAAATCAACTTAGCCTTTAGAAACTCTTAAGTATGCTCAAAATATTAACACTATCAAATGAGTTCTCCTTTTCTAGCCTCCCTTTTATTGTGATTTTCCCTTTGCCTTTAGCTTAGGCAGAACCATGTATGATATCCATAGCCATGAACGGACTAATATCTTCATTATTAAGAACAAGTTTTTCCCTTTTTTGGGATTCTTGCTTATGAGGTTCTTGATTTTTAGTAACCATCATACTCAACCCTATGTTGTGAGCTCAAGTATCTAATTCTTTAAAAAACTTAGAGTTGATGCCTTGCAGAATGTAGCGTAAACCCTAATTCATACATTGTATACACATGTCGATTGATGAGAACTTAGACAAGTTTTATTTGCAATTTAAAATTAGATTCCTCCAATGGTAGATGTAATCGTTTATTGGCTCATCTTTCCCTTAACATGAGCTTGTAAGGACATCATGGTGGCAGTTGACCACTTGCATGCGTGCGCGTAAAAACAAACGATTTTGGAAAAAAACTATTTTAAAAAGCAATTTTAACCGCAAGTGTACAGTGCTAGTTGTAATATTTTTCATGTCAATGGGACACTCAAGTATCCCAAGGATCAAACCCAAAAGATTGCCAAGTGAGTAAATGTCTTTATCAAGTTAATTACAAGTTAAGCAATTACTAATCTAATCGAGTCGGAAATTATTAGTGCAAGTCTAAATAAAATTGTTTATAAACTAAAATTAAAATATTAATTAAACTAAGCTAAACTTTCTTCCTAATGGTTTAGATAAGTAAATAAATAAACGATGGTCGATTAATTAGTTGAGTTCTAATTAAACTAATGAACCTATACCGATTATATTGATTGTCACTCTTAGCTAAGAATCTTTTCTCAGTCTCATCTTAAACTAAAATATACCACCTAATAGTACCTCTCAGTCTTACCTAGGCATATAGATTACCTTTCGATCTCACTACTCGGCACGATTATATAGAACTATCTAAGGATAAACTCTCCTATCGGTTTCATTTAACTAGGTTTTTCGCTAGAGGTGTCAATTCTAACGTATTAAGCATTTCGATATAATCAAACAACCAATAAATCAAGAATAGACATTAACTTAAGCTAACAAATAACCAAACAATCAACCATCCAACAAATTTAGCACATACTCAAACTCAAATTCCAAACAAACATTTTATCAAACATATTGTAAGCATAAAATGAAAGCAAAGGGTTTAAGAAAATGCTCATTCAATTGATGAAGTTCCATTGAAGGCTAAAAGTTTGTCCATCATTGTTTAAAAAATCTTTAACAATAAGCAAGAAGGAAAACAACAAAACTAAAATCTAACCTAAAAAGAAAAGAGAAAACCTAAACTAAAAAAGAAAATAAAAAGAAAAGAAACCTTAACCCTAACCTAAAACTAAGGAAAAAGATGATAGAAAACCTAAGCAAAAAAGTTCCATTTTCATACAGCCAAAAGTGGATTTAAATAGCTTATTACAACCTAAAATTTTGAACCAAAATGCCCTTAAGGGCTTAATTTTGATTGGTGTGGGTATTAGACAAAACCTATCTCTGTAGTCATTTTTTTTCGCGTCAGGCAGGATATCGTGATACCGCAGACAATCTCCAAATGGGGGGTTTCCTTGAGGCTTGCATATTGCGATACCCAAAGAAGATGCCGTGCTACCACTGTAGGTGGTCTTCATTCTCGTCATTTCAGGCCTGTCTAAGGTGCTGCGACTTTCAGGCTTCGATGTTGCAATACCACTGCCTTTGGTGATGTTTTCGCTCAAGTTCGGGCTACCAATAAGCTCCTACAACACTCAATCAACCATTAGGGTCTCTAATGGCATAATTGGCCAATTTGGATCATAAAAATGAGAAAAAAAAGGTATTTACATTTATTCAATTGAAAAAACTAAAATTAAGCTAAATTACTAAAAAAAACACTTAAATTGCTTAAAAATAAGCTCGTTAAGTGACACGGGAGCCTAATTTGACACATCAAATTATGGCAGATCAACAATTTGATAACTGTTGTAGAATCAAGTAAAAATATCCTGTTCAATTTGTTATCAACTATCAATCATCTCAAGCTCAAGATCAGTGTAGTGATTGAAGGCATTCCTTTTTAATGACCGGATGAACCATTTTACCATGAGATCTACTGTAACATCCTGCCCAGTGAAGTCCTAGTGTTCTAATATTTTTTATCGAAATATGGTGTTTAGAACAAGTTCTAAGTGGGTAAGGTATTAACTCTGACTAAGTATGTAAGTCCGCGAGTGCACATTTGGGCGAAGTCTGTGTTAGGCGAGCTTGGTGGTTTGGTAGACTCCTCTGTAGAGTATACACCACCTCATCTATTAGACGAATATGTTAAGTCCTTAGCTTGAAAGAACCATTTACTATATCATTATATTATTATTCTAGTTGAACAATTTAGTTAGACAAATAAGAATTGGTTAGAAAAGAACTAAGTTATTGTAGTAAATAAGACTCACATTTATGATAAGAGAAAAAGTTCTTAGTCATAGGAATCGAGGAATTTTAGTGGGATAATCAAACTTATCCACTAAACTCAGCTTCTGTGTATAGTTTTATAAGGTTAGTATTGGCTTCTTAAGCAAGTTTTACATTTTATCTTACACCTATATTTTTTCTACACCTTTCTCTTGGAAAACCTAATACTAGAGACCTGCTTAAAGATTTGGGTTCGTTGTATTAAACCAACTTTTTAGTTGTTTAGCACCTGGTAAATATCGATGAAATTTAAGTTATTTTCATGGTTATTTACATGACCTTTGAGCTTCACGCTTTAGTGTCAGTTTTGAGTATAATGAAGGAAACTTCCTAAATTTGGGTTTTGTGATGATGTTACTTACAAGTTTGTTTAGTTTCTAGTACACAGTGTGATAATTTTAACTATTTATATTATAGCTCAAGACACCCCTGAAGGTTCTCGTGATAAAGGCAAAGGTCCTGCAATTTAATCTTGTGTTTTCTAGTGAGTTATTTTTTACTCCATGTGCATGTAATGCCTTTGTTTATGTTTGGGTTTAAGATAAGTATACATATTCTATGAAGATGAAATATTTGTGCAAAAATGATTGATACATGTTGTAATTAGTTTGGTTTGGTCTGTCTATGTTAAGGATGTAAGAATCTTCCTTCGTGTTTAAGCCACTACCCCTTGCTTTTGAAATGAACGATATGATATGAAACATGAGAACAAAATTCATGGTTTTTCCTTCAATGAAATGAGCATTGAACTGGCATATCACAATATATGAAAATGGTCGTGCAGCCTCTGGTAGGGCAAGTATTGTTGCAAACTAGATTGGAAAATCATGATAAAGGAAAATGAATGAACGAATGATATGGCTCTGAATATGGACCAAGGTTTATGGCTAAATCAAGGAAGGTGGTCTGTATGATTGCATGGGCATAGTGTACATGCCCAAGGAATAGTGTTCTATGTATAGCCTATTTGTGTTTGGTATTTGCCAATTGACGAACTGTGTGACTGTACTGAGTTGGAAAGGTTTACTTGAATTATATGTGACTATTGCAATGTGTTCCTTTAGAACTCACTAAGTTCTTTGATTTTACTTAGTTACCTTTCCTTCTCAGGCCTGCTGACAAAGTAAAAGAATCTCTGAAGACTACGCTAAAGGACTATTGTCGCCATGAGACTTCTTATATTTTGTATTATGCATAACATGGGGGTGGTGTCAAGACATTTACATTTAGAATAATGTATTTTTTTTATCTAAACTCATGATCATGAATCTATGGTTCCAATGAAACTTTAGTAAAGTATTTATGGTTTTCAAAGTGTATTATCTTATTTATCCTTGGATGAAAAATAATTTATATTTCATGCTAATTTAAATTGTGGTGTAAATTGGTTTACACTAGATACAATTTTTAAAGATAATGGTTTTAAGACAGTGACACATCATTTTTGGATCCTCTTTAAGGATCGAGTTTGGAGTGTTACATCTACATCTATGTGAACGTTATTGTTGGTTTCCACAAAGTGCATAACATGTTGGCATGTATTTCATTTGTCATCGAACTGTTGGAACATGGGAGGTTAATAAAATTTTAACATCCTCAAACAATCAATCTTTTAAGAGTATGACTTTGTGTATGTGTATGAAGGTGGATAAACAACTTTAGATTGATACTTAAAAATTTTCTTTATTAACACTTAAGCTAAGCATAAGAGACTTTCTGCAGTCCTTCGACAAGTTTGGTAGAAATTGCACCAACTTCTTAAAGAGTTTGATATTGAATTTCGCCAACAGGAATTTTGTTATTTTCACTTAATCTTTCAATTTGTGCCATCATTAAAGCAAGTTGATCATCCATTCCATCAATGCTTGTTGAACTTTTGCAAAGAAGCCACATGTTCCACAAGCAAAGTAGTGTTAGTCGTTGATATTTTTCCTCTAACTTTTGAGTTTGAGAAGACTTGAGTTAGATTGTTGATGAGGTTCTTCTTATAGGCCATTGCAACTTTGATAAATTTAAATCTTTAAAGAAAAGATATGAAAGGCAAAGATTGTGGCATTAGGCACATATAAACTTTGTACACATTTTTTTTTTCAAAATAATTTGGAAAATTAGAAACAAATAAAATTAATTTTATTATTAAACTTGAAAGTTAAAATCTCGTGTAGTTTCTTGAATGCAAAGAAATGCTTTGGTACTTTTCTTCAACAAAGCTTATATCTAAAGGTCATTTAGACTTTGTCTTGGATGAATGTGGTCTACTTCAATGGTTGTTGAAACTTGATCTTGATATTGGGTATGGAGACATGAACAACCTAGCTTAAGTGGTACCCTACTTGTAGGTAAGTGCCTTATATCCCTTAGGTTGGTGGATCAAGTCCCCCGTGTGTAGGTGATTTACATAATTAACTTTACGCATTTACTAACCGTTATCCTGTGAACCTTACAAATTGTATCTCCACCAACCGAGACATTTCCCTTCCATGGACACTTAGGGCTCTTGGCGGAGACGGGAGACAAAATCCCACCAAGTAAAATACTAACCATTATTGAGAGTTCAATCGGTTACTTAGCAAATGACACTTCAAAAACTTTCTTTAGAAGGAATTGGAAGTTCCCTTAACAAATATATATATACACTTTATTAAGAAACTAAAAATTAAGGTTTTTTTATACAAAGACTAGAATCACCTATAACTTTTCTCAACCCTTAAATAGAAGGATAAATGCGCTTTAGCGTGGTCGAACTCGTATTCTCCTGTATTGACAATAATACCAATGCCAACCGAGCTAAAACTAAAAATTAAGTTATATATATGTGTGTGTGTGTGAAAATAATATAGAGTATAGTTAAATCCTAATGGTGCACCAAAAGGAATTGATATCAACATGTACTAATACTTAGAATACTTCGTGAAACATAAACATGTTCCAAAGACAGGATTAATTAGTTTAGGTGATAGCAGTTAATAAAGGGTCTTTTATGTTTCTAATAATAAACGAAATTGTTATGAACTAGAGTTATGGGTTTATAGTCCTTTATCTAAGCTAAAAAATTTGTACAAGGAGTATAAATTATTAGTTTTCTTAAGATATTTGTACAAAGTATATCTGATGATCCAAAAAGCATGAATCTGAAAACAATGAAACATGACTAATGAATGAACTATCTATCCTAATAATATTCAATCCCTTTGTTTCTAGACCACCCAACTTCAACTGCTGTTTATTTATTATTATTTTAGTTAATTTTGATGATTAATTTTTAAAAGGAACCAAATTAAATTTTTAAACGGAAATACTAATTAAAACATCTATTTAACCATATTATCCTGGCAACACATGTAGCAATCTTCTTGTATTTTATCTTTGACATGATATTATTTATTCTATATGTCGCACTAATAAATAATTTAAAAATATAAAAGTATCCAATATTCAAAAATTATAAAAGTTCATAATTAAAAGAAAAACCATAAAATACGTTAATTATAATGGAAGTTGTCATTTTAAAAGTTTAACATTTTAATCATTTTTTTGTTTTGAAAACAATGGACTCTTTTAAAATATGAATAGTCAAATTTAAATTTTTTCAAAAATTGATAATAATAGACAAATGATATGCCAAATTAATAATACATGCAAATTTGAAAACTCGTGAATTTTGTCTTTCTCCTTGTAAAATCCATCGCTCTCCGAGGAACTTTGTCTATTATCTTTGTCTAAACATAAAACAGATCCAGTCCTTAGAGTTGGTGTGCTATATTTTCTTGGAGATTTTTCAGAGGGCTGTTTTTGTCAATACCTCGTAAGGTTTTCAAACTACATAATATTGGAGATATTTATTATTGCCTGCAATAATCAAGTGGCGTGGCAGAGACCACACATCTTTTTCCCCAAGTCAAAATATGATATTATAATTTAGAAGTGATACAGTAATGACATTTTATGTAAAATATTTAAATTTTATTTATGAAATAAAATATATATAATTTAAATTTATTTTATTTTATTATATATACAAATAAATAACAAATAATTGTTGATGTAATGATATAATACATACCAAACATGAAATAAAATGGAGATGAAATATACCAAAAAGATTTGCAAATCAAGCAATCCTTTCTTCTCCTCTATAGCATTGCATTCAATATCTCAATTTCTCTTTCACTTTATCACCATCATCACTCACATTTATAGCCTCATCAACCACATCCTATGACTTAAGCCTTTAGGCCATCATCTACTTGAAATTTCACAATTCAAAAACTCATTTTAATGTTTGAACAATAGAATTGGATTTAAAGAATTGTCTTTCCGTGGGTCAAATCTCTTGCCACTTCAACATTTCAACCCTTGGATTCTTGTGTGATTAACTTTATAATCTATTTCTCTCCACTTCTCGATTCCGCCATTCAAAGTCACAATAAATCTCTTTTTTAACTCTCAAAAATCTCATCATCAAAATGAGAGCCATCCAATCTCTTTCCCTGGTTATTTCTCTTATATTGCATGGGATATTTGGAGGAAAATATTAGGGAATTTTTTCCCCAAAACTTTTAATGCTACACTTTGAGGTAAGAAATGAGGTTTTAGTCTTAGCTTCCATTATTGGGCATCATTTTTTTAATGTAACTAAATCAAGAACAAAAAAAACAAAGTTGGCTCGCGAGTTTTGCAACAAGAGGTATTACTTAAGTGATCACATGAAGAACAATAAGAAATATGCTGAAACAAAGGAAAATTGAACAGAAATGTCCATAAACAAAGTTATCTCCGAGAAACATCAAGAGATACATAGAACAACTTTTATTACATTTTCAAATGCTCAACACGATGGATGGAAGGAATGACTTTGCTTACAAAACATATTCCAAAGACCACTATGGTACTTTACCAAAATTATCTCATTTACTCAACTAGGACAAGAATTTAAACAGTAGGAGGAGAAAAAATAAAGTGAAATGGGCTTGCCTCACCACTTTAGCAGTGGCAACCCTAAACCATGTCCACCTGTCTTTTAATTATATTAAACGTATATCTCATCATCACAACTCCGGCAATATCGTCGTCCATATTTTAATTTATCAGGTAGTAGTACAAAGTAAAATTAATATTTCAAAAAAATTAATTTTATTAATAACTAAATATAAGATTTGTTTTAAATTTTTTTAAAAGGCGCATTTTAGCAAAACCCGGCACTGTCATCGCTGCTACTGTTGGAAGCTGGTGGAATCTCGAAATGCCAAAGTCTCCCCTCGCTCTTCACCAAGTACTTCCGGCACAAAAATTCCTCGGCGAAAACTTTCTCCACTCGCCGATTAACATCGTGCAAGAACACGTGCGTCACACCCGACCCTTTCCTGTTCCTCGCCATCACAGCCGCCGAGAATATCGCCGCCATCCTCCCTGGTGCCTCCGGGAAGTATCCACGAGGCGCATCGATCATTATCAAATCCCACTCGGTATCGTAAAACTCATCGGGAAACCCCGTTAACGCAAGCCTGCACTTTTCGTTTCCGCGTAAGTAAGCTTTCGACGGGTAACAGCTCGGTTCCGATCGATAATGGATGAGTAGATCGTCAGCTTCCTTGAGCTCCGTACGGTACTTTACCGCGTGAGCTTGGAGGATCGGGGCGTCTTTGAGCACAGACTGAACCCATTTGGGATCCTCTTCCAGGAAAATAGTGTTGCCATTGGGATTGAGGGAGGTCCACATGAGGGAGTCGTAGCCGAGCCCAAAGACGAGGAAATTACAAGGAGAGCGTTTCTTGAGTACGTCAAAGGTTACGGAGATCTCCTTGAAGTTCTGCTGCGGGACTATTGATGAAGTGGCGTAGTGGATGATAGCTTGGAGTTGGACCGGCGAGGAGGAGTATTCCTCTACGGCTATGGATCTGGTTTTGGCGAGCGAACATAGTATGGAGTAATCGGCGGTTTTTATGAAGCTCGAGATAAGTATCGTCCCGGCAATAAAGCCGGCTATGGTAATAGGCATAAACCATCTTTTATCGGCGAGGAAATGCCGATTCTTTGTAGTCTCTTCTCTTTTCATTTCTTGAGTTTTTTTTTTTTTTTTAAACTGAAACAACCAAAAAAAGAAAAAGTGGCTTAAGGTCCTCCGGCTGATTGGCTTACTTTGGTTATATAGGAGAGGAACAAAGAGACATAAAAGGGCTAACGCGTTTCGCTTTGAAAAAATAAGGTTTGAAAATTAGGATTTTCTTTAAAAAAAAGTTAAATATAAAATTAGTATCTAAATTTGTCTATATTTCTTAAATTGGTACTTATAATTTTTTTTTTTACTTAAATTTTTTTAGGTCAATTATATTAATACCAGAATCTAATATTATTACTTTTTTGCTGACGTAGCAACATTGACCACTCGTACGGTCCCATGTGTCATCCTCTTTGTATCTCTTTTTTCTTTTTCTTTTTCTTTTTCTTTTTTTTTCTTTTTCATTTTTCCTTATTTTTTTTTCATTTTTTTTCATTTTTTTTCTTACCTTGGCTATCACATTGTCTTCTTCATCTCTCGTTCCTCTTTTCTTCATCACGATTCCATTCCTTTTTTTTTTTTCCGTTTCTCCTCCTTTCTATCTTCTCTTCTTCCTCTCCTTATTCCTCTTCTTCTAACCCTAGCTGCTGTCACCATGAGTCGCCACCATCAATGGCCTTTCCGACAAATTCGACCATCAAAACACTTCTCTTTTCCTCGTCTTCTCAAATTTTGCCTTGTATTTTCAAGAAAATCTCTTTAAAGCCGAAAAAAAATCAATGCTTGATCCTTGAGTTTTCTAAACTATACTCTTCGCTTGTTGATGAAAGGCAAAGGAGGCTTCTAATGAGGTTGAGAGCAAGTTGAGGAGTTAAATGAAGCAATAGCAGCGTCGTTGCCAATGCAACAACAAATAATTGGTTTTCTTGGAGCCTAGTAGAAGTTCTTCTGGTCACAGGTTAACAAATTAAATAGAGGAATTGCCCTTATTGTTCATTAGATCCATAGGATTTTTAGGGTCTTCTAAATTATTGTAGTTTTTTTTGAGTTCTTGCTCTCTTTCTAGGTTGTAAATTTCTTATTTTCAAATAATTTTAAATTCTTTTAACTTTTTAGGTTCTTGCTCTTATTTTGGGTTTTTGTTATCATATTAAGTTGTTATTTTTTTCTAGTTGAAATGGTTTTGGGTTGAAAATGTTAGGTTATTTGTTTGTTGCTGAGATTGAATTTGAGAATATATTGGGTTCTTTTTTTTGTTTTTGTTTTTTTAAGATTTTGAGTTCTTTGTTTGTTATTTGTTCTTTGAATGTGTTGGATTCTTTATTGTTTGTTATTTGTGTAACATCCCGAGATCGGGTCTAGAAGTTTTAGCCTTGCAAGTGAGAGTTCGTTAGTGCTTCGGCGAACTAGGGAGTTTGCTAAAAAAGTATCGATAAGGAGTTCGCTAGTGTTTCAGTGTTGCAATAAATGCCAAAAGGTTGCGGTAAGGGGGTTTGCCAGATTTATTGAAAGCCGGGTTCGCCAGTCTGTTTGGTGAGCTGGAGTTCGCCAGTCTGTTTGGCGAGTTGGAGTTTCTCCAGTTTGTTTAGCAAGCTAGGTGTTAGATAGGTAAGTTGCGAACTAGGGGTTTGCTAGTCAAAGTCAAAGTCAGACTCAAATTAGGAAACAAATATATTGTGTATCTAGGAATACTCATGAGAATTCTCTTATTGATATTTTGTTGTCAAGTATCTATTTTGAATCAAGTTCGTAGCAACCAAGGTAAGCCTCTGTTTTGTTTAGGTTGATTGTTCAGAAAGCTAGGTTCGCTTGCATGTGTGAATTCTATAAGCTTTGTCTGTTTAAGTAATTCGTGTGTTTATGTATTTTGTGAACCAATCCGACCATCTACTAGTAAGGACAAGGGAAAAGCCAAACTTGTTTAGTTTTTCAGTCAAATCAGTGAGTACTTAAGAATTACCATGTGTGTGCAAACTTTTATGTTGTTTTTTCTAAAACTTAAGGCTTTCAAACTAAGCTCTAAGAACAAAGTTTTTTTGAAAACTCTATTTTAAGTTCTGAAACTCTATTTTGAAGATAAGTTTTCAAGTCATGTTTTTAAATTTATGTTTTAAAGATTAGTTTTACGCGTGCTCCTATGTGAGCCTATGTTTCAAGATATTCTTTTAAGATACGATTTTATAAATTGTGTTTTTATGCACTTAGGTGCGAGCTCTCTGAACAAGTGTTTTTCAAGCAAGCTCCCTATGCTAGCTCTATGTGATAAGCTTATGTGCATTCTTATTTGCGAGCCCTTATGTTGGATATATTGGAATACCAAAGGATTGTCAGTACTAGCTTTTAAGTTTTGTGACTTTGGGAGTTGAGGCCCTGGCACATATGGAGAGATAAGGGAATGTCGAGCTGTGCTCCATTCAATAGGTCATGTTGGTGTATATGAGAGTGCATTGCTTCGCACTACACTTATGAGACATGTTAAGGACTCTTTGAGTTATTCTGAGGCATTATAAAGAGATTCGCATATCCAATAGATTCTAATAAGTGTGGACAAGAACATGTTTTATGTTTCTCAGCCATTCTGATAAGACAAGTGTGTAAGCATGTTTCACGCTATTTGAATATCTTTTTTCAAACAAGTACAAGTTAAGTTTTTAAGTATGATTTTCAATAGGTATACGCGAAACTGTTTTCAAACTTATATGTTTTTTGACAAGCAGGATCTACGAAATGGTTCTCGCACCTTCATTGCGAACCCAACACGCAACACGATTTTCAGACTAAGTCATTTTTCTATTTTAAACTTTGTGTTTTTAGCATACTTTGCTGATTCCTGATTATTCATTGAGTTCTCAATGAACTCACCCACTCTTCCCTTACTTTGCAAGTAAGTAGGTCGTGGATGGCAAGGGCAAGGTAAATGACTTCGTGAAGCTCATACCTGAATAGATATCGGCGAACCTAGGAAAATAGGTGATAGGGTTTTATTTATGTGGGTTTAGACTTATTACGATTTAATTCAGTTAATGGAACAATTTATTTAAAGGTTTAAGTTTATTTTCATTCTGTGAACCTTAAGTAAAACCGTTGTTATTAATCTCTTCTCAACCTGAATAAAATTTGATGCTTTTTTAATTCTCCTTGCTTGCCAACCATGTTATATTATTTAAGTTTTGCTAAGTATGTAATAGTATTATTATGTGAGCTCATGCCTTGTGATTTTATGTAAACATTATATGTTACTTTGATATGCGAACCTATGTATGAACTCATGCTTTTATGCTATACTACGAACTCATGTGTTATTCTGTTAGGTGAAACTATGTTGTTTGATGTACGCAAGTCTAAGTCGTGGTGCAACTGTAATAATAGCTTTCATGTACTTGTATCTATTTTTGAAAGTATGTACCCTAAACACCCTGTTTATATCTTGCATGTGAACCCATAAGTCTTTTTATTAGTTGACATGCGAACCCTACCTGTGTATATTTACTAGCTCGCATGTTTTATACTTTATGTATGAATTATTTCCGCTGTTGTGCTATAACTTAGCATAATATATAAGTGGTGCGTTGGAGGTTAAGTTGGGAGTTAACGGAGAGTCACTTCGGTGGCTAATGTAACTCGCCAAATTAGGGTCGAACCTACATGGTCAGCTTTGGGGTGTTACAATTTGTTCTTTGAATGCGTTGGGTTCTTTGTTCATTCTTTGTTCTTTTAAGATGTTGGGTTCTTGTTTTTAAGATTCTGGGTATAAAATCTTTTTTGAGCACTTGATTTTCTATTTGTTGAAGAAGACATATTCGCTTCTTTTCTTCCTTTAAAATATGTTTTATGAACAGATAAAACAAAAGAGATAGAAAACAAAGAGCTTAGGTAGAAAATGAAACAGATGGCGAAAGGTAAAAAAATGAAAAACGAAAGAGATAAAAGTGAGGTAGAAGACGATGGTGAAAGGAAAAATAATTAAAGGGGGTCCGATTTGCAGCCACAGAGAACGGCATGTGGCGATGCGCAAATGGCTAGAGCTGCCACATTAGCAAAAGAGTAACGACGTTAGGCTCAGGTACTAATATAATGGATGGAAAAAAATTTTGGGTACCAATCTGAGATAAAAAATTTATACGTACCAATTTGAGAGAAATAGATAAATTCGAGTAATAATTTTATATTTAACACCCTTGAAAATAAAGTTTTCAAATTTGAACTAATGAACATTTTAATGAAAGAACTTCTGAAGTTTTTTTTTTTTTTCAAATACTTGACTTTTGTAACTTGGACTAATAGTAAAATATATTATACTTTTAAAAAGACGTGAATTTAAATTTTAAAATATTATTATTAAAAAGTAATCACAAATATTAAATATAAATAATAAAATAGACGTAAAAAATTTTAAAAAATACAATTTATTGGGTGAAAATTATTGAGATTATTTAACTCACTCAACTATTCGAAAGTTTTTATTTAAGTCACTAGATGCTAAGTTTTTTTTTCTTTTAAGTTCAACTAGTGAGCTCCAAGCAACTATTTGATTATCAGTACGATAGATCAATACCCTTCGATGAGTAGAAAGCATACATTAGATCCAAGTTAACTTGACGATCAATGTTGGAGATTGAAGAAGAAATCTATTTGGATTTTTGTTCGTAGATTCATAACGTTTAAAATTGTTTCAAAAAAAATTGAACTATAAAAGAAATGAAGAAGGAAAGCTTTCAATTGGTGCAGGTGATGCAAATAGAGAATGTCATACAATAGTATTTTTAGTAGTCTAATAATTTAAATAAAAACTTTCAAATAGTTTAATAATCATTTTATAACTTTTTAAAATTGAATAATTTAAATATAAATTTATTAATAATTTAATGAATTTGAGTATAACTTTTGAAGTTGGCACATTCGGACGAGGACTTCCAGTAAAGTCGGTTCTTAGAGATGTCGACTGAAAGTCAAAGGTGCGAACTTCCATTTACACTGTAGTACATGACAATGGCAGTAGCAATGAAGAAACATGCTGCAAAATTTTTCATGGTAGCAGCAAGCATGCTGCAAAAATTTAAAACCTGCAGAGAAATAATGGAGACGTACGTAGGTCACTGGTTAATAATTTTTAGTGGTTTTATTATATTCTTTTAGAACATTTTTAGTAGGTATTCAATTTAGTCCCTTAATTATCTTGACGATATAAAGCCACATTCTTTCCATTCTTCCACATTCTTTTCATTCTTCCAAGAGCTTCTCTCATTTTATATTTCTCTCAAATGCTTAATATATATTTACCAATATTTTTTCTTGTTCTAAAATATTAAATGTAGAGATTAGTTGAAAGGTTTGTTTATTGTTGTTAGTATTTTATTATATTGTTTATTTATTTAAAGGTTGATATATTGTTTTTTATTGTTTATATATTATAGTTTAGGGATAATTACCATGTTAGTATATTATTTTATTAAATGATACTATATTTTTATAATTTATAAAGTGTTTTAAAATATTAGTTTATTTTTTGTTTAGGGTTTAATATATTTTTACATTTTGTACTTTTGTAAATTGTTTCTTTGATTTAAGTTTTTATGGGTTTTTTAACAAATTATAAGAATTTTTGAAGGAAATTTTTATTTTAAATGTTAGTTTATTGTTATAATTTAGATTATTGTTAGTTTGAATTTTATTAGATTGTTATATTGATATAAATTATTTTTAAAGTGATTGAAAAATATATAGTTTATTAGTTATTTAAATGTTATTATATTGTTATATTTTAGTCATTTGTATTTTTTTCTTTTTTAAGTTTTATTTCACTATGCTTGATAAACTGAAAAATTAAATGATGAAAAATAAGCATTGAAAAAGTAAGTACTAAAAATTAAGTATTGAATTTACATTATAAATTTTTGTATACTACTTAAAATTAATTCTTGAGTATAATTAGATTGTTTCATTAAAGATAATGTAATCTTAAATGAAAAGAATAAAATAAAAAAAATTGAATTTATTCTCTCTCTTTTTTGTGTGTAAAAACTTGCATAACTAAAAATACCTAACTATACTACAACTATTTTATTATACCAATACACCTCCTAATGTTCTTTCAGAATCTAATTTGCGTTCTCTAGATGGGTCCCACCTTTGAGTGTCAATATACTATTTTGCCCAGCTTACTAAAATCTTAATGGTTTCCATACAGCTCCATGGAACTCAATGGAAAATAAAAAGGTTTCTATTCTTCCATAAACGCCATACTATCAGGCCAAAGAGAGTGGCCTAAAGAACCTCAATCCTTGGCACCTACTCTCGATTTCCCAAATTTGTCCCAACTCACTCTAAAAGATTTCTGGAGAAAAACTTTGGTTGACGATCTTTAGGGACTAAATTCGGCCAAACTTCTTTAGTAGCCTGACACTCACTGAGGACATGCAGGGCATCTTTTATATTATGATGGCAAACTAAACAAGATGCATTTTTGCCAATTCCCCTTCAAGGTTAGTAAGCAACCGTTGCCTGTAAATGAGCCACAGAAAAAAAAACGTATATGGTGTGGTCCTTGATACTTCCATATGGTCTTCCACCTCTTGTCTTGTGTGTTCCACGTACTTTCTCTTAGCATTTAATAAGCACTTTTAACCAATAAGCCTCCATTCGAAGTTCTTACCCAAAAGATTTTGTCCGACCCCACTAAAGGATGTGGGCGAGGTAAACTCACAATCCTTCTAACGATTTCTTCTGGCAATTTTTCCCTAAATGTTTCAAGATTCCATTCTCCTTCTTCTGACACCATATCCCTAAGTTTACAATCAGTAATTGGTCTATCCATGGGGAGTACATATAGTATCAATGGCCTTGTATTTGGAACCCAAGCATCTTTCCAACAATGAATCGTCATTCCCGTTCCAACAGCCCAACAAAGATTCTCTTTTAGTAGAGGCCAAACCTTCGCAATTGCTCTCCACACTGCTGAATAACTCCCCATTGTAATGCTTTCAGGAATTATCTCTTTTATCCTATATTTTGATCGCAAAACACAAACCCATAGCACATCATCGTTGAAAACAAGTTTAAACCTCAATTTTAATAGAAATGAGGCGTTTTGATCTTCCAGATGCCGGAGACCCAAACCTCCGCATGCACATGATTGACATATTGACGCCTAATCTACTAAAGCCATTTTCCATCCTCTAGTGGTAGATCCCCAAATGAATTGCCTTGCCAGACATTCGATCTCTTCACAAACTCCTTTCGGAATCCGCATGGACTGCATAAAATAATTCGGAATAGAAAGAAGAACTGATTGTGCAAGGGTGAATGTTTCTGCCATAGAGAGTTGTTTCGCATCCCAATTACATAACTTGGATCAAATCTTCTCAACCAAAAATTGCACCATAGAGTTAGTAATTCTTTTGTGGAATAGCGGAACTCCAAGATACTTTCCCAGTTCTTGAACCTTCTGAAAACCCAACGCCAACTTAATCTGTCACTTAGGTTTTCTCCCACTCCTTTGGAGAAGAACATGTTGGTTTTCCTTGCATTAACATGATGACCTAAGAAACTAAAGAATTGATCAAGAATGTTTTTAGCAACAAGCCATGCTTTATATCTATTTTTAAGAAAAGCACTAGATCGTCTTCAAAAAACAAATGTGATAAAGCTGGCCTTATTCTTGATAGCCTAATAGGACTCTATTCACCAAAATTTATTGCCGATTGAATGTTATGCCCTAACCACTCCATGCATAGCACAAACAGGTAAGGTGATAGAGGACATCCTTACCTTAAGGTGATAGAGGACATCCTTACCTTACTTCTAATTTACTGGCTCGAACTTCTCAGTGGGTACCCCATCCCATAGGATTTGCATAATAGAGGTTGATATAGCAGACATGATTACTTTCTATAGATAATCTAGTATACTGACTGCTTGAATAGGGCTATCAATGAAATCTCATCTAACTCTATCATATGCTTTTTCCAAATCAAATTTAACTGCCATCCACTTTTTGTTCTTTCCTCGCATAGAGTGAACGACTTCTTGAGCAATGATAATATTAACCGAGATGTTTCTCCCAGCGATGAATCCAACCTACTCTTGTGCAATAATTTTGGGAATGACTATTAAATCTGTTAGCTATAATTTTCATCACCAACTTATAAAGGATGGTACAGAGCCTGATAGGTCAAAATTGAGAGATTTCCTTAGGTTGTGTCATGTTTGGAATAAGAACAATGAGTGTATTGTTTAGTCCTTGGTCTATAGGTTGTCCATTGAACACTCCTTTGACCCAGTCACAAATTGCACTCCCAATACTATCCCATTGATTCTGAAAGAAAAACGCATGGTATCCATCACTTCCAGGGGCTTTTAATGGTGCTATATCAAAAAGTGTCGTTATGATTTCATTGTTTAAGACTTTTTTCCCTAAAAATTCTTTGCCACTCTATTCCATTTAAGAAAAGCAATGCTGGGGTAACTCCTCCATCCTACTTGGCTTTTCCCTATACAACTTCGAAAGTAGCTAAATGCTTCTAATTGTATTTCATCTGGTTCATATAACCAATCCCTATTATTATTATGTAAAACATTAATACGATTAACCTTCCTTCTGTATATTGTTCTACTATGGAAGAATTTGGAGTTTCTATCCCTAAGTTTGAGACAGTCACACCTAGACTTTTGCTTCCAAAGTATTTCCTCGTGAGTAAGCACTACTTCAAGCTCCTCTCTAATGCCCATCTACTACCTATATAAGGCGTCTGAATTCGGCTTCTTTAGCTCCTTTTGAACCCAACTCAAGGATTTTAAAAGTTTTTGTTTTTGAACCCCACTATGCCCATATACATTTTTATTCCACTTTGTAAGTCTTATGGTGAGTTTTCCTAAGGTGTCACATATATATCCATTATACCTCCAAAATTTCTTAATGGTACTTGAAAACTTTTGATGCTGTGTCCAACTGGCCAAAAACATAAAAGGACGTCCTTTAGGTAAGTTTAGATTCAGACATAAGTTTATGAGAAGAGGCTGGTGATCTGATTTAATCCTCACTAAATGTGTGAACAAACACATTCGAAAATTTTGAACCAATGTCGTATTCCTCGACATTTGATCCAACCTCTCTAAGACCCCTTCCCATTACAAAGTGATAAAAAGAACCTAGATACCCCAAATCATGTAGGTCGTTGGACTCAACAAAATCACCAAAATAAAGACAGCATCTTCTTATGGAATCACCGCCTTTTTTATCATCAGCGGAAAGAATAGCGTTAAAGTCCCCTACTGTCATCAATGGGTCGAGTCAGTAAACCTTTGTTAATATAACAGACTATAACAGATTCCATACGAACACCACAGTAAACTTTTGTTAATATAAAATGGGTATGATTTTGAATAACTTTCAAATGAATCGTTTCTTTCCAACCAATCCAAATACCACCAGAAAAGCCCATTGCTTCAACTCGATGTGAAAAATGAAACCCTGACTTTGCAATTATTTTATCCGCCTTTTCACCACTAATCTTTGGCTCAAAAATGCTAATAATATCGGGTTTTTACTCCCTACTATATTCTTTAAAAGTGCGAGGGAATTTCACATTTGCACATCCTTGACAACTCCAAACAAATATTGATAAGTTTGAATTCATCATCATTAATTTTAAATAAATAAATTTGAGGAGCAATAAGACAAGCCCAATTTAATGTTGCGGATTTTTCGGCCTCTTGAATTTGCACTTGACTCTTCACTAATCTTGCTCACCATTTCTTGATGAAACTGATCCTTTAATAACTCAACTATATTATTACTGATTCAATTAAAGGAACTCTATTTGTTTTCACTTTAAAGGGATTGCCTTTGTCCCTTATTATCTTTTTAAGTTTTTGACTATTTTCGGTTTCATTTAACTTTTCCCCTCCATTGTGCAAAGCTAAAGAATCGCCTCGATAACCCAGCCCTTATTTTTGAGTTTTACATAAATCCTTCTCCTTTAGAAACTTTTTTTCTTTAAACAGAACAACCAAGTGCCTTTTTGGGTCAAGCATGCTATCTTTTGGGGTCACCGCAATCTCCATCAGGCTTCCATTCATAAGCTGCTGACTAGAACGATCATCGGAGCCTATAATGATAGTTGTGCCGCGATCATTTAGTAACTCCTTCTCTCTACACATATAATCTAATTCCCTATTCAATGATTGGCTAGCTACTTCTATCTCCCTATTTCCCTCAGCTCCAAAATCGCTTATTCTGCCGGCGCTCTTGCAATCCCCCCACTTCCACCGCTGCTTACCAGGTTGGTAAACCTTAGCTCATTAACCCTAGAAACCAACCTCTTTAGCCTTGCCTTCCCCGATTCTTTTCCTCTGTAACAGTATCTGAACTTATCACATAAAGCTTCCTCTGTCTGGAACATGTCTTTTCCATAGCGATTGAGTCTGATGAACTCTTGTTCGTATTCCATCATTGACATCTGCCCTTGTTTAAGATGCAAGAACTCATTCTTCATCTTCCCAACATACATTTGATTTACATATATTTCTTGGAATTTCTCCAGAAAGAATTCCTAGTCTATCAGTTCTTTAGAGGTCACATTGATCAATGTCTCCCACCATTGAGATGCCCCCTCATGCAAAAAGACAATACACAAGAAGTTGTCCGCCGGCATACATTTTAACTCCTTCAATACTTAGCAGACATGTGATAACCATTGTTCTACCATTGTGGGGTCATCACCTTTATCTCTTAAAAATTCTTTAGCACCTCTTTTTCTTATCTCTTGCACAAGATCACTCTTAGGTTGACTTGCAGCTGACACTAGAGGTGCAAGAGGTACAAGTCGAAGTATTTCCAGTTGTGGTTACTGAGGTTGTTGAGGTTGAGGCTGGGGTGCTTGAGTTGTCCCCATGAACTGATCAAACATTTGAGTCATCATGGCGAAGAAGACGTTTCGAAAAATATTTCCAGCAACACCCAGATTAGCTGTAGGAGTTTGCTCCTAAGCCGGAGGTACATGGCTTTCAATCCCCTCCATAGTTACTTATCTTGATCTTTCTAAGATTTTTATAAACAACTACAATAAAACTCAGATTAGTTCAAATTACACGGACTAAGCCAAAGTTGTATTATGCATGGCGGGGGATGACATGGCCTTCAATGTTTTGAGAATCAGCTTAATCGGGCTTTGAAATTTAAAACTTGTAACACCCATGCTTAACCTGATCTCCAGATCCGGGTATGGTATGTACAATATAAAATTGTTTAGGTTTAACAAAAACACTTGAAATCTTTTTAAATGATCGAGGTCTTGGCATAAACCTCATTATGAAAAAGACAAAACAATCAAATTAGTAGTACGCCAAGTAAAAGCATCTTTAAATAAAAAATTGGTAGAAACCTTATATAAGTTGGTAGATTTTATAAATTATATGATGAATTATTTACCATACAATAGTTTCAAGTGCATCATTGGAAGTTAAAACAATATTCAAAACCATTTGGCGTATATGTCAAAAGATGATCTCATAAACCATGATTCTTTAGATTAAAATACATACTTTTAGAGTTCACAAAAGTTCTTAAATAACAATATCATAACAAAAATTACAAATTATTATACAGGTTGATTATAAAGCAAATATACACGCCACCCCCAAAAAGGTTATGCATGGTATAGAATTAAACAGATGGCTCACTATCAATAGTTCTTTGGCGTAGTCCCTTCAACAGAATCTCTTCTTTTAGTCAGCACACTTGAGAAGGAAAGGATAATAGAGTAAATTCAAATGAACTTAGTGAGTTCCATAAAGAAAACACAACTAATATACAACGATACTACTAATGAACAAACTTCAATACCATAAGGATACCTAACATTTCAGTGAGGTTCATACACAGTAATCGTAATACGCCCAATGGCATTCACAGAATATGGACAGACTCTATACGCTAACTTAACACGACACATGGGCGGTAACTATCCACCAATTGAACTATAACTTTTACACAACCCATCCTTACGTCAGCCTCGTACCCAAAATTCAGAGTTAGAGTCATATTGATCAGTTGTATTCTTATGCACACACCCTTTAACTTCTCATATCATTTCTGTTCATTCGAGCATGTTTTCTCGTGATTTGCCAATTCAATTTGCAATATAGCTGCCCTACCAAAGGAATAAAAAACATGTCCCCCTTCTTCATCAACACATCTCACAAATCACATATCACATATCATATATTGATAATACTAGCTCATGCAGTAAAAAGGGTGTTTAGTATCGAAACATAAATAGACTATGCCCACACTAATAATGCTGGTTGAACACCACAAGATCAAACACCACACATACGAATTTGAGAATGAATACTTACCTTGAACAATTCATAGAACAATAGAATTTACAACAAAATGAAGTAAAAAGGAACTCACCAGAAAATCTAGTACAATAATCTACTCACCAAGTCCTTTGCCTTTTTTGCTTAGACCTTCATTAACTTCTTAAGCTAAAAGAGAGACAAATACATCTATCAGGTTATCAAACTACTAAAATTTGACATGCATGCATGAATTGGTAACATGCAACACAATTGGTAGCATTTAACCCAGAATTAGGAACTTTCCTTCCTCAAGAACAATTCTAAAACCTATGCATGCATTACTATAAACACGTAATTTCTTTCGATAACGATCTAAAGGTTTGCCAAAAATTACCAGTAATCTGGTGATGACAATGGTGCTAGCTAAATGCTGGAACTCCTTGCTATTAACTCTAACTTAGAATTTTTAAAGTTGTAGTGAAAATGCAAAAAAGGAGAAGAAGTAGAAACAAAAATGCACAAACATACTAGATTGATGTCATTATATATAAATGACAACCAAGAACAAAACTTAGTGGAAAGTCAAAGAATCCCACGATCGCTCTAGAAATTCGAGAAGTAGTAATTAAGTATCAAATCAACTACAGTATCTTAGTTCAATTCTAACTAAGTTTCAAGTAAACTCTAACATCACTTGTTATATCATCGTAACATAGACTAACTACAGAAACAAACTTACCAAGCTATGACTAATGAGTACGCCTAAAACTTCTAAGGTTGGTAGATAACTTAACAGAAGAGTCTATCAAATCTTACAGTTTTCCAAATCACAAATCCCACCTAATACGCCACACAAAATCAAATACTCCACTAATATACTCGATAACTTCCTTTAGCGTAAATAACTATGCGCCAAACAGTAACTCGATAATATCCGCCGAGTGGGTTATTACAACAAGCCTTTTGGAGAGCCCAACCCACGAGGCCACTCTTCGCGGATAACATAGAGAAAGAACTCGTTAACTCTAGAAGAGTAGGCTTATGAACGTTAGAAGAAAGGGAGAGGTATAAATGATCTCCTTCAATTCTTGGGACAACTCCCTGTCCTATTTCTATTGGATAACGAAGGGAGAGAATGGATACTAACCTGTGTCGATATGCTTCCACCAAGAGAAGTAAGTTTGGACTTCTCTTAAAAGGGGAGGGTAATAAAAGGTGCCAATTGGAAAAGTTGGGGGAGTTTGGCGACGAGTGTCAAAATCTGCAAGAAGGGGAGCTGAAGTGGTAGAAGGAAGGTCCACAGCATTGGCAGAGTCCATAGGAGGATTGGGAAGGACTGAAAGAAGGAACAAATGGTGTATTGTAGAACTAGATGCTGGGAATATTGTCATAGGAACTGAAGGAGGAGCAATGGATTTACCCTATAGAAGGATAGGTTGCTTGCCAAGTCTATGGTGGGACAACCTGTTCCTGCTGCCCTCCCTAGTACTAGAGGACTCTCTTTCAAGTCTCGACCTTTGCAGTTACTTTTACCAACTCGTACTCCCGAAGCAACTGCATCCATTGCTTGTTGTACACTCTCAAACAAAAGCTTTATATCCATGACTCTGAGTTAGGACAAGGGTGCCAGGGGCAAGAGATAAGTAGTACCTATAGGAGGAACAGTGAGGTCAACAAAGTTTTCAACTAAGCCTTTACCCGATGACTCACCCATGAACCCCGGAGTTGTGGAAAGCTAGTGGCGAGAAGGATTATTACAGATGGTCTAGAAGAAATACACAGACTCCCTCAATTTTCCAACAAGAGCCCAAGGTAACTCGCCATCAGCCCCAAACAGCCATGCCTCTTTGGCTGACTTAACCATTTTAGGATCTACAAAAAGATAACAGTATGAGAATCATCAACCATTTGGGTTCCTAGTGGAAGATATTTCTAACAGTAAGGAGCCTTTTTAAATCTAAAGTCTGCCCTAGATTCAATTTTTCAACTTGTGCTACTGCGATTTCTATGTCCAGGGGCTGAGATTGGCGGCAAGTAGAATTTGTAAGAATAAACCACTTTGTGGGAAAATCGAAATCGCTAGAAAGATTGCTCTTCACTAAAATAAATTTATTGCAATCTAGATGAAGGTTTAGGGCCTAGTCCTTGAGAATAGGTTAACGACCCTAACGAACACTGAAGTAGACTATTCTAGCTAGAGGCCCTTAAGTCAGGACCTTCAATCGGTAGAAGCCTTAGAAGATGCCAAGCAAGGGTGGCTTATCTCGACTATGGCAGTATAAGAAGTACACCACCAAAGTCCACCAAGATAAACCAGTTAGTTGCCTTGGTGCAATTCCGTACTCCTGGAGTATTGTGCAAAAGAACAGATATAAGACAAGGTGGAAACAACCTTTAGCATGTGGAGGGGTAGTATGAAGCACTCATTGGAATCACTTGGACATCTCTCACTCGTAACAGTCTCAGATTGAGAGGTAAAATTAGGCAACTAGATACCTTAGGCTGCCAAGTAATGTACCATCTTCACTGGAATGATCAATCAACTATACAATGGCACTCTTTTGGAAGTACTAGTCCTTTGGGGTTGTGGATCATATTTTTTGTAGAGGTAGAACTCCTTTGGTGACCCCTTTGAATTCAAGGATTGGAGCTCTTGTCCTCTCCTTTTAACACTGGTGTAACCCCAGACATAATAATTTAATGTGTAATGAAAGAAAAGAAAAATGAAAGATTACCTAGGAAAAATAAGAAGTGATCACAAAGGACGAGTAACTCCGATGAAGGAAACAAGAAATGAAAGAATGGAGATGAAGAAATAAGATTAGGCTTTATAGGGAAACTCAAACGATAAGAGATTTGGGGGAGGGAAACTTGATTCAGATGAAAGGATTTCTCCTCTATTGTGTCTCGATTTAAAGAACCAAACTTTAAGAGGAGCTTGGACTCAAAAAGGTAACCAAACTGTTCAGATCCCTGAACTTACTTTTTACACCTATTGATTAGGGGAAAGGTTTTTCCTAAGCCCATGTAACCCAAATAGCGAGAAAACCCACTAGAGAGAGACATCCGTCAAGTATAGGCCAAAATTAATGTACATTTATATAGTCTTAGTAAAGAAACTTTGGCTTTAGGGACGTTTGGCATTAGGAGTAAGCCAGAGGCTCCACCAGGATGATAGTAGGGCTAACCTTAAATTTATTAATCGCTACAAATGGAGGTTGAGCAGACCAGCTATTTAAGTGGGACGATTTAAGGGAAAAGTTAAGATAGTGGTTAGTGCAAAAGCAACAGGGAATTATCGTGGCGACCTCCCTTGAGTTGAGAAAGGAATAAATATGCCCAGAGCTCATTTTTAGAGCATTTCACAAGAAGAAATTTCGAGGATGAAATTTTCTTTAAGGGTGGGAGAGTTGTAACACTCAGTTATCATTATTGACCAAAAAATTAAGGATATTTAGGATAAAATTGAATGGATCGGTGAAGTGTCAAGCTTCTTAATGAAACCCAAAAATTTGAGTGGCTGAATTACGATTAGTTGGGCTTTTATTCTGGTTTGGTTGGGATGGAACCGATTAGTTCCATAGTGGGAGACAAAATGATTAGCAATGATAGGCAAAAATGGACTAGGAGACTGTGCAACCTTAGATATATATTGGGTAGAGAAGAGAGAATTCTCTAAAATTTAGCTAGAATCTCTTTATTGTCTACAATGTCTTCTTCAGTTGCTCTGAAGAAGAAGAGGATCAAGAGAGATTTAAATGGAGCAGAAGTTGTGAGAGTTAAAGCCTGAAAGTAGAGGAATCGAGGAGCTGGTAAGGTTTTTAACCTTTCTTTGCTTGAAAGTTTGAGAAAAGAATGAGGTTTATAAATTCTAATAGGTTTCTATAAACTAGGTTCTGGGTTGAAGGTTGAATACCTTTGAATTAATTGATAAATGATTGCTATGCTTAGCTGTCAAAACGAAAGAGGCTCTAGCATGGACAAGCTAAGGGGTTGACGATAAAAGAAGTAAGGTGAGCTTTTGCACTTTGTCTTGAGCGGTTGATGAAATTGAGTTGTTAAATGATTTATGTTATAACTATTTTGGGTTATTTGAGTTTGTCGATGAGTGCAAAAAAAATGTTGACTGGGCATGCTATGAATGTATATTCTTGTGCAAGTATGTGAGTATTTCTATGTATGATCATTGAATGTTAAATGGATATTGCATGGTGTTGAATATATGACGTACTTTGTGTCATGTATCAAGTATCTAAGTTGTATGAAAGATGTGAGCATCCTGTATGTGGAGTATGGAGGTATATTACCTTAACAAGGTAGATGAAGTTAGGAATATTGTAGAGTATAAAGGAATGGGCAGATGGATAGGAAACTGGAATTTCAATTAGATTTGAAAGTTGGGTGTTGCTAGGTGGAAACTATGATGTGTGAAGCTCTGGGCCATGCGGAGGGGACACTATAGTGTTCAAGTATCAAGGTTAGAAGTGGGGAGGAATGGATGGACTATAATAGGGATACAAGGGAGTCTGGCTATATTGTGGAATGAAACTATGACAAAGGTTATCGACTGGTCCTTCAAGGCGACACCGTGATGATGGTATACAGGCTCTCGCATTTAGTATAAACAGGATAGTCTGCCAAGAAATTAAACATAGGGTTACAAATGTAAGACCTTAGCTCAACTAAGGCAACCAATAAAGTTCGTCAAGATAGTAAACATGGGGTTACGTGGGTAAGACCATGGCTCAAGAATGGCACTAAATAAATGACCACTTGGGCAGTGATTCAAGAAGCTGACAGGGTAAAGAAAGGAATAATGTTGTATGACTCACACGAAAAGTAGTATGATTGAAAGAATACGGCGTATCTGGGATCGCAGTTATGCGTCATTTTTAAGAATCCGCTAAATTGTTACGGGAAAAAAATAGAAATTGAGGAACTAGGAGGGGAAAACTACAAATTTATGAAATGACCTCTAGGAGGAGCCCGTAGAGTTTTGCTAATAAACCTGAATTGAGGTAATAATGAAATGCTTAAGCGGAACCTAAATGTAATTATTAGTGGGTAGAAAAGGGAAGCCAAAGATGGGTAAGTCCATCGAGGTTCACTTAGAGATAATGATCGCTTGAACTGCCAGACTAGTAGAGTCTATTAGAAATTTACAAATAGAATAATGTTTGATCAAGATTAGGCAATATTGGATAGACCACGTAGGGCATCCAGAAAAAGAAGTCCGCCAAGGACTACCTTGGGCGGACTGTCCGTTGGAAAGTATTGGATGGACGAACAAGAGTAAGGATCCAAATTTAAGGGAGCATAAATGGAGAACATCTTGTGGAAGGCCACAAACTCTATATGCAAGTGTAGGAATAACGATAAGAATTAAGCTTGTTAAGGTAAAAAGGGAACTGGATTGAGGTAGAAACATGCTAGTACTATAATAAACCATTATCGTAAGGGACATACTTATGACTAAGTCTAGAAGAAAGTCCACTAGCGGTGAGCTGCGAAAATGGACCAAGCATCAACCACGCTGGTGAAAATTTATGGAAGGCCACAGATAACAAGGAGTCAGAAATCTCTACTTCAGAAATTTTATCTCTTAAATATTTCAAATTAATGATGTTACATTGCTTCATAAAATCTCACTAAGTTCATCTGAACTTACGACTGTAATGTCGTGGTTGTAGGATCAAAGGATCATAATCGCTAAAGGAAAGGACCAAACTAGACACCACCATATTTGTGCGAAGGGTGTGGTAACTGTATCATGCATATAGAAGGGCATTCCTAGAGGCTACATCTCAAGGATTAAAATTTAGATGTAACAGTGTTAGAAGATTAAGTCAGAATTGTACATACTGCTAGTTTTTAGGTAATGTAGTCAATTTGTAAGAATAGTAAAGTTCGAATGATGAGGATTAAAACTGCAGTTAGATCTTGTAATTTGTTAAATTCAAGTATTTAACCTAATCAGTCTAGAAGTCTTGATTAAGTTATTCGCGTTGCTTGTGAAATTCGGTACCTGGACCCGTGGACCGGATCGGGTATAAGGTGTTATAGTTTTTGCACATAAAGCAAAATGAACAAGCAAATATTGGCTCACTGATTACTGGAAACACTAAAATATATAGATTTTTTAGCACCTTTTGAGCATTAATTCTTGCAGTTTCTAGGTAATTTCTGTCGAATTTTATACTTTATTATAAAATAATTAATTTAAGCTTAGTTTATAAAAGGTTTTGAATTTTAATTATTTTTATAATAATTTTGCATAAATTGGGGCATTTTTGGTAGTTTTGCACAAAGGGTGAAAAATTAGCTCAACAGTCACCTTAAAAGAATTAATCCATGAGGCATCGTGGGAGCTCAAGATGATGAACTAACAACCATGGAGGATTTAAATTTAAGTTTTTGACTACCTCGAATCAATTGGTCCTATTTATTTTTTATCGGGAAAAGTGGACAACCTGAAGTAGAGAAATGAGACCTGAATTGAACAATTGAATTGGAAAGATGGACAAGCCCAAAAGAGCAGCCCAGATTGTCCCATTTTGTTGACCCAATCAGCTAAATTTAGCTAATTTTAACACTTACAAATAAACCCTTGAACTTTTCATAAATGTTGTTCAAACCCCTCACCTTTTCATGCATTCTATTTTTAGCCATAAGCTAAAAATAGCAAATTCAACTCAACCACTCCTTCCACTTAGCATGGTCGACCATGGGAAGGGGGATTGAATGCTATTTTTAGCTAATTTAAGCTATCATCCCCCACTATAAAAATCCCCCTTCACTCCCTCATTCAACACACAATTCATTCATCCACACATCTCTTCACTCATATCACTCTTTAGCTCTTTGCCTTCCCAATTTTCTTTCTTCCCTTGTCAATTTTCCCTTTTGAAAAAGTGCCAGCACACCCCTTAGAGAAGCAGTAATCAAATGTTCGTGATGGCCTTGGATCAATAGAATGAGCAAAGAAGAGAGGAGTGCACTAGTCTAGTTTAGAAAGATCACCGGGATTTGTTTTTCTAGTTCCCTTCTCTTAATATTTTTCAGTTTATGTTATGATCATGATTATGAATATATGTTGTGTTGATGTTCTTGAATTAATTAAAATGACTTAAATTTCATTTGTGTTAGATTAATTGCATCCTATCCACTTACTTTGTTAAAATCATGTTTGTATTGTTATAGGCCTTGGTAGTTTGTTCAGTTAAATAAAATCATGCTTGGTGAATGTTTAATCCTCTAAGGTAGTTCAGGTTAAATTAGAGATGATATTAAATAATACTTTACCATTGCATAACTTGTAAGATTATTGTGATTAAATTGTTTAAATAGAGGAATATATTGTTACATCACTTTATCTTATACTTGCTTATGAAAATTGATTAATTGTTTGAATTGACATAGAAATATGTTTAAGAGATTAAGCGATTTAGTAAGTAATTATGTGTATTAGTTAACAAAAGACCAAGTTGCCATGAAATTATTCGTAACAACATAAACATAGTTTCAATAATTCTAAGTTAAGGAATAAAATTAATCTAACACACTTATATCATATTGATTAAACCCTTATTTAGAAAACGTGCATTGGAATTTTACCTTTTATTTTAATTAAATACTTAGTTAAGTTTTAGTTTTTGGATCACCTCTTACAAATCAACATATTTTTCCTCACTAATTTGTTTAAATCCCACATTTCATAAATATTTTACTGCACAGTCCTTGTGGGTACGATAACTCGACATTATTGTCGCTTTATTACTTGATACGATTGTGTACACTTGCACATTTTCGTCGTTCCTATTACCTGTAACACCCTCAACCCAGTCCAATTTATGAAATCTAGATCTTGTGTATTACCACATGAATACAAAAAAAGCTTAGTCTACTTATAAAATTTTCAATTAGTTTACAAGTTAACTTTATACAAATTCAACTAAATTACATAAATATATATACAATAGGTAGATACAACTGCAGCACATGATAATTTAATTACAAGGATATCTAATTCGAAATCCTAATCTATTACAGGTATCCCAAGATATGGTTTTCTAAGTAGCATTTCAGACTTCGAACACGCCACCAAACTTGCTCTGTATGTATAATAACCCGATTCACCACTTCATTTGGCGTAGTCCTGGCATCATCCCTCTTGGCGCATATTCACATTCAACCTGAAACATAAAGTGTAACTCATGTAAGTTCATAAGAACTCAGTAGGGAATAATCTCTTATACCTTAGTTATCATTTCTGTAAAGTGCTAAGTAGTTCATCACCACCAGCTTCTCTTCTTTCAATATCCACTATCTATCACAATGAGTGTCACACAAATTGAAAAACATTTTCATTCCTTCTAGTTGTTATATCCTAGTCTAAATTCATTACCTTCATATATCAATAACTTCATTCTCTCAAGATCTCCTTCAACTCATCTCGATCATGATCGTTACCCGTATTCTTTGCAAGCCATTACTCAAAATTGTTGTTCATACCTTTACTATTTACAAACAGATGCCCTTCTTCGAATTATCAAAGGCAACCTTTATTTAGATTTGTTCTTTCAATGAAATATCATCCATATCGTTAACTTTTAAAACTATCATCTTCAATTGTTTCTTGAATTTACTTGGTCATTACCTTGAAATAATCAAACACTCTAGCTTATTCTAGTCTCTCTGATCGTGATTAAAGGTCATGCAGGATATGCCATATCACTTCATACGGAGTCCGCCATAAGGGCTTAGTCTTTGATAGTTCACCACAAGGGCTTAGTCTTAGATAGTTCGCCGCAAGGGCTTAGTCTTTCATTGTTCGCACAAAGGCTTATTCTTTTATTATTCGCACAAGGGCTTATTCTTTCATTATTCGCACAAGGGCTTATTCTTTCATTATTCACCACAAAGGCTTATTCTTTCATAGTTCTCCCAAAGGCTTATTCTTTCATAGTTCACCATAAAGGCTTATTCTTTCGTAGTTCACCACAAAGGCTTATTCTTTCCTGACATGTTTACGACATGGATTTGCCTAAAGTCACAATACGTCAGGTTCACCCATCATCGTCCTTGAATACGCAGAGAACCCCATTAGGTAATCGCCATCCTTTAATTCCTTTTAGAGGGTACCATGGCCATAGAATTTTCCCTTAGAGTTTCATTTTAGAGGTCGTGTTTAGAAACCCGACAAACTTCTTTTAGATAACTCCACGGAGAACAGAAACAGACTCTTTATGCATCAAACAAACTAAGCACAATCATCTGAATCTACTAATATAAACCAACATAACACACAACTCATATCATACATTTCAGACATTTAGATGCAACCATACTTCACTCTACATTACTTATACAACATCCATCTCATACTACCTCTTTCATGATCTCAACATTACCATTCAATTAGTTTTCCACAGATATCATGGTCTAAACAATACCTATGCAATAGTCAGTATAAAGACTCACCTGGCCACCACGGATAGAAGCTTGAACTCTAGATTCAACTTCCAACAAAGGATAAATGATATTCTCTCATTGGCATTACATGTTCAACAGAAAAGTAACATGACAACGGATCATTTGTTTAGGACAAATGATTTAATTATTATGTGTTAGTAATTGATTTTTTCATGAAAGAAGATGTAATAGTTACCTTAAGATAAAATAGGATCATATTGGGTGAACAGATTTAACCCAAAGATGTTAAAAGTATCTTATGGGGATAACACACATATGACAATGTCATTGGATGAGCACTTGATAAATAGCTTTTTTAATGGTATATAATGAGACGAGCTTAGTCATGGTACTAGTAGAATGTGCCCATGACTAAATAATGACATAATTAATAGACAAAGAGTCAGAATTTCATTACAAATTATTTGACCCCTAATTTTATATGTCCCGTCAGTTCCTCCATTAACCCAATACAACCTTGATGGTTTGCATTTGAATCGATAAGATGAATATAAGAAAATGAAGAATTAGAGAAATACATCGCATGTATCACTATCTGCATTCATTCTTGCTATAAGCAAGAGATGACTTAGAGGTTAAATTAATTTATTCAACGTATTAAATAATTATAGTTAGGCGTGAAAATTATTATGTTTTGATCACCCAATCATAAAAAGTTATATTATAGTCACTAACATTATCAAGTTGCTAATTTTTTGTCATCATCCATTAACTATCGTTAAGGGAGTAATGGCAAGCTAATGTGGCACGTTAAGTTGGCCACCTATTTGTCGCATACATTACACATATTTTTAATCTATTTTCCATATAGATTGCTTTGATTTTACCACTCTTTTAATATTTCTTAAATATTTAATTAAAACTTTCCTTATCATTTCTTTTTTTCCTTTTAACAAATAAAATAAGTTAGTTCTTCTATCCTTCATAAACTGACAATGTCGTCGCTTCACCACAATTGCTGATGTTGAAGTATTTATCAAAACCCACTGAAAACATTTTTTTCCCTTGCTATACCCTTTCTATTAGTTTGATTCCTTTTCATTACAAACCAAGAATACTGAAAAATATGAAATAATAATTCAAAAGAAAGTCTCCTAATATATCATTGATGACCATTAAATGAACTCCAAACTCTTGTGATTTCTTCTCACCGGTCATTCATTTGATTGCTTGGATTATCAAAAATCTTTTTGGAAAACTCCAAGTCTGAAACATGGATAAGTTATTCTAACTCTTACTTGTTGATTTTTCCTTTTCTTTACTTTTTGACTTATTCTACTTTTGATTTTGCAAGTTTTTTGTTTCCTTGATTTTTGTTTGTTTTCAAGCTAAAAATTTGGTTAGGTTGTTGAGGCTTGAGTTTAAAACAAGTTTGAGTTGGGTAATGTTTGGTTTACTAAGGCCTCCTTTTGATACACTCAAAGTTAGTGCATTTGAATTTGTAGTGTAAAATTTGGAGTAAACTAAACTGACACTCCAATTAGTTCCCTTTGAATCACTTTTATTGATGTGAGATTTCCCAACTAATGAGAATTTTTTCATTGGAGAGTTTAACACAAATTCTGTAACTAGTGTTTATGCTTACAAAAATATTTTTTTCCTCTTTTATCCCTAAATGTTAACCTATTTGTTGATAAAACTTCTTTTATCTCTAATATATGTTATAAACTTCATATCTTCTCATTAACTAAAGTGTTTTTATAAATACATGAAATTGTTAACATTTTATATGCTAAATATTATTAAAATACTTATAAAATAATAATCTACACACTTGGATTGATGTAAAATATTACTTAAATAATTACATCACTAATAAATATTCAAAAATATTATGAAACATATTATTATTTCATTAATAAATTATAAATGAACATATTTTTAATAATTTCTTAAAATGGTATAATTTAAATTTTCTATTATATATGAATTTTAGTTTAGTGCCCTTAATAGTCATTTTTTATTCTTATAGCACCGTTATTTGAATCTAAACACATATTCAACCATTGGGTTTAATCTCACTGTTACAATACTCAATCTCATGCCACCAATGTTTTTAATCTTATCGAAGCTAATCCCATTGCCTATCTAAAGGCACCCTAAATTAGAGTAGGGGAATATGGGTTAGGTTAAAGTTGTGATTTTTGAATCCAAGTCTTTGTTTTAAAAAAAATTCAAATCTAATCTTTCTTTTCTTCTTCTTCTTTTCTTAAAATTCATTTTTTGTTGATATTTGATTCTTCTTTTCTTTATTTTGCAAGTTCTTCCTATTTAGTTTCAAATGGTGGTGGTTAATTTAGGAATGTTGGGTTTGTCAAGTTAATGAGTACACAATTGGGCAAACTTTCCTTTCTTGCTTTTCATACTGAGGTTGCCAATTTTCAATAAGCCCTTTAACATTTTACCAATTTTTTAAAGGATGCTAGGATCATAGTACTCAATTGGTAATTCCCATAATCTAATCCAAATTGCTACTAATTTTAGTAATGCCTCTGATGCACGAAAGTTTGGAACCCATTTCCTCAAATTTAAAAATCTACTGCCAATGAACCACGATCCTTGGTCTATAACAAAATCACGATCCTTTATTTTTTATCTTCATAAAAAAGTAGTGATATCCTAGATCTATGATCTTCATATCTCTTTTCGAGTTGCATAGTTGACCCAAAGAACTTAATGATTACTGTATGCCTTCATCATCCCTTAATGAGCTATTTTCCCTCATTTATGATGGTGATGTTAAGATTAACTTCCCCTACTTCATTGTCCTTGCTCTCATTTTCACTACCTTAAGTCAGGTTAATTGTTCACTTATGCATAGCCAAGTGACAATTGATGAGATTACAAGAGTCGTATTATGTTTCAAACTCTTCAAAACTCTAGGTACGAATGGGATGCACCCGTTGTTCTACCAGAAGTGTTGGGACACAGTTAGAGATGAAGTGTATGGTATGGTGAGTAGAGATTTTTCCTTTGGAAAATTCCTTGAGGATATAAATGATACATTTATCAACCTTATTCTTAGGAATAATAGTCCCACGACTATATCACAGTTTAGACCAATTAGTCTATGCAATATGTCCTATAAAATTATCATTAAGATCCTAGTTCTTGGACTCAAACCACTCTTAAAGAAGTTGGTCTCACTAATCCAAGAAAGTTTCATTCGTGGTTGAAAAATCTCGAACAATGATGATTGTCTAAGAAATGGTCCGTTCTTTTAAGAAGTTGAAAGGTGAAATTGGTTTTATGGTCATAAAGCTTAACATAGAAAAAACTTATGATAAAATGGGATTTTATTAGAAAAGTACCCCATTACTTCAATTACCCTAGTAAATAGATTGAGCTTATTCACAATTGCTTTTTACAACATTCAAGTCTATAATTGTTAATAGGGGAAAGCTTATGAGCTTCAAGCCCTCTAAAGGTATTAGTTAAGACGGTCCACTTTCGCTCTACATTTTCATCCTCTGTATGGAATTCTTAAACCTTCAAATCAATAAAGCAATGTAAAATTGTCATTGAAAAAGAGATTAGCTCTTCTAGGGGAGATTCTATACTCTTCCATATAGTTTTGTCAATGATGATATTTTATTTGCTAAGATAAACAATAGGACTGTGAAAGCTATTACAGAGGTTTTGGATGCCGTCTCTAAGGACTTAGTAAAAAAGTGAGCTTCCCCAAGTAAAGATTCCTATTTTTAGAAAACACTGACCAACATCAAAAGGATATAGTGAAGAGCAAATTGAAATTCCAAGTTATCTACTCTTTAGGAAAATACCTTGGGTTCCCAATTCACCATGGTATAGTACGAAGAAGTGACTACAACTTCATCACTCATAAGGTGAGTAAATTCCTTTTCTAGACTAATTATACTGAACTTGACATTGGCTATCATCCTGAACTACTATATGCAATGTTGCTCTCTCCTAATAAGTACATGTAAAGAGCTTGATCGAATTAGCCACAACTTTTTATGGGGTGATTCATATTCAAAAAGACGAATTGACCTCCTTAAGTGGACTATGGTTGCAAGTCCGAAGAAAGTAGAGGGACTTGGTATGTGGCCGATGCATATTAAGAATCAAGCTTATATCATGAAGTTGGGTTGGCACCTCTTAATGGAAAAATCAAAACTTTGGGCTCTAGTGTTGCATGGAAAATAAATAGAAGGTAGACACTACACAAACTCGAGTCAAGGTACTTCCACCACCTAGTTAGCTATAGTTAAAGTTGGGTCATTGTTGGAACAAGTTGAAAAATAGAAAACCCGAAGAAAAAATGATACTTATTTTTTTTTAGTAAAATTGGTTATTGGAGACTAATGTGTAGATTGATCCAAGGTCTGTTAACCATCGAAGAAGAGAGAATGACCTTAAAAATGCATGTAGGGATTTGGATGGACTTCAAAACTCTATTATAGCTTTCAAAATCCTAGGGGATATCATCAACAAGATTATTAGCATCCCACTATCGATTGGCGATAAAGAGAAGGATAATTTAGGTTGGTAGTTCTTAAGTAATGATAACTTTACTCTCAATAGTGCTTGTCATCAGTTTATTGAAATTTCGATGAAAAGCCCAACTTTGACTATTAACAGATAGAGGTGGATTTAGAAAGAAAGACTCCCAACAAATTTAACTTTCTTTCTTTGGAGTACAACTATGCAGTTCTCCTAGCCATTAACTTCCTCAATAAATGAGGACTTCACCTACATGATTGTTGCCCTTTGTGTGTAAGTTATCCGAAAATGGTGGAGTAACTTTTTTTACATTATGTAGTTAGCAACAAGTGTTGGTTTGCTTTGAATGATAATGGTCTCCCTAATTCACACTCCAACCTCACTTAGAATTGTTGGTTGAAAACCAACATGAAATCTAAAAGTTTCCACAAAATCCATCAAATACCTCAGATTTAATTTCCTATTTTATTTTCTTTAGGAAATATAATTGTTGTATAATTTTATTACTTTCAAGAACAACCACAAGCAACAAAGCTTAGAGAAGAAGATTGTGAGAATACAAACTAATTTTTCGCTTTTGTTGGCAGATGGATTTGTCAACCATTGCCACAAATGTTGTACATCTATTAGCCCTACTTTGTGTTAAATTAAGCTTTATATGAAAATATATTTTGATATAACAAATAAAAATATTTTTGAATAAAAGTTAAAATTGAATAAAAATTTATGAAATAATTTTTCATATTGAAGTCTAAGAGATAAAATTTAAATATCTATTTTAAACTCTTAGAAATTTTTTGAAACAACTTTAAAATCAAGTTAAAATGATTTTGACAAAGTAAAAAGGTCTTTTATCATTTTATCAAGTCAAGATATCATTTAAACAAGTCAAAATTGCTTCAGGCCATAAAGTATTGATACCTTTTTGGCCAAGTATTGATACCAAATTGGCATTTTGTTTCTCACAAAATCAATTAAGTATCGATCCGATATCGATACCATTTTATAGGGTATCAATAAATTTGTTCTGGTACCAATATTTAAACTCCACGGTCACTGAATTTAGCATTTATTACAAAAAAATATATTGATACCGTTTTATCTAGTATTCATACTTGTTGTTGCAAGTGTATTAAATGCTCTGGTTTTCACATCCCCAATGGCTCTATTAACTACCACAACAACCTCAACAATTGGAAATCAATTAAGGGGTATAAATACCAGCTTCTAAAGTTTCTACAACATTCAAAAAGTATATTCAAGTAAAAATCGTCAATCAAACAACCTTTGTACTCAATACTTCCACAATTCTCTTGTACACACTTGTGAGCTCTCATTATCTTTCTTTTGCTCAAGTTTACGCTTGTTTATTTGTGCTTAATTGACAAAGATTCTGATCTTGTTAGGATTATCTCTTTGTTTGCTTCTTTATAATTCTTTGAGAGGGTTTATCTTAAGATTTGGGGTAGAAATCTTAAGAGGGTTGTAAGGTTAAACCTTGTCCTCAAAGGTTAAACAAATTAGTGAATTTGGGAAAATCCTTACTTGTGGAAAGCTAAGGTAGTGGAATAGGCAATTGGGGCCGAACCACTCTAAATCCTTGTGTTCATTGTTTCATTTTCTTCCTTTGCTTCCAACAAAAATTTTAAAGGTCAATTCACCCCCTCTTGGCTATTTCGGTTTGATTAATCAAGCTAACAATTGATATCAAAGCTAGTCTCTAAAAGACGGTCTAACAACCAAGAGAAGATCATCAAGGTAGTTTAGCTTCCATCTACTCAAACCACACAAGATGACGTCTTCTTCCGGTTCCTTTATGGTTGGTGAGTCTCAATTCATTAATAAACATCCTTACATCATCATGGATGGTCCATCCATAGCTCAAAAGTAAGAAGGATAGATTTTAGTTTCAACTAGTAAGAAGGAATGGAACGAAGAAGATAATAGAAGCATACAACTGAATGTCAAGGTCATTTATACTTTCTTTTGTGCACTTGGTCTAGAATAGTATAGTAAAGTATCATGTGCCAACGCCAAGGAAATTTAAGACAAATTGCAGGTCACTCATGAGGGTACCGATCAAGTCAAGAAATCAAATGTGGAATTCTCACTCTCAATTCTAATACGTTTATGATGAAACCCGATGAGAACATTAAAGTTATGTTCGATAGATTCACCATCATCATCAATGAGCTTAAATCCTATGGGAAGACCTATCCCAATGAAGAAGTAGTCCAGAAGATGCTTAGAAGCTTGCCTATGTCTTAGAATGCCAAAGTTACAGTCATAGAGGAAGCTAAAAATTTGGAGACTCTTTCATTAGATGAGCTAATTGGCTCTTTGCTCACTCATGAAATGAGACTCAATGGAGTGAATAAATGAAAAGAAAGAGTTAAAAAGAAGAAGGGTGGTGTTGCCCTCAAGAGTTGAAAAAAAGAATAAGGTCATTCTAATGAAGATGTGGATGAGGATGAAGAGATGGTCATGTTTGCAAGAAGATTCAAGAGGTTTATGAGCTCCAATAAAGAAAGAAAATTTCAATTAAATGACGAACTCAAGATTGAATCTACTAAGGAAAAGGACCCTATCATATGCCATGAATGCAAAAAGCCAAGACACATCAAGTTTAATTGTCCTCAATGGAAGAAAAGAGGGTCAAGCAAACAAAAGCTTAAGGCTCATGTTGCTAATTAGAGTGATGAGGACTCATCCGACAAGAAAGATCACGAAGTAACCAATTTTTTTCCTTATGACCATCAACGACTCTACGATAACTTCTAACTCATCTAATTCAAATTCTTATTCTTTTGATGAGTTACAAGAAGCCCATGATAAATTGGGTTTGGAATTTGAACTAATAGTTTCAAAATAAAAAGAAACTTTTTAAAAATTAAAGGATGAAAATAATTCATTTTCCAAGGCCAATCATAAACTTGAAAGTAAAATTTATGATATCCAAGCAACCATAAATGATTTTGAGAAAAAGAACCAAGGCTTGGATAATTTGCTTTCAAAGGTTCATGATGGTCATCAAAAGCAACTTGATGTGCTTAAAAGTGAAAAAGCTCATTCTAACAAAGTTTTACCAAAAAGATTTTTTAGATGAGAAAGCTCAAAACAAAAATTTGTCAAAACTAGTTTTAATTTCTATAAACATAGAGGTTCCCAAAACTTTTACAAAAGAAAGCTTATTAAAAGTATATGGGTCCCTAAAGGGCTCATAAGTTCTAAAGATAAAGACAATCTTTCAAAATGGTTACCTAAAGGGACTAAAATTATAGGAACTAATGCTTATGTGCCCAAAAGAATTTGGGTACCAAAAATCGAAGTTTAATTCTATGTTTGTATGAAAAGGAGCATTACTTCAAGGTGGAAAATTCACTCAAAAAATCGTAGTACCTTGATAATGCATGCTTAAAGCAAATGATCAGTGACAAGAGCCATTTTGTCAATTTGAAGCCTAAAAATGCAGGACTAGTTACATTCGGTGACAACTCTAAAGAACAAGTAGAAGGAATAGGCTCTATAGGTAAAATATCTTCAACCTCTTGAAAATGTTCTTTATGTCAACGGTCTTAAGCATAATCTACTTAGTAGTAGCCAATTGTGTGATAGTGGTCTCAATGTCATCTTTGAGTCTATTGGTTGTAAAATAGTTGACATTGTATCTAATATGATTATGCTTGTAGGACATAGGATAAGTGTAACAACCTGAAATTGGCCTAGTCGGAACAGTGGTTTTGGGACCACAATTGTAATATTTTGAAAATTTTTACAGTAAGATATTATCCTTGGTATAGTAAAATAAGGAAATAAAGTGATAAAAAGGGTAATATTGAGTTATGTCAACATTGGGAAGTATATTATGACATATTAATTCAAGAAAGGATTAAATCGCAAAAGTGAGAAAATTTTTGTGGGTCAAGAGTAAATATTCAAAATTTGAGGGGTTAAAGTGTAAATAAAAAAGTTGAAGGACCAAAGGTGTAAATATTTTAAGGGTGGAATGATTTAGAAACTAAGAAAAATGGATGGATTAGGACCAAATTGAAAAAGGTGAAGAATTTTGAGGGACTAAATCGTAATTTTACCAAATTAAGTGATGACTCAAGGATGGAATTTTAAAAGATCATAAAGGGCAAAATGGTCATTTAGAAGAGAGAGAAATCTAGAAGATAATGATGATGTTGGATGTATTTTAGATTAAATAAATAAATAAATATTAGTTTATTAATATTTTAATTTGATTTTTAAATAATATTTTATTATTTTATTGTTTAGTATATATATGTGGAAAGAAAGATGAAAAAAAACCAACCAACCAATCATCTTCCATGCATCCAACGTGAGGAGAAGAGAGAAAGAAAGAAAGTTTTGCTTTCTTTACAATTTGGTCCCTCCAAAAAAATTACCATTTTCACCTAAAAATCAAAAGAATTTCCATATCCATCAAGAGAGAAAGATAACAAGGAGACCATGGGGAGCTAGAATATCAATTTAGATTCAAGAAATAGAGGCTGGAGGAGAGAGAAAATCAAGTTAAAGATTGAAATCAATTGAGCAAGGTAAGAGCATCAAGATTTCAATATATTTTGAGTTTGATATTATTGAAAAGTATGAAATTGATGTTAATGTAGGGTTTTATTATATAAGGTTTTATGTTCTTGATATTTTAGTGAAGAGAAAATAAGAGAAAGTGATGAGAAATAGTGTAGAGAAGGAAAATAAGAGTGTTATAAACTTAGTAATCAATATTTTGCACTAAAACAGTTTTGGACAGTAGCAGTAGGTTAACTTTGAAAAATCACCATAAATTGTGGAAATATAATTAGAGGATGAATAAAATATGAAATTAAAGCTTATTGAGTCTAGTTTCTTATAGAAGAAACGGTGTAAGCAATAGAACTGTAAATCATGAGATATAATAAATTTTGTGAGACAAGGTCAGAATGATTTCGGGTTCCCCTGTACTGACTTTGGAAAATCATAAAAAATTGGAGAAAAATAATTAGAGGCTTAAATTTATATTTTTAAATCCTTAATGAGTATATTTTCAATATAAACAAACGGAAACATCATTAGAATTCTGTATGACGAGATAATTAATTTTCAGTGAAGAAGGGTCGGAACTGTTAGACAGCAGAATAGGGATGACTTTAAAGAATAAACTGTAGTTATTGGCTAATCCAAAAATTCTGAAAATTTTATGGTAAGAACATATGTGAGTCTAGTTTCAGATAAAATTTACATATCTTAATTTGGAGTTCTTTATCTCAATATATAAATAATTTAGTTACTACAACTCAAGTGGACAGCTTTGAATGAATTTATATAAGTAAATGGTGAAATTATAGATAATGTTACCTATAAGCATGTTATATACATTAAGGATGTGGAATGGAGAGGAGGAAAATATATGATTATTTAAATAGCATGAGTTTTCATTAAAATGACCAATTTACATGTTTTAGGTCCAGGGACTAAATTGAACAAATGTGAAACTTTAAGGGTAAATTTGTAAAAATGTCAAAAAGTGACCAAATTGCATTAAATGGATTGGTTATTTATCTAAATTACAAAATTGAATGAAATTTAGAACAATATTGCATGAAAATATGAGAAAAATAGAAAATTTCCAAAAGGTCCCTGAATTTTGGTATTTCTGCGATTTAGTCAGGTGAGCTCGTATGAGCTATATTTTATATAATTTTAATTGAAGTGAATGCTATTTGGTAATGAATATTATATATGTGTGTGTTTTATTATTGGAATCGAATTATTATTGGTAATATGTATAATTATTTGATGCATTTAAATGATTATCGGAAGCTCGATTGGGTTGGAAGCTTGTTGGAGATATATCACATTATCCATTGGTTCTATTGGTAATTTTGGATGATTTGATTCTGCTTATAATGACTTGTATAAGTTAAATTGGTTAATGTTAGCTCATAAATGTTTTGATTTTAATTGGTCATAAATATGAATGCTTGATGAAATGAAATGTCTGAAAATTAATTTGTAAACTCCGGTAATGCTCTATACAATAAGAAATGTTTTTATAGTGCATTTTGAAGATTTGCATGATTCACTCATATACCTTGTTGTTAAAAATGAAAATAATTCTTTATTATGGCATAGAAAAATAGAACATGCTAGTAAGAGAATATTGCATAAAGTAGTTAAAACTGACTTCGTGAGAGGATTGCCCAAAATTGATTTTTAATTAGATAAAGTTTATGATGCATCTGTTAAGGGTAAACATACAAGAGTTTCATTTAAACCTAGTATGATATATCAACTAGTATAGTTCTTCAACTAATTCACATAGATTTTTTGGTCCTATTAGGAAAACTAGCTTGGGTGGAAAATAATATGCTTTTGTGCTTGTTGATGACTATTCTAGATTTACTTGGGCTCTTTTCTTAAGTACTAAAGATGAAGCTTTAGAAAAATTCATCACATTTTCAAAAATAAATCAAAATGACAATGTTGCTCTATCACTAGTGTTAGAAGTGACCATGGAACCAAATTTCAAAATCTTGGATTTGAAAATTTTTGCAACTCAAATGGAATTAGCTATGTTTTTTCTACACCTAGAACCCCTCAATAAAATAGAGTTATTGAGAGGAAAAATTGAACTATAGAAGAAATGGCTAAAATTATACTTTGTGAAAATAATTTACCAAAATATTTTTGGGCAGAAGCCACAAACACCGCTTGCTATATTGTTAATAAAGTAATGATTAGGCCTATTTTAAAGAAAACTCCATATGAACTTTTCAAAAATAAAAAAAAAAATTTGATGCAAGTGTTTTTTTTTAAACAATGACAAAGATAATTTTGTAAATTTGATGCAAAAAGTGATGAATGAAATTTTCTTGGTTATTCTTTAAATTCTAAAGCTTTTCTAGTGTTTAACAAAAGAAATTTATCAATAGAAGAGTCTATACATATTGTTTTTGATGACTCTAGCCTTCTTCCTAGAAAGGATTCTTGTATTGATAATGATGATGCATAAATTTTTAATAATAATGATAAAAAGGATCAATCGTCAAGTGAGAAGATTCAAGAACAAACACCACATGCTCTAGAAGAGCTTACAATAAAGGAAAGGGAAGTCACTCATAAAATAGAGTTCAATTATGTGAAGGATGTTAAGATATTAGGAGATCTATCAAAAGGGGTAACTACTAGATCTTTTCTTAGAAATACTTGTAATTTTGTTTCATTTCTCTCATACATTGAGCCTAAAAATATCAAAGAAGTATTAAATTATGTATATTTGATATTTTCTATGCAAGAAGAGTTAAATAAATTTGAGAGAAGTATGGACTCTAGTTGAAAGATCTAGTGAAAAATCTACTATAGGTACTAAGTGGGTTTTTATAAACAAGCTAGATGAGAGTGGTAACATAGTGAGGAAAAAAGCTAGGCTAGTTGCTCAAGGTTACACTCAAGAGGAAGGAATAGACTATGATGAAACATATGCTCTTGTAGCTAGAAAGAAACCATTAGGATGCTTTTAGCATTTTGCATGCTTTAATGATTTTAAACTATATCAAACAGATGTAAAAATTGCTTTTCTAAATGGTTTCATAAATGAAGAAGTGTATGTTGAACAACCATAAGGTTTTAAAGATACAAAATTTCCAAACCATGTTTTCAAACTTTCCAAAGCTTTATACGGTTTGAATCAAGCTCTTAGAGCTTGGTATGAAAGGTTATAACATTTTCTTACTGAAAAAGGTTTTAGTAAAGAGAAAGTTGACATAACACTTTTTATTAAAAGAAAATACAAGGATTTATTAGCTGTTCAAATTTATATTGATGATATTACTTTTGGTTCTACTAATGATTTTCATTGTCAAGAATTTTATAAGTTAATGCAAGGTGAATTTGAGATTAGCATGATGGGAGAACTAAACTTCTTCTTGGGACTCCAAATCAAGCAAAGTAATGATGGAAACTTCATCAATCAAGCTAAGTACACAAAGAAAATGCTCAAGAAGTTTGGGATGGACAATCTCAAACCACAAGCTACACCAGTGAACCCTTCTACAAAGCTCGACAAAGATGAGGAAGGTAAATATGTAGATTTAAAATTGTATAGGTCAATGATTGGCTCTTTGTTTCATCTTACCACAAGTAGACCCGATATTATATTTAGTGTATGCTTATGTGCTAGTTATCAATCTTGTCCTAAGGAATCACATTTACAAGCCCTTAAGAGAATCTTTAAATACCTTAAAGGCAGTCCTAATTTATGTCTTTGGTATCCTAGAAACTCATCCTTTAGCTTGCATGAAACAAGAACCTAAGGACTATGGAATTGATATAGATATCGTTCCTATCAAGTGTGACAATACTAGTGCTATTTGTCTCACTAAAAATCTCATCCAACATTTTAGGACTAAACGCATTGAAATAAGGCATCATTTTGTTAGAGATCATGTCTGAAAAGGAGAAATAATTCTAGAGTTTTTTAACACCTTAAATCAATTAGCAGATATTTTTACAAAACCTTTGGACAAAGAATGATTTTGGACACTGAGAGGAGAATTAGATACTACTACATTGCCTTAATTTTGTGTTCAAATGAATTTTAGTCCTTTTTTGTTTTAAAACTATTTTATAACTTCAAATTGATTGCAAAAGTATATGTGCATGATTTATATGACCTTATTAGTCTAACATGACTTTTTTTTTTTTGCTCTTGAACTTGCTAGAATGGACTAAATTTTATTAACTTGGTCATTTTTTGCTTCTTCATTACCCATATGCATCATGCGTACATTATGCATTTTCAAGCTTAAGAAACCATTAGGAATGATATTAGAGTCATTTTAGGACCCTTAGAACCCCTTAGGACCTAAAAATCTCGTTTTTGTAATTTTATTGCACTTCGAAAACAGAAATGTAATTTGGTATCGATACCATTTAAAAAATACCGATACTTTTATAAAAATATCGATACTCGTAAGAAAAATATCGATACCACAGGGACTTTAAGGGCACCTAAACCGTGGTTAGCAAAACAGATTTCCAAAACCTTTAAAAAAACTTATCTTCTCTGAAAACCTCTCATCTCATATCCAAAGTTTCTTCAAATTTATTGATTTTCTCATCAAATCTTGACTTTGAAACACTATCCAGCACTATTTCTTCAAGATTTATTCAATATTACTTGGAGATTTTGCCTATTTCAATACTTTTAAGGTAAACTCAAAATTTTCAAACTTTTGATTTTGTACAATGTAAGCTGAAATTTTGATTCTTAATGGATTATTGGGTTGATATGTACTATAAAATTTGTGTTTTGATGCAAGGGGTTTGCTTTTCCTAAACCTTTTCTTAAATTTTTTAACTAAAATCCTTGTACACCAAGTGTTTAACAAAATTCCCAAACGATATTTTTTTGTGCCTTAGGTTGTGTTCTTTAATGCTTTGCAGATGAGCTTTTGCATGTAAAAGTAGTTTTCCCTAAAAAGCAATAAAGAACAGACTTCAGTGATAGCAAATTTCAACTTATTTGAAGTGCTTTTGGGCAGATGAAAAAGCAGAATTTCTTAGCTTTTTTAGCCAAAAAGTGCTTTTGGGCTGGTATTTTACTTTTTTAGCCAAACACAACGCTGGTTCTTTATTTTCATCCAGAAAGCACTTTGATTTCATCTCTTCATCACTGGTTCTTTGTTCCTCTTCTACACTTAAGAAGTCTCTGGTTCTTTGTTCCTCTTCTCCACCACCGGTGAGTTTATCTTTTTCTTTTCTTCTTATGGATATTTTTGTTTGTCTTTATTATGGGATTGATTTTTATCATTATTTCTTTTGTATATTTTCTTCTCTTCTCTACCACTAGTGCTTCTCTTAGGGAGATTTTCTTCTCCCATTCAAAACCCACATTTTTATTTCTTCTCCCATTCAAAATCTCTTTACTTTTCAACTTTTAGAATGAATTCACCTCTCGTTTGTTGTTACAATGCTGATTTTTTATGCTTTTGTTTTCTGTAATGTGACTAGTAAAGAACACTTGAAGAAGAAGGGCTAAATGTCGAACAATTTCTGGCATTTTAGTTCTAGCATTTTAGTTCTACAATTTAATATAGTAGGACGGCATTTTAGTTCTAGCATTTTGTCAAACAATTTCTGGGCAAAATTGATCATGCCAACTTTGCTGTAAAATACCATCAGGCAATTTAGTGAGCCTTTCAAGGAAATATCATTATACCAATTTGTTTATGGTTTGAGTACTTACCATGTTCATCAATAACAATAGGGTTCTGGTCATCCTTTTTAGCCTGGTCTTGAGGCATAAACGTTAGATAAACGCTACTAATTCTGCCTATGTTTGAGTCATAAAACTAGCTGACCAAGCTTCTAGGTAAATCATTACTCAGCTTTGATACCATGTTGCAGTACTCATGATGAAGTAGAGGTTGTTTAGTGATGACAATCTCGAATATGGCAAGGTACTGTATAATTTCCTATTTGGACAAAAACATTCCAATTCAAAGGTTTAACATGTTTGTTATTTCTACAGGGTCTCTATATTACTAATACTTGTTTGCCAATCAGGATATATACTTATAAAGGTACCTTTTCTACTTAATCAAAATCTCCCTGAATTGGACCAATGCAATGACTGATATATTTTGGTTCTTAACAGGTACAGAGGAAGATATGGGCAACATTTTAATCTGTTTCAAGTTATAGATATAAGACATGGATTATATAGTAAATCAAATGTTGCAGAGAGCTGAATTGTTTATTACTGTCTCCAGCCAAGCAATTATAGTTATTTGGTCTCCCTTTTAAGGATTATCAAACTTGTTTCTTAGTGACTATATATTATTATGATGAATTATTACTTTTGCTTGAATGTATGGTTTATCCATGGTTGAACTCTCTTGTCTACCTTTGTTGTCTCCAATTCCTTTTTTCTTTTTATTCAATATAGCCATTGACAGTACATGTTTTTACTTGTTTCTATGGATGCTATTCACTATAAACATTAGAAAACAACCTTAAATTTTTACCACAGTTTTATCTTGTAGTCAATTCAACAGTTTTCAGTTTTGTCTCCTATTCAAAATTTGTACCCAAAAGATTAAAGTAGTCTTATCCATCTGCTGGTGGGATGCTTTTACAATGGTTGTTAAAGAAGGCATAAGAAGGGACAGGTCAAATATTCTACAACTCATATAGTTTTGTCTCTTTTTTTTTAGGATTTTCATGCTAAATAACCAGAAAGCATATGTTTTTTTAACTATTATTGTTATTATTCAGTATGGATATGAACAAGCAGGAAGCTTGTATTGGTACACAAGTAAAGCTTAAATTACATAGTGATTAGTATCGTATGTAAGGTCCATTCAAGGAAGTGTGTAAGCTGCAAAGTGCAAACAAGTGGTCATAATTAATAACAAGTTTCAGAAACTAAAAGATTAGATGAATAATGTAACAATGAAATCATAATTGACCTCCACACTTGTATCCGATTGGATGGTTGGCTATGTTGCATCGTTTAGGGATTGTTATGGCGATTCCTGGCTTGATTCCGGATGATTTAGCAGTGTTGGAGAGCATAACAACACAAAGCCAGCTTGGAATTAACAAGAGATGTTATAGCTTGTAGTTTAATGTATTCACTTTAAATTGTAAATGTTATTGTAAAATTTTTAGTATCTATATTTGGTATATAAATATTATCCCTTTTAAAACTTTAATCCAAATATATGTAATATTTTAATTTGTTAGGTTTATTTTTCTATATTATGTTAATATCTAATATGAGTTATATATAAATAAATAAATTTTAAAATAAAATAATACAAATGTGTTAAAAGCATTAATTAAAATAAAAAATAATTTTAAAATAATACAATTGTGTCAATATCTAATTAAAATATTTAATTATTATATTTAAATATTTAAATATAGTTTATATATTCTAATTAAATTTAATAAATAATTAATATTAATTCAAAATAACTTTTATTAAGGGGAGCAATTATTTGAAAACTATGTGACCATTTTTCTTAAAGTAAAATGAACGTTAATTGTATGCCAATCTTTTTATTTTGGCCTTAAATTCAAAATGATTTTCATTAAGGGAGCAATTATTTAAAACAAATTTACCAAATGTTTTGTTATATAAAAAGGGGAGATTGTTAAACTAAACTTTATTTGAAAATATATTTTGATATAACAAATGAAAATGTTTTTGAATAAAAGTTAAATTGAATAAAAAATTATAAAATAATTTTTCATATTGAAGTCTTAGAGATAAAATTTTAAATATTTATTTTGAACTCTTAAAATTTTTAAAACAACTTTAAAATCAAGTTAAAATGATTTTGACTAAGTAAAAGGTTTTTTTAATCATTTTATCAAGTAAAAATACCTTTCAAACAAGTCAAAATTGCTCCATGCCAAAAAGTATCGATACATTTTTTGCCAAGTATCAATATTTTTGAAATTTCGATCTGATATCGATAAATTTGTTCTGGTATCAATATTTAAACTCCAACTGTCACTGAATTTAGCATTTATTGTAAAAAAAATTGATACATTTTTATCTGGTATCGATACTTGATGTTGTATGTGTATTAAATACTTTGGTTTTCACATCCCCAACGGCTCTATTAACTACCACAACAACCTTAACGGTTGGAAATCAATTAGGGGGTATAAATACTAGCTTCTAAAGTTTCTACAACACCAAGAAAACATATTCAAGTAAAAATCATCAATCAAACAACCTTTGTACCTAACACTTCCATAATTCTCTTGTACACATTTGTGAACTCTCATTGTCTTTCTTTTGCTCAAGTGTATTCTTGTTTATTTGTGCTTAATTGGCAAACATTCTGATCTTGTTAGGATTATCTTTTTGTTTGCTTCTTTGTAATTCTTTGAGAAGGTTTATCTTAAGATTTGGGGTAGAAATCTTAAGAGGGTTGTAAGGTTAAACCTTATCTCCAAAAGTTGAACAAATTAGTTAATTTGGGAAAATCCTTAATTGTGGAAAGCTAAGATCGTGGAGTAGGCAATCAGGGTCGAACCATTCTAAATCGTTGTGTTCATTGTTTCATTTTCTTCCCTTACTTCCACCAAAATTTTTAAAGGCCAATTCACCCTCCTCTTGGGTATTTCGATTTGATTAATCGAGATAACACTTTGGGTATCTTTATGTTAAATATCGATGGTTCCTTCGTCAAAAATCCAAGCAAGGGAGGGGCGAGGACCATTATAAAGATAAAGGTGAATAGGTTAGTGGTTTGTACAAACACATTTTGATGGTTACTAGTGTTGAAGCATAGTTATGGGCGATTAGAAATGGGTTGTCCTTAGCAGAACAATTGAATATAACTCGTATTGAAGTTGAAAGTGATGTTGATATTGTTTTTAAAACAATTTCAAATGCTAAGGCTAATGATATTTTTCTATCTACCATTGTTGATGATTATAGGTCACATATGTCTAAATTCACTTCGACCTTACTTAAGCAGACTTGCCAAGAGGGAAACCAAACTGCAGATAGATTGGCTCAACTCTGGAGTAGTTTTCAACAAGATAATTATAACACTTTTTATAGTAGGAATCTTTTGTTTATTTGTAAGGAACCTCTAACTTGTATTGAGGCTTTATTGAAATCTAATGCTTATGGACTATCTATGTATCATACCTTATTTTAATTAATGAAAAGTTGTATTTTGATAATAATAAAAAAGGAAATAAAGAAAGCATTTTGGTTAAGGAAGATTCTTGGATGGATGGGAAAGTACAATAGGGTTGTAGGTATGTTTGGTTTTAGGTTAAGGGCAAAGGGTATTGTGGTGATGGTAGTGATGGTAGTGATGAAGGGTGTGGGTGATGAATGAGTTGTGGTATTGATTGGTTCGATGGTGATGAGTGGAATAGGAGTTGTGATGGTGATGAAAATGATGAATATAAGAAGATTGGGAAAGATGGAGGGTAGTTGTTGGGTTCAATCGAGTGATAAGTAAGTAATGGCTAGGCTGAAGCTTGATGATAGTTTGATGGTTGAATCGGTTAACGATTAATTAGTAGTGGTAGAGGTGGAGCTCTCAGTGAAGGATGGTTAGTATAAATGAATTTGCTATTGTTTTTTTTAATATTTTTTATATTTTATATTTGATATTTTATGAGTAAAAAGTTAAATATATATACCATTTCTCCAAAAGTTGCTAAAATGGGTGGATATGTAAAAAAAAAAAATTCTTTACATGTATAAGAAAAATAGTGACATTTCAATTTTTTATAGCATTTTCAAACTTGTCATTTTTTATATATCATTTAAAATCAAAAGTGTCACAAGAGGGTTTTCAACCCATAATAAATATTTATTTTAATATTTCTAACTTCAAACTTTCTTGATTCCTATCCAAATAAGAAGTTTCATAAACCAATCTATTTTTATAGTATATCTCTTTAAAACTAAAGTGGAGTTTGCCCTTTATTTTCTTTCCAGTCACTTGTAGTGTTTTTGTTTCATCGATTTTGCTCGGGTACACCTTTGCCTCTTAAAAATGGGAAGAAGTATTTTTTTTGGTAGATACCCCTGTTCCTATTTATACCCTCTCCTTTCGAAAATAGTTTCTATTTCTATGTTTCCTTCTTCCTCACTTTCCCCCACTTTTTTCAATTTGAAAATTCCTTTCAATTTCTTAGTTAGAATGAGTGACCATATTTTTGCCTAAATAGTAAACACAAGTAATAAATAACAAAAATACTAAAGATTTGAGCCATAGAATTTCTAAATTATAATACAAGATATTTATTAGAGCAATAAGTACATTTGACCTAAAAAATTTTATTTTGTTGTATCCAAACTAATACTAGAGGTGCTCATGGGCCGGGCGGCCCGGCCCGGCCCGACGGCCCGCCCGAAATATGGGAGGGTTTGGGTAAAAATATAGACCCGAAATATGGGCTTGGGTAAAAAAATGAGGCCCGAATAAAAAACGGGCCGAGCCTCGGGCACAACTTTTTTGGCCCGGGCCCGCCCAATATAATAAATATTTTATTATTTTTATTTTTTAATTTTAAAATACTTTTTAAATTTTTAAATTTTAAAATATTTTTAAAATACTTTTTTAATTTTTTTTAATTTTAAAATATTTTTAAAAATACTTTTTTTAATTTTTGTTTTAATTTTTAAAATAAATTTTTGGTATTTATTTAAAAAGCGGGTAGGGCAAGGCCAGGCAGGCTTATGATTTTTTCTGGGCGGGCCTGGCAAAATTCTAGGCCCATATTTCGGGCCGGGCCCGGCCCGGGCCAAAATTTTTTATGGGCCCGGCCCGGCCCATGAGCACCTCTAACTAATACCAACCCAACTCATTTCATAAATAAAATATGACCAATTAATTGACCAACAAAACTATTTGTTACAAAAAAACATATTGTTGTTGCATCGAAACATATAAATGTTGACTAATCTAGCTAACATTGAACTTGGTAAAATGAGAAGATTGTTTCAAGAATATACATTGAATGCTAAGATTACCTATTCAATTTTGGTAGGACATCTATAATAAAAATGTCATTATAATTGTTCCAGAAGAAATGAAACAAAAATACGATAAAGCTAGAATAGTTATTGTATAAAATAAATTAATTTATGAGGTAAATAGGCTTTCAATTTAATGTATCATATCGAATATCATTATCTTTTAATGACACATAATAAATAAGTGATCAAAATGTAATAAATAACATTAACTATTATAAGGTAACATTTGATAATTAAATAATCAAAATATGATTTTATGTAAAAAAAAAAAGGCCTGCAAATTTGCAGGGAAAGGAAAACATTCTAATTATATACTTAAATTAAAAAAATGTAGTTTCCAAAGACTTCAATGAAACAGCTACTTAAAAGAGAAGGAAAAAAAGAAGAAGAAGAAGACTTATTAGATGGTTGCTTGGGAGATGTGCGCATGTTAACGCAACAGATCTTGTACGATATTTTATATTGAAAAGTGTCTAGACATGTCTCAAAACGTAGCATTTGATGATTGGTTTGGTGAAAGCACTTGTGGGGCTCCTATCTTCGATGTCTCCACACTTTCCTGACGGCCACCATATGCCGTCGGATTTAATTACACGTGTCCTCACTCCCTGCTGAAGAGAAAAACAAAACAGGGAAGAAGCGGGCCCCACTATTTACTTTAATTAATCTTGAAAATTAATAAATCCGATTAAAAATATTCTCCTATTAATCTCTATACTTTTTGTGATAATGGTGGATTTAATTCTTTTATTTTTATTTGATGAATTTTAGTTTTTATATTTTTGAGTTAATAAATGTTAATCTTTGTGTTTTTAAAATTTAAAATTTTAATACTAAGCAACAATGATTAAATTTATTTAGTTAAATTTAATTATTAGTCTTATATTAGGGTATAGTTTAGTTGTAGTAGATTTCATTCATTTTCTCCAATTAAATCATTCTAAGTCCTTATGATTTTCGAATTTTAAATTTACAGCCTTAATGTAAATGTCAATTAGTAATCCATTAAATGAATTTTTAGTGAGCAATATGTGAAAATAATAAGCGAATTTAACATTACGAATATGATAATATGTTTGAAGCATCAAATTTAAAAAATAATAGAACTTTACTTAATGAATTTAACAATTATTATTTGGTGATGACTAAAATTTTAAATTTTGAAAAATACGAATATTAAAAATATCAAATAAAAGTACAAGGATTAAAATTTTAGCTTTTGCTAAGTATAATGACTAATAACAAAATTAGACAAAAAATTTCTTTAGTCCAAGTTTTTGAAGATATGTTGCAACTTCTGGCGTTTAATTTGAAGTTTTTATTTTCTCATTTTTTTTGTGGAAAGGGTCAACACTTAACTTCATCAGTCAAGTTAAGAAAATTCATAGTGGATTTAATACGACTTGTAATCAGATAAATTAATAAAACAGTTATCAAAACTCAATTTATTTTTAGGAAAAGCATATATGGAAATATTTTTTTATAAAATACTTTTATGAGTAATGAGTAGTTTTTCTTATAAAAATAACCTAAAATTTTTAATTATTTATAAAAACAAACCATTTTAAAAACTATATACGTAAATGACCCATTTTGAACAATAAATGCCAGTGACATCACTGTCATTGGCGTCACCACCTTCAATTTTTTAAAAAATTAAATTTTTGGATGTTGTCGTTGCCATTAGTGGCACCAAATTAAAGTATAATTATATAAAACGTTCACGAATCTGATGAAATATTTACCCTTTTAGATTGGATGGAAAATGGGTGGCGCCCTTCCTCTAGTCGCACCAATTAAATGCTTTTAAACTTTTGACTTATTTGCATATTAAGTCTATTTCTTTTTTACATTAAATTTAAATAGACTTTAAAAAATATAAAAATAACAAAAATAAACTCTTTCCAATTTTTTTTAAAATAATAAACTTAAAAAACCATATAAAATTATTATTTAAATTACCCAAATATATCCCTCAAATAAAAAAAATTAACTATTTAAATCAGATCATTTATGTACATACTTTTAAAATGAGTCATTTAAAAAAAAGAAAAAGAAAAGCGGTAATGAGTAATACGAGCGGGTCTAATTGAAAGGAAATGGGAGTTGGACTAACGCGGTGGCAAAGGTTCTCTAACACTAATAGCATATTTTTATTATCATCCATTCATCACGGCGCAATTGAATAATGATGAAGTCACCTTTCTTCCTTTTTACAGAAGAGAATGTTATGTCTTGAAAATGACTTGTATTCCAACAAAACGAGAGAGGAGTGGAATACTTAAATGTGTTCACGGAATGGGCGAGAAAAGAATTTTATAAATCAAACAAATGAGAATTGATTCTTCTTAAAAATAATCCATTTTTTAAAAAATTTATATTTATCAATAACTTAATTTATTGATTGTATTTTATTTTAATGTAATTTTAAAAATAAAATAAAAATATTTAAGACACAAATTATTAAAAATTAATTTACAATATCAAAATCATATCAACAAATATGATACAATTATGTAAACCAATATTAATCAAAATGTGCTGAAACACACAAAAATTTGAGTTAAAAAAAATGATTTTATTTATGGTAGGAATGGAGCATACCGGCAGCAAAATGGAATTGGCAAGGCTCGCTATTACACTTCTAATTTTCTAATTAACAGTTATATTTTATTTTTACATTTATTTTTTATATATGAAATTTATAGTATGAATAATATTTAATTAAAAAGAAATGGATTTGGAGTATATCCAATCCATTTTAAACCAATGTCTTTTTTTATTTATTTTCGAATATAATTTTTGTTCAAATATGAAAAATTAATCAATAAAAAGTTATTTGTTTAGCTTAATGTTATAGATTTTTTATCATTTGTTTGATGATATAGCTTTAATTTGCTATTCAATTTGTCAAAACTTACATATTAAACCAGTATGAAATAATATTTACTATTTTTTATTTTTTAAATTTATAAATTAAAAATCATAATAATATTTTTATTTCTATTAATTCTTAATTCTACCATTAATATAAAACTTGTAAATTTATTTATAACTCTAAGGATTAGTAGTTGATATACTAGTAGTGTACTTTTTTATTCTACAAGTAGTCTTCAAAAATTGTCATATGTTTTTTTAATACTTATTTTTAATATTAGACAATACCATTATAGGACACTTCTTAACTTCCTAACACTACTTGTGGAGATGGAGATTTTATACTTCACAAGTTGAATTAGGGTTAGTAAAATATTTAAAAATAAATATTTTTAAAAAAGAGACTTGATAATTTTTTATATTTGCTTGTGAAATAAATAATAATACTAGCATCACTTTTTAGCGGGGCACGATTGGGGCAGGGAATTAGGGGTAGGGGATATTTGGTTTAAAATTTTATATTTATCAAAGAAATAAGTTGAAGGTAGAAGCAAACAAAGAAGAGTTGTTCTGGGAACAATAATCAAGAGCAAATTGGCTCAGATTTGAAGATCGAAATACAACCTATTTCCATAAGTTTGCATATTATCGCAAGAAGATGAATATCATTAGGGGTTTGAGAGATAATGATTGTGTATCGGTAATAGGGGAAAGGGAAATGGTTGTGATTGTGACAGATTATTTCAAAGAACTATTCACGGCTTATTCGATAAGGAGTTGTGATCATGTGTTGTCGGGAATACAACCTTGCATCTTGAAGAGCATGAACGACGAACTGTCGGTTGCGTTCAAGGAAAAGGAATTGTTGGAAGCTGTTAAAAGTATGGTGTCACTAAAAACATAATGTATGGATGGATTCCCGACTTTATTTTTTCAGAAATACTAGCATGTTATTGGTAAGGATGTAACTCAATATTCCATTAATGTTTTAAATGGAGAAAATGAGGTTGATGTTATCAATCAAATTAATATAATGCTTATCCCTAAAGTAAGTAACCCGAGTGCTATGTCACAATTCAAGACTATCAGTCTTTGCAATGTTTTATATAAGATCATAGCTAAAACAGTTGTCAACAGATTTAGGAAAGTGCTGGATGTTCATATTGATGAGGCCCAGGGGGCGCTTGTTCTTGGAAGGCAAACTATAGACAACATTTTTATTGCTTATGAATTATTGCACACTTTCAAAAGGAGGAAGCATGGCTCTCATGGTTTGTTTACATTAAAATTGTATATGAGTAAAGCCTATGATAGGATGGAATAAGTTTTTTTTTAGAGGATGATGGAGTGATTAGGGTTCAATAGGGATTGAATTGACTTAGTGATGAGATCCATAACATCAATGTCATACTCGGTAGTTTTTAATGGTAATTAGGGAGAAGTATTTCGGCCTTCCTGAGGATTGCGACAAGGGGATCTTTTAAGCCCTTATTTATTTCTTATTTGCGTAAAAGGTCTGTTTAGTTTGCCCAAGATGGAAAAGTAAGACAGGTTAATTCGAGGAGCAAGAGTAGGAAGGTGTTGTTTGGTAGTGACACATTTGTTTTTTTACAGACGATAGTATTCTAATTGGTGAGGCAAGTGTGGAGGGAGCGAATGCGATGAAAACAATTTTATTAGAACATAAGAGAGTGTCAGGCCAAGTGGTAAATTTTGATAAATTTCTTGTTTACTTTAATAAAAATGTTGATAGTATAATGAAGGAACGAATTAGGATGTTCCAAGAGTTTGAATTTCGAGTAACCCAAAAAAGTATCTCGGGCTGCCAACTATTGTTGGGTAAAGGAAGAAGGAAGCATTCTTGAGTTTCAAAGAGAGATTTATAAAATGAATAGAAAGTTAGAGTGTTCACCATTTGTCAACAGGGGGAAAAGAGGTATTTATTAAGTCTATTTTACGAGCAATTCCAATTTATGTCATGCAATGTTTTTTATTATTAGTTACGTTGTGCCGCGAATTAGAAAGTGTTATTAGTAGATTTTGGTGGTGTAATAGTACCACAAAAAAAGTATATATTGGTGCCAGATTTAATGTGGCTTTTGGGATTAGACTTTTGGGTTAGACTTTTGGGATTTAGCCAGATTTAATGTGGCTTTATTAGCAAAAGAGGCTTGGAGGCTATTAACGAAGCTGGAGTGTTTGTTTGCTTTCGTGATGAAAGCTTAATACTATCAAGGATGCAATTTTATGAACTCAATATTAGGGTCTTACCCTTGGAATACCTAGCGGAGCATTTGGAGTGCCCGAAGGTTGATAGAGCAAGGCAGTGGTTGGAAAGTGGGCAGTGGGATGTAGAAAGGATTATAATGATTCTGTTATCTGGCTTTGCTCGATTTGATGAACTTGTGGTGAGGGGATAATAAAAAGGTTTATTCGGCCAATAGTGGCTACAAATGGCTCATATTACAGGATGCAGATGCAACAGATATCGATGAGATAGCTCAAGATACAATCCTAAAAGCTTTCTATACAAAGTTATGGAACTTAAATGTTGCTAGTAAAATAAAGGTTACATGTTGGAGGATCGTTAATGACTATTTGCCTACGTTGAGTAATCTTCAGGCATGGAGAATTGCAATGATGAGTTGTTGTCCTATTTATCAAGAGGCTGAAGAATCGGTACAACATGCGCTTAGTGAGTTCCACTTCATGCACCAAAACTTGTAAGAGTTGAATGTGTCATTCTCATCCTCCAATAGGGAAGATGTAACATCCCTAAAATTTTTAGAACCTTGAACAGTGATAAATATACCATAAATTAGTTGAAATTTTGAGAAAGTCAAAAATTAAAAATTAGACAGGTGCAGAAGGTATTTGGAAAAGTATAAATATTAAGATAAATTAATTCAAGGTACTAATTAAATTGTAAGAGAATGGAAAGCGTTAAGACAAAGTGAGAAATTCGGGTGTAGAAAGGATTAAAATAAATTGATGAAAAATAAGGAGGGCCTAGAGGTGGAAATTTAGTATAAGGGGAAATAAATCAACCATGGAATTGTAGAAAAATAAAAGATTAAAATGGTAATTATTTGAAAAAAAAATTATGAAAGGTAATGATTAATGATAAATAGTAAAAAGTGTGAATAGTGAGGACAAAATGATAAATAGAATAAAAAGAGATATTTTTAATGGAAGAAGCTAGAGAAATGAAGAGAGAAAGGATGGAATGGCTATAAAAAGCCATCAGCCATTGTGTTTTCATGTTAGCCACTATTCCCCACCATTTCCAACTTTTATTTTTCTTTCAATTTAGTCACTTTCACCAAATACAAACCAACTAAGCTAGTTTCTTCCAAATTTCTTCAAGATTAGTGAGTAAAAACAATAGAGAGTTGTAGTAACCACTTAACTGTTAAAAGAATTGCATTCATACTTGTCTCAAAGGAGAGAGAAAATAGGAATTAGTGTTGAATACAAGTGATTAAGGTAAGAAAGTTAAACTTCTCTTGAAATACATGTTAGTTTTATTTGAAAAACATGAAATATGATATGTGAATATGATTTTAATGTGTAAATATTGTGTATTTTGATATGGAAAAATGAAGAAAAACTGAAGGAAAGTGAGAAACAAGTAGAGAAGTAAAGCAAATGAGGAGCTAAATGAAGAAGAAGAGGAAGAAAGCTTAATTCCATGCTTTGAGTTGTAAGTACATGACTAAAGTTTTATTTATTTTATACATGTGATGAGTTATTAAGTAAAATTAGTTGAGTATAAATCTAGATATAATGTTTAATTGGTTTGTATTTAATTAAAGAATAAAATGAGATAATGATTAAGTATATTGGTATGATGAATTGACTAAGTAAAATGTAATAGAGAAAATAATAAAAAAGTAAGGAAAAGATTAAAAGTATACAAAGGACTAAATCATAAAAGGTGCAAAAGTTAATAAAATTATAATCTTTATAAATAAATAAGTGTATGAAATGATATATGTATAGAATTGATTAGTAGAATGATATGGTGATGTTGTGGGATTATATGATAAAATATGATAAAGGGATTACATTGTAAAGTATGCAAAAGTGATATATGAAACATATATATGATAAGAATTAATAGTAAATTATGGAAGATTAATAAATATGAGATATGATATATGCATTATTGTAAATGAAAAATATAGTTAAATAAACTATTGTTACAAGGACTAAAATTGCTAAAAATATAAAAGTAACATAAGGTAGATAAGATATGAATAAGTGATGAATTATGAAAATTATATTAAATAGTGAAACATGCTAGATGTATTAAAATATATGAAATTTCTATTTAGTGAAGTGATGTCCTAAGGACTAAAATTGTAAGATAAGTAAAATAATATGTAAATGTGATAATAAGAATTGTGGTTAAATATGAAAATTAAACTAAGAAATAAAATATTTTATATATGTTATTAAAAGTCAAAGACATTATTACATGAAATGTCATGATGAGGTCTAAATTGTAAAGTAAAAGTGATAGGTGAAATGTATAATAAGAATTATTGGTGAAATTATGGAAGATTATTAAATATTGAGACAAGTTATGTGTTAATGAAAGAGGAAAATATAATTATACAAAATATTGTTATAAGGATTAAATGGTAAAAAGTGTAAAAGTGACATGTGCATGTTATGACATGCCCAAATAGACAAGATAAGAACTATTAGGATATTAGTGACATGCCATTAAGGAACATTAGAGCGCGCTCTGATTATTAGCTCGTTAGTACTCTTCGATTAGCACATTTGTGCTCTCTGTTTATCTGTTTCGGCGGTGTTTTGTTCTATCCCGTGTATCTTATGTGTTCTGTTAAGCCTACTAGGCCTTTGAAAAAGGTAAATGATTGCTTTAATGGTTATTGAATTATAAAGATTATATGTGTTGAAAAGTAATTAAATTGTGAAACATAAGAAAATGTATGGTTGAGATAAGAAAGTGATTTATCTGAACTTGGCTAATAAAACGGAAAATAAAATAAACTATGTGATTTAAGTATTATATAGATGATATTCAAATCAATATGGTTAGTTGGTGTATAATGAGAAAATAAGAATAAAATGGACCTAATTGTAAGGATAAGTGATTTGATTTGTAAATTATGTATGATGAATACAAATAAGTCATTTAAATGATTTTGTGTAGTAAATAATAAATAAGTTATATTTTATAACATAGATTATGATCAAAATACTAGTTGTACTTACTAAGCTAGTAATACTTCAAAGCATGTTTTATACGTGTAGGTTAAAAGTAGAAGAAAATGATCTTTGAAGATTGAAGGCATCTCATCTCATTAATGGATCTAAGAAAGGGTAAAGTATTAATTTCTATTATTTCAATAAATAGCATGTACCTAGGTGTGTGTATTAAGGTTAAATGTGAAGAGACTTAAATGTGAAACTCAATGTTTGCTTAAATTATATGAAATAATTTATATGTTAATTAAGTGGTATAAGAAAATTGGGTTTTAAAATTCTTAATTACGATTTATATTTGAATTAAATTGGCTTAAAATTTGAGATTTGAACAGGGGTTAAACTAGGTAAACTTTAGGGATTAATTTGGCAAATTATCCCTTGAATTTCAAACTTAAACATGGTTTTTGAAATCCACACAAGCCAGCCACATAGCCATGCGACCCACACGAGTTAACCACACGACCATGTGGATTCTAAAAAAAATGTTTTTGGAACCACACGGGCACAAAGACCTACACGGTCGAGGCACATGACCATGCCCTTTGTTTTTCACAATGGTCGTTATTTCACTTTAGTATACTGTTTTAAATGCAAGAATGGTTGAAAATTTTTATTCCGACTTATCTCGAATACCAATAATTAATATACTAAAATAACAAAACTAGTATGTGTAAATTATAATGTTGTTTTTATTTAGATATTACTATTAGAGTTTTTGATAATCAATGTAGAATTTCTATACTTGATTTGGTAGTCAGATTAGGTATAAGGGTGTTATAGAAGACAATTGGAAAATATGGATCGCTAAAGAGTTTATTCATAGTAACCAAGATACATGCAACAGTATCTATCACGAAGGAGTTCATCTAAATGTGTACGGGGTACTAGCATTTATCAGAGCCTGCATATAAGAACTAGATAATCTGGATATACTAAGACCAGTCTATTAGGGACTGAATTTTTATACATGGGAACCACCATTAGGAGATGTCATGAAAACAAACTTTGATGCCGCATTTGATCAAGGTACAAAAAGTGCAACAGTTGGGATTCTAGTTAGAAACAACGAGGGATTTGTGATGGCAACATGCACTTACCCATTTGAGCAGATGGTGGACTCAACAACAGCAGAAGTAAAGGCTTGTTTGTGAGCCCTCATCTTTATGGAAGAGCTTGGGTTTCAAGAATTTTGGTGGAGGGGGATGTGTTGACAATTATAAAAAAGGTAAACTCTCATAAGGAAGACAAATTCACAATTAGGGTTCTGATTATTGAAATCAAAGAATGAGTTAAGAGATTTGTCTCGATTGAGTTTAGACATGTACACAAGTGAATAAAGAAGCACAATTGTTATCCGAGGAAGGAATGAGGCATGTATTACCCAAAATTTGTGTAGAAGAATTGCTGAGGGAGGTGAAGGTAGAGGGAGAGAAAAATCGACGAGCTATTCTAGGTAGGAGTTAATCTGGGTATTTTGACGCTGGAGAATTTGAGTGATTTAGGACTCCAGTTTTGTCAAATAAAACAAAATGAAAAGAGAATCAACAAAGATATGCTATTACCGGAGGGAAAAGGAAGAAGATACGTTCTATTTTGGCTGGTGATCAGTTTTGGATGCTTGAGCTTCAAAGGGGGTCGATTCATCTTTACAAAGCTCTATTGTGTTTTCTTTTACGTTTCAGATTTATTTTTCTATTCTTTTAAAGTTTGTTTTAAGTTTGTTAGGTTGTTTTTCTTTAAATTTTCTTTTGTATTACACGGACAGGGCATTCAGTGACACTCATGACCAATCAGAGTGGAGGTTGGTGGGGGATGTATTGGTTTTCTTATTTTAATATCATCAATTTGTTTTCTTTCAAAAAGAAATGAGTTGTGTCTAATTTGGATACAAATGCTATGTATAATGCTTGATTTCTACAATATGAGCTTCAAAAACTCATTTTTTTAACATAATAATTTTATCCAAATTTATAAGAGTATCAAACTTCATCGTCATGCCCCAAAATGTGGATTAAATTTTCAAGTTAAATCTGTAATTGTTGGATTTATTTTAATTTTCTGTTAGAGTGTACAATTAGGCTTCTATTTGGGCCTGATCTGTCAATATGCTGAAAATTGAATCGATACTGATGCAAGTATCGGTACCTTTCTAACGAGTATCAATACCTTCGTATTTTCTAACGTAGGAAACCTTAGTGTGCCAAAAACCCTAGGTAGTCAAAGTTATTTTTACTTGGCTGGCCCCCTATCTTTTTCTTTTCCATTTTCCTTAGTCATTTTCCCTTTCTCTCTTTTTCCTCTCCCTTGCACTGTCCCTCTTCCCTTCCCTTCCCTTCCCCTTCCTTCTCCTCTCTTTTATTTCTTTTCTCTTATTCTCTTCCTATATTTTTCTGGTCGTCACATCATTCACCACCCTTGGGCTATCGTTTCTTTTCTTTCTGCCGATTCACCTCGTATACGTTTGGATTTCAGAGAGGACTATCACTGATTGCTTTTGTTTCTTGTTGCTGTATGTTGGTAAGCATAATCCCTTTTTAATGGCTAGACTTTGTTTTCGGATTTATAATTGGGTTGCGATTCACTCCTTACTGACTTGTTCAATCAAGTTTTATTAGATCTGTCATGCCTCGTTTTATGTTTTATTATCGTTAGCTTTTAAATAAGAATGAGAATCTAGCTTAGTGGTTAAGTAGTGTAGCACTTCTTGAGACCTAAGTTCTAACCCCTTGGGTATTTTTTTTAAAGAAATGTGACACCTATTTGGTCAACCCTCCCTTGCCACCCAAATGAGTTGTCAAAACTCAAAGATTCTTTCCTTCCTTTTCGTCCTCCCTTTTTTCCTTATTTTCTCCTATTTCTACTCCCTTGTCCCCTCTCTTTCCTTTCTTCTCCCTTGTTTCCTTCGCTTGCCACTTTTTCTTCCCTTTGACTTGTGAATGCTACCCCTAACCTCAAAGGAAAGCTCAACTCTCATTTTCTTTTCATATTTTCTCTCATTTCTCTCTTTTTCTCTCTTTACCACCACTTTGTGTTGCCCTATTTACTACTCCCTTAAGTTTGTGCCGTCGTTCTCGCCTCCTTGCTCCACCTTACTGTCACCCTTCAACCCTCTATTACTACTACCTTACACAACCATTGCCACGACCCCTTACTCTTTTTCCACTTTCTATATCTTCTCATGCTCTCATTTTTCTCTCCTCCCTTATTGCCATTCTTTTTACACCATCACTGTCGCACCGCTGCCGTGCTGCCTCACCATCATCACCATTGTTATTTTTCCCCTTTTTCTTTTTTTGGTTGTAGTCAAATCTCCTATTATTATTCTTTCTTTTTTGTTTTGATATTATATATATTTACTCATTTTTTCTCCATTCTTGTTCCTCCATAGTTGTTATTCCTTCATAAACTCAAGATCTTCGTTGAGTCTCTCATCCCTATCTATTTCGGTGAAGAGTAAGTGATCAAGTTTGGATCATATTACTTGTTCTTTTCCAGTTCTATGAAGATCTTTATTAACATGTATATTTCTTTTGATTAAAGCTCAAATCTAGACGTTCATAACATCTTTAAAAATTGAGATCAATCACCACCTCCACTTCAAGTCTTTATTAAGCGTAAGTTATCAAAACATAATTCCATAAAGTTGTCTTCATCGAACCTGTTTTTGGTGGTTAATCGAATCTAACATATGTGTGACTTCGTATATTTTATTTTTTTAAAGTTCAGATATTGAGAAGATCTTATCAGATCTGTGTTGTAGGAGTCTTGAAGATTAGAGTTAGTTCAAATGAAATTGCAATTGAAGCTATGGGTGCTAACCGATTAAATTCTGTGGATGTTTTTTCCATAAGCATTATATGTTTGCACTTAATAAAAATATATGTTTAAACCTTGTCATATTTATGACTAACCGAATGCATAAGTATTCTCAGTGAAGTGATCAAATGAGAAATAAACCCTTTAATAGGGTTAGCTAAAAGTGAGTGTCCCTGATCTGTGAAATATGTGTTGCCATGTCAAATCCATAATTTGGGCTTAGAAGAAATAGGAATGAAATTTAGTTTTTCATTTTTTTCCTAACACATAAGGTAAGAGAACTTAGAATGCCGTAAAATTTATTTTTGTTAAATAATTAGCAAGAATGAGCTTGTTGATTCAATGGTAAAGCCTTTGTGACACCTCAAACCCGATTGAGACTAACCGGCCTAAATTCGAAGCGTTACATTAGCCACCGAAGTGACTACCTAGCTAAAGACCTCCCGACGCACACCTCAACCCAATAACATCTCATTTATGACTAAATAATTATCATTTATTAATGCGGAAACAATTTGTGAACTATTTTTAAACTTTTTCTAAGTATTTAAACCTAAGGGTATTTTTATCACCTAAGGTTAAACTATCCCGATTTTATTTCTAAATAGTTACTGACCTTCTTTTAGTGAAGTTGTGCAAGCCTTAAAAATTTCAGCTTAATTCGAGTTCATTTACTAAGTCTAATTCAAGTTTTATTATTAGGGACTCAATCGTAACTTTTACAAACTTCTAGTACATTTTCTAAATTAAAAATTAAGTGTGTTTCTACCAAATATTAACAGTTACAAGTCTAATCCTAAAATATTACCAAGTTTCCCTATCATTAAAGGCTTCATTTAATCTAATCAAGTTTTAGGACTAAATTATAAATTAAGCAAATTAGAATACTAGATTACAAAAACCAAAAATTAAACCCCCCAAAACCCACACACCCGTGTGCAAACCACTACACTTATTTTGTCAAAAATTCGCTTTAGTTACCCGATTTTACATATTTTACTTCCCAATTAAACTTGAAATAGATACAATTAATGACTATAAACATCCACACATTTCCAATTTAATTTATTTACAACAAATATGTAACAAATAATCAAAATTTAACACCCAATTACACACTTAGCAAACACCAATTAATTCACACAAACTACATACCTTAGTCGCAAGCAATCCACTCCATGGTAAGCTTCAATTAAACATTGTTAGTATAAAATACATGCTTCATATACTGTGTTATCAACCAGTGTACGAACACTCATAAACATACCATAAATCAAGCACCAATTTGACATAAAATCATGTATTAAAGCAATTATAAAATCACCAAAATTAAAGTCCAAAATTTAATGTCCAATGTCCATTATAGTCTCTAAAGTAAATTTCTTAAACCACTACCGAGCCTTATTCTTGGATCGCCCTTGCACTCGCTTCTCGACTCCTTACACTTGGAAATTCTCTGCACGAAATGTGTGGTTATGAACTTAAAAATCTTAGGGTGCGTTTGGTTCACTATAATGGAATAGAGTTGTAATTGAAAAGAGCTGTAATGGAATAGAACTGTAATGGAATAGAGATGTAATCAATAATTTAATTGTTTGGTTGAATGGAATAGATGTTGTAATAGTATAAGTAAAAAGACTTAAATGACCAAAGTACCCTTAGTAGAAATTTTGTTAGATAGATGATTATTGATATTGTTATTAAATTTTAATAAATTATTGTTAAATATAATTTATTAAAATAATAATAAATAATTTAACCATATTTTAACATAATCATTATTAAATATAATTTAAAAATACATAATTTAATAACATTCTTAATATAATTATTATTAGATGAATTAAAATCTTAATATATAATACTATAAAATAATATATAATCTACTTTATTATTTTTAAACTGCAATACATATTTAATGTGCTAAAATATCATTAGTGAAACAAATAATTTAATTATTCTACAATAAAAAAAAATATTAGAAGTAATGATCTGAAATTTTGCTCAATGCGCGATAGCGTTCATCCTCAGTTAAACCTTCTACTTCACATAATGTTGAATATAATTTTAAAGCACTTTCTTGAGTGGTGACTAATCAACACCATTCATAACATTGGAATAAGGCATAAACATTAGAGGCAATGCATTAATTTCACCTTCAATAATGATGATCAAAGCTATGTATTGGTTGAGCTAACTATCCTTTTGGAGGAACCATTCAAATTGAGGAAGCCTTTAGGGATGAGATGTTCCTGTGTTAAGGTAATTATCATATGTTTTCTATGATAAAGGTTGCTTGTTTCTTTGGTTGTAATAAAAACAAATATTATAGACTTTGGCTCAATAGTAATACCATTGAACTGGTGAGGTTAAGATCATATCGATTTGATCACTTCAACTTTTATTCATCGATATTAACCATTAAATGGCAATCTCGAAGGGGGACATGTTACTTTCTTTTATAGTACTACATACACTCCCAAATAAACCGAGTAAATTAGAGAGATTTGATTTGATATGATAATTTATCCTTAAAAAACATGTTAAACAAAAATCAGTCATGTAGAAACATCAACTCGAGCTTCAAAATGATCAATTCCACTTCTATTCTGCTGTTTACTTCTCCTAAGAATAGAAACCTGAATCAAGAAAAAAAACAAGCATAAACAACAGATGGAGAGTACATAAATATTTTCATCTCTAATGGCTGTTAAAGCATTGCCATAAATAAATTGGACTTCATAACCATACATAATTAATGCAGTATCTTAACCACACCTTATAGTTTGCTACATCAATGAATATACCATCTACTCCAAAAACATGTTTTAATTGCAAGCATCATACCTTAGGCCTTTCCATGCCACTTCCAAAATATCCTATCCCAAAAGACAAGGATGAGTACGCAACTGCAATTTCTATAGCTTCGAATTTAAGCATATAATTTAAGATCGAACAAATTCAACTTCTATTATATGATTTATCACTTCTAGTTCTCACCAAGCATAGACCGTTACTGATTTCAACACCCATGCTCGGAATCAAGTAGACAATTAATGTTTCAAAAGATCGTATCCCATTATACTACTTTTGTATTAATAGAAAGAGATACAAGCAGAGACAACCTAACTCAACAAGGTCTATTTAGGATAACTGAAACTTTCTTCATGTAAAGGGAACAAATTCCTGTTAGGCATATAAATCCAAAAGAATCTTACAGTGACGATAAGACACAGCACTCCAAGCTGCAAATCCTTTCATTAGGTATTCTCCAGCACCACTAACACAACAATCAACTATGAAAGGAGCCCTAAATGGTCCTTTTAAGGAGGCCCAACAGCCTGCACCATACATTGCTGCTAATCCTACACGACCAGAGACCTGTCACAATTGTGGGAAAAAGTGTCTCATAATTATATAGCCTCAAAGAGGAATGAACTAAAAAATACAATTGCATCCAGTAATTATCACCTTCAGTGCAATACCACCGCTGGAGGCTCCTGATGCTATATTTCCTTCAGTGTCAACCCAAATGACTCCCACAGTGTCCATGATATTGTCTTGTGATGGGCTGAGCATACATGATTGACCACCACTGTTGTCCTCCAAAGTATCACAAGTTTGAGCATGTAAGCCTGACATACAGATGCATAATTTCGGTTAAAAATATTGTCCAAGCTTACATCTCCAAAATTATTTTTTGGGGGGTGCAAATCTTAAACAAAAATGATAAAAAATAAGTGCATGCAGAAGAGACTCAAAGAAACATCCACCAATTTTGTAAGCAATCAAATATCGGTGAAATCAATACAATTCACACTACTAATTATAGATATACAAAATCTTCACTGCTAAGAGAAAATCATGAATGCTGGTACAGATGCCAAGATTGTTGAAACACTAAGCAATGGTAAATTTACTAGTAAAACGATTTCCTTATCTCTCCCGCCTCTGTTTTCTTTTTCTTGCTCAAAAAATCTATAACTGATTCAAAGCTCAAAATCCAAAACCCCTTCAACCCATTTACCACAAACAACAAATTCCAACTAGAAATTGAAATCCCTTACTATTGAGACAAGCAACCTGAAATCCCTTACAACAGAAAAGCCTAACAATTCGAAAAAACCAACCTTAGCTTTCTAACCCTAAATTACCCTAAAATAATCGGATCAACCAATCGACCAATTTTTTTTCGAAAACTCATTTTTTTCATAGCTCCCTCCTAGGGAAATACAAGCAGAGAAGCAAAGAGATTGAATCCTCACAATGGAGGTGAGATTGAAGGGAATAATAACCTTACTCGTTCAACTTTGGAGACGTTTTTTACAATGTCGAGATCTTTGTCGATGATGGTTGTGGGATGAGAATAACTAAACGAGAACTAGGAGATAGAGTTGGGGTGTGGTGGCTTGAGGTGTTTGCTGAGGAAGAGTGGTAAAGGGCAAGAATGGGAGGTTATGTCTTTTTTCTTTCGGTGGAGGTTCTGTATTGCTATTCTTTAGATCAAGTGGGGAATGGCTATTACGGGAGGAGGCGGAATGGGAGATGAATGAAATTCTGTCGAATGGAGGATTCGGTGAACCAAACTAATGAATAGTTGTTTATCACCGAATCATCCAGGAATAGTTTGGCTATTCATGCCAACCAAACGTGTTGTTAGTGAATGATAGTAAAAACATCAAGTAATTTGCACCTAATCATGCATAAATCAAAGTAATTAAGAATTAAATTTTCAATCAAAACATGTTAACATTTCACCATAACATCACATGCTATTTCAAGAATTAAGAATCAAGTTTTCCATGGCATGTAAAATCATCTTTTAACACATAAACATTCGATCATATTGGCACAATCAATCAATTATATTGGCATAATACATCCATAGCAATAAGTAAACATGTGATCATACATTGGATAAATGTATCTTTGAACTTCCACAAATCAAATACATTCCTTTGAATTGAGCGACCCAAAGCCATATGCTCCTTATAGCACCTCAAATAACCCGATGATTGGAGACTCAAGCTCAACACTCCCTTATCTACTCCAAACAAATCATTCTACCAAGAGCCATATGCTCACAATATCACAAATAATGGTGAGTACTCACAAATCCTATGGCATGCCAGCTATATCCAATGGATCCACCATCCAATGTTGCCAATATAATCATACATACAATGCATAAAGTCTGTTGTTTAACCACTTAATTTAGGATGTTAAAATGCAAGTAAAAGCATGATGCCTAGCAATTTTAACATCAATAAAATTAGGCATACCGAATATCATTTTCCCAATATTCATATACCAATTAGAAAAACTTTATCAAATTTTCAATAAATCAGCAATTCATGCTCCAAATATAAATTTATTCCATACAATTTAATCATGCTAAAAGCATAATACACAACTTAGCAAACCAATTGCCATTTTGCTCGTTTATAAAATAAAACCTATTTTTGCAAATCCAACCATCCAATATGCAATTAAGTCATTAATAACACAAATTAAACATTTAATTTAACAAATAAGCAGGCTAATTTACCAAATTGCCCTTAATATCACTCGCCTCCACATTTAACTCTTTAAGCAAAAAAAGTATTCAAACAAGCAAGTTTGAGCTTCAATTCTAATCCGCACGTTCCTCCTCTTGACGTGGAGCTTTAAAAGAGACAAAGTATGCATTACAAACTAACAATAGCAACAAGAATCATGAAATTTGATAAAGTATACGAATCTAAATCATGACTTTAAACTACCTTACCGATGTTATACAACTAAGCCGAAATATGGAATTCCTCAACTAAACTCCCTTTTCAGCACCTCAAACCACTTCTAATCTTCATTCCTAATCCAATAATATGTATTCTAAGTATTAATTTCATCATTTAATCTGTTTCATAATTTTCTAGAAAAATCATCCATGTTATTGATCAAATCCGAATTTCTCAAAATTGATCCTTAAAACGTGTTTGATCTTTTGGTTTAAGATTAAAAACCTCTTATTAGACCTATTTTGAGTTTAGGCATCCATTAATATTTGGATTCCAACTCAAAATTAAAGATCCACCATTGTTGATCCTCAAGTTCAAGAAAGAAGAAATTAAAGTTGAAAATCCATTATAATCACTTTAATTAAGAAATAATGATTGAAATAAACTTAAAAAGTTTAGAGATGATGATTACCTTCAATTGAACTCAAATCATTGATTTAAAAGTTTGAATCAAAATGCTTGAAGAAATTCAGATGACTTTTTTCTCAACTTTGAAAATTATTTCGAGACATTTTAGAGATAATTTTGGGAGAGAAAATGTTTAGATATATTCTTTGATATTTGATTTATGAAAACAAGGGAAAAAAATGAGAGAAAAAGCTCTCAATTCAAGTGAAAAATGAGTGAAAAGTGAGGTAGTGGTAGAGTTTTTAAAATTGAAAACTCTCATCTGATTTTCAAAATTTGGGGAATTTGCCATCAAGCCACTCCCCATTTTCCCTTGTTTAACAATTTGCTACTTTCCCTCCAAAATCTGAAAATATGGTTTATGTGCTATAAACCTATTGCACATTTCCCTTGGTTTTCAAATTAGTCCCATTTAATTAATATTTTAAATCACCCAATTAAACCCCATTTTAAATTATTTTTAAATTCCAATTTAAACCAAAATATTTATTTTTACCCAAAAATTATTTAAAACCATAAAATTAATTTTTCTAAAAATATTTTTATTTTATGGAATATTATTTACCAATTTTTAGATGAAATTAATCTAACTAATTATGAATATAAATCGCTAATTAACCCGATTAATTCCCAATTTTCACTCGGAACCTGGTAAACTTACCGAAACTACTAGACCTATTTTTGGGGCCTTACAGCCTTAACTTACCCATAGGTCCCAAGTTCAAAACCCCTTGTATGCATCTAACCAAAATATTTTGTTTTTTTTTTATTTTTACCCATGAAAGTACCGAATGTTCAAAATAACCCAACCAAAAACCATTTTTTTCCAATTTAGTCTTTATTTTAAAGTAGTGTCAATTCTACATGAATTGTTAAAACCTATATCAATTGGGGAAAGAGAGTATTATAAATAGCCAATTTTAAGCAAACACTAAAATCATTACTTAGCAAATTTACAAGGAAAACACCCTCAAACTCTTTTCTTTCCAAATCAAATTTCAAGAAAAATGAGTCAAAGTTTTCAAAACCATCCCTCTACCTCAAGTGGATCATCAGCCTCCTCTTCCAACTATGTTTTTGTGTTTTCTCAAATCAGGTGTGAGATCTAAACCTAAATCTTTGTGTATAATTGAAAATATTAGGAACCCAAGTAGAACCCCCTTAGGTGGAAGCCCATGTGCGAGCCTGTATGTGTAAGCCCCTAGTATGTGTGAACCTCCAAGTAGGTGAACCCTATGCATGTAAACCCCCTTTTTATATGAACACCGTTGTACGCAACCCCCTACTGTGACTCCATATGCATAAACAAATAGGATTACTTATGCGAAGCCTTAGTAAATCAATGCGAACCTTAATTGTTTATGACATGCAAATATTTATGATTTCCACGCAAACCCTAAGATATGACATGCGGGCCAAATTATGTGAGCCTCTTAATATTATATGCGAGTCAAATTATGCCAGCCTTTTAATACTACATGCGAGTCAAATTATTCGAATCAACTATTGTTTATACATGCAAACCACTGTATGATAATTACGAGCCATAGTTATGCGACCCCAAACTGCGAACCCTAGATGCAACCCTTACTTGTGTGAACCCTAGTTGCGAGCCTACTTGTGTGAACCCTAGGTGCGAGCCTACTTGTGCGAACCCTTAAATGCGAACTATCTGTGTGAACCCTTAAGTGTGCAAGACTATGTGTGTGACCCTATATGTATAACCCCTATAGGTGCAAACCCTACCAAGTATGTTAAATCGCATGAAAAAATTGAAAAAAAATAGAAATATGAGACGATATTCGCACATATATGGGTTGAGTTGTAATATAGTTTTACAACGAAGTAGGAGAGTACTCTGAGGATCGTACCCAAGGAAGGCGAGAGCTAGATCAATTCTAACCTAAACACTAAAAGATCTAATTAGTACTCTAAATCAGTTATAATACGAGAACATAATAAAAGGGTTTTTAAGGGTTTGTATAATAATAAAATAAAAAACATAAAAGAAATAAAATTCAAGAGAGAGAAGAGTAGAGTGAATAAAATCTTGATTATGGGTGATTAGTTCGATTCAGTAATCCCAATAAACTGTAGTTTCGGGCTCCTCATCAATCAACTAGCCTCTACCTTAGCATGATCTTCTGACCTTCCACTAACATAATGAGTCAGGAAGGACTACTTATCTTTCGACCTCACAGTCCAGATTGGCTTGGGCTGAAAGTGTTCACGGATGGGCCATACCAATTTTGGGTTAATTCCCACCTTGATGACTTCCCGGGGTTGTTAGGCCTAGGGTTTGTTCCACGTTCTTTCTTTCCTAGACAGTTGATCCGTTGAGTAACCTTATAAAATAGTTAACAGATCATACCTCCACTCCCTAATCCCCCATAGAGGGATTAGTTCTTCATGGCTTTCATAGACAATATATAATCGATGTAAAGAGAAAGCATATTAATTAAATCGATAGGATAAAATAAATGAAAGAGCCTGATTGTATTGAGATTAATCGCAAATCCACATAGTTTGAATGCTTCCACACAGTTTGAATGCTTCCACAATTCAGATATCTTGAAATCAACAAGAACGACTGAAAGAAATCTAAAACCTAAAAATGAAAGAAAATACTAAACTAAATTTCACACAGAGAATCTAGTTTAAAGGAATGGTGTCCATAACAAGAGAAAAATGAGCCTATTTATAGCCTTCCGGTGGTCGTTGTCCTTAACCCTAGGTTAGCTGACATTCTCGAGCTTTAAGTTTAATTGTACAAACCAAAATGAGATTTAAGCTTTAAGTTTAATTTTCATAACAGAGTCGATGTTGTGACACACCAGGACCTGTGTCGTGGCATAGAAATTAGTATACTCCTTTTTAGCTATCTTCAAGGGTATGTCGTGACACCCTCAGCTTGTTTAGCAACATTGAAGGCAGTCTTGAGCTTTCTCCATTCTGCTGCCTATGTTGCGAGATCGAGTTATCTGTGTTGCGACATAGCGACTAGTATCCTTTTAGTACACCTTCTAATGGCTTCCTACACACTCGCAAAGTGCATTAGCTCACCTTTAGGCCTCATTTGGCCCTTAAAGTCAATAAAAGACTCAATTTGCACATTTTATTGAATATAAATAAAACTAAGAAAACTTAACTAAACCATCACAAAAATGATTGTATTCAACCTCCTTAAATGTGAAAACTAGTTTAATCTGCTACACCAAATTACGGCAGATCAAACTCCCCCACACTCAAGTCTTTACTTGTCCTCAAGCAACATAAACAAAAATGACAAATAAAAATGACGAACCTTGAACAAATATGATACAAGTATTGACTTTGGAGCATATGACTTAGGCATTTCATGCTTACTAACTACTTTAAAATGATAAATAATTGACTTATCACTTTTGATCACAAACATCTAAGTTTAGTATGTTAAAAAATATACAAGCATTAAGGGTCTCACCTATAGGGGTCCATCAACAAATCATACAAGTATTTTGATTATCTTAGTAGAATACAAATAGTCATTTATGCGTATGTTTAGTATGATGTCCGTTCATGTATAAGGATATTTAGGTCACATATGACTTTTTAGATGTAACATTCCGAGGCTTAGGACAGGTATGGAATTCAAAAACAATAAGCATCAAAAGGGTTACAAACACAAAAATAGTTTGACACATCGTATTGATTCCTAATATTCCCCCCTTTGTGACCCTTACCCACTCACCGCCTTAATTCTCCTTCTCTCACCTTCCTTGTCTCTCCATGTATAGGAAATCATAGCATGACATAGTAACTACAACTAGCCTTATGAGTTTTTGTGCAGTAATGAATGAGCTTATCTTTCTTTTGTGACTTTGTGACTTTCTTTTTCAGCTTATCTCACTCAAGAATGCTTTTCATTTTTGAGAACTTTTTCTACTCATATTACTTTTACTTTTTGGACTTTTTTTCTTTTATTTTACACTTTTCGGGCTAACCTATAGTCCTCATATCACACTAATCTTTCCTATTTCACTCTATTTTGACAAACTTCGCCTTTATGTATCTACCTAACCCTCAATACATATGGCCAGACACCTATAATCATACAGTGCAAGACTAAAAAAAGGGTAAATACAAATTAACATTTAAAGCCCAATGGTTTGTAATGAGGTTCATCAAGAAGTGTCAATAGGCTCAAAGATCGGTACTAAAGGAAAATATAAATAGGGAAACTTTTTGGCTCTGGATATGTTCCAAACAATGCCTTAGTTCATCCCTTAACATCTCAATATGCACAAGCTTAATCAACCAAACAAACTCAAATTCAACCATTTATCACTCATACTAGTATGCTCGTTTCCTTGTATTTTTATATCATTTGGTACAATTGATTACTTAATACCTATTTACAGTGTAACATATAGAACGTAGTAGTCTAATAATAAAAATTTTAACATTATGCCAATTTTTTTTGTAAACACAAGCAACCTATTTACATGCTCCTAACCAATCACTTGTATTTCTACAAGATCAAGCACACAAAAGACAAAAAAAATCAAAGAAAAATGTAAAGATTGAAAACAAAACAAATTTTCTATGTTACCCCCCATACTTTAGTTGACACATTATCCTCAATGTGTAGCCTTTAAAAAGATAAAGAAAGAAGTTACTCGATTGATCGTGGTTACTCCAACTACTAATTGTGGGTGCTTCCTCGTTTGATCATGTAAAGCTCGAATTGTTTGTGTCTCTTTCGTGTTTGATTCCAACATAGAAAACTTACACAAAATACAATATAACTAAAAATCTACTATTAATCCTACTCCTATAGAGTCTAAATCAAAATCATCCAAAAATCAATATAAGTCATTTTAAAAAAAACAGAACTATGAATTGGTCAATCTCCTTCCTCAAAATACATCTCTTCACTTCCGTCGTCCCCTCATCCTCTCCTTCCTCTTCACTTTCATGTACCTCTTCTTCTTGTTCCAAATTTGTTAGCTCAAACATATCAGGTGTATAGTTGGGGACCCGAATGTTGTTTTGCCTACCAAATTCCTAAAAAATTGGTCCCGGTTCTTGCATCCACTGAATCATCCAATCTAACTTTGGATGACTACTCTCACCAACTTCTTGTTGAGCTTGTGCCAACCTTTGTGATGAAGTTGGTATAGTTTCGCTTCTTGCTGTTGCGTGTTTCAATATTTTATCTATTTGGCTTGTAGCTCAACATTGTTGGAACAAGGTATCTACGATGATACTTCGGGAATGCTTCAGCAAATGCTTAGTAGATGTCATAGGTACTCCTGCCTTTTTACATAAGGCTGTCACTAGATGGGGAAAGAAAACTCCCACCTTCTGCCCGTTAATGCATCTCCTTATGTTCTAGTGGATCCGTTTGCCAATACAGACTTGTTTTTTCTGCAAAATATCATAGAGTTAAATTGCTCTGAAAGTATTAACGTTAGAAACATTTAAAGCAAGTACGATTCATATGCATACAAATTAAATCCACATTTTAGCCTCTGCAAACATAATGGCTTGATGAAAGGACACTGGAGCATTGGTACATGAGTGATATTTCCATTCGCCCATACCTTTAGTTAAAAGGTTTATAATGTTATCCATATCTATGTCTCAAAAATATTCCAAATCAGTTTCATCAATAAAATCTTTTTCATAGTATGGAGCATTATAAAAGTCGCAAATAGTTCGAGGGGTTACTCGCACTTTTTTCCCTCACATAGGTACTATTTCCCACCTATAGCCTTTAATATTTCTAGACTCCTGGTCCCGTAAGGATGCATAAAATTCTTGAACAACAGAGACCATAGGATTATCAGGATTGTCCAAAAACGTTCCCACCTCTGATATCTTACTAAAGGTTATATATCCTTACACAAAAGCATCGAAGAATCAAATCCCCTTTCTTGGATAAAGGTTTTTCCTTATAGTTCAGTAAAATATTTTCCAATATCCAGGTGCAAAATTAGAGGGGTTTGGAACCATCGACAGTTCTGGTTCATTAGTTTTTCTAACTTTTTAAGTGGCATGATATCTAATGTTACTAACTAATAAAGTAATCAAGCAGTTTATTTCAATAGAATAGAAAAAATTAAGATAGGAACCCTTAACCTTGTATGAGCCTTTAGATTCCTTGTCACATTTTTGTTTACTTGTCATTCCTTGGAGTGGATTCGTTCTTGCCCTTCACAAGTAAGTTTCAAAGAAGATCTAAACAAATCAAAAAGAAAAAGGGAAGGATGAGTGTTAGGGTTTAAGTTATTTAGGGAGGTTTAAGAGATTAAAGGAGGTAAATGGTGCTTAAATAAGAGTTAATGTGGTTATATGTTAAGAAATAAGTGTTTTAAGGGTTTAAAATTGGATAAATTAATGGTTAGGATACCGGGTTACACGAATGGGCCGGGTCAACCTTGTAGAAAATTGCAGCAATTTCACGACACAGGGGTTCCGTGTCACGACATCCTTGGCAGCTTATCGTTTTTGTGACACAGGGGTTTCATGTCATGACACATCGTCCAGTTTGGAAATTTGGGGAAACTGTCCTCCATGTCGCGACGTAAGAGTGTGGTGTTTGTCTTTGTGAAATAATATGCGAATGTGCAAGTATACACGTCAAATTAAGTAATAAAGCAGTAAGTAAGATCCATTTATTTATTATGTAAAACAGAAATCAAAAGACAAATTTCATCATAGGCCTTATCTCCCCTAGGTGTTTACAAAATTAGTTCATAATCGTGAATAAAAACATCTTAAAGACAATATAACCACAAGAAATAAATTAACTCATAATAAATTTAAAGGAACTAAAAGGAGATCTTCAATCTTGGTGGAAATCTGCTTCAGATTCGACTTCAGTGGTGTTTTACGAGTTGTTTTCTTCAATATTCTCTAACGGCTTTCACTTCTCTTCTTATATTTGGTATATATAGATCTTAGAATACCCGAAAAATCTTAAAATTACATTTTTTCGCATATTTTGAGTGCGAATCACGAAATCCACACAGTCTGGCACATGCTTGTGTGGCAGTCTGTGTGGCTCACACGGTTGTGTGTCCAGCCCATGTGGCTCACACGGTTGTATAGCTCCTGAAATTTGTTCCAATTGTCTAATTTTTGCTTCGTTTTTGCTCATTGTGCTCTTAAATGCTCTCCTAAGTATAAAAACACGAATTTAATTAGGAGCATAAAATTCACCATTTTAACTCGAATAATCATCTAAAAATGCATTAAGAATAGGATTAAAACATTTTACTTTTAGCACTTATAAAGTTCCTTTAACACACAAGTCCTTTAACACATGACTTAAGCCTTCAGCATTGATGTTTTCAGTGAACAGGGTATGCTTGTCTTGAACATCTATCAGCCCAAATTGGGCATTGATTCTATCTTCATCAAATGGGATCGATGTTCCTTAAACATAAATGAAGAGGTTATCAAGGAAATTTTTATGTGTATAGAATTCTTGAACAACTTTTCCAAGACATCGTCCGGGTGCAAGCAGAAGATTTGCCAATTGTGCGTTTCCACAATAGATGAATCTGACTTGTCATAACCCATGTGTGGCTCATCCTTTAAAAAAAGCCTTGCTCAAAGTAGAATGGTTTCTTGGAAATGTTATCTTCATATTTCGATGCAGCAACATTGTTGAAGAAATTTTCGGTTAGGTGGCACCTGCCTGAGAAGATCTGACACCTTTAGAAGCTATTTTGACTCTTGCCATTGATTAGTCTTGAAGAATCCTTATGACTTTTCTATAGACTAAATAGGAAAATGGTTTGCGAAACTACTCAAGAGAAGTTAGTGAGAAGAAGTTTAAGGTCCAAGAAGGGATGCAAGAGAGGTTAAGAAAGATGAAAATGGAAACATTGTGTAACTACGGGTAAATAAAAGAGTGCTGGCAATTGTAAAGATGTAAATAGGGGTAATGGGTTGGATGGTTTGTAGAAACTTATAGGGTAAGTAGTGTGAAAAAGAGGGAAGAGGGAAAAGTAAAAAGGGTTTTAGAGGGAATCTTAAAATGACCTAGCCTTAAAAAATTTTGGCACTTTCTTCATGGGCTTTCGAATTAGGATAGGGTTCAACTGTCAAAAATCTTTTCCTTGGACTTTTTCTCTCTCTTCAACCCATATTTTATCTGTAATTCATGCAAAATCTGTACACTAAAAATAATATAACTAAAATTGAAAATAACATCAAGTAATTAAAGATAAAAATTGTAAAAACAAAATTAAAATAAAACAAATAAACAAAATAAAGATAGGAAATAGATGTTGAGCTTAAACATCTCTAAGGTTAATGGGCTATTTGTCTCGATTTACATGAGCACCCCATTAGTGCTTTAAACGTTGTCCATTAAATTTAAATGTGACCCGTCTGCATATCCTTAAAGTCCATTGCTCCATGAGGGTATAATTTGGCTACTTCAAAGAGACCTAACCAGCAAGATTTCAATTTTCCAGGGAACATTTTCAACATTGAGTTGAATAACAACACCTATTGTCCTGGTTCAAATTGACGCGGTATAATTCTGTTATCATGCCAGCGCTTGGTCTTTTTCTTATAAATTTTAGCATTCGCGTACACTTATGCCCTGAAATCTTCATTTCATTTAATTCAAGCAATCTTATATTACCAACAGCTTTCCAATCCATGTTCAATTGCTTTACAGCCCTGTATGCCCTGTGCTCTAACTCAACTAACAAATGGCATGGTTTTCTGTAGAGGAGTCTGAATGGTGATATTCCTAACGGGGTTTTGTAAGTAGTGCGATATGCCCATAAAGCTTTGTCCAGTCTTAAGGACCAATCCTTACTATTTGGATTAATAACTTTCTTCAAAATCTGCTTAATTTCCTTGTTAGAAATTTTAGCTTACCCGTTCGTTTGCGGATGATATGTCGTGGCAATATTTTGTTTTACTCTGTACCTTTGCAAGGCATTGGTAACTAGCTTACAATCGAAGTGAGATCCCTCATCACTAATGATGGTTCAAGGCGTATCAAATCTCGTGAAAATATTCTTGTGCAAGAACTTCATCACTGACCTGGCACCATTAGTAGGTAGAGCTATGGCTTCTACCCATTTGGAGACATAATCTATTACTACAAGTATGTATAAATTTTTGAATGAGGGTGGAAATGGACCCATAAAGTCTATCCCCCAAACATCGAACAACTCGATTTCCAGAATATTTTGCAGTGGCATTTCATGTGAGCATTTTGATTCACAGCTCGTGTGAACATACATGTACAAGATTTGATGGATTACAGTTATATGATTTAGCACACTATGTCTAAGCTATCCTGGGTATCCAATAGTATTCTAAATGGTTCAACAGGTATGATTTAGAAAGAGGACGATATGAGTTCGATATGAACTACGACATAGACATATGTGAATTTCATTGAAATGGTAATACTTGGTATATTGAGAGTTAAGATGGATGATATATGTATATGATACATGATTAAATGTTGTGCTCATCCATGATTATGATGCCTTTGTTATATGTGTAAATGGCTAACATGTTTGGTGTACATGCTTAGGCTTTGGCCAAATTGTGGTTGGATTATGCCATGTTAACTTACCTATTATGTGATTAAATGGTAAGTTGTGTTTTATATTATATGAACTTACTAAGCATTTATGCTTACTCTGTGTTATTTTTCATGTTTTATAGTGAATCAGAAGCTCGTTCGAGTTGGAAGCTTGTCTGAGTTATATCACACTATCCATCGACTATATCGATACTTTTGGATGTTTTAAGTTTGGTTATAATGACATGTATAGGAATTTTGGTTGTTGAAATAGCCATTTGGTTTGACTTGTGTGGCATTTTGGTGGTCTAATGGAATTTGTTTGGCATGTATATAAATGGCCTTAAAATGGTTGATATTTGGCTTGTTATGTTGAATGATGGAAGATGGAATGATAGTCTAAAAATGCATATTGTAAATGGTCTTGTGATAAGTTTCAATGTGGTGGTTTGATACTTTTATTTTGGATGATATTTATCAATGGTTTATGTTGATACAAACTTAGTTAGAAGTTGGTGTATTATTTTAGCCAATTTGAGTATATGATTATACATGTTAAATGTTGCCATTTCGGGTGCCTTAAACCATATTGGTTGTATGCTTCTATACCATAATTGCATAGTTTGATTATGCATAATTTTTGTGCCTTTTGATGGCTGGTATGTATGAGCAAAAGTGATTGTAGGTATATGTTTGAATGGGTAAGAAAAATGGCTTGAAAATGGCCTTTTTTTCGTCAACACGGGCAAAGACACGGGCATGTGTCTCAGCCGTATGTGACACACTGCCTGGTGGCACGGCCGTGTGTCCCCTGTAGCTTTCAAAGGGTTGCAAGCCAAGCTATTACACGACCTAGCACATGGTCTGGAACATGGGCGTATGGGGTTACTTCGAAGGGTACACGACCTGGCACACAAGCCTGTGGCTTGGACGCGTGACCCAAGTCAGTGAGTTACACAAGCACAGACACGGGCTAGGACACGACAGTGTCCCTACTTCGAATGCCCACACAGCCTGGCCGTACGGCCGTGTGACCCTTGCAGTTTTGAAAATTTTCACTGTTTTCTGAAAAATTCTATGAGTTTTCGATTTAGTCCCGACTTGTTTTTAATATGTTTTTAGAGCCTCGAGGGCTCTTATAAGGGACAATATGTATGATTTGGGTTGATTTTAATAAGATTATTGATATGATTTGAAATGTTTAAAATTATATTAGTTTGAAGTGAAATTTCTAGTAATGCTTCGTAACCCTATTCTGATGACGGATACTGTTAGGGGTGTTACATTCATAGCAGGTGGATTATTACCATCTTGATTCATTGCTCTTTGTTCTATTCTCCTTCTTAGCAAGGTCCTTTCAATTTCTGGATCTAAGAGATAGAGTCCTTCCGCAGGAGTGCTTATACGCATACAACTAGTAACAGACCTGTTGAGGTCACAAAAAAATTAGCAACTAAAACTATAAAAATTGCAATAACAAAAACTAAAGTTACCAATCGTCAATCCCTGAAAACGGTGTCAAAAACTTGTTGCATGTGAATTGATGTGTGAATTGTGCATGTGTACATGTCGAATCAAGTAAAAAAGTAATGAGTGAGAATCATTCCCACGAGGATTGAATGAGTGCTCTTTGTCTAAGTTATCACAATTGAACAAAAAAGATAAATTTAGCGAATGATGTTTAATGAAATTAAAATGGGATTAACACATTAGAAGTGAGAGTAATGGAGTATACTAGCAGAGATTACCATTGCAACAAATCAAACAAGAGTACTAGGGACTTTAGCAAGGTTGGAATATTGGTCATGAAGGTTGGGATTACTAAGGGATCTGTTCTAACCCGTGAACAATACAGTGGCAAAACTATGGTGAACTTATTGTTCGATTAGGTACTAATGTGGTTTACCTCTGTCGAAGCAAGACCTAGGATTACTCACCCCTAAGGCTCTGTATGTCTATAGGTTCGGGATTAGCAACTACTACTAAAGCTCAACCTTCTAAATCGTATAAGGTAAGGCTCTATGTCTAGAGTTTACAAGAGTATTTCACTCAACACTCACTTATATTACCCAACTTTGGTCTAAGTAACCTAATCATGTTGGTGTCAAGTTACCTTAAGCCTTATTGAGCATTCATCAACACTCACTTAAGCATTTAAAGAAAAGCAACCATTAGGTAAAGCAATAATATGAACCATATTAAGCCATAAACATTAATCGAAGTTAAAACATCATCCAAAGCAAACCCCAGTCGTATTAAGTTAGCTAATGGTTGGGCTACACAAATTCAAGTTATTTTCGTATCATTAATATCCCAAAATATTAGTTTAGAATAGAAGAATTGAAACAAAATGTGAGGAAGAAATCTGGGTTTCCAAACTCCGATCCCCCCAACTCAGCGTCTTGTTACTCGCCTTCACCAAAGTTCACAGTCAGCTCAACTTGCCCTTCTTGCCACCATGAGACCTCTGTCCAAGCTTAGAAAAATAGCCGTATTTTTCTCTCTCTCTTTTTCTCCCCTTTTTTATTGCCTTTTATACTTGGGTTTTCTTCTAGAGTAAAATCCATCAGCCAATAATTGTTTTTTTCCCTAATTTTGAGGTGAATATTCTCCATTACATGTGCATGTGGGGGACCAAATGCTGAGTGCTCTTATTGCTGACCAGGTGTTTGTCGTTTTCTTCGCCAACATTGCCATGAAAACCTTTTATAATGCCTCGGCAAACCTCTATCCTCTGTTATCTTTCTCCCTTCTCCCTTAAACCTACCATTCAGCCACAACAAGATATTTCCACAAGCAATTAAAAGTAAAGATGCAATAAAGTAATCACCATCTCAAGTTCTTAGATGCACTGCTTGATTAACTAGAAATGATAATGCAATTACCTAAAATGAAGCTAATTTTACTTAAGTACAAGTAATTAATTAAGTCTAAAAGTATAAATTCGAACTCTTTTCAAGAGTTATCACACACATGGTCATAGTTTGTTACACAATTGTGTGCCTCCTCACGCATGGCTTAGGTCCTTACACATGGTTAGTCAACATGACCATGCCTATGGCTTCACACGACTTTGGGCTATCACATGGCCTGGTCACATGACCGTGTGACCCCTATTTAGCATTTTTACCCCACTTTTCTCAAATGTTTCAATTAAGACCTTACTTTATTTTAATTTTTTTATAGCTTTAATATGTTCGATTTAACACCGTTAGGATATGAATGGTATGATTTTAATTGTGTTTAATATAATTAATAATTGTATAGGAATATTTTGATCTGATATAGCATGATTCTATTCTGTTTTGTATAGTAGCATATTATAACCCTAATCCGGCGACAGAGATATGTAAGGTGTGTTACAGTGCTCGTCCAATAACTTTGTCATAAGTGTATTCCCCTCATAGGATATCCTTAATCTCTTTGGGATAAATTCATTCTCCCAATATGATCCTATTTTATCTCATGGTAACCATTACATCTTCCTTCATGAAAAGTCAATTACTATAAAATAGTAATCAAGTCATTCATCACAAAGACGAACGACCCACGGCTACGTTTACTTTTCCTCAACCATGTAATGCTAATGGGTGGATATCATTTGAACTATGAATTCCACTATTGTGAATGATTCTACATACTGTAAAAGTCGTATACCCAACGCACCAAATTTTGGTTCCTTATCTATTTAAACTCAGACTTTTACTTATATCAAAGTATACGAGTCATGCATACATAGTTTGTCATCCACTCAGGATTAAGGTATGCCACACTTTGAACATTAGAAGGGAATAAATCCATAAAAGAATTCAGGATCTATTCTTCTTGGTCCAGTCCGATGTACTATCAGTCCAGTCGGTTACATCTATGTCTCTATTTTCTAGGATTCATCTGTTCTGATGCCAAAGGCAAGGCATCTCCCCAATTGGACTTGATAGACGACATATTAGTCTTTCAATCAGTTTGCTCACTTCTAATTAGACTAAGGACATGTTTAGGTCCGTATACTAATATAAGTTGTCTTTATGTAATACGATCCAACTACATAATATCGTTTAGTATTAGTTTAAAAATTAGACAACATGTAAGCCAATATCTGCTTCTATTTTTCTTTGCATGCAAAAAGCACATGAGGATAATTATACAAAGTATATTAATGTAATCCATTAATTATTTTATTAACCAATCTATTCGACAAAATTATAAGTTTACAAACGAATATACTACACTTAGGACACCAGATCCAACATTAACACCTACAAATTTGTTCTAATTTGTTTTAACATGATTTTAAAGTTTTAAATTTGATTTTATCTATTTTTATGTTTTTATAAAAATGTTTAAAATTTTAATTTCTTAATTAAAATAGGATTTTTGTCATGGAAACGTTTCGATAGCACTTCTCTTTCATACCGTATGTTGGGAGGGGTGAAGGGTGTTACATTTAGTTTATTCCTGGCTATCAACCAACATGATTTTCTCTGTTTATCTTGAACCTTTGGTTTTTTTAGAGAGTGAACTTTAATTCACGAACTGAACATACAATGAAAACTTTAGCTTTCAAGTGGGGAAAGTTAATTCCCTATATGGGTTAGAAACTAACTCGAGTTGTAACACCCCTCACCTGTCCTGATGACTAGTACGAATGGGAGAAGCCACGAGAACATATACAAGAAAGAAACCTTGGATTCATTTAGGAGTCATGACTTATAAAACATTTTTACAAATTATTTATTCAAGTTTTAGATGTTTAAGAGGCTTTAGAAAAAATTTAAAATCATTTACAAATGGTTAGAAATTGATCGAAGGTGTTTGGATCTCAAAATGGGCTCAAAATGCCAAAAGGGCTCAGAACAGTGCAATACCTCTACCCTTGGAGCCAAACATTGACTTGAAAATCACTTGTTTTGATACCCAAAGGCTTATTACCAAAACTTGAATTTAGAGGAATCAAAACATCAAAAACAATTACCAAAAACACCTCTAAACATAGTAACATAAAACATGCTTTGGCGATACTTCAAAGACATCATGAAAAGCAAATTTGATATCAATCTAAGCATTGGTTAAATGGAAATTTGGCTTCATGAATGCCAACTTACTTGGAGCTTCAACTTAATAAGCTCAAACATAACCACCAGAGCTTCTAACATATCAATTCAATATTAGGCTACTCAAGATATCAAATGGCCATTGAAACTAGCATGATCATATATATCGATTGTAATATTGTAACATTGTAATATTCAATTACCATTTCTCAAGTTGATCAAAATTGTCAAATTCATGCATTTTATAACCATAAATTCTTTTCATTAATCATTTCTAGTTCTTTTCACCCAATGTAGCCTTAGTGAATTATATATGCTCTCTCTTTTATGTGACAATATTATTTATGAATTTGTTTTATGATTTTAAGAAAATGATTTTACTGTTCACATTATAATATTGTACATGTAAATTAAAAATAAGACATTTTAATGATTATGACTTTTATTTTTAAAAAACCTTGCAATCAAACTATACAAAACAATTTTTTAAATATTTTAAATAATTAACCTAATATATTTTAATTCATACCCAATTAATTTATGTTTCACATATGATCAATAAGATTATTTAAAAGCAATTGAACCTTGACCAATAAATTCGAGGCATGCTAATTGAAAGAGTACATGGACCATCCAAAATAGGCAAAGGTCGCACCGAAGTCCAAACACCGGGCCCCATCCAAATCACAATAACGGCGTCAGAAATTCAGAGGGGCAGCAGCGAGCAACCGTTTATACTTATTTTAAACCAAATTTTCAATTACATCCCTCACATCACGCATAAAAATTCCCTGGTTATTCTGTTTAAAGTCCGTTAGTTTGTCACCGCCCTTTTATCGCAGGTAGGGCAAATCCCCAATTCCCTCTCTCTTGTTTCGAATCTTCACACCGAAACAGTCATATCTCCCTCTATTGCCGCCGCCTCAATGTCTCAGGTATTATGCCCTTCCAATTCTCTGAATTTCCCCTCTTATAGATTCGAGCATCCAACTTAATAGATCTAATGATAGATTTGTCTTGAAAATCAACTCCCCTTTGTCAAACTAGGATTCTCTTTTCTTTCGGTTTTTTTTTGTGCTTTTCTGTCGCTGCTCAATTCTCCAATTTATTATCGAAAAGTGGAAATGAATTTCGTAATTATTGCTTAGTATCGATTTATGCACATATTTACGGTGATTAACCTTTTTTCTTGGGGGTGGCAATTGGTTCAGGTTGATAATAGAAACTCTTCTGCAGCGAAGCGAGCTAGAACCGATGGTATGCCGCTTAATTTTATTTTTATTTCATTCTGTGTACTTTTTAACATGTTTAATTTTGGCAATTTTGAATTTTTATGGTTAAATTTGTAGGCAGTCGTAGGGAAGATGATTGGACATGCCCTAGTTGCGGGAATGTCAATTTTTCATTTAGAACTACTTGCAATATGCGCAATTGCACTCAACCCAGGCCAGCTGTTCATAATTCAGTAAGTCTTCATATTTATTAGCCAATGGCGTTCAAAATATTCCTGAGTTTTTGAATATTGTTGAAATTTTAATTGCTTTAGTTTTGGCTCGTAGGTTTCGATTTTCTGTTCAGATTGGAGTTGTTTTTTAACAGAATTAGTAATAGAAGAGCGGATTCTTCAAAATATGTGGCTTAGCAAGTTATTTTTAATGAAGTTAATACCTGGTTCTGTGCTGAAAGACCAGAGTATATTATGTGATACCCAATGCTTGTTTCGTTCTAGTCTGTTTATGTCCTATTTTTTTATGACTCTGTTTATCATAAAATCGTAAATCTTTTCTACTGTTTGTTTCTCTCTTTAGAAACTGACCCTTTGCATTTTCTTTCTCCCATTATTTATTTTTAAAGCTTGAGTTGGTAATTTTTCCCTTTCAGAAATCTACAGGCAAGCCTCTCCAGGCGCCACAGAGTTATTTGTCATCTGCTCCATATGTAGGTTCTGGAGCACCATCTTCTATGTATCTCGGTGTACCACCTTATGGTTCTTCCCTCTTCAATGGTTCCTCTATTCCTCCATATGAAGCACCTTTTTCTGGAGGATCGGCTTATCATTACAATTATGGCAGTCGTCTTTCTGGTGGCAGTCCCTTTCGGCCGCTCCATATGCCTTCTGGACCACCCCCTTATTCTAGTGGGCCTATGATAGGGAATGGTATTGGTAATCTGCCTTCCCGTTTATAATTGCTATTACTTTTCCTGTTTATTCACTCTTGCAAGTTAAATTGTTGACCAAGAAAACCCGTTGATATTTCTTGTCTGCAACCCAACTACCCATTTACATATATGATTGACCTTAAGCATGATATTAATATCATATTAGTTAGTAAGTTATGGGCTTTTTTTTCTTTTTTACTTAGGTGGGATGTATGGTGTGCCCCCTTTGATGGACCGGTATGGCTTGGGGTTGCCCATGGCCCCTCCTCCAATGGTATGTTGAGATGTTTAATGCTAATTTGAGATCATTCTTTGTTAGGTTTTTGAAACTAAGATTGCAAGCTTAATATTTTGTATCATTTCTCCATCATGTAGTTGCACATTTTCTAGGTTTGGGTTTGTGTACTGGATTTATTCAATGCTTGGCAGTTATCAATTTGTATTAAGCATGCATCCCTCATTCAGCAAAGGCACGGATTTCTCCCTTATAGGAATACTGTGGATTGGTTCTTAAATTTGACTATTCTCTTTTGACCATCTAATATTTTATAAGTTGTAGTGGAACTAGAGTGTCTTATGCATGAGTCACAGTTTATGATATAATTACATTTTCAAACTACAGGGACCAAGGCCAGGATTTTTTCCGGATGATAAATTACAGAAAAAAGGTACAGGCATGACATATCTCTACTGTTGTTTTTCAAAGAAGCCATTATCTTGTGCATTACAGAAAATTTTTTGCAATAATTTAATTATTTTCTCTTTGAATCTTTGTCAGATGCTACTCGTGATGATGATTGGACATGCCCAAAATGTGGGAATATTAACTTCTCTTTCAGAACTGTCTGTAACATGCGGAAATGCAATACGCCTAAGCCCGGATCTCAGGTTCTTGTAAACTTACATATTTAATAATGATGCAATGTAGCTGTTCTTTTGACACTTAATTTGCCTTTGGTACTTCGAAAACTGTAAAGTATATGAAATACTGCATTCCTTTTCTTTGGTTATGAACTATTTCTTGACTTATAACAAATTTTTCTTGTAAATGCAGACTCCAAAATCTGATAAAAGTTCAAGTAAGTGCTTTTAAATTTGCAAACATCATAATGTCATTTCTGAAATTTGATGGATATGTATTTCATGCTTTTCAGAACAAAAGATGCCAGAAGGAAGCTGGAAGTGTGAGAAATGTAGCAATATTAACTATCCTTTTAGGACAAAGTGCAACAGACAAAATTGTGGGGCTGAGAAACCAGCTGAATCAAAGAAGTCGCCCTCCCCAACAGTGAATGAAAATGATCAGGTTTGTGATCTGATGCAGTTTCTTTGTCATGTAGTTTGTTACTTGAAGTTAGTGTTTTTGCTGCCCACATTTGTACACGTTGCGAATTCAGTTAGCGTTCTATACTTCAAACTATTCCTAGTTAAAGAATTATATGGGTTATCTGATTGTGTTTTAAAATGTCGTTATTACTATATTTTCCTACAATTCTATGGTGAAGACATTGTTGAATTTTACGGTTTTACTGAAGTTTTTTTGTCTTTCTTTCCATTGATTTGCAATTGTCTACTGTTCCAGTGAGTACTAGGACATGTTTGAGGGTTGAGAAGGTCCAGAGTTATCCAGCATTGCTCAATCTGGGTGTCTGAAAGTCAGTCTTGTCGTCCTCATTTTGCAGCGGTTGTCAAGTTACTCTTCCTTCTCATTGATCAGTGTCCAGTTTTTGTATTAATGCTATGGTACTTCTGGTCTTTATGGATCGTTGGTGCATTATGTGTCAACCATCTTAATCCAGAAAATATTTACAGGTTGGTTCTGGTTTCGGTGAGGTTGATTTTGTAATTTGGAATCAACTTAGCTATTCTAGTGAGCATGTTACTGTGAACTTAGATATATTGCTAGTGGGTAAAAGACACTGCAAGTTTCACATTTCTAGTTTTCATTCAGTTTCCTTTTTTGTCTGTGTTGGGGTTGTCATTTTGTCTAGCCAAAGCTTCTATTAGAAGCATAAGAAGTTCACAGCTTCTAATATTTAATTAGATCTATCGTCAGGTATTACTGGGGGTAGGAAATTTATAACTGTTTTCGTACTCGACTATAGGAGGTAGCGGCCAATTTTTGTATCATGTGTTTTGCTCATGGCATGGTATAAACACAGGTCCGGTGTTGTGATTTTTAAAGTTCTTTTTCCTGGATCTTTCAGAAACATCATACAATTGCGCTGTAATAGGTTGAACTTAGTCCCCTGTTTTGCGCATTATAATTGTATTATCGGTGTTAAGATACAATGGTCGACTGAGCTGTGTGCAGTATGCATTGGAGGGTGGTGGTATTTGATTTGAGAAGTCACTGGCGTCTTGTCAGTGTTGGATGTTGCATCAATTCCAGTCTTTATGTTATCAACGTTTGTGGTAGCCATGTATGTAATTTTGGTCATTCGAGATTGAAGTTGTTGTCAGGAAAGTCTAGTGAGATGAGACTGGATAGTGAGCACAACATCAAGTTACAGTGGCGCGAGGAAATGAGAGTATCTGGTCGTGACATTGATATGGTTTTGTTCGAGGACCACCCTTTTGATAGTTTTTAGCATGTTATATTTAAGTCTCATGGTCCTAGAAAGAAGCCATAAATCCCGATAGAAGAATTATGAATCCGACATAAAAGCACCTTGTTCAATAATATCTTTCCTGGTGTAAGTTATGACACTAAGCTCGTGTAAAGTAAAATTATAACTTAGAAATATGATTCTTTCCACGCTTGAACTGCAACTGGTAAGAAGAGGGCAAGAGGCATAATGGGTTCGGAATCTTGCAAGATGCTTATTTGTAAAAAAAATCTGTTTCTTCAACGGCTGTACGTATTCCAGTATCTCTAACGGCTGTTTTTTTTTTTTTTTTTTTGTATTTGCTCAGTTTATTAACTACAATTCGTACAAGCCGTTAAATCAGAACGTATTTCAATTAATTACGTATTTTAGTTAATAAACTGTCTGAGCTCAAAAGATTTAACGTTTTGATCTGAGCAAGAAAAATTAAGAAACTAAAATTTTGATTTAAATCGTACTTATTTTGTTTTGAGCCATGCAATTATTAATTTAGGGTTGATATATAAAGGTCAGCGAAAATTAAAATTTACCTCTATATTACACTGATTGGTATTTGTCTTTGTTCTTATAAATTAAAGATAAATTTCTTATTATATTCAACTCTATTTTAAATTTTGTTGCTTCATTTTTGTTTGATTGAATTTTCTCTATTCAACTTTAATTTAAAATAATTTGAAGGCAAACTTAATGAAGATCATTTTATATTTTACTCTAATTCAATTAAATAATAAGTTAATTAATACAATATTAAAATCAAATGAAAATGGTTATTTTATAAAAGTAAACTTGTTTTTTTATGATATATGTATTTTAATTTTTGAGCTTTTACTTCATTAAATGGAAATTCTAATTTAATTAATTTATCTTTAGTATAAGTTAAATCATTGTTAACTATTAAAATAAAATATTTGAAAGATATTTTAGTAGATTATATTTTCAAATAATCAAAATTGATAATGGGTGGTAAATTTAATTAAAGTATCGAAACTGGTTGTAAAATTTAATAAAAATAAAAGTTTAGTAGTAAAATTAAGTTATATAAGAGTTGAATGAAAATTTTACTTGTATTTTCAAAATATAATGATAAATATAAACGAAAATAAAGTATCTAATGAATAGCAAGTATTCTAATGAATTTGAAAAAGAATTATTTAATTTTAATTACCTTTTATTTGGTAAAAAACCTTTCCAGTTACTTTTAATTTCTAAATTGAGCAAATTAATCTTTTCAAAAATTCAATGCAATTTAATATATGTCAATTTTAAAAGTAAACAACTAAGGATAATTAATTACAATATTAATATTTTCCGACAAGCTGTACTGATTTTTGAATGGTATGATAATAAGTTTAGCCTTCAAAGTTTATACAATTTAGTAATAAATTTATCTCACAATATTTGTGTAAATGTTGATGCTAAATTTGTTGAGTTTTTTAGTATTAAGATCGAAATGACAAAATATATAAACATTAAAGGCTAAATTTGCTACTATCCAATCAAAATTATGTATCATTGATGAGAGACATTAATGTCATGATTAATTATCCTTAGTAGTTCACGTTCGAAATCGACATGGATTAAATTGCTCCAATTTTTTTAAAGAGGGATCAATTTTTTCGATTTCAAAATTTGGAGAGGTCCTTTTACCATATATATATTTTTTAATTTGTTAGAAAGAACTTGGAAGTGACATTTAAAGTTCAAAAACTCGATGATTAGAACCCCAATAGTCAAGGGTGTTCACCATATCCTTAAGGTCGTGGGATAAATCCACAAGTCGTGCTTGTGTGGCAGTTTAAATGGGTGTGTGTGCGTGGGTGTGAGTTTGAGATTTTATAATATTAAATTATAAACTCGATAAGTGAACCAATCCGATATAACACGATTTAGGTTAATTAGATTATCTGCATATTCAAATCTACTTTGGTTTGATTTTTATAAGAGGTAAAATACAATTTCACCCTTGTATTGACTTATATCTTTATGATTTTCAAAAAGATTAAATTGAAATTCTAACATTTTGGGGACTATAATTTTACTACATATTAACTTAAGATTTTATAAACTTTGGGGCCTAAAGAAGCAATTTCCCATTTCAGGGGGGTCAATGCTCTCGCTAGCCCTCCTCTATATGCCCTGTTTGAAAGGATTGATTAGAATGGCAAATGATCATCTCTTCTATATTCTTTCCTCTCACTTTTCTTTCTAACCAAACACACTCACAATTGATTTTCTTTCCATTTCTCCACTCTTTCCTTCTATCCTTTCACTTTTTCACTCAACCAAGTACATCCTTAAACTCGTTCTTTGAAGGCATTTGTGATCGCAACCCTTGCAATTAAATTGTGTTATAATCTAATACATCGCAATGTATGACGTCGAATAATTGTTGAATCTAATTGGTCAAAAGCTGTTTAAATATTAAAAGTATGCCTCAAATTCCCTAGGGATGTTGTCTGTCCTGGGCGATATCCACTTTTTTAGAATCTGAATGTTTTAGCCATGTTGCTAGATTTAAGAACAAAGTAGCATTTTGGTAATCATTGTTTTTGTATATCATTTTGGTAATTATTGTTTTTGTATTATTTTTATAAGAAAAAACTTTGCATTTGGTTAAGTTAAATTTTCAATTTACTAATTTAATTTTTTGGGTGGATCAATAAAAATTCTTTTATTGAAATGAACATGGGTCTCATCACACCAAATTTTGCCACCATTCATCACCTAATAATGATGCGGGGAAAACATGATTTTTTAAATGGTGTTGCCTGATATATTGGCAACACCAATGTTAATTTATTTTTTAAAAATAAGTTGACAAAAGGAAAAAAAACTGAAAAGAGAAAAAAAAAAAGGTTGAAAAAAAGGGTTGGTTAAGTAGTACCGGGCTGACACCCTGCCATTCGACGTGACCAATCAATCACGGGCTCACCCCCAACCCTTCTTTTTCAGCTTTTTTTTTTTTCTTTTTCCTTCTCTTATACAAACAAATGGTCCACCCTCCCCCAACTCAGATTTTCAGTTGTGTTAGAATTTTCAAGGAAAAATTATTTATGTTGGAGTTTTAGAGAGAATTTGTGATAGTTTTAAAGTATGTTTTTTTTATTATTTGTAACAATAATTTGTATATTATATGTATGTTTATATTTTAATTTATTGTTTATTTTAGATTTAATATTTAAGATTATAGTTTTGTTTGTAAAAATTGTATTTGTGTTGGAGTTTTAGAGATAGATTATGATAGTTTTAATGTATGTTCTTTTTAGTTTGTAATAATAATTTGTATATTATAATATTTATTTATAATATTTAGATTTAATGTTTAAGATTATATTTTAGTTTGTAAAAAAATTGTTTTGTTGTTTGTGTTGGAATTTTTTATTTTTATTAATATTTTATGTTTGTAATTTATATTTTACTAGATTAATTATGTTTATATATATTTTAGTAAAGGTATTTAAAATTTCAGTTGCAAACATCCGAATTAAGGTAATTTATTTTAATAATTCTTTTTTAGTTGGTGATTAATATTATTATGTGAAAATTTTATTTAAATAAAAAACTTTAAAATTATTTACAAAAATGAGTTTTGCTAAATATTATTAGGTAGAAACAATATTGTTTTAAAGCGATATGTTTATTCAATTTTGTTTGCGTAGATATCAAGATGGGTTCATTTATTAGAGAAACCGACCACACTAACAAGATAATTAATGTATCGGTAAAAAAAATTTTGCTACTTGCTATTCAAGGGTATTTTATAAATTTGCACGCCATTTTTTTAATTGGCATATTTAACTAATATGGTAATTTGTTATGAATATAGGGTGAGTATTGCGTCTTAAGAGTGCGAGTCCATTGTTTAAGCCACCAATCAGACGAACGTATTTTCCCTTATTTGGATGCCGTGGGATTTGGAACGGCGACATTGATTAGAATGTTTGAGCTTAGGGCTGACTTGATATCCGCCTTGGTTGAGAGGTGGCGCCTAGAGGCCTACACATTTCATTTGTCGTGTAGAGAGTGCATCATCACCTTAGAAGATGTTGCATTGCAACTTGGGCTCCAAGTTGACGATGTTGCGATCACGGCTCCAAGTTGACGATGTTGTGGTCACGGGTTCAAGTAAAGTGCATCATCACCTTGTTATCAGTTGCTTGGACGATCGTTGGGTGATGGTGGTGCTAAGTTTACCAATTTGAACTTTTCTTGGTTAAAACGAAATATCGAAACTTTACTAAGTAATGCCTTTGAGTGGGAGAAGATGTGTGCTACTCGGGTGTATATACTGAAGCTAATAGGGGGTACTCATGCCAAACGCATGTAATAATAAAGTCCACTTGATGTACTTCCCTTTGTTGGTTGCTTTTCAAGTTGCCTGTTCGTATAGTTGGGGTTCAACAGTATTAGCAATGTTGTATTGTGAGTTTTGTCGCATGATACACAATATATAGGCAGGCGCCTGCTACTACTACAGTCTTGGGCATTGTATAGGATGTCATTTCCGGCATAACTAAGTCACCAACAATATGTTTTCCCCCTTGTAAATAGGTAAAAAAATTAAAACATCAATGAAGAATTTTTTTTATAAAAATGTTATCTAGCAAGTTTGCTTTCTTTCCCGAGGATCGAAAAATCCAAAACCCTTGTTGTGTACAGACAAATGATTAAGGCATACATTGAGGATGAAGTAATATTTTTTCAAAATAAAATTATATTCATGTCACACAAGTATTTTAGTTATATTATTTTACCCATGTCATATAACCATGTTATTAACTGTGCAATTCGTGTGGATGTCATATTTTGCGCCAGATGTTACGATTGTAATTCTCCAATTAGCTTACCACCATTCATACATGTGGTGCATTAACGCACTCATGTTGAATTTTTCAACCGTTGAGTGGTACAACGGGAACCGAGTTCTGGGACAATTCGAGAGTAAGCAAGATGTTTCAAACATTCCAGTAAACTTCGACAATGTCCATGATATTAATAAAAGGGGAAAATATGCAAAAAAAAAAATTAGACATTGGAGCACCAACAATGGATTGTAATGTGGAACTTTGAAATGTTTGGCACCTTGGAAGCTTGAATTAGGTATGTGTTTTGCTCGGTTTTTGATAATTTTTATGTTTTTGAGATCGTTGCTTTGAATACTAGCTAGTCCATGCTTGAATTTTTGAATTGGTTGTGTATTTTGTGATTTTCCATTGATGAGAAATTCTTTTGTTGTTTTTTTATGATGGAAAATAAAAATAAGTTGTTAGATTATTATGTTTAATTAAATGATTTTTAGTAAAAATGCCTATTTAGGATTAAATTGTGAATTTTTTAAATTTAAGGGTCAAAATGTGAAATAAATCAAAGAAATGGGCTGCTAGGGACCCTAGTGAAATTCAGCCAAGCTTGGGCGTGGTGAAATTTTGAATATTTTGTGTTTTGTGAAATAGGGACTAAATTGTGAAAAATGTGAAATGTTAGGGGTTAAAATGTAATTTTCCCATTTATGTGTTTTTGAATGAATTTGAATAAATATATGATTAAACAAGTCAAATTTTTATTAATTTAGATCAAGAAAAGAAGAAATCGGATTTGGAACGGGGGAAATCAAAAGTTGTCGAATAGTCGTTCCGGTCCGTTCGTCTTCGTCCGAGGTAAGTTTATAAGTGAATAAATATCATTAAATTTTTATGTATATGTATTATAAATGCTGAATTTTTATAAGCATGGGAGAATTATTTATGAGTTTGATTCGATTAAATTACGACGTCCGAAAGCCCCGTACGAACCATAGGATTCCGGTATGTGATTTCGTGTAAGAAGACACCTGGGACGTTTGCAACGATTTGAGATTTACGTGTAAGACCATGTCTGGAACATTGGCATCGTATTTGACTTCGTGTAAGACCCTGTTTGGGACAGTGGCATCGATATTTGAATACATGTAAGACCACGTCTGGGACGATGGTATTGTACGAGCTGTTGAGCTATCCGAATATCCTTAATGATTCCAAATGGTATAACGGGAAAAGATTAGCAAGATCGAATATGAGTTCGGTTTAAATAATTCAGGTATGTTTTATGTTTATATGAGATTCGAATGAAGAGGAGAGTTTTGATGCAATTATGTGACTATGTGAAATAACTTGTGAAAGGTGATTATATATATGTATGAGTTTAGTTATATTCGGTCAAATAGTAATAAGTTATTAATGTCCTTATTATACTTTATTTGCTTATGACTTACTAAGCTTTTCAAGCTTACTGTGTGTGTGCTTGTTCGTTGTTTTATAGATTTTAGGAAGCTAGTTATGAGCTCGGGGATCGTCAAGGAAGTCCATCACACTATCGACCGTTATTTCGATATTTTAAAAGCTTGAATTATAAACCTATGGCATGTATAGACTAGTATTTGTTTTGGTTGATTTTGAATTTGTATATAAAGCCATGCGAAAATGGCTAGAGATGATGCTTACGTTTATGCATTTTTAGTCATGGAATATATGCTTGTGATGTTTTGATATATGATTGGGTAATGGGTGATGAAAAGCTTGGTTTACAATCGGCCATGAAATTAACTCATTTGGAAAATGTGTTTATGGTATATGAAATATAGGTTAAGTAATGGTTAAGTCATTATTTTGATTGGTTATTTAGGTGTGATTGGTGATGGAAAATTATGGATATGTCTTATGATCAATTATGGTTTGGCTAATTTGATTCGGTTTGTGGTGACAAGCATATAAATATATTATCCTTGAATGTTTAGTCATGTAAGTTCAATTGTTAAATGGTAAGTAATGAACATGTTTCATAATTGTTTTGGTTGATTGTTTTGGTACGGATCCAAATGGTAAAAGATGGTTATGATTTAGGCATGTTTTGGTTAACTTTTAATGGATAATTAAAAGTATCAAGTTGATGTTAGTATTATTATAGGTATGCGCACATGTGTGCTTGTAAATTCGGTTTTGATATGTGGTTCATTTTGTTAAGCTTATGATCTTTATAATGGGGTGATTGAATCAATGACTAGTTAATAGGATGAAATATAAAGTTAGGTATAATATATATACATGCGTATTAGGTGTGCAAGGGAATGTTATTTGTGTTCAATTGATTAATGTGGTTTTTGTTTTTAGGGTAAAATGCGCACTATACATATATATGCATCACTAGTATGCTCGGCTATGTCGTAATGTTACTAAAGTCGCATATGTGATTGCACCCAATTATGGTATTATGGTTCGATTGGTTTTATTAGGTGCTTATGCAGAAGTTATGAAATGTTATGTTTGATATTCAAATAATGAAATAAATATAGTGATGTATTTTTTTAATGTATGAAATGTGATGATATATGTTGGGATATGTCTTAAGTATATAAATGCCATTACTATTAGAGTTATGTGGTTCGAACATTAATATGTATGAAGTACATGAAATTTGGCTTGTTGCACATTAGTTAATTCAAACATGTGGTTATATAGATTATACTAATATGGTTGAAATTTGAAGTATGGTTTGTATATGTTTTATAAGTAATAAAGCATGATAAATTTTATCTGGTTATGTGTTTCGTATGTGCAAATTTAACTAATATGAGTTGGTCGATGATTTATATTGGATTTAAAAGTTATATTGTATAGAAGTTGATATAACCACGTGTACGAAAATGATAAATGATTATGCGGAACTGTGTTTTGTCCGGTAATGCCTCATAACCCTAATTCGACGACGGATACAAGTTAGGGGTGTTACATTTCACGCCCTCAATCCACTACCAACGTTGGTAAATGGAAATCGAGTTGTTGTATTTGTTTGGTGGCCAATTGATAATAGCCCCTAGACACATGCATCGATGAGGGCATTAGCAAAGTGGGCCTAGTCGATCCCATCCTCGCCGAGGACATCCGTTTCTTTCTCCCGAGCCGGAGCCTGAGCCTGAGCTTGAACCTGCGAGGACACAAACACAATCGGAGGGTAGTTTTTATCATCCAGAGTTGCGCAATGACAGTTGTGTGCTGAAGTTCCAAAGGTACGCCTCTTGTCCGGATATGCCCGGTTCTAGTTCTGATTATCAACAACCGAGATCATCAATGATGGTTGAGTTTAGCTCCACACCTCCTGATCAAATCATTTGGATATAAAATTTTTTGAGTTACTTTGATACACCCCCAAAGTTCATCGATGGATGATAAGAATGCAAGTTCGGATGAGGAAAGCATTAAGCTTCCGATTGACCATTGCGAGCAACCCAGATGTCAATGAAGGGCAGCATAACGTTTCACCCTACAGACAACTCCATCCAACCATAAAATTTGATACATATAAATTGTGAAGTAATTGTACCATCTTTCTTTCTAATAAACTTTATTTGTAATTATTTACAAAGTTTCATTTTTTCCCTTCATTTTTAAAAATTATTTTCATGCTTATTTTTCAAAAACAAATATAATTAACAAATTGTTTAAATTAAAAAATTAATTAAAAAATTTTCTTACCATAATTTTTAATTAACTTATTGAATTTTGTCAATGTTATTGTTTGAATTAATGTTAAATAGGAAATTAAATATTTTTCTTGCCATATATTTTTCTTATCGTGATTTTAACTTATTATCATATATGAATTTAATGCATATTGTTTCAATTTTGTAATAAGGGTTAGCTTGCTCAAAATTATGAAGATTCATGGCAATAGCATAGAAATAAATTTAATTCAATCTGTGAAAATGATTAAAATATATTTGAATATCAGATACATAAATTTATATTTACCTCAAGTGTGATAATTGTCTAAGATGGAAGTTCCGATGTGGGCACTTGTTTCGACTATGGCCAACAATTCTACATAGACCGCAACGTTTGGGTTTGTCCTTCTCTCTCAAGTCCATCTCATTCTGAATCCTACTAGCCTACGGCCAACATTGGGTACCCTACGCAGCCTCAAGTTTGGGAGCAACTCGAATGAAAGTGGAGGCACTTCCTATGTTGAGATATCCCTGAAAGTGGGGAACTCATTTTCCCCGATACGTAATGCGCGTTCCAACAAGTACACCTCATCAATATATTGGTCACAATTGACATTGGCCCATGCACATGCTGCAACTATTGGAAAAAAAGTTTGGTTTGAAAATAGTTTTCTTGCACAACGGAAATATAAAAATTTTGAAAACCAAGTCGGTTTATAATATTTATAGCAATACTTTTTTTTCTCGAAATAGTACCTATGCTTTGAGCGAGGTGGATCCTAGACATTCCAATTTTCAATCGAACAATCTTCTCCGCTATTCTTATACCACGAACTCCCTCAAGTCTGGCTTCGAACAATTTCAAATCAAACATAGAATTAGAAATAATTTTCTTAATTTTAGTAGGAAAGTAAATCTCTCATAGAAATCGATAGTATTGTTATTCCCAAAAAATAGAATTTATACTTAAAAATAAATTCTGACTTATTTTTAAGCAAAATAACAATATCTCAAAGTTATGTGTTTTTAGGCAAAACAACAATATCTCAAAGTTATGTGTTTTTAGCCCTAACAGTGTCATCTATATATAATGAGAGGTAGTGAAACCCTAGTCGAATTAGTAAAATCCAAACAATATTCATTTAATAGAAAAACAATCCCCTAGCTGAATTAAGAGAGAGAAGGGTGGCTAACCTTAGTTACTAGGGTTAGTCTCCCCTTGTACTTGTTATGAGAGGTTTTGGGTCTCTCCTATATCGAGTCCAATTATATGTGCTTCTTAGACTTTTAACCCAGCACTTTATAGTTTAATCCAACCCAATACATGTTTTTCTATTTCCCAAAATAAATATTATTTATTAAATTAATTTTAAACAATTTAATTTTTCAATTAAATAGTTTTCTAAACCTAATCTAATTCCGTTAAAATCATGGTAATTTTAACGTAAAATAATTTATGAGAAAATATATTTAATTTCTACTTGCAATGGGTTCACAATGACCAATTAATTTAATTTAATTTAATTTTTAAACTTCAATTAATTAAAAAATAATTCGAAAAACTTAAATTAATTCTCAGGTCATTTACGTACTTAGCGAGAAACCACATTCATTTCAAAATGTAACTCATTTTTCTAAGTTTATCATTTCTATTCGTTTCTGTTCATTTGATTCAACATGCAATTCATTTCTAGTTTCAACGAGCTAGCGGAGGGACCGATTGGACAAATGTAGTTAGGGCTCAAATGATTTACAATTAAGTTCTAGCTTTTCGCCTATTAATTATAAACTCATTTATTCATGAAGTTATTCCATTATAGTATCGTGACTAAGCTCTACCTAATAACATATCATTACAAAAACTACTTGATCAATACTCGTCTGATGACCTTGTCATAAGTGTGTTACCCTCAAAGAATATCCTTAATCTCTTTGGAATAAACCCGTTCTCCCAATATAATCCTATTTTTATCTCATGGTAACCATTACATTTGCCTTCATAAAAAGTCAATTTCTATCAAATAGTAATTAAGTCATTCATCACAAAGACAAACGACCCATAACTAGTTTTAGTTTTCATCTATCATATATTGCCAATGAGAGGATATCATTTACTCATGTTTTGGGCTATGAGTTACACTATTTTGAATAATGCTACATACTGCAGAAATCATATTCCCAACACACCAACTTTCGATTCATTATCTATTTGAACTCAGGCTTTTACTTAAATCAAAGCATATGAATCACGCATACATATGTTGGAAAAAATTTGGTTCAAAAATAGTTTTCTTGCATAGAGAAAAATTAAATTTTTGGAATTGGAATCATTTTGTGATATTTATAGTAATAAACTTTTCCCGAAATCGCACCAGCGTTTTTGGCTAGACGGATCTTTGTCATTCTCGACTTTAAATCGAACGACCTTCTTCTCTATTCTTGTATCATGAACTACTTTGAGTGGGGGCTCGAATGAATTCGAATCAAACATAGAAATAGAAATTATTTCCTTTACTTTCAGATGGAAAGCAAAAACCTATCTTTAATAGAAACTAGTAGAATTGTTATTCTAGAAAATAGAATTTCTACTTAGAAATAAATTCTCACTATTTTCGGGTAAAATAACAATATTTCAAAGTTGTGTATAACTTAATTTCTATTTAGCCCTGCTGGTGCCATCTATTTATAGGGAGAAAAAGCAAAACCCTTGTTGAATTAGTTGAAGTCTATTTGATAGAAAATAACTTCCTAGTTAAACTAAGAGAGAGAGAGAGGCGGCAACCCTAGTTAAATATATACTAGGTTTTTCATTCCAAGTATTTAACATGAGAGGCTTTTGGGTCTCTCTCGTATCGGGTCCAATTATGAATGCTTCTTGAACTTTTAACCCAACACGTTATAATTCAATCCAACCCAATACATGATTTTCTATTTACCAAAATAAACATCATAAATAAATTTAAATTAATTAAATAATTTTTTCAACCCTTTAACACCCCTCGGAACAGGGTTACGAAGCAATACTAGAAAATTCACTTCAAACAAATACAATTTATAAACATTTCAAATCATATTGATAATCATATTAAAATCAATCCAAATCATACATGTTGTCCCTTATATGAGCCCCCGAGGCTCTAAAAACATAATAGAAACAAGTTGGGACTAAATTTAAAACTCATAGAATTTTTCAGAAAATAGTGAAAATTTTAAACACTGTAGGGGTCACATGGCCATATGGCCAGGCCGTATGACTCACAGGGCTAATAGACACGCCCGTGTCTTAGGCTGTGTGGACATTCGAAATAGGGACACAAGGCTGTGCCCCAACCCGTGTCTGTGCTCGTGTGACTCACTAACTTGGGTCACACGGCTAAGCCACACCCCTGTGTGCCAGGCCGTGTACCCTTCGAAGTAACCCCATATGCCTGTGTGCCATGCCGTGTGCTAGGCCGCATAATAGCCTGACTTGTAACCCTTTGAAAGCTACAAAGGACACACGGCCATGTCGCCTGGCCGTGTGTCACACGGGTTAGACATACGCCAGTGTGGACAAAAATAGGTCATTTTACAAGCCATTTTCCTCACCCATCTTGGTATGTACCAACACCTAAAATTATACATATATATAAGCCATAACAAGATACCATAATTATGCAAAATCAAGCTGTATAAATAAGATATAATAACATACAACCAATATGCCCTTAGGCACCTCAAATGACAACATGTAAACATGTATAACCATGTACTCAATTTGGTTAAAATGATCAACTAACTTCCAACTAGATTTGCAACAATACATACCATAAAATTTACTTACCAAAACACAAACCATTTGGTACCAAAATGTCATTCTACAACTAGTATCAAGTAACCATATAAATCATACATAATAAGGTATCAATTCACCACTTATTCAACATATCACAAGGCACATATACAATATACATATTTAGGCTTTCATTCCATCTTCCAACATTCAAACAAAACAAGTCAAACATGAATAATATTAAGGCTAATATTTACATGCCAAAACTAAATTCAATTGAACACCAAAATACCATAACACGAGCCAAACCAAATGGCCATTTCAACAATCGAACATATAGGCCAACATTAGCCAAAATACCTATACATGCCATTATAACCAAAATAAAAACAATCGAAAGTACCAAAAGAGCCGATGGATAGTGTGATATAGCTCTGACAAGCTTCCAACCCGAACGAGTTTTTGATGCACTATAAGACACGAAAAAATAACATAGAGTAAGCATTTAAGCTTAGTAAGTTCGTATAACTTAAAACATAACTTACCATTTAATCACATAATAGCTAAGTAAACATAGCATATCCCAACATAATTTGGCCAAAGCCTATGCATATACATAAACAAATAAACACATCATTTGATTAAGTTTCATATACATGTATCATCCATTTCAATTCTCAATATACCTTGTATCAACATTTCAATGTAATGCTCATGTGTCTCTATAATAGTTCGTATCAAACTCTTATCATCTCATATCAGAATAATGCCCGTTGAACTATTTAGAATACCATCAGATACTCGGGATAACTCACGCATAGTGTGCTAAATCATATAACTGTAATCTGTCAAATCCTGTACATGTATGCTCACATGAGCTGTGAATATGGGCCTAATCACATGAGCTGTAGGTCGGAACATAGCTACACAATGCTGCTCACACGAGCTATGGAGTATCCGAAGCACATGTCAGACCTCAGCCATCGGTAGGACGTTCAGGACCAGCACCCGAATCATGTAAACCATAATGACATGTCATTTGTATCCTATGAATTCCTAAGGTCCAAACGGGGCTCGATAATCGTCGTATGTCGTTGGATATGCAATCGGTATATATGTATAGTAATTAACAACACAAGTATATTTCATTCAAAACCATATATACACAATTCGATTACACGAACTTACCTCGATGAGTAAATATAGATACGAAGGCGACTAATCTGAGACTTTATCCTTGCCTCGATCTAAAGCCATACGAGGTCTGTCTTGATTTATACGGATAAATTTAGCTCAATTCAATATGTATTTTATTCAATTTAACCCAAAATCATATTTTGGAAAAAATACTATTTTACCCCTATACTTTTAATTTTCTTACAATTTAGTCCCTAGTTCATAAAAATGGAAATTCATGCAATTCCACCATAACCCACTATAGTCGAATATCAATTAGGTCCCTATCAAGCCCTATATTCCATTTATTTCACAATTTCACCATGTAAATTTTTTTATTTTTCAATATAATCCCTATTTGACAATTTCATCAAAAATCACTTAACAAAAGTTGTTTATCTATTAATAACTAACCATTTTCTTCCATAAATCATCAAAACTCATACACATTCATTAATGGAAAAACACTAATAGTTTAACAGTTTCACAAATTAGTCCCCGAGTTAGCTAGATTAAGCTACAACGATCCCGAAAACATATAAACCAATAAAAAAAGAACAAAAATAACTCACATGCAATAGGAATTAGTCTAGCCAAAACTTTCAAGCTTCCATGGCTTCCCAATCTTTTAATTTTGGTTGAATAAAGGTTAAAGATGATAACTTTGCTTTTTATTTTATTTAATTTTTACTTTATTTACTAATTACCAAAATAACCTTAAGAAATAATCAAAATTTCAATAATGCCAGAACATGTTCATCCGCTAACATCATTTATGTTCTATTTACCAAGGACTCATACTTTAAGTTTCTATAGCTATTTAATACATTTAGCTACTAGAACTCAACTTTTGCACTTTACGTGATTTAGTCCTTTTAATCAAATTGAGCATGTAAACGGTAAAATTTCTTAACGAAATTTTTATACGGTACTACTAGCATACTGTAAGCAATAAAATAATAATAAAATAAATTTTTTGACTTCGAATTTGTGGTCCCAAAACCACTGTTCTTATTTAACTGAAAATGAGCTGTTACAAACTCGGTTCTGATTTCATTAAGATCATGGAAACTTTATCGTAAAATAATCTATGAGAAAATATATTTAATATCTATACATTCAATGGATTCATAATGACCAATTAATTTAATTCCATTTTTAAACTTCAATTAATTAATTAATTATTTAAAAAATCATAAATTAATTTTCAAGTCATTTCTATGCTTAGTGAGAAAACCACATTCATTTTCGAATGTTTCTCATTTCCCTAACTTTACTATTTCTATCCATTTTTGTTCATTTGATTCAACATGCAATTCTTTTCTAGTTTCAACGAGCTAGCAGGGGGATTGTTTGGGCATATGTGATTAGGGTTCAAATGATTTCTAATTAAGTTCTAGTTTTTCTCATGTTAATTATAAATTCATTTACTGACGAACTCATTCCACCATAGTATCTTCGTGACTGAGCTTTCCCTAATGACATACCATTACAAAAGCAACTTGATCAATGCTCGTCCAATGACCTTGCCATAAGTGTGTTACCCTCATAGGATATCCTTAGTCTCATTGGGATAAACTCACTCTCCCAATATGATCCTATTTTATCTCATGGTAGTCATTACATCTTCCTTAATAAAAAGTCAATTACTATTAAATAGTAATTAAGTCATTCATCACAAAGATGAACGACCCATGGCCATGTTTATTTTTCATCTATCATGTAATACCAATGAGAGGATATCATTAACACATGTCTCGAGCTACGAATTACACTGTTTTGAATGATGCTACTTACTGCAGAAGTAGTATACCCAATGCACCAACTTTTTATTCCTTATCTATTTGAACTCAGGCTTTTACTTACATCAAAGTATACTAGTCACGCATACATAATCCATTGTCCACTTAGGATTAAGGTATGCCACACTATGAACGTCACAAGTGAATAAATCCAAAACCAGATTCAAGATTTATTTTGCTTAGGTCCAATCTAATCTAGCGTCAGTCCAACCAATCACATTTATGTATCTATCTTCTTAGAGTCATCCGCTTTGATGCCCAAGACAAAGCATCTCCCTGATTGGACTTGATAGATGACATATTAGTCTTTCAATTTCCGATTAGACTAAAGACATGTTAAGGTTCGTCTAATAGTATAAGTTGTCTTTTCGTATTATGATCTTACCATGTAATACCGCTTAGTATTAGTTTAAACGTTAGACAACTAGTGAGATAATATTTGCTTCTATTTTTCTTTGCATACAAAAACCACATTAGGATATTATACAAAGAATATTAATGTAATCCATTAATCATTTTATTAACCAATCTGTTCGAAAAAAATTACAAGTTTACAAATGAATATACTACACTTAAGTCACTAGATCCAACAACATAATTCATCATCCAGTTAAGATTAAGGTATGTCACACTATGAACGTCACAAGTGAGTACATCTACAAACAGATTCAAGATCTATTCTACTTAGGTCCTGTCTGATGTATTGCCAATCTAGTCGGTCAAATCTATTTCTCTATCTTCTGGGAGTCATCCGCTTCGATGCTCAAGACAAAGCATATTCCCAATTGGACTTGATAGACGACATATTAGTCTTTCAATCGATTTGTTCATTTTCTATTAGACTAAGTTTTCTACTAATATAAGTTGTCTTTCTGTATTATAATTCGACCATGTACTACCGCTTAATATTACTTAAACATTAGATAACCAATGAGCTAATATTTGCTTCCATTTTACTTTGCATACAAAAATCATTGAAGACAATATACAAAAGGTATTAATGTAAATTTTTAAAATCAATCTATCCGGAAAAAATACAAGTATATATAGACGAAAATACTACACTTAAGGCACCAAATCCAACAACAATGACGTGTGAACATAGGTATCGAAGAGTCTAAAATCTCTCACAATCACATTGCTTGTTTCGGAGATCAACATCATAGGACCTAGCCAGGATACCCGCTCGATGGTCAATGGACTCTGTCACCTGGAAAGTTTCTAGTACCGTGAATATAGTTTTACATTCATCTACCTCACTCTCAGTGTTGACCATCATTGCCTTCTTAACCTCCTCGCAGTGAATGTGTCCCACCTCCATCTGATTTGTTTATTTCTCCACCACTCTTAACATCAAGGTTGTCAACTTACAGAATGTAGCTAAGAAAATAGTTGAAATGGGCAGATGTCGTGTATGCTCCAAGACGACATTAACGAACTCTACGAGGTTGGTGGTCATATGTCTATAGCGAGTGTAACACCCCTATCCCGTCTCCGTCGCCAAATTAGGGTTACAGAGCATTACCGTACAAATCAGAACAATTAACTTCAAAATAGATCAATAATGCCATTTAATATTAATTACCAAACACTCATTAAAAACCTAACAAACATATACATTTGGGCCTTAATTCGAGCCTTCGGAGCCCTGGAAACAGTTCGAGACTAATTTAAAACAAATTAAAAAATTTGGGAAAAAGTTGAAAATTTTGGAAACATGGGTCACACGACCATGTGGTCAAGCCATGTGACATAGCCTAGACCGTGTTGACATTCAAAGTAGGGCTACACAGTCGTGTCCCAACCCGTGTGTCCGCTCATGTGTATATCCAAAATAGGGCCACACGGTCGTGTCTCAGACCGTGTACTAGACCGTGCGTAACCTACACTTAAAAATAAAAGTGACTCACGACCGTGTAGCCATGCGGTGTGTGTCACACGGCCATATGACAATCATGTCTCAAGTCATGTGCTTCATAATTAACCTTTAAAATAAGCCATTTCAAAGCCAAACCTTACCCAACAAGCTACTCTATTTGTACATACATTCAATGGACCTAAACACACATCTAACATTAAAAAAAAAACATACCAATTCAAACAACCTAAATTTTCTAACCAATATGCCCTTTAAAGACACCCCATATCATACTAAAATAAAATCAATCAAGCACAAGGCTATAATGCCACATCTCAATCATATATCATAGGTATAAAAGCTACCTAATGTCAACCATTTTTAACCCATTACACCATTCAGGATAGGCATACCAAAATGATCATTTTCACAAAGTTTTTAACATATACAAGCCAACTAAACCATATATGCATTTAGTCATTTACAAAAGTAACCAAAACACAACAATAGTATAAACGACATTAAACCCTATACTTGTCATTTATAACCATAGATCAAATTAACCATAACTACCAAAATGATCGCGAGATAGTGTGATAGGTCTCTGAAAAAGTTCCAACCGGTTAAGCTTCTGATGATCTACAAAACAAAGAAAACCACTACGTAAGCATTAAATGGTTAGTAAGCTCATGTAAAAGAAACTTAAACTTACCATTTCACCACATTTAAACATTCAATCATGCTCAGTAGTTCATATAAATACTTGATATTCCTATTCAATATAATTCACACCATTGGTAGAAAATTTAACCATATAACATCATAAAACAAAAACAATACCATGAAGTGAATTGCATCCATTTACCTTCCTCATATGATTATTCAATAATATTTTCATCCATTTGCACATATTAACTTTCTATTCCTGTGAACATAAATATCCATGATATTGCATACAAGCCTTTCCATTTCACTTTACTTACTCGTTGAACCATCTAGAATTACATCGGATACTCGGGAATGCTCACACATAGTGTGTCTTTCTATATAACCGTAACCTTTCCTTTTCAATAATGCTCACATGAGCTATGAAATGGGCCTGCTAACACGAGCTATTGGTCAGAATGTTAGCTACATGATGCTGCTCACACGATCTGTGGAGAATCCACAACAAATGTAGGACCTCAGCCATCGGTAGGACATTCTAAACTAGCACCCAAAACATATAACCCCTAATGACATGTCATTTGTATCCTAAGTATTCTCTAGGTTCAAATGGGACTTTTAAGCCGTCAAGTACTTCATTATTGTATTATTACCGGAATAAATATTTCTAACATATCATTGATGAATAATCAACCAAAACAATACATAATAAACACAAAATTCATATGAACTTACCTCGATTCTTATGATTGCAAAAACGGAGTTGAAAACTAATCCAAGACTTTAGTTTTTCCCTGATTAAGTTTGGTTGGTTCTTTTCTTGATCTAACATATAATTTAACTCAATTAAGAATTCCAAACATTCAAAATCATCAATTCTAGCTCAAACTCATTTAAATGAAAAATTACCAAATTACCCTTAATATTTTAGCTTTTAAACAATCTAGTCCTCAAACCCTAAACTTGAAATTTAACCATTTTAAAATAATCTCATGATAACCGATTCTTCCCTACACTTAAATAAGTCTACATATTTCATTATTTCACACATTATACATGAAATTTCACTATTTTAGCAAGTGAATCCTAAAACCCTAAATTTATTAAAAATCATTTAACAAAATATATGCACTTAATAATTAACTTTATTTATCTAACAAATAACTTCACAACAACATCAATTTTTTTAATGGCATATCCCTCATCCTTTAAAATTTTACAAATTAACACCCGGGCTAAGTAAATTAAGCTAAGACGAGTTCAAAAACATAAAAATCATTAAAACAAGGCTTAAACACATACCATGCATAAGAAAATTAGCTTGTCCGAACCTAGCTCCTCTTTTGTTATGGTTTCACAGTTTAAAAACAAACAAAAAAAAAAGATGATGATACAATTTTTATCATATTTTCTTAATGTTTAATTTACTTATTTACAAAATTAGCCTTTTAAAAATTTCAAAATAACACCAAAACCTATCCAACGTCATCCATTAACTTACTTTATGGTATAATTACTATCCAAGTTGATGAATTTACCTTTTAAAGCTATTTAGTTTAATTAACTAATAGAAACCAACCTTTGCAACTTTTACAAATTAGTCCTTTTTATTTAATTAACTATTTAAATTATTAAAATTTATTAACGAAAATTTAGTACGGCCCCAATATAACCATATAAACATTAAATAAACATTATAATATTTACTCACTCGTCAGAATCATGGTCCCGAAACCACTATTTCTAACACCACTAAAATTGAATTGTTATAGCGAGACCCGTCATCGAAACATTAAGCCCATTGATACAACTCCATGCTATTGAACCATTAGTGTACATCACGATTTGTTTCAGCCTGAAGCCTCGTTATCCTCTATCCAAAACAGTGTTATTCCAGCTTGTACCTTGCATACATATTTCTATAAGACATGTTTTCATTTGTTTTAATTTCTAAATGTATTCAAAAGATAAAAATAAAATATGACTATTGAATTACCCATGTTCACGACTTTTTTACGCCAATATACATTTTAGAATTCCCTGTGAAAGTTAACCACAATGTGGTGGATGTAGTAGACGGATCTCCACGAAACACTGAAACGCCTAATCACTACAATTAGCCCCTTCAATCGATCTGAAATAATGCAAATGTTGTCTTGTCTAACAACATGCCTCTACAAGTTCGTCAATAAAAATTGTCACAATTTCATGTTCTCAGCCTCCACAATGGCAAAGGCTACCGATAGTATGTTTTACCTTCCTATGCAACTGTAATAAGGAGGATTTGCATGTATTTCTCATACAACCAGGCTCCATCAACTTGCTCAAGCAGCTTACATTGGAGAAAGGCCCTAATACATGGATCGAATGTCCAAAACAACTGTGTAGTTCAATGTACGACGCATCCCAATCTCCATATTGTGCTATCGCCATCTGTTTAGCCTACCATGCTTTCATGTATGGCACTCTGTACTGAAATTGGGATTGCATGTCGACAATCAAGACCGATACAAGAATGGTGGTCATGTCTTTCACCAGTGGCATGATGCAGTTACAAATTGATTTTGTATCAAGTTTCCAATGGTCTTCTGTCATTTGTGCAACCGTACATGTACAAGGCACTACATATTTTCCAATCTCCTACAGTTGCGACCTCTACATCAATGCAACTCGTACCCGCCAGTTGCGGCCTTCTGCAGACCTCCAACACTCCCTAATATATAATGTCGATTTAGATACAACAACTTTGTATCTACTGACACTTTCATGCAATACTTTTTTTTATGGAAAATACACATTCCTCCTTGTTTGTAAATTGTTGACCTACAGCCAACTCTTCTGATTTGAAATTTGTTGTCAACTTGTGACAAGGTATTATATCTAGGTATTCAAGGAACTCAGATGCATGTGCAAATCGGGATCTACGCTTAACATTTAAGCTGAAGGGTCATTCCGTATGACAATGCCATGAGTCTAGTTCCCAAGCGGAAGGGCATATACATTATCATCATCGTCTGGGTCTTCTTCGTTGATATCATTTGAGACCTCATTGAGATCGGGGTCACTAAAATCTTCACCCTAATGATCAGAACCACCAGCATTTTTCTCACCATTTGCATCGGTACCAATCATCAATGGGTGTATCTGTAAATAGGGACCTGGATTAGGGTTATTATACACATTAGGAGCATCGTATAAATTGTCGCCCCATGTTGATGTCACTCCATAATCGCATAGTTCTACCCACCCAACATTCAGATCAAAGTCAAATCTGTGTGTAGAAAATCGCCTATTGGTAGACACTCTTGAAACCTCTATATACGGGTTATGAACTTCATATTGTTGATTTAATGGAGTGACATTTTGAACGGGCTCAGCATCCGCTAACTCAATGGACAACTCAACTGGTTCAACGTTACCAAACAAACAATATAGTTCGATCACGGTCTCCACGTCATCATCCTCTACAAGTTCCATCTTTCTATATTTGCACGAATTTGACAAAAATAGAAATTTGTAGAGTAGTCTGGACATCTTCCTCCCGCAACTTCAAGCGATTTTTGCACTAATCTTTTGTTTCATTTCATCAAGTTTTACACTGTTGTTAAACCTCAATCTTATTTTATGGCACGATTCAAGTATACAACCAACTTCTGTTTGAAAATTACCCATCAAAATGGATGTATATGAAATATTGGTAATTCATCTTCAATACTAATATGTAAAATAAATTAAAAATTAATATATATATATATATATTAGTTCCTATTAAATCAATTAATTCTATTTTAAAGCAACAAAAGAAAAACTTTTATCAAACAACTTGCATCTCATACTACTAATTATCGATATAAAATAAAATTACATAAAAATAATTACAAACTAACCTTATCAACTCAAACATGATTTTTGAAGTCTAAAATGAAAAGCAAATATGTTGATCTTTAATTTTGATTTCTAGCAGCTCTTTTTTTTTTTTTTTCGTTTTGTTAAACAAACTCTTTTTCTATCTCGTTTTGTTAAACAAGCTTTTTTTTTTCTTTTGTTCTATTAAACAATGGAAACCGTTTTTTGACCGAGGAATGGGACAATTTATAAGGTGATGGTGCCACCTCGCAACGTGGCAGCACCCATTTTTAATGGTAAACTTTTTCAAAATTTTCAAACTGATGCCGCCTAACACGTCGGTGACACCATCTTTTTTCTTCACTCTTAGATTTTTTTTGTCAGGCCTTTCTTTTTAAATTTAACACCAATATCACCAATATGTTAAGCCGCATCAAAAAAATATTTTTTTATTCCATTTGGTGTTTTTAAAAAAATTATACATGTGTTCTTTTCCCACGAAATTATTAAGTAATGATTGATGGTAGAGTATAAATAGTTCTGCCTGCTAGTGTGATGACACCCACGTTCCCTAGTGTAATTTTTTTTGTATTATTTTTATACCCCCGGGGGAATGCATTAAATAATAACATCAAAATAAAATGAGACACGAATAAATTTTTTATTTTCTTAATTTCCCTGCTCAGCCCTACTAAATCATTGTAGTCCATCCCATAACATTACATGGCATTTTTAAGCAAAATAAAAAAAATAAAGAAAAACAAAGGAAATGAAGCATATGGCTTTTACCCCCGTGAATTCCAGCTGCACGCATTATTTAAAAGAGTAAATTTGACTAAAATAGGATCAGAAAAAGTTACATTATCTTCAACGTGTGAACCTTACCAAGTTAAAAATTAAAGTTTAAGATTTGTGGCAATCAATTCATCTGATTGGAATAAAAGCTATTATCATATGGAGCCTTGAGAAGCTGAAACTCTTGAAGATGGTTGTCACCCTCAACTTGGGATTGAGTAGTCTGCTCTTGTTCCATCTGCCAGTTTTCAGATAAGGCATATGGAATGGGGAAACTCTGCGAAATCACATTCATCGTGGGCTGAGACATGCTGCTACCACTAACATGCACAGGGTACGCAAGTGAACCATGTTGTTTTGGCTCACAAGAAACCCAAGACTCATTTGACAGAAGAGAGAGAGCACGATGAAGATCTTGCGTCGTACCCATATTTGAAGCAACTGTGGATTCTTCTACACCTATAAGATTTCACAAAACTTGTGTAAGCTTGTAAATCAGTTTAGTTACGAGACCATATCATCTTTAACAAGCATGAGACTTATCAAGGATCAATAACACACGTCTCTTAGACTGCAATATTTGTTTTATCATACGTCTTCGTTTTTAACTTATGTAATCATATTCCAGAAAGGTTTTCAAAAAAGCCAAAGACCTAAAGTAGCATTACCCCAATTTCCCATGGAGGGCAGCCATGGCACTTTAATGTTCATGGACCACTCCATAGAGAACAATATTTTTCATCATCAAACACATCTAAAGGGCTACGAGGATTGGTGGTTCAGGGGTATACTTCAGCAGTAAAGATATCATATGACCATTTACATCCTTTAGATCAAAGAAGCCGGACAAGAAAGGTAATTTCTAGTTCTAATAGTTGCCAGCTTGCACTGTCACAACAAAGGCTTTAGAGAAAAAGAAAAGGCACCCTTATTTGTCCCTCCACTATTTTATGAAAAATGAATGATATATAAATATATATATGTTCCAAGGAAAATGGACAGCACAATTTTCCATGGACAAAATCTAGAATGTGATAGCATAAATCTGCATAATGCAGAGGATTCAAGGTTACACGAACAATCTCACCTATAAAGAGAGCATTCTTGAGGGCATTTTGTTACATTACTAGGTGCATTTAAAAAGTAAATTTGTGTAGAGGTACATTTGTAACAATAAAAAACCAACTGCATATGAGATATATCTTATTTCCTAGTAAGAAAAACAAAACGAACCTTGGTTGAGAACCTCAACTGTGTTTTGCTTGCCCTTTACAGGCAGGAATCTGTTGGAATCGTAACACCGAGATGTCATGGAATTCAACAGCTGGCTGCCTGGCAGTTGCAGCTGTCCGTTTGCATTTCCCGCTTTTGTAGGTGCATAAACTTTCGTTTCAGAGGACTTGGAGACAAATGTGCCTTCCCGTGTAAAATTTTCATTGGGCCTAGCATTATGAAGAAATGGCACTTTATTCCAGACAAAACTCATCAGTTGTTTCCCATCTGCACAAGCATGAGCACAAGATGGTACCTTTAAGAGATGCTAACAAACAAAATTGCATATGACTTCTAACTTTAAGGGTGGAACAGCAACTATATTAGAAGCATAACATCCAACAAAGTATAGTGCTGAGCTTTCCCAAAACTATTTGATCATTTTAAATTAAAGGAAAAAATAAAAACACAATATGCATGATTTCCCATAATATCTTGGTGGAAATCTAAATTAGAACACAGCAAAAAAAGAAAAAAATTGAGAAAACCAAAAATCAATTTGAATCATAGTGTTCAGTTCAATTTCAGTTCAGGTATTATTTAAATATATTCAGTTTGGTTTGGTTCGGTTCAGTTTTCAATTTACAAGATAAAAAAACCACTATCTTGCTTTCATCCAAATCGAACCGAATTCTATTTTTATTTAGTTCATAATTAGTTTCTAATTTTTTGGATGAGTATGTGGTACAATGGCAGTGTACCTTTTTTATTCCACAAGCAACCTTAAAAAATTGACATGTGTCTCTTTTTTTAAATATATATATTTTTAATATTTTACCATACCCCTATAGGACACTTATCAACCCCTATCCCTGCTTGTGGAGTCTAAAAACTCCACAGGCAGTGTACCAAATATTTTCCCATTTTTTATACACTATTAAAAACATATCATATCTAAATTAGTGAAAGTAAGTCCAAAAAAGTATATAAAAATAATTTTTAAAAATTTTTAAAAACCAAAGATCCGAACTGATGGAATTCAGTTTGGTTCAGTTGCATTTGATATTCAGTTTGGTTTTGGTTTAGTTTTTTTAAAACCAAAATACTAAAAGGTAACCGCAATTATTTTCCAAAACCGATTCAAACCAGACCATCATCACCTTTAATCTAAATGGCATACAAATATCAAGAACTGCATGATAGGAATTCAAGAAGCATATGCATAATAGACATTTTGGACAATGTAGACTTTATAACTAAGGCAATTTCAGGTATATAAATTGCCAAATTTTGCATAAACTATGTCTTTTCTATTATATATAATTAGTTGCGAATTCAATAATGTCTATTATAGATTTACAGATTAAAGTGGAAAAAGAACACAGAAAAGCTTGAGGATGTCCCTGATGGTATTATTGTTTTAAAAGAGATAAACATGTCAAGATAAAACTCAGTTAAGGAATCAGTCAAGATATTACTGACATCATTTTTCAACCAAATGCAGCATATATTAAGATATTGTATTACCATAGAGAACCAAGTACCATTTATTAAAGAACATCTTGATTAAATAAAATGAAAAAATCCAGATTGACTTGGTTAATGAAATAACTCAACTCCATAATTTGAGAGGTAAAAGAAAAGGGAAAAAATAAAGTGTCTTAGTCTATTCTTGAGATAGTAGCATATAGCAAAAATTATATGAATGAAAACATATCAAACTTGGGTCTGAAACCATTACCATATGCTGCTTGTGAAGGCCTTGCAGCACTGAAGTGGATTGCATCTGTCTGTGGTTTGCGGCGCCTTGCATTGTGGTCAGAAAGACGCCGGCGGCAGCTTCGCTTCTTTTCATCAAACTCTGACAGAGCATGGAACCTTTGACATCATGAATGAAAATTATGATTTCAACATTCATAATGAGATAGAATCACAAGTTCAGTAGTAAAGAATCAAATCACTACCATCAACTAAGAAATTCAAGTCTTCAATACTAAGATAATTAAAACAATATTTTACCTGCTACACTGCTGGCAGAACCGGAGCTCCAGACCACCTACAATAACCTTAGGGCTCTTTGAGTGACTTTCACAAACTCTGTGTTTCCGATGGTAATCCTTAGCCGAAGAAAGATCAAGGTTACAGCCTTCGACTTGGCAACGCAGAATATGTTTTGTCTGACAATTGGGTTTGGATCTCTTTGCCGGGGAAGGGGATGGTCCAGGAGTGGCAGAATAAGATGAAGTCTTTGAATTGCTTCCTGTGCAAACATCTTCAAAGTATGTTTGCTTGCCAAGCTTTAAACTGAGCAATGGCTCACCAGAGCCAACTGAAGCCTCAAATATTGGGGAACTACCGGTGTGCTCAACCTTGGAAACCTTTTTCTTGTTGCTAATTTCATGTGGTATAGCTTCAAAAGCCTCCAAAGTAAATGTGGTCACTTTTACCTCTCCCGCAGATGAAGAATTAATGGATGCCGATTTCGAACTTTTAGACAAAGAAATAAGGCCCAAATCTGATCCAGAACCACCACTACCTCCAGCAGCAGCACCAGAAGAATAGAGAGACCCAGAGTCCAGCTCTTCCTCGCCCTCAATATCCCACTCTGCCGATCTTAGCTTCCTTGGAATTTCAGTTGGTGTCGCATTTAACATCATTAGGTTCTCCCACTCCCATTGCAACGGGGTTTTGGCATTCCAGTCCATGAGAGAGATAGAACTCACAGAACAGTTCAAACAATCTTCTTCATATAAAAGCCAAGCCACTTGTCAACAGATCCTAAAATATAACCTAGAGGTTTGCTCAATTCATTAAGGAAATAAACGAAAAGAATTTCAATCATCCTAAATTCAGTAACCTTATATATGAAGCAGACCATTCAAAGAATCCTTATAGACACATAGCACGCAAAACAACTGATAAACAAAAATTAATCCCTGCATATCAAGTTCAAAACTTACCTCTAAATCTAACAGCATCAAAGTCCAACCCTCTCTGTTTCTCAGATCTAGAGTGGTACAAGTTAGAAAATTTTCTATCCACTTCAACGAAACAATATTTAGTCCACTCCTTCCCCAAGTTTAAACTAAAAAGGGTTTGTTGATGCCACTTCAAATCCACTTAGCAAAACAATCGCAACCAGGGTAGTAGAGAGGTTTGACTAAACAAAGCAATCACTTCTCAAGCCGAGCGTTTTTTTATGCAGATATCAATATCCAACAGAAAAGAGAGCTTAAGCAACGACAAAAAGTATGTTATATTGGACCTTGCAGATTCGAACTAGAATAGTAGTAGAGCTTTTTTCTCATCCATTCATTATTGCTAACGCAAACAAACTGACACCATAGTTCCAAACTGTCTCTCTATACGAGTCTTGTACGAATGTAAGCTGATCTTCAACCCCAAGTAAAAACATAGTAGTGTTCCATAAACCTTCAACATCAGCAGTAAATTCCACCACCAAAACTCTAGAAAAATTTAGCTTATCTATTAACCCATCCAACAATAACTACCCGGTCTAGCCTCTTTAACAAAGCAGCTCCCTCTCTCTCTCTCTGCTCGCCCCACTATCTTCAATAATTCTAAGAAGCAGTAACAAAGTCCAAGTAGAGGAACCCAAAAATTAAACAAATAAAAGGATTCACGTTTTAATCAAGTAACCTAGTCTAAAAAACACTCTAACACTTTCAATAATTCCAATTCAATTATCTGGGAAATCTTGCAAAGTAGGTCCCTGACTCAGACCCACAACTACTGTACAAAACAAAATTCAATGAAACCCTAATCTACCATAAATTCTTGTACCGAAAAATATCTACCATACTGATGTATAAAAAGCTATCCCGACAACCATTTTTACTTGAACCCCCACGAGAACCATTAAAATCAATCAACAAATACCATACATGTCAACCAAAAAAATAAACAAAAAAGAAATTCTACTCACAATTTTTTTCTCCATACAATATATATGAAGTTTTGCATTGAAACAGAAATAGAACAAACATATAAACTAAAATATTCATTTTTACTAAAAAAATAGAAAGTATTTGGTCCCCTTCTTAGATATCATTCGTCATATCGTTTTTCCTTTTAATGTTTTGATAAATTCTTCTCAGCTTTCAGCCAGAAATACAAGGTAAAAAATAATAAAAAGGAACCCTTTTAACAAACATAAACGCAGTCGTTTCCATTTATTTTCCCCAGAAAACAAGAAAAGAAAAGGAACCATAACAAAAAAAAAAAAACGCACTTTACCTTCTTTTTTTTTTCTTTCTAAAGTTAAAACAAGTTCACATAATAAAGGTAGAAGATAGGAAGAAAATGATGTTTCAATCTGAGCCGCAAAAACAAGAGATGTTTCCCCATTTTTAGAAACTCCAGTACCTCATTATTGCTTTCTTTGTTAATCCAAAATGAAAACTCTGTTTTATCTTTCCTATTTATTAACGGCGTTTAGTAAAAACAAAGTGAAAACATATATAAAAGAAGAAGAAAGAAAGAAAGAAAAGGCAAGGCAAATGCTTTCTGGTGAGATTGAGTTACTTACCGATGCGTACTTCAATGGTGGGCAGAAAGAATAGAAAAAGAAAGAGCAGAAGGATTAAAGATCTTGAAAAAGAAAGGAGATAAGGTACAGCAAAGCACAGCCCACAGCCGAGTCCGAGTCTGAGACCGAGTCAGGGTCTCTTTCACAGACTGAAAATGGAAGGACAAGCAACGAAAGAGGTGGTGAGAGTGGCGCAAAAAATAATTAAAGCCTAGCTTTTTTGGAAGAAATTATTTCCTTTTATTATTATTATTTATTTATTTGTTTGTTGTATTATTACTGCTGCAGTAACTTTTTTTTTAAATGCAGAAATTAAATTAGGTAGAATTTATTTAAAATAATGACACGTGCCAGTACAAAAGCTGATTGCATTGCAACTTTTGCAGGTTATGGAGTATGGACTATGGAGTAGTAGTTTTTTGGACGGTAATGAAAGGGTTGCCTTTTTCTCGTCAGTTACAGGTAGCCAGCCCAACTAATATTAGGTCTATTAATTATATTATCCGATGTTGTATTTTTAATCCCTTAATTGTTAATTAAAATTTTACCTATAAAAAAGCAACGTATTAATAAATAAATTTAATGTTGATCTTATAATAAAATTCCAAATTTTAAAAAATACAAAAATTAGAAAATAAGAATTTAAAGAATTTGATTAAAAATAAAACAATGCAGATTATTGGAAAGGCGGGGCAGAATTCAAAATATTAAAAAGAATAAATCATCCCTACAATTCCTGAATTAAGAGTTTGTGCTGCAAAATCTACTTGACATTAATTATTATAAGTTAATGAAACCTTTTTCTATTTTTGGTTTTAAAATATATCAACTAACTCTCAGGTTTTTGATGATTATTCTATGTTCTGTCATATTATAATTAAGGAAGTCCAATTTTTTGGATTATGATAATCATACTAGCATCAAAACATTAAAATAATTCACCTATCCAAGGGACCACAATTTGTGTTTAGATGGTGGATCTTTCTCACTTTCACCATTAAAATAAACCTTTAAACTCAGTATTAAAATATAATGTCATTAACTCTGAGCAAATTTGTCAACCCAGAGCTTCCACCGTACGTACAATCAAATATGGGTGTCAACTGTCAACCTATCCTTTAAACCCCCCTTTTTTCATTCTAATCTTTTAGGATCCCTTTAACAATTATTTGTAACATATTTTGACATTTTTATTTCTAAACCCTAATATACAATTATTCACATTGACACTTTGTCCCCTCTTAACTACCAAATCAAGTAGCAGAAACAGAGATAGTAACATATTGCTATTATTAATATTATTATATATAAGGAGACTGCAAGCATTTTCATTTTTCATTTTAAACATAAGATCATAACAATGAGATGGATTACTTTGAGTAAATGAAAAGAAAGGGATTTTATTGAAGGAAATGTTGGAATTAGGAATAGGAAGGGGGTTTGGGCATATTTTCCATCATCTTATCTTTCAAAAGCCTTCGCATGATTTTGCCAGATGGGGATTTGGGAATGGTGTCCACAAATTGCAGAACCCTCACTTTCTTGTAGTGTGCAACATTGGAGGCTACGTACTCCATTATGTCCCTTTCGTTTTCTTTGGCATTTGGGTTCATCACAACGCATGCCGCCGGAATTTCCCCTGCTTCTTCGTCAGGCAGCCTGTATTTCAATTCCACTCTTCATTGAGTTTGAGTGTAACAAATAGGTACATGTTTAATACAAGTATGACTTTATCTATTCAATACTTAAATATATTCTACAAAATAATAAAAATTTGTCTCATATTTGAAAGAGATTGGACAAAAATATATAAGTTCGAAAATAAAAATATCCGTTTAAAATATGTATCAAGCTCTGAGTTTAATCTATTTCTCAATGTTATAATATATTATAATTTAAATCATATAAAATTATATATATAGCCATTATACATAGTGTAATTATTAAAATATATTAATTTATTTATGTTTGAAAGTTTCATAAAACAAAATTATATATAAAATTAGAAAATATTAAATATAAAAAAGTAACACATTTAAAAAAAATAAAAATAACTTGGACAGATCTAAATAAAAGAATTTGGATAATATTTAACCCTTTTATGTATTTAGAGCATCATTATATTGTATAGGATACAGTGGCAAACATAGTTGCTAATACTTACGGCACCACTGCTGCATCTTCGACTGAGGAATGAGTAAGGAGGATGGCCTCTAGTTCCGCTGGAGCTACCTGTGAAAGTACCAAACACTTCCAAATTTTAGCCAATTCAATTCAACTGCTCTGAAATATGACAAGGTTATTGCTGTTTATGAGATCAAGTTAAAAAAAGTATATGGGTTGGTTTTTTCTTTAGAAAGGAAAAAAGCTAGAAAAATGTCATAATGTTGAGCGAGCTTACTTGAAAACCCTTATACTTGATTAACTCCTTTATGCGATCCACAATGAAAATATCTCCATCATCATCTATATAAGCAATGTCACCTGTATGGAGCCATCCATTCTTGTCAATGGTTCGATTTGTCTCCTCCTTGTTTTTATAGTAACCTGTAAGGTTCAAAAACCTTTTTACATTCCAATATGATTTCAAATGATCTTATGATGTATAGCTGTTACTATTGTTTTGCACCTTGCATTACACATTGGCTCCTTACACACAATTCGCCTGGGGTATTCTTCGGAAGGGATCGACTGGTATCAGGATCGATGAACTTGATCTCTAGATTAGGAAGGATAAACCCAACTGAGTTTTTCTTTGCAGTGTCATGGCCTTTCATGGGGTTTCCATGGGTGAGTGTGATGCAGCTATGCTCAGTTAGTCCATATGCCTAGTAGCAAAAAGAATATCAAACAGATAAAGTATCCAGTACTATAAGGCAAAGCATGAGATTCAAGTGACTTTAAAAGGGTCATTGCTTACCTCTTGGACTTGGACACCAGGAAACTTGTTTTCGAACGAAGCAAGAAGCTCAGGGGCTAATGGAGCTGCTGCAGTCATTATAGCCCTGAGTTTGAGCTTACTAAGATCAAATTCCTCAACTATGGGGTTCTTAACCAGGGCCAGAATTATCGGTGGCACAATGGGGGCAAATGTGACCTCTTGTGTGATCAGTGCATTGAGGAATGTCCGAAGATCGAACCTATTCATGACCACCACTTTCCCTTTGTTCCTAAGTGTGGCACAACATATTCCGGTGATACCATAAATGTGGAAGAAAGGAATTAGGCCTAATGTGGTGACTTCACCGATCATCTCCGATCCAACACTAAAGAGCGAGGAGCATAAGTTAGCCACTAAGTTTCTATGGGTCAGCATTACACCCTTTGAAATCCCTGTGGTGCCTGATGAGAATGGGAGGGCACATAGATCACTCTGGAGAACTTCTTCCTTAGTAAACCGAGTGCCTGTACCTGCACGGTCCCCGGCTTCCAGCAACTCGTCCCAATTCGTGGCGCCTTCAATGTGCTCCTCGCCTATCACAACGACGGGTTGCTCCAGATTCTTCACCTGCTTTTTCAATTACCATATATTATGTGCCATTACATTTCCTAGGTTTCAAGAAAAAAAAAGACAAAGTACCATATAGAGCCTAGAGGATTAATTTCATCACCTTTTCATAGTTTGGGCCATTTGTTACTATCAACTTAGCATTTGCAGCATAAGCTTGTTTCTTTATTTCCGATGGGTGCGATGCGGGGTTTGCACCTGAGAAAACACCGCCGGCAGCCATGATTCCAAGAGCAACAATGCCATACTCAGCAATATTTGGGAGTAATACCAGAACTACATGGCCTTTCCTAAGGCCAAGCGACCTCAAGGCCTTGGCAAACCTCCTCGTGTCCCTAACCACATCACGGTACGTGTATGATTTCCCGGACACTGCTTCAACGAATGCTACCTTGTCAGCATATAACTCAGCATCCTGGAGAACAAATTCCGGCAACGTCAAGTTATCCGGCACTGAAACCGGTGGGTATTTGCTACGGAAAATATGTTCATCTTCATCTTCAGAATGTTGCACTTGGGTTGGATTTTCCATAGTTATTTGCAAAGAATGAATTGAAGGGGTATAGCCTTGCCCTTTGCTTTATAATGGAATGTGAAATTGTAGAAAAAGAATTGGTAATCATGAACTGTGCATGGGATTATGAGTAAGAATGAAACAAGTAAAATGTAAAGAATATTGCAGTTAAATTTGTATTTTGGCTTTTGGTGAGAGTTTGTTGTTTCATATTAGAACCCATGCTATTGGAGCGTTGCACCAAACTTTTACTTTAAAAATGAAAATTGAGACATTGTCTATTTTAAATTCTGTATCATTAATTGCATGTGAGGTACTCAACACCTAGTAACTTGCTCATAAACATAAACAAATTGGAAATCTCGACAACAACAAATTATTGCATGGCTTTAAAAGCCACATTTTAGGTAAACTATTAAAAAAAATACATAATAATTTTTTAAGTAGCCTTTTCTTTAACCAAAATTAAATAAAAATATTAAAAAATATTTTTTTTTCAATCTTTTCGTATCAGTCAAATTAAAAGGATACTAAAGTTATCGTTTATGGAAAAATAGAATTTTCTGAACAACAATCTTTATTTAATTAACAATCCTATTATAAAACTCAAAAGAAAAAGCTTTTATTTCGTAACCAAAAAGCTAGCATTCAGCAACTAATGGCATATTTGATTCATTGAAATGAAATGGAGTAAGAATTAAATAGTTATTACGAGGAATAGAAATAAGATGTAACAAGTACTATGTTATTTAGTTAGTTGAATTAATAGTATTACTTTGTTTCGCGCGGTGAAATAATACGAAAGAATATGTAAATAATATATTTAAATTACAATTTTCTTTTATAAAAAATATTTTATTGATGTTATTGTTAATATCTTGTAAAATTTTTAAATTATTTTATATTTTTTAGGCTTAATATAAGATTTGGTACTTGAACTAGGTATTTTTCTTAATTCGATACTTTTTTTTGGTGCAATTTGGTACTTAAACTTGCCAACCGTTACACAAAATACTCCAAAACACTAATGATGTTAATTTTTTTATGAGGTGGCACACATAACTAATGTATGGCTGACACATGGCATATGAAACCATCAATGTGGAAAATACATAAAAATTTTAACTTTTAATTTTTAATTTCTTAATTAAAAGTTAATCCCTTGTTTGGGAAATTCTTTACTAAAACTTAATCCGTTTTCTTTCAAAAGTTAAACCCTAAACCATACAGCAACTAATTTATTCATCTTCTTCAAATTTCTTTGCAATCAAAGAAACAAACCAATATCAAGTAAGATTTGTATTTTATCTTGAGTGGGTCTACTGATTTTTTTTTTGAAATCTCTTTTTCTTTTTGTTTCTTTTATAAAATCTTTTCTAATTTTTATTTATGATTTTTTCGTTAACAATTGAAGGAATAAATTGTGTTTTGCTATTGAAATATCGTGTTTTTAATATTTGAAACCCGAGATATGTTGTTATTTTAAACTATGTTTTGTATTTGGGTTAGGTTTTTTTTATTTGCTTTAAGGAATTTGATAATCGATTAAGAGTTCTTTTTGGATTTTTTTTGAAATTTGTTTTATGATAATTCAAAACTGATTTGAGGGTTCAAAATAAATATCTAACTTGGGAAACCAAATTGAGAGATTTCGAATTTGAGTTCATGCTCTGATAGGTTTTCTTTGATATGGTTCCAAGTTATAATACGATTTGGAACTCATTTCGATTTTGAATAATTAATATTTTTTTTAATTTCTTTGACAACACACCTTTTTTAAGGGAGTGAAAGTGAATTGAGATTATTGACGATGATTATAGACAGGTCAGAGAATAATGTTTTTTTTATTTGAAATTTAATATACACATGTACTGCATATATTGTTATCGTTTTATGGAACTCATGTTCTTTTTGTTTGCAATTTTTTAGTATTAAGTGTAGGCTTGTAATTGGTTGTTTTTGCAGAGTAAAGCATGGATTTGATTAGGGCACTAATATATGTAGACTCAGAGGAGATAGGTGATTTAAGCCAAAGGCAAAGGAGTAGTAAAGAGACAGGTGGGGTTGGTGGGTCTAATTATGTTAGTGGTATAAGGGTAATGAAGATAATATAATTGAGTCCCAAAGTTTAGAGAATGATGAAAAGGAGGCCTCAAGTGGTACAGAGGAGTTAGAGGGTGGGCCTGATGATGAGGATGGAGAGATAAGAGGGATTATGGAAAAATATAAAGCATTTATAGAAAAAAAAAAGAACTATTATGATAGATGACCTTCAACCTGAACTAAATTTTGAAGACCTCACTAGTGAAATTGAGAGAAAGAAAACAAATGGTAGGAAAGTAAATGATGTAGAAGCATATTCTGATAGGTCTAGTGGAGATGACATTGAGTATTTGGGGTCTTTTAATTTGGGTAGTTATGAAACTGAATTAGATAGTTGATGCGGTCGTTGAAAGCACCAAATCCTCAGGGACTGGATTTGCACAATGTCTTCTTCCGTGAAATCCCAGGCAGAATCTTGCCTAAGAAAACTTGTTCCTGGAAAAAAATAAGAAAATAACAGAATTAAAGGTTTGGATCTGGAAACGAAAAATAAAATAAAAACAAAATTAAGAATATTGAATCGAAGATTCGAGAAATTAAAAATAGAGTTGAGAGAAAGGAAATTCTTATGGGAGGTTCCAGTCTCCAGTTGTCTCGTTCCGCCTTGGGTTCAATCCTCGACTTTTAGATGATCCTTCCCAAACCGAATAAGTCAGTTATAGTGGAAGAGGATGCCTACAACCACTAGCTCCAAGGATTTAGACTTACGATTTAGTGGAACCTGACTCTAGCCAATAATCACTTCTGTGGGATTGTCTTATGCTAGATCAATGCTTCTCAATGGCGAATCCCACGCCATTTTCTCTCTTGGGCTTGCTAACCTCTGACGCAGTAAGGTAACGAACCGATTGTGCAATCTTCCCAAAATATACAAAGCGGTCGCCTTTGCATACGTTGAAAAGCTTACTTCTTAAGGGACATGGACGGAAGCCTCAGCCCCGTAGTGCGGAGAAATGATGAATACTCGGTGAGGAGGCTAAGTACGGACTCTAAGACTCAAGAACCCTTTTTAGGGAATATCGACAACCTTCAGCTAGATGGGTTTAGTGGCTCATGGTTGTGGTGGAAAAGAAAATAAATAAAATAAAAATGGAGATTTTATTGAAAGGAAATATGAGAAGAACAAAAGCCTAGACTTTTGGGGAGAGAGTGTTTACAGAAAAATATAGATGTCTTTTGAGTCACTTCACCCCTTATTTATAGTGTTAGGGGAGATATTCTAATCCTACTTAAACTCTCAAAAGATAAACACATTTAAAAATAAAATAAAATCCTAAAATTAAATAATCCTTAATAATTATCTTAATATTAATTGTCCTAATTAAAATAGAGTCTGATAGAATAAAATCTCTTCTTTTTGCATTTCAATCCTTGTTTCCTCTATGCTTGCACTTTTGGCAAAAATTTTTCATTATGTCACACATTGGCCCATTTTATCTCTAAATTCACGCTTTTGCCCATTAATTTTGCTTTTGCCTTAAATTTAGTCCCTATGAGATAAAAGATCATAAATAGCTCAAATTAGCAGGATCATACTTAGAATAAATACATAATTAATACATAAAAATACGTTATTCTAGAGTGTTATCAATAGTGAGTTAGCTTATAAGAAAGGGAGAAGTGTCTTATTTGATACATCGGCCACAATAACTATATTCCAACTTGGAATGAGTTTTACTAATAAGAATTAATTCAAGAATGCTTTAGTAGCTTATGCTATAGCTAAGAGAGTCGATATTACATACATTAGGAACGAAAAGTTTAGGACAAGAGCTAAGGGTAAATCTGTTGGTTGTCATTTTCTTATATATGCTACTAAGGATAGTATTGATGGATTTTTCAAGATTAAGACTTGTGAATTAGCACCAATGTTCTGTGACATTTCAAAATAGTCGAGCCAACTACAAGTTTGTTGGAAGGCATTTTCTTAGTAAGTTGAGAATGTTATCTCAATTAAAGCTACTTCATATGCAAAGACTTGCAAAAGAGGAGTTGAAGGTAGACTTGCAAATAAGTGTATGTGATAGAGCTAGGGCATGAGACTTAGAACAAATTAAAGGTAGAGTGCAGTTTGAGTTTAGTCATTTTTATGATTACGTTTTTGCTTTAAGAAAGAAAGACCCAACTGCCAATATAGAGCTAATGGTTGAACGACCTACTATTAATCACACCCCAAATTTTAAGAGAATGTATGTTTGCTTTACAGCTTTGAAAAATGGGTTTAAGTAATTTTGTAGGCTTATTATATATTTAGATGAATGTTTCTTGAAAGGGTTTTATAAAGGTGAGGTTTTATTAGCTGTGGGCAGATATGGGAATGATCAAATATACCCTATTGCATGGGCTATTGTTGAGGTAGATAATAGGGAAACATGGAGGTGGTTCCTTGAAAATTTGTGATCGGATCTGTAGTTGGGTAATGGTGATGGATTCACCATAATAGTGATATGCAAAAGGTTTGTATCTTTTCTTTAATTTTTATTTAGTTGGTTTTTCATACAAATTAAACCATATTTATGCTATTAAGTTTGATGTGTCTATTTTGTAAGGGTTTGGAATAAGAGATTGCATACATGTTGCTAAGAGTGGAGCATCAATTTTGTGCAAGGCATTGTTATGCTAATTCGAAGAAGGAGCACACTGTTGGTGACTTACAACATGCATTCTGGGCTTGCTATAAATCAACAACTGAGGCTGAATATGAAAACAATATATAGAAGGTAGGTGCAATCAAGCATGAAACCATGATAAGTCTTCAAAGTTCTAAAATGAAGCATTATTGTCGAGCATTCTTCCAAACTAGATGTCAGTCTAATGTAATGGATAAGAACTTTTCTAAAGCCTTTAATTCAGGCATAGTAGGGGCTAGATTTATGGCCATCATTTCATTATTTGAGCAAGTCAAATAGTATGTAATGGGTAGGATAGTGAATAATATGACTAAATGTGCTAAATGTGCTAAATGGATAGTCTTTTTTGTCCTAATATATGTGGGAAATTAGAGAGAAATAAAAAAACTTAGTGCTTTTTTTTCATGTAAGATGGAATGGACCTGAAGGATTTGAAGTGGTCTATGGAAATAATGTTTATGTGGTTGACCTTGTTAAATGAAAATTCACTTGTAGGGCTTGGAATCTCACTAGTATCCCATGCCCTCATTCCATTGCTGTCATATTGTAGAAGCAAAAAGATATTGCAAATTATGTCTTTGCTGGATATTGTATAGATTTATATAAAAAAAACTACATAAATGTGTATTACCTCCTCTACCAAGTGAAAAATTCTAGACAAAAACAAACATGGGACCAATTGATCCACCTATCCCAAGAAAAATGCCTGGAAGACCCAAGAGATGCAGAGTGAATGAGGCAGGTGAATCAAGTTGTGGCACTCAATTATTAAGGAGGGGAAGGAAAATACGATGCCAAAAGTGTTTCAAGATCGGAAACAATGCAAAAAGTTGTGTGAGAATTTCTTGATTTATTTTTCTTATTCAATTTTATTGTGCATGCATCTATATAAATTTATGTGGTCGTTATTGTTGCAGAGCACTTCGGCACCTATCAATAATGGTCCAACCCTTATCACAGACAACTCAGTCCCTACTAGTGGCACTTCAAATCAGGTAACCATTCATGTATTAATATTACAATATTTTTAATTTTAAGATATTTAACTTACATTTGTTATACTTTTGTAGGAAAATGAAATTTTCTACCAACTTAGATCAAGAGATGTAGTAAATCTTGATACAAGAGCACCTACTATTACAACTCCACCATCACAACCAATAGTTGAGGTAAACTTTTTATTATAAATATTATGAATTTTTATATAAAATGAATAACTTTATGATTTCTTATAGGGTCAAGGAATTTTTACTGTTTATTCCAATGTTTCAAAAGCACATTCAACCCCTACAATTGGTGGTCCATCAATACCAACTTCAACTTTCGCGCCAAATTTTGGTTGACTTGGGAGAAAGGAAAAACAAATCTTGCAAGGGATTGGTTTATATACATATGATAGAATGGGCTTCAAATTTTGAATGTAAGTGATTTGCCTTTAAAGTTTTATTTATGGTTTATTGTATAAGTTTAATTTTACTGATGTTATGTTTGTTTTTTATGAAGCTTGAGTTTTAAGGTGAAATATTAATCTCTTTACCCAAGAGAAAGAAAACTAGCAAAAGGAAGGAAATTAACATTGATGCAACAATAGGTACAAAAGATAGCAGAATCACAAATGCCAAAATTTAAAAATAGCAATATTTGGAAACTTTGCCTATTAAGATTTAATTACTCAATGTAGTTAGTTGTTGCCTATTAAAACCTGGATGTTGGCTATGAAAATAGACTATTATGAATATTAGAACTATTTAGGAATGTTTGCAAATATTTTGAAATTTTTTTGTTATAAACGATGGAAATTTGTTTCCAATTTCATTTGATGTTATATTTTGTCATTTGAAATTCGAATGTTTGCAACTATTTGAAACTTTTGATTCTAATGCATACGGTCTCATTTGTTTTCAATTTCATTTGATGTTATATTTCATCATTTGATATTTCGAAACTTGTTCATTGTGTTTTCGTTTCAAACATAATCAATAATATTTAGCTTGAGATATGAGGGAGAACAATATATTTTAATCAATTTAATTTTAATCAAACAATTCAAACCATAATTTAATAGTAATCGGCATAATAAAACAATAACTTAAGAATAACATAATCAAATTAACTATTATGCACAACCGAAATGAATAATGCTTCAAAATCGAGATAATTTTTATTAGTTTAAAACATAATCGGTTTATTGTTAATTCATGGGAATTTTTAACATGGTTATAATGTGGTTAGGACATTGGCTTCCACAATGATTTCATCATACGGAGCTTCCAAGCGAATCATTTTTCTAAGCATTAACCTAGCAAGCTTTGTAGCTTCAACCGAATGGTTTTGTTGACACAAGCCAACCAAAAGAATAGAATAGATCTCAGTGTCGATGGATGAAAAGTATAGCATTCGCTTGATTTCATTGTATAAGCAAAAACTATCTAGCACTTGTCCCTCACGACAAATCTCCCTAATCATGGTACTACAAGCAATGGCACTGGGTTTAGCCCCACTTACTAACATTTTCCTAAAGAGCTTCTCTACCTCATCGAGTCTATTAATCCTAATCAAAGCCAATACAAGAGAACTATAGCAATCACTATTGGAAACACCACGTCCGGTAACTCTATCGATCAACTTACATGCTTCTTTTACATGCCCCTCGACGCAAAGACCCATGATCAAAGTAATAACGATTATATAGTTAGGAACACACTGGCAAGCTTCCATTCTATTCAAAATTCTCAATGCCTTTATTGTTTGACCCTTCTCACAAAAGCTTTTAATCACAAATGTATATGTGATTACATTCGGACTACAATTCCTACCTGCTTTGTCCATCTCCCCTAATAATTCTAATTCCTTTCTCGTACTCATGTGCTTACAAATACCCTCAAGAAGCATGAAATAAGCCACAACATTTGGAGAAAACCCTTGCCCCTTCATAGCCTGGAACAACTCACAAGCCTCCTCCAATCTACCAGCATTACAGAACCCCTTGACCATTGCAAAATAAGTCCTCATATCAGGATAAAGATCAATCAATCCAATCTCTATCATCAATTTATGACCCATATCCATATCCCCTTTCTCACAAAGTAGCCTGATAACCACATTATAAGCAGTAGTATCCAGATGTAAATTAAATTATGGCATTATAAGTAGTATCACAATATGTCCTCACCACATGAATATATTTATATTTACTCTACCCTCGATATTGACTCAAAAACAAAATCGCAACAGCCCAAACTCCAAATAAGTAATTTGGTTAAAACGTTACCTTTTTTTGTTTCAAAATACCAATTCCATGTGATATTTGCAGTGCTAACAACAATGGCATAACTATTGATTTTCAAATTCCCTAAACCAAATAAAAAACCTAACCCAAACACAAAATATGATTTAAAATTTGGTTGTTGATTTTCTACCAAGACTTTCGTATGATAATCCGATCAGCTTCAGTTGGTTGGAGAACTCACCAAACGTGTTGAAGCATATCCTTTGCTTGGATAGTACAAGGATCTCCTGTGATAGGCTGCATGGAGCCTAACCTTCTTTAGCTTCCTCTTTTAGTCTACCAAAAAATATATATTGAAAAGCTAATATTTGAATAGCAAATTAACAAAATATAAATAAAAATTAGAAAAAAATCAAATAAAAAAAACTTTGTTCCCTAACCTATCTACAATCATAGTCAATAATCTCAATTCACTTAGTTCACTCTTAGAAAAGCAGGTTCCTTAAAGATGTGCTATAAAAAATTTAATTATTCAAAATCAAAATGAGTTTCAAATCATATTATAACTCTGAACCATATCAAGGAGAACCTATCAGAGCATGAACTCAATTTCGAAATCTCTCAACTTGATTTCCCAAGTTAGATACTTATTTTGAACCCTTAAAAAGAACTCTTAATCGATTATCAAATTCCTTAAAGCAAATAAAAGAAACCTAACCCAAATACAAAACACAGTTTAAAATAACAACATATTTCAGGTTTCAAATATTGAAAACCTGATATTTCAATAGCAAAACACAATTTATTCCTTCAATGTTTAACAAAAAATCATAAATAAAAATTAGAAAAGAGTTTATAAAAAAAGAAAAATAGATTTTCAAATAAAAAAATCAAGAGACCCACTCAAGATAAAATGCAAAATTTACTTGATATTGATTTCTTTCTTTGATTGCAAAGAAATCTGAAAAAGATGAATGATTTAGTAGTTGTATGGTTTAGGATTTAGTTTTGAAACAAAATGGGATTAAATTTTAGTAAAGAATTTCCCAAAAAGGTTATTACAAGTTAAAAATTTTATGTATTTTCCACGTCGATATTGTAATGGTTTCATATGCTATATGTCAACCATACATTAGTTATGTGTTCCACCGCATAAAATAATTAACATCGTTAACGTTTTGGAGTATTTTATGTAATGGATGACAAGTTTAAGTAACAAATTTCACTAGAAAAATTTAGATACCAAATTAAGAAAAATACCAAATTCAAGTACCAAATCTTATATTAAACCTATCTTTTCATATAAAAAGAACACAAATTATTTTAAAAAATTTACGTATGTTTTGTAAAAAGTATATTTAAAAATAACACTAAAGTATGATTAACAAATATAAAATATGACTAATAAAATAATAAATAAATATAAAACATATTTTTATATGTTATCAATTAAACATAATATTATTTTAAGGCCAAATTATTGATTTATAATAATATTTAAAAAATTATCATTTATTATTCAGAAAAGCTTATCATTTATAATAGACATTTTTTATAAAAATAATTTTGAGATATTTACTTAAAAGATCTATATTTTCTAATTTCAAAATTATCCGTAACTTTTTTAGTAAATAGCTTTAATCAATGATTTACTTAAACTAACCTTTCTCACTCTATTAATAAAGTAGCGTTAATCAATGATTTTGTAGTAATAACATAATTTATACCCAATAACTTATTAAATAGGGTGAGTAAAATTCGATTCTATTCGAAAAAAATCGAGTTTCGGGTTGAGTTGAATTTTACAATTCGTATAACAGATCGGTGTAAATATCCCTTTGATCCTTGTCAATTTTGAAAATGAGCAAATTGGTCTCTTTCAACAAAAAATTCAAAATAATTTCTAAAATTGAAAATATTTATAAATTTTCAAATTTTATATTTTTAAAATTTTCAAATTTTAAAAAATTATAAAGAATATATAAAGAAAGTTAAAAAATTAAAATGATAATTTTGGAACCTAAATAAGTTAATTAATGGTTCAAGTTTATCATACTAAGGTATCTTTTTTTTCTTTGAAAAATTTTCAAATATATATGATTTCAAATTTATGCCTCTAACATGAAATCAGTTATACTGTAACAAGATTTTAATTTGACATATTTAATTTTTTAATTTAACTCAAACAGTTTCACTCGATTAGACTCAACTCGAATTTCATTTCACTTGACTCGATTCGAAAAAATTCAAATTGAGTTAAGATGATAAAGTAGGACTCGTCAACTCGAAATTTTTTCACTTGATTCGGTTGAACACTCATCCTTAATATCCATGGGAAGACAAAACATTTCAAGATCAAGTACCATTTTGTGAAAGAAGTTGAAAAAAGCAAGGAAGTAACTTTGGTTCATTGCAGTTCAGAAGTTCAGCAAGTAAATATTCTGGCCAAGCCTCTTAGAAAGGTGAGGTTCGATAAATTGAGGAATGAAATTGGTGTTCGCAGCATGGAAGCCAATGAGGAGTGTTGTTAGATAGCCAGCCATGCATTGGCGAACACATATGGCGAACAACATAAATGGCAAACCATCCAAATGGCGAACAAACATAACGAACAGTCCAAGCATGAGTCATGTGGTGCACAGTCAAAATATGAGAAGGTTGGCAAACTGTCATGTGAGTGATGCATTGATGATTGACTTCTCCTTGAAAATATGTTTAAATGCTAATTTTGTCATGTTAGCCTTTGTGTACAAGTTATGTTTTCTCAGTTTTTTAGGAGATTAGACGTTTTTGGTAGAGTACGAGGAAAGAAATCTTGTTATAAATTGTAATGTTTTTTCTCGTTGAAAATTAATGAAAAATATTAACAGATAATTTTATATCGCTATCATACTCGTTTCTTCTCCACTTTAGTTTCTTTCTTAGTTCATATCTCCAACAAGCGACTTTAAAAGTAGGGTTTTACCAAGGGAAACTACAGAATGAGGTAAACTCATTCCTAATTGTTTTTCCCTAAGAAATAGAATACATTTTGTCTATTAAGAAGATCCTTTATGGTCGACCTTCATATGCTTGGAATGCGTTTGAAGGCACTGACTAAAGTTTAGGTAAAAATTTTAAGAAATGCATATAAGAATATGACACCAGTAAGATTTTAAATAGTGATCAATCTATTATTGGTTTTCATGATTGAGGCAATTTAGTGGTTGTTGGGGCCTGGAAGAGGGAAAGTTTAAGTGGATGTAGATATACATACATACATACATACATACATACATACATACATACATACATACATACATACATACATACATACATACATACATACATACATACATATTATCCTTCATAGCTTGTACGCATTTTTTAAATAGTTTAGATTATATGTTTGGCATGATATGAGCGCATTTATGTCTTTGGTTATATTAATAGTCTTGCCAAAAGGTTCAATATAGGTGTTTTAAACCTTTGTAAGGTGTTCTCTCACTTTCCATGGAGATATTCAGTATTTAATAATTGGTTAAAATTCTAGTTCCTACAAAGAAGTTCTTTGAAATGTTCCTTTTCTTTTACTTTCTTTGTTTTTGATTAAATTCTTTAAGATTTTCTTAATTGAAAACTTCTAAACCTATATAATAGTAGTATCACTTTAACCATGCTAACAATTTAGAAAACTTTTATTACTTATTTCGTTATTTTATATGTATGCATACAAGGATTTGAGGTTGTGCTTCCAGCTAAAGCAACCATGGAGCACACTATAGTCCTTGCATTTGATGCTATAAATAGAAAAGACTTGCAAAGGGTGCAAAATTTGCTGAGAATCAGTCTCCAAGTCCTCTTGGTGAGCGCAATTAACATTGTTATCCTTGTGATAAGGGCAAAAAGTAAAATATTTTAATCCCATTTTATTCAATGTAAATTGTGAATTTTTGCTCCTAATCCCTTAAATTCATATTTTTATACTAAAAAGAGCATCTGGAAGCAAAAAGAGCGAAAGCGAGTGAAAACTAGAAAATTGAAACAAGGTACAGGGTCCACACAGGCTGGACCATTCCACACAGTCTAGACACATAACCGCGTGAGCCACATGGCCATGTGGCAGGCCATGTTGATTTCGTGAACTGGCACTCCGAATAGTAGAAAAACACGAAATTTAGGTTTTTCGGGCATTCTAAAACCTATATATGAAAAAAATAAGAATATAAGAGTGAGTCGTCATAGAATATTCAAGAAAACAACTCAAAAAACACCATTAAAGCCGATTCTAAAGCAAATCTCCGTCAAGATTGAAGACTCCCAATTGATTTCTTAGGAGATTATCATGAGTTTCTTTATTTCTTTCAGTTATATTGTCTTTTGGATGTTTTTATTTTCAAGCATGAATTAATTTTCTAAATACCTAGGGGAGATAAACCCTGTGATGAATTATGTCTTTTGATTCTTTATTTTACGCAATAAATACTTAAATCTTGTTCTCAATTATGTGTGCTTAATTCTTGGTTTGATATTTTTAAACAATTGATCAAGATACTAAGCAAAGAAATTGCATGATTTAGATTGATAATGACAGATGAAATCTATGTGAATTTTTTCCAGGGTATTTGTAACACCTTTAACCTGTATCCATCGCCAGATTAGGGCTACAGAGTATTACCATACAAACGGAACATTTAAACATACATTTCATATACTATCGTAAACATATTATAAACTAATCATGCACATACATGTCATCCCCAAATTGAGCCCTCGAGGCCCTAAAAAAATACCTTAGAAACAATTCGAGACTAAATTAAAAACATTTAGAAAGTCTAAGAAAAAGTTACAAAAATCTGGAAACAGGGGTTACACGGCCGTGTGGCCAGGCTGTGTGCCTCACACGGCTGAGACACACGCTCATGTCTCAAGTGGTGTAACCTTCAAACTAAGGATACACGGCCATGTCCCAGCCTGTGTCCTCACTCGTGTAACTTTATGAGTAGGGTCACGTGGCCGTGTCACACACCTGTGTGTTGGGCCATGTAACTCTCTGAGTTGCCCCACACGTGGCCGTGTCACACACCTGTATGTCTGGCCGTGTAACTCACTGACTTGCATACAAAGGCCTTCAGATGACACACGATCGTGTCATCAGGCCGTATGCCATAAACGGCTAAGTCACACGCCCGTGTAGACATAAATTTGCCTAAAATCAAGCCATTTCCTATACCATTTCATTCATGAACAATTAGGTCTTTTGTGCACATTTTCAAGGCACCAAAACCACATCCAGAACATACAAACATTTGCCATTCCAAAGTCCTAATTCAACTAACCAATATGCCATTCAAAGGCAACTCAAATGCAATCTTCAAGACTTACCTAAACATGCATATTTTACCAGTTTTCATTTATCAATTATTAGTTTCAAAACTTACCAAACATGCCACAACTTGACCATTACTATTCCATCACGAAACATACCATAACTTGACCATAATCTTACCATTTCAAATATACAATAGAAGTCATTCCAAACATGCATCATAAGTTAACCAAAATGACACCATCAAACAAGGTATCAAATGGTACCAAACCAAGACAACATCCATAACTTATACAAACTAATTCACCAACTAACCATTCAACAAAATGACATTACAATTCAACCTATACATGCCATTATAACATTAGCCAAAACATTCAAAAACTACCGATATTTATGCGGGACAGTATGATAGATCTCCGATGAGCTTCAAAACCGATCAAGCTTCCAATAATGTATAAAACATTGGAGAGAAACTATGTAAGCAAATAATGCTTTGTAAGTTTCTAGAAAATAAAACATAACTTACCATTTCATTCACATAATCAAAGGTATAAACATAATATAACTCAAACCACAAGCTTGACACAAGCCTAAGCATCATCATCAATACACAAGTTAGTGCATTTATACATAACTCATTTGCATTAACCATATGATAAATCATTTTCATATAAAAATACATCTTTGGTTCATACATTCTTTTCATGAGCATATGAAAAATTCCACTTGGAAACTTACCATTTAAATCCCTTTTCATTCCCGATGAACCATCTACAATATCATCAGATACTCAAGAAAGCTCACACGAAGTGTGCTTAAACAGATAACCATAACCTTTCCTTTACATCATTGTTCACACAAGCTGTGAAATGGGCCTGCTCACACGAGTTGTGAGTCAGAATGTAAGATACAAGATGTTGCTCACACAAGCTGTGGAGTATCCGCAACAAATGCAAGACCTCAGCCATTGGTAGGACATTCAAGACTAAAACCCAAAACATGAAATCCCTAATGACATATCATTTGTATCCTACGAATTTCTAAGGTTCAACCGAGACTCAACATCCGTCAAATCATCATGGCTTTGGTACAATTATACATTGATCCATTTACATTAAACTAACATAATAAACGTTCAAATTAACAACATTAATTCAATAATCATTCATTTGAACTTACCTCAATAACTACGGATTAGAAGTTAAACAAGCTATTCCGAAGCTTTTGCTTTGCCTCGACCTAAATCCATACGTGGTTTATCTTAATCTAGATAGACAAATTTCAATCCATTTAATACCTCTAGTATTCAATTTAGTCCACATTTCATATTTATGATAAGTTACTATTTTTCCCCTAACATTTTAACTTTTTTACAATTTAGTCCTTAAGCTCATAAATTGAATTCTAAGCATTTTAATCCCCCATTCAAGCTAATAAAATTCATTAGGGACTTACATCAACTCATATAAACCATCATTTCATAAATTTAACATGAATTTTTACCATTTTTACAAATTAATCCCTAAATGCAAATTTCATAAAAAAATCACTTTACAAAACTTGTTCATTTATCAACAAGGATTCATAATCTACCATTTAACATCAAGATTCAGTCAAAAACATTCATGGCATAACACTCAATCTTAACAGTTTTACAAATTGACCCCTGGGCTAGCTAGATTAAGCTAAAACAACCTCAAAAACAAAAAAAAAACATTAAAAACATAATTCAAAATCATACCATGCAAGAGAAGCAAGCTTAGCCGAAACCTCCTCTCCTTTAGTGGACAAAAATCAGTTAGCTTTGATGAATGAAGAAGATGAAAACTTTTGTTTTATTTAATTTAACCTTAATTTACTTAATTATCATTTTAACCTTTAAAAACATTCAAAATTCAATAAAAATTTGCCATGAATATCCACTAACTATTAAAATGTTCTAATTACCATCTAAGTCCATATACTTTAAAGTTTCATAGCCATTTGACTCTTTTAACTAATGGAACCTTACTTTTACACTTTTTACGATTTAGTCATTTTCACTGAATTAATCATGCAAACATCAAAATTTCTTAACAAAATTTTAATACGACCTTACTAATAGTCCATAGACATTTAAATAATAATAAAATAAAAATTTACTTGTCAGATTTATGGTCCCAAAACCACTATTTCGATTTCACTTAAAACAGGTTGTTACAGTATTGTTTCGCTTCTTGGTTGTTTACTCAATTATTTTTATGTTTTGTTCTTTTTCATGCTCGTAGTTAATTAATTTAGTTAAATTTAGTTTTTAATCAATCACTCAATTTTATCGGCTAAATAATAGAAAACGGTAATTACTAGTACTTTTAGTCCTCGTGGGAACAATATCTTTGCTCATCGTAGTTATACTATTAATTGAAAAGTGCACTTGCCTTAGTCAGATTTTTAGTTAGTGTACAACTGCATTCAAGTTTTTGGCGCCATTGTTGGGGACTAAAATATTAGGAAAATTTTATTTCTATTAATTTAGCCATTTTTATTTTTATTTTAATATTTTGTGTTTAATTTAATTTTTACAGTCTAATTTTTCGTTTGTTTGATTCTGAAAAATTCTTTTGGTTTATGATTATAGGAAACTCGTTGGAGCCGTCAGTTTATGATAGTGAGATCGAAAAAATTGCTTACAAAAATTGGAGAGAAGTTCGAGAAGCAAGAGAAGATCAACATATCTTAGTAAACGATCAAGAGAAAAAGGATATTACTGTGGACATGGAAAATAATCAAAATAAACAACAAGCTCTTGAACATCTTACTCCTCGGACTATGTATGGTTATGCTAAGCCTACTCTAATTGGGGCTGAATCGAGTATTGTCAGACCGAGAATTACTGCAAATAATTTTGAGATCAAGTCGAATACAATTCTAATGGTGCAGCAATATGTTCAATTTGATGGGTTGGAAGATGAAGATCCGAATGCTCATTCAAGATTAATGGCGTTACTAATGATGCCATACACTTACGGTTGTTCCCATTCTCTTTGATGAGCAAGGAAAAATAGTGGTTGAATTCACTTCCACGGGGTCCTATCATTACTTGGGCACAAATGATTGAAAAATTTTTGTTGAAGTAATTTCCACTGGCTAAAACAACTAAGTTGAGGAACGACATCTCTTCCTTTGCTCAAACTGAGTTGGGGACATTGTATGATGCATTGAAGAGATTTAAGGATATGTTGAGAAGGTGCCCTCATCATGAGTTACCTTTGTGGTTAGAAGTTCAAACCTTTTACAATGATTTGAATCCCTCGACTAGACAGATGAGTGATGCAGTAGCTAGCGAAACTTTGAATAATAAGACACCTGAGGAAGCCCAAGAACTTGTTGATGAGATAACATTGAATAACTATTAGTGGCAAGTCATAAAGACAAAATCGATCAAGGAATCAGTGTTTTTAATATGGATGTAGTTGCTAAGTTGGCAAGTCATGTAGAATCATTGAATAGCAAAATTGATGGTTTGAGTTGCAATAATACGATGAATCCAGTAATGCAATGTGATGTAACTGGAGCAGGGATGATCAATCCAGAATGTTTACCCTTCGGTTCTAACATGGAGCATGACCAAGTTAACTTTATGGGTAATAATTCTAAACCTTAAAATAACCCTTATATGGATGCATTTGTTATGTTGGCAAGTCAGGTAGAGGCACTAAAGAAAAAAATTGATGGTTTGAGTTGCAATAATACGATGAATCTGATAATGCAATGTGATGCAACTAGAGCGGGGATGATCAATCCAGAAGGTTTACCCTTCAGTTCTAACATGGAGTATGAACAAGTCAACTTTATGGGTAATAATTCTAGGCCTCAAAATAACCCCTATACCAATAGCTATAATCTAGGATGGAGGAATCATCCAAATTTCTCTCGGAGTGGTCAAGGAAATCAAAGGTCACAACCCCTTTCAGGTTTTCAACAACATTTATCAACAAGAAAAAAAACTGAACCTTAAGGACATGTTAGCTAAACTTATTTGGGTGTCCGAAACTCAATTTTAAAACACTGGGACAATTTTGAAAAATTAGCAAGCATCAATTCAAGGGCTTGAAAATCAGATTGGATAGCTTGCTAAATTAGTTTCAAAGAGACGGTAAGGTATCTTACCTAGTAACACTGAAACTAACCCAAATGAGAAAGTTCACGCAATCATTGTTTGAAGCATGGAAAGATTAGTCGAGGCTGAAAAAAAGGCAAAATTAGAAGCTATTGTGAAAAAATGATGAGGTCGAACAAGGCAAGAAATAGCGAAAGATGGTGGTCAGAGAATACAAACCTCGAATTTCATATCCAGCAGCATTGAAGAGAAACCACATAAAATAATAATATGGTAAATTTCTTGAGATCTTAAAAAAATTGCATATTAACTTACCTTTTGTTGAAGCCCTTTCGTAGATACCAAAGTATGCAAAATTCTTAAATGAGCTAATAATGAACAAAAGGAAGTTAGACGACTTGTCAAATATGGAGCTTAATGAGGATTGTTCGGTCATTCTCCAAAAAAAACTACGTAACAAGTTTAAAGATCCAGAGAGTTCCACTATTCCTTATCTCATTGGTAGTTTAAATGTTGAAAAAGCTTTCACTGATTTAGGGGCTAGTATAAATTTTATGCCTTATAAAACATTCAAACAACTTGGTCTTAGGGAACCAAAACCCACTAGGATGAGTATTTAATTAGCTAATAAATCAATTAGGTATCCTAAGGGGTATTATTGAAGATGTACTTGTGAAAGTGGATAAATTTATATTCTCTGTTGATTTTGTTGTACTAGACATGGATGAGGATATTGACATTCCAATGATCTTAAGTCCACCCCTTTTAGCCACTGGTAGAGCTGTTATTAATGTGGGTAATGGTGAACTTGTGCTAAATGTAGGTGATGAAAATGTTATTCTTCAAGCACATGATTTTGTTAGAGTCCCTAGTAAGGAATATTATGCTAATTATTCTAATAAAGTTAGTAATCATGTGACTCAACGTTCTTTGCAAGAAATAACTAATGAAATCATGTTGGAACCATATCATATTCAAAGTTATAAAGCTCGAGGGACAAGTGAAGAGCGAATGGTGCACCTCGACGAACTAGATGAATTGCGAACGAAGGTTGATGAGAAACCGAGAAAGCATAAGGAAGTAACAAAGCAATGCCATGATGTGAATGAAAAGGGAACGAACCAATTCAAACGAACCTGTTAGACAAATCATATCCACAAATTTTTTCTCTAGAGTTTAAGTCAAGGGGGTTCGACCCATATGTGGTAAAAATAGTTTTTCCATACGGTACACTTGAGGTAACACATCCTAAATACGACACATTCAAGGTAAACAACCATTGTCTCAAATTTTATTACTGTGGTAATACTAATAATGAGAGAGAGGAGCTTCGGCTCCAAGATCCGCCTTAACCGTTTAGGCAAAAGGGAAAGTCGCTCTAAATAAGCACTTCTCGAGAGGCAACTTGAGCATTTTTATTTCATTTATTTTTAGTTTGTTTATTTTAAGTAAAAAAATAAAAAAAGGGTTTGTTTATTTTACTTAAAAAATGAAAAAGGCCACACGACCTAGGGTGGTCCACACGGCCTAGACACATGGACATGTCTTAGGTCATGTGCATATTGGAGCTAATTTCTTCTAATTTTCTTTCAACACAAAGGACATCAGTGAGTTACACGGCCTTAAGACATGGTTGTGTGAGACATACGGCTTGGCACACGAGCGTGTGATAGACTATGTGACCTACATGCCCTCACGTACAGGCGTGGGAGAAGTGAAGGATCATTACACATGGTATGGACACACGGGCGTATCTGTGGCAATGTGGAAACTGGGTTTCTTTTATTTTAATTTTTAAATTTCACATAGGCTAGAAGTGCACACACAGGCATGAGACACTACTGTGTGTCCTAACACAGACCTATACACGACCGTGTCTCTTTAAAAAAATTTGAAACCCTAATTTTTCCCCTTTCCCTTCTACTCACACCGTTGCAACCGAGTCCCACTCCCTTCCCATTCAATCTACTTCTACCAAACCCCAACCCTAGCCGCAGACACACCCATGACCACAGACACCATGCAACATACCCTTCCATCGTCCTCTCGTGCCTCATCGTCATAGACATTTCCCCTCTCTTCCACTGTTCATCGACCCCTTTTTTCCCCAACGTCACCCCTAACCTTGATTGAACCTTTCTCTTCCCCTTTCCCATTTACCTCGGGCCTCCATCCTCATAGCCACTATTTTCCCTTCCCTTTCCACTCTTAGTCACCCGAATCAAAGTCCCTATCACTGCCGAACATAATATCGTCGACCGATTCACTCGCGCCAGCCACCGCGCACAATCGACCACCGTCTTGCGCCCCACCATTGTCGTTGTTAACCACCCCTTACCACTGTTTGGTCCCTCACTAGCCTTATCTTTATTTTATTTTATTTTTCTATTTCTATTTCTTGTTTTATTTTTATTAACTTTTTTTATTAGTGTTGTTACTATTTTTATTGTTGTTGATGTTATTCTTATTATTAGGTTTATTATTAGTATTATTAGTATAGTTGTGTTATATTACTGTTAACTTTATCTTTATTAGGTGTAGTTATATTTTTATTATTCATATTTTTCTTATTGTTTTTGATTTGTTGCATATGTGCTAAATTATTATTAGATTTGTTGACAGGTGTTTTAGTCTAGATTTTAGTTTAGATTCAGTGTTTGTTGTGCGATTTATTGGACTAGGACAGTTGTGTTAATTCGTACATTTGATTAATTTTATGCTAATATTTGATTTTAATATTTTATTTCAAATACATTATGACTAACACACATGGTAAATCTAAGGTCATTGTCCCCACCTTGAAAAAATGGGAGACACCGGGTGCGACATAGTCTTCAGGCCCCACCTCCATTGCGAGACATCTATGTCTCCAATTTCCTCTGGGTACACACGAGGACTAGTATCAGCACCTACAGCAACGAACCTTGGGATTGGTTCATTGTAATGACTGGGAGGCCTTACAGGAGATACACTTGGATGACAGAGTGCGAGCACTGATCGCAACAGCTCCGTAGGACTGATTTTCTCTATCGTCGAGCCTATATACATGGAGCTGACACTGGAGTTTTGCTCGACATTTTTTCTGCAGCATGCTATGTCACGAAACGATGAGTCGCGCATTGTTTCTTTCTGACTAAGTGGTATGCCACGTTATATGAACGTCCCAGATTTTGAACCCGTCCTTAGACTTTATTCCAAGGTGTTCATGAGTACTCTAAAGTTCCCCACATTATCTCGACACATCCATCATTTAGTGCCTCTCTGTTGGTCTGAGATAGCTGAGACAGTGACACCGTACAACCTGAGCCAACCGAAGGCCAGTTGTCTACTTCTGGCCCTTTGTTATATCCATGCCCTTGTAGTGCACACATTGACCGATCGTAGGGAGAGAAGTGGGGTTACTGGTACGACTGATGCATATTTCTTGTGGTGTATGTCGATGCGACACCCCATCGATGTTGCTTACTTTGTGGCCCTCTCTTAACGACACCATTCTAACCAAAGTAGGAAGGGTCCTATCTGTTTTGGCCCTTATGTGACTCGATTGAAAAGATATTTTGGACTGCTTGACATTCTGGAGCAGACTTCCTCATTCACATTAGTTGGAAAAATGACCCGGCAGAGATTATCCATTATAAGTCATATGAGGATGATTGAACGCCTACACAGAGCGGGTCCCCATCGATGCATCCTATCTCATTCGGATCCTTAAGATGAGCACGAGCTTTCGAATGATGATCTTCCTTAGCACGAGGACCTAATTTGATCATCTCCTCCTCCGAGTCACCCTACTACTACGTATTCTATTTCGAACGATGATATTTCTGAGCGTTTTGACCACTTTGAGTAGCGATACTTTGATCGGATTGAACTTTTCGAGTGGCGACAATCAGAACAGATCGATCACATTGAGGCATATCTGCAGCGGATATGCCAGCATTTACATATCTCTCCTCCCGATCATCTGCCTTGTGATCCAGACACCTCACACGACGCCAATCATTGACCTGATTTTGTTTTCTGTTTTTTATTTTTATTTTTGGTTGTACTTTTATTTTTATTGTTAATTGTTTTTATTTTATTTATGAGACTTCCTTGTTTTATTTTATTTTTATTCTACACTTTATTTTTAGTATTTTTTTGTTATTTTTTCTAGTTTATTTTCTCTTTATCTTATTTATTTTTGTCTATTTCCTTATTAGTTTGCTCGAAAACATGTACTTCTTTAAGAATTGCCTACGATTTTGGTTTTCACTATTCTGGCGAATTCATCCAAATTCAAGGCAATTTCAGTTCTTTCCCTTTTATGATATTGTGTTTATTCTGTGATTATAATTGTTTGTACTTTAAGGGCAATGTACCATTAGAGTTATTTTTTATGGGGAGGTTGTTTATATGTTTATGAGATAAAATCTCTGAATTGTTATTTGTTTTTAAGTAATTTTCTCACACCTACCATTAGAGTTATTTTTTTATTTGGAGTTTTATTGATTTTGTTTTGGTATAATTTGTGCATATTTTTGCATTGTTTAATTTATACTTTAAGACACGAGAGAGTTAAGCATGATAAGTTGTTTTCCAGAAATTATTATTTTAGGTTATCTTCTTGAATTGAAGCATTATCTTGAAATTTAAATTTTCAAGTTTGAAATGAAAACCATGATTTTTTGTAAGTTTTTGAGGCTATAGAGCATATATAATTTTATGCTCATTTTATTTTTGATTGTGAGTGTGTCGACTAGATTTGTTATTCTAGAACTTGCTTCGGTTATACAATTCTAGGCCACATTATTGATTTGATATAATGAGATGATAGAGACACTTAAGATTTAACCCATTTAACCTTTAAACAGCTTACCCATTGAATTAACCTCTAGTAAACCCTGTTGGTCCTAACACTTTTTTTTTCAAACCCGTTAATGTTAACCCCTAACCCAAATTACTGTTGTAAAATTATCCTTTTACTGACTCATTTTGTCAAGATTTGATTTGGTTAGTTGCCTAACTATGTTTCATCATTTTATTACTAAAATCTATTCTTGTTCTAAAAAAAGAAGAAAGAAAAAAATTGATTGAGCTTGAATTGTTAGTTTCATATTCTGTTGAAAAGCTTGTTTTCATTATTTATTTCTTCTTGATGTAAAATCTATTCAACAATTGATTTTTTTTTATAGTTTAACAACTTATCAACTCAATTTTCGATTTTAACCACTTGTAAAGACCTTTTGATTGGCGTGTCATCTCATTTTATAGTGGTGGAGACTTGATTTTGAATCGAGTATATGGTAATAACATTTTTCATTTGACTATTGAGTGCACATTATTTAAACCTTAAATATTTTGAGTGCTTTGAGTGTTTTTGGTGAATCCTTGGTGTGGATGTTAATTCTTGCTGAGTTTGAATTTCAGGTAATAGTTGAAATAGGGGAGATGTTTATGTTTTGGGCCTTAAAAATTTTGGCTTGGAGTGCTTATGCTTTTTAGTGTCATTGTAGTGTGAATTTCCAATGCATGACTATCTATGGATTATCCTAAGACATTATTAATGAAAACAATGAATTAAGGGAAGTTAACTTGAATGTGAGTATAGAATTTTGCTTGAGGACAAGCAAATGCTTAATTGTGGGGATATTTGATAAATGTTAAAAGTAACATATTTTAATCCCATTCTTAATACATTTTGGATGATTATTCGATGTAAATTGTGAATTTATGCTCCTAATCCCTTAAATTTATGTTTCTATACTTAGGAGAGCATTTGGGAGCAAATGGAGAGGAAACCAAAAAACCAGAGCAAGGTACAAGGGTCACAAAGGTTGGACCATTCCACACAGCCTAGACACACGACTGTGTGAGCCATACGAGCTACCACATAGCCATGTGGTAGGCAGTGTCAATTTCGCGAACTGGCACTCTGAATAGTGAAAAACACAAATTTTAGGTTTTTCGGGCATTCTAAGACCTATATATGACAACAATAAGAAGACAGGAGTGAGCTACCGTAGAATATTCAAGAAAACAACTCGAAAAACACCATTGAAGTCGATTCTGAAGTAGATCTCCGTCAAGATTGAAGACTTCCAGTTTATTTCTCAGGAGATTATCATGAGTTTCTTTATTTCTTTAGATTATACTGTGTTTTGGATGTTTATATTTACAAGCATGAACTGATCATCTAAATACCTAGAGGAGATGAAACCTATGATTGATTTTGTCATTTGATTCTTTATTTTATGCAATGAATACTTAGATCTAATTCTCAATTACGTGTGTTTAATTCTTAGTTTGATATTTTTAGACTATTGATCCATGTTTGATGTGCTTAAACCAGAGGAGGAATAGACCCTGTTTAAGAGTAGATCTAGCGTAATTGAGTGGAGTTGCATGCAATCCTAGAAATAGGATGACATAAATCTATCAGATTAGTTTCAAATCTAATAGGGGAATTCATAGACCGAGTTAATATGAAAATAGGGGTTTTAATTAGAAAGAAATTTCAATTAATCAACCTAGAGTCAGTTGCTTTTATTCTTGAAGAGAGATATTAGCATAATTTAGGGATTTCTACGGATCAAGATATTAAGTGAAGACAGCATAATTTTGATTGATAATGATAGATGAAATCTAAGTGAATTTTTTCCTGGGTATTTTTTCGCTTCTTGGTTGTTTACTCGATTATTTTCATGTTTTGTTCTTTGTCGTGTTCATTGTTAATTAAGTTAGTTAAATTTAGTTTTTAATCAATCACTCGATTTTATCGGTTAAAATAGAAAGATAGTAATTACTAATACTTTTAGTCATTGTGTGAATGATATATTTGCTCACTTTAACTGTACTATTAATTGATATGTGAATTTGCCTTAGTCAGATTTTTAGTTAGTTTACGACTACAATCACATTGCGTCCTATGATATGCGTGATCTTTTGCCTCGAGATGATTCACTTCTTAAGAAATGTATTAACCCAATGGATGCATTAGCCACGTCTACTATCAAGTGGGCACAACAAGCTGTGAATGAATTTTTATGCATTCTTATTGCGACTTTAAAAGAAAATTTCATTACATATTCTAGGGAATATGTTTAGAAAAAAAATTCCCTATATTTTTTTGTTCATTTAACAATTAATAAAGTGTATAAGAACAAAGACAACAAAGAAAATTATTAGTGAGAAGAAGTGCCTAAAGTCGTTCACGATATGTTGTCTTAGAGCAATAGGCGATAGTGCTTTTTAAAGGTTCTTCACCTTCAGACAACCATATTAAGCATGTTAGATGGATAGTTGGATTAAAAATTTCCTTACTTCAAATCTACATGTTTTACAACGACAAAAGAAAATGACAAGTTATTTCCTAAAAGTAAACATGCAGTCAATCGAAGAACAATGACAAAGGTAAAAGTAAGATTTCTTTTACAATGAAACATGGAAAAGCATTTTGTGTGGCTTCATCCTTCCAATGCAGCTCTTTTCACCACTTTCCCTTCTCTTGAATTTTGATTATGTTTCTCTTTACACTGTCGTATTTGAAAATTTTAGGTATGAAAACAGTTTATTATTATAGTGAAAGTTTAAAAATTTTAAAAATCGAGCCGATTTGTGATATTTATAATAATAAATATTTTACTGAAAAGTAATTGTGTTTTTATGCGAGATAGATCCAAAACGTTCTCAGCTTTCAACCGACTAGTCTTCTTCATTATCCTCTTACCCTGAATTACATTGAGTGTGAAATCGAACAATAATAACCAAACAAAGAACCAAAAATGATTTATTATCTTCAGTAGAAAAGTAATTCTCTCAATAGAAACTAGTAGAAATTATTTAAACCGAAAAATAGAATTTATTCTAAGAAAATAAATTTTCACTACTTTCTGGCAGAATAACAAGATATGAAACTTATGCATAAAAACTTATGTAAATAGCTTTACTAGTGTCACCTATTTATAGGGAGAGATAAGAGAATCCTAGTTGAATAATTATAACACAAATAATATTTATTAATAGAAAAACATTCTCGTAATCTACCTTGAAGAGGGGAGCATACCCTAGATAGAAACACTAGGGTTGTTGTAACACCCCTAACCCGTCTTCGTAGCTGAATTAGGGTTACGAAGCATTACCGAACAATCAGAACAACATTTAACATCAAAACATCTTAATAAAATCATTTTACATTAATTAAATAAATATTATTAAAAACCTATCAAACATATGTAATTGGGCCTCAAATCAAGCCTTTGAGGCCCTAAAAATAGTTTAGAAGCAATTCGGGACTAATTTGAAACAAATCAGAAGATTTGGGGAAAAAGTTACAAATTTGAAAAAAGTGGTCTCACGACCATGTCCCAGCCCGTGTCTTAAACCGTGTAACTCACAAAGTTGGTTCACACGGTCATGTCGCAGTTCATGTGCCAAACCATGTAACTCTCTGACTTGTGACACACGATCGTGTCGCAGGTCGTGTGGTAGGCCATGTAACACACTGACTTAATAAACTGAAAATTAACAAAGTGACACACGACCGTGTAGCCAAGCCGTGCAACAGCCTGTGTCCCAGGTCGTGTGCTCCACAAATTGACCCTAAAATCAAGCCATTTCAAGGCCAAAACATACCTATTCAACCACTCCATTCATGCACACATTCAATAGACCTAAGCCTCATTCAAACACATCTAAACATGCCAATTCAATCAACCTATTTCATCTAACCAATATGCCATTCAAAGGCACCTAAAACAAGTTTAAAGTAATCAAATAAGTAAATTAAGTACATACATAACTCAAACCTATCATTCACTCTCAATTATCCACCAAATGACCAAATATAGATAAGCATTCATTTATAATACCATTTCAATAATGATAACTAAGCCTAGATTAAATATTATACTTGAAACACCTCAATTGCAAACCAATAAACCAACCATTTCAATAGTATAACCATCATGTAATAACATTTACATTAATATCCCAAAACAACTATATACAAACATTGATCTAAGTTAACACATCATTCACAAGCTTACAAGACAACATTCCTCACAAGTAACTTTCATTAGAAATTAACTAAAATCAAAAGTTCATCACTCAAAACATTGACATCCTAGGTACATGCCAAGACTCAAAAGTAAACATCATCAGCTTGAGTTCGGGATTGACATAGAATGCTGAGTTGCTAGTCAAAATAGGTACCTAACCTACACACAAGATAATGATTAAATACTAAATTTACTTCTTTATTCAGGAACTACTATTGTACCCTATAAACGTAACTATATAAAACACATCATTCTATATTCATTCAATTTTTTCAATCATTGAGTCCAACATGAACATACATAACCTCTTCATAATAACCTTCATTTACGGTATGAATTAATTTAATAATGGCACCCGGTGCCTAGTGGATAAACCCTAACACGATTTTACGCCCAGCACTAGTCAGATAACCAACAATAGATGTGCCCAGCACAAGTCGAATCAATCAACTGTGTCCTGTGCCCAATGTTAGTTAGTTAAACTAACAAATATAATGGTGTGTCCAAAACTAGTCAGATAAACTGACAGAAGTTATGCCCAGCGCTAGTTAGGTAAACCGACAAATAATTGTGCCCTACACTAGTTGGATGTACCAACAATGTGTTGCACGCAACGCTAGTCAGATAAACTAACAATTTCGGTTGCATAATTCCGCATTCCATCAATTCTTTATCAATCTTTAGCATTAATCAATTATGTTATATCCCATGATCGAATATCATACCATTCAATATAATTCCATAATATTTCATTCAAACAATTTAAATTCTAATCATTCATCGATTTCTTTCATAATTTAATCATTTGCATATATATATATATATAAATATAATTAAGATATCAAAGTACTAATTAAGTACTTAATTTAAATAAACGGAGTTCGATTTCAAAGACTACGAACTTACCGAATTTACGATAGTTTTCGATGAACGAGATGTATTAATCGGCAACTTTCTCCTTCCCTCAATTAACAACAGCTTTGCTCGTCTCTTAATCTAAATATGATAATATAATTCAATTAACTAATTCAAAACTACAATAATTCAATTTAGACAATCTATCATAAAGTCATACCTCCACATTTAATTCCTAATAATTGGTCAATACACAACTCAATCCTTGACATCAAAAATTATTTAATTTCATATATTAATTCAATTCAATACACATAATTCCTTATTTTCAATTTCGCTCATTTGTCCCTAAACATTTACACTCCATAAAATTTAATCCATAGAATTAAACAAGTCAATTCCACAATTAATACATAACCCCAACATTGTTGAATACTTAACCTTATTATACAGCCTATATATCCTTAGAGCTTGTTTGGTTTGGTGTATTGGCTATGCCAATACATCCCTAATCGGTGGGCCCCACCTAATACCTCTCTAATCCGCCGTTTGGTTCAGCGTATTGCTAATACGCGTGTATTCCGTTACTTTCCTAATCGGTGAAAAGCACCGATTTCTATTCCCCTTACGCTTGATTAGGTGACGCTTCAGCAAACCCTCCCTCTTTTACCCTCCCCCAATCCCCTTTGTTTCTCTTCTGTTTTCCACCTTCATCCGATTTGCTTCCTTGTTTCATTACTTCAACCATTACTTCTCCCAATCCTTACTTCAAAGTTCAAGCTTTCCTTTTCTTAATTAAAAAAATAAGCAGAAAGAAACCCTTTGGAGCTCTCTCCTTGTTTCCATCTCCGTATCTACGCCTAGTGTTCCATCAACTCATTTTATGTCCTTCTCCAAATAAACTTCCCTTTCTTTTTCTTTCTATTTGAACCCGAATGTTTCGTGCATTGGCTTCTGTTTTGCTTTGTTGCTTCTTCCTTGAAGCCTCTTTTTGGGTTCACTTTTCTTATGGGGACTTGACAACCTGCTCGGGATTGTTCCTATGACGGAAAGAGGCGATAAGATATCGATAACGGACTTTGGTGGTGTCGTGACGATGACGCTCAATACCATAGCCTTCCGGAAAGCTATATATCGGATTCAACATCCGAGAAGGAGAGGTGGCACGCTACTTTTGTGCCTTCAGAGTCTACTTAACAAGCAGTTTAATCTTACTAGTCATATGACACTTTATTTGGCTCGAGGTGCCGTTATCAAAGCCACTCAGGTAACTCAAGTCTCTTAACTACTGATTATTACTTGCTAGTATTATCAGAGTCTTCACTCAAGTTTGGATCTTACAGAATCTTTATTCCAACCCTTCCCTTCCTAATATTGCTAAAAAAATTGTTGTATTTTACTCAAACGTAAGGTTTAATTGTGAGGAAAATGGGAGTGAGTTGAATCTTAGAAATGAATTGATCATTGTCTTTCATCTATTATGAAGTGGATATATGTCTTTCATCTGAATTTGTATTGAAAATTACTAGGCAAATATTTCATTGCAGGGGAGCTGGACCTTGGTTGAGTTTCTTTATATTGACGATGTACCAATCCAAATGTCCTGGACCATTTTGTGTTTGCTTTAAAATGCAACAAATTAAATAGTGTCGTATGGTATTTTAGCACTAACAGTTAATGTCATCTAACCTTTGCACCAATTTGGATTGTTCATGACCCTTGTTAATTTTTTTAGAGAAAAGCAAAACCTACAATAAAGGGAAGGGTTCTCTTATTTGTTGGTTAAATTCTTTTCCAACTTTAATTTTACGTGATGTGGTGGAGTTAAGAGTCATGGTCTATTTGAGCTCAAAAGTTAACTTTTGGGGACTGAATGTATTGTTTTCAGTGATGTTTATTTTCTCTAATGTAGGTTATGTGTGATCTATTTTGAACTATAAAGAGTTAATCTCCAATTGAAAGGAAATTGCATAGTACCATTCGAATTTGATCATGTGAACTACGTTCGGTTTTATCACAAACATCTTATATCCATCTCATTTAAGGAAAGCTATTTGCTAATAATGTTGATTGAGACTGTATGTTATTTGTTGTAGCTCAAAGAACTAGATGTCTATCATCATCGGGTAATTCAAAGATTCCTACAATTGAAGATGCATTGAAGGTATGTTCAGGATGGTGTTTCATCTAAATACTATATTCTATTATTGGTAGTTTCTTCTATCAAAAGGTAAATGGTCAATATCGATTACGCTTCATCGAATATTCAGTTGATATCGACATCGATTCGGCAGTGATTCTAGATGCCAAGGTGGGGCCTCCATCATATGAAAAGGGCTTGCAAATGATATTCTTTCCATTGTGAGTTATTTTGCCTCTCTTCCCTTGTTTTGATTTCTTTTAAATTTTGATTTAGAAATGTGCTAATGAGGCATTAGGCAATACACTTATCTTCTAAAATTTCAGGTTGAGAAGATGCAATGTAAGAATTGCCTCATTTGGGCTAAAAGTGATAGTTTAGTAAGGGACATAATCAAGCTCTCATCGGATGTTGCGGTGAGAAGATAAGCATCCCGAGCTCCTTTGGATTTTCTCTATAAAAATAAACTAGTGTTGAAAGGGTAATTGTGATGTCTGTCGAATGACTATCTAATACAATATCAGTTAGATTGTGTAGTCTGCATTCTTTTTAAGGGGAATAAAAATTTTATGTCTGGATGAATTGCAAATTGTCACATGCTACCTGATAGTAATATTTGTGCTATAGAGGTGGCAATAGCTGATATGATTTGAACAATCAAAATCTGACTTACCAAGAAGTTAGACCAGTTGTTTCAAACCCAGGATTCCCAAGCTGCCATAACGAGACACAAAGAACTGTTTACCTTATGCAACATGTCCTTTAAATAGGAGGATAAACACGTTTAAGTAAAATCAAACCCATTCTCTTGCATTGGTAACTCCAAGTATCCTCTTTTAAGGTATCATATATTATTTGTTGTTCAGTAATTTTCAGAAACTTAAATTTAGATTTTAGCATGTTGTGATGTGTATTTAATTCCATCAAAGGATTACGTTTCATCACTTTCCTTTTATACAATGTCTAAAATTATCTGTAATTTTTACTGAACTCTTAAATAGCAAGATCAACACGCTTGAATTTATAATTCCCTGCATTAACAACTATACTGATATTAATCGAGTTAAGACCTATAATTGTTCTTTAACTCTTAATTCCATCAAAAGATTAGGCATCACCACTTTAACAATAACAATAAATAATGCTAGCATCTTGAACCCATTAATAACATTATAGAAGATTAAGTAAAATTCCCGATCATCCAACTCACCTGATCGTTTTCTTTAGTTTACCTTCTGTTGCCCGATTGGAATGGGTCAGAAGATTTCTTTCTCACCATTAAATATCAATGTTCAAACTTTTTGATGTTGTAAAACTATATAACATATGGATTATGATGTACAATTTCATTTTCATCTAACCTTTTCTTAATATAAGTTAATTATGTTTATGCAGAATATAATTCTCAAGTTATATATTGATTTTAGTAAATTCATATAAGAACATTTTATTATTAAGAATTTTATGAAATTATATATCACTATTAAATTATATTTAATATTAATTATTTTAAATTGTATAAATTCTTATAAGAAAATTTATTATCAAGAATTTTATGAAATTTAATATTAATTATTAAATTATATGTAATAATAATTATTTTAAATTTTATTAAATCATATATTTTAATTAAAATATATTTAATATTAACTATTTCAAATTTTCATTTATAGTATCATATATTATGATTTGAGTAAATTCATATAAGAATATTAATTATTAAGAATTTTATTAAATTATATATTTTAATTATAATATATTTAATAATAATTATGTTAATTTATATTTTACAGTATCATATATTATGATTTGAGTAAATTCATATAAGAATATTAATTATTAAGAATTTTATTAAATTATATATTTTAATTATCTTATTAAAATTTAAATAACAATAACAATAATAATTTACCAAAACAAATTTACGCTAATTATTAAAAATTTTATTAAATTATATATTTTAATTAAAATATATTTAATAATAATTATGTTTAAATATGATTAAAATATTTATTATTGATAATAATAATCTTATTAAAATTTAAATAACAATAACAATAATCATTTACCAAAACAAATTTATACTAAGGGTATTCTAGTCATTTTAGTTTTTTCCATTATGCTATTACACCTCTATTCCATTCAACCAAACACAAGATTACTATTACGCCTCTATTCCATGACATTCAACCAAATAGTTGATTTGCTATTACACATCTAATCCAATACACCTCTAATCCAATACAGCGAACCAAACGCACCCTTAGATTTATGACAAATCTTTCTCATAATACAAACTACTCAATTAAATCCCAAATTTCTAAATTTATAAAGTTTTACTCTATAAAATAACACAAAATCAACGTCAAGCACTCAAGGAAAACTCTTTCAAGTAGAAAGCTTCAAAAACATTATGGGTGCGTTTGGTTCGCTGTATTGGATTAGAGGTGTATTGGATTAGAGGTGTAATAGCTAATCCACTGTTTGGTTGAATGTAATGAAATAGAGGCGTAATAGTAATCTTGTGTTTGGTTGAATGGAATAGAGGTGTAAAAAGATAATGGAAAAACTAAAATGACTAGAATACCTTAGCATAAAATTATTTTGGTAAATGATTATTGTTATTGTTATTTAAATTTTAATAAGATTATTATTATCAAGAATAAATATTTTAATCATATTTAAACATAATTATAATTAAATATATTTTAATTAAAATATATAATTTAATTAACTTCTTATAATTAGCGTAAAATTGTTTTGGTAAATGATTATTGTTAATGTTATTTAAATTTTAATAAGATTATTATTATCGATAATAAATATTTTAATCATATTTAAACATAATTATTATTAAATATATTTTAATTAAAATATATAATTTAATAAAATTCTTATAATTAGCGAGAAATTTGTTATTGTTATTTAAATTTTAATAAGATTATTAATATCAATAATAAATAATTTAATCATATTTAAACATAATTATTATTAAATACATTATAATTTTGGTATATAATTTAATAAAATTCTTAATAATTCATATTCTTATATGAATTTACTCAAATCATAATCAAAATTTGAAATAATTAATATTAAATATATTTTAATTAAAATATATGATTTAATACAATTTAAAATAATTATTATTAAATATAATTTCATAAAATGTTCTTATGAATTTACTAAAATAAAAATATAACTTGAGAATTATTTTACGCATAAACATAATTAACTTATACTAAGAAAAGTTAGATGAAAATGAAATTGTACATCATAATCCATATGTTCTATAGTTTTACAACATCAAAAAGTTTGAACATTGATATTTAATGGTGAGAAAGAAATCTTGACCCATTCCAATCGGACAATGTAAGGTAAACTAAAGAAAACGATCATTTGATTTGGATGATCGGGAATTTTACTCAAAGCATCATACCGCTGATCGTCGGTTAAACCTTCAATTGACCATAAGGCTGAATATAAATTTGAAGCTTTCTCTTCCATATTCTCTTCTGACTTGTGCTGAACTACCACCTCGGAGGCAATACTTCTACTGATTTTATCGCCAACGGCCTGGATTTTTTCCCCCAACAAGGTGGCAGCCTCCTCAAATGAAGAATACACATCATCACGAGCATCAGATTTCTTCTTTCTCTTGTTTGAAGATGAGGAACCCCCTTGGTCTCTATCTCCTCGCGGATCCGTACCAGAAACATCCATGTCGTCTAAAGAGACGTCATCTTCGCAGTCATAGAATGTGTTTCTCTCTTCATTCATATCTGTAGTACGTTCATCCTCAGCATGTATTTCTTCAAGAACATCAGCAGCTGTTTGAGCGTCTTTCCCAGTCGCCCGATCTCTTGCGTATATGGCAGTAAACTGGTTGTAGTAAGGGAAAGAACGATGTCTGAACTGAGAGGCTTCTTTGTGACTCTAAAAAAAACGAGGAAATCATATTAGTTATAATTTTTGTAAAAAAACAAATAAATACTTGAAATACATTTTACCTTAACATAGGATTCCCAAACAGCATCTTCAGCAACAACGAGCTGCCTATGCTCGTCCCAACCAAAACCGCTGTTGTTTTGACCATTAAGCATGTCGTAGACGACTGACCATTCCCTTTTTAGGCACCTAATCCGAGATTCAATATTTGGTCTCGCCTTCAACATTGCTCTTGGTAAAGCCTTTTCTAGCATTTTCTCTAGCTCGTTCAAATAACCGGCTTTGAACCCGGTATCAGCATTAAATGTTCCTACATTGTGCAAATCCACCATGCAAGAAACCAAGGCTGCATCCTCTTCTGGAACCCATTTTCTTTTGCTTCCTCGAGAAGCTTGAGAAGAAGCACCCGTTGGTGGAACACTTGACATATTGTTCTTAAGAAAAAAAAACAAATTAACATTATTTACTATTTTGAATATCATGAATCAAAAGGTGAACAATTTATAATATTATATCGTTAGTTCAATACTAAATTTAAATTTATAACACATGCTGAATGAAAAGATAATTAAATTATAATTCAACAAAGTTTAGTACAATACAGAATTGTAATCAAAGACCACCAAAGTTTAATAAACTAGATACATAAAATAACATCAACAAATCAATTCAAACTCAAATTGTCCCTAAACCTAACTAATTTCTAGATGCTTGCCATTCATCGAACATTTGGTTGGCTAGTTCCATCCTCCAAGTAGCCCAAGCATCCGATGGATGAATATTTGTGATATTCGGTTCATCGTCATCCACCACATTAGTAGGTAATCCTTCTCCCACCTCCGCTTCAATAGGATCAATACTCATATAGGTTCGAATAAAATTATGGAGCAAACAACATGCAATAATAATTCTATTGTGCACCCTTACAGGATAAAACGATGGACTCCTAAGTATTCCCCATCTAAGTTTTAATAAGCCAAAGCATCTTTCAATGACATTACGTCTTTGAGGCATGTTTCATATTAAAAACTCTTGCGGAGAACTTGGCTGATAACCCTGACGCCACTCGTTCAGATGATATCGCTGTCCTCTAAATGGTGCAAGAAATCCCTCACAATTTGTGTATCCAGCATCAACTAGATAATAACAACCTATAAAATAAATTGGCTAAAAAAGGATTAATTCAGCAAACAAAGTTTGATCTTAATGAATAATTCAAATTCCTCTAACTATACACTGTACCATGAGGAACTTTTAGTCCATGTCTTCTACTAATGGCATCTCGAAGCACCCGTCCATCGACAACTGAACCTTCCCAACCAGGAAGAACATAAACAAATTGCATCTCAGGTGTACAAACACCTAGCATATTTGTTGCTATGTCACCTTTTCGGGTGCGATATCTAGGTTTATCAACTGTTGGCACCCTAATCTTGATGTGGGTTCCATCAAGAGCACCTAAGCAATTCTATATCACATGATATAAAACATTGAGTTAGAACACTATGATTAATCATATTAGTCAACTAAATATTGTACAAGCTATATATAAAACTCAGTCTAATACCTTAAACCATTTCCACCTTGTGTCAGAAGAATCGGTACAGAATCGGGTCCGGCTTTTAAATAAGACATCTTGTAGCGTATGATGACATTTAAAACACTATGAAATGCCCTGCTTACAGTTTCCCCGGACCTCCTAAAGTGATGCTTGATAACTCGATTTTTTAGGTGATGGGAGATGATATGTTAAAACATTGCTACTTGCTCATCAACAAGCATGAACCTTGACGACTTCAATCCCCCTATCAATTCTAACATCTCACATAGTTAAAAAAAGGCAGCTCTATTCATCCTAACTTGTTCAATACAAGTCTCGTCACTAGCATATACAAGCCTCTTCACATAATCCCGTTGTGCATAAAAATCTACGGTATAGGACCTAATCCTTGGTCTATAAGTATGTAGGCTAAGGCTGGCACCCATTCTAAATAAGAACCAAATCGCGATTCTACAGATTTCCAACCAAATTGTCAATGCAGCACCGATTCTTTTACGCCTCACACTTTGTACAATTAAGGGCAGACGAGCCATTACTGCACCATATTAAAATTAGAACTTGAGAGAATAACATCTATGTTCATATCTTTACGTATGACAACTAATATCCATATTACAACAAAAATTTAAAAAATTTAAAAAATTTAAAAATTTAGAAGAGTGGAGATGATGTTAGCATAATGGATGGGTGCAGAAGAAATTAAATAAGGGGAATGAATGGGTAATGTGAAGAAGATGTGACTTGAAGAGAGGAAAATAGAAGGAATCAAATTTCAAGAATGATTGGATTTGGTTGACAAACTTTTCTAACATTTCCAACATTTTTACATCACCACAAGATTTTGTCCCCAAATTTATGCTTTGCTTATCTCTCTTATTAATCTATGTTGGATTATATGTAAACACGTCCTTTTCAATCAAATCGCAATTTCAATTTCTTTAGTAAAACATCTATCCAATTTTATTATAAAAATTCAAATCAAAAAAATATCCTAAATGATGCATAAACTCGAACGACTTATTTCTAAAACGACATATTATACAAAAAAGAACATAAACAAATTTGGTGTCCTCTTAACTGTGATGCTTTTGAACCGAGAGGAGGTGGAAGCGACAAAATGAGTAAGCAACAGCCTAGCCGAAGCTACAACCCAATATTCCCTGGTCACAAAATTTAGATAAATAAACAACAAAAGTTGAAAACCACCTTCATTACCATAAAGTAAGCTGCATATTTAGGAAAAGGATCCATTCATCTGAAATCTTCTTATGTTTCACGCTAGTTTTATAGGCTACTCATGAACCACATGATAAAAGAATGCGAAAAATTCACCAAAATCATGCAAATAATCTCGAGAAAGATATAAAAATCAAATAATTTAATTGCAAAAAACTTACAAGTGACTCAAATGAATACAAGAGGCTCAGTGAATACAAGTGGCCGGAGGCGAAGCAAGCAAGGGAGGTTGGGACTGCACCATATTAAAATAAAAATACAATTTCAATAATAAAAATAGAAGAAGAAAAAGCGTAGAAATTGTAGCATTAATTACTTCTTCAACTATGTTTAGAAAAAATTATAAATAAGGACATACATTCTTAGTAAAAATACAATTTCGATATCCAGTTCAGATAGCAATATACACATGACTAATATTACGACCTCATTGTATGAACAAATTACTGAACCAGAACAACAGAAGCAAAATGCCGTATATACAGAGCAAAAGCCTGTTTCGAGTTTAGGCAAGGGTATTTTGCAAGTGTGTTTCTCTTTGTTCCTTTTATATTTAGTTTTGATTTTGGCCACGGGGACAATGCCCGATTCCCCACTATATCACGACTCATGAACCACATATATAGTGTTATATATATATATATATATATATATAACCTCACCAGCACCCAAATCCCCTCAAAAAGAATGAAACCCTTTTCTTGAATCTCATTTGCCTAACCCAAAAGTCAACAACCGTGGAAAATAGACATTGGTGATCATTCATAACAATTTTTTATATATATAGAAAGGTAAAATACATTAGCCACCCCCCTTTTTTTTTTCTTCTTTCTCTCCTATGTGATGCATGTTATTATGTTTTATGTGTGTCGCATTCTGCAGTCAATTTCTAATTCTTTACCCTCGTCTGTGATCTAGCAGCTGCTTACCTAGCCTTCCCCCTCCACCCTAGGGGAACTAACCCATTATCTTAAAAGTAATGAACCCCTTTTATTTTTTTCCTTTTAATTTTAGCCAAGCATTTTGGGATATTAATTGTTCTTATGTTCTTAGATACAATTTACTTATCCAGTTCAGCTAGCAATATACACATGACTAGAAAGCAAGAGGGCAAAGAAATTAAGTAAATTAACCTCAAAAAATGTACTCTTACAGGAATCGAAGCTTTTGAAGCTTGCCCAGAGTAGATGGAATGTGCCCGGTTAAAGTATTCCAAGATCCTCTGGGATTATACCAGATATGTTATTACTATAAAGCTCCCTGTCAAAAAAAAATGGTAATCTTTAGCAAAAGAAGTTCAATAGAAGCACATAAACCATGCATGTATCTATGAAAATGTAACCAAATCCAATGGAAAGATGACAACAGATGCAAACCATTGTGTAATGACAAAAGCATAGAACATCATTGTTTACAACTATTTCTCTGGTATACCGAATACCTCGACATTCAGTGGGTTTTGGTTACTAGGATGACAAAATCATGCTGGTGTTTTGTTTTTCCTTTATGTATGTCTCAATATTCTAACAATGAGAGGTAGCATGTAAGAAATGAGTTATCTATTTTGGGGTCAACCAAAATTAGACTAGGCCTACACTATCGACTTACAAATTCTGCAAAGCCGGAAGCTGTCCAAGCTGTGGAACCAAATGACCAGACAGATGACAACAAAATCAGTCGCTCGCAAAATAAAACCAATCAAATGCATATAAAATAACTTCAATTAACACCAACTGCTTTCTTTTACACAACAAATCAATAAGAACAACAGAAGAACACATGCAACCCCAAATCCCCCTTTAAAACGCTTCTTTTCCTTTGATTAATTAATGCTTTTAACAATTTAAACCCAAAATGAAACAACTTCCAATTCCCTGTTAGAACGAACCAACAAAGCCTATATACTTCAGTAAAATGAATGATGCAATATAAAACCAAAAGAGCTAAAAAACTCAGTAAATGAATGATATTAATTAGCATACAAGGAAAATGATCATAGTTTATATGAAGAAAAAATACCTGAAACTAGGTGCAAACTTCTGGGTCTGTTACCGAAAACAAAGAAAGAAAGGAGAAGAATTTGGGGCTTCTGGGTTAAAACTTCAGTATGTTACAGAAAACAAAGAAAGGAGATAAAGGCGAAGCAAGAAATTGGGGCTACTGGCCGAAGGCGAAGCAAGCAATGAAGGAGATAAAGGAGAGACAAACCCAGGAAACAGAGGGCAAATTAGGGCGTGAAACTAAAACGGATGTAAACTGAGGAGGAGCCAGGGATTAGAAATCGAGAATTTTCGGGGATTAGGGCCGTAACGTATTAGGGGTGTATTAGCCAATACATTGAACCAAACAACTGCTTAAGAGGGGCTTAAGTGGGGCCCACAGATTAGGGGTGTATTGGCTAATCCAATACACCCAACCAAACATAGTGTATGTGTATACTTTCTCAACTTTACTAATTTTACAAATTAACACCCGAACAAGATAGATTTCAACTCAACTAACACAAAAAACATAAAATTCATTAAGAAACAATTAAGATATCACTTACATGCAATGAGAAATTACAAAACCGAAGCTCCCTTAGCTATAACAATGGTGTTTTGGTTGGAATGAGAAAGAAAAATGAAGAAGATGATAGTGGCCTCATAATGTTTTATTATTCTTATTATTTTTACTTTATTTTAATGTAATTTTAGTCATAAACCCACTTAAAACAAACTTCAAAACCGGCCACTAATTTTAACATTGGCCAATTTACCAATTAAGTCCATCAACTCTCTAATTCCTCTCTACTTAGCACTATTAACTTTTGGAACTAACTTTTCAAGCTTTTGTAATTTAATCCTTTAACTAATTTACTACCCAAACGTCAATATAACTTAACAAAATTTTAATAAGAGCCTCATCAGACTTCATAAACATTAATTAAGTAATGAATTACTGACTCGCTTGCCAGAATTGGGGTCCCGAAATTATCGTTTTTGACACCACTAATAATGGGTCGTTACAGTTGTCGTCTCTCACATGTAAAATGAGAGGAATTGGGCTTCTCATGTAGTTGGTCCAATTATATGTGTTTCCTCGACTTTTGATCCAGCACTTTATAATTTCATCCAACTTATTATTTGTTTTCTATTTCCAAAATAAATATTAATTAATTAATTTAATTAACTAAAGTAGTTTCCCAATTAAATAAATTTCTCACTCCAATTCTAATTCTATTAAAGTCATGACAACTTTACCGTAAAAGAATCTATGAGGAAATATATTTAATTTCCATATTTAATTTATTCATAATTATTAATTATTTTATTTTTATTTTTGAACTTTAATTATTTAATTATAATTAATTAAATAATAATTTGAAAACCTTAAATCAATTCTCAAGTCATTTCTATACTTAGTGAGAAAACACATTCATTTGTGAATGCCATCATTTGGCTAACTTCATTATTTTTTTAATTTCTGTTCATTTGGTTCTACATGCAATTTATTTCTAGTTTCAGCAAGCTAGTAGAAGAACCGATTGGACAAATATAATTAGACTCAAATAATTCATAATTAAGTTTCAGCTTTTCACCTATTAATTATGAAATTATTTAGTCACAGAGTCATTCTACTATAGTATCATGATTGAGCTCTCCCTAGTTACATACCATTACGAAAGCTATTTAATCAGTGCTCGTCCAATGACATTATCATAAGTGTGTTACCCTAATAGGATATCCTTAATCTATTTGGGATAAATTTGTTCTTCCAATACGAGTCTATTTTATCTTATGGTAACCATTACATCTTCCTTCATGAAAAGTCAATTACTATCAAATAGTCATAAATTCATTTATCATAAAGACAACAACCCGTGGCCACATTTACTTTTCATCAACCATGTAATGCCAATGAGAGGATATCATTTACCCATTAGTTGGGCTATGAATTCCACTACTATGAATGATGCTACATATTGCAGAAGTCATGTACCAACGCATCAACTTTCGGTTCTTTATCTATTTGAACTCGGACTTTTACTTACATCAGAATATAGTCCATTATTAACTTAGGATTAAATATGTCACACTATGAACGTCACAAGTAAATAAATCCATAAACAAGTTTAGGATTTATTATACTTGAGTAATGTTCGATGTACTATTAGTCCAATCAATCACGTCTATGTTTCTATTTTCTGGGAGTCATCTGTTCTGATATTCAAGACAAAGCATCTCCACAATTGGACTTAATAGACATCATATTAGTCTTTCAATCAATTTGCTCATTTTAGATTAAAGTAAGGGCATGTTTAGGTTTATCTATTAATACAAGTTGTCTTTTCGTATTACGATTTAACCACATAATACTACTTAGTGCAGATATGAAGGAATTCCAAGATGTTTGTTGTAACCATCACAATCACACTTTGAAAGCCTTACATTTTTCTTTTGTAACACTATAGATCAAAATGATTGTTTATGCTTATGAATGTTAGGCTTCTTCTTGCATTATCAAAATCCTCTGTAAAACCAAAGCTCGAAAATCTTTTGTAAAATCAAATCTAAAAATGATGGCTATAAAATATTATATTATCTTATGAACAACAAATATCAACTAATGAAATTTTGTACATTGTACAATGATCCTTATATTGTTTAATGATCTCATATATTTATGTTGCTTTATAACATTCATTGTGTTTCTATAGCGTAATGATCGTTTACATATTTACAATGTATAATGATCCTTTTGTCTTCTTTCTCGCATTTGCTTCCTTTTGTAATCTCTTTTGTTCTAATTTAAAGTTATTTTAACAATATATAAAAATTAAATAAAACATTGATATCCTTGAAACAACTCAAAACCATCTATACTAGTATATATAAAAGAAAAAATAAGATGTTTATTAAGACATTTGAAAATGTACCATGAAAAAGACAAATCCAAAATGTGGAAAAAGTTTTTTTACAAAAATATAAATTAAATAACTTAGGAAGTTTCATTAGAGCCGGTCCTGGGGGCTGTTTCGAGGTGCAACTATCCAGGGCCTAAAGATAAAGAGGCCCAAAAATTATTTATTTCATTAAAAATAAAAGGGGCTCAAAGGATAAAAATATCTTTAAAATAATATTTATTTCATATAAAAAGATTCTTAAATTTTAATTGTTTGGTATAAATAATAGATTTTTAGTAAGGTAATTTTTCTATTCATGATAAGTGCTAAAAGGGGTAATTATTCTATTCATGATAAGTGCTAAAAGTAACATGTTTTAATCTCATTCTTAATACATTTTTGGGTGATTATTCGATGTTAGTGGTGAATTTTATGCTCCTAATCCTTTAAATTCATGTTTTTATACTTAGGAGAGAATTTGGCAGCAAAAGGAGCCAAAAAAATGAGTGAAAACTAGAAAATCGGAGCGAGTTACACGGACCACACGGGTTAGACCATTCCACACAACCGTGTGAGCCATACGGGCTGCCATAAAACCATGTGGCATGTCGTGTCGATTTCGCGAAATGCACTCCAAACAACGAAAAAATGTGATTTTCAAGGTTTTCGGGCATTTTAAGACCTATATATGACAAAAATAAAAAGATACGAGGGAGCCGTCATAGAATACTCAAGAAAACAACTCGAAAAACACCATTAAAGCCGATGATTTCCATCAAGATTGAAGATTCCCTTTTAATTTCTTTGGAGATTATTATGAATTTCTTTGTTTATTGTGATTATACTGTATTTTGGATGTTTTTATTTACAAGCATGAACTAATTTTCTAAATACCTACGAGATGAACCCTATAATGAATTATGTTTTTTGATTTTTATTTTACATAACAAATGCTTAAATCTTGTTCTCAATTATGTGTGCTTCATTATTGGTTTGATATTTCTAGATTATTGATCCATGTTTGATGTGTTTAAAACAGAGGAGGAATAGACCCTGTTTAAGAGTAGATCTAACGTAATTGAGTGGAGTTGCATGCAATCCTTGAAATAGGACAACATAAATCTACCGGATTAGAGTCAAATCTAATAGGGGAATCCATAGATTGAGTTAATGCGATAATAGGGGTTTTAATTAGAAATAAATTTCAATTAATCAACCTAGAGTCAGTTGCTCTTATTCTTGACGAGAGATATTAGCATAATTTAGGGTTTTCCACGGATCAAGATACTAAGTGAAGAAATTACGTAATTTAAATTGATAATGATAGATGAAATCTAGGTGAATTCTTTCCTGGGTATTGTTTCGCTTCTTGATTGTTTACTAGATTTTTTTTCTGATTTGTTCTTTTTCGTGTTCGTAGTTAATTTATTTATTTATTTTTAGTTATCAATCAATCACTCCAATTATTCAGTTAAATAATAGAAAGATGGTAATTACTAGTACTTTTAGTGTTCATAGGAACAATATCTTTACTCACTGTAGCTATACTATTAATTGATAAGTGCACTTGCCTTAGTCGGATTTTTAGTTGGTTTACGGCTGCATCAAGTTTTTGGCAAATATAAGGAAGTTAGACGACTTGTTAACTATAGAGCTCAATGAGGATTACTCAGTCATTCTCCAAAAGAAACTACCCAACAAGCTTAAAGATCTAGAGAGTTTTACTATTCCTTGTCTTATTGGTAGTTTAAATGTTGAAAAAGCTTTGGCTGATTTAGCAGCTAGTATAAATGTTATGCCTTATAAAATGTTCAAACAACTTGGTTTCGGGTAACCAAAATCCACTAGGATGAATATTCGATTAGCTGACAGATCAATTAGGTATCCTAGGAGTATTACTAAAGATGTATTTGTTAAAGTCGATAAATTTATATTCCATGTTGATTTTGTTATATTGGACATGAATGATGTTATTGAGGTACCCATAATCTTAGGTTGACCATTTTTAGCCACTGCCAAAATTGTTATTGATATGTGTAGTGGTGAACTTGTGCTGAGTGTAGGTGATGAATAAGTTACTCTTCAAGCACGCAATTTTGTTAGAGTTCCAAGGGAACGAGATGATACTTGTTATTCTATTAATGTTAGTAATCACGAGGCTCGACATTCTTTATAGTAATATACTAATGAATACATGATCGAACAATATTCGTCTCAAGGTGATAAACATCAAGGGATGAATGGAGAGCGAATGGTGCAACTCGATGAATTAGATGAATGACGGACAAAGGCTGATGAGAACCCAAGAACGGTCAAAGAAATAACTAAGCAACGCCATAGTGTGCATGTAAAAAGGACGACCCAATTCAAAGTCGGGGATAAAGTGCTACTAGACAAGTCAGATCCACAAATGTTCCCTTAGAAGCTTAAGTCAAGAAGGTCGAACCCATTTGTGGTACAAAACTTATTTCTATACAGAACCATTGAGGTAGCGCACCCTGATTATGGCATATTCAAGATAAACAGTCTTCACCTCAAACTTTATTTTGGTGGTAATATTGACAATGAGAGAGAGAAGCTTCGACTCTAAGATCTACCTTAAATGTTAGCTTGAAAAGGAAAGTCAAGCTTAGACTCTAAATAAGCGTTTCTCGAGAGGCAACCCAAATGTTTTTATTTTACTTATTTATTCATTCAATATCATGTTATTTTAAAAAAATTAGAAAAGAAAAGAAAAGAAAAGAAAATTGAAAAAAAAATGGTCCACATAGTCTAGGGTGATCCACAAGAGTGTGTCTCAAGTCGTCTGAACACTGGAGTTAACTTTTAAAAATTATTTTTTGACCTACACGGTCTGAGTGGAGGCACATGGCCAAGAGACATGGTCGTGTGAGACAAACGGCCATGTGGGACACACGGCCTGAACACACGAGTGTCCTAGGTCGTGTGGATACTCAGCTTATTTTTACCTTTTTTTTATCACACATCGTCTGAATGATTCCATGCAGTCTATCCACACGACCGTGTGACTCACATGGCCCTATACTTTGTTTTTCCTTTTTAAAGATGTTTTTTTCTTTTGTCGTTTTATTCTTTTGTTCCTCCCTACCCCTACCCGAAGCCTTATTTTTATTTTCTTTATTTATTTTTTTATTTTTTGGATTTATTCTTTTATTTTGTTTTATTTTATTTTATTATGCATTTTTTGTTATGTTTTTTCAATTGTTTTTTCTACTTTGTAGTCTTTTTATCTTATTTATTTTTTTCTATTTTCTTATTAGTTTGCTCGGAAATATGTACTTCATTTAGATTTGTCTATGATTCTAGTTTTCACTATTCTGACGAAATCATCCAAATTAGGGTAGTTTCAGTTTTCTCCCTCCTTTATGATATTGTGCTTATTTTGTGATTATATTTGTTTGTACATTGAGGGCAATGTACATCTTAAGTGTGAGGAGGATTTTATATGTTTATGCGATAAAATCTCTGAATTGTTGTTTGCGTTTAAGTAATTTTCTTGAACCTAACATTAAAGTTAATTTTTTTAATTTAGATTTTTTTATTGATTTTGTTTGGGTTTAATTTGTGGATTTTTGTGCATTTTTTTATTTATACTTTAAGACACGAAAGAGTCAAGCATGATAAGTCATTTTTCAGAAATTATTATTTTAGGCTATCTCCTCAAGCTAAAAAAATTATCTTAAAATTTTAAATTTCTAAATTTGACATCAAAACCATGATTTTTTGTGAGCTTTTGAGCCTATAGAGCATATATTTTCTGTGCTCATTTTATTTTTGGTTGTGAGTATGTCGACTTGATTTATTATTCTAGAACTTGCTTCGGTTATACATGTTGAGACCACATTATTGATTTGATATATTGAGATGATAAAAGCACTTAGGATTTAACACACCTAACCGTTAATCAGCTTACATGTTGTATTATCCCTTAATAAACCCCGTTGATCCTACCACATCTTTTCTTTTTTCTTCTAACCCATTAATGTTAACCCTTAACCCATATCTATGTTATAAATTATCCATTTTATTGACTCCCTTTTTGTCAAGATTTGATTTGGTTAGTTACCTGACTATGTTTCATTATTTGCATTGCTGAATTTTACTTTGTTCTCTAGAAAAACAAAAACAAAAAAGAAAGAAAATCAAGATACCAAAAAAGTATATTGAGTGTGAATCGTTAGTTTCATATTATGTTGAAAAACTCATTTTTATTCTTTATTTCTTGTTGATGTAAATTCTTTTACTTCAACAATTGATTTTTTTTTCTAGTATGGTAACTTATCAACTTGACTCTCGATTATAACAAACTTTTCTGACCATTTCCATACCATTAACCTAAGTCTCATTACAACCTTCTAAAGGCCTCTTGATTGGTGTTTCATATCACTCGTTTGACTGTTGAGTGCATATTACTTGAACCTTAAACACTTTGAGTGCTTTGAGTAAATCTTTAGTGAGGATGTTATTTCTTGTTAAGTTTGAATTTCAGGTAATTATTGAGATAAGGGAGATGCCAAATGTTTTTAAAACTTAAAATTATCTACTTGGATTGCTTGTGTTGTTTAGTGTAATTTTAGTGTGAATTTTCAATGCATGATTTTCTGTAGACTATCCTAAGACATTATCGATGGAAAAAATAAATTGAGAGAAGTTAACTTGATCGTGGGTTGAGGATTTTGCTTGAGGACAATCAAAGGATTAAGTGTGGGATATTTGATAAGTGCTAAAAGTAACATGCTTTAATCTCATTCTTATTAAGTTTTTGGGTGATTATTCGATGTTAATGGTGAATTTTATACTCCTAATCATTTAAATTCATGTTTTTATACTTATGAGAGCATTATGGAGAAAAATGAGCTGAACAATGAATGAAAATTGGAAAATCGGAGCGAGTTACAGGGGCCACACGGGCTGGACCATTCCACACGGCCTAGACACACAACCGTGTGAGTCACACGAGCTACCACATGACCATTTGGCAAGCCGTGTTGATTTTGTGAATTGCACTCCAAACAGCGGGAAAACGCGATTTTCAGGATTTTTCGGGTATTCTAAGACCTATTTATGACAAGAATAAGAAGATAGGAGGGAGTCGTCATAGAATACTCAAGAAAACAACTCGAAAAACACCATTGAAGCCGATTATGAAATAGATTTCCATTAAGATTGAAGATTCCCTTTTAATTTCTATGGAGATTGTTATGAATTTCTTTGTTTCTTGTGGTTATATTGTACTTTGGATGTTTTTATTTGTAAGCATGAACTAATTTTCTAAATACCTAGAAAGATGAACCCTATGATGAATTCTGTCTTTTGATTTTTATTTTACACTATAAATACTTAGATTTTGTTCTCAATTATGTGTGCTTAATTCTTAATTGATATTTGTAGATTATTGATAAATGTTTGAGGTGCTTAAATCAGAGCAGGAATAGACCCTATTTAAGAGTAGATCTAGCGTAATTGAGTAGAGTTGCATCCATTCCTAGAAACAGGACAACATAAATCTACCATATTAAAGTCAAATCTAATAAAGGAATTCATAAATCGAGTTAATGTGATAATAGGGGTTTTAATTAGAAAGAAATTTCAATTAATCAACCTAGAGCCAGTTGCTCTTATTCTTGAAGAGAGATATTAGCATAATTTAGGGATTTCTACGAATCAAGATACTAAGTGAAGAAATTGTGTAATTTAGATTGATATTGACAGATGAAAATCTAGATGAATTCTTTTCTGGGTATTGTTTCGCTTCTTGGTTGTTTACTCGACTATTTTCCTGATTTTTTTCTTTGTCGCATTCATAGTTAATTAATTTAGTTAATTTTAATTATCAATCAATCGCTCCAATTATTCGGTTAAATAATAGAAATGCGGTAATTACTAGTACTTTTAGTCTTCGTGGGAACGATATCTTTACTCACTATAGCTATACTATTAAATATAAGTGCACTTGCCTTAGTCTGATTTTTAGTTGGTTTACGACTACTTCAATCCAATATTAATGGAGTAAAAAACTCAACAAGCATATCTAAACTAATGCCAAGTGTTTTTTTAATTATTATTTTGTTATACTCTAAAAATAAATGACATCAATCTAGACAGAGTTTTTTTACTCTAGTAACAATATATAAAATAATTATCTTTTTAATAAATTCACAATTAAATTGAGGTTGGATTGATTCATCATATAGTTAAGTAAAATTCTTAAATAATAATAGTATGAATAGATATTTTCTTCTTAATTGTATACAAAATTTATATTTTTCGACGCATTAAAATAAAAATTATGATTTATTGTGATAACCATCACGCCATATCCACTTATAATTGTTTTTATATAAAATCTAAAACAAATTCTAATCTACGGATTTGTACAACGGTGACCTAGGTGTAACTAAAATAGTTACTATATATTATAGCTTAAAACATGCTTTTAAATTCTTATACTTTTGTATATTTAAAATTTAATCATTTTATATTTCATGTTTTAAAATCCGGGTTCAATTGTTAACTCCATCCAATTTTTCTAATAAGTTCACTAATATGATATTTTAAAATAAAAAGATACTCAATAGTCATGTATAACATTACACATCGGACCAAAATTCATGCATAATTTGAGTTTTGTCCCTTTTATTAGTAGTAACTAATTTTAAAATAAAAAATCGAGAAGGAGTTTTTTGGAAAATATTGATGTTGATGTTATTATTAATGATTTTGCATCTCAAAATGCTCGAGAACTCATTTTTATAATTTTTGTGTTTTTGTAGTTGATGACATAAGAGAAGATTGAATGAAAAGTATTTTTTTTAACTTTGTTAGAAAAATATATTATTAAACAATGTTATAAAACATATTATTTTAATAAAATTATTAGTATATGATTTTTTTATTGTATTATATTTTATAATTTTTAAAAGGCCTAATTTATTATTTTGCTTAGGGCCCCAAAAATATTAAGAACAAGCCTGAATTTCATGTTAGTTTTTGGTGAAAAGCTCATAGAATAGCTCTTACCAATTTACACCTTAAATAAATAGGTTCATAAAATATAATAAAAAAAGGAACTATTCAAACTAAAATCTTGAATTTTTATAGAATTACATATTAATTTGTAATATCATTCAGGATAACTTCTTTTCTATTTTTAACAAGAATTTTTCAATAACTTAGAAGTCTTACGGTACATCTAATATATATGTATATATATTTGTTTAATAAATATACATATTGACATATAAGAACAACGAATAAAAAATAAATCAAATTATCACAGCTTGTACATTAAAATGAAAAGCAATAAAAAAATATCTTTATGTAGATTAAACTGCAGCTACATTTGAACTTTTTTGCCTTTTCAAACATGTCCTTCGATCGTGGTCTAGTTGCTTGCAAAGTCCTTATCTAGTTATCGTTCAACCTTCTTTAATATCCATCTCAGTTTTAATTCGTGTAGACTATGATCGATCCTTTTTTTGAATGTCTACAAGCAGGATCTAGTAATAATTGAGGGATATTACGCTCTGGCCAATAAATTTCATGAGGAATTGGATTGAATTGAGACGCCCAAGTTTGAAAGTAATGTTCAATGGAATAATAATTTTCTATGTATTGCCAATTGTCAAGGGCTAATCTTCCACGTACAACCATCACATGGGAACAAGGAAACCTATAAATTTACCATTTACCACATGTACATGTTCCTTTATCAAGTTGAACAACTTGTTTATTATGGCCTCATTGCATTCTCTCGCCATAGGATGTAGTTATTACTTCTAATGCACTTCTTTGTCTATCAAATGGGACTAGATCATGTGTGTTAGCTTTTGCCAAATAACCTTGAAGTCTGATTCCTTTGGCTAATGCCTCCGTCGCAAAGCCTCGCCTAGTGCTAAAAAAGCTAACTAGTCGATAAAAGGTTAATTGCACACATGCTATGATAGGAAAATTTCAAGCTCCTTTTAGCACACAATTGAACACTTTAGGTAAATTTATCGTCATTATTCCATAATGTCGACTACTATCATGTGTCAATGTCCATTTCCTCACCGGTATATCATCTAACCATTTCGAGCGTCAAGATAATATTTTCTATCTCTTTAATTATGAAATCAAACTTCTGCAATTGGTGTGCACTCTCAACTTTATAGACAAGCATTTGCAACTATTTATGATGAATCTTTTCATTGAAATTACCACATATATGTCGGAAGCAAAATCAATGATAAGTCCATGGTTCTTGCCATCTAGAGTCGAACTCATTCGTTGCTACAAGAATGATCAGATATCAGACAAATACCTTTTCTTTGAGTGACCTTCTCTCTAATGCAAGTAAGAAACCATCAACAACTATCAAAAGATTCTTCCTTAACAATAGCAAATGCAAGTGGAAAAAGTTGATTGTTAGCATCAACTTCCATTCCAATAAGCATTTTACCTTTATATCTTCCATATAAATATGTAGTATCGATACTTGTAAATGGTCTACAATACTTGAACCCTCCTATAGAACGTGGAAAAGCCCAAAAGACACAATGAAACACTCCAAATGCCTCGACAAGAATTTTGCAACTTAGATTGCCACATAACAATTGCCCCATTATACTTCTCAAGTGCAACAACGAATCTAGGCAACACTCTATAAGATGTGTCCTAATCACCAAAAACATTTATGATGGCCTTCTGTTTTGCATGCCATTTCTTCTTATATGAAACATCATAAGAAAATTTGTCTTTGATTTTGGCACTCAAAACTGCAGTAGTAATTGAAGGTTCAGCTTTCACTTGGCTTTCAATTTCATTCGCTAACAAATTTGAGGTTAACTATGGGTGATCACGACTCAACCTTAGGTAGACACATGTACGAGTGCCATCATATTGAGAAATCTCAAGTAATGCATTATATTTACATTGATATGCACGAAGCCTCCGTTTGCATCCATTGTTAAAATGTCTTTTACACCTCAAAGCCGGTACCTGTTTTTTGGCTTCCACCACTTCATAATTTTGGTGTCTCTTAATAGAGTATAATTGCACGGTTCTTTTCATATCTACCTTATCTTGGAAAATTAATACTTTTTGGATTCCAAACAGTAGTTTTAATTTGTGGAGGCCAATTACCAATAACAGCATCATCAAGTCTATTAATATTTGTAAAGAATGGTATATTTGGCTCTTGAGGTGGCACCTCTAAAGGAGCGGTTTCAATTTCTAAGTTTGACTTCTTCTGGTGATTGGTCAGTATTATATCAGCATTTTCATCTTTTTCAAAATCATCTTGCTCTTCAGGCTCCTCATTTTCTTCTTCAAATACTCCGCTATCCACATTTGTATCCCTGAACATATCATTAGCTTCGGAAAAAATAATATTTAAATATTAACTATTTAGGCATGCTAGACTTTAATGCCAACAACTATTAGCTATAAGTTGAAGAATAAACAATGATAATGATATTTATCAACAATTGAAAAGAAAAAAGTCGAGGAGAAAAATCATTGAAACAAGAGAAAACGTTATTATGAAATTCTAAGAAACAAATTAATTTCATTGAAAGCCATGTTATATGTGTGGATATATACACCACTTCATATTGTTTCAATAATAATAATTGTTCAACCATATCAACAAGGCACAAGGGAAACATATTTGGTGCTTCATGGTTTAACTCTTTTGAAAAATTATACTCAGATATGTTCTACACAAATACTCATCAATAATTCAAATTAAAGCATTTAAAATTAACCCAAAACAAAAACAACAGATTAACTTACTTATAAAACTTGTACCGTGATTCCCATAAATAGTATTCAAAAGATACAAAATTTACAATAAATAATACAAACAAATCAATCACCAAAGATGAAAAGATTTAATCTCTTCAACAAAAGATGAGTTACTAAGCAGAAAAAAATTATGGAGATGAAAATAATGTTACATTAAATAATGTTTTTTATGTTGTAAAAAAAACTTTCTTTTTATGTAAATTATTAAAAAATTTATTAAAACTTTTAAAGATTTCATATAACTTAAAGCATTAAAAAAAATTCGAAAGAGATCAAGAACGTAAGATTGAAAAACCCTTAAACTCTCTCTGTTCCCAAGAGTACTTTGCTAAGAAGTCCTAGAGATAGCAGTAACTGCTGCGGCTTGGGATGGAAGCAAGTGGTGGCGACGACCGAGAGAGGAGGGATGAGATCTCTCTTCTTGCCGAAGAACTAGTTCAGTTATCAGTCAAAGGCTCGATGGTGGTACCAAGTTCCAAACCTACACTAATATGTACGGTTTGGACAGAAAAGCTGTATAACCCAGACAGTTTTAGGGCTCATATGAAAGGCATATGGAAGATAAGGAAAAAGTTTGAGATTCAGGTAGTGGGACAAAATTTATTTTTAATAATTTTTGAGATGGAAGAAAATCTGGAATTGATTTTGGAGGGGAGGCCTTGGCTCTTTTGTAAAAGTTTAATTTTGTTTGACAGACTATGCCAAGCGGTGGAGAGGGACCAGATCAAACTTACTTCATCCCCGTTTTGGATAAAATTTGAATCGTGTTTTCCAGAGTTCGACAAGAAAGATCTATTGCATGCTATTGGTAGAACGTTTGGTGGGGTTCTCAGATCTGAAATTAGTGAAGAATTTTGTCGACTCAGACTCAATTTGGATGCTCAGAAACCACTTAGAAGAGGTATTTTTGTCTTTACTGATTATGTTAGTAAAGTATGGATCCCTTTTAAGTATGAAAATTTGCCATTGTTCTGTTTCAGATGTGGAAGACTGGGGCATGGGATGAGTAATTGCACTCAGATACCACCTGCAAGGAAAAACAAAATTAGTGAAAATCCTCCTTATTCAGTCGCCTTAAAAGCAGAATCAAGATTAGTTGGAAAAGAAAGTATGAAATTTAATAGTTTGATGAAGCAGACGGGGGTGCAAAGCTCTTATACTGGAGGGGAAAGAAATACGCCCAATATTATAAAAAGTGCTGAGGAAGGATACACTGATTTGGGGGGTTCACAGGAAAATTTAAGATTAAAGGAAGGGGGGGAGATGCTGAGAAGTACACATTCTGGCGCAACAACAATAAAAGCTGAAAACTACATGAGGAAGAGGAAGTCCTTAGATGTAGATTTTACAAGCTGTTTTAAAGAAAGTGTAGACAGAGATGTAATTAAAAGGCTGAAACAAAATATTGCAGAGGATTATGATAAAGGTCCTTAAGTGATGATGACAGACAACGTTAAGCAAATTGAGGTGCAAGACTTACTGAGATCAGCGGCTGCCAATAGGCAAGTCGACCGGACGCAATGAAAATCGTAAGCTGAAATGTTCGTGGATTGGGGAGTCCACGAGCTGGAAGAAGGCTGCGTTATTTCCTTAAGCAGGATAATCCCCAAGTGGTCTTCTTAATGGAGACTAAATTTGATAAACAAAAGATGGAAAAAGTTAGACGTAGTTGCGGTTTTATGAATGGAATTGATGTTGAGGCTGAAGGCTCAAAAGGAGGATTATGCTTAGCATGAAAAGGAGATTTGATAGTTAGTTTACGGAGTTTTTCAAAAAATCACATTAATGTTTTGGTTAAAGATGAGCAGGTTAAAGAAGAGTGGAGATTTACAGGGTTTTATGGTTCTCCATATGTCCACAACAAGAGCGATTCATGGGATCTATTGATGAATTTGGGGCTAGATAAGAATTATCCATGGCTGGTAAGTGGTGACTTTAATGAGATCATGTATTCTTTTGAGAAATGTGGGGGCGTCCCAAGGGACGAGCGTAGAATGCATGCATTTCGAGAGGCCCTAGAAAATTGTCAATTAGAAGATCTGGGGTATTCAGGAGTATGGTTTACATGGGAAAGGGGAAATTGACCAGAGACAAATATTAGAGAAAGACTTGATAGGGGGTGATAAACAATAAATGGAGGCTCCTCTTTCCGGCAGGTAGGGTTAATCATCTCTCTTACACAATGTCTGATCATTGTCCACTTCTAATTAGTACAGATGGCGATAGTAATTATAAGGGTAATTCAAAGTTTAAATTTGAGGCGTGGTGGTTAATGGAAGAGACGTGCGAAAAAGCTATCAGAGAATCTTGGGAGTCAGGAACAGGTACTTTTGACGAGAAACTTGGAAAATTGCAAACAGATTTATTAGTTTGGGTGAGAACAATAAGAAAGAAAGAGAATGACTAAAGAAAAAGTTATCAAAGCAGCTTGATATGTTAATGGGAGAAGAGAGGAATGATAACACGTTGGTAGAAATTATTGACACCAAGATCCACCTGAATATGGAAATAGATAAAGATGAAATGTATTGGGAACAAAGGGCAAGGGCGAATTGGCTTAAAATAGGGGACAAGAACTCAACCTTTTTTCATAGGTTTGCTACATATCGAAGACGTATAAATTCAATATCCAGGTTGGAGAAGTTTGAGGGAGGAGAAGCTAATGAAGAGAATGAGATTAATGAAGTAGCTTCCTCCTATTTTCAGGAGCTCTTTACGACAAAAGGTGTTGGGGATTGTTCACATCTTTTATCGGGAATAAAGGAAAATATTTCGACAGATATTAATAGAGAGCTAATGTAAATATTTACAGCAGATGAACTATATGCGGCACTAAAGGGAATGGGACCTACAAAAGCTCCAGGACATGACAGTTTCCCAGCTATTTTCTTTCAGAAATTCTGGCATATTATAGGTAAGGAAATAACAAATTTCTGTTTGGATATCTTAAATAATGGCGCCAGTTTTGGTAATTTCAATCATACCGATATTGTGCTGATTCCAAAAATCCAAAATCCCACAAGCATTGTTAACTTTAGACCCATTAGTTTATGTTCGGTAATCTACAAAATGGTCGCAAAAATAATTGCAAATCGACTTCAAGTAGTTATTGGAAGATGTATTGATGCAACTCAAAGTGCGTTCATTCCGGGAAGGCTAATAACAGACAATGTGCTACTAGCTTATGAGATCTTGCATACTTTTTGGCAGAAGCATACAGGGAAAAAAGGATATATGGCAGTAAAGATTGACATGAGCAAAGCCTATGATAGGGTTGAGTGGGGATATTTGAAGGAAGTAATGTTACGAATGGGTTTCACATCAGAGTGGGTTAGGCTGATTATGAATTGTGTTTCCACGAAATCTTATGCAGTTAATATTAATGGAAGAAGTGGAAGAATCTTTTCACCATCTAGAGGCTTGCGTCAAGGGGACCCTTTGAGCCCTTTTCTATTTTTGATTTGTAGTAAGGGATTATCAGCTTTGATGAGAATGGCTTTAGCGGCGGGAATGCTAAAAGGTGCAAAAGCCAGCAGAAGAGGTCCAGAAATTTCACACTTGCTTTTTGGAGATGACTGTATTTTGTTCGGGGAAGCATCAGATAGGGGTGCTAGGGTACTAAAGGATTTTTGAAGGAATATGGAGAGTGTTCTGGGCAACGTGTTAATTTCAATAAGTCTACAATATTTTTTAGTACGAATACATCTGATGAGAAGAAGGAAGAAGCATCGGAAAACTTGAGGGTTAGGATCTCAACAAACTTAGAACGTTACTTGAGGCTTCCGAACATGGTTGGTCGAAGAAAAAGGAACCCTTTCAGCATTTAAAAGAGAAGATTTTTACTAGGATTAATGGGTGGAGTACTAGATTGTTATCCCAAGGAGGTAAAGAAGTCTTTATTAAATCAGTGTTACAGGCCATTCCAACCTATGCTATGCCGTGTTTCTTACTACCAAAGACTCTTTGTGGAGAATTTGAAAACATATTTGCTAAATTTTGGTGGCAGAAAGCGCATAGAAGAAGAGGTATTCATTGGTGTCAGTGGAAATATTTATGCCATCCTAAAGATGAGGGTGGATTGGGTTTCAAAAATATGGCCCAATTTAATATCTCCCTTCTAGCTAAACAGGGGTGGCGTATTTTGAACAATCCAAATTCTTTAGTAGCATAAGTATTAAAAGCCAAGTATTTTCCAAAAGTTGATTTTTTAAATTCACAATTGGGGAATAACATTTCGTATACTTGGAAAAGTATTTGGGCTACTAAGGGTGTCTTAGCTGAGGGATTATGTTGGAGGGTGGGTAAAGGTACAAATATTTCAATCAGTCGTGGTTATTGGATTCCAGTTTTACCGCATGATAGATTACCAGTTTTAAATACGAATTTGAATGATAGTAATGTTGCGGAATTAATTGATTCAAGCAGTAGAACATGGAAACAAGAGTTGATAGAGTATACCTTTCCGGAGGATGTAGCCGAGATGATTCTCAATATCCCGCTAGCTGAAAGACCACATGAAGATTTCCAAGTATGGAGCGCTGAAGCGTCGGGTGAGTTCACAGTACGTAGCGCCTATAAACTATTACAAAGTATTGCAAATGATCCTAGAGCTTATGCTTTACAAGCTGACTATAAGGACTTCTACAGGAAATTGTGGCTACTTGATCTACCTTCAAAAATAAAAATTACAGTTTGGAAGATCTCTTGGAATTTCCTAGCTACTCGCGTTAATATGCTACTTAGATGACTAACGAATACATCAATGTGTCCTCATTGTGGCTCTGGATCTGAATCTATGGAACATCTTTTTCGAGAATGCCCTGTTACAATATCAGTGTGGAGAGAGTTATCATTTCATAAATATGTGCAGGAAAACCAGATGGGGTTTCTACAGTGGTTAACCTGGGTTTTTACACAAAGCTCGACATCCCAGCGTCGGATCTTCTGTGTTGCAGTGTGGGCTATTTGGGAAGATAGGAATAACAGACTGCATAACAAATGGAGTAAATCTGGAAAAGAAATAGGGAGATTTGTTAATAGCTGCATTTTAGAGTTAGATTCAGTTGGTAAAAATAGTCGACAAACTTCCATAACTGTTAAAAAATGGAAAAAACCAATGGACAGTTTTGTCAAAATCAATTTTGACGCAGCATATGAAAGAGGACAAAATAAAACGGCCATCGGAGTTGTGGCCAGAGATAAAGAGGGTTCAGTTCTCTTATCTTGTTCGGAGGTTCATCAAAGGGTTTCCTCAGCCTTTGGAGCGGAAGCAATCGCCTGTTGGAAAGCTCTCCAGATCAGAGTTCACATGCAGTGGGAAAGAGTTATTATTGAAGGAGACTCTTTATTAATGATAAAGAAATGCAAAACAAAAAGCCCAGATAAATCACTGGTTAGTGCACTTATTCATGACATCCATCAGCTTTTGTTATATTTTAAGGAATGTAAGTTCGAGCATATCCCAAGATCAACAAATAGCCTTGCGCATATTTTAGCAACTGAAGCGATTAAGAGTAACAGAGGAGATTACCTGGTCGGACGAGTCCCTAGAGTTGCAGAATTTCAAGCAGAAAACGAAAGGGTGAGAGAACCAGATTGAAGCAGGAAAAGGGAGAAATGGAGGAAAGGAACCGGAGAAGGGCAGATATCAAAGTGACTATACAAAGCTCTCGGGTGATTCAAAACGTCTTGAAGTAGAAAAGATGTTGAAGTGACAAGATGTGTATTGAATTTTGAGACTGATTGGGCAGATGGAACGGCTGAATTAATGTGCTGCAAAGATTGTTTCCTTTTTTCATTTTCTAGGTGATTAGGTTTCCTTTTTTCATTTTCTAGGTGATTAGGTTTCCTTTTAGTTTGTTTTGTTTTTCCTTTCGTTGGGCCTAGTCTGGTTACTGGGCTTGCTCTATTTATTTTTCTAGGACTATTTGTGTAATTAATAGTTTAATTAAAGCCCAATCTGTGATTTATTTCAAAAAAAAATTCGAAAGAACCCATTCTTGAAAGAAACTCTGTTAAATTATCCACGTGATGAAAGGCCATAACATTTATTTTGGGATTTAATTAGGTACATCATTCCGCTATAAGTCCAAAGTTGAGCTATAAACCATTAAAACTGAATTAACATTTATCGTTAGGCTATAATATTTTTCAATAGATACCAAAAATTCATATTTATCATTAGCAAATTATGTAACACGAGAAAAATGAATATAGAAAAATTATTAATAATTAAAATTTTTAAAAATTAATTAAAGATGATAATTCATAAGAAGAGAGGCAACAATAGCATTATTTGCCAAAATTTTAGAATTTCTACATTTATTATTCATTTTAATATGCAAAATTTTATATGATGAAACAAGCCATTTATAAAACTAAAAATATATTTGCTTACAAAAGAGTTTATAGGTATTTTGGATGACAACTATAAAATAAAAATTTATAAAATTAGGCTAAATAAGTTAAGTATGTCTTATTCTTTTTTTTAGTTAGCCTTTTAGGTCGTTTTTTTTTTAAATTAGGGAAATAGGTCAATTTTGGAGAGAGTGTGTAAAAGCACATCCAGCTGGGGACACTTTCCTCCAACGGTCATTTTCCCCAACGACTTTTTAAACATTGGAAATGGTAAAATTATTTAAAAAGGCCAACGGTAATATTTTTTTCCTATAAATACCAAGTCATTTTTTATTCTTTTCACTCAAATCCAAATCTCTCTAAACTCTCAATTCTCTCAACTCTCTCAGTTCTCTCAATTCTTCGAAATTTTCTTATACACTTTATTTAAAAATACTATAGTTTTATTTAATTATTTTGTATATTCATTTCGGTTAAAATTTCAGTAATGACAAGCTCTCTAATTCGTTTCAGCAATAAGCACATTTCCACCGCTCAAGTGATAATGGTAAGGAGAAATTTTAAATTTCGTTATTTTCAATTAAGTTAAATTTAAAGTTTTTAAAATTTTAAAATATTTTATTTTTAATATAAATAGGCGGATGATTGTGTTTTGGAGGGGTTCATACATAATTTGTCAAAGAGCTCAAACATCGAAATTCATGGTTACTTACAAAACGTGGGATTCTTGCATGCGTTTTGTATACTCGGGGGCTATAAACTCGACCCTACACTCATCAGCGCTAGGTGGAAAGATGGAGACTGGAGACACACACTTTTGATCTTCCATACGGTGAGTGTACAATCACACTCGAAGATGTAGCTTTACAATTAGTTTACCTATGGATAGGCTAGTTGTTACAAGGTCAACAGTCATTCTCGGTAAAGAGGAACTTTGCGAGGCATTTTTGGGAAGATGTCGGACAAGTTTCAAGGTAACTGGATAAATATGAAGTGGTTGGAAACTAATTTCAAATATCTTCCTCTAAACACGCCCAACGTCGTCAAAGAATAATACGCCTGAGCATTCATCGTAAGGTTAATCAAGGGCATTCTAATGCTCGATAAATCTCAAATTTTGGTACACATAAGGTGGCTACTACACCTAGTCGACTTCAAAGAATGCGGACGACTGAGTTGGGGATCAGTTGTGTTGGTTACGTTGTATCAGGAGTTGTGTCGGGTGAAGGAACTGAATAAGATGTCAATCGGTGGTTGCCTTCTTCTGCTGCAGTCGTAGGCATGGTGGCGACTAACTTTTCTACGTCCCCAAGTGAACGACCCTTATACATTCCCATTGGTAACAAGGTAAAAATCATTTGATAATAATATCTAGTTAATATAGTAAATGCTGTTTATTTATTATATATTTGAATTAACATATCGCTTGAATATATGAAACTATAGGCTGAGTTACGTGGGACTACCGAAGCAACTCGAAGATATCTGACTATTGTTAGACAACGCTAGGAAGCCGATGTTAGTTACTGATTTTTTTCAAACCTATAATAATTACGCAATAATTTGTAATTTAAAATTTTGTACATAACATAATATACAATTGCATACTGCAGTTTGAATGGATGTTGTACAAGCCTAATTTTTAACTTGGGGCCCAAAACCCAACACCTAAACCTACCCAAACCCATTTACAGCCCAAATTCCAGCAGACCCACTATGGCCCAAAAAACCTAACAACCCTAGCCCACAAAAAACTAAACATGTTCCAGCCAAGAAAAACCAAGGTGCGCTGCACCTAGGCCTTCTGACCCTCTGCTGCCGTCGCCTTTGCCACCACCAACTCCGCTGGCACTGTCCCACCTGCTCCACCTGACATTGCTTGCAAAGAAGAGCAAACATGCAACAGCAAACAGTAGAAATAAGTAAAAAAATATTATGTGAAATTGGCTATAAAGGTCGGATTTAAAATGTATGAAAAGGGGGATTTTTCTTTTGAAAATATGTACGAAATCAAAATAAAAACAGACATTCGAGAATAGAGAAACAAAAAGCAGCATTTTAAGGTTTTATTTTTCTCTATTTCATTTTTTTCTTTTTATTTTCATTTCGAAATCTAAGATAAAAAAGAGAGGTTTTATTTGCATTTTAACGACTGATTGTCTCAGTAACTCGAAACGTTTCTAGTCGTCGTGAATATATTTCTACATTCATTGACCTCGCCAACTGACGATTTGCAACCATTGCATCCCTGACATGTTCTACAAACACGTGTCCCGCCTCAATCTGCTCGACTTGTTGCTGACCCATTCTTGGCATCAAGGTAGCCAGCCTGTAGAATGTAACAGAAAAGACAGATGCAATTGGAAGATGACGTGTTTTTAACAAGACAACGTTGATCCCATCGACTAAGTTTGTGGTCATTTAGCCATAACGAAAGCACTCGTCAAAACTTTGAGCCCATTGCCACGGCTCCATTGTGCCCAACCATTGTCGGAAAGATGTGTTTGTCTGCCCCTCCATGTCACTCTCAAGTCGGATCATTCTTTGGCGGAAAATATATGGCTCTAACTCATACGCTGTATACGTATTAAGAAAAAATAAGTTCTACTAACTCGATAACATAAAACATTACAACTTATATTGAAAATATAAGGTTATCATTTACCCATTGCCACGACTTGTCTCTTCCAGTCTGCATTCCTATAATCTTTGTAGAAGTTAGCCGCAATGTGCCGGATGCAGTAAACAAACTTCTATGGCACACCGGAACTCCTAATTGCTGCAATTAAACCTTTCCTTTTATCGGAGATGATGCAAATGTTATCTTTGCTAATAGCATACCTCCGCAGGTTAGTGAGAAAGAATTCCTAAGACTCCAAGTTCTCTTTATCTACGATGGCAAATGCTATCGGGAGCACGTTTCTATTGTCGTCTTGAGCAACTGCAATAAGTAGGATCTGTGTATATTTTCCATATAGCCATGTCCCATCCACCTGCACAAATGGCTTGCAGTGGGGAAATGCTCGCACACATGGATCAAACGTCCAGAACATCCAATGGAAAATCCTTTTTGTCGGCTGTAACTGGTCGTCCTGGCCATAATAAGGCATTGTCTGCAACTCAATCACAGTCCTCGGTACGTACTCCCACATAGCAGCTATCCATCCTTGTAGCTCGTTATACGATGAATCGTAATCCCCATACAGTTGCTCCATTGCCATCTGTTTAGCTATCCATGCCTTTCGATATGATACTCGATACTGGAATCGTGTTTGCATCTCGACAATCAGTACCAAAACTTTAAGGTCAGCATGTCCTTCACCATTGGCATGATACACGTACAAATAATTTTTGAATCAAGTTTTCCATGATCTTCTGTCATACGTGTTGATGTGCATGTATGAGGACCAACAAATTTTCGTATCTCCCACATCTGAGAACTTTTAATGAATGCAGCTCGTACCCACCAATTGCAGCCTTCCGCTGTATTCCAACACTCCCCAATACATATTGTCGGAGTAGACACTGCAACTTTATAATCCACTGATATGTTCATACTGTACCGTTTAATAGCAAATACGCACTCTTCTTTACAGCTGAATCTCTGGCCTATGAATAACTCCTCATGATCAGAATTTACGGCCAACCCGTGAGGATAAACTATTCCAGGGTACTCCAGGAACTCAGCTACATACGCTGCGTCGAGGTCTATAAGCGACATGTGTGGCCCAAGATTATTGTGTATCAAAATACGTCGCATCTGGTCCCCGACCAAAGAAGCGTCAATATTTTCATCGTTGTTGACATCTTCAGCGTCAATATCATCAGGTACATCGTCTACATCGGGATCACCATCACTATCAACCTCTTCATCCCAATGATTGCTACCACATTCTTCTTCACCACCAACCACATCAATATTAGGTGTAATATTCAGATCGATACCGATCCCACCCATAGTCGATTCACTATTAACGTATGATATTGGAGCCACCATACACGGTTCTTGAGCTCCGTCTTCTTCATCAGATGCATTGGCATCTTCATTTTTCTCCATACTGACTAACTCAGCAAATAAGTGAATCGATGCATTCTTGTCACTCCCATTCCCACAGTAAAGAGCAATCATTGTCTCCATGTCTTCGTCGTCTACAAGTTCCATTTCGGTGAATTTGACCGAATTTGTCGAAACTGGAAACTTGTAGAAAATTTTTTATATCCTTCTCCCACAACGTCTAAGAATTTTTACATTAATCATTGCCTTCATTTCATCCAACGAGACATTTCTATTAAATCTCATTGCTATTTGTTAACGACATTCAAATACACATCTAACACTTGTTGTCAAGATGACTCCATCGAAATAAACGCATACAAAAAACTTATTATCCATCTTCAATATTCAATCTGTCAAAAAATAAACAAAATCTCAAAAAAAATCTCCAACGGTAAATAAATTACTTAAATAAAAAATTTAATGTTTCAATATGCAATTTTTCATCCTTAAGCTCATACTTTTTTAGTTATCATTTTGTACATGAATAATATTTAACCACTAACCCTAATAACTAACACAATAACAATAAGATCATGTTTGGTTGGGTGTAATGGCATAGCCATTACATCCCTATTACGTGGGCCCTACCTATTCATATGTTTGGTTGCTCGTAATGCTATTACGACCATATTCAGTTACGGATCTATTACCTCCCTTGGCTGTAATAGCCATTCCCTACCTCAAACGCTGATTATGGATTCATTCCCTATTCTGTTTTTTCTATTACATTCTCTGCCCTCGTCAATTTCTGCTTCTTCCATCAATTTTTGCCTCAAACGCTGATTAGGTAATTTCCCTTTCCCTTCCATTAATTTCTGCTTCTTCTTCTCGTTTTATGGAGTTGGTTTAGATAAGGGTGCAATACGTCTAAAGCATCTTCTTCTTTTTTTCATTCTTCTTTCCATTTCCTTTCAACCTTCTCCCTCTTTTTTCATGCCCGGGTCTCTTCCTCACTGGAAGTGCTATTGCTCACACTGATATTGGTTTCTTAGGGTTTTTATTTGTTTTTGAAGGATAAACCGGTGAAGTTAATCTCATGTTGAAGATCTTCAAGAAGAAAACATCCCCCAAAGGTATTTTAGATTTGATTCCATCGTTGCTTTCTTGCTCTCTTTTTTCTTTTTCCTGCATTTTACGGTCATTCTCTAATTGCTCACTTCCTCTGTTATGTGGTCATTGGTTTATGGCACAACACCATGTATGATATGTGGTTCAGGAGAAATTGAAGGAGCCTTATTGAAATACTTGGGGGTTGAGCGCAATGGTAAGTGTTGTAAACATATTGCTTGCAGTTATACACATATCATGTAAAACTCATGTCAGAGTTTGAAGTTTTAGATTGTATTGAATATGAAGTATCTATTGTTTTTATCATTCAAAGGTAACAAAGGACGGTTTATTCTCTGTTGGAGAAATGGAATGTATGGTAAGTCTTTCCCTTTACATGTTTACTTCTTTTTTTCTCCATAATGCCAAATTTTATTAGAAAATCTATTTATGCTAACCTTTTCTTTCCTTAATCACTCTCACAAATTTAACAACTTTGTAAATGTTTTCTGCAGGGATGTTGTGTAAATGCTCCTATGATTGCAGTTGCTGATTACACCAATGGATCTGAAGGATATACGTATAATTACTATGTGGGTTTCTATAGAGTTCTTTTCGACTTACCTGATTAACCATAACTAGGTAGTGTGCTCAATTGATAACCTACTGGAATTTTAATACGTGCATTGCCAAATTTAAACAATGCAGGAAGATGTTACTATTTAACGAGTTATTGAGATAGTTAAGATAGTTGCAGTGGGATTTTGCCAAGAGAACTGATGTCTTAAAGTGTTACTGCAAGTGTTATGCAATAGATATTGAGGGTTCTATATCTCACGATTGGTGTCATGATGTAGTTATATCTGTTTTTACAGAGATAAAGAAGCTCCAAGATTAACTGAGAGTGGTTTCCAATTCTTGGTGTGCATCATGAAACTCATGGCCCTTTTGCCTCTTTTCTGTGTAATTTATAGTTGATGGATACAAATGCTCAGCTTTGGTATATTATTAGAGAGTATATCTCCAATTCAGAGGTATATTTGATGAGATAATTATTGTGCTCTGCTTGGAACTTGTTTGTTAGTGCTATTGTGTTTTGCTGTTGTTAAGTTCTTGAAGGGGAAATTAGCATGAATTTATTGTAAATTTTTATTTGGTATTGGTTTATTAGTATATATTATCCTTTTAAATGTGAATGTACCCAAGGGGTGTGACTGCATGCATGCAATCAAGTAATAACTTGTGTATTCTTGTGTGCTTGAGCATTAGCACTACTTTTAGTTCAAGGGAAAAAGGTGCCATTTCCTATATGGGACTTTTGGTTGTACAAGTGTTTGTGGATTGATGGATCCATATATTGATAAGCTTAATGAAGGAAAAATAGAAATTGGCTCCTTGTCTTGGCCTTATACTGATAAGCTTGTACTTTATATAATTGCTTTTTGATTTGTTGTCTTGCATGAAGTGATCTACTACACCTTCAATGGAGAGAATATTTGCTTAAAGTATAGGACACAAATGATTAAATTGTAAAGTTTGGATATTGACTAATTTTATTAAATCAAATTATATCATAACCTGCTTTCCTTTTTCGTTTTAAAAGAAGCACAGTTTACTAAGTTGAACTTATGGAATTTAATAAAATAAGTTTGTTTTATTTTATTATTAAAACATGTTATTTTTATAAGATTTAAGCTTAAATTTAATCAAAATGATATAGAAGAATGGTATAAGGTTGATATAAAATTAATATTCCAAAAGAATATAGGAGATAAAATGTTAAGTTAGTTGAAATATAAAATTAAAATAACTTTACTCGGATGTAAATGAAAACTCTCATTACATAAATATATATTGATGTATTTTATGGCTAAACAAAATCAATCCCTTGATTAGTCAAACAATTAATTAGTTTAGTATCCTGTATCTCCAAATAACGTGGGAGAATTATATATTTTATTAAATTATATTTAATAATAATTATTTTAAATTATATTTTATAGTATTATATATTATGATTTTAGTAAATTCATATGTTTTATTAAATTATATATTTTATTAAATTATATATCATTTATATTAATAAGCTTATTAAAATTTAATAACAACAACAATAATCATCTACCTAAAATAAATTCTGCTAAGGGTATTCTAGTCATTTTAGTTTTTTTCCTTATGCTATTACACCTCTATTCCATTCAACCAAACACAAGAATACCATTACGATTTTATTCCATTACATTCAACCAAACAAAAGATTACCTATTACGCCTCTATTCCATTACGCATTTATTCCATTATGCCTCTATTCCATTACGCATCTATTCCATTACAACCAACCAAACATGCTGTAATAATAGTTTTATACCCAAAATAATACTAACTAACAATAATAATTAGGGTTTTACTAAAATAATAACTAACAATAATAATAATACTAGTTTTTTACTAACAATAATACTAAGTAACATCTAAACCCTAAAAACTAATAATAATAATACTAACTAAAACTATCAATTTGAGTTTTTATTAATCTTAATAATTAAACTAACAACAAAAAATAATAAAAATTATACAAAAAATATAACAACAAGATAATCAATTATTTTAAAAAAATACATTTTTTTTCTCTTCTTCTTCTCTCTTTTTTCCGGCACCACCTCCTTTTTCTCTCCTTCTTCTTCTTATTTTTCTCTGAAGCAGCTGGACGTCCTGGGTATAAGACACAAGTGGTGCCGCCTATGGGAAAGGCACATTCAGTGTCGCCTATGGGAAAGGCACCTTTGGTGCCACCTATGGGAATAGCACCATCGATGCTACCTATGGGAAAGGTACTTTTGGTGCCGCCTATGATACCCTTCCTCTAGGGTATTGTCACATCATCCAACTTTTTTTTCCTGATTTTTGTTTTTTAATATTATTTTTGTAATTAAAAAATATAATATTTTAATTTTTTTTGCAATATTTTTATAAAAATCCCTCAAAACTTGTTTTCTTTTATCTTTTTCTGAAGACATAATTATTTCTCCATATGAGGAGTTGGAGACTGAGGTGATGTGACTTCTACTTTTATGTCCTTTGAGTCAAAATCATTTTAGACCAATTGCAATAAACCATTAACAGAAATTGCAATTCAATAATTACTGAAATTTTGATCTATTTAGATTTAAATTATAAATGAAAGAATAATTTTAAAACATTTTAAATAATAAAATATAAAAATTAAATTAAATTATTTTATTTCAACCTCTATAATAAATAAAATAATTTAACAGATATTTTCATTTTAATAATGTTAAATTTTCAATCAATTGAGATTTTAATTCAATTCTAATAAAAGTTTTAAAGGAGAAAGTTTCGTAAAATATAAAAAATAAACATAAATAAATAATAATGTAAAGATTATATTAGAAATTATGATAATTATTTACTATTTTAGAAATTTGAAACAATTGAATTGACTTTTCACTTATTTATTTACTATTTTTCAATTATAAAATACTAATAAAACTGTCAAATTTCTAGTTTCTCAATTTAAACTACCTATCGAATCTCATGAGAAAATCATAATACAAAGTATATAAGATGTGAATTAAAAATAAAGTATATAAGATTATCTTCATTTTAAGTAAAATAATAATAAAGAAAATGTAGAGATGGAAGAAGAAGTCCATGATGAGGCATGATACAAATACCCACCTCCACCATTACCTAAAATTATATATAAATACGAAAGAAAGACTTTGTGTTCCCGAGAGCAGCTGAAATGATTACCCACCGCCATTCCATACCATAACATACCATCCCATCCCCGGGTTTGGACCAGACCTCATCATTTTCATCTTTTCTAATCTACCCCTCCTCCCTTTCATCATTACTTCCCCTTTTTTATTAAAACAAACCATCACTCTAAACATTATATTTAATTTTACTTAATATATATGCGCAGCACACACAACAAATATAGATTTTTTTTACATTATCTGAACTAATTTAAAGTTCTGATTTTTTTTCAGTTTATTTTTATTTTTATGAAATAATTCACGAATATGTAAATTAAAATTTAAATAGTTTTTTTACCTCGACATCGATCATCAATCAACTTGAATTTAATGTATGTTTTTCACTTGTCCACAAGCACGATTCACCATACTGATTATCGAATCATTATTTAGAGTTCGTTAGTAGAATTTAAAAAAGATAAAAATTTTGAATAATTCAATGATTTAAATAAAAACTTTTGAATAATTAAATGATCAAATTATAACTTTTTTAACGAAAATTTATCCATAATGATTAATAATGTAGTTCACTTAAAACTTATTTAAATTTATATAATAATAAAAAGGAGTTTATTTGTATGAAACTCTATAAAATTTTCATTAATAAAAGTTACAAGTGGTGTGGTAGTATTATGAAGATGAAATGTGAAGTTTAGGTAAGCAGATATTAATATGTTGGTTGATCCATGAATGTTCAAAGTCCAAGCTCTACGTTGAAGCAAACCTTGGGCGACTGTTTGGCGAGTCAATTCAGGGCTGTTGGTCCATCATTTCGATCAAGTTGAGAAAGAACCCTATCTACGCTTCTTTCATTTTATTGTAATATTTAAGGTTTTTTCAATTTGTAAAAGATTGGCGGTTGGTTCAATCTATTCAACCGTAAATTTATATTTCACCAATTCGAAATATACAATCGATTATGACCTTTTCTTTTTCTTTTTACTTTTTCATTAAAAATCGTTGGATCCATGAGATTTGGGCTTTCAGAAAATTCACGGTTTGATTAAATATTTGTATTTAGTTAGTAATGATACAATTTACTAATTCTATCAGTAATTAAAAGATAGTATTTGGTTAAGTAAAAAAGTTTATGATTAAATAATGGAATGAACAAATAAAAAATTTTATGACACACCCGTTTGGTATGAATTTAAACTGTGTTATCACTATTTCTTACCCGTAAACGGAATAATTGCATAAAATGTGAAGTGTCACTCCATTGTTTAAGAAATGACCAATACTTTTTGGTCCTTTAATTTTATAAAAAATTATTTTAATCATTCATTCAATTCTTTTGTTTCTTTTAATCTTTAAATTTATATTATTTATCAAATTACTTCAAAATAGATAAAATAACTTTGCCAATATAGGCGTATACAAGAATACCATATAAGCAATTAATTAAAATTTAAAAATTCAAAAAAAATATAAATTATTCTATCTTATTTTAAATAAAACTTAAAATCTTGAAATTAAATTTTTTAGGATAATATTAAGATAAATAAAATAAAATAAAATAAAATAAATATAATTAAAATATTCTCGTTAAATAATAAGTAGCTCTGTTCTACGTTTTTTATAGAAAAATTCTATCTTCATACTATTAAACATGCGTAAAAAAAAAAAACAATTTATTTCAATCAATGTCTTAATAGTAATCCAAATAAAGAGAAACTTATAAATGGTCATGACTTTAAAAGATTACAATGCTCACCCCACTTAGAGTGCGTTTGGTTCGCTGTATTAGATTAGAGGTGTAATAGCAAATCAACTGTTTGGTTGAATGTAATGGAATAGAGGCGTAATAGTAATCTTGTGTTTGGTTGAATGGAATAGAGGTGTAATAGCATAATGGAAAAAACTAAAATGACTAGAATACCCTTAGCATAAATTTGTTTTGGTAAATGATTATTGTTATTGTTATTTAAATTTTAATAAGATTATTATTATCAATAATAAATAATTTAATCATATTTAAACATAATTTTTATTAAATATATTTTAATTAAAATATATAATTTAATAAAATTCTTAATAATTAATATTCTTATATGAATTTACTCAAATCATAATATATGATCTTGTAAAATATAAATTAATATAATTATTATTAAATATATTTTAATTAAAATATATAATTTAATAAAATTCTTAATAATTAATATTCTTATATGAATTTACTCAAATCATAATATATGATACTGTAAAATATAAATTAACATAATTATTATTAAATATATTTTAATTAAAATATATAATTTAATAAAATTCTTAATAATTAATATTCTTATATGAATTTACTCAAATCATAATATATGATACTATAAATGAAAATTTGAAATAATTAATATTAAATATATTTTATTTAAAATATATGATTTAATAAAATTTAAAATAATTATAACTAATTAATTATATTTTATGAATTTGTATAATTTAAAATAATAATTATTACATATAATTTAATAATTAATATTAAATTTCATAAAATTCTTGATAATAAATTTTCTTATATGAATTTATACAATTTAAAATAATTAATATTAAATATAATTTAATAGTGATATATAATTTCATAAAATTCTTAATAATAAAATGTTCTTATATCAATTTACTAAAATCAATATATAACTTGAGAATTATATTCTGCATAAACATAATTAACTTATATTAAGAAAAGGTTAGATGAAAATGAAATTGTACATCATAATCCATATGTTATATAGTTTTACAACATCAAAAAGTTTGAACATTGATATTTAATGGTGAGAAAGAAATCTTCTGACCCATTCCAATCGGGCAACAGAAGGTAAACTAAAGAAAACGATCATTTAAGTTGGATGATCGGGGATTTTACTCAAAGCATCATACCGCTGATCGTCGGTTAAACCTTCAATTGACCATAAGGCTGAATATAAATTTGAAGCTTTCTCTTCCATCTTTTCTTCTGACTTCTGCTGAACTACCACCTCGGAGGCAATACTCCTACTGATTTGATCGCCAACGGCCTAGATTTTTTCCCCCAACAAAGTGGCAGCCTCCTCAAATGAAGAATACACATTATCACGAGCATCAGATTTCTTCTTTCTCTTGTTTGAAGATGAGGAACCCCCTTGGTCTCTATCTCCTCGCGGATTTGTACCAGAAACATCCATGTCGTCTAAAGAGACGTCAGCTTCGCAGTCATATAATGTGTTTCTCTCTTCATTCATATCTGTACTACGTTCATCCCCAACATGTATTTCTTCAAGAACATCAGCAGCTGTTTGAGCGTCTTTCCCAGTCGCCCGATCTCTTGCGTATATCGCAGTAAGCTGGTTGTAGTAAGGGAAAGAACGATGTCTGAACTGAGAGGCTTCTTTGTGACTCTAAAAAAAATGAGGAAATCATATTAGTTATAAGTTTTGTAAAAAACAAATAAATACTTGAAATACATTTTACCTTTACATAGGATTCCTAAAGCGCATCTTCAAACAACAACGAAGCGCTTATGCTCGTCCCAACCAAAACCATGTTGTTTTGGCCATTAAGCATGTCGAGACGAGTGACCATTCCTTTTAGGCACCTAATCCGAGATTCAATATTTGGTTTCGCCTTCAACATTCTTTGTTGGTAAAGCCTTTTCTAGCATTTTCTCTAGCTCGTTCAAATAACCAAGCTTTAAACCCTAGACGACATTAAATGTTCCTACATTGTGCAAATCCACCATACAAGAAACCAAGGCTGCATCCTCTTCTGGAACCCATTTTCTTTTGCTTCCTCGAGAAGCTTGAGAAGAAGCACCCGTTGGTGGAACACCTGACATATTGTTCTTAAGAAAAAAAAAACAAATTAACATTATTTACTATTTTGAATATCATGAATCAATAGGTGAACAATTTATAATATTATATCGGTAGTTCAATACTAAATTTAAATTTATAACACATCTTTGAATGAAAAGATAATTAAATTATAATTCAACAAAGTTTAGTACAATACGTAATTTTAATCAAAGACCACCAAAGTTTCATAAACTAGATACATAAAATAACATCAACAAATCAATTCAAACTCAATTTGTCCCTAAACCTAACTAATTTCTAGATGCTTGCCATTCATCGAACATTTGGTTAGCTAGTTCTATCCTCCAAGTAGCCCAAGCATCCGATGGATGAATATTTGTGATATTCGGTTCATCGTCATCCACCACATTAGTAGGTAATCCTTCTCCCACCTCCGCTTCAATGGGATCAATACTCACATGGGTTCGAATAAAATTATGGAGCAAACAACATGCAATAATAATTCTATTGTGCACCCTTACAGGATAAAACGATGGACTCCTAAGTATTCCCCATCTAAGTTTTAATAAGCCAAAGCATCTTTCAATGACATTACGTCTTTGAGGCATGTTTCATATTAAAAACTCTTGCGGAGAACTTGGTGATAACCCCGACGCCACTCGTTCGGATGATATCATTGTCCTCTAAATGGTGCAAGAAATCCTCACAATTTGTGTATCCAAGATCAACTAGATAATAACAACCTATAAAATAATTTTTTTTAAAAATGATTAATTCAGCAAACAAAGTTTGATCTTAATGAATAATTCAAGTGACTCTAAGTATACACTGTACCATGAAGAACTTTTAGTCCATGTCTTCTACTAATGGCATCTCGAAGCACCCGTCCATCGGCAATTGAACCTTCCCAACCAGGAAGAACATAAACAAACTGCATCTCAGGTGTACAAACACCTAGCATATTTGTTGCTATGTCACCTTTTCGGGTTCGATATCTAGGTTTATCAACTGTTGGCACCCTAATCTTGATGTGGGTTCCATCAAGAGCACCTAAGCAATTCTATATCACATGATATAAAACCTTGAGTTAGAATACTAATTTAAATCTAAGTCAACTAAGAGCACGTTTGGTTCGCTGTATTGGATTAGAGGTGTATTGGATTAGAGGTGTAATGGAATAGAGGTGTAATAGCAAATCAACTGTTTGGTTGAATGTAATGGAATAGAGGCGTAATAGCAATCTTGTGTTTGGTTGAATGTAATAGAGGTGTAATAGCATAATGGAAAAAACTAAAATGACTAGAATACCCTTAGCAGAAATTTGTTTAGGTAAATGATTATTGTTATTGTTATTAAATTTTAATAAGATTATTAATATCAATAATAAATAATTTAATCATATTTTAACATAATTATTATTAAATATATTTTAATTAAAATATATAATTTAATAAAATTCTTAATAATTAGCGAAATTTGTTTTGGTAAATTATTTTATTTAAATTTTAATAAGATTATTAATATCAATAGTAAATAATTTAATCATATTTAAACATAATTATTATTAAATATATTATAATTAAAATATATAATTTAATAAAATTCTTAATAATTAATATTCTTATATGAATTTACTCAAACCATAATATATGATCTTGTAAAATATAAATTAACATAATTATTATTAAATATATTATAATTAAAATATATAATTTAATAAAATTCTTAATAATTAATATTCTTATATGAATTTACTCAAACCATAATATATGATACTTGTAAAATATAAATTAACATAATTATTATTAAATATATTTTAATTAAAATATATAATTTAATAAAATTCTTAATAATTAATATTCTTATATGAATTTACTCAAACCATAATATATGATACTGTAAAATATAAATTAACATAATTATTATTAAATATATTTTAATTAAAATATATAATTTAATAAAATTCTTAATAATTAATATTCTTATATGAATTTACTCAAACCATAATATATGATCTTTGTAAAATATAAATTAACATAATTATTATTAAATATATTATAATTAAAATATATAATTTAATAAAATTCTTAATAATTAATATTCTTATATGAATTTACTCAAGCCATAATATATGATCTTGTAAAATATAAATTAACATAATTATTATTAAATATATTATAATTAAAATATATGATTTAATAAAATTTAAAATAATTATAACTAATAAATTATATTTTATGAATTTGTATAATTTAAAATAATAATTATTACATATAATTTAATAATAATATATAATTTCATAAAATTCTTGATAATAAATTTTCTTATATGAATTTATACAATTTAAAATAATTAATATTAAATATAATTTAATAGTGATATATAATTTCATAAAATTCTTAATAATAAAATGGTATTATATGAATTTACTAAAATCAATATATAACTTGAACATAATTAACTTATATTAAGAAAATGTTAGATGAAAATGAAATTGTACATTATAATCCATATGTTATATAGTTTTACAACATCAAAAGTTTGAACATTGATATTTAATGGTAAGAAAGAAATCTTGACCCATTCCAATCAGACAATGAAGGTAAACTAAAGAAAACGATCATTTGAGTTGGATGATCGTGAATTTTACTCAAAGCATCATATACCGATCGTCGGTTAAACCTTCAATTGACCATAAGGCTGAATATAAATTTGAAGCTCTCTCTTCCATATTTTGATGTTCTTCTGACTTCTGTTGAACTACCACCTCGGAGGCAATACTCTTACTGATTTGCTCGCCAACGGCCTGGATTTTGTCCCCGAACAAAGTGGCAGCCTCATTAAATGAAGAAAACACATTATCACGAGCATCAGATTTCTTCTTTCTCTTGTTTGAAGACGAGGAACCCCCTTGGTCTCTATCTCCTCACAGATTCGTACCAGAAACATCCATGTCGTCTAAAGAGACGTCAGCTTCGCAGTCATAGAATGTGTTTCTCTCTTCATTCATATCTGTAGTACGTTCATCCTCAACATTTATTTCTTCAAGAACATCAGCAGCTGTTTGAGCATCTTTCCCAGTTGCTCGATCTCTTGCATATATGGTAGTAAGCTGATCATAGTAAGGGAAAGTACGAAATCTGAATTGAGCGGCTTCTTTGTGACTCTAAAAAAATGAGGAAATCATATTAGTCATAAGTTTGGTAAAAATAATATAATAAAGACTTGAAATAATCTTACCTTTAAATAGGACTCCCAAACCGCATCTTCAGCAACAACGAGCTGTCTATGCTCGTCCCAACCAAAACCGCTATTGTTTTGGCCATTAAGCATGTCGTAGACGATTGACCACTCCCTTTTAAGTAACCTAATCCTTGATTCAATATTAGGTTTTGCCTTCAACATTACATTCGGTAAAACCGTTTGTAGCATTCTTTCCAACTCGTTCAAATAACCGGCTTTAAACCCGGTATCAGCATTAAATGTTCCAACATTGTGCAGGTCCACCATGCAGGAAACTAATGCTGCATCTTCCTCGGGAACCCATTTTCTTTTGGCTCCTCGAGAAGCTTGAGAAGAAGCATTTGATTCTGGAACACCTGACATAATGATCTTAAGAACAAAAAATATATATTTATTAATTACTGTTTTAATATCATGATTCAAAAGGTCAACACTTTATAAAATCTAAGGAATTAAGTTGAATATCATGAATCAAAAGCTCCATACCACAAAAAATTTAAAATTATAACACATGCTGAATTAGGAGAAATTATATTATAATTCAACAAGTTTAGTACAATACAAAAATCAATACAAAAGTTTCACAAAAGTTTCACAAACTAATTTCTAGATGCTTGCCATTCATCGAACATTTGGTTGGCTAGTTCCATCCTCCAAGTAGCCCAAGCATCCGATGGATGAATATTTGTGATATTCGGTTCATCGTCATCCACCACATTAATTGTAGGTAATCCTTCTCCCACCTCCGCTTCAATGGGATCACTACTCATATGGGTTCGAATAAAATTATGGAGCAAACAACATGCAATAATAATTCTATTGTGCACCCTTACAGGATAGAACGATGGACTCCTAAGTATTCCCCATCTAAGTTTTAATAAGCCAAAGCATCTTTCAATGACATTACGTGCTGAGGCATGTTTCATATTAAAAAACTCTTGCGGAGAACTTGGTCGATAACCCCGACGCCACTCGTTCAAATGATATCATTGTCCTCTAAATGGTGCAAGAAATCCTCACAATTTGTGTATCCAAGATCAACTAGATAATAACAACCTATAAAATAAGTTTCATATTAAAAATGATTAATTCAAGACACAAAGTTTGATCTTAATGAATAAATCAAAGTCCTCTAACTATACACTTTACCATGAGGAACTTTTAATCCATGTCTTCTACTAATGGCATCTCAAAGAACCCGTCCATCAGCAACTGAACCTTCCCAACCAGGAAGAACATAAACAAATTGCATCTCAGGTGTACAAACACCTAGCATATTTGTTGCTATGTCACCTTTTCGCGTCCGATATCTAGGTTTATCAACTGTTGGAACCCTAATCTTGATGTGGGTTCCATCAAGAGCACCTAAGCAATTCTATTATGACATGATATAAAACCTTGAGTTAGAATACTAATTTAAATCTAAATCAAGTTAATGTTGTTGAAGCTATATATAAAACTCAGTCTAATACCTTAAACCATTTCCACCTTGTGTCAGAAGAATCGGCTGTAATTGGCTCCGGTTTTTTAAATAACACATCTTGCAAGCGTATGACAGCATTTAAAACACTATGAAATGCTCTGCTAACAGTTTCCCCGGACCTTCTAAAGTGATGCTTGATAACCCGATTTTTCAGGTGATGGGAGATGATATGTAAAAACATTGCTACTTGCTCGTCAACAAGCATGAACCTTGTCGACTTCAATCCCCCTATCGATTCTAACATCTCACATAGTTTAAAAAAGGCAGCTCTATTCATCCTAACTTGTTCAATACAGGTCTCGTCACTAGCATATACAAGCCTCTTCACATAATCCCGTTTTGCATAAAAATCTACGGTATAGGACCTAATCCTTGGTCTATGTAATCTAAGGATGGCACCCATTCTAAATAAGAACCAAATCGCGATTCTACAGATTTCCAACCATATTGTCACAGCAACACTAATTCTTTTCGCCTCACAGTTTGTGCAATTAAAGGCGCATGAGCCATTATCGCAACAATTTAAATTTAGAACACACTATCAAAGAATTGAAGTTGCAATTACACATTATCAAATAAAAAAACAGCACAAATTTAGAACACACGAAGCAAAAAAATATATAACTTTAATCTAATTCATAGTTAATATTAAAATCTTTTCACGGCTTGTACTTCTTCCATTTAATTCAAAGGCTTCACACTCATGTATCCACAAGAAATTAACTTGGTTTTTCTTATTTGTTGTAGCTCACATTCATGTTACATGTATTAAAAGGAAATCATATTATGAATGAGACAAGCTTTATGTATAATGAAATTTAAGATCTAATAAAGCATGTTCTAAGTTTGATCATTGATTAATTTTTAATTGAAGATTAGTTTAGTTAATGTTTTCTAATTTCAAAATAAATAAAATGAAGATTGAAGATTTAGTTTAATAATGAAATCTAAGTTTTAATAAAACTTTTATAACATTTTAAATGGTAATTTCATTTTGTAAAAAATATATAACTTTAATCTCATTTATAGGTAACAAATTTATTATTAATAGTATTGTATTTACATGTACAAATATTTGTGATTTGAAGCCCATTATTTGTAGGCATAATGCTCTTTAAAAAAAATGTTACCTATTAGTAAAAACATATAACCTATTTTAAATTCAAAAAAGAACAATAATTATGCAGCAATAACCATAACCATAATTCAACAAGCTTTAATGAGCATTACAAAAATACAAACAATGTAAGTCGCTACTGAAGTCGCTAAAGAAATTAACCATAACCATATTCATTTGGGAAACACGTAAGTACTTTCTGACAATACGACCATGGAATCAGGGAAAACATACAAACAAAACCATGAATACCAATGGAAAACTAACCTGTAATGAGCAAATGGGGGACGAATGCGATGTGGAAGTGTTGGAACAAAGAACCTGTAATGCAAAAAGTGCTCGGATCAACCTTTTTTTAAAAAAAAAATAATTATGCTATAGCTAAATATAGTATATCAAATATACTAAAAATATTAACAACAAATAGTTCCCAACAAATAGTTCCCAATTGCCAAGCTTTTGGAAGCAGTGTCCTCTTTTCATTACAGTATGAGAAGCTTAAACCCTTTTTCTTATATGAATTACAAGAACGCTGGAAGCAGTCATGGCACAACCATAAAACCAACCATATTATCTAAATTCAGTACCTAACATCCTACATGTACTAAGTTGCACTCAGTTAATACATAACAAACCACTGGCCTCTAATTCCCCCACATTCATCCCCATTACCAAACAACACAATGCAGGCATATGTATCATCAACCGAGCAAAAAGATTCTAATATACTTCAAAAGTGATTTGATGCTCATAATTTCTCAATCAAACCTAAAATAAAAAGAAACAACAACAATTGATAAGCTAATTCAGCCAATGATTTGGCTAAAGAATGTAGGAGAAACTGAATTTGCTTTAGATATGCAATCATCAAACATGACCAAAATTTCTAGTTCTAGTTCATAGCATCAACAATAACATGACCAAAAAAAAGGGCATATAGACACATACATATATCATATTTGACAAAAAAACATATACTAAATCGGTGAATTAAAACAAGGTAACTTATTCTATCCATTCCGACCTTAACTAATGAAATCGAGTAGATACCATAATTTTAGAAATGTAACCCTCACAATATAAAATATGAGTAACCCGACGTAAGTGTGGGGAAAGAGAGTAGTAATATTAAACAAGCACTCATTTGTTAAAAGCAGATGTATTCTTTTCCTCTTCTTCCAACCAAACCCGCCTAACCCTCGACATACGAGACAAAGACAAGGCAAACAGATCACGAAAATATCGATACAATCTAGGCAATTTTTGGTTAAGATATCTTGAATGAAAGTTATTCATTTATAAAAGCAGATATATGTTCAACCAATGGAATAAATACAATAACATATCATTGCAAAAGTAAAAGAAAGCTTCATAAAACATGAAGGAAGGAAGCGCAATTAGAATGCATACTTGAAAGTGAAAATCTCTTTCTTTTCAGGGTCACTCTAGCAAGATCGTAGTTTCTTTTTAAACCAAATGAACAATCTAACTACAAGGTTAGCATGCAAGAGGCTACTGATATACAAGAAATTAAAAAAAAACAACGCATCATAAACAAATAAACAACAAAGCAATACTCCTACAGAATTTTCACAAATACAACAAAAGCTTCTCTTTGATTTTCATGGACTTCACCAGTTTTCACATATCTGCTTGCAGAGTGTTTGTGAATTTGACAAATTATGAACAAGATATCTACTCTCTCTGAAATTACTGAATTACTGGTTACTTTAACAAAACAAAAAAAAATTGAAATAATGTGCCATCTTTGGCTGCAAAAGAAAAGAGAAAGAAGCTTCATGAATGCAAAATTTGTCATGCGAAAATGGAAATATGATTTTTAGAAGTATATGCTTTAAACGTTTTGATGTTGGTCAGCAAAAAAATCAGGATTTATAAATTACACCGCACCAAATTTATATGAAATCACCATCAAATACCCCAATGAAATCAGCTTTAACACCAGTGCATCCATATACACAATAATCTTATAATTTCAACAGAAACTACTGAAGAGTAAAAAATATTCATAATAATGCACAAATCTTAACAATTTGATAAAAGAGTGTCGAACAAAGAATTGCCAGATTTATTTGGGTCCGAAATAAAATCACCCGATCTTGGATTAGAGGTGAATAAGCAACAATGAATAAAATCCAATAGCAATTTCAACTGAAACTACTGAAGAGTAAAGATTCATACTAATGCAATACAATTTTATAAAAGATTGTCGAACAAAGAATTGGCAGATTAATTTGGGTCCGAAATAAAACTCACCCGATCTTGGATTAGAGGTGATGACCCGAAAAACGCTTCACTCTTTTTTCAATGGATTCACTATCGTATTTCCAATTTTGTGAAAATATTGAAGAGCAGAGAGAGTTGAGATAGGGTTGGGAGGAAATGGGAGGAGACAGAGACCAAGAAACGATGAGGACGAATAATAAACAAAAACGGTGGGAGATGGAAGGAGAAATTTTGAGGACGAGAATAGGAGAGGGTCGGGTAGGGAGGGAGGGTAAAACAGAGAGCAGGGGACGGAAGGCGGACGTAATAGGTATTACAGGGATTTGGGAAGGGATTACAAAAGCAGCGAAAAAGGGGATTAGGTCGGGATTGGTTTACGCCCGTAATGCCTATTACAGCGAACCAAACGCCGGATTAGAGGCGTCATGTAATACGCGCGTATTCGGCCTGTATTGTATTAGGTAATACACTGAACCAAACGCATCCTAAATGTTGTACAAGCTATATATAAAATTCAGTCTACTACCTTAAACCATTTCCACCTTGTGTCAGAAGAATCGGCTGTAATTGGCTCCGGCTTTTTAAATAAGACATCTTGTAAGCGTATGACAGCATTTAAAACACTATGAAATGCTCTGCTTACAGTTTCCCCGGACCTTCTAAAGTGATGCTTGATAACTCAATTTTTCAGGTGATGGGAGATGATATGTAAAAACATTACTACTTGCTCATCAACAAACATGAACCTTGACGACTTCAATCCCCCTATCGATTCTAACATCTCACATAGTTTAAAAAAGGCAGTTCTATTCATCCTAACTTGTTCAATACAAGTCTCGTCACTAGCATACAAGCCTCTTCACATAATCCCGTTTTGCATAAAATCCTAAGGTATAGGACCTAATCCTTGGTCTATAAGTCTGTAGGCTAAGGCTGGCACCCATTCTAAACAAGAACCATATCGCAATTCTACAGATTTCCAACCATATTGTCAATGCAAGACCAATTCTTTTACGCCTCACACTTTGTGCAATTAAAGGCAGACGAGCCATTACTGCAACATATTAAAATTAGAACACACTATCAATGAATTGAAGTTGCAATTACACATTATCAAATAAAAATAAACAATACAAATTTAGAACACACGAAGCAAAATAGTATCTACTAAATGATATCGTTGCAACTTTAATTTCATTTCTTTATGAATCACCCAAACAATAAAGAAATTATAAAGCATGTATAATTGACCTAAAATTAATTGTTGGTGTATGTATAATTGACCTAAAATTAATTGTTGGTTTATTTTTATTTACCCTAAAATTAATTGTTGGTTTATGTATAATTGTTGGTGTATGTATAATTGACCTAAAATTAATTGTTGGTATATGTGTACTTCAAGTTTTAAAACTTGAATAACATTTAATTTCGTATAAATATATTGATTAGTTCATTAAAGCATGTTCAAAGTCCTCACATTGATTAGTTTAATAAAGCATGTTCAAAGTTTGAACATTGATTAGTTTATTTATTTATGATTAGTTTAATTAAGGTTTTTATAATTTTAAAACAAATAAAATAAAGAATGAAGATTTGATTTAATAATAAAATATTAAAGTCCTTATTTTAAGTTGATTAAAATAATTAAGGTTTTTAATTATTGAAGGAATTGCTATTTTATGATTTCACATTATTGACCACTTTGAAAACAAATTTATATATAATTTTCCTTAGAAATAGTAAAAATGGGTTCAATAAATATGAATTTGGAGACCCAAGTTTAATTAGATTTTCTTCACATGGTAGGTTCAAATGTGAAAATATTTTCTAAGCAACATTATTTTTTTGACTTTCATTCATTTAGGTCTTATTTTAATTTAGTTTTATTATATATGATTTATAGATGACATGAAAGAAGAAAAGAATAGACACGTGGTGCATTCGACCGATCGAATGGAGTATTTATTTTTAAACTCGTTAAATTCTTTGACTAAAAATAATAATCGAAAAATAATTTAAATACCAATGTAAAAAAATTAGAGACAAAAGTAAAAGAAATGAATATGGTTTGAGAGATAGTGACGTAAACCATAATAAAAAGAGAGCAATTAATCACATTCAATTAGCTTACTTTGGTCGGTGAAATGTTATATAAAGAAAAATATAATGATAATTTAGCTTTGGTAAATAGATTACAAACTTTCACCCTAAAACATCATGAAGGGCATGAAAATTAATTAAAGGAAAGGTATTTTAATGAAATTAATTACTTGCTTTTACAAGTTTTAGCAATGCTTTTACAATTTTTTGAAAGCCTATTTGAAAGCTTATTTTGAATGCTAATTGAACCTGGAATTAATTACTTGCTTATTTTAATGGCTGACTTTTTCCTTTGTATTATCATGGCCTATGTTCAAAACACATGCTCTTCAAATCCTATGCTCGTCCCAATCTATATGATTCATGACCTGTGTTTTAAATTTCTCATTTTATACATTATCACTCAATCACAACTTGGTTGACATTTAATAAAATTAAATTATTATAAGCAGTGGTCCCGCAAGTAACTCCCAAACAACATTTGATTTCCATTTTCATATTCTATTGACTAACAAATCAAGAACAAATAAAGTTCCAGTTTCATATTCTCTTGACTAACAAATCAAGAACAAGTTCCAAGAGACAATCAAAACAAGCGCCACAACAGTTTCATCTTCTACTCACTAACAAACTAAAATAACATTTTCCAAGCAGACTATCAAAACAATGTCCGAACAAACCAACAAAATCTTTATCGCCTATAAACTCTTCAAACATGAATTTGTAATGTACAAGTACTTTAACTTACCTACAAGATTGAAATCATAAGGTCTTTGATATCTATGTAACTGACCATGTGTATGTATAATTATTTTAGAAAAAATGGAATACATGAAAGACATTGAAGTACCAGTATCAGTATCTTCACACATATATCCAAAGCCAGACTACACAAATTGCATCTAATGACTTCTAGTTTCTATGATCTGCTTTTCAAAGATGAAATTCAATATTCTTAACATTATAAATTCTTTTGAACATTCGTTATCATCTAACATTTTCATCTTACCTATTTTTGCTACTTTCAGAGGACCAAATTAAAAAACGACTTAGTTCAGGCACTTAAACAAACAAACAAAAGAAGAAATCTCATTTGGTTTTGGAGATAAAAAAAGGACTCGAAAATTACAACAGAACAAACAAAAATCGAAGATTAGCAGAGAAGAGAGAACAACTTCGAACGCTAGGAACCACTTCAAAGTTATCGAAATTCGATCAAACAAACTTCATAATTTGGTTATAAAACAACCATTCATCATCAAAAAAAAATTCAAAACCGAAGGTTAGCAGAGAAGAGAGAACAATTTCAAAGGATCATCTGTTAAGCCTAATCCGACTATTGTTTTCAAAGGATTGTCGGTCCTATGCTGATGAAAAGACATACATGCATAATTTTCCCTACAATATCCATAATAACAATAATAGCAAATCAACAACATGCATTTCTTAAGCCTAACCAACAACAGAAAACACATTTCAATCGCACATGCAATACAAACAAAATAACTATGGAAAACTAACCTATTAGCAAATCGGGACACAATGAAGAAGAACATGAAAAAAGCAAAAGGGGAAACCGATTAGATAAAAACAATAGAAAAGGTTTACCTCGAAAGTTTTTGTTTTCATCTACAATAGAAAATGATATTATTCTATCGGGAAACATAGACTAACCGATGACGCAAATCGGCAGAAACTGTGAGCAAATCAGCCAAAATAGAAAAGAAAAGAATCGGGGGAGCAAATCGGCAGAAAAGGCAAGAAAATAAACTGAGACCAAATCGACAGAAAAGAAAAGCAATGAAACAAGGAAGCAAATCGGATGAAGGTGGAAAACAGAAGAGAAACAAAAGGGATCGGGAAGGGTACGCTGAACCAAACGGCGGATTAGAGAGGTATTAGGTGGGGCCCACCGATTGCCAATACACCAAATCAAACAAGCTCTTACTCTCTTATTTTTTTAAGTTCGTTAAATTGCTAACAGACGTGGCTGTTAACGAAATCACTTATTTTTTTTATCGTTTATTTTTATCCAACATAATTTTCAGGTCATATTATAATTAAAAAAAGTAACCCAAAACTACACCCTTTTTTGGGTTATTTCCATCTCCAAAATCCACTCCAACCACATCTCCGGTCGTTTCTCCGATAAAACCTCCCACGACTTCTTCAGCTCCTACGTCGACATCACCTTCGAAATCTCTTTCATCATCGCCTCCATCCTCAACTCCTGCGAGTGCCCTGATCACATCATCGCCGCCTGCAACTTCTCCGACTACTATTCCTCCATAAACCCAACCCCCGGCTGCAACTGTACCTACTTCTTCTAGCCCACCGGTTCCCTTCGGAGGGGATTAAAGCAGAACCATTTTTTCATTCAACTAGAAAACCATCCTCAAGATAAAATCCAACCAAATTCAAAGGATTACTCTTTCTCAAACTAGATTCAAATCCCTTAAACTCTACATCATTCCACCTTATTTCTAACCCCAAAAAATCAGATAAAGCAAATTCCCCCACATTTACCTACAACATCCAAATTTCGTCTAATCAAAACAATTTCAATAAAAACAACTAAAACGGTAAAAAAAAAAAACACACCGTCATTCTATTACGATAAAAAAACATAAACAAATAAAAAATCATTAAAAAATATTGGCTTGTAGATCCATCCAAGTTAAGGGAGTGAAGGAACCATCGGTCCCGAGAAGTAGATTGGAATTTGATCGGCAGAGGTGTCTCATGGTAGGGCGTTTGCCGTAAAAAATGCGAAGGATGGAATTACTACTTGAGATTTCGTTGGAGAAACAGTTGGATTTGTGGTTCGAGTGGATTTTGGAGGATAGAGAAGGTGAAATTTTTGGAGATGGTAATAAACCAAAAGAGTGTGTTTAAAAAAAGTTGTTTTTTTTTTAATATAGAAAAAAAAAACGAGTCATTGAATTATGAGCCAAGAATAAAACGATAACCGAGTATATTTTGTAATTGTTTAAAATCAATGATTTAAAAAAAAATTGTAATAGTCGAATACTCATAAAATAATTAGTAGTATAGATTAGTTTAAATTACCAGTTCGCTCCATCTAACCAGCCTTAAAATGGATAAGCCTAATAGGTATTTTTCTCATGATTTTTTAATGCCACGTGGCGATGATCGGCTTCATTAAACTTTGTGATGATGGTTTCAAAATTATGAGTAGTCAAGTTGCCACTTGGTATCATTTCACTTTGTGGGCGATTTTATTCATTTTTCTTTTACTAAAATATTAAAAAATCTTATTTACACAATAATTTCTTTTATCTGATTATGAGTTAGATAATAAGAGATCTATTTAAGTAAAAGTTAAAATTGTTAAAATATGTTCAAATGTATAGAAAATATCGAGGTTTTATCTAAATTAGTGTGGTTTTGATTAATTCTTCACGTTGATTATTTTCATGTGTCAAATTATTGTAAAAAGTTTGAATATTAAAATATGGTGTAATTATCTATATATTTCGTATATTTAAAATTTAGTCTCTTACTTTTATTTTGAGAATATAATTTTCTAATTTTGGATTTAAAATTCAAGTCCAATTGATACTATCGCTAATTTTTTATTAAATGCTCTAGTGTGACATTTTAAAATTAAAAAATTCACTTAATAGTAATGCAACAAAAAATAAAAATATTGATTATGATTCTTTCTTGAAAACACCTATTTAAAATCGATCGTCATAATGAAATATATTTTTTATTCTTCTTAATAAATATTGACATTAGCATTTTGATTGAAATAGTTAACAATATTAACTATTTAGACCGACTAATGATATTATAAAAGTGAGGGTCTATATTATGTTAAAAATAAAGTATATAAATTAAATATTAAGTTTTGACATAGTTTAAGGGTCAAATGTGAAATTTAACCATTATCTTATAATAAAAAAGATATGCAAATATAAAAGAAATAGGAAACCACGTGTTAGTCTCTAAGATTTAGAGTATTCAAATTATATATAAACATATAATGTTTTAATTAAAAAGCTAATGATATTAATTATTTGGATTAATTAAAAACATTATAAAATTATAAAATTAAATATGTTAAAATTCAAGTATATAGATTAAATCTTAAACTTATGCATATTAGAACTAAGGTTCAAAATTTAATCATTTTAATATAATGAAAAATATAAAGCATAGATGGGTGATTGAATCGTCACGTCCACTTTATTTTGTGTCAAAGTAAGATCCAGTGTAAATATATATAGATGGTTATAAATGTGATTATTTTTAATTTACAATAATTACAAAATATATAACATTTATAAATAAATAAAGGAGTTTGCAATGCACATTTTGATTTTCATGTTCTGTTGGGTTCATTTGGTTCAATAGAATTGGTCCAATTGTTTGAAAAAGATTCAAGGCCTATCTACTTGAATTCTAGTTAAAATAAAACACGTTAATAACTTATATTTTTATCGGGATAATTATTGTAAATCATAAATGATAAGAATGTCTAAAGTTTAAACTCCTTAGAACTCTTATATTGTAGAAAATACTAATATCAACCATTTGTGTAATTCAATATGTACCATTAGATCTCAAGGAGCTCAACTATAAATATAGCTTTCCCTCTTCATTTGTAATGACTTAATTCTTGAGTTAAAGAATATAGTTGAGAGTATTTACTCAAACACTTGGTGTGCATTGCTTTATCGTGGCTTTTTAGTTCTTTTGTTGTTCATTTGCTTTTGAGTTTACTTTCGCTTTATTTCGATGCCTTAAAGAATTTCCGGGAGAATTCTCATCTTTTGATAGTTAGGCTGACTTAGGCGGATTTGAAACAATAAAATTGCTTAAGACCGTGCGATTTGCCAGACTTAAGTTCTAACCTCGTGACAGTTGATATATGAGCTAAGGTTCAAAGGTGTCAGTTGAGATTACAAAAGGAGTAGACGAGTAGGTTAAGCCTAATGAGACCCATGATGGGGGCAAGAAAGCTAGAAAATCGAGGGATATGTTGTTAGCTTTAGATAGAAGAGTTGCCAAACTTAAAACTTCATGGGTGATGTGAGGGAGACCCTTGAGGAACTTGAGAGATGCACCATAAAGCTAGAATTGAGGCAAGATCAGCTCAAGGGGCAAGTGGCAGAGGCCTTCGGTGTTAATATGGATGCAATGCAAGGGGTCCTTAATACCATTGTGGGTGAGCTGATTGAGAAGGATGATATTCTCGAGGCCATCATGACGACCTTGACTGAACAGAAGGGGGAGCTGGCTATCTGTAAAGCTACTTTGGGTAATGGGATGTTAGCAATGGCACCTAAGCTTAAGGTAGATGTCCCTAAATCAAAAGAGTTTAACGGGATAAAGCTCGTAAAGGATGTGAACAACTTCTTGTGGAGAATAGAGCAATACTTTCCTGCCAAAGGCATTGTGGATGATGATACTAAGGTAAATATTGTTACTATGTATTTTATTGATGTTGCTCTGTTATAGTGGCGTTGTATGTCCACGGATGAGAAATGAGGTGGATTACAGGATTGAGTTTATGCCCAATTCTGAGCTGCCGACTAGGGCCCTATATTGAATGTCTCTGCCAGAGTTAGAAGAGTTGTGGAAATAGTTGAAGGAGATATCAGACATTAGGTTCATTAGACAATCTAAAGCCCCACACAATACATTGGTTTTGTTTCAAAGAAAGCATGATGGGCCATTGAGATAATGCATTAACTATCGAGCATTGAACAAGATCATTGTGAAGAACAGGTAACCAATTCTACTTATTGTAGATTTGTTTGATTAGCTTGGTAGCGCAAGGTGGTTTACCAAGTTGGATTTGCCATTAAGGTACCATTAAGCCAAAGTAGCCGAAGGGACAAGCCAAAAACAACTTGTCTAATGCATTATGTGTTGGAAAAAATCCAGTTCGAAAACGATTTTCTTGCATAGTGAAAAATTAAAAATTTGAAAATCAATCCGACTTGTAATATTTATAGTAATAAACTTTACCCAAAATCGCGTCTGTGTTTTTGGCAAAACGAATCCTTGTCGTTCCTAGCTTTCAAATGAACAACCTTCTTCACTATTCTTGTACCATGAACTGCTTTGAGTATAAGCTCGAATGAATTTGAGTCAAATACAAAACCAAAAATTATTTACTTTACTTTCAGTGGGAAGACAAAAATATCTCTATAATAGAAACCAGAAGAATTATTATTCCGTAAAATAGAATTTACCTAGAAATAAGTTCTCACTATTTTCGGGCAGAATAACAATATCTCAAAGTTGAGTAAAACTTATTGTGTATTTAGCCCTACTGGTGCCATCTATTTATAGGGAGAAGTGAAATCTTTGTTGAATTATTAGAAGTCTATTGAAATAGAAAAAGACCTTTTTAGTTGAATTAGGAGAGAGAAGGACTAATAGGGTGTGCTTCCCCTCATATGTATTATGATAGAGATTTGAGCCTCTCTTGTCTTGGGTCCAATTATATGTGTTTCTTGAACTTTTAACGCAACACTTTATAATTTAATCTGACTCAATATATGTTTTTCTATTTCTCAAAAAAAAAACATAATAAATTAATTTAAATAAAAAAAATAATTTCCCAATTAAATAATTATTTCAAACCGATTCTAATTACGTTAAAATCATGGAAACTTTACATAAAAGAATCTATGAAAAATATCTTTAATTTTTCTACATTCAACGGATTCACTATGACCAATTAATTAAATTTCATTTTGAATTTCAATTAATTAATTAATTAATAATTCAAAAACCATAAATTAATCATCATGTCGTTTCCATACATAGTGATAAAACCATATTTATTTGTGAATGTTTCTCATTTCTCTAACTTTATCATTTCTATTCATTTGATTCAACATGTAATTCATTTCTAGTTTCAACGAGTTAGCGGAGGGACTAATTGGACATGTGTAATTAGGGTTTAAATGATTTATAATTAAGTTCAAGCTTTCCACCTATTAATTATACACTCATTTAGTCATGAAGTCATTCCACTATAGTATCGTGATTGAGCTCTCCCTAATGGCATACCATTATGAAAGCTACTCGACCAGTGCTCGTCCAATTACCTTGTCATAAATGTGTTACCCTCATAGGATATTGTTAGCTCTAGTTTTTCAAGTATTTTGATATAACAAAAAGTATATTAAAAATTCCTTACTTAAATTTGCAAAATTTTTTTATAAGTCCTTAAAATTATTTTCAAACTGTTGGACAAAATAAACTTTTAAAAAGCTTTGAATACACTTGATTTTTAATGAGTTTTTGAAGTCTGAATAACTTCTATCGATACTTAGGTGAATAACTTCCATTGATACTTAGGTGGACAAGTATCAGTAGAACTCAAGATGGAAAGACATTGAAAAGACTATAAAATTCTACTAGTAGAACCGGGAGTTCTACCGATACAACTCTGGGTTCTATCAACACAACCCGACTTCTATCGGTAGAACGCACTCCAGTGTGCAAGGTAGTTTTGGCTTGGGATCTCTACTTATACAACCAGAGTTTTACCGATACCTTGAGAACTTCTACCAAAACAAGTCAAGGCAGTAGCCAAAGTTCAGCCTCCCCTGCACTTCTACCAATACTTTGTTGGGTTCTACCAATACCAGTTGAAACCCTCAGAGTTATACTAGTACAATGGGACCTCTACCAATACAAAAAGCCCAACAGTCATATTTTGGAAGGACTTCCACTGATACAAGTCTCTTTTTATCAATACAATGAAGTTGCAGACTGCATTTAATACTAGTTTTTATGGTTGCAACGACTCTATTTTGTTTCTAACGGCTACAAACATCCATAAGGTTGTTAGAGGACTTAAATACAATGTCAATGCTCCTTATTAATATATAGAAACAAGTGCCTAAATTCTAAGAACTAAAATTTTCAATCTTTCTCAATCTTTTACTAAATATTTCTTGTACACATTTGTGGGTTAAGTCTTCTATCATTATTTGTGTGAGAGTGCTTAATTGTTGATTATCTACCTTTTAGAGGTATCATCTTATTTATAATTATTTTCTCTCATTTGTGAGGTGTCACTTAAGGTTTTGGGTAGAAACTCAAAACATTAAGGGGAAGTGGTTTTATCTTGCCTTTGACAAAATAAGAATTTGTAAGGTTAAACCTTGTCCTTAAAGGTTTAAATCTAATGGATTTGAGAAATCCTTAGTTGAGGAAAGTCAAAATAGTGGAGGTAGACAATTGTGGTTGAACCACTATAAATACTTGAGTCATTTTATTTTTGCTATTTCTCAAAAATAGTTTAATACACTAATTCACCCCCTCTTAGTGTATTTTGATGTCAATAATTGGTATTAGAGCTAGAACTCTAGAGACAGTTTTACCACCAAGAGAGAAGATCTTTAAGATATTCAATATGGAAGCCACAAGTTAAGAAACTTGCTTCATGAAATTGAAGCACCATATTGGGAGAAGGGCATTCCACCATGAGGCCTCTTTTATTCAATGGCACCAAATACTCATATTGGAGAATAAGAATGAAACTATTCATCTAAGCTAACGACTATGAAGTTTGGAGGATAATTACAAATGGGTCATCTCTTCCAATAAATAGGGTCAAAGATGTTATTGTCCCAAAGGAAGAGAGTGAATGAGATGATAATGATATCAAGAAGGTGCAATTAAATGTAAAAGCTATGCATACTCTATTTTATGCTCTTAGTCCAAGTGAGTAAAATAGAGTCTCCTTATGTGACAATGCAAAAGAAATATGGGACAAGCTTGAAGTCACCCATGAAGGGACAAGTAGAGTTAAAGAGTCCAAAATAACTCTTCTCACCCTTGATTATGAGTTGTTTAAGGCAAAATCAGAAGAAGGAATCAATGATATGTCTGATCGCTTCACTAACATCATCAATGGTTTTAAAGCCATTGGGAATATCTATCCAAACAAGGAGATGGTGAAGAACATGTTGAGTAGTCTCCCAAAGTTTTGGGAACCTAAAGTGACGACAATAGAAGAATCAAAGGATCTCAACTTACTCTCACTTGATGAGCTCATCAGTTTCTTGTTGACATATGAAATGAAGATCAACCACAATGCACAAGAAATCAAAGAAGCTCCAAAGAAAGTGAGAGTTACCTTCAAATCAACAACTTGTGAGAAGGATGAAGGCTTTAGTATTGATAAAGAGGAGGAGGAGATGGCTACATTTGCAAAGAAATTCAAAAAATTCATGAAGTTCAACAAAGCCAAAAGATTTCTAAGAAGAGACATCATCAAGGGTGAACCAAGCAAGAAGGAAAATGACTTAATCATTTGCTATGAGTGTAAAAAGCTGGGTCACATTAAATTTGATTGCCTACAATTGAATAAGAAAATGGCATTAAAACAAAATAAGAAAGCCATAATGACAACTTGGAGCAATAGCGATTCATCTGATAGTGAAGAAGACAATGAAGTTGTCAACCTATATCTTATGGCTATTAAAGAACCAAAGGTAATCCTAAAATCTAGTGAATTAAATGAATATACATTTAAAGAATTACAAGATGCATTTGATGAATTAGCTATAGATTTTGAGACTATGAACTCCAAATATAAGAAATTGATTTCAAAATTAAAGGAGGAAAATAAGTCTCTAATCATAGCTAAAGAGGAGATAGAAAAGAAATTTAATGATTTGCAAGCTCAAATTGATTATTTTACTTTAAAGAATAAGAACTTACATAATTCATTTTCTATGTTTCATATGGGGCAACAAAAACTAAATGATATGCTTGAATCACAAAGAGCCTTCTTTGATAAGAGTCGCTTAGATTTTGTAAATTTACAAAGAGAAAACAAATTTAAAAATTTCTTTGAGAAACTAAGCTATATTTATGATGCCTCACTCTTATGCGCACATTTTCACAAAAAAGGGTATGATAGGCAAGTATGTTTTTTAAGGAAGCTCACATTTAGGAGCAAACTCACTAAGAGTGTGTAGATTCTAAAAGAATTAAACACATATCAAAATGAGGATGCTTTAAAGAAGTGGATTCCTAAGGGGAAAAAAATTGTTAAGACTAATGCTAATAGACCCAAGAAAGTTTGGGTAGCAAAATCCAAAGTTTAACTTTGTGTTTGTAGGAGGAAGAGTATTACTTCAAAGCAAGTAAATCTAAGAAAACTCATGGTACGTTGATAGTGGATGCTCTAGACACATGATCGGTGACAAAAGCCATTTCATGGAACTAACGCCAAAAAATGGAGGAGAAGTTACATTTGGTGATAACTCCAAAGGGCTTATTGAAGGTATTAGTTCTATAGGTATAAATTCTTCCACTCTCATTTAAAATATGCTTTATGTCAATGGTATTAAGCATAACCTCCTTAGCATTAGTCAACTTTGTGACAATGTATTCAAAGTAATATTTGAGTCTAATGGGTGTAAAGTTGTAGATATTGTAAATAATATGATTCTTTTTGTAGGACATAGGGTAGGTAATATTTTTATGGTGTACCTTGATGACATATCTTCTTCTAATATTTGCTTTATGGCTAATAATTAAAATATATGTTGGCTATGGCATAGAAGATTAGGACATGCAAGCATGTGTTATTTCAAAGCTTATTTTTAAATGAACTTGGTATTGGCATGCCTAACTTTCCTATTGAGTTTGATAAAGTATGTGATGCATGTGCTAAAGGTAAACATAAGAGAACATATTTTAAATATAAAAATATAGTTTCTACATCTAAAGTAGTCCAACTCATTTATATTGACCTTTTTAAACCTACTAGAACTATGAGTTTAGGAGGTAAACAATATGTATTTGTTATTGTTGATGACTATTCTAGAAATACATGAGTTTTCTTTTTGTTTTCAAAAGATGAAGCTTTAGAGGGATTTATTACTTTTTGTAAAATGATTCAAAACCAAGTGGGATATTCAATTTCAAGTGTAAAAAGTGATCATGGAAAAGAATTTGAAAACCTTGGTTTTGATAATTTTTGTAATGAACATGGTATTAGTCACAATTTTTTGGCACCTAAAATCCTTCAACAAAATGGAGTTGTTGAGAGGAAAAATAGGACCTTAGAGGAAATGGCTAGAACCTTGTTATGTGAAAATAACCAGCCAAGATATTTTTGGGCAAAACCATAAACACTTCTTACTATATTATAAATAGAGCTATGGTTAGGCCTATTTTGAAGAAAACTCCTTATGAACTTTTAAAGGAAGAAAGCCTAACATAATCCACTTTCATCCTTTTGGTTGTAAATGTTTTGTTTTGAATAATGAAAAATAAAATTTAGAAAAATTTGATGCCAAAAGTGATGAAGGTATTTCTCTCCGATATTCCACAAATTCTAAAGCTTTTAGAATTTTTAACAAGAGAACCCTTGTTGTAGAAGAATCTATACATGTTATTTTTTTTATAAATCTAACTTTCATTCTAGAAAAGAATCTATTGATTTTAACGATGTAGAAATATATCAAGTTGAGCAAAATCAAGCATCACATGAAGATCAAAGCATAAGTGAGTTGCTTCAATAACTCAAAATTGATGAACTGCAAGAACCAACTCACGTTCAAAGAGAATCTAGCCACCCAAGAGAGCTTTCATATGTTAAGGATGGACTCATAATTGGTGATCCATCTAAATGGGTAATTACTAGATCTTTAATTAGAAATACTTGTAATTATGTTGCTTTCATTTCTTGCATAAAATTTAAAAACATTGATGTTGCTTTAAATGATGAATTTTTTATAATGGCTATACAAGAAGAATTAAATCAATTTGAAAGAAATAAATTATGGAATTTAGTTGATAGACCTAATAATCATCCAACAATGAGAACTAAATGGGTCTTTAAAAATAAACTTGATGAAAATGGTAACATTGTTAGAAACAAGGCTAGATTAGTTGCCAAAGGATATAACCAAGAGGAAAGTATAGACAATGATGAAAGTTATGCACCGGTAGCTAGGTTAGAAGTCATTAGGATGTTATTAGCTTTTGTATGTTCAAACAATTTCAAACTTTTTCAAATGGATGTCAAAAGTGCATTTTTAAATGGTTTCATAAATGAAGAAGTATATGTTGAAGAACCTCCCGGTTTTGAAAATCAAAATTTTCCAAATCATGTTTTCAAATTGTCCAAAGCTCTATATGGTTTGAAGCAATCTCCTAGAGCTTGGTATGAAAGGCTTTCCAAATTTGTAATTGAAAATGACTTTAGAAGAAGCAAAGTCGACACCACCTTGTTCATAAAAACTAAAGACAAAGACATTCTAGTAGTACAAATTTATGTTTATGATATTATATTTGGTACTACTAATGAACTTCTTTATCAAAAATTTTCTAAGATTATGTAAGGTGAATTTGAGGTAAGCATCATAGGTGAGCTCAACTTCTTTTTGGGACTCCAAATCAAGCAAACTAAAAATGAAATCTTCGTCAATCAAGCTAAATACATAAAAGAAATTCTCAAGAAGTTTAAAATGGAGGACTTGAAGCCTCAATCAACCCTAATGAGAATTTCAACAAAACTTGATAAAGATGAAGAAGATAAATGTGTTGACATTAAACTTTATAGGTCTATGATAGGGTCATTGCTTTGTCTTACCGCAAGTAGACCAGATAAATGTTTAGTGTTTGTTAATGCTCTAGATTTTAATCATCTCTTAAGGAGTCACATTTACAAGTCATTAAGAGAATATTTAGGTACCTTAAGGACACTCCAAATCTAGGACTTTGGTATCTCAAAGATTCATCATTTAGTTTACATGTTTACTCCGATGCGAATTTTCGAAGATGCAAGTTAGATAGAAAAAACACTTCCAGAACATGTCAATTCTTAGAAATCATGCTTTTTTCTTGGTTATCTAAGAAACAAAATAGTGTAGCTTTGTCTACAACCAAAGCGAAATATGTTGTCGTAGGTAGCTATTGTAACAACCCCATTTTGACCCTATTTAGGACGGTGGTTTTGGGACCACGAATCCGAGGCAGAAAAATATTGAAATATTATTATCTTTGTTTATACCATGTGAATTTATATCCATGAAATTTTCGTGTTTTAATTTTTGTCATTTGAACGTCGATTTAATAAAAAGGGCTTTACTGCATAAAATGTAAAAGTGACGTTCTATTTGTTAAAGTACTAATTAGCTATGGTTTGTTAATTGTTAAGTCCTTAAAAGGAAATTAGGCTACTATATATGTTAATGGGCGGTAATGGCATGCATTATGTGGTTTTCTTATTAAATTACCAAGGTTAAAGTTGTAAAATGCATATTATTATGTATTATAATAAAACATAAATTAAAAATCCATGCATTAGTGCTTATCTTTAGCCGAATATAGAAAAGAAAAAGCAAAAAAAGAACAACAACAAGGTTCGACCACTTCTAGGTCTAATTAAGATCAAGAAAAGAAGAAATCAGAATTGGATCGGGGGAATCTAAAGTTGTGGAATAGTCGTCCCGGTTCATCCGTCTTCGTCCGAGGTAAGTATATAGGCAAATAAACGTTGTTAATTTTGATTATATGTAAACTTAATATGCTGATATGAATTTTATGAGATTATAATTGTGATAGCCTAATATGATTATGCATAGAAATAATATGTTCAAATTTGATTCGACCGAATTACGAAGTCTGAAAGTCTTGTACGAACCAAAGGAATTTCGATAAGTGTTTTCAAGTAAGACCCTATGTGGGACAGTGTCAATTGATTTGTAATTGCGAATAAGACCCTGTGTGGGACAGTGGCATCGCTATGTGAATACATGTAAGACCACGTGTGGGACGTTGGCATTGTTCGATAAATGCGATTATTCAAGCACTCTATTTAATTCTGAATGGTTCAATGGGCAATGATAAGTGTAATCGAATATGTTAAACGAGCTAAAATGATCAGGTATGTGATAGTGGTTTACTTAATTGGTAATAAGGTAAATTGCTTTCTTAATATGTGATAAAAATTATTCATGATGCTATTGAAAATGTATGTGTTTATGAGAAGTATATTGACCTTATGATATGTATAAATATGTGAGATTAAGTTTGATTAATGAGTATAGGTACATGAAGGCATTTGTATATTCAGATATATATATATATATATATATATGATAATATGATTTTGATAATTTGATGATAAATTGATAAAGTATATAGGTATATTGGACAAGTTAAAGTTTACATATGAATGAAATATGTGGGTTATGAAACTATAAGCTTGAATTTATATATGTTTAAAATAGTATAAATTGGTTTGGTTAATTAAATTCTTTATGTTATTGAGATGTTTTTTTGCTTATGACTTACTAAGCTATGGTAGCTTACTGTGTGTATATTGTTTGCCTATGTTTTATAGATTTTGGAAGCTAGTTACAGGCTCGGGGATCATCAGTGAAGTCTATCACACTATCGACTATTTTCGGTATTTTATAAGTTTGAACTTGAATGTATGGCATGTATAGGTTAGCTTATGTTTTGATAAGTTTGGTATTGTATATATGAGCCATGAGAAAATGGCTAAAGATGATGATTAAGTATATAATTTTGAGCATGGTATATATATGTGTGATGAGCTTGGTATACTATGATAATGGTTGTGCGAATTTGATCATGGTTTAAGCTTGCTTTGATAGTAATGCGCATTTATTTGTATAAGTGATACTTGGATTATGCTTGATGTTGTGAATCTTAGGTGATAAGATTGGGTAAATAGGTAATATTGTTGGATGTATTATAGATGTAATAATAGTTAAATTGGGTTCATAAGAGGTAAGTATAAGTGATGATTTTGATTTAATTGATGTGCGGAAATGGTGATTAAAATACGAAATCATTTGTTTAGTTTATGTTAATGATCATTATGGTTGTAATTGGTATGTGTGGTTTATACTATGAATCAGGAATTTGAATATGGAATTTTGGTTAAATGAATTTGGTTTGTCATGGTATAATCACTTTGGTAAATTGAATTGGAAATAACCAGTAATTTTACAGATGTATGTTCGGCTAGGATAAATAATTTATGCGTGATGGTTATGAGCTATTTGTAATTCGACATATGTACTTATGAGTTTGATAAATGGTTTGTTAGTTGGTTTGTTTTTAGCATGGTAAAATAAAATGTAAGTTGATTGAAACGTAGTATTTGGGTATAAAATTTAATAGTGGTTATGCTTGATTTTGGTATTGGTTTATAGGAGGAAATGATAAAAATTTTGGTTATAGGTTTAATTATGTATTAGTTGAATATGAGATCATTGAATTATGAGATCATTGAATTAATCTTGTATATGACCTTGTTATATATTTCATGATAGGTAATATTATCATGTATGGATTCGATTTTGGTTAGTTAAAGTGTTAGTCAAAATGGTTGTTATGTATTATGCATATATGTATATTTGTGATGAGTTAATGATATAGGCAAATTATGTTTGATATATAGGTTTAGTTCTTTGAAATGTTTTGACTTGTTAAATGTTTGAATTAAGTTGATAGTGGACATTGTTAAAGCATAAATATTAAATACACTTGCATTTGGCTCAAGCTTTGGAAAATGATCAAATGAATAGTAACATGTCAATTATTGATAATGAGTAGTTTGAGTGCATGCTTATATTCGGTCAAATAGTATGACATTATGGTGATGTGTTGTTTTGATATTTATTTACATGTAATGTTTTTATTTAGTGTTATTATTTACGCAAGCAAGTTAATGAAATTGGTAATTATGTTTTGAGGTATTATAATTATACAGTGAGTAATGCTAGTTAATAGACCATGTTTCCATGAATCTTTGCCACATATACTATTAATCAATAAGTTTTGATACATGCTATTTTAGATAGTGATAAATGCATGATTATAATGTATATAAAAATTTTATAAGGTGATTAGTTAAATGTATGAAAGTTGTGTATTGTTCAGTAATGCCTCGTAATCCCATTCTGGCAACGGATACAGGTTAAGGGTGTTACAACTGTTGTGCTCAAATTCTTTAAATGAAGCAATAATTAGTTGACTATGGAATTGATATGGATTACATTCCTACAAGGTATGATAACACTAGTGCTATTTGCTTAACCTAAAATCTCATCCAACACTCTAGAGCAAAGCACATAGAGATAAGACACCATTTCATTAGAGATCATGTACAAAGAGATGGCATAGTTCTAGAGTTTGTAGATACTTTGCATCAACTAGTCGATATTTTTACAAAGCCTTTAGATAATGAGAGATTTTGGATAATTAGGGTAGAGTTAAGAATAATGAACATGCCTTCATAAGCTTCTTTTATCTTTTATAATCTTTTTGACGTTCTTGGACACTTGTGTTATTTTATGCATGCTTTGTGTACATTACTTGATTATACTTGTAAACTTGTAATTCCTTATTTCTCTTTATTCTTGCATGTTTGAAATGTTGTTAATATGTGATATAATTAAGTTAGATAGTATTTTAAATCATAGATCAAAATTTGAGTATGTTAGTAAATTTATTTTCCACCTTTTGATTGCCTCTAAGCATGTTTTTACTTGATTTTCTTGTAGATATTTGTTTAAACATGGTATTATATGATTTTACATATGTTATCTATTTGTTTTGTACCTTTTCCATGTATTTTTATTTATTTTCTAATTAGTTATTTCAGTAGTACATAAGCATGTATCAGTAGAATTGTGCTTAAAAGGTATTTCTAGGTTTGTATTCATGAGATATCGGTAGAAGTAAACTTCTATCGAAACATGTCGACTTCTACCAGTAGAAGTGGACAAGTATCGGTAGATGTGGGCATATATATACCCCAGCAATAATTTTTTACAGTACCGTCTTCTTTCTAAAACCCCACCCCCAATTTTTGGTTCCCACCTCTCCAACACCCTACATTCCACCGTTTTTCCTCAAATTTTTTACTTAATATTGTCTCCCATGTGCCTTCCACTTTGTTTTCAACAAGATTTCCACCAAAAGTCTCCATATTTTCCTCATTTCCCACGTTTCTAAGGTAATCCCTAAAAGATCATTTTTTTTAATTTTTTTATTTCAAAATCATACTAGTTTTAGAATATAAATTTTTTTATAAAAATATTGCTTTAAACTAAACATATATAAATTATATATATACATATTTTTGTTACATTACATATATATAATTCATCACATGCATTAATTTTTTTTTTCAAAATTGCATCTGCTGCTATTGGGGATATAAATTGTTCATATTACTATTTTTTCTGCAGGTACACTTTTTAAATCGACCCATTAACCCTTAATCTAGTCATCCTTTAGATAAAATGCCTCTTCTTACATCTCATAAGCGTCCCGCACCTAAACGCACTAGAGGTAAATCCTCTTCCAGTCCTTTAAATCACCCTTTGATAAGGAAGAATGCCCATGTTGTGGAAATTCCACCCAGAAGGTAATGGGTTACCCCTACAACACGTCGTTGTACAATGCTCAAGGCTTTAGGTTGAGTAGTAGGCGTAACTTTTACTTTATTATGATCCCAAACAATGGATTCAATAAGTTCTTGCCAATAACCACGTCCACTGAATAGACACGTTAAACTAAAAACCCATACAAAATGAGCACCTAAGAAAAGAAGGTCATATGTAGATAATAAAGAACCATAAGACTGAATTACCTGGGATGCTTGTCCCCATAACAAATCGTGTAGCCACCCATTAATAGTAATAGAAATCTACGCAAAATTTCCTCCTATGATATGAGTTACCGCCCCTTGATCACTTATAGTACCCCAAATATCTGACTACATTTTCCAACTAAAATGGAATATTACTACCGAAATTGAATTGTAATGTTTCAAGGACAGAGATGCCCTTGAAAAATTTAACACCTATTTTGCAACCCGTGCGGTTCAAATCTCTCGTCCCATTGATCTAAACTGTTTAGTAAATACCTTTCAATTCAAATACCTCAACCAACTCCACGATTGGGGTTCGCTCAAATGTCTTCAAATTAAGGGTCCTTGTTATGAAAACCTTGTTCAGGCGTTTTACTCCAACGCCAAACTTAAACGCGACTCAAACACCCACCTAGTTCAATCTATTACTTTTCCATCATGGGCCAAGAGATTACTATCTCGATCGAAACCCTCTCTATTTAGCCTTCTATCACTAATGAGGGTGATGATCATCATACCGACTCATACAATACTTCCTTAACTAGGCCCAATGATTATGTAAACAACGACATAGACCTTCATGATCGTATCCTCCATCTTATATTCACATAGATCATTACCCCAACCAATAAACATTCTGCCTTTCGCCACACCAATTATTGGATGTGGCATTGTTTGAGAACCAACCATCCCCTCAACTTAGCCTCTATTATTTTTCTAAACCTTCTCGAGATTGTTAGGTTACCGATGTCTAGCAACAAAACCTTACATTATGGTACGTTCCTCTCTCATTATTTTGTACCCTTAGAATAAACGTGAGTGTAGACCCTCGATCATTCCATAAACTCCTTTATCGATATCTCGATCGTGCATAGTTGCAATTGGAAGCTTGATGATGAGGGAAATTGGGTTTGTAACTTCGATTAGCAATCCTCGGTGGCTCAAGCATTGACGATTCCACCAGTTGCATCACCAACATTTGATACTCTTAGGTCTCCGCATGAGGCTTATCTAGCTCTCCTCGCTTCGCGGTCCCCGCGCGCAGTACGTTTACTCGAGACATCAATGGGCTGTCATTGCAAGTCGATGCATGGTTTAATGCATTGACTGCCCATTTCGAAGATCACTGCAATCAATTAGACGAGCGCATCAGTGAGTTGGCCTCGTGGTTTCCCCCACCATCAAACGACTAGTACTTCACTTCTTGGTTGATTTTTATATGCTTTTTGGTTGGATTATATAACTATTTTGGGTTTGTTTGGTTGTCTTTATTTGGATATTTGGGCTATTTATATTGGTTGTATATTTGGTTGCTTTGGGATGTTTTTATTTTTATTACCTTTGGATGCTTTTGTTTCAAATGTACTGCTATTGGTTTTTTTTTTTGTATGCTTCATTTTTCTTTTGTTTCTATTTTGTATTCTTATGTCTCCATATATTTAAGTATTGTGCACTTATTTCCCTAGTTTTTCAAACTCGCATTCTTTTCATATTACAAAAAGGGGAGAAAATACGAAATTTGCATAGTATAATTTTAACTTAATCTTAAAGCCAAATTCTTTAAGTTGGAAATTTAAATGAAATGACGTCTAAAATATTTTTTTCAAAAGGAACTTATTTTGAAAATAATGTTTAAGATAAGGAGTTAGCACATTTTTGAAATGTTTTTGTTATATCAAAAGGAGGATATTGTTAACTCTAGTTTTTCAAGTATTTTGATATAACAAAAAGCATATTAAAATTCCTACTTAAATTTGCAAAAATTGTTTGTAAGTCCTTAAATTTATTCTCAAAGTGTTGGACAAAATAAAATTTTAAAAAGTCTTGAATTAACTTAATTTTTAACGAGTTTTTGAGGTCTGAATAACTCCTATCGATACTTAGGTGGACAAGTATCGGTAGACCTAGGAGTTCTACCGATACAACTTTGGGTTCTACAGATACAACCCGGACTTCTATCGGTAGAACGCACTCCAGTGTGCAAGGTAGTTTTGGCCTGGGATCTCTATCGATACAAACAGAGTTTTACTGATACCTTGATAACTTCTACTGAAACAAGTCAAGGAAGTAGCCAAAGTTCAGCCTCCCCTGCACTTCTACCAATACTTTGCTGGGTTCTACCAATACAAGTTGAAACCCTTAGAGTTTTACCGGTACAAAGGGACCTCTAACGATACAACGAGCCCAATGGTCATATTTTGGAAGGACTTCTACCAATACAAGTCCCGTTCTATCAATACAACGAAGCTCTAGACTGCATTTAATGCTAGTTTTTATAGCTGCAACGACTCTATTTTGTTTCTAACGGCTACAAATGTCCACAAGGTTGTTAGATGACTTAAATACAAGGTTAAGGCTCCTCATTAATATATAGAAACAAATGCCTAAATTCCAAGAACTAAAATTTTCAATCTTTCTCAATCTTTTACTAAATATTTATTGTACAAAATTGTAGGTTAAGTCTTCTATCATTCTTTCAAGTTTTGTAACTTTGTGTGAGAGTGCTTAATTATTGATTATATACCATTTAAAGGTATCATCTTATTCATCATTATTTTCTCTCATTTGTAAAGTGTTACTTAAGGTTTTGGGTAAAAGCCCAAAACATTAAAGGAAGTGGTTCTATCTTACCTTTGAAAATAGAGGCATTTGTAAGGTTAAACATTGTCCTTAAAGGTTAAAATCTAGTGGATTTGGGAAATCCTTAGTTGAGGAAAGCTAAGGTAGTAGAGGTAGGAAATTGTGGCCAAACCACTATAAATACTTGAGTCGTTTTATTTTTTCCATTTCTTGAAAATGTTTTAATACACCAATTCACCCCCTCTTGGTGTATTTCGATCTCAAAAAATATTCTTAATCTCTTTAGGATAAATTCGCTCTCCCAATATGATCTTATTTTATCTCATGGTAATCATTACATCTTTCTTCATGAAAATTCAATTACTATCAAATAGTAATTAAGTCATTCATCATAAAGACGAACGACTTGTGGTCATATTTACTTTTCATCTACCATGTAATATTAATGAGAGAATATCATTTACCCATGTCTTGGGTTATGAATTCCACTATTGTGAATGAAGCTACATACTGCAGCAGCCATACCCAATACACCAGCTTTTGGTTCTTTATTTATTCGAACTCATACTTTTACTTACATCAAAGTATACGAGTCACGCATACATAATCCATCATCCACCATCCACTCAAGAATAAGGTATGTCAGACTATGAACGTCATAAGTGAAAAAATTCATAAATAAATTCATAACTAAATTCAACATCTATTTTGTTTGGGTCTAGTCCGATGTACTCTTAGTCTAGTTAGTCACATCTATGTTTCTATCTTTTAAGGTCATCTGCTCTGATGCACAAGACAAATCATCTCCCCAATTGGACTTCATAGATGACATATTAGTTTTTCAATCGGTTTGTTCATTTCTAATTAAACTAAGGACATATTTAAGTTCGTCTACTAATATAAGCTATCTTTCCATATTATGATTCGATTACATGATATCGCTTAGTATTAGTTAAACATTAGAAAACCAGTGAGCTAACATTTGCCTATATTTTGTTTTGCATGCAAAAAGCACATGAGGAAATTATACAAAGAATACTAAAGTAATCAATGAATAATTTTATTAATCCAATCTGTTCGAAAAAATTACAAGTGTACATAGATGAAAATAGTACACTTAGGGAACCATATCTAACTTTATGTCATTTGGACTAACTAAAGCTCCAACAACGTTTTGCACTTTGATGAATAAAGTACTTCAAACATTTGAGGGAAATGTTTCAAACCTTGCGAGAAAATGAACTTTATGTCAAGGAGGAAAAATGCTCGTTTGCTCAACACGAGGTGCCATTACTAGGCTACATTGTGGAAGTTGGTGGAATTCGAATGGATGGGGGGAAAATTTGGGCTATTGCTGATTGAAAGCCACCAACCAATGAAATAGAGTTACATTCTTTCCTTGGGTTGGCAAATTATTATCGACACTTTAGTGAAGGCTACTCCAAAATTACCACACATTTGAAAAATATATTGAAGAAGGGTATAGTATGGATTGGGACGAACAATGTTAGAAAGCCTTTGATTAAGTGAAACAAGTAATGACCAAAAAGTCTGTGCTTGCCTTGCCAAATTATACTAAATCGTATGATGTGCATACAAATGCATCAGACTATCCAATTGGGGGAGTACTTATGCAAGATGGACATTTGATAGCTTTAGAGAGTCGAAAGCTTAATGATACTAAGCGACAATATACAATTCAAGAGAAAGAAATGACCACAGTGGTAAATTGTGTGCATGCATGGAGACACTGTTTGTTGGGTTCTAGGTTCTTGGTATTTACGGATAATGTTGCAAATAATTATTTTCTAACTCAAAAAAAGTTATCTCCTAAGTCGGGGTGTTCAATCGATTAACCAATCGATTAATCAACCCAAACTAGCATTAACTGAATTACCCAACCCTTTTAAACCCTTAACCATTAACCAAACTAAACTTTTTCAGTTAATTCGATCAGCTAATCAAAATATATATATTTATTTTTGTTTAAAACAAGTATAAAACACATAAAAAAATAACCGAATTAACTAAATTAACCTAATTAACTGAATTAACCAAATTAAAGTATTGAATCACTACATAATTAAAAACACTACATAAGTCTTGAAATAACACATAATTAAAATGTAAGTCTTTAATATTCTCCATTTGTATCCATTTCTTCTCTCCAAAAGATCTTCATTTGCATTATACCTACAAAAAATATGTGCAAAAAATGAGCATATAATAGAAATATATGCATTTAAAAAATCAAATAATATAAACAAAAGAATAGATTGTAAGTTAACAAGAATAAGATAGTAAATACCCTTCAACTCACAAAAGCTTATGAATTTAGGGTAGGTTCGATGCAGTCCAAGAAAAGTCTAAATATTGAATTGATTAAATAAATTAATGTAAGAGTGATATGGTAAAAAAATTGAAACTATTAAAATAAAACAATAAATATACAATTTTCAATCTTATCAATCTCTTGGATTTGTTCTTCAATATTTTTGATGTCTTCTTGTGATCATGATTTTCAAATCCAATCTTGAGTAAAAAACTCCTAAATTGATCAAGCACATGCCTCACGGTGCTAACTGTGGACTTTGAAGCAACCGTAGAAACCGGTATAGCTAACACATCTCTGGCCATCTTTGAAAGAGTGGGAAATCTAGGACTATTCACTTTCCACCACAATAAAATATCAAAATCTTTAACAAAATCCTCATTAGCCTTAGCTAGATATTTATCCAATTTAGATGTTTTATCCTCACCACTATTTTCCAACTCACACTTTTTATACAAAGCTTGCATATGCCTTTTCATTTTTTTGTTGTGGTTCACTGAGAGAAACATGTGCTGGCACACTCGATTGGCTACAAGTATTATGAAGTGGAGGTTTATACTCATCAAACAATTCATACAAAGCTTCCTTCAATTTTTGCATCATTTCATAAGATTTTTTAGAATTAGACATTTCACTAAGTGCAAATTCAAGATACTTTAATTTTTGTCTAGGATCTAAAACACAAGCAACAAACATAAGCAAATTCATCTTATCAATATCACCCCAATACTTATAATACTTATCTTTCATCTTCATGGCCATAATACTGAAATCAACATCAATATTTGACTGAGCATCTCATAAAAGAATATCAATTTCAGAAAGCTCGTCAAAAAAATTATTAGACATGACATATGAAGTGCCAAATATACGCAAAATGACTTTATAAAAGTGTTCCAAGAAATCCCTCAAGTTTCTAACACTAGTCGAATCATCCACACTAAGCCAACCCTCTCCCCTTTCAAGTTCAACCCTAAAGTTTGTATCTTGCTCCTCAAATCTCTCAAAAGCTTTCTTAAAGTTCTGAGTAGAGTCCAACATTAAGTAGGTCGAGTTCCACCTAGTACAAACATTAAGACACAACATCTTCTTGCACTCTATCTTTTCCATCACAACACACTCCTTAAACTTTTGTAATTCAAGTAGAGATTGCCTCACATATCTAATACCCCCTAACGCGTTCAATAGATTTATTCGTTTCCTTTAAGCCTTCAACAGCAATCAAATTCACAATGTGTGTCAGACATCTCATGTGAAAATATTTACCATTTTGAACTAAACCCCCTCGATGGTTAAATTTCTTTCTCAAATAACCAATAGCAACATCATTTGAACTTGCATTATCAAAAGTAACAGTAAACAACTTATCAATCCCCCAATTCAATAAGCATTTCTCAATCACCATCCTAATGGACTCACCTTTATGACTAGAAACTAGACAAAAGTTTAAAATCTTTTTATTCAATTTCTAATCATTATCAATAAAGTGAACAGTGATACAAAAATAATTAACTCTTTGCAAAGAAGTCTACATGTCAGTAATTAAGCAAACTCTAGAATAAGAACTTCTTAAAAGTTGTTTTTATCTTAAAGCCTTCACTTCCAACAAACTTGAAAGGTAATTCATCAATCACAATCATTTGTGCTAAACTTTTCCTACATGTTTCTTGATCAAATCTCCAAGTTGACAGATGCCCCCCTTCAACTCCCTTTCTAGGTAAAACTAGTTGTCATTGGCTAGTGTCAACAACATTACTAGGATTTTTCTTACATGAATCGATATGATATTTCAATGACCTCGTACCATTTTTTTTTCATATCACAACAAAATTCCTTTTCACAATAATTACATTTAGTCTTACTTGCACCTTCACTATTAATAATCTTAGTGAAGTGAGACCAAACTTCTGACCTTTGAGGAGTGGCTTTTCTTTTCCTAGTAGTCCCCTTTGTTTGGTTTGAAGCTTCACCTGCCGAATTTCCAGAATCTATCGAAGTAGGAGGTGTAACACTACCCTCAAAAGATGTTGGTTCGGTGGACATTCTACAAGAAAAAAATTATATAATAGATTAAAATACATTTATAATATTAAAATAAATGCAAAGTTGAATGAGCAAAACAAAATCGCCGGCATAATTAGGTCAACATTTGAATAATTTAACCTAAAAATATTTAACATTCTGCTATTTGGAATTTTGGCCATTGATCATTAATTAATTTTGTTAACTTTACAAATTTTAGAATCACAAAACCTAATAATCGATCACCCCATATTTAGATATTTAGAGAGAAAAATAATATCAACCATTGTTTAGACTTAAACTAGAAGCCCTAGCACTCAAATTAAAGGCATTTTGATATCATAATAATTAACAAAAAAAAAGAAGAAGATAGGGAATAGATTTTTATGGAAGAATATGGAAGCAGCAACATCTAGGTAGTAATATTTTTTATCTTGTTTTTAACTGATTTAATGACAAAGAAAAAAAGGGTCCAAACAAACATATGGGGCTAGCTTGTCCAACTACAAACAATCCTACCACAATACCTACATTAAATGCACATAATTAATTTACTCTTACCTTTCCCAAACTTATACATCTTCAATAAAATCAATGTTTACTTTTTATCATTTTTATTCTTTTCCATTTAAAATTCACTTTTGATATTTTAATGATTTAAAGTAGTAGTAAGACAAATGGCACAACTGAACAAAATGTTCAAACTTCTTATATCATTATATTAACTTAGATGCTTGATTATTAATTCCCAAATTGATATGGGATAATGCGGTTGGATTATAATTTCTGTCAGACATTACTTTATGTATACAATACATAAAGAATCTAAAATTATCTCTTCTCTTTACAAAAAGAAGCTAGCCTTGCAACTCCCCCAATAGCTAGAAATAAGCATATCCCAGAGAAAATAAATTTACTCATCTTTAGTGTCTAAGCCAAATAATGTAATATACATTCCAAAGAAAAGGTAACATTTGGGATTGATTCTCTTCACTACTTATTTAGGGTTTGGTCCCCCTCACAAAGAAATACTACGAGTATGAGGGGTGGAAAAATTGAATCTCAACTCTACAATTTCATTTCTCTCATAATATTATTGGTTTTTTTTCTTACATTAGCATGCACCATTTACCATTAGTATTGAAACATATATTATCCACTTCTTAGTTAAATATGTAGGTGGCTGGTACTAAACAACCATGGATTTGTCACTACTCGAATCTTAGTAACAAAGCCCCAAAGAAAATACTTTTAACAAAACACACCTGAAAAATCCAAAGTGAGTGTTAATGGTGGTGAGTGAAGTCCAAATCGAAGGTGCGTCACTGCGATGGCCAATGGCAGATGAACGTCGAACAATGATGGTGACTTGGTGGACGTCAGATGGTTCATTGAGGTGACTGGCACTGGTAGTAGATATTTTAGGAGATTTCAAATTAGAGATTTTGAATTTTGAGGGTTAAGGATTTCTCATTTCTATGCGTGATTTTTAGTTTTGGTTTTAGGATTTTTATTTTTATTTATTAAATTATTAAATTATTTTTAGTTTTTAGGATTAGGTTAGGTTGGGTTTATATATATATTGAATTAGATTTATATTGGGTAGGACTTAGAAGTGTTGGGGGTGGGTCGGTGGTTAGGGCTTGGATTTGGGTAGGCAGTAGGCTCATATTTATATATTATAATCTTATTTATTGATTTCAATCAATTCAGTTAATTAATTAGTTTCGAATTGAATTAACCGTTAATCGAATCTCTAAAAAATTATTAATCGACCCCCAACCGAAATAATTCGGTTAATCGACCAATTAACCAAATTAATTTGGTTCACTCGGTTAAATTAGTTTTACCCAAAATTTTCACACCCTTACTCCTAATTAGACTTGTTGGTAGGTTTTCTTGGTATAATTTAATTTCAGCATGGAGTAAAAGTCAGGGAAAGCTAACACAATGGTTATTGCATTAAGCTGAGAGGTAGAATTTATAGCAATTAGTCATCCTGATAGTTCTCTTTTGGAGCAAATTAGAGAGGGTTTGTCCTATGATTCCACAGCCAAAACGTTGTTCGAGGTTGCCAAAGAGGGGAAAATGAGGCGGTTTTTTCTTGAGGGAGATTTGTTGTACACTCAGGGGCATCGTCTTTATGTGCTTCAGTATAGGAATTTACGCAAGGAAATCATGAAAGAGTGTTATGATTCGAGATTGGTTGGCTATTCAGGTATGCACCGTACATTGGCTCTTTTGAAAGACTATTATTATTGGCCTCACATAGGTGATGATGTTGAGACCTATGTGAATACTTGTTTTGTGTGCCAACAAGATAAGGTAGAGTTGAAAACTTAGATTGGTTTAAATCTGACGGGTTTGTGAGTATTATTGTTACGGTTGATAGATTTTCCAAGTATGGAACCTTTATTCCAATAACCAAAGAGTACCCTGCCGAGGAGGTGGTTCACTTGTTCCTTAGACATGAGGTGAAATATTGGGGAGTGCCATAGTCTATTATTAGTAATCGAGGTTGGTGGATTACGACCGATTCTGAATAGAGTTGTTCATTTTGATGGGGTCACACTTGAACTTTTCCACTAGCATGCATCCGCACAGTGATGGGTAAAATAAGAGAGTAAATGCTTTATTGAATACATATTTTTGACACTATGTGAATGTCACATAAAGGGACTAGCCAAAGTTGTTGGATGTGACCCAATTTTCTTATAACTTACAGTGTAGTTGGGCCACGAATCAAAGTCTATTCGAGATAGTGATGAGGCAAAACCATTCACACCCAACGTTGTTGCAACTCATTATGTAAGATTGAATCTAGTAGCTTATCGATTTGCTAAAGATTAGCAAGAGTAGAATGACATAGGCAAAGCTTGCCCACACAAGGCAAGTAAGTACAACAAGAAGTGGGCTATTTAGAACTCGGGAATATGTTGTTTCAAGTTGGTGACTTAGTCCTTGCTAAATTACACTTAATTTTACACCACAGTGGCTTGCACAAAGGGCTTGTGTAACAGTATGTAGGGCCTTTTAGAGTTCTGAAGAGGGTAAGCAAAATGGCTCACAAACTAGAGTTGCGAGCAAAACTCAATGTTCATCTAGTGTTCTATTTTGTTTGCTTAAGTCTTTTCATTAGGATCAGGAGGATCCAAATCGAGACAAGTATGAATGAGTGCCAATGGGGGTAAAGGTCTTTTATGATCGTGATGGTGAATGCATCATGATAGACCAAGTGATTGGACGAAAATACTACAGGCCGAAGAACGAGTACCTTATTCGATAGAAGAGACTTTCTGATAGTAAGGCTAGTTGAGAACCTGCTGAGTCTTTATGGTAGTTCCAAGAAAAGATAGACCAGTTCCATTTTAAGGATGAGACGAGGGCGTCGCAAGAACAAGTGGGAGAGAATGTCACGGGCCACGCAAAGGAGCCCACAACTGATGGACACATTTTAGACCCTTCATATTCCCTTGAGGTCATTTGGTTCGACAGGAATAGCCCATTGCTTAAAAGAAACTTAAGGCCCATCTACTTGGATCCTGGTTTAAATGAAACACCCGAGTAACTTGTATTTTTACTAGGATAATTATTGTAAATCCTAAATGATAAGAACGTATAGACTTTAAATCTCTTAGGACTCTCATCTTGTAGATAAGCACTAATCTCAATCATTGATGTAATTCAATCTGTATCGTTGGATTTTGGGGAGTTCAATTATAAATAGAGTCATCCCTTTTCATTTGTAGTGACTTCATTCTTGAGTTAAAGAATATATTTGAGAGCATTTACTCAAACACTTAATGTGCATTGCTTTCTTGTGGCTTTTCAGTTCTTTTGTTACTCCTTCGCTTTTGAGTTTGCTTCCACTTTATTTCGGCGCCTTAAAGAATTTTCAGGAGAATTCTCATCTTTCAGAAGTTAGGCTGAATTAGGCTGATTTGAAACAAAGAAATCACCTAAGGCCACGCGATTTGGCAAACTTAAGTTCCAACCCTCTGGCATGTGCATGTGGAAACCACATATTTAAAATACGGATATGTGTTTAAAAATAACATACAATAAACAATGAAACATATGGTTCGGAACTAATTAATCATAATAACATATGAAATATGTACGATATTGAAATAAAAAAAAATAGATTAAATTATGTTAAAATTTATTTTTTAAAGTTTATTTAAGAATTATTATTGGTGTAGTGGTAAACAATTTGTTTATAAATCCATTAAACATGTGTTCAATCACTAGACAAATTAAATTTGATTCTTTTATTTAAAACTATATAAAATTTTGGAAAGACAAAAACCATCAAAATAATAATAGTAGTCATTTAATAAAAGGTCATATTAGTCATTTTGTAATTGGGTTGGTACCGGTTTACCTTTAACACCAATTCAATCAGCAATTTTATTCATAGTATAGATACGTAAATTTGGTGAGAGAACATTTTATATTAAAACTTATTTAAAAAATTATTTAGGAATTATTAATGATGTAGTGATAAAGACTTTGTTTATAAATCCATTAAGCAAAATCAATTCTTAGACATGATAATTTTACTTCTTCTATTGAAAAACTATATAATAGCATAAAAGACAAAAAATTAAAATAATAGTAATCATTTAACAAAAGTCTATATTTATCATTTCTTAAATGAATTTATATCTAATTAATTCCTGATATCAATTAAGTGAAAAATTTTATTAATAATATATAAAAAATTATATTACCAACTAAGGATAATGAGGTAGGAGTAACAAATAAATTGTATGAGCATTCCTATAAAATACGGAATTAGCCCAATCAATCAAAAACGATGAATAATTAAATCTTAAGCTATCATGCACTCAATATAAAAGATATATTTGAGTTATGTACTTACAAGATGAATTGTATTCTTTCCTAAAGTTCACCATTATCCTTCATTCGACTTAAGCATTAAAAATTATCTCGAAATATAAGCTTTGATGACCCATACTTCATGCTTTTTCCTGAATGCGCTCTTTAATCCATTTCTGTAAACACAAATTAACTTAACGCTGATGGCAAAACTGTAAATTGATGAAGGGAAGACGAAGGGCATAAATATCATCATGGAGTCGGTATAACGAAATCATCATAAAAATTAAAATGAAAGGAAAAAGCGGGTGGGGACAGATAATCATGCCGTGTGCGTGTATCGAAGAACCCCAATTGGGTTAAAAATTAGATAAATCACCTTAGTAATTCTCTAATATTTTAATTATTTAATTATAAAAAAATTATTAAATAATCATTTTTTAATTCCAATTATTTAAAATTTCCTCATTTGGTTACCAATCATTAAATTTAATAATGAAAAGATAATTTGATAGTTTTTAAATTAGCGAATAACAATTTTAATTCTTAATATTTATACATTGTGTCAATTTAAATTTGATTTTACAAAATCAACCCTTAATATTTACATGGTATACTTTATTTATTTTTCAATTTTCTTTTATTTGTGACATAAATTTAATTTTAAAATAATGAAAAAGATAAAATTATCATATTGAATTTTTGGGTGTTTTCGTTTATGATATATTTTCAATCGATTTAGTTGATATATTTGTTTTGTCTTTTTAGGTGAAAGGTCACAAAGAAAAATAAAATTGAAAAAAAATCAAATTACACAATGTGTAAACATTGGACTAAATTAGCCTAATATGCCAATTTTTTAATTAGGCTTTTAAGTAATTTTTTTGAATTTAGGGAAATAGGCCGATTTTGGAGAGAGAAACAGGAAGCGCGTTGTGCTTTCCATTTCTCTCTCCTAGGGTTAAGGTTTTTAATATTTTTAGGTTTAGGGTTTTAATATTATTAGGGTTTAGGATTTTTAAATATTTTTGTAGTTTTTTGGTTTAGGGTTTTTTAAAAGGGTTTAGGGGTTTCAACTGAAATCGGGGAATTTCAAAGGTAGTTTTGAGGAGTCAGGGATGATATAACGCACCTCATAACACGTGCATTTCATGTGTCGTGGCGAGATAGGACTATCACCTCAAAAACCTAGTTTGGCGAAATTAGGTTTTAAGGTGATTGTGCTTGATAAGATCTGGAGTTGAAGTCTAAATGGAGGTCCCAGTCGACGGCTGTGATGCGGTCACAAGTTCGAGTATAACTGGGGGCTGGTTGACTGTCGTTATGCAGTCACAAGTTCAAGCTTTTTGGATACCCCGCAACTGATACCTTATATATATCATACATAAGATTAAGGTCATAATCATAACGAAAAACAAAGGGATTTTTAATGTAATCAACGTAATTTTTTCTCTATTTCCACATAGCCAGTATATTTAACCTTTCATTCTTATCCAAAGGTTGATACCAGGTGGACACAAGAGGACTCTCAGGGAGAAAGCAGATGTTTTAATGAAAGTAGAAGTCAAACTCGGGCCGACGCGACAACAGTTGTAGTTATTAATGGGTTGTTTAATAACGAAAACCAGTGTCAATTTGAAAGGAGCATCACCTTTACTCCATCGAAACAACCGCTCTTGGCCTAAGAGTTCTCCTACATCCACGACAGTGTCGGCCTTTAGATAAAAAGAAAGGTTAAAGGTATCGACTGTCTGGAAATGGAGAAAAAAATTATGCCAATTAGAGTGGGAAGGCCCACAGTTTTTCCCTATTATTATGCCCTTAAACTTTCATATGTTATTTACAGGCAACATTTTCGGCTATTCAAAAAGTTTGAGCTCATGGTTACGTCACGAGCGTTAACTGACTCCCTCGTTATACCTTGATCCATGTCTGTATAACGATTGTCCATTGAGACCTCCATGTATACTACCACCCGTGATCGTTCAAAGTAAAATCACCTAAAAACTTGACTTCCTTAGTATAAGCTTCGGAGGTAATGGTCCCATCTCGGTATGATATATGAAATGTGTACGACTCGGAGCGATATCGCATCACTAGCGACTCAATAATACCTTGAACATCAACTAAAAATTTTTAATGACATAAATTTTTAACATTGAGAAATGTTTTGTATAAGAAGGATGGGTAGGCTGTGGGAGAAGATTTTTGAAGGATGATGAAGTATAGAGTGGAAGACCCCTTCTGATGATGATGTTGAGGCGATCATCGTTACCTTTTTCGACGAAGTTGCCTACTTCTCGCCTCTACCGATAGCAGATATGGCTTGCCGACGAGCCTGAACCACGACAAGTACTCCAAACAGATCGTTGTGTCTGCTAAGAAAAATGATTCACGGATAGGTAAGAAATCAATCATACGATCCCAAGCCTCAATATACTCATTATGCACCTTTCGCCAATCCTTGTAATTTTTCCCACACATGTCCACATTGTGCAACTCCTTTAAGGTTTGTGGTGGCGGTGAAATTTTTTGCCTCCACCTAAACTGCCGCATCACCTAGTTCAGTTCTTGTATTTCCATCGTCGTGTACCCTATCAACGGCACCTCCGCATCCCATATCCTCCGATTGTCCAACACTTCGAATGGATACAAAATATGATGTCGGTGTCAGTGTCGACGTATGGCATCCATTCAAACTGAAATGAGCAATTGTAGATTTCATTATGTATGAATTTTTATTTTACAAATCATTGCATGATTAATATAGGTTTGAAAAAATAAGTAATAAACTTCGCCTTCCAAGTGTATATCTAACAACAGCCTAATGTCTTCCAACTCCTGGGGTAGTCCCACGTAAATCGACCCATGGTTCCACCTGTAAAAGTGATATGTTAGTTCAAAATATGATAAATAAAAATATTTACCGTACAAACTACGTATATATTAATAAATGATTTTTACCTTGCCACTAACGGAAACATGTACGGGTCGTTCACTCGGGGACGTAGAAATGGTAGCCACCACCAAGCTTACGACTGCAACAAGAGTAGGCAACCACCGATGGACATCTTATTCGATTTCGTGGCCTAACACAAATCTCGGTTTAACGTGGCTAACACGATTGATCCCTAACTTAGTTTTTCTCATTCTTTGAAGTCTACTAGGTGTAGTTGCCACCTTATGTGTACCAAATTTCGAGTTTTATCGGGTATTAAAATGTCCCCAATTAACTTAAGGATGAATGCTTGGGTGTATTGTTCTTTGACGACCTCGGTCGCATCCACGGGAGACTTATCGAATTTTTTTGCAACCAATTCATCAATATCCGACCACTATCAAACTTTTTCGGGACCTTTCCTAATAATGCCACGCAGAGATCCTCTTTACCTGGAACGATCACTACTCTTGTGACGACCGACCCATCTATCGGCAGACTAAGTTGTAACGCCAAATCCTCTAGTGTGATTGTACACTCGCTGCATGAAAAATGAAAAGTGTGTGTCTTGGGCCTCCATCTTTCCACCAACGCGCTGATGGGTCTAAGATCAAGTTTGATGCCGCATACGAGACACATGCAAAAATCCCGCCTCTTGCAAGTAACCACGAATGGTGGGGATTGGAGGCTTTGTGAAATTATGTATGAACGCCTCCAAAACGCGATCGTCCGCCTATTTATAAAAACAAAAAATATTTTAATTTATAGAAAAACGTTTTAAATTTAACTTGATCAAAAATAAAAAAAATTAAATTTTTGTCTTACCATTACTGCTTGAGCGGTGGAAATGTGCTTGTCATCGAAACAAATTAAAGATGTTGTCATTCGTGAAAACTTAATCTGAACGAATCAAATTTAGAATAATTAAAAATATATATTTTAAAACGAGAATATCGAAAATTTTTGAACAAAAACTTGAGAAAATTGAGAGAGTTAGGAGATTAGAAAGAATTGAGAGAATATGATGTGAGTGAAAAAAATTATTTTGAAGGTATTTTCAGGTAAAATTTTTTTGACTGTTAGCCCTTTTAAAATTTTTTACTGTTGCAAGGGCAACGGTCATATGAACGTTGAGGGAAAGTACGCCCAATTGGATGCGCTTTCCGTTTCTCTTTCAAAAAATGACCTATTTCTCTAAATTTAAAAAAAAAAGGCTTAAAAGCCTAATTAAAAAAATAATTGGCATATTTGCCTAATTTGCCCTAAACATTGAAGGTTAATTTTTTTTAGAATCAATATTAAATTGACCTAATATATAAATTTTGAGAGTTAAAGTTGCTATTATACCAATTTTAAAAGCTACTATGTCATATTTTCGTCACCATTTAACGCTCGTAAGAAAAAGAAAAAAATCAAATAATTAATAATTATTTTGTAACTTTTCATAATTGAATGGTAAAAAATTACTTCTAATTGAGTGAGTATAATTACAAGAGAGAAAAGTAATTAAATCATTATAAATAAAATGAATAAAACTTATATCATGAATGATTAAGCACCAACATTTATATGTACCCAAAAGACCAACATTTATAAATATAATTATAACGTATAAAAACTTAAATAATAAGTCTAGAATTTTATTAAATAACAAGTACTTTTGTTTAATTGGTATAAATATATAATGATTATAAAATTCTTAGTTATGATTGCAAGCAGGAGTGAGGTAAAGTTGGATAGATGTGGTTTTTGGTTGAATTCAAAATAAGTTTATTAATTATAAAATCTTAAATACTATTGTAATCCAATTTAAATGAATTTTATTTCTAATTTAACTTTTTTTTTGTTTTTTGAATTAAAAATACAACCTAAAGTGGAAAAGAAGGTAAGATAAGGTGGTAGAGTAAAAAGAAAAGAAACGAAAAAAAGGGGGATGATTACAATGAGAAAAAAGCGTGCGGGTGAGAATAATTACAAGCAATTATGGGTTAATGGGCCAAAGCGGGTATTAGATGACTCGCTTAACTCACAACAGAATGAAAGCTAGTTAGATAATAAAGCAGCATTTTCAATGGCATCAAATAGGCATTGAGAGAAGAATTGAAAGGACAAAAGGAAATTTCATTTTTAGTTGTGGTTGTGAAGGGGCTATTGGTGGGCATGGAAGGGCTGGCCATGCTCGGGCAGCTAATCGGTCAGCTTCAAGATCTTTTGCAACTTCACGGCTCTCCTCCGCCGCCTCCTCCTCCGTCTCATTTTCGCCTTCTTCATCCGCATCTTCACCCCGACGACTACCACCGCAGGTCTCTCTTCAGAATTAGATAGATCTCTTCAATTCCTTCTTGTTCTCTTACCTCGCATTCTCGCTTTCCTTTCAAATGTTTTTCCCCCTTCTCTGCTTCCATCATTTTTTGCTTCTGTTTTATTTTTATAAAAACAATGTGATTCAGTCGTAGGTTTTCTTTTATTCATATAATTTTTCCAATGTTATTTTCTTTCTTGCATTACTTGTTGAGGTTTTTTAGTACTTGGTTCTTATGCCACTGTTGTTTTTTCCTATCAAATTTTCTTTCTTTTTTTTCGAGGGCTTCGGCATGTTAATGCCATTAGAATTTTTTTGGGTATTCGTTTCTACCTATGTTTTACTTTTTTTTTTTTGCAAAAAGAATGAGTTTTAGTGTATACCATTTTTCAGTTCTTTCCTTGTATTCCAATCATGTAGACTTTTTTTACTACTTTTTGCTTTGCTTTTTCTTTTCCCCTTTTCCAGTTTTCAGGTTTTTTTGTTCCCTCTTTTTTGTTAGGGGCTGATTACATTATGTCATGGTTAACTTTGAACTTGTTGACCGCTGTGTTTTTTGGTAAAATGATACTTGAATGTTTCTTCTTGGTTGTGGTTAACATGTGATTATAGTTTCACTGTGTATATGATCTCAAACCTCGCTTAAACCAATGTTTCTTATTATATACCATAGACTAATCAGCTCTTTTTTAATTTTCTTTTTCCTTGCTACATATGAAGAAAAAAGAGAAAGCTAATCTACTAGTAATTCAACTAATCCGGAGGCAGGGGGTTTTAAGTAACACATAGTTGTTGGTCTTTATTTGTTTCGAGGTCTCCTTTAAAACTTCGGGTTTAACTAATGAATGTTGAGTGGGCTGCTACCTTGGTTCGTTCATAATGCTCGGTTTGTCCATATGTCACAGTAGGCGTCTCTCTTTCTCAATATTCCTTCAATACCCATGCTTTATGCAAAGCCATTCTTTGCAATGTAACCAAGCACATAGTGGAAAATTTCTTTTAACAGTGAATGTTGGCATCTATTTTCCATGTAGTTCAGTTATTATTGATGGAGGCGGTTTGTGAAGTTAGACGATTCCAAGGTTCATATATCATCTTTTATAAGTTAATCCTGAAGCACCGATGTATATAGGCGTCTTGTGTCCATTCTAAAGTTCATTTTGAGGTTCTTTTCTAATGGAAAAGGTTTGGTGGTCAAGATGTATCTTGCCTAGGTGCATTTTGAGTTTCCTTTCTAATGAACATGTTAGGTAAAACCATAAGGAAAATTGTAATATACGTTTTTTATGAAGATGTTGAGATGAATTTATCTTGTTTGGAAACGTAATTTATGTCATGTCCAGAGCATGCACAGCTTTGGCATGATGGTTTTGCTCGGGCTTAGCTTTATTTTGATCGATAAATGGCCATAAAGATGTCAACCTGCAAAAGCCTGCAGATAAGGCCTTGACTTAAATAAGGTTTGATGATTGAAGTTCAAAGGTGATGTGAATGTTGAAGTCCAAATGGATTGCTAGTTACTTGCACAATCGCCTACTAAATTTGGTTATAATCTCTAGCTTTTGTCTCTTGCAATGAGGCACTCTCCTTTCCTTCCCTCTATAGCTGGCTTGACCCTCGACTCCACTACTGGAGAGGAGTCTTGTGTCCCTTGTGCTATACAGGTTAACTATGGAACATGTTGCTTCACAGACACAAGGCTTCTTTACTACCTTTTATATTATGATGTTCTGAGAAGTTTCTATCATAGTTTGTATTCATTTTTCACCCCAAGAAGTTCTCTAGGATTCTTTGGTTCTCTTATCAATGTACCCATTGCTGGGTGCACGGGTATTTTTTGATGTGTAAACTTATATAAGAGGGAAGATTGGTAATTGAGTACATTGCTGCATCTATTGATTTTGATCAATAAGATGGTGAGGAAAGTTGTTAAACTCTCTCTTCGCGCCTGCACAAATTGAACAGATCTTATAACTCGAAATATTTACCATATTTCTTGTGATGGGATGAATGGTGGAATTGCTATTGCTTTAAACATGTTTGAGCTTAATGATCTTAAATTTATTGTAGCTGGTAATTATTTAGCATATTTCAAATAGACAGTAGGAACGGGATTACTTATGTTAGCTTCCATGCAGGTGGTGTTTGCACAATATAGATGATACTCCTGCAGACGATTACTACAGTCTTGTAATGGCTGCTGGGAAATCTGGAAGTTGTAAGATGTTGGAACCTTTCGAGCCTCCAGGTCCTCCACCAAGCAAGAAATCACGAAAGGGACGGAACCAAGAGAAATTACATGGAAGTACTGCTATACCTGAGGCCGAGGTTATGGAACAAGATATTTGGAAAGAATTCCCTGAAGACCTTCTTGAAGCTGTCATTGCAAGACTTCCCATAGCCTCATTCTTCCGCTTTCGCTCAGTTTGCCGTAAATGGAATTCCTTGTTGGAGTCGCAAAGTTTCTCTCAGCGTTGTGCTGAAATCCCGCAAGGCAATACCTGGTTCTATGCTTTTACTCATGACAATGTGAACTCCGGAACCATGTATTATGACCCTTCCATGAGGAAATGGCACCATCCTGCATATAGGCCAACAAAAATGATTGCTTTGCCAGTTGCATCTGCAGGTGGTCTAGTTTGCTTTCTTGATATTGGTCATAGGAAATTCTATGTCTGCAACCCTTTGACTCGGTCATTTAAAGAGTTGCCAACTGGGTCAGTTAAAGTGTGGTCGCGAATTGCTGTAGGAATGACTCTGAATGGAAACTCAACCACTGGAGGCTACAAGGTCATGTGGGTGGGACGTGATGGAGAGTATGAAGTTTATGACTCAGTGAAGAATTCATGGAGTCGGCCAGGAAGCATGCCCTCAAACATTAAGGTGCCACTATCACTTAACTTTCTGTCTCAAGCTGTTTCTGTTGATAACACACTTTGCTTCATGCGGTCGGACCCTGAAGGGATTGTGTCCTACAACATGGATACCGGGGTATGCAAACAATTTATTATTCCAGCCCCATTACATCTGAGTGACCACTCGCTTGCAGAGTGTAAGGGCAGGATCATGCTCGTTGGATTGCTGACCAAAAATGCTGCCACTTGTGCCTGTATATGGGAGCTGCAGAAGATGACGCTCTTGTGGAAGGAGGTTGACAGAATGCCAAACGTATGGTGCTTAGAGTTTTACGGGAAGCACGTACGAATGACTTGCTCGGGCAACGAAGGTTTGCTCATGTTGCAAATGAGATCGAGACAAATGAACCGATTAGTTACATACAATGTGATGAGCAGGGAGTGGCTTAAAGTTCCTGGATCTGTTGTACCACGGGGTAGAAAGCAACAGCGGGTAGCATGTTGCATTGCCTTTAACCCCTGCTTGACTGCTACTGCTTGATTTCCAACCCTTTATGTTTCAAGGAAACTATTTCCTATTTTAATGTTTCCCGATTATCTTCGATTGCTGCTAACAAGTCCCACCTAAGGCCGGATTTTCTTTTTGGTTGCATGGAAATTGGAATGGGCTTTTTCTTTATTTTCTTCTTTTCGTTTGGACATGTGGGTGAATAACACGCTTGGTTCTTAATGAGGCGTGTGAAACTTCTGCTGTCTTGTTGCATTGAGATAATAGTGACAGGTAAATTGAGCGGTTAAGCTTCCTCTTTTAATAGATTCATTACACTAAACAGGAAATTCTCTACTCAGTGCTAAATTTGATGAATGAGGTTCATATAGAAGCTAAATCTAGCGGGATTGAATGTGAGAAAGCTCGAATAAATAAAAATCTTTACGCATCATCTGCTGAAGCTGTTGGTATAACCATTCAAATATCAAGTTACTCGGGTAACTCGGTTCAACCACTAATATATCAGTTTTTAGTCCATCTCATTGCATAAATGAAAAAAGTAGCAGACAAAGCACAATGACCAGACAAAGAAAGGGGAGGTCTTATTCAAATTCCGAACATTTCACAACTTAAGCATATCTCTAGTAAATATATCATCAGTTTCCCTACAAAACTAACAGAAAAGAAAAGCCCAATGCAAGACCAGTCTCCTCGCAATTCCTTAACACCATAAGTGCAGACTTATGCCATACCTCCGCTGGTCGCTGTCCTGATAATCTGGAAGAGAGCTGTTACGGTGAATGTAAACGAAGTTGATCAGTAAATCATGACAGACAGGACATGCAGAAAATCTTGACTCTAAATTGTAATTATAGATATTTTAATTTAAGCAAATATCCTTGAAGATTACAATGAAATTAACTGAACACCAAGAAAAGCTAAACATATTACACTTTCCAACGAAGAAATCAGACAAATTATCCATACACATCGAATAAGGAAATATGATGGCAAAGAAAGAATCCTTACATGATCCAATGACGACGAATATGAAGAACCCAAGAAGCACAGGACCAACAGGATAATCCTTCCCCTTCTTTGTGGTTGTCTCAGGCACAGCTCCTCTCTTTGTTATGTTCTTTTGGAACTTCTCCACCTTTCTTTCTGCAAGACGCCTTGATGTTGTCTGCCCAAAGCAGAAAAAGTAAGGGGATAAAGTTTAAATTTTAAAATTGTATAAATAGAAACAAAGCAATTTTATTTTTCTTTTAGGGAATAAAAGGGTCAGGGTATCCCATGACCGGCCTGGCCTAATTTGGCGATGGATATTAACATTTATACAAGATTTATGAGAAATATAAATGACGTTTCGAATCAGTTTTGAACTGTGAAAATAGAATTCGAACTGTTGACCAAAAAATAAGAGACAATTCGAACTATTTGCATATGACAGGTCAACAGTTCTAAATTAATACAATAAGGAAAAGCAATATAAAGACCAATAAATTATTCAAAAGATTTTCGAACAAATACAAGATAAATTGTGAGGCATATATATGCCATTTAGATCTATAATCGCTGAAATCTACAAACGATTTTATAAACACGCTAAAATGTAGATCCATAATCTATATTCGGAAAGGACGGAAGACAAACAAGAAGTTTATATTGGATCCACTCAGATACAAGAAGATCAAGAAAAATAATAATCAAATTAATAGGAAAAATAAATATGAAAACTGTGAAGTGAACCAATTATCAGAAAAAAAATACAAATTAACAGTTTCTTAGAAAAAGAAAATAAAAACTCACCATGATGACGGATAGATCAGATAGCCGGAGAAGATTGAAGAGAGAAAACGCAGGAAAATTGCAGGATCTCGCTAATTCCCTGCGAATTATTTTCTCTCTCGACCTCTCACTTTCTCGCGAAAATCTCCGGATTTGATAGAGGATGTCAGCTATCCGTCCGCTTTATATAGTGCTCAAGACGGAAAAATAAATGATAATTGAAGGTCACGCGTAAGTAGCGTCACCGGCTTCGCTCTCATTGGGCCTGAACCTCAGTCAGAATACGCGTCGCGTTTTCATTGGTTCTTTTTTACACGTAGTCGTGTGGGATTTAAGACTTCGCTTAAATTTAAGCCGTTTGTTTTCTTATAAAGGGTTAATTCAAGCAAACGTCCTCAAATTATGATTCAAATTCTAAATTAGTCTCTAAAGTTTAAATAATATTTTTAATGAATATCCTAACATTTTAATGGACCTCACTATACCCTCGATTCTTTTTCAAATTTTGATACTCCACTTACTTTCCTTTTATATATTTTTATTGAAAAACTGTGATAATGATCATACCATTCCAAAATTTTATTGCAAATAGCAGTTTATATACTATATTTTAATTTTTATTAAGGTTTAAATGTATAATTGGTACTCGAATTTTTTACTTATTTCAAATTAGTGTTTATGGTTTTTTTAAATTAGTATCCTAACTTTTTCCGTCAACTAAATCGGTACCTAAATCTAACCCTCATTGATGTCATAATCTAAAAAAATATTTTTAAAATTATTTCTTTTTTTTTTCTTTAGTTTTCCCTGTGACATTTCTTCCACCCCAATTTCTTTTCTTTTTCCCGGTGACCTTTCTTTTTCCCACTATCCTTTTCTATTCTTTTCTCTACTAAACACGTTTGCTTTCAATGGCTGATTTCAATTCCTCTCCTTCACATTCTGCTATTGCTGCTGCTGCTGCTGCTTCTTTGTTTGACGTAGAAGGTACTGAGAAAATAAAGTTTCTAGACATGGAGGAAACAGGTTCAAATTCGGGCTACAAAGATTCTGATTACCCAATAGACTCGAAATGAAGAACTAGTAACTGAAACCTGACAATTAATAAAGTTTCTGGATAGTTGGATTTTTTTGTTTTTTCCTGGGAAAATATGAGAAAGAACACAAAAAAAATAGTTTTTTTTTGTTCACTTTGCTTTCTTTTTAGCTTCTAGGTTTATCTTTGTTTTATATTTCGAGCCTTGGTTCATCTTTTTTTTTTTCGTATTCAATTTTTTTTCTATTTTTTCAGTTTTTGGGTAGTTAGATTTTTTTTATTTGTTTCTTGAGAAAATACGAGAAAGAACAAAAAAAATGGTAGATGCAGGCAACTCCATTAGATTTTTATCTTTTACTTTATAAGTTTCTAAGGATTTAAAGCTTTTTATCGAAGAATTCATTTTGTAATTTGTTTGTTTGTTATAGTGGCTATTTATGGTGAAGAAGGATACTATGATTTGCACAATGATTTTTAAACAAATTAGGTACTATTAATTTTGATATTATTGTTTGCTTCATGAAATTGTATCTTACATTACCCTCTTTCTTCTCCTTTTTATTATCACTACTTTTCCTTCCACACAATATTTACAAATAAAACGAAATTGAGAGGTAAAGTAAAATAAACATGGTGGACATATAGCAAGCAGACGAAGTGGAAGGGCCATTACCGATAGTTTCATTTGAGACGGTTGGTCCAATTGGGTTCCCATCACAAGGTTATCTAAGATAGGTGAAAGTGTAGTTCAGCTCAGTTGGTTCAAGCCATGAGTTTTTATGGGTTAGTTTGAAAAGGGGAGGGGAAGTTGTGGGAGTTGGTTGATGGTGGCTGAAAAATGGGGAGGAAAATGAAAAGGGTTTAAGATATGTGATTTTGGTGGTAATTAGATGGTGAGAAAGTGAGTGAAAATTTTTGGGGTAAGAGTTTTTGACAGAAGAAAGAAGGGAATGTGAAATCATGAGTTTTTGATAGAGGAAAGAAAGTAGGAATGATGAAGAAAAAGAAAAATAAGAAAAGGAAATAAAAAGGAAAGAAGGGGGGGAAGAAAACAAAAGAAAAAGAGGTATAAGAGGACGTCACGAGGCATTGTACGATTGGCTAGTGCTGCCACATTAGTAAAAAGTTAACGACATTAGATTTAGGTACCAATTTAGTTGACAAAAAGAAAATTTAAGTATTTATTTAGAAAAAAAAATACCATAAGTACCAATTCGGGAGAAGTGAATAAGTTTGAGTATCAATTTTATATTTAACCATTTTATTAAAAAATAAGTAAACTCGTCTCTTTATGTTAGATGAATGAATGAAATAGCCTCTCTATTAAATGCTTACTTTGATGTTTTATATTTAAGGCATAATAGTAAATGTAGCCATCAATTTTATATACTTATTTAATTTGACCTCTATTTTTTATTGGGAATAAATTGACTCTCGACTTTTCATTGGTGATGTGGCATATTTTTTATATATCATATTAATAAATAATTTAAAAATCATAAAAAATTTGATAAATAAAAATTATATTTAAAAATGATAAAAACTCTTCAAAATATAAAAAGTAAAAGTAAAAATTTATAAAAGAATTTTAAAATGCAAAAGAAGTTAAAAGGTTTTTATTAAAAAAAGAGTTCGAAAGGAAAATAAAAAAGAAAGTAAGAGAAGTTTTATAGTAGTTTGTCGTTGTCGTTTTTCTTTTAATATTAGTGTAAACTGTTCTAATGCTAGCCTTAGCCCTTATTCTAGCATGTTGTTGGATTTTTAATGGTAATTTATTAATTTATTTATTTGTTATGATACGGTGGTACCCCGTATACTTCACATTATTATTACTTTAGTATTGTTTGAAAGGAAAAATAAACAAAGTGAAGAAAGCTTTGTAGTTTATCTATAATCTATAATAGATAAATGATATAAGTTTACAGAAGGTTTTGAGTTGACGAAAATATTATTTGTTGTTAATTATATTATTAAATTAAAATATTTTTAATCTATAAAAGTTTTGAACTAAATAATATAACTTTTGTTGTTTATTTTAATTATTATTAATTATTAAATTTATCATATTTACAAATAAGAGTTTTAATATTTTTAAAATAATTAGTTAAAATTTAATTGATAAAAAATTTGTCATGTTTATAAATAATAATTTTAATTTTATCAAAAGACTTTAATTAAATAAAATTATATAATAACAAATTTAAAAGTTAATTTTATATTTAAATTTTGATTTGCCATGTTTTACTATTGATTACTTAATTGGATAACATAATGATGACCTCGTATGTATTGATGTACATCCTACTTGAGAATTGCTATATGGAGTTGCAATGAACTTTGAATTGAGTAACTACATGAGTAAGAAAAAACGAGAATTTTGGTAGGAATCTTGAATGTGTTAAATGTCTTAATTAAAGTTTTACTTGATAGAATGATTAGAATACGATTGAAATGTTAATAGGGATTAGTCGCACGCTTTTGATTGAAAATTATGGTTAGAAGATTATAGTGTATATTGCCTTATGACATAGCGTTTCGGCGTAAGCTGTTGTGCCCCTCTCTCTATATATGTATATTTGGTGTGATGAATGCACTTGTAGTGCAACGTACGTGTGGTGTATTGAATGGATAATCTCAAGTGTTTGAGTCATATTTTATTTAAGTTATTAAAGGCTAAAAAATTAAATGTGTGTTTAAATTAGTATAATGAGAAAGTGAAATGAACCTAAAAAATTCTAAAAGGAGGATTTAATTCATTGATGTAATAAGCACGTGTGGGGTGTGCCTCGCATTTTCGGGCAAACTAGAGATGAAATAGAATCGACATCAGGAGGATGAGGAGCATGACATCGTGACGATGTGATAGATGATGCCCTGACGAGGCAATATGCCACTTCACGACATGGCTACGTGCATTCAACTTAAACGAGGTTTCTTCTCTCAGTTAAACTCTATTATCTTTTCCCAGTTGAACTCTGGTTATTCTAGGGATAATTTAGTCATATATGTACATGAATTTAAGCCTATAAAAAGGCCTTAGTAACCCTAGAATTTACATCTTCATCACATTAAGATTAAGAGAAGATCAAGAGAGTTTTAATGGAGCTTCGTGTTTTATCCAGAAAGCTTTGTTTTTTTTTGGAATTCAGGGTTTCTATTTTTGGTTATCTCTATAGCACCCCATTCCCGACCCTTAAGGAGGATCCTGAAAAGGTGCGTTACGACCTTAAAGTATTTTCCTTTCAGAAATGTAATTGACGGTAGGGGTGTTCAGTCGGTTAACAGACTGGTTAACCGACCCGAAATAATATTAACCGAATTAACCAACCTTTCAAAATTTTTAACCGTTAATCGAACCGAAATTATTTCAAAAAAATTAACCGAACCAAAAATTTTTCGGTTAATTCGGTTAACCGACCGAATTAACCGCAAATTATATGTTTTTTATTTTTGGTTAAAAATTAACCGAATTAACCGAATTATCCGAATTAACTGAATTACCTGAAGTAACCGAATTACCCGAATCACCCGAACCGAATTGAATCACTACATAATTAAAAATATTACATAAGTCTTTGAATCACTAACATTACATAAGTTTTGAAATTAACACATAATTGAAATTTTATTTTTATTTATTAAATTATTTGTAATTTTTATGATTGGGTTGGGTTAGGTTGGGTAATAGGGTTGGGTTGGATACTTGGGTTTGGATTGGGTTTAGGTGAATAGTGGGCCTATTTATATATTATAATTTTATTTATTAATTTTTTCGGTTAAACCAAAAAAATTTGGTTAACCGACCGGTTTCGAACTGAATTAACCATTAACCAAAAAATCAAAAAAATAATTAACCGACCCCTGACCGAAAAAATTCGGTTAACCAACCGATTAGGTTAATTGGTCGGTTAACCGAATTTTTTCGATTTTACTCGAATTTTGCACACCCCTAATTGAGGGAACCTCAAGTTTACAAAAACAATTAGGTATATGCTATAGTAGTAATATATAAAACATTTAAGCTTAAGGACCAAAACACTTTTCAAACATAAAACTTCATTGTAAGGATTTAAGGAAAGAGCACAGTTTGACGAATACAAATTTTAGTTACAAAATATTATTCTTCAAATTTCAAGCCTTGATGCCACCCTTATTTGTCATACATAATACAAAATCATTTTATCTCTTCGCTGGTCCTGAGAAAGGAAGATAAATGGAGTAAGTTCATAGAACTTAGAGAGTTCTAGAGTGAACAATACGATATCTATACGTCACACAGATAGAAAGACTCTTCCCTACTCAGTGGAACATACAGTTCGCCCATTGGTGAATACACCACACAAACTGACTTCATGTAGCTCGCCTATTGGTGAATACCGAACTTACATAGAATTTAATAGAATAGGACCCATATTGGCACATTCACTATGCCCATGCATTCATAAAGACAACTTTTTACGTGCTAACCAAAAACCCTAGTCCGTGCTTAGAGATTGTATCGTTTGTTTCTACTTCATCTGTTACGTTTTGCCAATCTGATTTGCATTATACTTGCCTTACCAGAGGCTACATAACATAATTCATGTATTGCAATTTGCCAGTTCAATTCTATTTGCAATGAAGGCAACGCCATGAATTCACTTCCTTTGTTCTGACCATATGGTTCCTTTTTCAGAGTAAGGTGGGTAATAGCTTAGCACAAAGTAAGACCCTTTCATTTCTTACACAGACATACAAAGCTAGACTTTTCACCAGACAGACAAACTTACCTTGAACCAGACATGTACAACATACACATGCGACATGAAGGAACTCACCAGAAGATGCAACAGAGACTAAACAACAGGTCCCTTTCCCTTGTCTCAAGAGCTTTTGGGAGTTTCTTAAGCTAAAACATAAATAGTTAACTTATCAGATCATTTTTTTTAGAAGAACTAACAAGCTTTCAAGAACACTTAAATCAAGAAACCCCAAATTTGAAAGTTTCCTTCCCTTAATCTTTAGTCTATTTCTAAAGCATGAAACCCTAGGGTCTCGGAAATAATCACGAAAACAACTAGAGTTTTATCATTATTTACTAGGTTTCACGACTGTAAAGTTAGCTGATTATAGCGAACTCTAATCCTTCGAATAGGCTTTGGCTCTAACTCTTTCTCGAAAAATGCAGAGAGAATTTTGAAAGGAAGTATAAATTTCAAATAAAGTATAAAACTTGTTTAGGAAGCTAAGGTTGGCTTTATATAGGTGCACACGAAAGGAAAACATAGTGGGCAAGCTTATTTCCCTCCATTAACTTTCCTTCGGTACCCGTGACTAATAGTTTGCTCTCTTATCTTAAATACATGTCCTTCATTTTCAGAAACTTTGTCCAATCCTGACTAGTCCTCATTAGGCCAACTAAATAGTTCAATCAGAGAATAAGATAACAATATATTTATCATTTCTATCAAACTAGGGGTTTAACAGTAGGACTCATTATTTTTATCTATTCACTAGGGCGGCGTATACTCTATCGAAGAGTTCGCCAAACCTCAGAGCTCACCTTCATTAGGGCTTCGCCCAAGGGCGCATTCGCAGAACTTAATTACTTAATAAGTTTCTATCCCTTTCCTTACTTGAGGGGTCATACTATAAGCCTTAGTTCAACTAACAATACTCGAGTACTACCATTCGCTGGGCGGGATGTCACAACTCTCCCCCACTTAGGAAATTTCATCCTCGAAATTCATACCTAAAAACAATTGTGGATATTATTTTTTTCATTATGCTCTCATTTTCCCAAGTGGCTTCCTCAGTGTTGTGATTCCTCCATAGTACCTTTACTAAGGGAATTCTCTTATTCCTCAGCTCTTTAACTTCTTTGGCCAAAATACAGGATGATTCTTCCTCATAAGATAGGTTTAATTCAATCTCAAGCTCTTCAATTTGTACCACGTGCTCAGGGTTGGATCTATACCTTCGAAATATTGATACATGGAATACATTATGATTATTTGAAAGTTCAGGAGGCAAAGCCAATTTATACGCCATAAGACCAAATCTTTCTAGAATTTCCTAAGGTCCCACAAATCTTAGGATTAGCTTACCTTTCTGGCCAAATCATATAATCCTCTTCCAAGGGGATACCTTTAAGCACAATTTGTCTCCCACCTTGAAGGAGATTTCCTTTCTTTTTAAATATGTATAGGACTTTTGCGAATGAAGACAACCTTTTTCTAAATCTTGAGCAGCCTTCAAGTGGTTACGAATGAAGACAACCTTTTTCTTCAGTTTCATGCACTAAGTCTGGTCCTATGATTTTTTTTTCGCTTAACTCTGTCCAACAAGTAGGTTTTCTGCACCTTCTACCATAAAAGGCCTCGAAAGGATACATATTTAAACTGGCATGGTAGCTATTGTTGTAGGAGAATTTAATAAGAGGAACATACCTTTCCCAATTTATCCCAAAATCTATCACACAACAACACACCTTATATTTTAAAACTTGAATTACTCTCTCAGATTGGCCATCAGCCTAAGGGTGAAATGCAGTGCTAAATTTCAACTTGGGTCCCAATGATTGTTGTAATTGTTGCTAGAATTTGGAGGTAAATCTTGGACCCTTATCAGACACAATGGATGATGGCACTCCATAGAGATGCACCACTTTAGCAATATATAGTTCAACTAGCTTTTCTAAAGAATATGTCGTATTCACAGGCAAAAAGTGTATTGATTTTGTGAGCCTATCTACCACCACCTAGACAGAGTTTGTAACAATCCGTTTTCCAGTGGTGTCAAAAACAACGGTTTCGGGACCACAATTCTAATTAGTAAGTATTTAATATTTATGAGTAAAGTATTATGATATAGTTAATTTTAACTGATAATTTTTATTTAATTGGATAATTAGTGAAGTACAAGTGGGTTGTCTTGAAATTTAAGTATTTTGGAAAATGAGGTTTTAAGACCTCATTTCTATAAATCGAGCCAGTAAATAAAAATATTTATGGAGTTAAAATATAGGTATATTGAATATTTTAATGATTAGATAATTAATTAAGTAAAAGGACTAAACCATAAAAGACATAAAACTTAATCACTATTGAATTTTATTAATTAAATGGTTTAATTAGGAAATGTGAGTAGACTTAGGAGAAAATTAAGCCATTATTAAAGTTTTTGGACGGTTGGTGCCCATTTTATTTGATTATATTATTAATTAAGTTTTTAATATTAAAACATGTTAATTTATAAAGTAAAATGAAAAGATAAAAGACATTCATCATCTTTTCTTCTCATCCACACCGTTCCTTCATTCGGCTAGGCTTTGTAGCTTTACATGGTAAGCCATTTTCACCCGTTTCTCATATTTTTTATGATTTTGATCATTGTAACTAGGTCTAGCTATCCCGTATCTACAATTTCAAAATTGTTAAAGATTTAAAAATTTGCCATTGATATTTTTTAAGCTTTTTAATTGTTAATGGTTTAGTTTAAAGCTTGATGATGAATTTGGATTAATTTGTGAAGTGATTTTGTATAGTTTTGAGTTTAGGGACTAAAATGATTAAATATTGAAATTTGGTTGATTTTCTTGTAAAAATTCATACTTAGAGAGCGATAAAGGAATGGTTAAGAATTTGACAATATGGGTTTAATGGTTAATTGTGTAAATAAGCTTAGTTTGGTTTTAAGGACTAAATTGAATAAAATATAAAATTTCGAGAAAATTGTCTAAAATAAAATTAAAATATTATAAGCATGAATTTTTGTATTATTATGAGATTGATATTGAGATTTTGAATCTTAACTATTATATAAATCAAGTTGTTGACTTAGGCGAAAAATAAAAAATTGTCGAATAGTTCCTAGTATCTAAAGCGTTATTGTTTTGTCAGGTAAGTTCATACTACTTCTGTGATTATAATTTGTTGTTAATTATATACATATATAAACTACTAAAATTGGAATCAGACTATGTGGTAATGAATTGAATTCTGAGATAATTTCGATGGACCGAGTAAAAGTCTTATATACAATGTTTCATATTGTTTCCCGACTAGATCGAGCTCTAGCATTTTTTTGGACTTAGATATACATGTGACACATATTTACCCTCGACTGGTAATCTATTGTCATTTTAAAGGTTTAGCATGGACCGGTAACCTTACATGTATTTATTGCCGTGACCAGACTATTTTTCTGTGTTGTCACTAGTTTAGCCCAGATGGGTAACTTGGCAAATATATTTCTGTATATGACTAGCTTGGATGAGTATCATATGTTACCCACACTAATGTACTGAGTTCATTTACAAAGTCCCATAAAAAAATCAAAGGATATACAGTGTGAAATTGTATCGTTAATGTGGACGAAATACGAACTTTGAATATCCATATGTTCGTTATTTATTGACCTAATTTTTTTTGAACTATGTCTTGATAGGAATAATATTTTGAATAACTATTTGCAATTAACTATTAAATGAGTAAGATAAGTTATTGAATTGAATTGTATGAGCTTACAAAGGATTTTATATACTTACTTCTGTTATTATGTTCTGTAGATTTTGGATACTCTGAACGTGTCGATTGGATCAGCAGGAGCTCACACCTGCCATCTTCTGACTTGGTAGTTTTTGATGTTTGAAAGTGTGGTTACTTGTGGCATGTATATAGGGTGTCTACTTTGCAAATTAAGGATCATGTTTTAGTTTGGTTATGAATAAGATTATAAGTAACCTTGATATATTAAGTGCTTGGTGCCTAATTGACATTTAGTAAGTTGATGATGTAAGCCAATATTTGAATGGCATTATGTGTAAGTTTAGTTAATAACATGACTTGATATTGAATGTTGGTAATTGTTGATATTTGAGGCGAATGACTTGAATGGTATAAAATGGTTAAAGGCATGATTTAATAAGGTATGCTTAAATTGTGAAAATAGATTCTTATGTTTTAGGTTACTTATTGAAATGTGCTCCTTGATATCTTAGTTAAAGTAATGATTATTGTATAAGTATGTTTAGGCATGAAAAATCTTGGCATGAATGTTAATGTTTTGGATGGTTGTTGTTTCATGGTTGTATTGTGATGCCATTAAGGGCATATTGGTTAGGTTGAGATTGAATGTTTAACTATCATGTTCTGACATGTTTTAGTGAGTTTTGAATTGGTATAAATAGATATAATTGGTATAGCTTGATTCTAAGAAAAGATGGATGACATTGCATGTGCTTAAAGGTGTTTTGGATACACACGGCTTGTGACACGGTCTGCCACATGACCATGTGCCCCATATGATTGTGTACATGGTTGGTAACATGACTGTGTGCTTAGTTTAAAATTTGAAATTTTAGGTCCACACAACATCAATCAGTTACACAGTCTGGGCTCTGCACCACACGGTCTCTGCCCTGTCACACGGTCGTGTAACCCTTGTCTTCGTTATTTACCTATATTTTTGTAAAAGTTTCAATTTAATACAAAATTGATTCTAGTTTGTTTTAAATGTTCTGTAAGTTTGATTTAGGTCCCGATATGATTGAATAACATGGAAATGATTGTAATTTATTATGAATTGATATTTTTGGCTCTGTTTTATGGTTGGTGACCCTTGATTTGCATTTTATCTGTTATTTTTTATTTGTCGTAATTTGGTGTAGCAGATTAAACTAGTTTTTACACTTATGGAACCTGAATACAAACATTTTCATTACATTTTAGTTAAGTTTCTTTAGTATTACTTACATTAAATAAAATGTGCAAATTGAGTCTTTAAGGGTTGAATGAGGCCTAAGGGAGAGCTAATGTACTTTGTGAGTGCGCAGGAGACCATTAGAAGGCATTTTAAGCCGATACTGGACGCTATGTCGCAACACGGAATATTTGATGTCGCAACATAGGGAACAAAATTAAAAAAAAAAAACTCAATTTTGCCTTTGATGTCCTGACATAGACTGAGGGTGTTGCGACATACCCCTGAAGATGGCTACAGAGGAGCATACTGGTTGCTTTGTTGCGACATAAGTGTTGGAGTGTCACGACATCGACTTTGTAATGAAAACTAAATGTGATGTAGGGGCATTTTGGTCTGCACAACCAAACTTTTAGCTTGGGAACATCAGCTTACCTAGGGTTAAGGACAACGACCACCTAAAGGCTATAAATATGATCATTTCTCACTTGTTAGGGACACCTTTTCATTAACCTAGTTTCTTTCTTTAGATTTAGTTTCGTTTTCTTTATTTCTTAGGTTTCTAGAATTTAGTTTATTTGTTCATTGTTTACTTTCAAGAGATCTGGATTGTGGAATCATTCAAACTCTGTGAATTTGTGCTTAATCTCAATACAATTAGACTCTTTCATTTACTTTATATTGTCGATTTAATTAGTATGCTTTCTCTTTACTTCGATTATATAGTGTTTATAAACGCTATGAGAAGGATTAGTTAGTGGAGGTATAATCTGTTAACTATTTTGTAGGATTACTCAATAGATTAGCTATTTGGGAAATGGAAAACATGAAACAAATGGTAGGCTTGATAACCTCGAAAAGTCATCAAGGTGGGAATTAACCAAAAATTGGTATTGCCCATCCATGAACACCTTGACCCCAAACTAGTCTGGACTATGAGGTCAGAAGATAAGTAGTTCTTGCTGACTTGTTATGTTAGTGGAAGATCGAAAGATCCTACTAGGGTAGCAGCTAGTTGATTGACGAGGAAATCGAAACAACAGTTGACGGAGATGACCGTAGCGAGCTAATTACCCATAATCAGATTTGATTTATTCTTCCTTTTTAATCTCTTGAAATTTATCTTTTTTTTTATGTTGTCTTATTTTTACTATTATTATAAAATCCCCCAAAATCCTTTATTTTATATTCTTTGTACTATAACTGAATTTAAAGTACTAATTAGGTCTCTTAGTACTAACAGCCTCTACTCATGCACTAATAGCACACCTGTAGAAAGTTAAAATAAGAAAGTTAAATAAAACTAATAGAATTATATAAGAAAATAACAAAACCAAATTTCACCAAATTGCTAATCCCCGACAATTACGCCAAAAACTTGTCGCGTGTAAATATAATATGCGAATGTGCAAGTTTACACGTTGAATCAAGTAATAACGTGTAAGTAAAATCGTCTCCTCAGGGATCGAATAGGATTAATTCGGTTAAGCTATTACTATAACCTATATGAATCAGGTTGTGGCAAAATAGAATAACAATTTGTAGAGGAATAATCATGTATGCAATATTAAAATCAAATAACTAACTTAAAATGCTATGGCAAAGATACGGAGACAAAGTTGAGAAGATTTACGCTGTTGAATGGGAAGGTTGGGATTACGATTCTATCCTCATAACACAATAATGCCATGGGAAAATCTTAACCAATCTACTATTCAGATTAAATCTAAGGTAGTCTACCACTTTCGAGAGTCAAACTTCAAGCTACCTTACCAAAGGCTTTGCATGTCTACAAGCCTTAAGAAGGATACCAAACACTGTTTCTTCCTTTCTCTGTACAAAGCGCAACTCTATGTCTAGAGTGATACTAGTATTCTGTCGAATACTCGCTTGTATCATTCAATCACAATCTAACTCATCTAACCTTTTTAGAATTAAATCAAGTTTATGAACATACCATACATTCATCTATGTATACAGACTGCATGTATACATTTTAAAATAGCGTAAATCAAATTAAATAGTAAATCAAATCAGGATAATGCCTTGGTCATTAATGGCACTAAAGATTCATCTAGTAATCCCAACCCGATAAGATTAGCTCATGTGTTGGAAATTAAAATCCAAAATGAAAGTATCATTCAACAACATATTTCCACAAATAAAATTCACAGAAATCAATTAAGATAATGAAGGAAGAACTTCAGGAAGCTTTCGATAATCCAGCCTTGAACTCCAGTGCTGCGATATCTTGCGAAGCCCAGAGTTTAATGTTTCGCCTTCTTCCTTGTATTGTTGCTTTGTTCCTTAGTTGCTACCCTATTTCCTTGCGTCTTTAGATCTCCCACGAGAAACTATGTGAGAGGAAAAACCCGCTCTCCTCCTTTCTTTCTCTTTCTTTTTTTATAGGGTAGGTCCCCCTCACTAAATCTACCTATTTTTCAAGTGAATATTTTTGGTACAAGTACAATTGGCTGAGCATGGCACAGATTGACAGATGAGTCAGTATCTTCTTAGAATTGCCATGGCATTTGTGCTGGCAATCTATCCAATATTTTATCATGACAAAACTTCACTCCTTTACTTCTTTTCCTCCTTTTTGCACCTGCTATAAGCAACACGCAATTCCTTTTGTCCCACAAGTAAAAGTAACATATAGTGACATTGAAAGCACAATCCAAGCTTTATGATGCAATGTTATAAAAATACTAATATAATTTCCTAAAATGTCACTAAATTTACTCATGTACGAACAATTAACCAAGTCTACAAGCCTGAAATATAACTTTTTTCAAGAGTTATCACACCCCCAAACCTGAGTTATTGTTTTTCCTCAAGCAAAATATTCATGGATGCATGAATGAATTGCCACAACAATATAATTACCTTTGTATTGTTAGACCATTAAGAGAGCATTTTGTACTTCAGTTCTCAACAATCTTTTATGTCTAGACATTTGATCAAGTTTCATAAGCTTATTTAGCAAAGGCAGTGCGAAAAATATTGCCCTAAAAGAAAAAAATCCTAAGTACTTATGCAACTTTCACTATAACAAGTATCTCCTAATTTACTTAGTTCATCTTTTAACTAACTCAGTTTTCCCTATTTTTTCTTTTCTTTTTTCATCTAGCCTTATACATACTTAATTACATACATATTAATTTATTATGCCTATTTTTTTACTAGGGGATTCAACTCGTCACATGATTCTTTGACTCGAAAATTAGAATGGAGCATACACTAAATTGTCGAATACTCAATCATGTCACAATTTGAATACTTACTCATGAAGTTAAGGCTTTTGACTGAAAAGATGGATGGAGCAAAGAACTACCTCCTTAGCTACTCAGCCTGTTACTATAGTGGAGTGCTCCTGAACTACTTCTTTTATTGAATCACTCTTACTTGGACTCACTTTTCTAGTCAACAGCATGATGGAGCAAACAAAATGGTGCTGGCTTACTTGGCAATTCTAAGAATTGAAATATTTGATTGCAGTTTTTTCTTCAATTTTCTTAAACATTGTCACTTTATTCATTATTGAGTAATTCCTTTATACTGAAATTAGCTTCAAGAATCTCTAAGTTTATTAGAAGAAACTTACTATAGATCAATTGTAATTGGAATCAGGACATCCTAATTTTAGGGATCAATTTACAAGAAAACTATCCTAAGCTAAACTCACCTAATTCATTGGCACAATTTTCTAGGAATGTCGAAGAATTAAATTCCTCATTGAATATCATATGCAAAAATATAATCATTATAGTCTAAAAATTCTTTGACATTTATGTGTCATGGCAAAATGAATGTCAAAAACAAAATGAACAACTATTCGAATGCAACCTATATGCACAACACACCTCCAAACCTAAGGGATGCATTGTCTTCAATGCATGAACAGAGAAAAGTTATGAATGCACAGACATATACATGGACACAAAATGATAAGACAAAAATGATGAATGCATGCTAAAATGAAATGAAAAATAAATAACATAAAAAAATGAATTAAGCTTGGAGTGAAGTTGTTGTTACCTTAATTTGGATGAGTGGATTTTCGTGTAGCATGCTTGTAGTGCTGCTTCCTTTTGAACATGTTGATTGGCACCTCGTCTTCCTCATCGTCTGATTTTGTGAGATCATCAATCAACTTATTGGTCTCACAATTTTCGTGTGTCATTGGTGCAGTTGATTGAGGTGGGACAGGTGTAGTATCATCAACAGGTGGTGCAGAAGTTGGGTTTGCTTCTTCTCCATCATGGTCAGTGTCAATACTCACTGATTCTGTCTTCTCCTCATCTCCCTCTAGTCCTTTTGTGGCCTTTTTCTAAGTGGCAGGGTGTGTGGGGGTAGGTCTGGTCTCATCAACCTCTGCTTCATCATCTTTCTCTTCCTCTGCATCAAAGAGCAATTCCTTAAGAAAGTTGGGGAACGCATACATATGCCTAGTGAAATTCTTCTGAAGGGATTTCTTAATGTTAGCGTCCATTTTCATCACATAACCCCAGAATAGATCCATTTCTTCCTGTGCCCTGCCCAAATTAGTAGTAATTTTTGGTTGTTGCTTCTAGAACAAACTAAACTGCTTGTACAACCTCTCAAGAGAACTGAACACTTGTTTCTCAAAGACATTAGTAGAAGTGGAAGGGGTTGCTGGGGCACAAGTTTGGGTGGAGGATGTAGAGGCAGAACCGAGAGGTGGATGTCGTGGCAATTCCTCTCCTAAAAACCTCATAACAATCTGCTTCATAATGGCCCCTTTGTTTGGAATCATATCTTCATTTGCTTGAACCGGGACTTTCACATGTTGGTAAAGGGCAGTAATAAGAGAAGGAAAATTAAGGCTGCCAATGTTCTTCTAGGCACACCTATGAACCTCTTTAAAAATAAATTTTCCCACATTGATTTTCCTCCCTGTCATTACAGAATGGGGTAGCAGCATTCGCTCATTTGAAATTGTAGAGTTATGAGTAGAAAGATTTAGTCGGGTTGTGAGGAAGTGGTATGAAACTCGACATATGGTGTTTCAGAAAAACTCATTCTATAGTGTAGCAATCTTGTCTGGACACTATCCACTTAGTTCCTTCCACACATAGATCCTTAAGAACTTGATTCAGGCCCTCCGCTGTGATTGTTGTGGAAAACTGAGACTGCTCATCTTGACCATCAGGTAAGCCATACTGAGTATTGATAAAGTACTCATGAAACAATACTGAAACGCCTCTCACATATATAAAAGCATTTTGGAGATCAATGGACTGTTTATCCCGAGTCATAGAAGCACCCCGGTAATGCTTCAAATGTTGTCTATTGACTTTGAATGTAAGCCCAGTCTTTATATCTTCGACCTTTATAGCTCCATGAGGATAAACATGAACTATTTCAAAAGGTCCTGACCAAAGAGACTTTAATTTTCTCGAAAATAATTTGAGCCTAGAATTAAACAACAACAGCTGTTGTCTAGGTTCTAATTACCGTGGCATAATCTTCTTATCATGTCATTGCTCGGAATTCCTCTATCTCATCTAGCTCAAGTAATCATTTATTACCAGCAGCGAACCAATCCATGTTCAGCTTCTTGATGGCCCAAAATGCTTTATGTTCGAGCTCAATAGGTAAATGACAAGGGGTTTGGATATCTTTGAAAAATCCTTAATAGATCTTCGATAAAATTCTACATGCCCTAGGAAACTTTGAATACCTTTGGCAGTGGTAGGTGGTGGCAACTTGTTGATCACCTAAATCTTTTCTTTGTCCACAACAATCCCTTCTTGTGATATTTTATGTCCCAGAACAATGCCTTCACAAACCATGAAATGGCATTTTTCCTAGTTCAAGACAAGATTAGTTTCTTCACTCTGACAAAGAACTAACTCCAAATTCTTCAAACAATTTTCAAAAGTATCGCCAACAATAGAGAAATCATCCATGAATACTTCAAGAAACTTTTTCACCATGTCTGAGAATATCCTCATCATGCAACACTGAAATGTTGCTAGGGTATTACACAACCCGAATGGCATTTGTCTAAATGCAAAAGTTTCGTATGGACACCTGAAAGTGGTCTTCTATTGGTCATTGGGAGCTATGTCAATCTGATGATACCCCAACTAACCATCTAAGAAACAATAGAAGGTATTCCCAACTAATCTATCCAACATTTGATTGATGAAAGGAAAGAGGAAATGATCCTTTAGAGTTGCTTTGTTAAGCTTGAGATAGTCCATGCATACCCTCCATCCCATGACAGTACGAGTTGGAATGAGTTCGTTTTTTTATTACTAATCATGATGACACCCCTTTTCTTGGGTATACATTGAACATGGCTCATCCATGAACTATCAAAAATAGGGCATATTATGCCAACTGGAGCTATTTGATAATCTCCTTCTTGATGACTTCTTTCATGATGAGATTTAACCTTCTCTACTGCTCAATAAAATTGCTATGGCAATCCTCCAGCAAAATCTTATGCATGTAAATAGCAGGGCTAATTCCCTTGATATCGGCAGTCGTCCACCCCAACGCCTTCTTAGATCTCCTCAGAACATCTAGTAACTTAGTCTCCTAATCAGGTGTAAACTCTACAGAGATAACTACTGGCGGAGTGTTGTTGTTTCCTAAGTATGCATACTTTAAATGTAATGGCGAAGGCTTTAATTCCAATGTGGGAGGTTCCTCTATAGAAGGTCTAAGAGGCTTAAAAGAACGAGCTGATAAATCCAAAGATTTGAAACTCTTTCCTGGTCTACCTTCAGGCCTTTTGGTCACCATAAGTTCACCAAGTTCTTCAGTCATTTCTGCTTCACTCAACTCACATGGATCTACGTCATAATCATCAAAATTACTGTGAAATTTTTTTGTAAACTCTACTTCCACTGCCGTTTTGATAAACCCAATGGCATGACGTTCTTCATTTTCATCTGCACACTTCATGGCATAAATAACATTAAAAGTAATTTGCTGGTCAGTAACCCTCATTGTTAACTCACCTTTCTACACATCAATTAGTGTTCTACTTGTAGCTAGAAAAAATCTTGTAAGAATAAACATTACTTATTTATCAGCACATCCTCAATTTTACCTTCCAGATGTGCATAAGAATGATAAGCTAGTTACAGCGTGATTATAGTGGGACTTGCCTTCCCAATTCCTAGCTTCTTGAAAATAGACATAGGCATTAAATTTATATTTTCTCCTAAATCACATAATGCCTTACCAACATAATGATTTCCAATTGAACAAGGAATAGTAAAGCTCACTAGGTTCTTCAATTTTGGAGGCAACTTGTTCATCAGCACCGCTGTGCACCCTTTGTGAGAGCAACGATTTCAAATTCCCCCAATCTTCACTTCTTTGATAAGATATCTTTCATGAATTTTATATAGTTGGACATTTGCTCCAACGTTTCCACCAATAGTATGTTGATATGGAGTTGCTTCAAGATATCCAAAAATTTATTGAACTGAAAATCTTACTTAGATTTCTGAAATAGTTGAGGAAAAGGTGGCAGTGGCCTTCCTTTATATTGTTGATATTGGTTTGCTGCGCCATTTTTATTGGTAGCACAATCTGATTCTGTTACAACATTCTTTTGATTGGTCCACTCAGTTGTAAATTTCTCCACAGATGGGTTTGAATTCTTTCTATGTGTGAAATCTGAGCCGTCCTCATCTGTAATAGCATCATTAACAACTTCAGGTAATTGTGTACCACTTTTAAGCGTAATGGCCTTGCAATGATCCTTCCCTTGAGATCTTGAATTTTCAGTGTCACTTGGTAATGCTCCTTGAGGTTTCGAGTTTAACAAATTGGCAATCTGCCCTACTTGATTTTCCAAAGCTCTTAGGGATGCATCTTGACTTTGGATCATGACATCATTTTTGGCCATATATTTTTTCAATAGAGCTTCCATAGATGAAGAAGATGATACTGAACTTTGTTGAAGATTTTATCGTAGCATGGGTTGACTATAACCATGTGGTGCATTTGTGGTATTTTTTTGAACAACATTGTTGGAGTTCACAATTGCTTGATTATTCCAACTGAAGGTCGGATGTTGCTTCCACCCTGGATTGTAGGTGTTGGAATATGGGTTATTGTTCTAGTTGAAATACCCATGTAATACATATAGGTTGGGTTTGATGGGCATTCATAAAAAACAATGTCTTCCCCTAACAAACACATGATAGCTCGATAATTTTCATCTCCTAAACTGCAACTAGTCTCTTTAGTGTTTTCATCATATTAGTTAAGAATGATACTTGAGCCGTTAATGAAGTGATTGCATCAAGCTCCATTCTGCCAGCAACTCTTCTGCTAGTCCCTGCTCTCGTAGTAGGGTATTAATAATCATTTTGGAAATCCGTTCCAAAATATCATACGCTTCATTATATGATTTATCCAGCAAAGTACCATTGGCAGACGCATCAACTACCATCCTTGTATGTGTAACAGTCTATTTTCGGTGAAATAGGAATAGTGGTTTTGGGACCACAAATCTGAAGTCAAAAAATTTATTTTATTATTATTTTAATGCCTACAGCATGATATTAGCATCATATAAAAATTTTGTTAAGAAATTTTACCATTTGCATGCTTAATTTGGTAAAAAGGACTAAAATAAATAAAGTGCAAAAGTTGAGTTCTAATAGCTAAAGGTATTTAATAGCTATAGAACATTAAATTATGAGTCTTTATGTTGTAATTAGATCATTAATATAATTAGTGGACAAAGTTGGACATTATTTTAGTATTTTTAAAGGTATATAAGTAAGGTTAAATTGGTAATTAATAAAATAACTTAAAAATAAAATGAATAAAAGAAAGATACCATCTTGCTTCTTCTTCTCCAATTGAAATTAGAAACAAAGGAAGCCATTAAATACTTTCCAAGGTTCGACCATAGTCCTTTGTGCATGTAAGTGTAATTTTTCTCAGTTTTTAATGATTTTTATGTTTTTAGAGTCGTTGTAGCTTAATTTAGCTAGCCCGGGGACTAATTTGCAAAACTGTTAAAAGCCTAGGATTTTACCATGAATGTATGTTAGTTTTTTTTTATGTTTGATGGATGAAAATGAATGTTTGATGATAGTTGAACAACTTTTGTAAAGGGATTTTTGATGAATTTGTCAATTAGGGATTAAATTGAAAAATAGAAAAATGTTCATGGTGAAAAGGTGAAATAAATGAAATGTAGGGCTTGCTAAGGGCTTAAATGATATTCTGCTATAGTGGGTTGGTACTAAATTGCATGAATTTTCATTTTTATGAGCTACAGACTAAATTGAAATGAATTTAAAATTATAGGGGAAAAAGTGTAATTTTGAAAAAACATTATTTTTGGATTAAATTGAATAGAATGAAGTTTGAATGAGTTAAATTTGCTTATATAAATGAAGAAAAGGAGAGTACGAATTTAGATCAGGAAAAAGAAAAAGTATTGGATTAATCAATTGTATTTCTCCGTTCATGTTTGAGGTAAGTTCATTCATTTAAATAGTGTTACATTATTTTTGATTTAAATGTTTATATGTTATATTATGCTATTACGACTCTACGGAAATATCCAATGAAGTTTTGACGACTTTCGGATCCCGTTTGAACGTTAGGAATATATAGGATACAAATAACATGTCATTAGGGGTTACCGTGTTTCGGGTGCTGGTCTTGTACGTCCTACCGATAGCTGAGTTTTTGGCTGTGTTGTGGTTACTTGACAGCTTGTGTGAGCAGCAACGTGTAGCTACGTCTTGACTGACAGCCTGTGTGAGTAAACCCGCTTATGGCTAGAGAGAGAGCACTTATATGAGATATGAGATAGTAGTGGTTTTGACCACGTGTTAGCACATAGTGTGTGAGATTCCCGAGTATCCGATATTATTCTAGTGGTTCAACGGGTATACAAAAAATGAAGGATCGGTATATGCTTCGATTTATAATGTCATGAAAGCATGAGAAAGGTATGAGATGATAGTGATTAAAGATTACTAGTATGTTCATAATAGTATGAATGTTTATGTGGAAAGCATGTCGAAGCTCTTTGTTGTGTAATGAAATTGACTAAGTTATGTGCTACTCACTAATGTGAATTGTTGTTGGTGCTTAGGCTTGTGCCAAGCTATGTTGGATATGTTCATAAATTGCCTTTAAGATTTTATAATGAAATGGTAAGTATTGTTTATCATTTACGAACTTACTAAGCATTATATGCTTACTTGTGTGATTTCTTCCATGTTTCTAGATAATTGGAGGCTCGGACGGGTTGAAAGCTTGTCGGAGATCCATCACACTCTCTATCGGCTAAATCGATAGATTTTGATGATTTTGAGTCATAGTTATAATGGCATGTATAAGTGTTGTTGGCACCATTTTTTTGACAAAACGAGGTCAACTTGGATTTTGAAAACGAAAACGAAAACGGGAGTCGCCACCAATCTTTTTTGATGAGGTGTGATCGGGTCACCTCGTAAAAGTGGTTGTTTTTAATAAACAATTTAATTTTATTAAAACAACGAGTTTGGTCCACGAAATTCAGAAAAATGGGTTCGGGAGTCGGTTACGTACGAGGAAGGATTAGCACCCTCGTAACGCCCAAAATTGGTACCTAGTTGATTAGTTAATGTCTTAATGTCGAAAATTGAAAACTTTAAAGAGTTTTAAAAATACAATCCTTTATTGAAATGTTGAAATTTTTTGAGAAAAGGGACATATTTCACGTTAATCGAGGAAAATAATCATATCCAGTAAGTTAGTACACAATGTCTTGAATTCCCGATACGAGAATAAATGCCAAAAATTTATTAGAAAAATCCTCATCTCGAGAAAATGACGTGTCATATCCAATGCGTTAGGACACAACGTATCGAATTCCCGATACGAGAATAAATGCCGAAAATTTACTTATTTAAAAGATATTTAGCTATCCCGAATTTAAAAAAGGGATCATGCCCACTAAGTTAGGACACGATCTTTTGAATTTCAAAATACGAAATTTTGTTTATTTTAAAACCATATTAAATAAAATTAACTTAACATAAAATGGTAGGAATAAACACAATATTAACTTGTATAACAAAATGATGATGATAATGCAAGCACAAATAGTATACTTAATGATCACAAGAAATAAAATACATAAAATAAAAAAGCCAAGTATATGAAATAAAAAAACTAAAGCATTTCCTAAAAATAATAACGAACATATGAATAAATAAATATTGAATAGAACGACAATAACAATACAAATAATAAGAGATAAAATATCTACGTATGTATATTAGTAGATAAATTATAAAGTATACAAAAATATAAGTACGTATATATATGAAATATTAAAAGGTATATATATGCTAGTATGTATATATATATATATAAAATGAAGTCTAAAAATAATATAAGTGGGTAAAAATAATAATAATAAAGATATTAAAAGATATTTACATTTAGCTAAACAAATAAAATAGAAATATGGTAATAATAACAATGTAAAAATCATAGCATAATATAATAGTGAGAAACAAATAAATAAATAAATAAATAAATAAACTAAGTTAATTTATAAAATAGCAAAATAACAGGAAAAGATGATTTGAATTTTAAGACAAATATTCGGGCAAAATTGAAAGTGAAATAAAAGGGATGACCGAATGGGAAAATGCATAAATTGCACACGTGTCCGCTTTTAGTGCTACTGATGGGTCGTGGATCTGATCGAAGTCTAAGCAAAATTTTGTGGGTAAATTTCAAAAAGGGTTAAAAATAAGCAATAGGACCAAATCGAAATAAACTGAAAATGTGGAAGGACCCAGACCGCAAATAACCCACCCGCAAGAAAACACGCGGACCATGGGTTGCGGGTCGGGTCAACACGCGGGTAGGAGGGGGTAAAATGGTGCCGTTTCAAAACTATATAAAAACTAAAGTTTTCAGAAAAATTTTCATTTCACTTCTTTTTCCAAAAAAAACCTTCATTCTCTCTCAACCCCTCTTCCTAGTCCGGCCATAGGCTCCGATGCACCTCCGCCGTGGCTCTGCCGCATGTGGTGGCCGGAAGAGCAAAATCGGGCCTTTCTTAGCCCCGCTTAAGGTTTGCTCCTCCCAGGACCCAGATTCAGGGCTGAATCCTCTGAAAGGTGGCCAAAAACCCTAGAAACGGAGGGAAACCGTTCGATTTTCCGTCTTCCTACAAGTAATACAGTAAGATCTCTCCTCCTTTTTTCTCTCTTTTTATTTTATATATATGCCTATCTATGATTAATAGCAAACAGAAAAAAGAAAAGCAATCAGAAAGGAACCGAAAAGAGAAAAAAAGAACTTTTTTAAATTGATTTCTTTTTTTTTTACAGTATGCGTGAGTCCTACTACAGATTTTTTTAAAATCGGCCTTTATAGTGCAGAAAAATCCAAAATAAATAATCAAAATCTGAATTTTTTACAAAATTTTTGAGAAAAGGGACATATTTCACGTTAATCGAGGAAAATAATCATATCCAGTAAGTTAGTACACAATGTCTTGAATTCCCGATACGAGAATAAATGCCAAAAATTTATTAGAAAAATCCTCATCTCGAGAAAATGACGTGTCATATCCAATGCGTTAGGACACAACGTATCGAATTCCCGATACGAGAATAAATGCCGAAAATTTACTTATTTAAAAGATATTTAGCTATCCCGAATTTAAAAAAGGGATCATGCCCACTAAGTTAGGACACGATCTTTTTGAATTTCAAAATACGAAATTTTGTTTATTTTAAAACCATATTAAATAAAATTAACTTAACATAAAATGGTAGGAATAAACACAATATTAACTTGTATAACAAAATGATGATGATAATGCAAGCACAAATAGTATACTAATGATCACAAGAAATAAAATACATAAAATAAAAAAGCCAAGTATATGAAATAAAAAAAACTAAAGCATTTCCTAAAAATAATAACGAACATATGAATAAATAAATATTGAATAGAACGACAATAACAATACAAATAATAAGAGATAAAATATCTACGTATGTATATTAGTAGATAAATTATAAAGTATACAAAAATATAATATCGTACATATATGAAATATTAAAAGGTATATATATGCTAGTATGTATATATATATATATAAAATGAAGTCTAAAAATAATATAAGTGGGTAAAAATAATAATAATAAAGATATTAAAAGATATTTACATTTAGCTAAACAAATAAAATAGAAATATGGTAATAATAACAATGTAAAAATCATAGCATAATATAATAGTGAGAAACAAATAAATAAATAAATAAATAAATAAACTAAGTTAATTTATAAAATAGCAAAATAACAGGAAAAAGACTGATTTGAATTTTAAGACAAATATTCGGGGCAAAATTGAAAGTGAAATAAAAAGGGATGACCGAATGGGAAAAATGCGCAAATTCAGACACGTGTCCGCTTTTAGTGCGCTGATGGGTCAGGGATCTGATCGAAGTCTAAGCAAAATTTTGTGGGTAAATTTCAAAAAGGGTTAAAAATAAGCAATAGGACCAAATCGAAATAAACTGAAAATGTGGAAGGACCCAGACCGCAAATAACCCACCCGCAAGAAAACACGCGGACCATGGGTTGCGGGTCGGGTCAACACGCGGGTAGGAGGGGGTAAAATGGTGCCGTTTCAAAACTATATAAAAACTAAAGTTTTCAGAAAAATTTTCATTTCACTTCTTTTCCAAAAAACCTTCATTCTCTCTCAACCCCTCTTCCTAGTCCGCCATAGGCTCGATGCACCTCCGCGTGGCTCGCCATGTGGTGGCGGAAGAGCAAAATCGGGCCTTTCTTAGCCCCGCTTAAGGTTTGCTCCTCCCAGGACCCAGATTCAGGGCTGAATCCTCTGAAAGGTGGCCAAAAACCCTAGAAACGGAGGGAAACCGTTCGATTTTCCCGTCTTCCGGCGCAGCGCAGGTAAGATCTCTCCTCCTTTTTTCTCTCTTTTTATTTTATATATATGCCTATCTATGATTAATAGCAAACAGAAAAAAGAAAAGCAATCAGAAAGGAACCGAAAAGAGAAAAAAAGAACTTTTTTAAATTGATTTCTTTTTTTTTTACAGTATGCGTGAGTCCTACTACAGATTTTTTTAAAATCGGCCTTTATAGTGCAGAAAAATCCAAAATAAATAATCAAAATCTGAATTTTTTACAACTGTTATCTGTCCTTGTTTGTTTGGTGCTGCGTTGTTCGTCTTTCGTCTGTTGCAGGTACAACCTGGAGGAGAAGAAGCACGTCTGTGAGGCGTTACTGCACGCAGGAGGGGCCCCGATTGTTGCATATTGGATGCTGCAGAAACCCTAGGGTTTCTTGTTTTCTTAGCTTTGGGCTAATTTGGGCCGATTTGGTTTTGGGTTGGGGTTATTTGGGTTGGAATTTTGGGTTAATTTTGTTATTATGGACTGTTTAATTTTGGGCTTTCATTTGTTTTTTTACTGGTTTATTTTTGGTTTGCGGGCCCGGGAAAATATTGGGCCTTACAAGTGGTTTGTTTGATGAATTTAGCCGTTATGTGTGGCTTGTGTATATGTCATTTTGGACTATGAACTAGTTGGTATGATATTATGAATATGTATGGTTTTATGTGTGGTTGTTATTTTGATATGATGGTGGTTAAAATGATGGAAAATAAATGGTGTTTATAATGGTCTATTATGAATTGTTGATTTGCATGGATTGAGGTAGCTTATGATATGGTTAGTTGCTAGATTTGGTAGCTTGAATGTGTTTGGCTTTTGGTGAAAATGGTAAGGTGCATGATAGATATGAAAATGGCCAAAATGGTATTTGTTGTGCATATATATTTATGGTATATGAACATGGACAAATGTGGAATTGAAATTGTTCAATTGGTAGTTTAAATGATGAATGAATTGGATAGGTGTTTAGGTAAGTTTGATTGTTGAAGTTGAGGTGCCATTTTGGCGTATTGGTTGAATGGATAGTTTCTATGATGTGTAAGATTGAATATGCATATGTTAGGTGTTTTTGAATGCTTGATCATAGGTACAATTGGCTTGTGCAAGAGGTATGAGTTTGGGTGAGAAAAAAATGGCTTGGAAATGGCCTAGTTTTTGTCCACACAGGCACAGACACGGGCGTGTGTCTCAGCCGTGTGTGACACACGACCGGGCAACACGGTCGTGTGTGACACATGGCCAGGTGACACGGCTGTGTGTCCCCTGCAACTTTCAAAGGGTTGCAAGTTAGGCTTTTACACGGCCTAGCACATGGGCGTGTGGCTTGGCCGTGTGACCCAAGTCAGTGAGTTACACGGGCTTGGACATGGGCTGGGACATGGTCGTGTGTCCCTACTTTGAATGTCCAAATGGCCTGGGACACGGTTATTTCTCTAGGCCGTGTGAGTTACACAGCTGTGTGACCCCTACAGTTTGAAATTTTGCATTTTTTTCTATAAAATCCCATATGTTTCCGATTTAGTCCTGATTCATTTATAATGTCTTTTTAGGGTCTCGAAGGCTCATAAAAGGGACTATAAGCATGAGTTTGGATATTATTTCTATGAATCATGTTGTGATTTGTTTAAGATAAATAAATGTTCGTTGTATAATGTTATCTTTCGGTAATGCTTCCTAGCCCAAATCTAGCGACAAATACGGGCTAGGGGTGTTACATTATGTGCATTTAATCCATTGTAAAACATTTCCATCTATGTCCATTGTTGGAAACTATGCATCAACCATTTTCTAAGTTATTCCTTAAATCGCTCCCAAGCTTCATACAACGTCTCATCCTCTCAGTGCCAAAGAGATTTGATATTGTTCTTTAACTTGGCATTCATATTTAGAGGATTATACCGTAGCAAAAACCTTTGAAAAAGATCATTCCAAGATGTCACCGTCCCTTAAGGTAAAGCGTTCACCCATGCTCTGGCACGATCTCTTAATGAATATGGAAACAATTTAAATTATAGGGCGTCTTTAAGAACACCCTGTTGCCTGATTGAGTCTCAAACTTCCAAGAAAAGTCTTAAGTGCAGTCGTGGATCTTCAGCAGGCAATCTACTAAACTGTCCTACCATTTGTAGCATCTGAAACATTACCGGTTTCAACTCAAAATGTTAAGCTTGAATGTGTTGCCTGACTATTCCTGGATTCAAATAATACAAAATTGGTAGAACATGCTCTTTAATGGGTCTATCTCTATCATCCATCATACAAGGGATAGGCAAAACAATATCCCGACCATTCGAATGTAATGGATCTTCCCTACTTGGATCATTTCCAACCCAAGCTATATCTTGCAATTCTAGTCTCTTTCTTCTCAAAGTTCTCTCGATCTTTGGGTCAAAAGGATACTCTTCGTTAGCAGGAATGCCTCTACTCATGTGTAACACCCCAAACCCGGTCTAAACTTTATGATCGAATCTGGCGATGTCACATTGTAACACCCCTTACCTGTATTCGACGCCGGAATAGGGTACGAGGCATTACTAGAAGACATACATTTGCATACGTATTAAACCGAGTTACAAAATTTCATCTGAATTAAAACTTTTAAATTATTAACATTCTTTTATAATTCTTTACAACATATCCTCGAAATATTATATTCATAACAAATAGGGCCTACGAGACCCGATATTTACACATGTAATTCAAAGCTTCATTTCCATTTCATTCAATTCACAATTTCTCATGTTCACAATTCAAATCAATTTCTCAATCCAATATATATATATTTCAATCATCTAAGAATATAATTCAAGTTACACGAACTTACCAAGCTAAATTGCAGAAATACCAAAATTCAGGGACATTTTGGTAATTTTCTATTTTCCTCGAATTTCCACTCAATCTTGATATAAATTAATATTTCATTCAATTTTATTAATTTAAATAATAAAACAATTCATTTCTTCCAATTTGGTCACTTTTTGACATTTTTACAAATTTACCTTTAAAATATTACTTTTATTCAAGTTAGTCCCTAACCTAAAACATGCAAATTAGCCATTTTAATGAAAACTCATGCTAGTTGAATAATCATATATTTTCCTCCTCCTCCTCTCCATTCCACATCCTTAATGTATATAACATGCTTATATGTAACATTATCTATAATTTCACTATTTATTTATTTGTTCATTCAAAGTTGTCCACTTGAGTCATTGTCACAAAATTATTTCTATCTTGAGCTATAAAACTCTGAATTAAGATTCAAAAATTTTCTCTGAAACTAGACTCACATATCTTCTTATCAAAATTTTTTTAGAATTTTTGGTTTAGCCAATAAGTAGATTTTATTCTTTAAATTCATCCCTATTCTGCTGTTTGACAGTTTTGACCCTTCTTCACTAAAAATTAATTATCTCCTCGTACAAGATTTGGATAATGTTCCTATCTATTAATATTAAAATTTACTCATTAAATATTTTAAAATATAAATTTAAGCCCCTAATAATGTTTCTCCAATTTTTTATGATTTTTCAAAGTCAGAATAGGGAAACCCGAAATCATTCTGACCTTATCTCACAAAATTTATTATAACTCATGATTTACAATTCCATTGCTTACATCGTTTCTTCTATGAGAAACTAGACGCAATAAGTTTTAATTCCATATTTTTCATCCTCTAATTTAATATTCACGATTTATGGTGATTTTCAAATTTAGACTACTCTCTTGTCCAAAAGCTGTTTTAGTGCAAAATGTTGATTACTAGGTGTATAACTCCTTATTCCCTTTCTCTATAATATTTCCCATCACTTTCACTTATTTTTCTTCACTAATATATCAAGAACATAAGACCTTATATAAGAAAACTCTGCTATAACATTATTTCCATTCTTTTTCAATAATATCAAACTTAAAATATATTGAAATCTTGATGTTCTTACCTTGTGCTATTGATTTCAATCTTTAACTTGATTTTCTCTCTCCTCCAGCTTCTATTTCTTGAATCTAACTTTATATTCTAGCTCCCCATTGTCTCCTTGTTATTTTTCTCTCTTGGAAGCTATGGAAATTCTTTTGATTTCAAAGTGAAAATGGTAAATTTTTGGTAGAAGGACCAAATTATAAAGAAAGCAAAATTTTCCTTCTTTTCCTCTCTTCTCATGTTGGTTGCATGGTAGAATATGAAGATTGTTCATCTTTCCTTCCATATATATACTAAATAGAATAATAATAAAATAATAAAATATCATTTAAAAATCAAATTAAAATATTAATAAACTAATATTTATTTCATTATTTAATCTAAAATATCACCAACATCATCATTGCCTTCTAGATTTCTCTCTCTTCTAATTGACCATTTTGCCCTTCATAATCTTTAAAAAATCCATCCTTGAGTCATCACTTAATTTGGTAAAATTGTGATTTAGTCCCTCAAAATTCTTCACCTTTTCAATTTGGTCCTAATTCATCCATTTTCCTTAGTTTCTAGATTATTCCACCCCTAAAATATTTACACTATTGGTCCTTCAAATTTTCATATTTACACTTTAACCCCTCAAATTTTGAGTATTTACTCTTGGGCAACAAAACTTTTCTCACCTTTGCGATTTAATCCTTTCTTGAATTAATATGTCATAATATAATTCCCAATGTCGCCATAATTCAAAAGTTCCATTTTTGTCACTTTATTTCCTTATTTTACTATCAAGGATACCTACTTTCTTACTTTAGTAATTTTTGGGGTATTACAGTAGTAATTTTCGGGATATTACATCATGCACTAACAACAAACCTGTAGAAAGTAAAAACAACAAAGTTAAATAAAACTAATGGAATTATATAAGAAAATAACAAAACCAAATTTCACCGAATTTCCGATCCCCAGCAACAACGCCAAAAAGATGTCGCGTTTGAATATAATATGCTAATGTGCAAGCGTACACGTCGAATCAAGTAATAAAGTAGTAAGTAAGATCGTCTCCTCAGGGATCGAACAGGATTAATTCAGTTAAGATATTACTATAAACTATATGAATCGGGCTGTGGCAAAATAGAATAACAATTTGTAGAGGAGTAATCATGTATGCAATATTAAAATCAAGTACCTAAACTTAAAATATTATGACAAAGATACAGAGAAAAAGTTGAGAGGATCTACACTGTTGAATGGGAAGGTTGGGATTGCTAAGATTCTTTCTTCATAACATAATAATACCTTGGAAAAATGTTAACCAATCTACTATTCAGATTAAATCTAGGGTAGTCGCTTCTTTCGAGAGTCAAACTTCAGTTACCCTACCTAAGGCTTTGCATGTCTACAAGCCTTAAGAAGAATACCTAACACTGCTTTCTTCCTTTCTCTGCTTCAAAGTGACTCTCGTCTAGAGTGCTATGAGTATTCTCGAATACTCACTTGTATCATTTGATCACAATCCAACTTATCTAACCTTTTAGAATTAAATCAAGTTTATGAACATACCATACATTCATCCATGTCTAGAGAACGCATGCATACATTTTAAAATAGCGCAAATCAAATGAAACATTAAATCAAATCAAGATAATGCCTTGGTCATTAAAGGCACTAAAGATTCATCTAGTAATCCCAACCCGATGAGATTAGCTCATGAGTTGGAAATTAAGATCCAAAATGAAATTATCATTCAACAACATATTTCCACAGTTAAAATTCATAGAAATCAATTAAGATAATGGAGGAAGAACTTTAGGAAGCTTTCGCCAATCCTGCCCTGAACTCCAGTGCTGTAATATCTTACAAAGCCCAGGGTTTAATGTTTCTCCTTCTTCCTTGTGTTGTTTAAACGGAAAAAATATAGGATTTTTTCTATGTAATTTATCACCTTTTTACTTAAATCCGTTGTTAAAACAAGTAATTGTTCAATAAATTAATGAAATATGTGAAAATATGAAATTAGGATATAGAAATTATTAAAATGTGATTTTATGCTTTATTATATAGTTTTCATGCAATAAATGGCTTATTTTATATTAATTTGAATATATTATATTTTTAAGACATAAAGTGGGACATGCATGATTAAATTAAATAATAAAATATAAAATTATATTTAATAATTAATTTTAAAATATTTCATTAATAATTTGAGTTTTAATTAATTAATTAAACTGGATAAATTTTATTCTTTGGTCCTCTAACTTGTTGATTTATTCTGGACAGGTCTAATAGCTTTGTTGGATTACAAAACCGTCCAAATTGGAGACCAAGTCAACCCCAAAATTTGGCTGCACATGGCTGTCCATAAACCACTCTTTGGTTTAATTGCACAAGGTCCTTGAAGAGTTGAAGAAATTAGAGATTTACATGAAGATTTGCACTTGAACGAGTCTTAGTCCTGAGTTGTTGTGGCACTCAAATTGACCAAAAATCAAGGAAAAATCAGCTCAACTTGCTCAATTTATGGCCGGCCACCTATGGAAGATGCTTCAAAAGATGAAAGCTCCTATTTTTAGCAAACTATACCCCTCTCCTTACCTATAAATAAGACCCTCTCATTCCTTCATTCTTCATCCCTCAAGCATTATTCTCTCTTTTCTCCAAATTTTCTTAGCCTTTTCCATTCCCACACCTAGCATCATCTCTTCATAGAGATTTTAGCAATTAAGCCTCTTAAAGAACCCTTGGTGGGCCACCTTGGAGAGCCATCAGCAAATGAGCAAAGCAAAGGAACGAAGGAGCCTCGTTAGTCAGAGTCTTGGGTGACAGCCACTCTGAATTGGGTTTAGTCTTCCTTTTCATTAATTTAATATTAAAATTTTTGCTATGTGTTCTTTGTTCTTGTTTACAACAATGTTAGCTTAATTTTATTTAAGCTAGGATGATTGCTTTGATTGAATAATATTTATTTGATTCATGCTTATAATGTTTGTGCCTCAATCGATCATGTTTTCAATTAAAATCAAGTCGTATTTCATTCACATGCATTGAAATGCACCTGAATTAGCTAAGCGATCCGACGGACAACGACTAATGGACACATAATTGAAATGTGCATGCTCAATTAGATCCTGACCGATTAAATTGAAGGTTGCATAACAACTCGACCAAGCTCATTATTCGCATAGTTTTGGATTTGTGTGATTAAATTGTTTCAAACTGATTTCACCGAATTTCCGATCCCCAACAACAACGCCAAAAAGATGTCGCGTTTGAATATAATATGCTAATGTGCAAGCGTACGTCGAATCAAGTAATAAAGTAGTAAGTAAGATCGTCTCCTCAGGGATCGAACAGGATTAATTCAGTTAAGATATTACTATAAACTATATGAATCGGGCTGTGGCAAAATAGAATAACAATTTGTAGAGGAGTAATCATGTATGCAATATTAAAATCAAGTACCTAAACTTAAAATATTATGACAAAGATACAGAGAAAAAGTTGAGAGGATCTACACTGTTGAATGGGAAGGTTGGGATTGCTAAGATTCTTTCTTCATAACATAATAATACCTTGGAAAAATGTTAACCAATCTACTATTCAGATTAAATCTAGGGTAGTCTGCTTCTTTCGAGAGTCAAACTTCAAGCTACCCTACCTAAGGCTTTGCATGTCTACAAGCCTTAAGAAGAATACCTAACACTGTTTCTTCCTTTCTCTGTTCAAAGTGCAGCTCTCTGTCTAGAGTGCTATGAGTATTCTGCCGAATACTCACTTGTATCATTTGATCACAATCCAACTTATCTAACCTTTTTAGAATTAAATCAAGTTTATGAACATACCATACATTCATCCATGTCTAGAGAACGCATGCATACATTTTAAAATAGCGCAAATCAAATGAAACATTAAATCAAATCAAGATAATGCCTTGGTCATTAAAGGCACTAAAGATTCATCTAGTAATCCCAACCCGATGAGATTAGCTCATGAGTTGGAAATTAAGATCCAAAATGAAATTATCATTCAACAACATATTTCCACAGTTAAAATTCATAGAAATCAATTAAGATAATGGAGGAAGAACTTTAGGAAGCTTTCGCCAATCTCGCTTCGAACTCCAAAGGTCTTTGTAATATCTTACAAAGCCCAGGGTTTAATGTTTCTCCTTCTTCCTTGTGTTGTTTAAACGGAAAAAATATAGGATTTTTTCTATGTAATTTATCACCTTTTTACTTAAATCCGTTGTTAAAACAAGTAATTGTTCAATAAATTAATGAAATATGTGAAAATATGAAATTAGGATATAGAAATTATTAAAATGTGATTTTATGCTTTATTATATAGTTTTCATGCAATAAATGGCTTATTTTATATTAATTTGAATATATTATATTTTTAAGACATAAAGTGGGACATGCATGATTAAATTAAATAATAAAATATAAAATTATATTTAATAATTAATTTTAAAATATTTCATTAATAATTTGAGTTTTAATTAATTAATTAAACTGGATAAATTTTATTCTTTGGTCCTCTAACTTGTTGATTTATTCGGGCATGTGTCTAATAGCTTTGTTGGATTACAAAACCGTCCAAATTGGAGACCAAGTCAACCCCAAAATTTGGCTGCACATGGCTGTCCATAAACCACTCTTTGGTTTAATTGCACAAGGTCCTTGAAGAGTTGAAGAAATTAGAGATTTACATGAAGATTTGCACTTGAACGAGTCTTAGTCCCGAGTTGTTGTGGCACTCAAATTGACCAAAAATCAAGGAAAATCAGCTCAACTTGCTCAATTTATGGCCGGCCACCTATGGAAGATGCTTCAAAAGATGAAAGCTCCTATTTTAGCAAACTATACCCCTCTCCTTACCTATAAATAAGACCCTCTCATTCCTTCATTCTTCATCCCTCAAGCATTATTCTCTCTTTTCTCCAAATTTTCTTAGCCTTTTCCATTCCCACACCTAGCATCATCTCTTCATAGAGATTTTAGCAATTAAGCCTCTTAAAGAACCCTTGGTGGGCCACCTTGGAGAGCCATCAGCAAATGAGCAAAGCAAAGGAACGAAGGAGCCTCGTTAGTCAGAGTCTTGGGTGACAGCCACTCTGAATTGGGTTTAGTCTTCCTTTTCATTAATTTAATATTAAAATTTTTGCTATGTGTTCTTTGTTCTTGTTTACAACAATGTTAGCTTAATTTTATTTAAGCTAGGATGATTGCTTTGATTGAATAATATTTATTTGATTCATGCTTATAATGTTTGTGCCTCAATCGATCATGTTTTCAATTAAAATCAAGTCTGTATTTCATTCACATGCGATTGAAATGCACCTGAATTAGCTAAGCGATCCTGACCAGACAACGACTAATGGACACATAATTGAAATGTGCATGCTCAATTAGATCCTGACCCGATTAAATTGAAGGTTGCATAACAACTCTGACCAAGCTCTGTTATCTGCATAGTTTTTGGATTTGTGTGATTAAATTGTTTCAAACCTGATTAAATTGTTTCAAACCTAACACGTCCCTGTTACCTCACACGAATGCTAAGAAACCCTTAGTAAATAAGGATCAGTAAAATGCATATGTACTAAGTAAAGGATTCCGAAAGGACCTAATGTGGTTTCCAAACTCATGAAAGATCGAGTTGCCATGGAATGTTTTTCCGAATGTTATGAAGCATGTTGATAATAAATTGAGTTTGATTAAAGTAATTACCCTAGTTTATTTATGTTATAATTGTTGCAAGTTGTGTTTAATTTTACTAAAATCTATTTCATTCATATAGTTGCATACTTAGGATAATTTGCATTAGGGATCATTGCATTTAGTTTAATATATTTTAATCACCACTTCTAAACTGTATTGTGTTTTTATTTACCGAATTGTTAATATAATTTTACAAATTAAGTGACTTAGCACAAATACAATCCTTGTGGATATGATAACTTGATACTTGCTTATTACTTGATAATGACTGTGTACACTTGCACAAACCTACGCGTTACATGTTGCTGCTTTGTTCCTTAGCTGTTACCCTCTTTCCTTCCGTCTTTGGATCTCGCACGAGAAATTGTGTGAGAGGAAAAACCCGCTCTCATATTTTATTTATCTTTTTTCTTTTTATAGGGTAGGTCCCCCTCTCAAAACACACTCTTTTCTCTCTATTTTTCAAATGAATATTTTTGGTACAAGTACAGCTAGCTGAGAGTGGCCTAGATTGACAGTTGAGTCATCATCTTCCTGGAATTGCCATGGTATTTGTGCTGGCAATCTATCTAACCTTTTGTCATGAAAAAACTTCACTCTTTTAGTTCTTTTCCTCCTTTCTACACCTGCTATAAGCAACACACAATTCCTTTCCTCCCACAAGTAAAAGTAACATATAGTGACATTGAAAGCACAATCCAAGCTTCATGATGCAACGTTATAAGAATACTAATATAGTTTCCTAAAAAGCAACTAAATTTACTCAAGTACGAAAAATTAACCAAGTCTAGATGCTTAAAAAATAACTATTTTCAAGAGTTATTAGGCTTTGCCAATTACTAATAGTTATGACCTACAAAAAGAGTTGTCGATCATTAACGCATGACAGAAAGGTAAATTCAGGGAAATAGACAACAACAAATGAATAGAATGGCATGATGGGTGTTGGACTAATAAAAATAGAAACAAATTACAAGGAGCCTATTGGTGCATATTGACTGAGCTGACGAATGAGTTCGACAATAAGACCTAAAATTTTCTCTTCATTTGATTATTACTAACTTTACTAACGGTATATCACACTAACCTATTTGTTAATGTAGGTTAGAGATAGGTTTAACAAAGCGCTAGAAAGGATTTTGAAAGTCAGAAATTCAAGAAATAAGGTCAACGTCGTGACACAGACAAGTCTGTGTCGTAACATTAAGGGTCGTAATGAAGAAGTTCTAATAATTGACCCAATGTCGCAACATCAGTAACCTATGTCGCTATGTAGAAGATAGTTTCTCAGAATTTTAAAACTGTAGGGTGTGCTGCAACATCGAGCCCTGATGTCGCGACATAGATGGTCTGCCAGGGATATTGTGACACGAAACCCCTATGTCGCGACATTGTTGCAATTTTCTTTAGGGTTGACCTGACCTGATTGCGTATCCCAGCAGAATAGTCCTTATTTTACCCGAGTTTTAACCCTAAATACACCCTTTTTTGTAAACATAAAAATAACCTTTTAACTTAATCTAACGTCATTCTAAACATTTACTGCTCTAAAACCTCGCCAAAACCCTTAGCCTCCTAAACCTTTCCTATCCTCAAAACCTGAGTTCATAATCCTTCATTCCCAATCCAAGAAGCTACATTAGAGGAAATCGACATCAACAAAGACCAAGAGGAAATGCAACCGAGTTCAACACGAAATGAGGTTTAAGTATTCTCAATCCTCTCTTACCGTTCTATTGAATATCTTTATTATTTTGTTGATAGAATTTACGAAGAATGCCTCCGCGTAAGAAAAAAAGAACTCTTGTTGGAGAAACTCCACGTGTTTCCCACCCCATTCGATTTCATAATGCCAATATGAAAAAATATTTTCTGGAGTCACAAGGGAGACCTCTAATTCAAGAACAAGGGTTCAAACCCTCGATGATTCACTACAAAGAAATTTGGACTTTGGTTCCTTATCATCAATGATAGTAGTCCTATGTTACTCCCCCATGAATAATACAAATACCCGTGGTTTAGAAATTCTATGCGTCCCTTAAGGGCCAAATGATTAAGTGAGGCTACAATGCAGTAATAACTGATGTCAAAGTGCGAGGGGAAGACGTTCCAATCTCCCCTAATGATATTTTTGAATTTTATAACATCCCATTTTATGATAAAGATTTTATTGATAATATGGATCTAGAAAGATTTCAAAACATTGACATGGAAGACACTAAGCTTCCTACAAATTTTAGTCAAGCTATTATGTTTCCTGTTGCCAAAATGTGGATGCAATTCATTGGCACTAGAATTGCACCCATATTGAATGTTTCTAATGTTAATGTGTTTCGATTTGTCTTGTTATATGGTATCCTATAGAGAAAACAAATCTGTGTAGGGCGTTGGATCTTTCAAGAAATGAAATGGTGCGTAAAGAGCCAAAACACTGGACTCTTCTGTCCCCACCTCGTAACGGCTCTATGCCGCTAGATAGAAGTTCCAATGGGCGAAACTGAGCAATTTATGAAACCAACAAGGATTATCATCGAAGATACATTATATTCCCAGTTTGACGAGCTTCAGTGAAAGCAAATAATTGAATGGAATCAAAGGAGGAAGAAGAAAATGGATATACCAGCATCATTCAAACAGGAAGATCACCCAAAGGTTAGAAAGGGAGCTCGCGGAGACGTAGACACAAAACTTGACGGAATGATTCGATGGATGCAGGAAACAGGACCAATACTTCAAGAATTTGAGAGGATAAGTGGGTTATAATCTCCAAGCTATCCCCTAGATATGTTCACGTTGACTCCGACTCATTAGGATGAGGGGACTAATCTTGAGGAGGAAGGTGATGCTCAAAAATACCCTGGAACGGAGGACGAGTACGAAGCCCAACTCACTAATAGAGCCTGTCATACGAAGTCCAACTCACCATGCTCCTTTAGTGGGTGGGAGCTCCCACAAAACATATGTCAAAGGAAAGGGCAAAGCCCCTATAGAGAAGAGACATTCTCATTCCCTTGATGATTCAGAGGAGGATTGAACATTTTTTTATTTCACTTTTAAAAGACTTGTATTAATTCTTGGATTATTCTAATTTAGACTTTGTAAGAGTAGGATTAATAAGTAGATTTTAGTATATTGCATTCTATTTAAGTTTTCTTTGTAGGAAACCAACGTGAAGGAGACTCAAACGAATTTGAGCTCTACACGATCAAAGGAGGAAGCACCCACCATTAGTAGTTGGAACAATCACGATCAATCGAGTAACTTATTTCCTTATCTTTTTGTTAGCTACACATTAAGAACAATGTGCCAACTAAAGTGTGTGTGTGGGGTGGATAACATAGAAAAATTGATTCAAATTTTTACATTATCTTTGATTTTTCTTGTCTTTTGTGTGCCTGAGCTTGTAGAAATCCAAGTGATTGGTTAGGAGCATGTACATAGATTGCTTGTAGTTATGAATAAATTTGGCATGATGATAGGTGATTTTAAATTTTTGATTATTAGACTACTATGTTTTATATGTTACACTATAAATAGACATCAAGTAATCAACTATACCAAGTGATATAGAAAATACAAGGAAACGAGCATGCTAGTACGAATGATAAATAGTTGAACTTGTATCTGTTGGGTTGATTGAATTTGTACATGTTGAGATATTTATGGATGACCTAAGGCATTGTTTGGAACACATCCAGAGCCAAAAAGCTGTCCTATTTATATTTCACCTTTAGTACCAATTCTTAAGCCTGTTGACAGTTCTTGATGAACCACATTACAAGCCTCGAGCCTGAAAACGTAAATTTGTATTTGCCTTTTTCTTTGGTCATGCATTGCATGATTATAGACGTCTGGCCATACGTATTGAGGGTTAAGTAGATACATCATGGCGGATTTTGTAAAAGTAGATTGAAATAGAAAAGATTAGTGTAATATGGGAACTATAGGTTAGCCTGAAAGTACAAAACAAGAGAGAAATGCAAAATGAAAATAATACGAGCAGAAAAAGTTCTTGAAAAATAAAAAGCATTCATAACTGAGATAAGTTGAAAAAGAAAAGTGATAAAGTCACAGAAGATAGAGAAACTCATTCATTAGTGCACAAAAATTCGTAAGGTAGCCGTAGTTACTATATCATGCTATGATTTCCTATACATAGAGAGACAAAGAAGGTATAAGAAGGAGAAATAAGGTAGTGACCGGGTAAGGGACACTAAAGGGAGAAGAATATGGATCAATATGATGTGCCAAACTATTTTCATGTTTGTAACCCTTTTGATGCTTACTATTTTTGAATCCCATACCAGTCTTAAGCCTCAAAACATTACAGCAGAAAAGTCCTATGTGACCTAAATATCCTTATACATGAATGGACATCATACTAGACATACACATAAACGACTATTTGTGTTCTGCTCAGATAATCAAAGTACTTGTATGATTTGTTGATGGATTCCTATAGGTGAGACCTTTAATACTTTTATATTTTGTAACACATTAAACTTAGATGTTTGAGGTCAAAGGTGGTAAGTCAACTATTCATCATGTTGAAGTTCTTAGGAGGCATGAAATGCCTAAGTCATATGCTCCAAAGTTAATACTTGTACCACACTTGCTCAAGGGTCGTCATGTTTATTTGTAATCTTTGTGTATGTTGCTCGAGGACAAGCAATGTCTTAAGTGTGGGGGAGTTTGATCTACCGTAATTTAGTGTAGCATATTAAACTAGTTTTCACACTTAAGGAGCCTAAATACAAGCATTTTCATTACATTTTAGTTAAGTTTCTTTAGTATTAGTTACATTTAATAAAATGTGCAAATGGAGTCTTTTATTGACCTTAAGGGTAGAATGAGGCCTAAGAGAGAGCTAATGTACTTTGTGAGTGTGCAAGAGACCATTAAAAGGTATTTTAGGCCAATATTGGATGCTATGTCACAATACGGGAGGTCTGATGTCGCAACATAGGGAACAAAATGAAGAAAACTTAAGTCTGCCTTCGATGTCATGACACAGACTAAGGGTGTCACAACATCGAATCTGTGATGAAAACTAAACGTGAAACTGGGGCATTTTGGTCTGCAAAATCAAACTTTTAAGCTCGAGAATGTCAGCTAACCTGGGGTTAAGGACGACGACCACCTAAAGGCTATAAATAGGCTCATTTTTCACTTGTTAGGGACACTTTTTAATTAACCTAGTTTCTTTCTTTAGATTTAGTTTCGTTTTCTTTCTTTCTTAGGTTTCTAGAGTTTGGTTTATTTTCTCATTGTTTTCTTTCAAGAGATCTGGATTGTGGAATCATTTAAACTCTATGGATTTACGCTTAATCTCAATACAATCAGACTCTTTCTTTTACTTTATCTTGTCAATTTAATTAGCATGCTTTCTCTTTACATCGATTATATATTGTATATGAATACCATGAGGAACTAATTCCTCTATGGGGGATTAGCGAGTGGAGGTATGACCTGTTAACTATTTTGTAGGGTTACTGAATGGATCAGCTATTTGGAAAAGGGAGAACGTGAAACAAATGCTAGGCCTGACAACCCCGGGAAGTCATTAATGAGGGAATTATCCCAAAATTGGTATTGCCCATCCCTGAACAGCTTGACCTCAAACCAGTTGGACTATGAGGTCACAAGATAAGTAGTTCTTACTGACTCATTATGTTTGTGGAAGATCGGAAGGTCCTCCTACGGTAGTGAGTAGTTGATTGATGAGGAACCAAAAATGACAGTTGATGGAGATTACCGAAGCGAGCTAATTGCCCATAATTAGATTTGATTTATTCTTCCTTCTTAATCTCTTGAATTTTATCTTTTTTATGTTGTTTTATTATTATTACTATAATAAATACCCCAAAAATCCTTTATTTTATATTCATCTTGCTATAACTGAATTTAAAGTACTAATAAGATCTCTTAGTGTTTAGGTTAGAATTGATCTAGCAATTGCCTCCTTTGGGCACGATCCTCAGAGTACTCAACCACTTCGTTGTAAAACTATATTATAACTAGACCCGTATACTTGTGGCTACCGCCTCGTAATTCTATATTTTAGTGTTGTATTCACACTCTGGACGTTAGTATGTCTGGAGGTGGTTAATTTTGTAAATGTTTCAAATTGGTCTTGATTTAGTTTTGTACTTGTTCAAAGGTTTTCGTAAGCGTACTAAGACTCGAATTTGATTATGATGCATATTTAACATGGAATTAACTTGTATTTATTCATTATTGTGTAATATTGAATACATTGCTTGTGAATGTTCTAGTTTACTGTTGTAGCATCCTATAGTTTGGGTCTGGCAACTAGATCGAGTATATGGTGTTACAGAGTTCTTCTAGGAGGGACTGAGGTGCAATCCAGATACAAAGTCCATGGTGATTCTGTCCCATTTCCATTTTGGAATTTCCAAAGGATACAGTTTTCCCCATGGAACTTGATGCTCCGCCTTCACTTTTTGGCATGTTAGGCATGTGGAAACGTATTATGAGATCTCCTTATTTATTCCAGGCCACCAGTAAGATTCCTTCAAGTCTCTATACATCCTGATGCCACTAGGGTAAAGTGAAAAAGGCCCTTAGTGACCTTCTCTTAATAACTCCTTTCTCAATTCATTCCCTATTGGTACAAACACTTGATTTCTGAATCTGGGTTCGCCCTTCTTACCAATATTGAAGTGCACTGATTTTTCTGAGAGCATCTTTTGTTTGAATTGTTCACATTGGATATCTTTCTTCTGTTCTTCAAAAATTTGAGAGAGATGAGTTGGTTTCACTACTAACTCCACCAATAATGCTCCAATATTGGTCAAAGTCACTTTATCTCGCACGAACAACAAGGCCGCTGTAGTTTTCCTACATAAGGAATCTGCTACCACATTTGTTTTTCCTTGGTGGTATTCAATGATTAGGTCATAATCTTTCAACAGTTCCAACCATCTCCTTTGGTGTAGGTTCAATTCTTTTAAGGTCGCCAAGTACTTTAGACTTTTATGATCATAAAAGATATGACATCTTTCCCTGTATAAGTAATGTCTCTAGAGCTTTAGTACAAAGACCAAGCTGCCAATTCTAGATCGTACGTGGGGTAGTACCTTTCATGCAATTTTTATTTGGCGTGAAGCATACGCGATAGCCTTTCCTTTTTGTATAAAGACACAACCTAGTCCATTCAATGATGCATCTGTGTATGTTGTATACTCAACTACAAGCTTGGGTTACGTGAGCACTAGAGTTTCGGTTAAAACCACCTTTAACTTTTTGAAGCTTTACTAACATTCGTTTCTCCACACCAACATCTCCTTCTTCTTCAACAATTTAGTGAGGGGTGAGGCTATAATAGAGAAACCTTTATCAAATCTCCTGTAGTACCCAACCAACCTCAAGAAGGTGTATACTTTAGTGACATTCTTAGGCGAGTTCTATTCGAGAACTGCCTTCACCTTGGTGGGGTTTATCATGATACTCTCCATCAAAATCACGTGTCGAAGGAAGTGTATCTCTCTTAACTAGAACTCGTAGGGTCCTCAATACAACTCTTAAATGTTCCTCATGGTCAAGCTTGCTCTTGGAATAGACCAATATGTTGTTAATGAAGACTACCACAAATTGTCCAAGTAAGGTTGAAATACTCTATTCATTAAATCCAAGAACACTACGGGTGTATTGGTCAATCCAAATGGCATCACCAAAAACTCATAGTGCCTAAACCTTGATCGAAACGCTATTTTAGGTACATCATCATTCTTGATCTTTATCTGATAGTATCCAGACCTTAAATTAATCTTGGAGAACACCGTAGCTCCACTTAATTGATCGAACAAGTCTTCGATTCTGGGCAGAGGGTACTTATTTTTAATGTTGACTTTATTCAACTGATGGTAGTCTATGCACAGACGGATTGAACCATCTTTCTTCTTAACGAATAGAATTGGTGTACCCCAAGGAGATACATGAGGCTTGATGAAACCTTTACTTAACAGATCTTGCAACTATTCTTTTAACTCATTAGGTTCTACCGGTGCCATTTTATAGGCATGCATGACATAGAAGTTGTTCCAGGTTCCTACTCTATTGAAATTTCTATCTCTCTGTCCTTAGGCACACCAAGTAGTTTTTCAGGGAACACATGAATAAATTCCCTTACTACTAGCACTTGACTGACTTCTCTTTTGGACTCTGGCGTGTCCATGATATACACTAAGTAGGCATTTGCGGCCTGAACAATCAATTTCCTGGTGGAAACCGCAAAAATAATCCTATCTGCTAATTCTGAATTTTTCCTAGATAATAATATTTCTTTTCCCTTCGAACTTACCAAACGCATGCTTCTAGATCAATAGTCAACCATAGCATTATGCCTAGTCAACTAGTCTAATCCCAATATAGCATCGAACTCATGAGAGCTTAATAGCAGCAAATCTGCTAAAAATACGTGTTTGCCCACAACTAATGGGAAATTCCTTATTAACTTGTTCACTACAGTGCTTTGCCTCAAGGGATTTGTTACCAATATATTAGTCTCATAATATTCTACCTCGAGAATTAGACCCTCTATGACTTTAGTGCTTATGTAAGAATGAGTAGACCCAGGGCCAATAATGAATAAATATCATTACCAAAGAAAGAAAAATCACCAGTGATGACCTCAGGTAGGTTTGTGTCTTCTTTAGCTTTCATCACATAGGCCCATATTGACGCGCTAGAACTCATTCTACTGAGATTTTTTCTTTGTGACCCTTGGATCGAGCTGGATTTAGCCGCCATTTATAATCTTCATTCTTTTTGGTATTTCGGTGGAATTTTAACAAATTATTTTGTGGTGTACTCAGATTTGGTCGGGAAATATTTAATCATGTGGTTTTTAGACCCAAAGCTAAAATAAGCCCTTAACTTCTTTCTGCACTCACCTCCATGATTCCTTCCACAGAAGTTACAGTCCCCTTTCTCCATTTAGGAATCGCCAGAACTGGCCATAGATGTAGCTGGCCTAAAGGATCCCTCACGCTTAAAGCTAGAGTTCTGTGATTCCCTTTTCGAAGTTGGAAAAGAGTGGTCCATTGGCTTCTTAAAGTTCGAGAGAGGTGGAGGACTTGATCTTCCTCTCTTCATTATTTTCTTATTGAAATTTTTACTCTTGTCCTTAAGGATCGACTCCATCTTATGAGCTATAACCGTTATTTTAGATAGGGTCTTACACTGATAGACTGTTACCAAGGCACGAAGTTCATTTCTAAGTCTTTTTCTGACGGAAACATACCTTTGGCGTACCTATTCAGCAGTATGAATTCACACTCATATTTTAGGGTAGACATATTACCTTGTCTTAGATATAGGAAGTTCTTATTCATTTTTTCGATGAACGTTGGGTTGATATACTTCTCATGGAATTTTTTTAAAAGGAATTCCCAATCAATTAGATGCTCAGGGGTAACGCTGATCACATTTTTCGACCATTGGCATGCTTCTCCTTCCAACAAGGATATATCCCATTGAATACTATCCTCTTTATTAAACTCTAGCTCCTTAATAACCCTTCCTAACCAAGACAACCACTGCTCCACCGTAGTGGGGTCATCTCCATTATCTCTGAAAAATATTTTTCTCCTATTTTACGTATCTTTTATATAGGATTAGACCTAGGTGAAGTTACAGCAGGTGCAGGGGCAGGTGCAGGTATTGCTGGACGTACTTCTTCAGGGCGTGGTTGAGGATGATGTTTTTGTTGTTGTTGTTGAGGCTGCTGTAGTTGTTGTTCTGATTCACTCCCTATAAATTTCTCAAATAGTTGAGTCATCACGGTATAAAACATGTTTCTGAATGCATTTCTAGCATTCTTGACATTGTTATTATTGGCTGTAGTAGCGTGTTCTTGGGTGGGGACATGGCTTTCCATGTCCTTACTAGTCACTTATCTTGAACTTTCAGAAATTCTTCTTATTTTACTACAAAAGATAAATTATATTAGTACAAATCATTAGAAACTAAGCCAGAGGCGTACTATACATGACAATGGTATGTCACTAACTTTAGTTCATCCAAGAAGTGGCTAAACCTAGGCTCTGAAACAAAAAAACTTGCAATGCCCCATTTCCGACCCTTAAGGAGGATCCAGGAATGGTGCGTTACGACCTTAAAGTCTTTTCCTTTTAGAAATGTAATTGACGAAACCTCATATTTACAAAAATAGTTAGGTATATGCTATAAGGAAAGAGCGCAGTTTGACGAATACCAGTTTTAGTTACAAAATATTATGTTGAAGAACCGATAAAAAGTCTTGATCGAGAGATTAAGCAACTAAGGAACAAAGTATTGCACTTGTCAAAATATTATGGAATAGGCATGGAGTTGATGAGGCTACATGGGAGCCTGAGGAGGCGATGCAAAAACAGTATCCAAATCTCTTCACAGATAAGATTTTTGGGGACGAAAATCTCTTCATCTGATAAAGCCAAACTGGTATTCAAAAGTCTCAATGCAAATAAAGATTTTCTACTCAAGGCATCAGCAACAACATTTGCCTTACCCGAGTGGTAGTCAATCACTAACTCATAATCTTTAATCAACTCTAGCCATCTTCTTTGCCTCAGGTTCAAATCTTTCTGAGTCATCAAGTACTTCAAGCTTTTATGGTCAGTAAATATTCAACACTTCTCACTATACAAGTAATGTCTCCAAATCTTCAACGCAAATACAATGGCAGCCAGCTCTAAATCATGCGTTGGGTAGTTTTTCTCATGTGGCTTTAACTGTCTGGAAGCATATGCGATTACTTTATCTTCCTGCATAAGTAAACAACCCAATCCGTTCAAGGATGCATCATTGTAAATCACAAATTCTTTACCCGGTTCTGGCTGTACTAAAACAGGAGCTTCAGTCAACAGTGCCTTTAACTTGTCAAAACTCTGTTGACACTTTTCAGTCCATTCAAACCTGACATCTTTCTGCAACAACCTTGTTAATGGGGTAGCTATCATGGAAAATCCCTTTACAAATCGTCGGTAATAACCAGCTAATCCAAGAAAGCTTCTGACCTCTGATACATTTTTATGAGGCTTCCAATTAACAATTGCTGAAATTTTACTTGGATCAACTTTAATACCATCGCCTGAGACAATGTGTCCAAGGAATCCGACTTCCCGAATCCAGAACTCACTTTTACTAAACTTGTCATAAAGCTTATTATCCTTCAAAATTTGTAAAACGGTTCTCAAATGCTTGGCATGTTCAATCTCATCACGAGAATAAATCAGAATATCATCAATGAACACAACTACAAATTTATCTAAGTAAGGTCTGAAAAATCGATTCATTAAGTCCATAAAAACAACAGGAGCATTACTCAATCCAAATGGAATCACAAGAAACTCATAGTGACCATACCTAGTCTAGAAAGCAGTCTTCGGAACATCTAACTTTTTAACCCTCAACTGATAATAACAGGATCTCAAGTCTATCTTGGAAAACACAATAGCTCCTTTCAACTGGTCAAACTAATCATCAATTCTAGGCAGTGGATATTTGTTCTTTATAGTTACCTTATTAAGCTGCCGGCAAGCTATGCATAATCTCATTGAACCGTCTTTCTTTTTCACAAAAAGCACTTCTGTGCCCCACGGAGAACAACTAGGCCTTGCAAAACCTTTATCAGTTAATTCCTACGACTGAGCTTTCAATTCTTTCAATTCCAACGGGGCATTTTATAAGGAGCAATAGAAATAGAAGTTGTACCTGGAAACAACTCAATACCAAATCAACTTCTCTAACAGGAGGCAAACCTGGCAATTCTTCCGGGAACACATCTAAACACTCATGTACCACTTGCACTAATTCAATTTTCAACTCTGGATCTTTAGTGTTCAATACAAAAGCAAGATAAGCTTCACACCCTTTTCTCAAACATTTCTGAGCAGACATAACAGAAATCAACTCGAATAATATCACCATTTTCACATTTCAACTCAATGTATTTCTTTCCACAATTTACTATCACATCATGGGCAGTCAACCAATCTATACCAAGAATCACATCAAACTCATCAAACGGCAATAGCATGAGATCGATTGAAAAACAGTGACCTCTAATCATCAAAGGGCAACTCTTACATACTTTATCTACTAACACATACTGGCCTAATGGATTTGATACTTTAATTACAAATTCAGTGGATTCTATAGGCATGTTCATACTAGGCATCAATCTCATACAAACATAAGAATGAGTCGAACCCGGATCAATTAAAGCAATAACATTAGTATCATAGAGAGAAAATGTACCCGCAATCACATAAGGGGAGGATATCTCTTCCCAAGCACGAATAGCATATGTTCTTGTAGGTGCTCTAACATCTGATCTAGCCGCTGAGTCTCTAGACGTACCCCTGTTACTTGCTCCAACTCTTGGGTTCCTCTGTTATCTACCTCTAGTAGGAGCATTTCGTGATCTCGCACTCAATATTACTTCTTTTTTTGTTGTTTCGGGACAATCCCGAATAAAGTGGTCTGGTGCACCGCATCTGAAATGGGGATTTTCATTTGCTCTACACTCTCCAAGATGACGTCTACCGCATTGGGCACATTTTAGCCTAGTGGGTCGAGTACTACCCGTACTTGCAACTGTAGTAGTTTGAGCTCTAGAACCCTCAAATCTTCTGCCTCTGCTTCGACTAGAATATCTGGTTGGAAAATTTGATCCACTAGGGAACTCTTTAGGCCTCTGCTTCAATTTCAGCTTTGCCGTTTTCTTTTTCTTTTAACAAGTCATCTGCTTTACAGGCTCTCTCAACCAGAACAACAAACTCTCTAATTTCTAAAACTCCCACTGACAGTCGAATATCATCATTGAGCCTGTCTTCAAATCTCTTGCACATGTTAACTTCAGTGGACACAAACTCCTGAGCATATTTACTAAGTCTAAAAAATTCGTGTTCATATTTGGTCACGGTCATCTTACCTTGTTTTAACTCAAGGAAGTCTTTTCTTTTCTGATCTATAAATCTCTAACTGATGTACTTCTTACGGAACTCCTCCTGAAAGAAATTCCAAGTAACCCTCTCACTAGGTACCACTGACGCAAGAGTCTTCCACCAATGATAAACCGAATCTCTGAGAAGTGAGCAACACACTTCATAAATTCTTCAGGTGTACAAGATAATTCATCAAAAACTCTAATAGTATTCTCGAGCCAAAATTCTGCTTTCTCTGCATTATCGTCTTTAGTAGCCCGAAATTCTTCAACCCCTTGTTTTCTGATCTTATCAACTGGTGCCCTTTCCTTGATAACTATACCTGCGGCTGGAGAAGCTACATGGGGAACCTGAGAATCATAAGGGGGTGGAGGTCTAATAGCCGGATTCGTGCGAACGAACTCGGCAAACCAATCATTCATAGCTTGGAAAAAGGCATCTTGAGCCCCTCCTCCTTGACTAACTGAAATGGGCCTTTTAGTAACATTAACATCTGGTGGCACCTTCCCTTCCACGGGAGCAGGTGCATTACTCTCTACTTCATCTGTACCAGCTCGTTCAGGATTCATAACTATAAAAGAAAACATTTCAAAATCTTCAGGAGTCATCACACTATCAAAATATATAAGTATGACATGTATAGCTAGAATCTTATTCATACTGAATATTCCGAGAACTGACTAAACCTGCTCTGATACCAATAAAATGAAACACCCCTTACCCGAGACCATTTCCGGAGTCGAGCATGAGGCGTTACTTGACTTAACTTAAAAGTTCGGGGCATAAAAATTTACTTTTAAAAGTTATTTCACTGTTCATAATAAGGCTTTCCACCTGCGCAACAGTTACTAAATTAATTATAAATTGAGCTACGAAACTCATAATTTAGATCCATTAATTTTCCCTAAAACTAGACTCATATATATTTTTATAATAAATTTTTTAGAATTTTTGGTTTAGCCAATTAGTATAGTTTATTAGTTAAATTCTCCCCTGTTTCAGTGATAGATTGTTTTGACCTCTCGTCACTAAAATTAAATTATATCATTGTACAGACTTCATATAGTGTTCTCACTTGTTTCTACAGAAAATAGACTCAATAAGGAATCTAGAAATTAAAACTCATAACTATTTTTGTAAAATTTTTAATGATTTTCCAAATTCAGAACAGGGGATTCCAAAAACCACTTTGACCTTGTCTAACTAAAATGCAAATATCTTAGAATACATAATTCCTTTGTCTACACCGTTATATTTCTATGAAAATAGACTCAATAAGATTTGATTATATATCTCATCCACCCTCTAATTCATTTTCTACTACCTTGGTGATTTTTCAAAATTACATCACTACTGCTGTCTCAAAACTGATTTACTACCCATTTTTACTTTTTAATGATTTCTATGCATAATTTAGCACCTAGACATTTATAACAAAAAACACCTTCATACTTAGTCATTTTAATAACTATTCATCATCAGATATTTACATATCATCTTTTGGTCATATCTTAAGAATATACAATCGAAATGACCAAGTCCCTATACATGCCATAGCTCAAAACATTTATCGTCTTAAAATATCGAGTTGTGGTGGTTGATAGTGTGAACGCTCTCCGACGTCTTCAAGGTCTCGACTATGCTTGATAATACTATATGAAAGAAAAAAAATAAAAGAATTAAGCATAAAGCTTAGTAAGTTTACAAGTAAATAAATAACAACATTTAACACAAATTATGATATGCAAGTATCATGTTCTTAATTTTCCTCTTTACTTACTCTCATTTACTTGTTTATTTACTTACCTATTTAGATAGCTTAAGATTACAACTTACTCTTCTCTTGCTGAAATATTGGTTCTCACTAATATCATATCATTTTCTTAACTCTTATAACTCACCTGAAGTTGCTAATTATACTTTTACTTGAACTTCCATAGAACATAATCTGCTTTTTTTTAGCCCGTTGAGCCACATTGGAATAATAAAGATACTTGGGTCTCTTTTCTGATAATAACATGCCAAAGCCATGTCCCAAACATGGTCTTATATGGGATGTTTCTTGTACTGCCAATGCCATATCCCATATATGGTCTTACATGGGAGTTCTCATATCGGTGTCTATGCCATGTTCCAGACATAGTCTTACGGGGGGCCTCTCATCTCGGTGCCAACGCCATGTCCTAGATATGATCTTATATGGGACCTCTCATAACCTCAATGATGCCAATGTCATGTTCCAAACATAGTCTTACGTGGGATCTCATCACCTGAATGTCATGACATTTGTATCCAATACACTCCTAATGTTTCAACGGGGCTTTTATCACTGATTCTCTGTCATCTCATACTTAAGTCAACATTAAATAATTTCATGAAATAAATACATAATTGCTGGAAAATAGCAGCATTAATAATAATTATTGAAATATTGCATTTATTTACCCTAAACTTACCTCGGGACAAAAATGTGATCAAATCTAACACTTTAGTCCTCAATCTTTTTCTTTCCTCGGTCTAGCTCCAGATTTCGTTCTTCTTGATCTATAATAGAAAATTTAGCTTATTTAATACTCACATTCATAAAAACAGTCATTGACTCCATTTTTGGCCAAATTACAGTTTTGCCCCTAAACTTTTGCATATTTGCACTTTTTCCCCAAAGCTCGGAAATTAAACTTCATCTCATATTCTTATGTTTTATAACACGATGAACATTTTTCCCTTTTATGACAACATCAAATTATTACTCTAACACTTATGAACATTAGGTATTTTTGCCGATTATGTCAATATACTCGTTTTCACTTAAAATCGACTAGCAAAAGTTGTTTAACATAATTCCTAGCTTCATATTCTACCATAAAACATCAAAATAAACATATTTCATCTATGGGTATTTTTCCAAATATGAACCCTAGGTTAAATTATTGCTAAAATAAGCTAAATTAAGCTACCGGAGTTCCAAAAACGTAAAGATAATTAAAAACGGGGCTTGGAATCACTTACTATGAGCTTGAGAAAGTGAAGAAACCCTAGCTGTGGCTTCCTTCAAGTTTTTGCAGCAAGCAAGGATGATGAACACAATTTTTACATCTTTTTCCCTTTTAATTCTATTTATTTACTAAATGACTAAAATGCCCTTACTTAAAAAAAATCCTATTTCACTTATCTCATGTCCATTTTTGTCCATCACTAACTAATGATATAATTTCCATATAAGGACCCCTAATTTATATTTCCATAACAATTAAATACCTTTAACATATAAAACTCAACTTTTGCACTTTTTACAATTTAGTCCTTTTGACTAAATTGAGTGCCCAAACGTCAAAATTTTTGAACGAAATTTTCACGAAATCATTACATGAAATTGTAGGCCATAAAAATATAGTAAAAATAAATTTTTCCTCATCGGATTTGTGGTCCTAAAACCACTGTTCTGACTAGGCCCAAAATCGGGATGTTACATGAATGATGTTGCTTAAGATGCCACGGTAGGAGAGGAAAACTCGAATAACAACCAGGTAAAAATCCCAGAGTTATCTGAAAAACATCCTGAATTTGAAAAGGGTAAGCAGCGAAATACTGTGGCAGATCTAGATCATGTTGTCAACAAGAATTCCACGGTAAAACAATATAAAAAATCTGAAGGACGACCACCTTTACCTTTTCCTCAGTAATTTCATAATTCTAAGCAGGATATTCAGTTCAACATATTTTTGGAGGTTTTGAAACAACTCCATATCAACATACCACTGGTTGAAGCTTTGGAGCAAATGTCTAATTATGTGAAATTTATGAAAGATATATTGTTGAAGAAGTGCAAATTGGGAGAATTTGAGATTGTTGCTCCCATTGAAGGTTGCACAGTAATGTTGACAAAAAAATTACCTCTAAAGTTGAAGGACCTATGGAGTTTCACCATCTCAAATTTAATTGGAAATCATTATGTTCGTAAGGCGTTATGTGATCTAGGAGCGAGTAGAAATCTAATGTCTATGTCTATTTTCAGGAAGCTAGGAATTGGAAAAGCAAGACCTAATACAGTTATGTTGCAACTGGCTGACCGATCTTATGCGCATCTGGAAGGTAAAATTGAAGATTTTCTGTTAAGGGTAGATAAATTTATCTTTCCTGTGGATTTCTTTATTTTAGAATATGAAGCTGACCAAGATGTGCCAATTATTCTTGGAAGACATTTTCTTACTACAGGCAGAACTTTAGTTGATGTATAGAAAGACGAGTTGACCATGAGGGTAAATGATCAGTAGTTTACCTTCAACGTGTTTAATGCTTTGAAATGTGCTGCTGTTAATGATGAATGCCACACCGTTGGGGTAAGAGAAATAGCAGTGGAGGAATTCACCAGATATTGCCGCAACAATTCTAACAGTGACGAAGACTCACTTGAGCAAAGTGATACAGTAAGTCTTAAGGAAATCGGTGAATTTATGGCAGCCAAGCAGATAGAGGATAGACTAGGAAAGAAGTTTGAATCCTTGGATTTATCAAATCGACCTTTCAATCCTTGAAAACCTTCTATAGAGGAACCTTCTACACTGTAATTAAAACCTTTGTCGCATCATTTGAAGTATGCATATTTGGGTGACGATAGTACTTTGTCGGTAGTAATTTCTGTAGAACTGACACCCGAGCAAGAGGCAAGGTTGTTAGAAGTTCTTCGGTGATTTAAGAAGGCATTAGGATGGACCCTGACTGATATAAAGGGAATTAGCTCTGCATTCTGCATGCATAAGATTTTGTTGAAGGATTGCCTAGCAATTCCATTGAACAACAGTGAAGACTGAATTTGAGCATGAAAGAAGTTGTCAAGAAAGATGTTATTAAGTGGCTTGATGCTGGCATCATTTACCCGACTTCAGATAGCTCAAAGGTGAGTCCTATGTAATGTATGCCCAAGAAAGGAGGTGTCACACTAATATGTAATGACAACAGTGAGCTTATACCAACTCACACTATCACGGGATGAAGGGTATTTATAGATTACCATTAGCTTAACAAGGCAATGAGGAAAGACCATTTTCCCTTACCATTCATTGATCAAATGTTGGATAGGTTAGCTGAGAAAGCTTTTTACTATTTTTTGGATGGTTATTCAGGATATAATTAGATTGTCGTATCTCCTAATGATTATGCTGTGCGAGCCATATTGGGGCAAAGGAAAGACAAAATACTATGGGCAATATACTATGGTAGCAGAACTTTATCGAAAGCGCAACTTAACTACACCACCACGGAAAAAAAGTTATTGGATGTGGTTTTGGCATTTGATAAGTTTCGTTTGTATCTAGTTGGTATAAAGGTAATAGTTTACATAGACCACTTTGCTATTAAGTATCTAATGAGCAAAAAAGATGCTAAGCCGAGCTTAAGGTGGATATTGTTGCTGCAGGAGTTTGACTGAGAAATTAGAGATCTGAAAGGGACTGAGAATCAAGTGGCTGATAAGTTGTCAAGGATAGAATCTGGAAGTGAAGGTAGTCATGATACACTTATTAAAGAATAATTTTTAGAAAAACAGTTGTTAGTTGTCACAACATTACCTTGGTATGCTGACATAGTGAACTATTTAGTGAGTGGTGTGTTGCCACCCGATCTCAACAGTCAGAGAAAATGAAAATTCCATCATGATGCCAAGCACTATTATTGGGATGAAGCTTTCTTGGTTAAACATTGTGGTGATCAAATAATTAGGAAATGTGTCCCTGATGATGAAATACATAGCATTCTACAACATTTTCATTCAGCTCCTTATGGAGGACATTTTGGAGGGATAAGGACTGCTGCCAAAGTACTTCAATCAGGATTTTGTTGGCCAACTTTGTTCAAGGAGGCTCATGAATTCTATTAGTCATGCAACCGTTTTTAGAGAATAAGGAATCTATCTAGGAGACACGAAATGTCATTGCAAAGTATATTGGAGATTGAGTTGTTTAATGTATGGGGAATAGTCCACCGCCAGTGGGAAAGGTGTACATACTTTTAGCAGTAGACTATGTCCCTAAATGGGTCAACACTGTTGCTCTTCCTATTAATGATGTAAGGTCAGTAATGAAGTTTTTACACAAGAATAATTTTACAAGATTTGGTACACCTAGAGCCATTATTAATGACGAGGGGTCTCATTTTGACTGCAAGCTAGTAGCCAATGCTTTGCACCGGTATGGGGTGAAACATAAGGTTGCCATGACATATCACCTCCAAACAAACAGACAAGCTAAAATTTCGAATAGATAAATTAAAAGAAAATTAAAAAACGTGGTGAATTCTACTCGTAAAGACTAGTCTACCAGGTTGGATGAAGCTTTGTGGGCATATCGTATCGCAGAAAAAACTCCATTGGGGTTGTAACCTTTTAAGCTTGTCTATGGCAAGCCATGTCACCTTCTTGTTGAACTTAAGCACAAAGCATTTTGGGCTATTAAGAAGCTGGTAATGGATTGGATCGTTGCTGGACATAAAAGGTTGTTAGAATTGAATGAAATGGAGGAGTTCCGAGCTCAAACATTTGAGAATGCTAAGCTATAAAATGAAAAGACCAAGTGTTTGCACGAAAAAAGAATCATGCTATGAAAATTTGAACCTGAACAAATGGTGTTGTTATTTAACTCTAGGCTCAAATTGTTTCTAGGTAAATTAAAGTCTCGCTGGTCAGGTTCTTTTGAAGTAGCCCAATTGTATCATTATGGGGCTGTTAATATCAAATACTTGAAAATGGGAGTCACAGTTAAGGTTAGTGGGCAACACTTAAAAAACTATTGGGGTGCCCATGTGGATTGAGACAAACACTCTATTGATCTCCGAGATGTTTGAGATAACAATTTCTTTCATCTTTCTTTTCTTTAATTGATTTAGTTTAAATTTATTTTTAGTACGTATTTAATATTTCTGTTTTTATTTTTGAAAAATTTTCTATAAGTTTCAGAGGTAGAATAAAAAAAATGGGAACTTAGCAAGAGTTTGTCGTAGCATTGGGACGAACTAGGTAGTGGACAATGTGAGGTTGACCAGAAAGATAAGCCCAAGGGGAAAGATTTTTTTTTAGTTGGGTCAAATTTTTATTAGGCGAGCCCATAGAAGGGAAGTTAGACTTTTTGGGATTAGGGCACTTCACATTTTCCTTCATAAAGTCCTCTTAATTTTCTTCTTTCCTCCTCTACGTCACATAACTTCCCTAGCACGTTTCAATTTTGTTGAACTGTTATCACTATCCCTTTATTTTTCTCTCCCCAACTTTTCATGTCTCTTAAGTTCTCTTAAAGTTTTCATTTTTATCATTTTTTTTCAATCTCTCATATATTGTATTCCACTACTCCAAGATTTCTTCTAGATTTCTCCCATGGCGCGTGTCAAAACTACTTCTAAAACCGCTGAACATCAAGGGCTGGTGTTGCTAAGCCAAAGACATTCTTTAACGTTGTTGTAGCCACGACATATAACAACAACATCGCAAAGTGTCCTTTCTATTTTGAGCAAGGTTTATTGTTTAAAGATGAACCACACATGGGATACGATGAATCTGTATCTTCAATAGCAAGAAAAAAATGAGTGGAATATTTTTTGCTTCCACCCTGAAGATGTTTTGGGGAAAATTGTTCAAGATTTTTATTCCCATGTCAACTCTCTAGATTCCCCTTTTATCTATGCAAGAGGTACTTCCGTTCCTTTTGACGAAGACCATATTAATGTGCACTTTGGTCTTGTAGGTATATAGGACGAAAACTCGCCGTTTGTTGAAAGTATTATTGTTGAGGTTTTAAATCAGGTATTGGAAGATATATGAATTGAGGGAACATGATGGACTATTTCTAGCCAGGAATGTGATACTGTCAGGAGGGCATTGTTGAAGCCCATTGGAAGATTTTGGTATCATTTTCTAAGAAGCCAACTTATACTGTCTACGCACAATACCACTATTTCAAAAGAATGAATGCTTTTGTTGCATTCCATTATAAAAGGGAGGAAGATTAATGTTAGGAGGATAATTTTTCAAGAAGTTCATAGGTGTGCTGAAAAGAATGTGGGTAGCTGAATTCCCCTCACAGATTACTGCCCGAGGTCGAATTGCCCAAGTCCCTCTTAATGCGGAGGAGGATATCACCCCTAACAAGGGTGGACTGGTAAGGACCATCTTTGCAAATATCCAAGGCACTGATGCTGCTAGAGAAACTTAGCAGATTCATGCCACCACATCCTCTGCTGTGTATACTCCCATGACAGCACCTCTAGTTTCTTGTAGCTTTCTTGAACAACAAATAGTGCACTCCTTAAAGCAATTAGGGTAAAAGATGTCCCTTTTTGAATTCCAATAGTTTCATCTGGCTGAGGAGATGACATAGGCCCAACAACAGCAAGCTGAATATTGGGCTTATGTAAGGAGTAGGGATTTGGCTCTAAGGAAATCCTTACAAAAGAATTTTATGTAGCCAATGCCAGAATTTCCTATCTTCTCAGCAACCTTGCTAAAATTTGTAAGTACTGTTGAGACACCCAGTCAAGATGCTGCTGAAACGACCAGTCAACCTGCTACTGTAGAGCCTAAGAAGACGACATCCCTAACTGTTGATAAGGAAGAAGAAGGAGAAAAGGATGATACTACCACCACCAAAGGGAAAGACCCTGTTCCACCTTTGCCACCAGCTCTTGTATCTACAAAGGACCGCGACATTGATCGTCTGATCGATGAGTTAACGGAGACTGACAAGGAGGGGGAAGAAATGACCTTTAAAAAGAAGAAATGTCGATACAAGGTTAGTGCTTGAAAATCCACTTGTCGGGCAGAATGAAGTATCTACAGGCTTGTCCAAGCCAGTTAAGTTTTTCTCTCTTTCATGCATCTTGCATTTAATTTCTTTTACTATAGCATTTGTTAATTTTTTTTCTTTTTGTTTTTCTCTTATATATTTAGTCATGCATTGAGGACAATGCATCCCTTAGGTTTGGGGGTTTGTTGTGCATTTAGGTTGCATTTTATATTTTGTATATATGATTACTTTAGTATAATCATTTTAGTTCAGTTGAATTTGTTTTGCCATGACAATGTAACTAATACATACTGTTTGCCTATGAGGAGTAAATATGTACTTATGATGTTCGATGATGAGCTTAGATTCTTCAATACACCTAGAACATGTGACAGTGGATTGGGTGAATTTAGTTTAGGATTGGTGGCTTGAAAATTAATTTCTAAAAATGAGATGTTCTATACTTAGTTTTTTTCAAGTTTTAGTGAGTATCTTCTAATGGACTTAGGGACTTTTGAAGCCAAATTCAGCCGTTTTGTCTTGGCAATATTAACTAAAGGATAGTAAGAACTCCAATGCTTAGAATTGCCGATTAGGTCAGCACCACTTTGTTTGCTCCATGGTGTTGTCGATTAGAAAGGTGAGTTTAACTAAGAGTTTGTAATAGAAAGTAAATAAATTAGGGGCACTCCGTTATAGTAACGGGCTATGTAGTTAAGGAGGTAGTTCTTTGCTCCATCCATCTTCTAAGTTAAAAGCCTTAACTTCAAGAGTGATTTATGTTTAAATTGTGACATGATTGAGTACTAGGTAATTCGGTGTATGCTTCAGTGTGATTATCAAGTCAAAGAATTTGTGACATGCTAAATCCCCTAATATACATATATTTTATTTTAAAAAATAATAAGCTTGTACATGTATGCTTAGAGCAACAGTGACCTGAGTTTGGGAAACAAATGAACTGAGTAAGCTAGGAGAATTTGTTATTGCCATAACATATATGAAACCTAGAAAATCTTGTTTTTAGGGTGCAATTTTCTGCATTACCTTTATTAAATCAAACCTTTGCAACTCGAACAAGTTTTTAACAAGAGAAGATGGTGAATGTATACATTGGTACTTGAATGGATTGACAATACAAGTTGGGTACATACACTGGCAATACTGTTGTATACATGCATTCATGCACATTTTGCTTGAGGACAAGCACTAACTCAGGTTTGGGGGTGTGATAACTCTTGAAAAGAGTTATATTTCATGCCTTTAGACCTAGCTAAAATTTTGTACAAGTTACACTTAGTGGACCAGTTTCAGCCCAACTCTGCTTGTACCAGAAAAAATCTTCCTAAAAAAGAGAAGATATTGTGGGTTGTTGGAGCTATTCTAGGAAGAAAAAGCCTATAAAAGCCGAGGGAAGAAGCCCTAAGTGTAGAGATCCGAGGTAAAAATTGAGGGTAATAACTGAGTAAAGACGAAAAAGGGGAGACCGAAGGTAGTCCCTCTCAGCCACCATAGGACACTATGCTGCTGGATTGCAGATTAATTTGGAAACAACCATCTTCCTAAGTTCTTCCATTATTTCTTATTATGTTCTCCATGAATTAATTTGATCAAAACAATTTTGGGTGTTATTTCAAACTTGAATTCTAATCGTTGCTAAATCTCATAGGATTGAGATTCCATGATGGGAACTTTTATTTTCTTTAATAGCTGAAGCGTATATTCGACTTATTTGACTATTTCATTCAATTGTTTTATTTCCTAAGTGTATTTTTATATTCTCTAGATATAAATGAATGTGCAGTATGCCCATAAAACTGAATCTAGTTCTGAAAAGGTTGGATTAGTCGAACATTAAGTGAATGATAAGAGCAAGTACTTGACAGATACTTGTAGTAGAATCTAGACATAGAGCAACAATCATATGGAATGAAGACAGAACAGTGCAGGGTACTCTGATAAGGCCTGTAGACATAGGCCAGGTAACTTGAGACCTTGCTATCGAAAGAAGTAGGTCACTTTAGGTCTCCTTTGAGCAGTATATTAATTACAATTATGCTGAGGCATATTGAAAGTAAGGGCAGATTTTTAGTAGTCCCAACCTTCCAAATCAACATTTTAGACCTTCAATCCATTGCCTTAGCATATTTTCCATAGCATTCTTAGTTATTTATTTATTCTCTAGCATTTTATTCGCGTAATCATTCTCGAAATTGTCATTGCATTTTTATTCTTACTTTGCCTTAGAAATTTCTAATATTATACATTTTGCACTCATCCTTATTATTTAATTTATCACTGCGTACTTAACTCGGTTTTGCCATAAAATTAATCATTATCATAACTTGACAATTTCTATACCTAATTCGATCTCTGTGGAGACGATCTCACTTATCACTTTATTACTTGATTCGACGTGTATACTTGCACAATTCACATATCATATTCACATGCTACAACACTACGACCATGAATTCATGTAGACAACCTCCCTCGTGCTAACCAAAAACCCTAGTCCATGCTAAAAAATTGTATCATTTGTTCATTTCTTTTTCCTCTATTATGTTTTGCCAATCTGGTTTGCATTACACTTGCCTTACTAGAGGCTACATAACATCATTCATGTATCACAATCTGCCAGTTCAATACTCTTTGTAATGAAGGCAACGCCATGAATTCACTTCTTCTTTTTTTGACCATATGGTTCCTTTTCCAAAGTAAGGTGGCTAATAGCTCAACATAAAGTAAGGCCTTTTCATTTCTTACATAGACATACAAAGCTAGACTTTTCACCAGATAGGCAAAGTTACCTTGAACCAAGCATGTACAACACACACATGGGGTATGAAGGAACTCACCAGAAGATGCAGCAGAGACTAAACAACAAGTCCTTTGCCCTTATCTCGAGAGGTTTCAAGAGTTTCTTTAGCTATAACATAAATCTTTAACTTATTAGATTATGTTCTATAGAAGAACTAAACAAGCTTTCAAGAACACTTAAATTAGGAAACCTGGAATCTAAAAGTTTCCTTCCCTTAATCTTTAGTCTATCCCTAAAGCATTAAACCCTAGGGTCCCATACATAATCATGAAAACAACTAGAGTTTCATCATTTTTTACTAGGTTTCACGACGGTGAAGTTAGTTGATTACAAAGAACTCTAATCCTTCGAGCAGGCCTTGGCTCTAACACTTTCCCAGAAAACACAGAGAGAATTGCTATAGAAAGTATAGAACTTGTTTAGAAATCTAAGGTTGGCTTTATATAGGTGCACACAAGAGGAACACTTAGCGGACAAGCTTATTTCCCTTCATTAACTTTCCTTCAATACCTGTGATTAATAGTTTGCTCTCTCATCTTAAATGCATGTACTTCATTTTCAGAAACTTTGTCCAATCCTGGCTAGTCCTCATTAGGCCAACTAAATAGCTTAATTAGAGAATAATATAACAATATATTTATCGTTCCTATCAGACCAGGGGTTTAACAATAGGACTCACTATTTTCATCTATCTACTGGGGTGGCATATACTCTTCGGCTGTCGGGATGTTACAATCTCTATCGTATACTCTTTTACATTATTTGCTCTTTTATTGAAGCCTATTTTTTTTGTGGTTTTTTATCCCCTTCGTAGGGATTTTTCCACGTAAATATTTGTGTGCCCAATTTTCTGTTCTTTTCTTTTCTTGTTCATTTCTTATATGAGTTGATCCCAACAAATTGGTACTAGAGCTAAGTTCAGCTTCTATACATCAACCCATTCAAAGGTGGCAATGAGGTAAAATATCGAGAAGTTCTACAGGATCACAAATTTTAGTTTGTGGCAAGTTTGGATGACATCAATTTTGGTTTAGTACGACCTTAAGAAGGTCGTTACAAAGCAAAAGCATGAAGATATGAATCAGTTAGAATAGGAAGAGCTTAACGAGAAGGCACTGTTAACAATTCAACTGTGCCTCACAAATAATGTGTTGCAAAAGATGCTTATAGAGAAAACGACAGTAGCCTTTTGGAGAAAGTTACAAACCCTATACATGATAAAGTCTCTGGCTAATCGATCGGTGTTGAAACAGCGCCTATACACATTTCTTATGTCCAAAGGTGAGTACCTGTGGCCACTGCAAGAAGTTAGGTCACATTGAGGCAGAGTGTTATAAGTTGCAAAATAAGAACAGACATGTGCCTTAATGTGCAACGAGAGGGCGGTAGCCAATGCTAGTGTGGTGAAGACAAGGGTGATGATTGGTTGTTAGTGTCTATAATCGAAAGGTCTAAGTTTACATTCGAGTGGATTTTGGATTCGAGATGTTCAGTTAAAGGTGGAATTGTGCTCATGGGGAATTGTTCACCTTGTAAGGTAATTAGTATTGGTATCGTTCAGATCAGGATCCATAACGGAATTATCAGGACACTTTCAAATGTCAAACATGAGCCTGATTTAAAGAAAAACCTCATCTCTCTGAGTATGTTCGACTCAAATGATTGTAGAATATTCATTAAGTGAAACGATATTAAGTTATCTTATGGAGCTCTCATTTTGATGAAAGGTCAGAAGACTGATAGTCTATATACTTTGCAAGGTACAATAGTGACTAGTAAAGCAACAATTTCCTTGTCTGTTAAGGATTCAGAATTGACTCGTTTGAAGCATAGGCAACTTGGTCATATAAGCACAAAAGGTATGACCATTTTGAATAAGAGAGGTTCTCTTCCGGGTGCCAGAGTTGGTAAGATAGAGCACTGTGTTTATGAGAAGCAAAAACGAGTCAGATTTGATTTGGCAATTCAGAAAACTAAAGTTCTTCCAGTTTCAAAGTCTAAATATTGCTTGGACTCGGTTAAGTATACTACAAAATCAAGTTAGACCCATGACAAGGCTCGAAAAAGAAGGCATTGTGAAAAGACGTGTCAAGGTGGAGATTTGTGGGGTGTGCCATGCATTTCTGGGAAAAACAGAGATGAAACAGAATTGATGCCACAACATGGAGGAGCACGACATCGTGAGGATATGACGGATGATGTCTCGACGAGGTGATATGCCATGTCATGACATGGCGACGTGTATTCAACTTAACTCGAGTTTCTTCTCCAAGTTAAACTCTGCTATCTTTTCCCAGTTGAACTCCGATTATTCTAGGGGTATTTTAGTCATATATTCGCATGAATTTTAGCCTATAAATAGTCCTTAGTAACCCTTGAATTTCCATCTTCATCACATTAAGATTAAGAGAGTTTTTGAGAGAGTTTTAAGGGAGCTTCGTGTTTTAGCCAGAGAACTTTGTTTTTATAAGATTCAGGGTTCTTTATTTTTGGTTATCTCCATCTTCTACTCTTTCAAATTATTTTCTCATTTAATGAAGCCTACTTTGTTTGTTATCCTCTTCGGAGCGGGTTTTTTTACGTAAATATTTGTGTGTATTATTTTCTTTTTCTCTTTTTTGTTCTTGCTCATATTGTATACGGGTCAATCCCCAACAACATGTGATGATTGATGAGTTTTATTGTTAAATTATGATATGTGATATTACAAGTGGAAGTTAGTCAAGTGCAAGAATGCATTTTCTTAAATGTGTTAAATGTGTGTGAATGCATGTGATTAAGTATATTTGACTAATTGTATCACTTATTAATGCTATATTCATAACTTAATTCAATTGCTCAAGTCACACACTTGGTAATAAGGTAAGTAAGCTCATTTTCATGGATTTTTATCAAGTAATTATGCTTAATGCTTTGTTGTTTTCTTGTGCACAAATTTTGAGTAAAGATTGTAAAGTTGACTCAACCCTTGGATCCCATCACAGTCTTGAGGCGTCAATTAGTATGAAATTAGATATATGTATTTTTTTTTCAAAAATACCATTTAGAAGGAAAAAATAGCTATCTGGATGGTGTCAAGGCTGTTTTAATTTGTGTAAAGTGTATTGATTGTATTTTGAGTTATCGATAGTCCATTTTATGTACTTGCCATGTCTAGACACCTAGGGGATGATTTGATATGATTTCTAAAATTTCTTGAAGCCTTTGAAAATGTTGGGGTTTTTATGAGATTTTTATTAAATTATTCACGTAACTATATTATTAAAAGAAATTTTGTAGATGCTAAGATTAGATCATCGTGACATCACCTACCCATACCAGACATCAATTCGGGTAGGGGTATTACAAGTGGTACCTAAATTACTTTTTTGCCTAAGTTGGTTCCTTTATTAGTTTAACTTTCAAGTCTATTTTTAAAGAACAAATTTTAACCCACAAATTTTCACTTAAACTATATAACTTTTCCTTTTCCTTTTTCTTTCTTTCTTCTTCCTTTATAATGTCTACCCAATGTTGACAATACTCAAAATTTGTCCTCATGAGGTTGAGATGATGGCGATTAATTCTATTTTCGAATTTCAATGCCTGATTACACTATTGGGATCGAAAAAGTTCTTTTATCGATCAAAACCAGTGTTTTCAAACAAGACCAAATGATTGGACCAATTGAATCAAGAACCAACTAGGGTATCGATTCGAATGTAGGGGTTGAACTGATTGATTCATGAATCGATATAGAGTAGTTGAATTGAGCTAAAAGAATTGGTTGAACCAATTTTCTCTATTTTTATGAAATATTAATAATTTATTTGATTGAGCTAAACGAATCGATCAAACTAGGTACTAGAAGCTTGATTGGTTCAACCATTGTTGTAACCACCCGGTTTATAGTGGTGTCGAAAAATGCAATTTTGGGACCTTGTTTACATAAGCTGAGTCTATACATATTAAATAAGGATATTTGCAAAGTTAGGATGTAGATGAATTGAAATTTGATTAAGGGATTTAGCCTATAATCCCTTAAGATTTTTAATTAGAATAAGGCTTTGGGACTTAAATAAAAATTATTCAAAGGACCAAAATAGCAAAAAAACCAAATTGAGATAGATGTTAGTGGGATGTGATGTTAGCTATCATTAGATTAAGTTAATTAAAGTTTAAGCCTAATTAGTTACAATTAAGTTAATTAACTAAGTTTAATTAAAATAAACCTAAGTATATAAGCAAATTAAGTGGGAAAAAGGTGAAAAAATTTGTCATTTTCTTCCCAAAGGCCACTGAAACCATTTTAGAAGAAAAGAGAAAGCTTTCAATCTTTATTCAACATTTGACCCTTAATTGTAAGTAAGTCCCTAGCCATTTTTCATTGATTTTTATAGATTTGAGGTCATGGGAGCTTGGTTTAGCTAGCCCATGTACCAATTTGTGAAACTATTAAAGTTTTTGAAAGTTATCATCATTGAGAATTAGATGAAATTGGTGCATAATAGTTAGAAATTAAGCTTAGTATATGAAAAGGACAAATTGTAAAGTTTAATTGTTAGTTTTGTACATTAGGGACCAAATTGAATAAAATGAGAAAATGTCTTGAAATGCTGGTAGGAATAGACAATAGAAGGTCCCTAATGAGTTATGGTGAAATTGGATTTTAATTTGAAACCTTAAATTGAAAGTTATGTTTGTCCTAGTTTTAAGGACTAAATTGAATAAATTGTAAAATATGTGTAAATTGATAATTGGTTTTGAATTGGCTTGAAATTGATTGTATAATATGTTTTTTGGTTATTCATAGCTAATGACGACACTGAAACTGTAACAACACTAACCCTTATCCGTCGCCGGAACAGGGTTACAGAGTATTATTGAACTTTACGGATTAAATACTAACGTTTCACAATATTTAATATACATATCAAGAACCAATAATAAAACACTCATATTGACCCTTATATAGGCCCTCGAGGCCCAATATACACCTTAGAAGTGAATCAGGACTACACTAGATACTTAGGGGATTTTTCTCAAAATCTTAAAAAAATTTCTTAGGAGAAGGGGATACACGCCTGTGTGGCCGGCCGTGTGGGCATTCGATGTGAGACACACGACCGTGTTCCAACCCTTGTCTATACCCGTGTAACTCTTTGACTTGGGTCACAGGCCATCCACATGCCTGTGTGATAGGTCGTGTGAAGGGTGTAGGGGTCACACGGCCAAGCCACATGCCCATGTGCTAGGCCGTGTGTAAAAACCTGGGTATTCTATTTTAAAATTTCAAGGTGCAGGGGACACACAGCTAGACCACATGCCCATGTGCCAGGCCGTGTGTCACACACGGCTGAGACACACGCCCTTGTCTCTGCCCGTGTGGACGAAAATAGGTTATTTTATGACCTATTTTCTCACCCATTCTTGACTCCAACCTACGCATCTCAAATTTCATACATATAGGCCATAAAAAAATCTTCAAAACAACAAATCCTAACATTATTATGGTCATATTATCACATATACTCTAACAATATAAACTAGAACATAAATTAATTCACACATGCAACTACTATATTAACATGCTATACCAATTTATCCATTACCCATACCAACACGTATACCCAACATGACAAACCATACATATATAAGTTAATATGAAACATAGCTAAAATGTAATTTTAATGTTTACACATCCATTTAAATACTTATACATGCCATATAAAACATAGTATGTTTAGCAAAATCTACTAGCAAGTTGGATAGTGTGATTCGATGCGTTGATCCGACCTCTCGACTACTCGAAAATCTACAAAGAATATTAAACAACACAAGTAAGCTAAATGTAGCTTAGTAAGTTCGTTGGCTTTAAACTTAAATCTTACCGAACATACTATAATGATGCATTTAACTAAATCGTTCATTACACATTTCCTGCCAATCACAACTTCAATTGATGATTTCACTTATTTCATTTCAAAATCGATAATATCATTAAGTTTCCAATAATACTCCATATGTCACTTACCAGCCTTTGTCAAATTGGAGAACATCTTACGGATATGAGTACATCGTATACAGAAGCACAAAGGCTGCATAGAAGCACATAAGTGCTAAATGAAAACCCGTAAAGGTTAAACGAAAGCTCATTAGAGCTGAACGGAACCCCATAAGGGTTAAACTAAAACTCATATGAGTTAACTGGAGCTCATAAGAGCTAAACTAAACGCAAACACGAAATTTGGGTAATTTGTCGTCAATTGCTCCTTTGCAGAGAACGAATGTACTTAATCATGCGTTCCTTTCGCCTCGAACATTCAATTCAATTTTTATAACTTTAACAATAATTTTATTTTCAACAAATGATATGAATAATTACACAATACCAATCATCAATTTAACATTTAATATTAATGTTTAACCATACGAACTTATCTGGGTTAAATTGTAAGTTTGTAGTAGTTCAAGGATTATTCTGTTAATTTCCCTTTTTCTCGTTGATCTACCAGCTCTTGATCTAAAATATAAAATTATCCATGCATTAGCATATATTTCAGTTCAATTCACTTTACAATCAAGTACCTAAAAATTTTGAAATTACACAATTACCCCAACTTTTATAATTTTTGCAATTTAGTCCCTTACTAATTAGTCTACCAAATGAACTAACTTTTCTTAGTTGAAAATTTATCTAAGTATTCTAGGCTATCTTACAGCCTTTGATACATAAAATTTAATAGCAAATCCTAAATCTTAAATTCTTCACAATTTAGTCTTAAAATCAATATCTATCAAATTCACTTTATAAAATCATCATATAACAAAATTAAAGCCCTAAATTCATATTAATTCATCACAAAAATCCATCACTCATCAATGGTAACTTTCAAAATTACTCATAAAATCAAAAACTAATGAAATAGATAATTGGACCTAGTTGTAAAAGTTTTAAAAACACAAAAATTTCAAGAAAAGAGCAAGAATTGAACTCACATGGTATAAAAATATGAAAAAGCAGCTTTTGAGAGACTCTTCTATGGTGTTTTTGGCTGAAGATTGATGAAAAAATGTTTAGATTTTCAATTTAGTCATTGTTTTAATTTTTACCTTAATTCCCAAATGACCATTTTACCGTTAATTCATCCAATTTCAAGATTTTTCTCTGCACATGACGTTTCAGCCTTCTAATAAATGTCTAATTGCCTTTTTGGTCCTTCCTTATTCACCACTTAAGCTATTTAATCACTATTTCTTTAATTAGCAAGTTTGTTACCTTTTTCAATTTAGTCATTCTTATTTAATTAACTATCAAAACGTTAAAATTTTCTGATGAAACTTCAATACTAACTTAATGACACTCTGTAAATATTTATAAAAATATTTACAGCTCAATTTATAAAATCGAAGTCTCGATACCTCGTTTTCAAAACCAATTAACTTAATAATTCCTTCTAAATTCAAATCACTATTTCACATATCTTTCTAAAATAAAATTTTTTGAACTCAATCGTCAGATTTAGTGATCTCGAACCACTGTTTTTGAAACCACTAAAAATTGGGCTATTACAAAACCGTCAAGAAGGAAAGGAAAGTGAAAATCGTCGACGAGTGATGCGCAAAACCTTGGTTAATTCTTTTGTAATTCGGGATAGATTTAATTACTTGTATATATATATATATATTAATTCCTTGATTGATCACTGAGGTAAGTATATGGTGATAGTATAAATTCTTTTGATTGAGTTTGGTGTGGGATATCGAAATATAAGACTAAAATGAAAAGAATGAAAAATAACATCGAATACTTAAATTATGTTATGTGAAATGGTAAATGGATAAAAATATGTTGTATGGTAAGTAGTACATGTGATTTTATGACAAATTGTATTATTGTTGGGATTTTGATCGAGTAATGATATATGTACTAAATTGCAAAGCGAAATTTGGTAAAATAATTTTTATGCAATAGAATAGTGTATAAGGTACGAAAATACATATGTGATCGAACACAGGGTATGATTATGTGAGTAAGAATGATTGCATGCATGGAAATTCTTATATGTAAAATTGTTGCCCATTTGAACTCAGCAAAAGATTATAATATGATTATGAGTATGTATTTTATGTCTACAGGCTTTGCACTTCGGTGCCTTAGAGTGGTGTAGTTTAAGCTCTTATGAGCTACTTGGTGTGGTGTAGTTTACCTATGTATCCAAGACCGTTTTACTAGGGTTTTGTCAGATGTTATATTATAATTGGAAGTAAAACACTTGAAAATGTAACGAAATAGATTGAAAATAGAATATGGTACCGAAATGAATATGAATGAGTTGATAGATTCCAGAAAAGGGAATTGAATGGCTTCTAAATGGTTAAATGATGCAAAATGGAATTTGGATTGAATTTTATAATTTTGAGATTGGGAATGTCTAAATTATGAATTGGTAATGTTAGTTAAGGGGTTATAAGATAGGTTTTGGTTTATGTAATTGAATTTGATCCTTTATAATGTCATAATGGTTGAATTGGTTTACCACTTGATATAGGTACACATTCATGTGGAAATGGTTATGTAGTGTGTTTCAATATGAAGCATTCACCGCCACTTCGAAGTGTGAACGTCGAGACTAGAAATACTACAACAAAAAGATAGAAAATAAAGTGGTGTTTACAAGTACACGAGTCAAGCTATAATATAGTTGTTATAATGGAACACGAAAATATTCGATGATCGTACCCAAGGGAGACTGAATTAAACTAATAACTTCTACACTAACAGATCTAAATAGTACTCAATTAAAATCATATTACGATACGCCAAGAAAAATAGTGTGCTAGGAAATAAAAGAAAAACAAGAAAACAAAATAAACAACTAGAAACACGCAAGTTATGCAAACAGAAGATCAATTTGCTTTAGTGTTCATCATTAACCTAGTATTTAGGGTTTTAATTAATTAGCTAGTAATTAACCTAGTTATTACCTGTCAACCTCTAACTAAGTTAACTAGTAGGCAGGAACTACTTATCTTTCAACCTCATAGTTCAAATTGGGACAAACTGATAGATGCTCTATGCACTTTTCTTTCGACCTCATCTACCTAGATAACTTTCTAGGGTCATTGATCCTAGAGTTTAATTACACTCAACCCAATCCAACTAATTCTAAAGCAAACGCTAAATCATTAGTTAATTAATCCCACATCTCCTCATGAACCTTCATCTGGTGTTCTTCATTTATCTAAATACAAAAACCCCTTAGTTAATTTCAGACATTAAAATAAATATAAAAAACAACAAGAAGGGCATGTACCTAGGATTTACTCGTTCAAAGTCTATAAATGGTCAAATTGTGTTATAATTTTTTTAACATAATGTAATGACTAATGTTTATGCATAATTTGGTTGGTTGTAATTCATAAGTTGTTGAATTAGTTGTAAAGGAATGGAGTATACATGTTTTTAAGTCACCCAAACTTATAACAAGCTGATTTTTTTTGAAGTAATAGTTTGTCACATCGTGACGACGTGCCCCTAATGTCGTGACAAGAAACAACTCAAGGTTTAGGTTACGACAGCGTAGCCTGGAGGTCACTTTGTAACTTTGTAACTTTACAATTTGATCCATTTTGACCCCAAGTTAGTAAAAGAGCTTCCATAAGCTTGTACAAGACCCATAAATGACTATGTATTGTTAATACGCATGATTTACTTATAATTAAATGGATAATGACATTGGATTGAACATTATTGATTGTAGTTGCTTTGACAACAAACGTGGCACCTTGTAACTCAGACGTGGTGATTGGGTTGAGTAACGACGTGTTACATTTAGTGGTATTAGACCTATAAGTTTATCTAGAAGCTGATTATAAAATTTATTTGTTTTATATCTAAAATGTCTAAGGAATCGAGAGATAATGCTGGTGATTATAATTCCAACACTAATCACTTTGCTACGGGTTAGAATTGAAATGGTATTGAGGCACCAGGTGGGAATCTAACCAGTCCTTGATAGAATAGGGCTGATAGACTTGTTAAGAAGGTTAATATAGTGAGAATTTGCTCCGCACCATTGTGAAAGTTCTTCTGCAAGTGGCAAAAGATGCTTTGCAATTTGCACCGGTAGCCGCAGCTTAGCGGGCTCTAATAAAAGTGTTACGTAAATACAGAGCGATTGAGTTTAGAGGTTTAAAAGGGGTGGATCCTTCGACAGGTAAGGCTAATCGAATCAGTGTTACTGGGCACGTGCCAGCTGATCGAATCACTTGAACTTTCTTCCAGTCCAAGTTCCAATAAAAATATGTCAGCGAGTTGCATTTGGAGGACCAAAAATAGGAATTTATGATGCTGAGACTAGGTGATATGTTGATGGTCATTATGAATTGGAATTTTTGTGATTTAGCATGTATGCGTTAGAATTGATTTCATTTGAAGAAGAGAGTTGTAAACAGTTCCTATAGGGATTGCATGATGAGATTAGAGTTCAATTAGTATCGCATAAATTGAAAGAATTTTCCAATCTAAATGAACGTGTGAAGATGGTTGAGAAAGCCAATGGGCCTTGGTAAAAAGACCAAATCCTCTTGAGACTTCGAGAAAAGACCAGGGGCTTCTAGTTCGCATCCATTACCTAAGCGGGCTAAAGAGTCTCAGGGACCTTAGAGGTCGACTTCGAAGACTGTTAAATCTGAGAGAGGCTAGGATTGATAGCCGTCTGTATTAATAGGCAGTATCAGAGGCCCTGTGGGAGATATAAAGGTACCAAATTTTGATTGTTATGAAATAAGGCACTGTGGCGAGTGTTGGAAAAAGACGGGTGCGTGTTTCCATTGTGGATCCTTGGAGCATTTTGCTCGGGAATGCCCAAAGAATGGCATGCTTCTCTTGTTGCCGCTTAGAGGTCTAATCCTATTATTAGTGGTCGGGGAAATCCTCATGATGGTTCTATTTCTAGGGGAAGTCAGAGGAAATTTTTGATCAGACTGTTCAATAATCAAAGGCTAGAGCCCTAGCACGAGGCTACGTTTTCTGTACCCCTAAAGAGGGTGATGTTACCAATGTCGTAGCATGTATTTTTCTTTTATATTCAACACCTATTTATGCCTTAATTGATCCTGCTTTTTCGCATTCTTATATCAACTCTAGTTTAATGAAATTGGGAAATCTAAAGTCTGAGTTGCCAAAAGTGGCAATGGTTGTTTTGAGTCATTTGGAACAGATCGTGCTTGTTGATCAAGTATGTAGACGGCTTTTGTAGCACTCCTCACCCGACCCAATCATCGGGTTCGAGCTATGAAACCTTACATTCTTTGTCGGAGCTACCATAGTCAAACAGACAAAATATAATCATTTATACATGTAGTCAAGAGCTAATCACTTTCAAAATTATGTTAAACAATCAATTCCGAGTCCTAATTGAACTTACAAAAGATTTTGTCAACTCGAGAATAAAACATAACCAAATTAAAAAATTTTAAAAGTTCAGGACTGACATTGTGACATCATCTCTTCCACGTCGTGACATCGCCAAAATAGTATGTCACGTCATGACCTGAGGCCACTTGACATCGCGACATCACGTATTGTCCATCACGTATGGTCATGGGGACGAGGACCCTATTTTTAGTAAAAATGAACCATTTAGTACCTATTTCAAAGTTTCCAACTAAACCTTTCAAAAGATACTCCTAAATACCATTACAAATTGACTCTAAATCTACCAAAACATACTATACGAGTTCAAACATACAATTTCAACTTTTTATCAAACATTTTGCACCTATTCATCAATTAGACTTAAACATTTCAATACTATTATAACCTAACAACCAGGTCATGTAATTATCAAACGTTACTAATTCCATATCATTTTGAAACATGCTATATCACCTTAGTTTCATACACATATGTTCATTTTATACTTTAATAGCTTATTGCCTTAACATGAACCAAATCATCTATTAACTAATACATTTCTCAAGTTTACCAAACAAACATACCATCCGAACTTCATTCCACCATGCCGCTTTTCCTATACATAATTTTATTTCACATTTTAGACAAATAATCAATCAACAATATAATTTTATTTCACATTTTTAGACAAATAATCAATCAACAATAACTTTTACATCCTGTACTATTTCCATATAACTAATATTTACATGAACTTACAATTTAGTCTATTTCAAAATACAAGTGTCGAATTCATTAATTCTACTTAGTTCAAATATATACACATATATACAAGTATAAATTCAAATACCATTCATACATAAAATAAAAATAAATTGGTAAGTTCCCTAATCAAAACAACAAAAAATTGAATCTTTAGGGACTAATCGACGATTTTGGCTTTTCCTCGATTACAATCGGTTTGATCCAATTCTTGATCTATTCAATTATTCCATTCAATTCATCAATACCAAACATTTATACATTATGCTATGACATGAATGAGCCTAAATAATCTCATTATTTGATACCCCCTAAAGTTTAACATTTTATTCAATTTAGTCCTTGAAATCGAAATAACCATTTCTTTCCATTTTGAGCCTCAATTTAAAAACCAACTTCAATTACATCCTTTGGAGAACCTCTAATATCTATTTATACCAAAATTTCATAAAAAATGCATTTTATTCACTTTATTCCTTATGTGCACAACTAATAATTAAACTTTACAATCTAGTACTTTTTCATGATCTAAGCTTAAAATTTATCAATTTAACATCAATTTATTCAAGAAATCAACAATTGAAACTTTCAAAAACTTTAACAGTTTTATAAATTGGTACATAGGCTATCTAAATCAAGCTCTCATAACCTCAAAAACATACAAATTACAAGTAAATGACTTGATTTGCTTACCAATTGAAGGAACAAATACTTGAGCTTCAAAATGGTTTTTCTTTTTTGATTAGGTTGATAGATGGAGAAGATGAGTGAAATCCACTAACTTAAGCTTATAGAATATGATTAAGTTCCTAATTACGTAGATTAATTAACTTAATTTTGTTTAATTAGTTTAATTCACCATTAATTAACAACAGTGGAATCTCCCATCATCATCCACCAACACATATTCCAAAATGGTTAAATTGCCTTTTGGACCTCTGGTTAATTACAATTCAAGTCCCTAAGTCTTTGGCAAATTAAAAACCTATAACGATTGGACTTTTAAAATTGAATCCTTGTCCCTAAATAAACTATTAATTCAACAAAATTACTGGACCAAGCTGAAATATACTTCTATACCAACTCCGTAAATATTTATATTTAATATTTTTGGACTCAGTTTAAGGAATGGGGTTTCAAAATTGCCTTTTTTGGCACCACTGGAAATCAAGTTGTTATAATGTCCATTGAAATCCAAAATATATCATTTCCTGTTGATTTGTTGATTATTTCATTTGGTGATTTTAATGTGATTCTGGGAATGAACTGGTTAACAGAGCATGGTGTAGTTCTGGCTACCATAAAAAGAAGTTTTCTATCCAGAGTTAGAGAGGTGAGATAGTGAAAGTGAGTGGCATCAGATCGATTAGCTCAACTTGTATCATTTCACCAGTTCGAGCTAATAAGCTCCTAAGTCGATGTTATGAAGCATTTCTAGCCTATATTATTAAACCAAACTCGGATGAAAATCAAATAAGATAGATTCGAACAATATGGGAGTTCCCATATGTATTTCTTGAAGAATTACTAGGATTGCCTCCTGATCGCGAGGTTGAATTTGCAATTGAATTTTAACTGGGTATAGCTCCTGTGTCAAATGCTCCGTACCGTATGGCGCCAACTGAGTTAAAAGAGCTATAAATTCAATTACAAGATCTTCTGGACCACGACTTTATACTTCCTAGTATATTGTAGCACCCTATATTTGACCCGATCGCTGGGTTCAGGTAACAAATGTCACAATTTAAACCGTATTACTTAACAGTCTTCCTAGATTGATTTAATTACAACTTAAACAATGCCAATTCTTAAACTCAATGTAAGCCAACAACTTTATTCTAACTTTTTAGATGACAACCTTATTCAAAATTTAAACTTCAACTTAATTTCTCTATTATACAATTAATAGAATTTTTACAATTGTTCTGCTCTACTAGGCCTGTATATTTATAATTACAATGACCTGGAACTTAACGTTTTGATTAAATTGCACTCATTTATATCCCGAGGCACAGCGTCTAAAAGGTGACCCTTTATATACATGGTACAACTACTACGCCATATAGGTGGACTTGACGGTGTCCGGCTTGATCCCTCCATGATCCTTGAATCATTCTTTAATCTTGTAATTAAGGCAGTATAAAAGTAAGCCCAGATGAATTTAATGAGGTTCTATACAACAATACTTATAGAAAACTCTTAATTTGATAGGTTAATAAGAATTTATGTACAGAGATAAAACTCCTTGAGTGACTTAGAAGATTTCGCAGGTTAGACATGGCTTTGCTGACACCTTTACGTGTTCTGAACTAACCACTGACGGACATGTCAACTAGTGTAGTCGTAATCATACTATCCCAAACACCCATTTTATGGGACTTGACCCCGTCTGGCTTCAACTCAAACATCCACGTTTGCCTTCATGATTTGACTCATCAAAGAGTAACCATATATGTGAATACCTATATTGAAAACCGCTATTGACGAACTATCAAATGACTTACCATAATTGTTGGCCTTTTTCCTTGCTCCCCTCATTCCACACTGAACTCAACTTAAATCTGTTGGTCTATTCCCAACAATGAATTTCATTTGACATATCCTACACATGAATCTCTCCTTAAAGGAAGACCCATTTACTAATGCCTTTATTGATGGCCTTGGATATGGAACATTGGTGGTGGATTGGCACCCTCTTTCTTGGCAGACTTATACCTACTAGATAGTCCCATAGGACTTCCCCATTTTAGTCTATTCTACCATGATGCTCCCAATATCAAATAGTCTCCCCCATGAACTATTTCACCCTTAAATTGTCCTTGACAGACTTCTACCTTCGTTAGTCCCATGTGGGCTACCCCGTGCTAGAAATTCCTGACGGATATCTTCTTTCTTTGTAAATCCCTGGCGGACTTTATCGATCATTCAGCTTTAGGCTGATATTCACTTCTATGTAGTCCTTTGGAGGACTACCCACTTTTCTGGCTACCTCTTTATCGATCACCATTTAGGATTTCATATACAATAGCCCATTCTGTATTTTCTTAGCCAATGTTTGTTTTACATCGACTTAGTCGAACTCTTAATGACAAATACTAGATTTAGGTTGAAGGAATTTCTCCTTCCTCTCACATATACCTGCGTTAAGACGTTTCTATCAGTTCCACTAACTGTTGCATTTTGGCGGATCATCTTATTATCTCGCTTTTCTGCGTTCTCAGATGCGCCATGATCATTTTTTCATGCTACTTATCGTGCGAATCATATAATGACTTCCCCTTTTATGTTCTGGTGGGCTTCTTAGTTCAATTTCTTGGCAGACTTCATATATTGCCATAGCCCAACTATAGTCTTACACTATATGATGCCATGTTTACTATCATGTCAGAATTCATATGTTTCCATAACCCAGCTATGGTCTTACAATCTTATAGGCTTAAAGCCTCTAATCGGTGCCATGACTCAATGGACCTTTGATTCTAAAGAATTAGTAAACCTCTTCTGAGGTGTCTCCTCAAAGTACCAATCGATAACCGTCATCACAGTGTTTCACTCTATAGATTTGATAGACCATTGTCCCGGTGTCGCTCTAGCCATCCAATAGATAACCATTCAAAGATGCCACCAAACTCTCTTGAGTCCCATAACAAACCATCCATTCCCCTATTATGCCAATTTTTCTTATCTTCATCTACCCCGTCAAGGTAATTTCCTCTGTACTCCGCATATATCATAATCATGTATTTCACAGAAATCAAATTACTTATTATATAACATATAGGATGCCACTTATTTAAATGTCATATCATAAGCATTTGATATTCAACAATCATACTTACACAGTGTTATGCATTCACATCGTACTTATTCACTATTATCATACACAACAATGGATTCAAACAACTTAGAATAGACACAACGCAAATAATTTAGGCAACACATTTTCATCAACCACTTAAAGGTAAAGTACAGAAACTCACCTTACATCCTTTGTCCTCATCACATCCTCCTATATCCTAACAGCTAAGCATGAAAACCATATATGTATTTCCGTTAGACCAAAGGTATTCCAACCGTAAAACCTCGAATCCAATATTGTACCGAAGCTTTTAAAAAATTCTTACTTCTCTTTCCTCTAGATCACGAGTACAGAGAAACTTAGGAGCTTACCAGCTCACTGAATTCTCTTCTTTCCAAACTTGAGTCTCACATTCATAGCCCTGTGCAGATCTTCCATAACATCCTCTTCTTCAGAGCAATAGAAGAAGACATTTCAGACAAGAAGAAAATTATAAGCCGATTGAGAAGAATTCATTTCACACACACACAAACATATATCCTAAATTTTTACGGTCTCCATAGTCTACAGTAGCCATCCATCGGTAATCATTGTGTCTTCCTCTATGGAACCAACCAATTCCATCTTAACCAAACCAGAATTGAAAACCAACATTTTCACAATCTATTCACTTAAATTTCTAAATTTTTGAGGAGAGTCTGTAAACTTAGTATTTTAGTTAATTAACTCCCAAGTCTCCTATAAATTTGGGTTTGTGAAGAAACATGAGTGTGACATATATTGCCCTAGGGAGATCTAGTATTGTTTGTTAAGAAGAAAAATGAGTCGATGCAGTTTTAAATTGATTATTGATAGTTGAATAAGTTGAAAATTAAGAACCGATATCTGTTGCCGCGTATCGACGATTTATTTGATCAATTGAAAGGTGGATCAATCTTTTACAAGATTGGTTTGAGATCGGGATATTATTAGTTGAAGGTGAAAGACAGTGACGTACCAAAAATAATGTTTCCTATGCGGTGTGGTCATATGAATTTTTTGTGATGCCATTTGGGCTGACAAATGCACCTGTGACGTTCATGGATCTCATGAATCGTATTTTCTAGCCCTATCTGGATTAGTTCATGGTGGTGTTTATCGATGATATCCTAATATACTCTAAATCAGAAGCTGAACATGAGAAACATTTGATAATCGTATTGCAAGTACTATGTGAGAAGTAACTTTTTGGAATGCTTAGTAAATATGAGTTTTGGTTATCTGAAGTGGTATTTCTAAGGCATATCATCTCAATCAAGGGAATTTGGGTTGACTCTAAAAAGATTGAGGCTATCCCTTCAGTGGAAAGCATCGAAAAATGTGTCTAAAATTTAAAGCTTCATCGGCTTGGTTGGTTATTACAAGAGATTTGTGAACAACTTTTCTAAAATTGGTTTGTCAATAATGAAACTCCTGCATAAAAATGTGCGATATGTATGGAATAATCTGTGTTAGGATAATTTTGAGAAGCTGAAAGTTATGTTGATAAAAGCATCAATCTTGACATTATCCAAATCGGAAAAGATTTTGTTTTTTTATAGTTATGCTTTATTAAATGACTTGGGTTGTGTTTTGATGCAAGATGGTAAATTAATTATGTATGTGTCCCGATAGCTGAAAACGCATGAATACAAGAGCTTGCTGCTGTGGTATTTGCTCTAGAGATCTAGAGGGACTATTGTATGGTGAAAAGTATCATATTTATACAGATCACAAAAGTCTCAAATATCTTCTCTCCTAAAAAGAGTTGAACCTAAGACAACTTCGTTGGATCAAATTGTTGAAAGATTATGATTGTATAATCAATTACCATACGAGAAAAGCGAATGTCGTTGCCAATGCTTTGAGTTAAAAGTCAGTAATTGAATTGAGAGTGATGCTTGCCCAGCTCAGTATTTTTGGTGATGGCAACCTATTGGCTGAGTTGAAATTTAAGTCCGTGCTGCTTGATCATATTATGGAGGCACAATCTATCGATGCTAAGTTAACGGAGAACATGATGCTTGTTCAGCAAGGTGACATTGAAAATTTCAACATTGATTTGAATGATTGCCTCCAATTTCAAAATTGAATCTATGTCCCTGATTATAATGATTTGAAAGAAATAATTTTGCGTGAGGCTTATGACGGTCTTTTTGCTATGCAACTCGATAGTACGAAAATGTACCGTGACTTATGAGAATCATACTAGTGGCCTGGTAAGAAAAGAGAAATTGTGGAGTATGTTGCTAAGCGCATAATCTGCTAGTGGGTGAAGGCCGAGCATCAAGTTCCCGTTGGGTTACTTTAGCCTATCTCGATTCTAGAATGGAAATAGGAAAGGATTGCTATGGATTTTGTAGTTGGTCTATCATTATCTTCGAGTAAAAGAAATGTGACTTGGATGATAATGTATTGAATGAAAAAGTCTACTAATTTCCAGGCAGTGAGAACGGATTGGTTACTTTCGAAGTTAGCTGAAGTTTATATTTGTGATATAATTAGACTGCACAATGTGTCTGTTTCTTTTATCTTCGATCGAGATCCTTGTTTTACCTTGAGATTCTGGAAACAATTACATGAATCATTATGTATGAGGTTAAATTTCAACACGACATTCCATTCTCAGTATGATGGTCAATCAAAGTGAGTTATTTAAGTATTGAAAGATATGTTGTGAGCTTGCATTGTCAATCTCGATACTAACTGGGAGTGTTATTTACTGTTAGCTGAATTTGTGTATAATAACAGCTTTTGATCGAGCATTCAAATGGCTCCATACAAAACTTTATATGGTCGTAGATGTAGAACACCTATTTGTTGGTCATAATTGAGCGAGAGAAAGGTTGTCGGTCCAGAATTGATTTAGGAAGCTAAAAATATGGTAAAACTGATCATTGTCAGATTGCAAGTAGCGTCTGATAGACAGAAATCGTATGTTGTTATAAAACATAAAGATATCGAATATGTTGTGCGTGATAGGGTATTCTTGAAAGTATCTCCGTGGACAAAGATCTTGCATTTTGGTCGTAAAGGGAAATTAAGTCTCAGGTTTATCAAGTCGTATGGAATCTTCAAAAAAGCTGGACCGGTTGCATATTACCAAGCTCTACCATTGGAATTGAAAAATATCGATCTGACCCATCTCATGTTATTCTGATGGAAGAAATTTAAGTTTAGCCTGGTTTATCTTATGAGGAAGCACCGATCGAAATGTTAGCTCGATAAGTAAAAGAGCTAAGAAATAAATGAGTGCTATTGGTGAAAGTTCTATGGCGCAATCATAGCGTAAAAGAAGCAACTTGGGAACTAGAAGAGACAATGAGATCCCATTATCCTCACCTCTTTCGAGGTAAATTTTGGGGACAAAAGTTCTTAAGCGGGGAAGAATTGTAATGACCCAATTTCTAGTGGTGTCAAAAAATACGGGTTCGGGATCTCGTTTTTGTAAAATGAGTCTGTAAATATTAAATAAGAATATTTACGGAGTTAGTATGTTGTTGAATTGAAAAATGATTAAGTGATTTAGCCGAAATTGTGTCTAATTAAGGCTTAGCGACTGAATTGTAAAAGTTTAATCACTATAGATTTTTAATTAGGATAAGGTTTGGGGACTTAGATAGCAATTATTCAAATGATTAAAATGGAAAATAAACCTATTTTAAGTGGATGATAGTGGGATGTGATGTTAATTGTTATTAGTTTAAGTTAATTAAGGATTAAAGCTTAATTAAACTTGATTAAATTAATTAATCAAATTTAGTTAAGATTACACTTACTATATAAGTTGATTGAAAGTTGGAAAAGATGATAATTTGATTTCGTCTTCTTCCCAAGCTACCGTTATAATGAGTAAAAATATATAGGATTTTTCTTACGTAATTTATCACCTTTTTACTTAAATCCGTTGTTAAAACAAAGTAATTATTTAATAAATTAATGAAATATGTGAAAATATAAATTATGACATAGAAATTATTAAAATGTCATTTTATGCTTTATTATATAGTTTTATGCAATAAATAACTTATTTTATATTAATTTGAATATATTATATTTTTATGACATAAAGCAGGACATGCATGATTCAATTAAATAATAAAATATAAAATTATATTTAATAATTCATTTTAAAATATTTCATTAAATATTTTGGGTTTTAATTAATTAATTAAATTGGATAAATTTTATTCTTTGGTCCTCTAACTTGTTGATTTATTCTAGATAGGTCTGATAGCTTTGCTGGATTACAAAACCGTCCAAATTGGAGACCAAGTCAACCCAATATTCGACTACACATGTCTGTCCATTTAAATCATTCTTTGGTTTAATTACACAAGGTGCTTGCAGTGTTGAAGAAATTAGAGATTTTCCAGAAGATTTACGATTGACCGAGTCTCAGTCCTGAGTTGTGTGGCATCCAAAATTTCTTAAAAATCAAGCAAAAAATCAAGTCAAAAGCCACTAAGCATGACCTGCCACAATTTGAGGAGATTTGAAGAGGTTAACATCCACTATTTATAGCAAACTATCCCTATCTCTCGTCACCTATAAATAAGACCCTCAGATTCCTTCATTCATCATCCCTCAAGCATCCCTCAATCATTCTCATCATTCATCATTCTCTCTTTTCTCCAAATTCTCTTAGCCTTTTCCATTCCCACGCCTAGCATCATCTCTTCATAAAGATTTTAGCAATTAAGCCTCTTAAAGAACCCCTTGGTCAGCCACGTTGGAGAGCCATTAGCAAAGGAGTAAAGCAAATGAACGAATGAGCCTCATCAGTAAGAGTCTTGGGTGACAGCCACTCTGAATTGGGTTTAATCTTCCTTTTCGTTAATTTAATATAAAGATGTTTGCTATGTATTCTTTGTTCTTTTTTACAAAAATGTTAGCTTAATTTCATTTAAGCTAGGATGATTATTTTGATTAAATAATATTTATTTGATTCATGCTTATAATGTTTGTGCCTCAATCAATCATGTTTTCAATTAAAATCAAGTTTGTATTTCGTTCATACGTGATTGAAATACAGCTGAATTAGCTGAGCGATCCTGACCAGACGACAACTAATGAACACATAATTGAAATGTGCATGCTCAATTTAGATCCTGAACCGATTAAATTGAAGGTTACATAACAACTCTGACTAAGCTCTGTTATCTGCATAGTTTTTAGATTTGTGTGATTAAATTGTTTCAAACCTGACACGTCTCTGTTACCTCACACAAATGCTAAGAAACCCTTAGTAAATAAGGATCAGTAAAATGCGTATTTACTAAGTAAAGGATTCCGAAAGGACTTAATGTGGTTTCCAAACTCATTAAAGATCGAGTTGCCATGGAATGTTTTTCTCAATGTTATTAAGCATGTTGATAATAAATTGAGTTTAATTAAAGTAATAGTCCTAGTTTATTTATGTTATAATTGTTGTAAATTTTGTTTAATTTTACTAAAATCTATTTCATTCATATAGTTTGCATACTTAGGATAATTTGCATTAGGGATCATTGCATTTAGTTTAATATATCTTAATCACCACTTCTCAACTATATTGTGTTTCTGTTTACCAAATTGTTAATATAATTTTACAAATTAAGTGACTTAGCAAAAATACAATCCCTGTGGAGATGATAACTCGATACTTACTTATTACTTGATAATGACTGTGTACACTTGCCGGGGATTGTTAACTGTTGCCATAGTCATTTTTTTTGTGAAATTATTTATTTTCAATTTGATTTATTTCTAACATTACTAACTTGTTCTTTTTAATTTTTGTGATTCTCTTTTTAAGTGTTTATAAGCATAGATGAAATTATCGATTTACTCCTTGTAGACCCTGAAATTGAGTGAACTTTCAGACAAAGAAGACTTGAACGAACAGTTCAAAGACAAGTTGAGATGGACCTTGGAAATCAGAATCAAGAACAATGTAATGAAGCCAATCATGTACGAAATCCTATCCTCATTGCCGATGATAGGGATCGATGCATGAGACAATATGTTGTGCCACTTTTCAGTGAGTTAAACCCAGGAATTAGAAGGCCAGATATTGAGGCAGCCCAGTTTGAATTGAAACCAGTGATGTTTCAAATGCTACAAACAGTAGGTTAATTTAGTGGTATGCCCACGGAAGATCCACATCTTTACCTTCGATTGTTTATGGATGTGAGTGATTCATTCAAGATAGCCGGTGTGACTGAAGACGCGCTGAGGTTGAAGTTGTTTCAGTACTCGTTGTGAGATCGAGCACGAGCATGGCTCAATTCATTACCACCAAGTTCCATATCTACATTGCAAGAATTAGCAGAGAGATTTTTGGTTAAGTATTTCCCACCTAGCAAAAACTCTAAGTTAAGGAACGAGATCACAACTTTTAAAATATTGGATGACGAGTCTTTGTATGAGGCTTGGGAGCGATTCAAGGAGTTACTTCGTAAGTGTCCTCATCATGGGATTCCTCATTGTATCCAGTTGGAGACATTCTATTATGGTCTCAATGCACATACAAGATTGATGGTAGATGCTTCCGCGAATGGTGCAATTTTGTCTAAGTCTTATAATGAGGCTTATGAGATCATCGAGAGGATCACGAGTAATAACTATCAATGGCCAACAAATCGAACAGCTTTAGGAAGGCATGTACCTGGAGTTCATGAAGTTGATGCCCTCACTTCGTTATCAGCTCAGGTATTGTCTATTTCCTCTATGATAAAACAATTAACCGCTAATAGTACTAATAATTCTACAGCTCAGCCACCAAGTCCGTTTGAAGTAATTTCCTATGTGTATTGTGGGGAAGTCATTTTTTTCAGAATTGTCCATCAAATCCCGAGTCAGTGTACTATGTGGGGAACCAATATCAAAATATGAGTGGACAAGGACCCCAGTCCAACTTCTACAATCCTTCATGGCGTAATCATCCTAATTTTTCTTGGAGCAACCAAGGAAATGGGTCGAACAACAACTTATTGCAGGAAAGACCCAACCAATCTCAAGGGTTTAATCAGCAAGCTCCAAAACCACCTCAAGCTGAGGCATCAAATAGTTTGGAGAACTTATTGAAAGTGTACATGGCAAAGAACGACGCTTTGATCCAAAGCCAAGCAGCAACACTAAAAAATTTGGAAAACCAAATGGGTCAGTTAGCTATGGAGCTGCGTAAGACCACAAGGAACCTTGCTGAACGATATTGAGAATCCAAGAAATTTGGGTAAAGAACATATCAAGGTAGTGACATTGCGAAGTGTTAAAATTCTAGAACCCGATTGATTGATGTCGAAGATAAGCCCATTGAGAAGAATCAAGCAGCTGTTGCAGTTCCTACACCAAAGGAATCAAAATCTACAAAGTCTGACAAGGTAAACCCTGACTTAGTGAATTCAGATATTTTAACATCTTCTTTGAATGTAGATTTACCTACTCAAAAAAATTTTTCGGTTCAACCGAAAGTTCCATCACCTCTATATCCGTAAAGATTGCAGCAAAACAAGCAAAAACAATAGGTGCATTCAAAAAGTTTATGGATATTCTGAAGCAATTACACATGAATATTCCGTTGGTGGAGGCTTTAGAACAAATGCTGAATTATGTGAAGTTTATGAAGGATATACTGTCCAAGAAGAAACAACTGAGTGAGTATGAGACTATTGCCTTGACAAAGGAATGCAATGCGTTCCTGCAGAACAAATTGCCACCGAAATTGAAAGACCCAGGAAGCTTTACTATACCCTGTAACATTGGTGAATCTTACTGTGGTAAAGCTCTGTGTGACTTAGGAGTGAGTATCAACTTGATGCCTAAGTCTATTTTCAAGATGTTAGGGATAGGCGAAATAAGACCTACAACTGTGACGCTTCAGCTAGCGGATCGATCTTTAGCATATCCCGAAGGAAAGATCGAGGATGTTTTGGTAAGAGTCGATAAATTTGTTTTTCCTATTCATTTCATTGTCTTAGATTTTGGAGAAGACAAGGAAGTGTTGATCATCCTTGGGAGACTTTTCTTAGCCACGGAAAGAACATTAACTAATGTGCAGAAAGGAGAACTCACCATGCGAGTTCAAAACGATCAGGTGACCTTTAACATTCTTAAAGTGATGAAAATTCCCGATCCGGCGGAGGAGTGTCCAGTTATAGAAGAGATAGAAACCTTGGTTTCTATGGAAAGAAATTTTGAAGAAGATCCATTGGAGAAAGCCTTAGATCTAAACCCTTTGGAGGATGAAGAAGGTGAAGAAAACATGGATTTGATGGAAGCCAATCCGAGAAATTTTATTCAATCTACAAGGTTTGAACTGTTGGAGTTGGAAGTCAGAGAATTTGTGCAACCCAAGTTGTCAATTGAAGAACCACCTAAACTCGAACTAAAGGTACTTCTTTCCCATTTGAAATACTTTTATTTAGGTGATTGTTCTACTTTACATTTGATTATTTCAGCAGAACTGACGAAAGATCAAAAGGAGAAACTAATTGCTTTAAAGAAATTTAAGAAAGCAATTGGTTACACTATAGCTGATATTCGAGGTATAAGCCCTTTTTTTTGGCATGCATAAAATCATTTTAGAAGAAGGTGAAAGAGCTCGAATTGATGGGCAAAAGAGACTCAACCCTATTATGAAATAAGTTGTGAGAAAGGAAGTGATCAAATGGTTAGATGCAGGAATCATCTATCCTATTTTAGATAGTTCGTAGGTAAGTCCGGTGCAGTGTGTGCTGAAGAAAGGTGGAATCACGATTTTTGAAAATGAGCGTAACAAATTAATTCCAACAAGAACTATTACCGGTTGGAGAACCTGTATTGATTACAGAAAGTTGAAGAAAGCCACTCGGAAGGACCATTTTTCGTTGCCTTTTATGGATCAGATGTTAGATCAACTGGTAGGTAATGAATTCTATTGTTTTTTAGATGGCTATTCAGGATATAACAAAATAGTTGTAGCCCTGGAGGACAAACATAAAACAACCTTTACTTGTCCATACGGTACGTTTGCTTTTAGGCGAATGCCTTTTTGTTTATTCAATGCACTTGCAGCTTTTCAACGATGCATGATGGCAATATTTACTGATATGGTTGAAAATTTTGTTGATTTTCATGGATGATTTTTCTATTTTTGGTAACACTTATGATCTTTGTTTGAGTAATTTGGCTAAGGTACTGAAGAGATACGAAGAGATGAATCTTGTCCTTAATTGGAAAAAATGTCATTTTATGGTCAAGGAAGGTATTGCCTTAGGTCATAAGATCTCAAAAAAAGGAATTAAAGTTGATAAAGCAAAGGTGGACGTAATTGAAAGATTACTAGCCCCAATGAATGTGAAAGGAATCGGAAGTTTCTTAGGCTATGTCGGTTTTTATCGAAGGTTTATCAAAGATTTCTAGAAAATTTCTAAACTGTTGTGTTTATTGATAGAGAAAGATACAGTGTGTGATTTCAACAAAGCATGTTTGGAAGCTTTTGAAGAGCTAAAGAAGCGGTTAATCTCAGCCCCAATAATTGTTACACCTGATTCGAACTCACCTTTTGAGTTGATGTGCGATGCAAGTGACTATGTTGTTGGAGCTGTGATGGGTCAAAGAAGAAACAAAGTGTTTCACCCTATTTACTATGCAAGTAGAACTTTGACGGAAGCCCAATGCAATTATACGGTAACCGAAAAGGAACTCTTCGGTATAGTTTTTGCTTTTGACAAATTCCGCTCATATCTTATAGGTACCAAAGTTACAGTATTTACTAACCATGCGGCCATGAAATACTTGCTCACGAAGAAAGATATAAAACCAAGGCTAATTCATTGGATACTTTTACTCCAAGAACTTGACCTTGAGATCCAAGACAAAAAAAGGTGTCAAAAATCAAATAGCTGATCATCTGTCGAGGTTGGAGCAAGATGAGGTAACTCAGTCATGTGTGCCTATCAACGAGAATTTCCCAGATGAACACTTATTTGAGGTAAATCGAGTTCATGAAATACCATGGTTTGTTGATTTTACCAATTATCTTGCATGTGGAATAATTCCTCGAAAAATGATATACCAACAAAGGAAAAAATTCCTCAATGATAGTCGGTATTATATTTGGGAGGATCCATTTTTTGTTTAAACAATGTGAAGATAATATAATCTGAAAGTGTGTAGCTGAAAGAGACATTGCTGAGATCTTGTATCATTGCCATTCATCTCCAAGTAGGGGACACTTTGGTGGTTCACGTAATACAGCAAATATCTTGCAAGCAGGTTTCTTTTGGCCTACACTATTTAAAGATACTTATGCTTATGTGAAGAACTGGGATAAATGCCAAAGGACTGGAAATATATCAAGGAGGAATGAGATGCCCTTGACAAACATTTTGGAGATTGAATTGTTTGACGTATAGGGCATTGGCTTCTTAAGCCCGTTTCCTTCTTTGTATGGGAACAAATACATCTTAGTTGTTGTGGACTATGTATCCAAGTGGGTTGAAGCTGAAGCATTCCCTACAAATGATGCTAAGGTAGTCATGAGATTCCTACATAAGCATATGTTTACACGATTTGGGTGTTAAGTTCAATTTTGAGCTTAACTTATTCAATTAAATTATTTAAATTGTTGATTACTTTTTTGGTTAATTAAGTTATAATTCAGCCTAAATTGATTAGAGACATTCTATGCCGTAATAATTTAATTGCACTCCAATTCAACAATTTAATTTTAATTTTATTTCATGTGCGGGTTGATGCTGTATAAGCTCAATTTGGAAGGTAATTCGCATAAATTAAGTCTTTGAATAGCGATCATATCTTTGGTTGAAGGAATTAAATTAACATTGGGACAAAATTCATCCAATAGAAAAGCAAAGAGTCGAATGAACAAGCGGACTGACAAGGGAATTATTATTATTTCCTTCTTGCTAAGCGGTGGCCGACTCAATTGAATTAAGGAAGCCAAATCGGGCTTGAGGAGTTTAATCAAGTCAAACTCTACTAAGCGAAGCTATCTGACAGGTTAGGCTAAGATTAAGGGATAAGATCAAGTTTTTTGAATTATTGGAGGATTTATTTTTCCATAAAAGGAGGAGAAGAAGCAGCAGACGAGGAGAGCTTTTCTATTATTTTGCGGTATAGTTCGGTCATTCGCTAGAGGATTTTTGTGAGCCAACACACGCTGATCAATCAATGGAAACCAGTTTAGAGAATCGACTAGTCGAGAGGAGAAGGGCTCATCAACTGAAAGCGCTTTCTTTCATACGAGATTGGTTCGAAATTTATGTTGTCTTCAATTAATTTTAGTTCTGATCTTCTTGCTATGAGTTGCTAAATTATTTCAGCTTAGTTAGGTGCTTATGAAGCTGAGCGCAAGAGATTCAAAGACATGATTCTTTTTTCTAAATTCGAGTTCGGTATTCTCTAATTGTTTGATTTTAATATTCAAAGAAAATTTTAAATCACTTAGATTGATCACCTATTTAATTTGGGGATTTTCTTACGTCATCTAAGTACAAATTGAGTAATTAAACTTCTTAATAAACTTAGAATATGTGATGAATAATTGGTGACAACCAATTAAGAACAACTAGGATTTAATGGAAGAGACCATTGGAGGACTCTTACGATTGAAGCAAGGTAAAACTCTAAGAATTTTAAATACACCTTTAATTAAATCGACGGAGAGGTAATTAAGGGTAGAAATTCAGCTAAGAACGTTCTCTGACTGGATAAAATTACTTGAGTTCGGAAATTACTTCATAAGCGATTTCTTTATCCTTGCTATCAAATTCGGATATTGGAATAATTGAGGGATGCAATCTACTTGTGCTTAGCGGATTGAAGAGCCCATAACTAAGCTCTCCTATTCTCTATTGGATTAATTATTTTAAGTAAAATCTAAGTTAAAATTTATTCATTATTTTAGGAAAACATAGGAAGTAAAAAAATTCCCCCATTTTACTATCTTGCATGCGTTTACATTATCTTAATTTTGATTTTTCTTCTTTCCAAATAGGTTTAACGCGAGTTTCTTCATGGGACGATTCCCTATTTACCCTATATTACCAGTTAATATTGGTTGGATAACGGATTTAATCTGGTAGTCATAACGATAGCTACCATTGGGACACCAAGATCTATTATTAGTGATGAAGGTTCTCACTTTGTGAACAAATGGCTTAAGCGGTGTCTTGGCAAATATGATGTGAAGCACAAGATTGCTACTACCTATCACCCCCAATCTAATGGGCAAGTTGAAAGAGTGAATCGCGAAACCAAAGATATCCTTGAAAAGGTAGTACGCCCTAGCAGAAAAGATTGGTCTTGAAGGCTCAATGATGCATTATGGGCCTATCGAACAGCATTTAAGACTCCGTTAGGAATGACTCCTTATCGGTTATCCTTTGGAAAGGCATGTCATTTGCCATTAGAGTTGGAGAATAAAGCTCACTGGACTTTGAGGCAGTTGAACTTTGATCTTAAGCAAGCCGGTGAGAGAAGGATGTTAAAACTTAATGAGTTGGAAAAGCTGAGGTTGTTTTCCTATGAGAATTTCGAAATGTGTAAAGAAAGATCAAAGAGATGGCATGATAGTCATATACAACCTCGCGAGTTTAAAGAGGGTCAGAAGGTTTTGTTGTTTAATTCAAGGTTGAAGTTATTTCCTGGGAAGCTTAAATCTCAATGGAAAGGACCTTATACCATCTACAGAGTTTATCCTTATGGAGCTATTGAATTATACAACAATTACGGAGGTACATTTAAAGTTAATGGTCAATGTCTCAAACACTACTGGGATGGTGAAGTTGAGAGAGTTGAATCCTCGCTCAAATTACATTTTTTTAAATAAATAAATAATTAGAACTTATTTTCTTAACTTATTACATTTAATTAATTCTGTCTAAGGAGATTGGAAATTAAGCGGGACCACTGTGACCCCTCCAACCTTTCTTGAGAATTAATTTAATATAATTTGTTAAGAAGAAATTTTCTAATTAAGACTTAATTTTTTTAATTTCATTTGTTCTGTTTAAATTTTAAATTTTTATGTTAATAAAGGGGGTCAAATTTGGCCCAAGTACTAATCAGTTTTTTTTAGTAAGATACAATCTGAGTTTAAGGCCCAAGACAGCAAAAAGGAGGGAAAAATCCATGCCTTACTGTCACACCCATTGCTTGCCGCCCAAGTAACCATAATGTAGCTAATTTTTTGCTACATATTTCCCTAATTTTTCCTATATAAACCTCTTTTCATTCTACTAATCTTCATATCCCTCAAAGCAATTTGCTTACACCCTAAAAATCCCTAAATCTCCCTTTTATGCCGTCAACCTCAAATCCCGAAAGAAACCCTAGTTCTCTTCCCTTTTTGTCGAAATTCCATTTTTTTGTCAAATGATTTTTGCCGTAGCAAGTTCTACCCACTTTGCCAATTTCTCTTTTCTCTTTTGTGCAGAAACTTAGCTGAATTTTTGGGAAAAGATACCATGTCTCCCAAAAGAACCAGATCTTCAAAGACTACTCCTGAAAACCCTATTTTGATCGATGAAGAAGTGAAAGAGAGATTTGATTCAATCTTCAAGCATCAACCTATGATGCCGGAAAAAGGTTTTGACTTGAAGAGTAATGATTTGATGGTTGTTCCTACACCGATTAGAAAGAAAATCAATGCTCTCAAGTGGGAACGATTTAGTAATGCTCGTTCACTTCTCGATGATGAACTAGTTCGAGAATTCTATACTAATTTGACTATGCAAGATCCTACTGAATTCATCGTTCGAAAGAAAAAGGTACCTCTTACTTCTAAGTCCATCAATGATTTGTTTAATTTACCTGATATTGAAAAAGATGAGTACTACCCTATGATGAACAATATCAATTGAGATTTTCTTCAACTAGTGCTTGATGTTGTGAAAAATTCGGGATCCCAATGGATTATAAGAAAGTATGGGAGCCATTCTTGTCGAAGAGAATATTTAAAACGAGTAGCAAAGGTATGGTTTTTCGTTCGCTACAATTTTATGCCTATCTCACATAGTTCCACTATCTCGATGGAACGGATGCTTTTGTTATATGCAATTTTGACAGAAAAGTCCATTAATGTTAGGAAAATTATCCTTAAGGAGATTCACGATTGTGTTAAAAAAAAGCCAAGAAGTGCTTATTTCCCATCATTAATCACTTCACTTTGCTTAAAAGCCCGTGTTAAAACACAAGCAAATATGAAGGGGCGATATGTTCAAGGATGCATTACAAATTATGATCTTGAAAGATTAGTAGAGAGGGTGTATGAACTGAATCAAGGTGAACAAGAAGAGCCAACTGAGCTAGATACAAAGGAGTGAACAGATGGAACTGAAACTGAAGCTAATTCAGTCAGGCACTGAAGAGGAAGAATCTGATAAGGAACCGAACATTCTTGAACCAAAGGTTGAGCCAGAAGAAGAACTAGTCAAGCTAAGTGTTGAACCTGAATATACAACTCCCATGCCGACTTCTGCAAGTACTTCAAGGAAATCGGAGTTGTCAATTTTGATGGATATGTGCAAGTTCATGCACAATCAATAACAAACTTATTAGAAATATGCAAAAATTAGATATGGCTCAATTCAAAATACTTTTAAGAATATCTCTAATACTTTTGTTCCTGAGTTCCCAAATGCTATCTTTGAGACATGGACAGAAGATACTGACGATGCAAGCAGAGATGGAGCTAAAAAAGACAAGGGGAATAAGTCAGAAAAATAAAATGGAGGATTCTTGTCCTATTATTTATTTAATTATTTTTAGGTCTTTAGGAATCTATTTTTTTTTCAGAATTAGGATTTAATTTCTACGGAATAAAACATAGCAAGCATGAACAAACTTAACACTTCTTTAGAAAGAATAAGACTAAGTGATGTGGTAATGGGAATGAACATGTCTAGGATTGGGTTATTAGGGAAGACTTGGTATTTAAGCAGTCTTACTGACTCACCTCTCTTTCTTTACAACCCTACCTGGTGTTCAGTTTTCATTCATTACTTTGGTCTTGCAATGAGGACATTGCTTCTTTTTAAAGGGGGTAAGGCAAATAAATTGCTCAAACTTTTAAATTTTTTTAAGTATGCTTCAATTATTTCTTTCATAAAAATGTTTATAGAATTTTTTTTGTTATTGAGATAGTTTGTATGCAAGTATGAATGATGATTTTATCTAAGTGAAAGTATGTTATCATGAAGAATGGAATGCTTGTATGATCGTAGCTTTAGTAATGTTTGTCATGAAAACTTAGTTTCTTTTGAGATTAGACATGCATGGAGTTTTATATCTTTAAAATTGACTTAGTAACTTTCTTGAGGCGAAATCCTAGGGGACATAAAAATCTAAAATGATATAGGCACTATTTCTTTGGACTGTTTAAGCCTTTTCAAGTCAACCCTATGATATTAGACCCTTAAAACTGTAATTTTGAGCTTAAAGGCCTGTTTTTGCAATGAAACTACATTATAAGCCAGTTACCATCTTTTTAAAATTATCTTAATTTTGTGCACCTATCTTAACTAAAGTTTTCTTGGGAATCAACATTTGAGGAAATTTTCATAAAGATGTATGTGCTCATGCTTAAAAAAAACGAAGAAAAGTTCGCTCAGTCTTCAAAAAGGAAAAATGTATGAGCTTGAGTTCAAAATAAGTTTGGGGGTGTTCCAAAGGTTCATTTAAGGAAAAAGGTTGTACTACGAGAAACCCAAGACAAAGTTAAAGGTTAAGATTTTTAAAACTAAAATGTCCCATCTCTTAAAATCCCTACCTTTAACTGAGCCCCATTACAACCCTATAAAAGACCTATTGATTTGATGATTATATCACCTACATTAGTAGAGAGGAAGTCCTAAGTTCGACATATGAAGATCATAGATAAACCTTGTGATTGTTTGCTTGATTGATAGGAAATTATGTTGAATAAAGAATGTTATCTATGGTTGGGGCATACATGCAAACTATGATTCATGTTGGCATATTTTGAAGCTTAGTATAATCTTAAGGAATGTTTGCATATGAATTACTTGTTAATAAAGAAGATCGATAAGCAAGAAGTTATTAATGCATGATTATGGGACAAAGGTTGATGCTGCTTACACAATTAGCAATTTTTCCTTAGCAAGACCTATTGTTGTACATAAACATTACTCGGGACGAGTAATGAGTTAAGTTTGGGGTTGTGTAAACGGAAAACTATATAGGATTTTTCCTCAATAATTTATCACCTTTTTACTTAAATTCGTTGTTAAAACTAAGTAATTGTTTAATAAATTAATGAAATATGTGAAAATATGAAATTAGGACATAGAAATTATTAAAATGTGATTTTACGCTTTATTATATAGTTTTCATGCAATAAATAGCATATTTTATATTAATTTTAATATATTATATTTTTAAGACATAAAATGGGTCATGCATTAATAAATTAAATAATAAAATATAAAATTATATTTAATAATTCATTTTAAAATATTTCATTAATAATTTGGGTTTTAATTAATTAATTAAATTGGATAAATTTTATTCTTTGGTCCTCTATCTTATTGATTTATTCTGGATAGGTCTGATAGCTTTGCTGGATTACAAAACTATCCAAATTGAAGACCAAGTCAACCCAATATTCAGCTACACATGGCTGTCCATTTAAACCATTCTTTGTTTTAATTACACAAGGTCCTTGCAGTGTTGAAGAAATTAGAGGTTTTCCCGAAGATTTACGATTGACCGAGTCTCAGTCCTGAGTTGTGGGCATCCAAAATTGCTTACAAATCAAGCAAAAAAAAATCAAGTCAAAAGCCACTAAGCATGGCTGGCCATAATTTGAGGAGAATTACAGAGGTTAACATCCACTATTTTTAGCAAACTGTCCCCCTCTCGTCACCTATAAATAAGATCCTCTTATTCCTTCATTCATCATCCCTCAAGCATCCCTCAATCATCCTCATCATTCATCATTCTCTCTTTTCTCCAAATTCTCTTAACCCTTTCTATTCCCATGCCTAGCATCATCTCTTCATAGAGATTTTAGCAATTAAACCTCTTAAAGAACCCTTGGTCGGCCACGTCGGAGAGCCATCAGCAAAGGAGCAAAGCAAAAGAATGAAGGAGCCTCGTCAGTCAGAGTCTTGGGTGACAGCCACTCTGAATTGGGTTTAATCTTCCTTTTTCTTTAATTTAATATAAAGATGTTTGCTATGTATTCTTTATTCTTTTTTACAACAATGTTAGCTTAATTTTATTTAAGCTAGGATGATTGTTTTAATTAAATAATATTTATTTGATACATGCTTATAATGTTTGTGCCTCAATCTATCATGTTTTCAATTAAAATCAAGTCTGTATTTTGTTCATACGTGATTGAAATGCACCTAAATTAGCTGAGCGATCCTGACCAGACGACAGCTAATGAACACATAATTGAAATGTGCATGCTTAATTTACATCCTGGCCCGATTAAATTGAAGGTTGCATAACAACTCTGACCAAGCTTTGTTATCTACATAGTTTTTAGATTTGTGTGATTAAATTGTTTCAAACCTGACACGTCCTTGTTACCTCACATGAATGCTAAGAAACCCTTAGTAATAAGGATCAATAAAATGCGTATTTACTAAGTAAAGGATTCCAAAAGGACCTAATGTGGTTTCCAAACTCATGAAAGATCGAGTTCCCATGAAATGTTTTTCCGAATGTTATTAAGCATGTTGATAATAAATTGAGTTTAATTAAAGTAATAGTCCTAGTTTATTTATGTTATAATTGTTGCAAATTGTGTTTAATTTTACTAAAATCTATTTCATTCATATAGTTTGCATACTTGGGATAATTTGCATCGGGGATCAGTGCATTTAGTTTAATATATTTTAATCACCACTTCTCAACTATATTGTATTTTTATTTACCAAATTGTTAATATAATTTTACAAATTAAGTGACTTAGGACAAATACAATCCCTGTGGAGACGATAACTCGATACTTACTTATTGCTTTGATAATAACTATGTACACTTGCACAAACCTATGCGTTACAACCGTCCACCATTAATACACCAAAGAAGAAAGCTTTGAAAACCCTTTGATATCTGGCCATCAAATTTAATTAAGTCCCTAACCATTTTTCATTAATTTTATAGATTTGAGGCCGTGGAGCTTAATTTAGCAGACCCATGTACTAATTTGTAAAACTATTAGAGTTTTTAAAAGTTTTCATTGTTAAGAATTGAATGAAATTGATGTTAAATTGTTAGAAATTAAGCTTAGTATTTGAAAAGTATTAAATTGTAAAGTTTATTACTACTTTCGTACATTAGGGACCAAATTGAATAAAATGCAAAAATATTATGAAATTTTAGCAGAAATAGAAAGCAGAGGGTCCTTAGTGAATATATGTGAAATCAGATTTTAATCTTAAGCTTTAGACGGAAACCTAGTCTCGATTTTAGGGACTAAATTGAATAAATTTCAAAATTTACATGAATTGATAATTGGTTGTGAATTGGCTAGAAATTGATGCTATTTTATGTTTTGTGACTATTTGTAGCTAACGTCGACGCGGAAACTTCGAGAGGGAAAGGAAAAGCAAGATTTGTCGACAAGTGACCGAAAACTCTGGTTTGTGCATTTACGATTTAAGGTTGTAATAATTGATTTCATTTTCATGTTATCTGCATATGAGAATGTCAAGGTGGGTGTATAGTGATAAATTGAATAATAGGATTGAGCTTGAATATGAATTATCGAAATAGAGGACTAAAGTGAATAAAATGTAAAACATCATGAATTGCTTGAAATATGATATGTGTTTTGGAATTGGGCGAAAATATGCATAATTTGGTTGGCTGTAATTGATAAGTTGTTGAATTGGTTGTAAGGGAATGAAGTATTCATGTTTTCAGATCACCCAAAATTGTAACAAGCTGATTTTTTTTAAAGTAACAGTTTGTCACATCACAACGACGTACCCCCAATGTTGTGATGATAAACAACTCAGGGTTGACGTTGTGATGACGTAGCCTCGAGGTCACAACAAACCTTAGTCAGAAAGTCACATTCCGACAAGGAAACTCCCGGAGTCACAACGTCAACTTATAATGTTGTAATCTTTACAATTTGATCCATTTCCACCCCAAGTTAGCAAAAGAGCTTTCGAAAGCTCATACAAGACCTGGAAATGACTTTGTATTTTTATTACACATGATTTACTTATAATAAATGTGTAATGACGTTGGATTGAACATTGATTGTAATCGCTTCGGCAACGAATGTGGCACCTTGTAACTCGGACCTGATGATCAGGTCGGATATCAGATTATTACTTATGTGCATCTTGTTATATTGATATTGTTAAATTATGTTATATTATCTTGAATCATGAAAGTACCACTGAGCCTTGTTGCTCAACGTACGATTTGTTTTCCCTGTGTACAGGTTTAGGTACTCCTCAAAGCCTCAGGAATTGAAGTCAGCATCTAGACCACTTTTTTCGACTCAACTAAGTTTGTATAACTCATTTCATTTTGGTCAAATGGCATGTACCTAGGTTTTACTTTGTTCAAATGATACAAATGGTCAATTTTGAAAAATGGTAGTGTAAATGGATGAAATGGTTAATAGTTATGCTTAAAAACTGTGTTGATGTTTTTGGACATTGGTTGTTAAAAAGGTTGAATACATGTTACATGATCAGTTTAGGCATTGAGGGCATCCATGTGTGTTATTCTAGTTGGGCAATGCATAAAATTGGACTTTGTGGAAAACAAAGGTCATGTCGCGACATCGATTCCTTAACACCGCAACGAGACCTAGCCAGTATGTGGCGTCACGATGAGGAACTCCCGACATCACGACGTCAACCTGACATTTTGTAAGCTTTACAATTTTGTCTTAATGCGACCTCGAGTTAGCAAAAAAGCTTTTGTAAGCTCGCCTAAAACCAAGAAATGAACCTATAATGTATTGTTCACACATGTCACTCGTATTTAAATGTTTAATAGTCTGAATTGAATATAATTGGTTGTAATTGCTCCAGCAACGAATGTGACATCCTGTAATTCAGACTTGACAATCGAGTCGGGTATGGGGTGTTACAAATGCCATTGGTTTGGTTATGAAAACCTTGACCAAAACCATGAAACTCGAAATGCTCACATTTGTAGAAGAATCCCAAGATAAGAGAAAGAAGAAAGAAAAAATAGAGTAAAAAGAATATATATATATATATATATAAAGAGAAAACAATACGTTTTGCCTTATTTTTTCACATGGTAATTCTAGTTGAACTAACAAAAGTACTTACTTCGAAAAAGAAAAATAGTTTAGGTACCACTAATTTCAAAAAAAAATTATTTAGGTATCAAAATGGGAAAACCGACAATTTTGGTACCAATTTGTAGGTTAAATCTTGAATTTCTTTTTGAAATTTTGGAGATTTTTTCATATTCTTTGAAATTATAATTTTAGTTATGATTTTTGAACTTTTAAAATTTTCATAACTTCTAAATTATTTAATAATTTATAAGACAATACAATATCAAGTAAACAATAAAAAATTTAAAGGGCAATTTACTCCAAATAAAAGAGTGAGGACCAAATCCAAAAAGTGGGTAAGTCAAAAGCTAGATTTGCTATTATGACTTGAATATAGAAGGCCAAAATAAACATTTAACAAAGGGATTATTATGCTTATTTCCTTTTAAATATAGACAAAAAGCAAGGACCAAATAAAAAGTGTAAAAATTGAAGGATAAATTTGTATTATGAGGCTGAAATAAACATTTAACAAAGAGATTATTTTGCTCTTTCATCAGAAATATAACGACCAGTTTACCTTTTTTTTTAAAAAAGGGACTAAAATACAATCAAATATATAGTTTAGGTACTGCTATGGTATTATTAACCAAGAAACTGAGCACACGGAATCAAAATAATGAAAGGCAAACTAGAGAAGATATATTTGAACACAAAATCCAAAGGCATTGAAAATAAGGATAAGCCATTAAAAAGTAAAAGATGATTCCAAATATGGTTTAAGCAGTAACGTTATCAATTCACAATCTGTAGTGTTATTTAACCTCTGATCTGAGCTAACGGTACAACTCTAGGGCCAAGTACAAAAAGTCATGAATCCGTGACTGTTATGCTAATAGTTGAGAGAATTGAGCAAGAAAAAACACTTACATTGAAATAGTAAGAGCGCCAACTGCCTGCATGATAGAGAAAAGGGCTCTCAAGGCTGAAATGGCACAAAAGAGCTTGTGTAGCTCGCTGCTTTTGAATCCCGATGAAGTTCCATTTAGCAGAATCGATGCGCTTTTGCAGGGAAGCGGGGTAACCACCCAAAACCATGTGGATTTTCTATTCATTGAATTTCATCAACTTGCAGATCATTGCAACGTTATATATATTTTGAAGTTATCTTCGCAACTTTAAGTGCGAAAACAGCCTGAGATAGTACACATTTGATGAACAAATCCATGAAATCAGTTCCACCCAACTTTACAGACAGTCCAAAAAAACATGTCCACGTCAAACCCAGTTACTTCCAAAATGGCTCCATTCGATCAGAGCTTTCTTAAGTATTTCCAACATTGACTAAAACTTCTACGTCTTCAAGAGCTTTAAAACCACTGTCCTCTTCTTTCTTCATTTTGTCACGATTCTCCACCACCCCTCCATCATTAGCTTTCTCGACATCCACAACATTTTCTTCAGTAATAACCTTACCCTTTTCCAGAATCTCTTCATCCTTAACATCCATAATTACCTGAAGAAGTTCCACTGGTGTAGCAGCTGGGTCTAGCTCCCGGCAACCCTTTGGAGCATTGGAAGCCTCTTGACCTGTAAGCAAGTACGAAGGAACTTGATGAGAGAAACGAAACATCTCTTCTCTTGGAATCCTCCTGATTTCTCTATGGTCCAGATGTCGGTGGAAGACCGTCTTGAAACCAGCAACCTTGACAAGGGGAGTAACTGTGACACCTAGTTCTTCATTGTAGTCATCCAATATTTCTACCATATCATACTTGTGTATTACTTCATTGGCTGTTAACTCATTCCAGTCAGGGGACCAGTGCCTATAGATCGCCCAAACATCACCCTTTCTTGGATATATACGAATGGTCCCACGCATCCCCTTTGTCCACCTAACTTTGTGTGAAAAAGAATTAAGTGAGCTGTTAATCTCATGCCTACCTATTCTAAACTCCCCGCAGGTTTTTGAGAAACCAGAACCTACCCAGTCAAGTGGACCCAATTCACTGTTAGTTTTCGAATTAAGCCAGCTGATCCTCATCTTGAGTGGATCTCGAGAAATAACATTATGTATCATAGCATAACATCGAGGCATCCCATCATCATCATCATATGCAGCCCATACCTGGTTATCTTCAAAAGATCTTTCAGTTCGATCCTTGTCAAAATCATGAAAATCTGGATCCGGGACATCTATGGACATTGCTTCCAATGTTTCTGCATCAAAACCAACACCAGAACTGACAAGAAAAGGCTTGACCAAATGATCCCCATTGATTTCATCAACAAGCCCCTCTGACTTCTTCTGATCCTGTGCATCATTGTTTACAAAAGATTTGTTTTGTTTCTCATTTGCATTTTCATTGCCTTTAATATCTTTGGATGTAGTCTTAGCTGCCGCTGCTGAATTCCATTCATTCAGTTTCTTTTGAATTTCTCTCTTCGCCTTCTCCACCAACAGACTTTGCATTTCTATCTGGGAGATATCTCTTGCATTATTGTGCTTATTGGTTCCATTGATCCAACCAGCTTCTAAACTGCCTAGCTTAGATCCTGATAGATTAGCTGCACCACCATTTCCTACACCAATTTGATTGGTAATACTAGTTCCATGGACGTTGGCACTACCATCTTCCATGCCTCTCCTCCTCTTTGCAGCATTTGTGTATCCGCTTGAAGAAGCACCGCTAGCCCTTTTAGAGCCATGATGCTTTTTCCGCATGGCCTCTTCTCTTTTAGTTGCTGCCTGTGCTTCCTCCCGCTCTCTCCTCACTTTCTCATATGCCTGCTGAACCACACTAGCAGCTTGAGCTGCAGTTGAAGTACCACCTGTCCTAGAGAAGGGACCCCACTGGAAGTTGCTTTGACTATATGAATCATGACTAGCAAATCCGGCAGCACTATAAGAAGAGGAATGGTTTCTTCCTATATTATTTGAGCTTTTGTTACCTGCTTGACCATTTGAGTTATGCCGCTGCTGTGAAAATTTCCAAGGGGTTGGGGTAGATGTAGTTGGGGGAGCAGTTTCTACAGCCAAAAATGGCTCATGGCAGTTGGGGCACAATAGATTATGATTAAGATAAACTCTCAGATACTCATAATGCATCTTGCACCGATGACAGATAGTCCAGAAGGTATTTGGTTTTGGCTTATGAAATGATGCAGGGTTTGATGACTGACCAGCAGCAGTATTTGACGAACGACCAGAAGGGGTCGATGACTGAGCTGCATGAGGGTTACTACTCTTGGAAGTTTTCACATTTGAAGTGCTTGTCTTGGCAGCGTTGTAAAAGCCATTTGCTGCTTTTGACGCCTTCGAACTCCCACTAGGTGTTGGAACTGTTTGCGTTACTTTTGCATACCTCCTCTTGTCATATGCTGCTCTCCTACCCTTATCAGACAACAAACTCCAAGCCTCTGAAATAAGTTTAAATGCCCCTTCAGCTCCTATAGACTTATTTTTGTCAGGGTGAAGCATTAGTGCCAGTTTCCTATATTGCTTCCTCACCGATTCATCATCAGCCAGTGGATTCACACCGAGCACAGCATACCAATCTGCTTCTCCATTGATTTTGTTCTCCGCAGAAATATAAACATTGAGTGTTGCTATCATTTGGGGAATGCCATCCAGACCAGGATACAAATTCTGGGCTTTCAAAGCAAATTTCTTTGCTCCATTAATATCCTTTGCTATGAACTTCTTCTCAGCAAGCTCTTTAGCTCTAGTGGCCTCATCCTTATTGCACTCCATTTCCCTTTCCCAGCGTTGCTCTCTGATAAAAGAGTCACCAGCAGACAACTCTTAAATATCTCAGCCACCCTCAACCTAGACTCTTTCCCGTACTTTACAAGAAAAGAAAAAGCCCAAAGCTTAATGAAAAACACCATACAAACACTGCCCAAATCATCAAAAATAGGAAAAATCATTCAGAAAAAGGGAAAGCGTACAAAAGTGCAAACAATACAAGTCAGGTCCTTCATCGAAGATTGAAATGCAAAGCAACAACTGGGTCAAATGCAATAAAATAAGAACATTCTCCAACACGAATAATCCGGCAATTATCGTAGACGGATACGTCGAGTGGTAATAAAGAAATGTTCAAGAATCAAACTAATCCAAATAAACACGCAAGCAACATCCATGGATCTACGTTATAATCAAGCTTCTAACTCAGCCTATGCAAACAAAAAATTCAAACCGAACAAAGGGGGATCATGATTTATCAATTAAAACCCAGAAATTTTAGTACATCAAGCGATTAACTTATGAATAAAAGAGTTAAATTTTTACCTTACAATAAGAACAGCACTAGTAGATGGAACATTCTTTAGTACCAGAAAGACACCATGGACATACCTCCATCACCAATTTTTGTTTCCTTTTTATACCACTCTTTTCTCTATCAAACCTTTTTAAAAAAAATCCCCAAAAACTGGACTTTTTCCCAAAACCCCCTCTTAACCCGAACAGGACAGGCCCCTTCCCTAATAACCAAAAACCATAAAAGGATTTTATTATGCTTTTTATGAAAATAGATTTGATGCTATGGGACTTTTCTTTGTGTTTTCGTTTTGCAATTTTTCTTGTTAGCCCTAACCATTTTTTTTTTATATAATAATTGGTTAGGGGTCTTAACCCTGGTTAAATTTTAACTCTTTAATTGGGTTTTCTACTTTGCTTAATACATTATAATTGGTTGAGAATCTTAACCATGGTTAAATTTTAACTCTTAAATTGGTTTTACAACTTTACCAAAACCAAAAATATTTTCTAAGTTCCTGTTTTGGAATAATATAGTCATTTTACCTTATTATATTTAAATCTATATAAAATATCTATACTTACATAAAAATAGATTTTGGTGTCGATAAGTTAAGTGACAACAACTGAATTAGAAATTTATTGAAAATTAGTTTTTTGTAAGTTTATAAATAATATTAGAAATTCTATTATACATGTATGCATGTGACAACTACATATTTAGAATATATATGTGTTTAAAATAACATAAATAAATAATAAATCTTATTATTTGAAACTAATTAATAATAACACATGTGATATGTATGATATTCAAATGAAAAAATTAGATTAAATTGTGAGTAAAATAGAATTTAAACACGTAAATATATTAGATTAAGAATATTAAATGCACTACAATTGTTTATTATGGTTTTATGATCAATTTTGAGTTGATGACAAGTAAACTTATGACACCAACTTAATTAATAAGATAATCAATATATACAATTGATGGATGTAATTGTGCACCTAATAAAATTAAAATGTATAAAACATTTTAAGATAAGCATTAGTTGAGAGGTAAAGTTAAAATTTTATCGGCCTAGATAACTCAAATCCCACAATATATGAAATATTTATTGAATTTTTTAAAAAATAAAAAGACCAACATGCTTAGGGTAATATAACATTTTTAAATACATAATAACATTTTTGTAATTTATCTAATTGAATTGGTGTTTGGTTGACTCGTAACACTAACTTAGTCGGGGTTTAATAATAGTATAAATTATAGTAGATATATTTCTAACCGTAAAGATCTAATTTTCGTTGATATTAGAAAAGTCGATTTTAGACCTGAATTCAAGCTAAACCAAGAATTTTATTTGAAGAGTTCATGTGATGTATATCAACTTATAAAATCAAAGTGTCAAGTGATTAAATTAATTAGATATTAATTATAGTATACAGATTAAATTGCAAAGTGATTAAGTAGAGAGAATTGATTAAGGATTGAGCAAAGACTTTAATGGTAATTTTTCCAAGGACTTGTTTATGATTTACGGATAGTTAAAACTTGGCTAGTGGCATGAGATGATCTTGGTCATCCCTTCCCACTTGCTTAATTAAGGAAGAATAATAACCATTAGATTAGTGATTAGTAGTTTAATTAAAAGTTGAGTATAAGTATATATATATATATATATATATATATATATAAAAGCGAGTGGAAAGAGGAAATGATAACATTTTTTTTCTTTCGTTCATCTTCTTTTCTCCCAACGTGAATAAGAAAAGAAAAGGAAGCTTAGGTTTCTCCATTGCCAACCACTTCTATGTAAGGTTAATTGTTGTTTCTGATAGAAAAAAAATTCTGTTTGAAAACAGTTTTCTTGCACAGTGGAAAAATAAAAATTTTGAAAATCGGGCCAGTTTGTGATATCTATAGCAATCAACTTATCCCAAAATAATACATGTACTTTGAACAAGACGGATCCTAGAAGTTCTCGGTTTTCAACTGAACGATCTTCTCCACTATTCTCATACTACGAACTGCTTCAAGTGTGGTTCGAACAACCATAAATCAAACACAAAACTAGAAATAATTTTCTTACTTTCAGTAAGAAAGTAAATCGCTCTCTCTCTTATAGAAACTGGTAGAACTGTTATTCTCGGAAAATAGAATTTATACTTCGAAATAAATTTTGGCTATTTTCGGGCAGAATAACAATATTACAAAAGTTGTATATTACTCATTCTATCTTTAGCGCTATTGGTGTCATCTATTTATACAAAGAGAAAGTGAAACTCTAATTGAATTAGTATAATGCATTTAATGTTTATTCAATAGAAAAAACCAATCCCCTAGTTAAACTAGGAGAGAGGGGCAACTAATAGGGTGTGTCTTCCTTCATATGTATTATGATAGAAATTTGGGCATCTCTTGTATTAGGTCTAATTATATGTGATTTATGCACTTTTAACACAAGACTTTATAATTTAATCCAACCTAGTACATGTTTTTCTATTTCTCAAAATATACATTATTTATTAAATTAATTTTAAAAACAATTTCTTAATTAAATAATTTTCTCAACCTAATTCTAATTAGTTAAAATTATGGCAACTTTACCGTAAAAGAATCTATGAGAAAATATGTTTAGTTTTTTTACATTCAATGGATTCACAACAACCCATTAGTTTAAATCCATTTTCGAACTTCAATTAATTAATTATTAAAAATTATAAATTAATTCTTAAGTCATTTCCATACTTAGTGAGAAAACCACATTCATTTCTGAATATAACACATTTCTTTAACTTTATCATTTTTATCAATTTCTATTATTTTGATTCAACATGCAGACTCATTTATGGTTTTAACGAGCTAGTGGAGGGACCGATTGGACATATGTAATTAATGCTCAAATGATTTATAATTAAGTTCCAGCTTTTCACTTATTAATTATAAACTCATTTAGTCACAAAGTCATCCTACTATAGTATTGTGATTGAGCTCTCCATATTGACATACCATTATGAAAGCTACTCGATCAGTGCTAGAGGTGCTCATGGGCTGGGTGGCCCGGCCCGGCCCGACGGCCCGCCCGAAATATGGGAGGGTTTGGGTAAAAATATTGGTCCGAAATATGGGCTTGGGCAAAAAAACGAGGCCCGATTAAAAATGGGCAGGCCTCGGCATAACTTTTTGGCCCGAGGCAATTACTACTTACCGAATATAATAAATATTTTATTTTTTTATTTTTTAATTTTAAAATACTTTTTAAAATTTTTAAATTTTAAAATTTTTAAAATACTTTTTAATTTTTTAATTTTAAAATATTTTTAAAATACTTTTTAAAATTTTTGTTTTAATTTTAAAATAAATTTTGGTATTTATTTAAAAAGCGGTAGGGCAGGCTTATGAATTTTTCGGCCAGCCTGGGCAAAATTCTAGGCCCATATTTGGTGGTAGGGCCGGTGAAATTTTTATGGGCTACCAACCCTACCAGCCCACCCATGAGCACCTCTAATCAGTGCTCGTCCAATGATATTTTCATAAGTGTGTTACCATCATAGGATATCATTAATCTCTTTGGGATAAATTTGTTCTCTTAAAATGATCCTATTTTATCCCATGGTAATCATTACATCTTCCTTCATGAAAAGCCAACTAATATTAACTAGTAATTAAGTCATTCATCACAAAGACGGATGACTTGTGGACAAGTTTACTTTTCATCTATCATGTAATGTTAATGAGAGGATATCATTTACCCATGTCTTGGGCTATGAATGATCCTACATACTACAGAATTCGTACACCCAATACACCAGCTTTTGATTCCTCATCTATTTGAACTCAGGTTTTTACTTACATCAAAATATACGAGTCACGCATAAATAGTCCATCATCCACTCAGGATTAAGGTATGTCACACTATGAACGTCACAAGTGAATAAATCCATAAACAAATTTAGAATTTATTCTACTTTGGTGTAGTCTGATATACTGTCAGTCCAATCGGTCACATCTATATCTTTATCTTCTGGGAGTCATCCGCTCTGATACCCAAGACAAAACATGACTCCCCAATGCCCAAGACAAAATATCTCCCTAATTGGACTTGGTAGATGACATATCAATCTTTCAATTGGTTTGCTCATTTTCGATTAGACTAAGGTCATATTTAGGTTTGTCTACTAATATAAGTTGTCTTTTCATATTACGATCCAACCACGTAATATCGCATAATATTAGTTAAACATTAGATAACAAGAGAGCTAATATTTGCTTCTATTTTGTTTTGCATGTAAAAATCATTGAGGACAATATACAAATGATATTAATGTAATTCATGAATAATTTTTATTAACCAATCTGTTCGAAAAAATTACAAGTGTACATAGACGAAAATACTACACTTAAGGGATCAAATCCAACAGCTTCTTCCTTAATTTTTAAGTTATTATACTAGGATGCTAGATGATCATGACCCAAGAATTAAAATTTTCAATTAATAAAGATTTAGTTAGTTAGCTATGGATGAAAATTTGGAAACTTAGAAGAGAAATGTTAGCTTCATAAATGGTTAATGATATTTAAGTTGTGATCACAATGAAAATGAGTTGAATTGATATTGAGTAATGTAGAAGTAGGTTCGGTTAAGTGTTATTAAGGAAAGAATTGTTGAGTTCTTAGGGACCCATGTGTATGAGATAAGAACTTTGGGATTTAATGGTATGTAATGGTAGTTTGATGTTTGTAAAGTATAATTATAAAGTTGGATTTAGATCTGAACGAGAGATTATCGAGTTATATAAATTTTAGACATTGAAGCCCTAGTTAATTAAGTATGACGACTAGTGTATATCATGCTTTGTTTAATTGGAATTCCATGTTTGATTATGCATTACTAACTTGTTTAAATATTCAAATTATGTAACGTAGCTCACAATGAGATCAGAACATTAAAGGGACAGCTGACGAGTAGCTAACTCAGTTTGTGCTAACTTAATATGTTTTTAGTTCATGCTTTTAATTGTTGTTAAGTTCATTGATTTAGTAGTAAATATGAGTCTCAAAGTATATGCAATGATCTGATTTTAGACGGTGTTGAAAAATGTAGTTTGAAACTCAATTTCGTAAACCGAGTCAGTGAAATTATGAATAGGATAATTTATTTGTTTAAATTGAAAATATATTAATGAATGGCCAAGTAATTACATCGAGAAAAATCATTAATTATAGTACATGGGCTAAATTTTAAAGTGCAATTGCTATTGAATTTTGATTTGTAACACCTCTAACCCGTATCCGTCGCCGGAACAAGGTTACGAAGCATTACCAAATAAGACACAACTTTCAAACAATTCCGAGTACACATATGATATATTTGCATAATTAGAATTAATGACTGGTTAAAAATTTAATACATACATTTCACTTGTATATAATCATAATTATAATTAAACAAACATGTCACAAAGTCATACAAAGAAAATGTACAATAAAAATATTAAGCAAAAGTTATGTATTATTACATCAATTCAATAAATAAATAAATAAATAAATATCCCGATTAATTAAAATCCTTATGTACATTTATTCATATCAATTTTATACTCATACATTGTCAATTACCATGAACTCAATTCGCTAACCCATTTAAGTATGTAAAGTTAGATCTAAAACAGGCATCTCTCAATTAATTAACATAACCCAAATTTATCATGTACATTACTTACTAACTTTAAGCTCATTTAAAAGACAATCATGCTTCATTATAAATAAGACCAAAACATGTTTATTTACCTATCATAAGCTTACTCATGTGAACTCCTAATGAGCCATTTCTAAATAACTATATTTCAATATCATTATCAAGCTAAGTAGTACTTATTCGGTCATTTTAACATATTATTCATAGCATATTTATACTATATTGGCATTCATCAAATCACATACTTATCAATATAAATATTAACACCAAACCGAATCAAATTAACCTATACTTCCAAAATTATATTCATCCAACTCAATTAATTATCAAATCTATACATACCACACATATTATGTAACACATAAACGAGCTAAAGTTAAGTTCTTAAAACTAACTTTAATATGTATAAATATAAACTCCATTTTAATGACCATTAAAACTATATGCATAGACACCAAAATAGATCAAAACAAAGTAAGCCATTTTCACATGGCTTTTGATTACATTAATAAGTACTTGAACCAAAATCAACCTTCCAACTAAACTATACATGCCATATACTCAAAATCTACTTAGTGAAATATCGAAAGAAATTATCGATAGTGTGATAGGTTTTGCTGATGATCCCCGAGTACGTAGCGATCTCCAAAAAAAACTATAAAACAAAGAAAATTAAAATACAAAGTAAGCTAACTTAGCTTAGTAAGTCTTTAGAAAAACATATATATTATTGGATGATATAATTTCTTAGGTAACTTTATTAAGGCGAAATACAACATATAAACATTATCAAAACATTCATTAATCTCAAGACATTTTAGTCATAACTATTTAACATTATATAAACTTTCAAACTTATATCTATCATTAGCATAATGCCGAATATAATTATCAAATACATATACACATATAAGTATCTTTTTGTTATATATATCGACCAAATGTACTTACCTAATCATCAAATAAGATATGACATAACACATACCTGATTAATGTACTTCACAATCCCATTTGATATCACATTTACATAGAAATTTCTAAGCACACATCTTGAAATGACACATGACACGAAGCCTGTTAGGTCTAAAGCCTACTTTAGTACATCAGCATGAAGCCTGCTAGACATAAAGTCTGAAATAATTCACCGGCATTAAACCTGCTAGGCATCGAGCCTAAATACCACGAATATGAAATTGGTCTTTCACAAAATTCTTTATAAGAAAATCTAGATATTCTTTATATCTCATATAAATCTTTTCAATAATCGTATCTCAGCAAAAATCGAATTATATTTCAATATTCGTAGCAAACATACATTCGAATAACATATCTATAGTTCATACCATTAAATTCAGCTCATAGAACTCAATACATACATTCGGTTATTATATATATATTATACTATTAGCTTCAAATTATAGAACTCAAAGCATACATCGGCTAACATACATATAATTCATATGATTAATTTCAACCTATTGAATTCAATACATACATTAAGCTAACATATATGTAATTCATTAAATTTCATTCAACTTACAAAACTCAACATATATATTCAGCTAAATATATATATATATATATATATATATATATAATTTATGCAATTTATTTCAACTTATAAAACATACATTGACTAACACATATATATATACAATTCATACATTTTATTTTAACTTATAAAATTCAAAACATATAAATATATACATTCGCTAACATTTTATTCAATTCATATCATTATACTTTTGCTTATAGAACATATATATACTAATGTAATGATGTTTATTTGCTATTAGACTTACCTCAGACGGTGAAAATTGGAATAGGGCGATTAATCAACGATTTTGGTTTTTCCTCTATCCAGCTCCAATTTCTTTTGTTCTTGATCTAGATATATTCAAAAGTAAGCTAGTTTAAATAATATTCTATTCAATTTAGTCCAAAAACACCTAAATGAGAAAATTACCATTTTACCCTTGACATTTTACACTTTTTTGCAATTTAGTCCCTATTGCATAAAACACAAAATACACAAAATTTACACACACTATGCTAAGGCCATTGTTCCTTGTCTTTATACAAGTGCACACATTTCATTTATTTCACATTTTAACCACTCAAAATATTATTTTTACAATTTAACCTTATTTACTCAATTTCATCAAAATTCCAATAGAAAACATATTAATTTAAAACATATCTTTCATTATTCATCATCAAACATCACATAACACAAATTTTCATCAATGGTACAACTCAAAATATTCATTAAAATCAAAAATTCAAACATGGGTCGGATAGTATTCAAAGCAACGATCTCAAAAACGTAAAAATTATCAAAAACCGAAGTAAATTCATACCTTAATCAAGCTAGTAAAGTGTTGAACCCTAAAAAAAACTTTAATGGCTTTCTTCTTTGTTGATTTCGGCTAAGGAAGAGGATGAAATGACCATTTTTTTATGTTTTACTTAACATATATTATTTATTTATTATATTACTAATGTAACCTTTAATATTAAATAAACAAAACATATAATATAAGGACAATGTTGACCATTGCCACCCACTAACATCTAAATGGCCTAATTTCCATTTTAAACCCCCATTTTTAAAAGACAACAACAATTGGGTGCTTTTAGATCTGACCCTTAAATTTTCATTTTACACGATTAAGTCATTTTATTTAACCGGTCATTCAAACAATAAAATTTAAACACAGAAATTCACACAATCAAATTCACACATAATAAACATACAAAATAATATTAAAATATTTTTCCAACTCAGATTTGTGGTCCCAAAAACACTATGTCTGATTAGGGTCGAAATCGGGTTGTTACATGATTGAAGAATTTTGTGAGGGCTTGTAAGGCAATTAGACCAAGGACTAGGTAGTCAATTAGCCATTTTAGGCTCTTGAATTACTAAAAAGGATGATTTAATCCATCTATTCTCGTTATAATAGTTAAGATTTAATTATGATATTTAAATTATTAATTAATTAAGTTTAAGTGGAGATTAATTAACTCCTCATTATATGCATATATAAGTAATAGATAATGGAAGAGAAATTTCTCTTCTTCTCCTTTCTAAATCGTAAAAAATAAGGAAAGAAGAAAACTTTCATTTTCATTTTGGTTTATAATCTCTTAAGGTAATCTGTATATTTCTTCAAAATCTTTATGTTTTCATGATCCTTTAAGCTTGAGTAAGAAGACCCATGCTTTAGATTTTTCGATTATTAATTTTTATCAAGATGCCATTAATGAGATTTTGATGAAATGAAAGCTTAGGAATAGTGATGTGATGATAATTATGTTTAGGTTTTGTTAATAGTCATGTTAGAATGTAGTGGAAAGTTTTTATTAAGGTAGAAATTAAGTTAAGCTTTATAGATAATTTTATGACATTAGGGACTAAATTGAATAAATTGAAATTTTTAATAAATTATGCTATAAGTTAGAAGTACGAGGTCCCTAATGGGAGAATATGAAATTTTATTTTGATTCGATACTAAATATTGGAAAATATGAACATTTCATATATAAGGACTAAAATGAATAAAATGAAAACTATGTTTAATTGATGTAATTTCATGTGATTTAGTGAAAAATGATACTATTCTATAATCGAATTATCGTAAATAGTGAAAGATGACTTTGTTTCCTCTCATGATAAAGGAAAGTGAAGGTCATAGATGAGTAACTACCCTATTTGCGCTTTTATGATTTAAATTAAAATTACATATATGGATTTTTGCAATTAACTTGCTTAAGGTAATGAACTTACTCATTTCATGAATAGGTAAGTATAAAATAGTTGGTAACTTGTGAAAAATGTGATGATATGAAATGGTATGAATTGAATTGAGCATGATATAAATTGTTATGTATGAAACTATGATATGTGAATCATGCATATATGATTGAAACATTAGTTACCCTATTAACGGTCTTGGACAGAGTCGAGTATAGTTGACATGCCATAGGATTAGTGTACAAGATTATACTTCAATTTATACCGATGAGACGCGAAGCATATATTATACTTTGAATTACTGATAAGGTGCTAAACCCATTTATATACTTTGATTTATACCAATAATGCGAGAAACGCATATTATACTTTGGACGTACCGATGAGGCGCTGAGAGCTGGATATAATGGTGTGATGGTTGGATGATCCGTGTATCTGTCTTGAGTCCATTTTTGGTTAATAGGGATTATGAAACATACATTTTCATATTAACATTTGACATGGAATGAAATGATGAATTGTGTAGCATGTATATCAATGATAAAGCAATAAAAGATATTATGTGAAAGATCTTATGATCTGGTTATTACGAGCCTTAAGGGTCGATATAGTTGTAAAACGAATCAATGGATTTGAGATTGCATGAGAAAATGGAATTAATCTTGTGATATGATATGCTATGACATTCATGTAAATGAGATATAATAGAAAAGAGATTGAATGATAGAATATGACATGTTAAATAGCTTAAAGAATGATGTTTTGTGTTCATGAGATAAGAAATGAAATTGTGATTCAGGTAGCATTTGGATTTCATATTGTATGTATTGGTATTTTGCTTATACGTGATTAATGCTTTAAATCATGTTAGCAACACTAAGCCTTATTGCTCAGCGTACAATTTGTTTATTTTCATGCATTGGTATCGTTAGATCTCGAGGACTCAAGGAGTGTGACAACATCCATGACTCAACTCTTGACTTGGCAAAGTTTGTAAAATTTATCTTATGTATATAGCAAGTGGCATTAAATGTCTTAAATTGGTCTTTAGGTTCATTTTGATGTTTTGGTATTCATGGTAGGAATGCTTGCATTTTGAATATGTTCATGTTTATTTAATGGTATGTAATACAATGATTTGGTGACACAATGGTATGTTTGCTCACCGTTTATATGCATGCTTGTAATAAAGATTGCTTGTATGCCAAGTAATAAGGTGTGATGCATGAGACTAGAATGAATATGTATAGACGTGTGGTTATATCTTAAAAGATGTTTAAATGTGCCAAGCATGGTAGTTTGGCATTTGAATTAATGCCTAAAAAGTGATGTGTTGAGCTTTTGGGTCATTAGGACCATTTGGAATTGGTGCTTGAAAGGTTTAAGGAAAATGGTGCAAAAATTAAGAGAATTGTCTTCAATGTCACAACATTCCCTTATTAAAGTCGCAACATTAAGCCCATTGCCTTCAAAGCTACGACATTGAGTTGATGTCTTCAGGGTCACGACTCATCCCTATTGAAATCATGACATCAAGCTACTACCCTCAGTGTCGTGACATTCATCCTTAGATGTCAAGACAACACCTCTACATTAGTTATTTTTACGTTTTAGTCCTTTTTTGTTACCGGAGTTCCATAAGAGCTTTTGTAAGCCTACTTATAACCTGTATTTGAATAATTGATGTTTTTAGAAGTTTTAAAACTCAATTGTTCACATGATTTGTATTTTGATTATTGAAATGCAATTGTAGTTACTTCGGCAACAAATGTGACATCTCACATCTCAAATCCAACGATTGGGTAGGGTGTCGGGTGTTACAATATATTTTATCTTATGTGGTTGAATTTAAAGTGGTAGCATAAACACTAAGTGCTTGTAACACCCCACACCTGACCTGATTGTTGAAACCGAGATGTGAGGTGACATATTCATTGCTGAAGTATCTACAATTTCATTTCAATATCTAAAAGAAAAGTCATACAAGTAATTAAGTTTCGTGACTTAATAAAATACATTATTAATTCAAATATGTGTTATAGGTGAGCTTATGAAACCTCTTATGAAACAATGCTAACAACTGAGGGACTAAAACATTACAATTGCCTAATATAAGGGTAATGTTGCGACATTGAGGGCAAAAGCATGATGTTGTGACTTCAATTGTGGTGAGTTACAACCTTGAAAATAGGAACTTGACGTCACGACTTCAGTGGAGGAATGTTGAGACCTTGAAGACAGGGGACTCAATGTCGCGACACTAATAGGGGGATGTCATGACTATGAAGGAAATTTCCCCCAATTTTGTATCGTTCTTCTCAACCCTGCCAAGTACTTGTCTTAAATGGTCTAAGTGACCCAAAAACTGAACATTGTACATTTTAGGCATTAATTCAAATGCTAAACTACCTTCTTTTTACATTTAACCTCTTTCAACACATAACCATCTACACATGCTACAATCATGAATAACATTCATTTACTAGGCATGCAATCAACGTACCAATATCAAGTCATGACATAACATATCTATCATACACAAGCAACAATATATCACTAGATTGTAACATCTATATTCTAGATTTATATATTTATAATCAAGTATAAACATTTACCACCATCAGTGCCAAAATGACAACTTGAATCTTAGGACCAATTCAAACGTTAAGTATATGCCACTTGCTATTAACATGAAAAAATTATACAAACTTGTTGAGTCGAGAGAATTGAATTTGGATGCTGTTGATCACTCTAGGACTTCAAAATCTACGATAGTTGCACATGGAAATAAACAAAACATATGCTAAGCAATAGGGCTCAATGGTGCTATCATGATTTAAATCAATAATCATATAAAATAGTAAGTCGGTGGGCTCTATTGGGGAGCTTGTAAATTTTTGGGCTAATTGGGAATTAGTTGATATCCAATTTTGGTTTGGTTAAGTTGGATCTAACTGGTTCTTGAGTGGGAGACAGAATGATTAGCGATGGACGACTATTTTGGACCATGGAGACCGTGCAAAATAAGAGTATATATATGTGTGTGAGAAGAGATATTTCTGCAAATGAATTCTTCTCAATTCTATTTATAAATGAATTCTTATGTGCATCTTTTTTGGTTGCTTCGAAGAAGAGAAAGTTAAGAAAAACCTTGCATAGGGCTGTGAATGTGAGACTAAGATTGGAAAGAAGAAAATCCAATAAGTTGGTAAGCTCCTAAGTCTCTTTGTACTCGTGAATTAGAGGAAGAAAGAAGTAAGGATTCCTAAAAGGTTTATGTATAATAGTGGATTCTGGGTTTTTAAGGTTTGAATACCTTCAGTGTAACCGACATATATGGTTGTCATGCTTAGCTACTAGGGCCAAGGAGGCTCTAGCGTTTGGACAAGCTAAGCTGGCAAGGACAAATGATTCAAGGTGAGTTTCTGTACTTCACTTGGGTGATTGTTGTTAAAGTGTTAAAATGTTTTACTCTTGTGTCTACCATGAGTTTAATCTAAATCCCATAGTTGTGTATGATCACGGTGAATGAGTATACCATGTATGCATAAAGTTGTGAAAATATATGGATGTGTGCAAGTATGTCCTTTGGATGCCAAATGTGGTTGTGTGTTTACGTATTGTTAAATGGCATATTGTATGTTATAGTAATAAGTATAATGACTTGTGTGAATTGTATGTTCATAAAATGTGGAGTTCGGAGGGAGTTTCTTTGAAAGTGTAGATAAAGATAGGAAAAAATGGCATAATGGAGGAATGGACGGATTCTTATAGGATTCAAAAGAGTTTGGCGGCATCTTGGAACATGTATCTACTGGTCTTTCGGGGTGGCACCATGACAATGACTATTTATTGGTCCTTCGAGACAACACCGTGACGACGATTATCTACTGATCCCTTAGGGTGACACTGTGATGACGATATATAAGTCATTTGGGGTGACATCGTGTAAACGATATATAAGTCCTCTGAGGCAACACCGTGTAATGGTATATAAGTCATTCGGGGTGACACCTCAAAAAGGGTTTATTGATTCTTTGGAATCAAAAGTCCATGGTTAGCCATTGCAGGATCCAATGGTGAACAAGTACACCTTATGGTGAAATGGAGTCTGCCAGGAAAGTAAATAGGGAAGCCTACCAAGGCATAAAAAGGAAAGTCACTATATGACTCCCAAGGAGAGTAGATTGACACAATGATGATGATGCATCTGAAGAAACTGGCAAGTATGTTAATAAGAGGATCTACCAAAAATGAGAAGGTAAAAAGAATTGGTAGAAGTGTTTTAACCTGGAATATGTGAAAGGAAGGGGTAATTTCTTCAAATTATTTAACTATCTGCCATCATGAGTTCATCAGTGTTTGGCAAGTAGAATAGCATTGTGTGAGATAAAGTGAAACGATTAAGCAGATTTTGATCCTATGAATCTATGGTAAAGAGGCCGCCAAAATAGGGAAAGTTCGCCAAGGACTATCTTGGGTGGGAAGTCTGCTAGAGATAATCTAAGAAAGAGGTAGTCCAAGTCCACAAATGAAGGGGTGCTTAATCATCAGCGAAATCTCATATTTAGGGCCTCGAATAAAGGTATCATTAAATGGATTTCCTTAGAAGGACAGTTCTATGCAACAAGCTTATTCCTAATAAGGTAATTGCCAGGGTAATGCAATAAGTTCATATTAAGTCTGTATGGAATGAAGTGGTTAAGGTAAGAATCTACAGTTACGGAGAGGTATCTGCTAATCGGCCAACAGTAGTCACTAATCTATATAATTTTGTATATGGTCATCTTCAATGAGTCAATCTAGGAAAGGTAAATTTGGAATTTAAGATGAAGTTGGACAGGGTCAAGTCTTTGAAGAATTATGATTGGAAGAGTATGCCTATGTCTAAATTAGGGGATATGTCATTCTTCATTTGGTTTAGAGAATGCAATACATCAACTACTCTAGAAAATTGAAAGAACTTGCTAAGATACTCACAGAGTTTTAAATTCTATGCTTTTAATTTTATTCCTAGAAATATATAAGGCCTTTTACGAGTACTACTGTACAGAATCTCACTAAATTCACCCGAACTTATATGAGTTTTGAACTTGAACGCAGGGTCAATGATTAACTAAAGGATCGTGTGGAGGGGCCAAGCTAGACACCGCCAAGCTCATGCCAATATCGCTATAACTATATCATGTATATAGAGGGGCACCCTTAGAGGCCATGCCTCGGGGATTAATTTAGTGTATATATAGTAAAGTCTCAAGTTATAATTTTTAAATAATTATTATGCTTAATAAGGTAGAATGTCTGTAAGAACTTAGTGCTTGTATGATAAGGAATATAATAGAAGCTTAAATTTTGGAATCTAACATTAGTCTTGTAATTGAATAATACTGATTAGTAGCAATGTATGCATAAGTTGGTAATGTTTAAGTCTGTAACTAAATCAGGTTAGAAATTTTGTTAAGACATTCGGGTTATTTATGATGCATGGTACCCGGTGATTGGGTCAGGTATAAGGTGTTAAAAATTAGTGGTATCAGAGTTTCAGTTTAGTTGATCCTCTAGACATAGGAAATCAAAAAGCAACCCCTATATCAATGTTATATTAGGTCAGGCTTAATCCTTAAAATAAGGATACCATGTTGTGTTATATGTATAAGTAAAAGGTTGGCGAACCATTATTAGGTGGTAGTAAACATGCTGGGAATAGCAGAAAGAAAGGTGCAACGAAAATAAAATATAAGAGATGAAAAGAAGAAAATTTCATTAAATAGGATGATTGGTACAAATACAAGGGAAAGTTAAACATTGTCCTTAGTTGGCTAATTAGTGGTCTCCTCTACATCTTCCTTCTCCTCAATACTGGCTTCCTTTATGGGAACAGGAATGTTTGGCTTAAGTTCTAAGAAGAAGAAGAGATTTTCAAATTCTTTCCACTTCTTCTAAAACTCTTCCCACTTAGCTTCAAAGGGATTCAACATATTGAAGCTCAGATTAACGTTGGTGAGCTTGTGCATGCAGCTAAAGTTGACTTGGCTCACATCAAAAGGCCCCACGGTGACTTGGGCATGAGGAATGTGGTTAGACCATAATTTGGGAATGTAGTTTTGTATCCCCACTGTGGTTTTAGCCTTGTAACACTCTAACGCTTCATTTTTTCCTTTTGCACCTTCTCAAGGTTTGCCAATCATTATTCCTCTAAGGAAGTGATCTAGCTCTCTAGCTGGCGTATCCTTTCTTCAGAATTTTCCTTCAGGGAATTGTATTTAGTTTCCCAACTAAAGATAGATTAAATGAGCTCTAATCTATCATAATTCATTGTAGTAGATTAAACTATTTTCCGTACTTAATGAGCTTGTAGAAAAGCAATTTAATTATGTTTTCATTAAGTTTTCACTTTTAATAAGTAGATAATAAAAAGAGAAATTTTAGTAAATTATATTACTTTGGGGGCCAAAGTAGGCCTAAAGGTAAACTAATAAGTTCGATGAGTGTACAGGACTCCATTTGGAGGCATAAGGATAGAAGACTGCCCGCCATGTTGCAACATTAGGCTTGGATGTTGCAAAACAATGAACAGAGTACCGAAAATGAGTAGTCTACCTTCAGTATCGCAACTCAGCCATAAGGTGTCGCAACTTATCCCTAAAATCAAGCCCTAAGGAGTAAACTGGCATCAGTGTCGTGAGACAGGCCAAAGGGTGTCATGACACCAATGTGACATGGTAAATTAATGAGCCAAGGGTGTTTTCGTCTACAAAATGAACTTTAACACAAAAACGTTAGCCGAATTAGGTCAAAGGTCAGTGACCAACCTTAGGCCTATAAATAGAATTGCTCTAGATATATTTTACTTAGCTTTTATTTAGTTTTAATTTTGCTTTCATTTGTATTTAGTTTTTCTTTCAGTTTTCTATTTCGGTCTTTGCCGGGATCAAATTGTAGATCACTCAACTCTCGACGGATTACTGTTTGCATTTTATTATTATATTAGGATTTCTCTCATCTCTATTCTTGATTTATTCATAATGTTTATCTTTTCTGTCAATTACTTTGCATGTGTTAAATCCATGGGGAACTAATCTAGTAAAGGAGATTAACGAGTGGATGTGAGATTAATTAACATCTATGTAGGGTTTCTTAGCGGATAAACTGGTTGGGATAGGAAGAACTTAAAACCCTAGGCTTGATGACCCTAGGAAGTCATATAGGTGGGAATGAACCCAAAATTAGTATTTCTTATCTGTGAAAACCTTACCTTGATTTGGTATGGACTGTGACATCTAGAGATTAGTTCTTGCCGACTCATTAAGTTAGTGGAAAGCCGAGAGGCCCTGCTAGGTTAATGACTAGTTGATTGGATAGAACCCAAAATAAGATCTAATTATGAACATTGAAGCAAGTTAATCTTCTATAATTGAATATTATAAAATATGCAATCTGTCTCTACAATAGCTTTTTATTATTTTTATAAAATAACTATTCTCATCACCTTAGGATTAATCGTAATATAATATAATTAAATTACTAACTAGACCCATTACCGTAGAAGTTAATCTTAGTTTAGTCGCACCTCCCTTGGGTACGATCCTTGAAATACTTCCATAATTCATTGTAAAAACTATATTACAACCTGACCCATATGCTTGAACACACTACCTTAATTCATATATTTATTTGCAGTATTCTCAATTCTGACATTGGTGCATCGGGAGGTGGTTAAGTTGTTAGTGTCGTTGCCAGGGAGGCAACACTATTGAATTAGGTTAGTGGAAGGTCGAGAGGCTATAATACCCCTAACCCGTATCCGTTGCCAAAATAGGGTTACGAAGCATTACTGGAGTTTACGTTTCAAAACTATCAAAAACTTAAAATATTTAATTCACAACATCAATCAATGCAAAACCAATCAATGACATATATATTGTCCCTTATACGAGCCCTCGAGACCCTAAAAACACATTAGAAACAAGTCAGGACTAAATAAAAAACATATAGAATTTTTAAGAAAAAAGATGAAAATTTTTAAAACTCCAGGGGTCACACAACCGCGTGACTCATATGGCTGAGACACACACCCGTGTCTCAGGCCATGTGGGAATTCGAAGTAGGGATACACATCCGTGTCCTAGCCCGTGTCCATGCCCATCTAACTCTCTAACTTGGGTCACACTGCCAAGCTACACACCCGTGCATCAGGCCGTATACCATTCGAAATAGCCTAACACGCCCGTGTGTTAGGCCGTGTAACTACCTAACTTGCAACCCTTTGAAAGCTATAAGGGATACACGACCATGTCGCATGGCCGTGTGTCACACACGGCTGACACACACGCCCGTATCCCTGGCCGTGCGGATGAAAAATAGGGCATTTCTAAGCCATTTTTCTTACCCAATCATGTACACACCCAAAACTAATTTTCCACATTTAAACAAGCATTCAAAATACACCAAATAATGTGTCGACAAGCTATACCAATAAGGTATATGTGCATACAACCAATATGCCCAAAAGGCACCTCAATCACAACAATTAAACATGTATAACCATATTCATAGTTTAGCCAAAAGTTCAATCAACTTATAACTAAGTTTATGCCAAAACATACCACTTTATTTACCTATCAAATTCACACCAAAAATACGAAATTGGCCATTTGACATTTAGCACCATTAGCCATATATGTCCACTACATTCCAAATACCAAAATGACCATATTCAACCATATTAAAGAATATTTCATTACACACATTTTAAATACCATTTCAACTTCCATCATTTAAGCATTATAAAGACTATAAAATCAACCATCATAAGGTCACATATATATACCATAATTACAAGTCAAACTATAATAGCTATAACATCAACCAAAACACCTAAACATGTGCATATTTAACCAATTCTCACTTAAATAGTTTTCATGCCAAAACATAACATAATTGATATATAACAACCATACTAGTTTTGGTCATTTCAAAACATACACCAATTTGACCATATTAACCACAACCAACAAGCTATCAATAGTACCTTAAGTACCTCAAATCCAAGGTAACATTTCATGTCATAAACATCAACCAAAATGACATATATATACAAAAATCATCAATTAAACATTAGACATAGTGCACCTATTCATGCCATTATAACTTCGACCAAAGCATAGAAATCTACCGATAAAACTAATGGATAGTGTGATGGATCTCCGACTAGCTTCCAACCCGATCGAGCTTCTAATAATCTAAAAAATAAAGGAAAAACAACTACGTAAGCAATGAATGCTTAGTAAGCTCGTATAAACTTTAGTCATATCAATCCATTTCAAATGTGAAATTTATACATATCAAGAATAATCCTATACCAATACCGCAAGATTCATGAAACCATATTCAACAACTCACAAAGTGAATAAATCCACAGCATCACATATACATATCATCCCTAACATAGTAGTATTTTATAAAACTTAAACCCTTTCAAATTTTCTTATTTTCATTTGCATTTCATTACTTTCCATTGCATTTACTTTCTTTAGCTTAAATACCAACATCAATTCAACTATCAGTTCCTTTTTCATCAATTTACACTTCAAGTATGAACTTACTATTTCATTACATTTCCACACCCATTTCATATGCATAACACACAAAACATAAGCATATCATCAACCATAGCCACAAGCTAGTGCCTTCAAACATAGCTCTTTTGGAATTAACCACATGATAAACCATTTCATAAGAAATTACATAATTTAAACCTTATCATTCTTTCATGAACACAAGCATATTTCCATTTGCACACTTACCATTTTAATGCATAACTTATAAGTAAGCATAATACAATCCAACCAAAAGCTTGGCACATGCATAAGCATTAAACAAAAACACATGTTAGCATACTTGAACATATTTCAAATGAACTCAACATGGATAACCATTATACTTGGATATAACATCTTTCATAACATAACATGCTTACCATGTATCTCATCCTTTCAATATAGTTCATGGCCGTTGAATCGGATAGTATATCGTTGGATACCCGAGATAGCTCACACAAAGTGTGCTAACTCATATAATCGTAAGCCGTCAATTCATGTACATATATGCTCACATTAGCTATGAATAAGTGTGCTCGCACGAGCTATGAAAATAGGCCTGCTCACACGAGTTGTGGGTCGAAACGTAGCTACATGATACTACTCACATGAGTTGTGGAGTATCCACAACACATGCCGGACCTCAGCCATTGGTAGGACATTCAAGACCAGTGGAAACACAGAAATTTACACATTTTTACATACCCTTTTTAACTTAAAATCATACAGTTTCGATAAAATTCTTGTCAAAAAATAATTAATTTTTACAAAATAATTAAAGTGCACTTAAAATATGAACATGTTGAATTTTAGTTAATTTTATAATTAATTTTGATCAATTTTGGTTATTTTTGACAGATTTGCACAAAGGGCTAAAAATGCTCGACAGACACTGCAAGACGCATAAAACCGAGAAGCAATTTGAAGTATCGAGACAAACTAAATTTCAGCCTAAGACGGTATAAAATTATATGTATTAATTCATAATATAATTAATTTTAATTTATATCCAATTTAATTTGGGTTAATAAATTATTATTAATTAATTATGAAAAAGTGGTCCAGTTGAACTAAACTGAGTGACCTGAACCGACCAAGAAATGGACAGCCCGAAAACCGTCCCAAGAGCGGGCCCAAATCAGTTTATTAGCTTATTATTTAATCTTGCAAAGAGGCCCTTGAAGACTTGTTCAAGTTGCATTCAAACCCCTTCACAATTGGTGGCTTTATAAATTTGCCCCAAGCCTAAATTAGCAAAGTTGAAACTATCAATCTTGCCACATGTGTGGCCGGCCAAGGGAGGGCTCTTTGGCTGATAATTTTATCTATTTTTAGTAGCCCTCCTCAGCTATAAAAACCCGCTTAGGCTGGTCATTTTAGAAACACGCCTCAAGCATTCACATCTTTCCTCTTTTCTCTCCACTTTCTCTCTTATTTTCCATTCCAAAATTCCCTTGCTCTCTTGCCAACTACTCCTATTGGGAAAGGGGCATTCACCAGCTATTTGGAGCAGTAATTAAGTGTTCATAGAAGCCTTGGTCGACGAGGACAATGGATAAGGAAGAACGGAGCAACTAATCAAGCCACGTAAAAACACTGGATTTGATTCTTGTTCCCTATCTCTTTAATTTTTGTTGTTGTTATGCTGAACATATCTATGAATATTTATGTTGTTGGAATGGTTAATTTAATCAATTTAGCTTGAATTTAATTTGTGTTAGGTTGATTGCATTTCGTTTGTTAAAATTATTGAAATTGTGTTTATGTTGCTATAGGCCTCGGTAAAATGCTTGATTAAGTAAAATCATGCCTAAGTTATTCCTGCATTTCAATTTTTAGGTAACTAATGAATTAATTATTTAAACGGATTGAAACTGTAATTAATGGACACAGTACTTAATCAGTGCATGTTTAATCATCTAAGGTAGCTGAGAGTTAGATTAGCAATGGTATCTAACGATACATTTGCCTTGCATAACTTGCAAGATTATTGCGATTAAACTGTTTCAAGGTAAGGATGCTTTGTTACCTCACATAGTCTTTTATGTGCTTATTAAATTGGGTTAATTTTTTGAATTGACATAGGGATATGTACTATAGATTATTTCGATTTAATAAATATGTATGTGCAATAACATATTTGCCTATTAAGATTTTTTTAATCGGTTGAATTGACATAGGGATATAGTCAATAGATAAATGAATTTTGGTAGGTGAGTATGTTCATAAGTTAGCAAATTCTTGAGTTTCGTGAACTTATTCGTAACAATATAAACATGAGTTTAATAATTCTAAGTTAAGAAATGTAATAATCTAACACAATTATGTCATCTTGATTAAAATCTTATTTTAAAATCTTGCATTTGAGATTTATTTATTTAGTTTACTTAGTTTAAAATCTTAGTTTTTAATCACCCTCTTCAAACAAAATATTTTTCTTCACCAAAGTGCTTTAAATAGCATTCATAAATAATTCTTTTCACAGTCCCTATGGGTACAATAACTCAACATTTACTTATTACTTATTGCGATTCTGTACACTTGCACATTTCCGTCGTTCCAAGTTTTTGGCGCTGTTGCCAGGGACTGCGTTTTAAAAAAAAAGTCATTATTTGTGAAGTTGTTAGTTTTCCATTTTGGTTTATTTTTCTGTTCAAATTTTAACTTAGTTAATTTTTCTGTTATTATTTCAGGTGTTTATGAGTATTGACCGAATCATCGATTTACTCTCTGTAGACCCTGAGATTGAACGAACTCTTCGATAGTGAAGAAGACAAACAAGTCAGAGAATGACTGAAGAGATGAACTTTAAAATTCTGAATCAAGGAAACAGAGCAAACCTTGCTCAAAATCCTATCCCTATTGCTGATGATAAGGATAGAGCTTTGAGACAGTATGTCGTACCAGTATTTCATGATCTTAATCCGGGTGTTAGGAGACCCGAAATTGAGGCTAAACAGTTTGAGTTGAAGCCAGTCATGTTTCAGATGCTTCAGACAGTGGTCCAATTTAGTGGAATGCCTACCGAAGATCCTCACCTACACCTAAGACTGTTTATGGAGGTGAGCAATTCTTTCAAGTTTGCCAGAGTACCCGAAGATACATTATGATTGAAGCTGTTCCCATATTTATTAAGGGACAAAGCTCGAGCTTGGTTGAACTCATTGCCACCAAACTCAACTTCAATATGGCAAGAGTTAGCAGAAAAATTCCTTATGAAGTATTTCCCGACTTGCAAGAATTCTAAGTTGAGGAACGAGATCACTGCTTTCTAGCAAATGGATGATGAGTCATTGTATGAGGAATGTGAAAGGTACAAATAATTATTACGAAAGTGCCCTCATCACGAAATCCCATACTGCATACAACTTGAGACATTTTATAATGGTCTCAATGCTCACAAGAGGATGGTAGTGGATGCTTATGCTAATGGTGCTCTCCTTTCTAAGTCTTATAATGAGGCTTATGAAATCATTGAGAGGATTGCCAGCAACAATTATCAATGGCCAACCAATCAAGCTGTGTCTGGAAGACGATCGCTGGAATAGTTGAAGTAGATGCTCTTACTTCACTCGCATCTCAAGTATCATCAATATCCTCAATGTTAAAAAATCTTACTACTAATGGGTGTAATATTTTTGCAGCACAACCATTGAATCAATTTGAAAATGTAGCATGTGCTTATTGTGGGGAAGGACATTTGTTCGAAGAATGTCCATCAAACCCAGAATCTGTGTATTACATGGGTAACCAGAACCAAAATCGAGGAAGGCAAGGACTGCAATCCAATTTCTATAACCCATCATGGCGAAACCACCCGAATATTTCCTAGAGTAACCAAGGGGTAGGAACCAGTAACAATTATGTCCAACCTAGATCGACCCAGCCACCTAGTTTTTACCAACTAGCTCAGAAACCAACCCAAGCTGAACCATCCAATAGCCTAGAGAATCTGTTGAAGGCATACATGGTGAAAAATGATGTCTCTCTAAGGAATTTGGAGAATCAAGTGGGCCAGCTTGCAACTGAACTTAGAAACTGACCACAAGGTGCTTTACCTAGTGATACGGAGAATACGAGGAATCCAGAGAAAGAGCATTGTAAAGCGTTAACATTGAGGAGCGGAAAGACTTTAGAGCCCAATTTCGTCGAAGTTGAGAAGGACCCAGCTGACACTCAAGACTCAGAGGAAGTTCAACCGAGTGTTTAAATTCTAGTTTCACCAGAAATTGAATCTGTAAAATCCGAGAAGGTAACTTCCGAGCCAGCTAATTCTGATCAACTAATAACTCCGTTAGATGCAGAATTTCATAGAAAACGAATCAACCAGTTCCAGTAAAGAAACCTCCACCACCCTACCCTCAAAGAATTCAAAACCAGAAGTAGGAAATTCAATTCAAGAAGTTCCTAGACGTACTAAGCAACTTTATCAACACCCCATTGGTTGAAGCACTTGAACAAATGTCGAACTACATCAAATTCATGAAGGATATCTTGTCTAAAAATTGAAGGCTTGGAGAATTTGAGACGGTAGCCCTAACAAAGGGATGCAATGCATATCTTCAAGACAAACTACCCCCAAAATTGAAGGATCATGGATGTTTTACCATACCTTGCAATATTGGAGCAACATATTGTGGTAAGGCACTATGTGACTTGGGTGCGAGTATCAACTTGATGCCCATGTCAGTATTTAGGAAGTTGGGGAAAGGTGAAGTTAGACCTACTACGGTTACACTTCAATTAGCAGATCGATCCTTAGCACATCCAGAAGGAAAAATCGAGGACGTATTGGTATGTGTAGACAAATTTATCTTTCCTACTGACTTTGTGATTCTAGACTTTAAAGCAGACAAAGAGGTGCCAATCATCTTAGGAAGACCATTCTTAGCAACCGAAATGACCCTTATTGGTGTGCAGAAGGGTGAGCTTACTATGCGTGTTCAGAATGATCATGTAACATTTAACTTTTCTAAATCCATGTGATTTACTGACACAATTGATGATTGTTATACAGTGTCCGATTTAGAGGATTTAATCGTGGAGAAGGAACTCAATCATGTTGAGGACCCATTGGAACAAATTTTGACATCAGATCCTTCAAATGATGAAGAGGAGGATTAATACTTAGCCTTGTTAGAAGCTAATCAAAGGGGATTTAATCTGCGATCTCGCTTTGAATCTTTGGAGTTAGAGAAAAGGGATAATGCCCAACCAAAAGCGTCAATCGAGGAGCCACCTAAATTAGAACTGAAGGTACTTCCCTCACATTTGAAATATGTTTATTTAGGAAACTCTTCTATTCTACCTGTGATTGTTTCAGTAGAATTAACTACTGAGTAAGAAGAGAAACTTATCCTGGTGTTGAAACAATTCAAGAAGGCTATCGGATGGACCATAGTTGATATTCGTGGAATTAGTCCATCTGTATGCATGCACAAGATTATCTTAGAAGATGGCAAAAAAGGGACAACTGATGGACAACGAAGACTGAACCCCATCATGAAGGACATAGTCAAGAAAGAAATCATCAAGTGGTTAGATGCGTGTATAATTTACCCCATCTCAGATAGTTCATGGGTAAGTTCGGTCCAGTGCATGCCAAAGAAAGGAGGTATCATGGTCATTGAAAACGAGAATAACGAGTTGATACTGACTAGAATGGTTACGGGATGGAGAATTTGCATCGATTACCGGAAGCTGAACAAGGCAACTAGGAAATATCACTTTCCTTTGCCATTTTTGGACCAGATGCTAGATAGACTCGCAGGGCAAGACTATTACTATTTTCTTAATGGATATTCGAGTTATAATCAAATTACAGTAGCACTAGAAGATCAGCATAAGACAATATTCACCTGCCCGTACGGTACATTTGCATTTTGGTGCATGCCATTTTGTTTATGTAATGCACCTGCTACATTTCAAATATGTATGATGTCTATTTTTACTGACATGGTTGAGAAATATTTGGAAGTTTTTATGGATGATTTTTCAATATTCGGATATACATATGATGATTGTCTAGCCAATCTAGCCAAGGTACTAAGGCGATGCTAAGAAACAAGCCTTGTACTTAATTGGCAAATGTGTCATTTCATGGTACGAGAAGGTATTGTTCTAGGGCATCGAATAACAAGACATGGATCGAGGTAGATAAAGAAAAGGGTGTTAGGAGCTTTTTGGGCTACGTCGGTTTCTATCAAAGATTCATCAAGGACTTCTCCAAATTTGCTAAACCCTTATGCAAATTATTGGAGAAGGACACTGTGTTTAAATTTGATGAGGAGTGCTTAAGAGCTTTCAATGATTTGAAGAGTCGGTTAGGCTCAGCACCCATAATAGTCACACCAGACTAGGATTTTCCATTTGAATTGATGTGTGACTCAAGTGACTTTACGATCAGAGCTGTCATGGGTCAGCGAAGGAATAAAGTTTTTCATGCCATCTACCATACGAGTTGGACTCTAACAAGAGCTCAACTGAATTACACGGTAATAGAAAAAGAGTTACTTGCTATTGTGTTTTCTTTTAACAAGTTTTGATCTTATCTTGTACATACCAAAGTGACTGTTTATACGAACCACTCGACAATTAAGTATTTACTTGCCAAGAAAGACACTAAGCCGAGACTGATCCGATGGGTACTTCTACTTCAAGAGTTCGATCTAGAAATTTAAGATCAAAAGAGAGTGGAAAACCAAGTAGCAGACCACTTGTCAAGATTGGAGCCGCAAGAAGGGAACACATACTGAAGGTAAATCATGTCCATAATACCCCTTGGTTTGCTGATATTGCTAACTTTTTAGCTTGTGGTTTGATGCCAATTGATAAGACGTATCATCAAAAGAAAATGTTTCTTCATGATGTGGAGTACTATTTCTAGGAAGAACCGTATTTGTTTAAAAAGTGTGCAGATCAAATGATCAGGAGATGCGTGGCAGAAGATGAAGTACATAAGATTTTATAACATTGTCATTCAGCTCCGAGTGGGGACACTTCGGAGGTACACGTACTGTAACCAAGGTATTGCAAGCCGGATTCTTTTGACCAACACTATTTAAAGATGCATATGCTTACGTAAAGAGATGTGATCGATGTCAAAGGGTCAAAAATGTCACCAACAAAAATGAGATGCCTCGAACAAATATCATTAAGATAAAATTATTCGATGTTTGGGGTATTAACTTTCTCAGTCCTTTCCCTCCGTCTTTTGGTCACAAGTACATATTAGTAGCAGTAGGCTATGTGTCTAAGTAGGTTGAGACAGAGGCATATCCGAAAAATGATGCTAAGGTTGTATAAAGTTTTTGCAGAAACATGTGTTCACAAGGTTTGGAACCCCAAGAGCCATCATCAGTGATGAAGGGTCCCATTTTGCGAACAAGTGGTTGAAATGGTTATTAGATAAACATGGATTGAAACACAAGGTCGCTACAGCTTACCATCCACAGATGAATGGACAAGCTGAACTAGCAAAAAAGGAGATCAAAGGCATACTTAAGAAGGTAGTTTGCCCGGACCGACGAGATTGGTCCAAAAGACTTGATGATGTTTTATGGGCTTATAGGACAGCATACAAGACACCTTTAGGGATGTCACCCTATAGGTTAGTCTTTAGGAAAGCCTACCATCTACCCTTGGAGTTAGAACACAAAGCTTACTGGGCTCTCCAACGACTCAACTTGGACCTTAAAACTGCCAAAGAGAAACGGATGCTTCAACTTAACGAGTTAGAAGAATTTCTAATGTCTTCATACGAGAATCCAAAATTACTTAAGGAGAGACTCAAGAAATGGCATGACAAGCATATTCGAGTTCGAGAATTTGAAGCAGGTCAGCAAGTCTTGTTATTCAAATCCAGATTAAGGTTCTTTCCAGGTACGTTAAAATCACGTTGGTCTGATCCATTTATGATTCATCGAGTCTATCCATATGAAGTTGTTGAAATTCAAGGTAAGAGAGGTAATTTTCGAGTTAATGCTCAACGCTTGAAACATTACTAGGGAGATAAAATTGAACAGAATCAAATCTCGTTCATTTTATCAGATATTTAATTTTTCTTGTTCTTCTATTTGAATAAATGATTTAGGGTATATTTTCGGGATTAGTATGTTTAAATAAATTCTGTCTAGGAGATTGGAACTTAAGGGGGACCACTTGTGACCTCTCCAATCTTACCTAAGAATTGATTTTAACATAATTTCCCAAGAAATTATTCCCTAAATGACAAAATAAATTTTTAGTTTTTCAAATAAAAGGGTCAATTTTGATCCAAGTTTTATGTTGCAACTCAATTTTGAATTTTCATTAAGTCTAGGAACTTAATTGAATTATTTTAAAAATTTGGTTGCTATTTTTATAAATATTAAAAATTAGATGCGTCTTTTGTAAATATTTTCAAAAAGCATCTAGAATAAATATTTTAGTTCAATAAAAAAAGAAAAAGGAAAAGATGATAATTGTTAATACATAATTATATCCATTATAATATATATTAATGATTATCGACTTTATTTAGAGTTAGGATTAGTTTTAATTTAATCATATTTTATTCGATAAGTTTTTATCTTAATAAATTAATAGAAAATAATAATTTAATATGCATTATATTAATTATTAATTGTTATTTACTTTGAGTAGAACTAGAACTTAGATTTCTAAGAATTCTACTCTAGCTCCTACTCCTTTCACTATAAATTCCACCCATCTATTCTTTTTTTTTTCATTCATACACCATTCCCTCCAAAAACACCAAAACCCTTAAGTGTCGAAACCTCCTAACAATTCCCTAGCCACATTATCTCCTAGCTCATTGGTCAACAGCACCCAGCGCGCACCCACTCCAGGCCTGCTCAACAATCCGCGCGTTGCTCATATACATCCCCTACTACGCGCTGCTGCCTTGCATACCCGAGTGGCACATCAGTCTTTCACCCAACCATAGCCGAAAACCCCTCAACTTTTTTTAATTTGCCATATTTTGATTCAAAATTATTTTTCTTAAGAGCTCTTAATTTTTACAAAAAAGGTGGTTAATCATGCCTTGCAAGAGAACTCGTGCATCTGCCCAATTTGACGAATCACAAAATAAGTTCCACTATGAATAAGCTAAAGAAAGATATGATAGTATCTTCAAGAATCAACAGATGCATCCAGAGAAAGGTTTCACATTGAAAGAAAGCAACTATATTGGTTTTATGGTGCGTATTCGTCAGGTTACTGAAACTCTCAATTGGGAGTTGTTTTGTGAGAAGAGACCTAGTGTGGATGAGGAGTTAGTACACAAATTCTATGTGAATTTAACCTCAAGCGAGTTGACGAAAGTTCCAATTCATGAAATCAAGGTACCAATAACTTCAAACGCTATTAATGAGTTCTTTGAATTGCCTGATTTTGAAAACGACGAATATTCCTCCTTGATGAGCAATATAGAGTCTAAAAATTTGTAAGAAATTCTCGAGGAACTTACAGTTTTAGGTTCTAAGTGGACTGTGTCAAAGCAAGGAATCCATACTTGTCAAAGAGAATATTTGACACCACTCGCAAAGTTATGGTTCTACTTCATCCGATTCAGCCTTATGCCTAGCTCACATGGGACTACAATCTCATTAGAGCGAATGGTCTTATTATACTTGATTTTAACTGGGAAGACCATTGATGTGAGAAAAATCATCCTAAGGGAAATGCGGAATTGTGCCATTAGACGTTCACGTTCTGGCCTAGCTTACTTTCCCTTTACGATAACAATTCTGTACTTGAAAGCTAAAATTCTTGCAAACTTAAAGAAGACAGGCTATAGCCAGGGCACAATCACAGATTGGGACCTCTATCGAATAGCTGGAGACTCTATTCTATAGCAACGAGTTGAAGAAAGTAAGGATCCCAAAAAAGAAGAAAAATATCCCATAGAGATCGAGCTAGTGCAATCGGCTAAAGTGCCTGATAAGATGGAACCAATGGAACCAAAAGCTGAACCTGATATCGAGACTTTAATGTTCAGAGCTCAACCGCCTCACCTAGATCTTCGAGATTAGCTGTCAAAGTTAATGGACATAATGCAACATATGCAGTGGCAGCAACAAGCTTATTGGAAATACTCAAAAATAAGGGATGACTCGATGAGAATTGCTCTTACGAAAATTTAGAATGACCTATTTATTTTTGTGCCTGAGTTTCCAGATTACATATTTGAACCATGTAGCCCATTATCGAAGAAAGAGCGAAGCGATTCATGCAAAGACAATAATGATAGAGGAAAAGATGAGTCGAACTCGAAAGGATTTGCAAATAAATAAAGGGGAGATCTTGACTTTATTTTATTTATGTTCTTAGGTTATTTTAGGATAAAGTTAATTAGGAATTTTTGCATAATAAAACAAGAGATGAAAATCATTAATAAAATTGAACAAGTCGCGAAGTATAAAGTGTGGCAATAGATATATACATGTCTAGGATTGGATTTAGAAAGAGCTTGGTAGTTAAGCAGTCAAATTGACTCACCTCATCTTTTCTAGAATCCTACCTAGTGTATAGTATCTATTCACTTTAAACAATGAGGGCATTGTTCATTTTAAGTAGGGGGACCGAAAAATTGAAATTATTTCCACTCAGAATAAATAGTTCTTTTAATTATGATTAGGATATATTTTGTTCAATAATTTGAAATTTTGTTAAGCATGCTAAACTTCAGTATAAATAAAGTTCTATTATTTCAATAAATTATTATGTTAGCTAAATAATGATATAAATGTATTTTTAATAAAGCATGCAAATCGTACCATAAAATTTTTAGTTCCTTAAGAAAGGTAGGCATGAATGAAAGTTTAAGTCTCTAGAATTGACTTAGTAGTTTCTTGAGGCGAAATCCTAGGAAGCATGAAATGTTGAAAATGATTTAGGCAACTCTTGTTTGGACTGTTTGAGCCTTTCAAGCCAACCTTGATGAAATTTTATCCTTTGAAACTCGACTTTGAGACTATATGGCCTAATTTTATTTAAACCCTTGCAATATTTAGCCATCACTTCTCTCTTAATTATCTTTAAATTGTCCCAAACACTAGACTCAGTACTATTCAGAATATTCTTTGAAAATAAGTTTGGGGGAGTTGAAAGAAGTATCAAATGCTCTAAAAATTGTAGTGCATACATTAAAATGCTCAAAAAAAAGAGCACGTGTACTTGAAAGAAAATAGATGTACAAAAGAGCATGTGAAAGCAAAGTAAGTTGGTGTATTGAGGGAAATTATTCCAAAGGTCTGATTGAAGCTGAGTCTAGGGTTTAAAAGCCTAAATTTATCTATCCTTTACCTACCTCTAGCCTAGCTACGTTACAACCTTTTTAAAGACCTATTGATTCAAGTTTTCCATGCTACCTACATTAGTGGAGAGAAATTACTATGTTCAACATATGAAGACATAGGTTAAACTTAATGATTGTAGCTTAATCTTGAATAAGAAAATAAAATCAAATTGGTAAGGGTTAACATGTCTTGTTAAGGAAGCATTTAGTCTAATTGTGCTATCATAATAGTTGTTGAGATTAATTTGAACGATATGTATACTTAAGTAGCATAACTATCAAATATCTTGTTTTTGAGCATAAGTATATTAAATTTATAATTCTGAGAAGAATGTTATTCTCAAAGAATTTTTTACAAGTACTTTCTAAGTAATTCTTTTTAATTTGTACATTAATCGGGACGAGCAATGAATTAGGTTTGGGGGTGTGGAAACACGGAAATTTACACATTTTTACATACCCTTTTTAACTTAAAATCATACAGTTTCGATAAAATTCTTGTCGAAAACTAATTAATTTTTACAAAATAATTAAAGTGCACTTAAAATATGAACATGTTGAATTTTAGTTAATTTTATAATTAATTTTAATGAATTTTGGTTATTTTCGACAGATTTGCACAAAGGGCAAAAAATGGCTCGGCAGACATTGCTAGAAGCACAAAACCAAAAAGCAATTTGAAGTATCGAGACAAACTAAATTTCAGCCTAAGACGGTCCAAAATTATATGTATTAATTCATAATATAATTAATTTTAATTTATATCCAACTTAATTTGGGTTAATAAATTATTATTAATTAATTATGAAAAAGTGGTCTAGTTGAACTGAATCGAGTGAACCGAACCGACCAAGAAATGGACAGCCCAAAAACTGTCCCAAGAGCTGACCCAAATGACCTTATTAGCTGATTATTTAAGTTTGCAAAGAGGCCCTTGAAGAATTGTTCAAGTTGCATTCAAACCCCTCCATAATTGGTGGCTTTATAGATTTGCCCCAAGCCTAAATTAGCAAAGTTGAAACTATCAACCTTGCCACATGTGTGGTCGGCCAAGGGAGGGATCTTTGGCTGATAATGTTACCTATTTTTGGCAGCCCTCTTCAGCTATAAAAACCACCTTAGGCTGGTCATTTTATAAACACACCTCAAGCATTCACATATTTCCTCTCTTCTCTCCACTTTCTCTTTTCTTTTCCATTCCAAAATTCCCTTGCTCTCTTGCCAATTTCTCCTCTTGGGAAAGGGGAATTCATCAAATATTTGGAGTAGCAATTAAGTGTTCATAGCAACCTTGGTCGACGAGGACAACGGAGAAGGAAGAACGGAGCAACTAGTCAAGCCACGAAAAAACACCGGATTTGATTCTTGTTCCCTATCTCTTTAATTTTTGTTGTTGTTATGCTGAACATATCTATGAATATTTATGTTGTTGGAATGGTTAATTTAATCAATTTATCTTGAATTTAATTAGTGTTAGGTTGATTGCATTTTGTTTATTAAAATTATTGAAATTGTGTTTATGTTGCTATAGGTCTCGGTAAGATATTTGATTAAGTAAAATCATGACTAAGTTATTTTTGCATTACAGTTGTTAGGTAACTAATGAATTAATTAGTTAAATGGATTGAAATTGTAATTAATGTACATAGTACTTAATCAGTGCATGTTTAATCATCTAAGGTAGCTGAGGGTTAGATTAGCAACGGTATCTGACGATACATTTGCCTTGCATAACTTGCAAGATTATTGTGATTAAACTGTTTCAAGGTAAGGATACTTTGTTACCTCACATAGTCTTTTATGTGCTTATTAAATCGATTTAATTGTTTGAATTGACATAGGGATATGTACAAGAGATTATTTCGATTTAGTAAGTATGTATGTGCAATAACATATTTGCCTATTAAGATTTGTTTAATCGGTTGAATTGACATAGGGATATAGTCAATAGATAAATTGATTTTGGTAGGTGAGTATGTTCATAAGTTAGCAAATTACCGAGTTGCTGTGAACTTATTCGTAACAATATAAACATGAGTTTAATAATTCTAAGTTAAGAAATGTAATTAATCTAACACAATTATGTCATCTTGATTAAAATATTATTTTAAAATCTTGCATTTGAGATTTATTTTTTTAGTTTACTTAGTTTAAAATCTTAGTTTTTAATCACCCTCTTCAAAAAAAAAAAAAATTCTTCACCAAAGTGTTTTAAATAGCATTCATAAATAATTCTTTTCACAGTCCTTGTAGGTACGATAACTTGACATTTGCTTGTCACTTTATTACTTGTTGCGATTGTGTACACTTGCACATTTTCATCGTTCAAACCAACACCCAAATCATGTAAACCCTAATGACATGTCATTTGTATCCTATGAATTCCTAAGGTTCAAATGGGGCTCGATAGTCGTCGTATGTCGTTGAATTCCTATTGTTTCATGACACAATAAATTGCATAATAACATCTATATATTAATTCATGTACAATAGAATAGTACATTAAACAATCAATTTAACTCACATTTAAGTATTTATAGTTCATACGAACTTACCTGGCTAAATTGCAGAAATGTCAAAGTATAAGGGGCATTTTGGTAATTTTTCATTCTCATCGATTTTCCACCTGATCTTGATATAAATTAATAATTTCATTCAATCTATAAATTAGGTTGTAAAAAAATACATTTTATGCAATTTAGCCATTTTTGACATTTTTACAAAACTGCCCCTAAAGTTTTACTTTCATTCAATTTAATCCTTGAGCCTAAAACATGCAAATTGACCACTTTTTTTTCAAATTTAAGCTGAGCCAAATGTTTGTGGCACCCAAAAAAGACCATATTTGTATTAATTTCACATCAAATCCTTGTATTTTTACTATTTTAACAATTTAGTCCCTAATCGATAAATTCATCAAAAAAACACTTAACAAAATACTTTTAACTATCAATCAACATTTTAAATTCATAATTTAACATAAAAAATCACAAGATTCATCAATGACAACATTCAAAATCTTTAACAGTTTCAAAATCAAAGATACGGGCTAGCTGGACCTAGTTGTAACGATTTCAAAAACATCAAAATTATTAGAAACAGGTAGCTTAGGGACTTACGTGCAAGGAAACATGGTTGGAAAAACTTCAGACTCTCCCATGATGTTTCGGTGATGAACCAAATGGGGAAGAAAACTAATATGTTTTCATATTTTATTAACCTTTATTTTATTTTTATCATTTAATAATAATATAATAACATATAAAAAACATAAATTAAAAGAAAATGAAGCTTTAACCATCCACCAACTAAATAATGGGTAATTTACATATTAAGGCCACCTAATTATAATTCTTTAATCAATTTAGCACCTTTAAACTAATAGTGATTGACTTTTTTAAGTTTTACGATTTAGTCCTTTTAATTAATTAACTATCTAAATGTTAAAATTTTTCAATGAAACTTTAATACCAACTTAATGACACTCTGTAAATATTTATAAAAATATTTACGGCTCGTTTTATAGAAATAAGGTCCCAATACCTCATTTTCTAAAACCACTTGATCTCAAGGTCATACCACTTGAACTTAATAACTCGCTTATATAAGATAAATTATCAAATTAAAAACCTTTTTAAACCATATTTGACTTGTAAATATTAAATAATAACATTTACGAACTTACTCGTCAGGTTTGGTGGCCCCAAAACCACTATTTTCGACACCACTAAAAAAATGGGCTGTTACAGAGGCCCTACTAGGTTACTGACTAATTGATTGGATAAAACCTGTAATAGGAATTAATTATGAACATTGAAGCGAGTTAGTTTTCTATCATTGAATCTTATAAAGTATGCAATTTGTCTCTATAATAGCTTTTTTGATCACCATAGGATTAATTGTAATATAATTTAATTAAATTACTAACTAGACCCATTAGCGTAGGAATGAATCTTAGTCTCGCCTCCTTTGGGTACGATCCTCGGAATACTTCCATATTTCATTGTAAAAACTATATTATAATCTGACCCATATACTTGCGCACATTACCTTAATTCATATCTTTAGTTGTAGTATACTCAATTCCAACGTTAGTGCATCGGGAGGCGGTCAAGTTGTTGGCGCCGTTACCGAGGAGTGATAACTCTTGAAAAGATTTATATTTCATGTCTTTAGACCTAGCTAATTGCTTGTACTTGGGTACACTTAGTGGCTTTTTAGGACATTTTATTAGTATTATTATCATTTGCATTAGGAGCTTTGACTATGTTTACATGCTAGATACTTTTAATTGTGTGTGGAAAGGGTATGTTTTGGAAGGTGAAAGATGTGGAGAAAGAAATAAAGGAGTGAAGGTTTGTCAAGGTAAAAGGTTGGATAGTTTGCCACCTTGTATGCCGTGGCAATTTAGGAAGATGATCGAGTCAACACTCATACAGACCAGTTTCAGCCCAACTCTACTTGTATTAGAAAAATATACCTAAAAAAAAGGAGAAGATATTGTGGGCTGTTAGAGCTATTCTAGGAAGAAAAAGCCTATAAAAATTTGAAGGAGGAAGCCCGAAGTGTGGAGATCCATAGGCAACAATAGAGGGTAGCGGCTGAGTAGAGATGAAAATGGGAGACTGAAGGTAGTCCCTCTCAACCATCACAGGACGCTATGCTGCAAGATTGAGGATTGATTTGGCAACAACCATCTTCCTAAGTTCTTCCATTATTTCTTATTTTGTTCTCAATAAATTTAATTGATCAAAACGATATTGGATGTTATTTCGAACTTGAATTTTAATCACCAATCCATGAGCTAAATCTCATAGGGTTGGGATTACATGATGTAAACTTTTATTTTCTTTAATGGTTGAAGCATATATTTTATATAATCTACTGTTTCATTCAATTGTTTTTATTTCCTAAATGTATGCGTATATTCTATAGACATAGATGAATATGCAGTATGCCCATAAAACTTAATCTAATTCTGAAAAGGTTGGATTAGTTGGACTGTAGTTGAATGATATGAGCAAATACTCGACAGATACTTGTTGTAAATTGTAGACATAGAGAAACATTCATATGGAATGAAGACAAAATAGTGCATGGTACCGTGATAAGGCCTATAGACACAGGCCAAGTAACTTGAGACCTTGCTCTAGAAAGAATTAGGTCACTTTAGGTCTGTTCTGAGCAGTAGATTAAGTATGATTTTGGTAAGGTATTACTGAAAGTAAGGGTAGATTCTTAGTAATCCCAACCTTCCACTTAACATCATAGACCTTTAATCCGTTTCCGTAGCATCGTTGCAATAGCATTCTTAATTATTTATTTATTCACTTGTATTTTATTCACGTAATTATTATCATAATTGCCATTACATTTTTGCTCTTGTTTTGCCGTAGCACTTTCCAATATCAGTAAGTATACATTTCACACTCATCCTTATTATTTTAATTTATCACTGCATACTTAACTCGGCTTTGCCATAACATTAATCATTTTCATAACTTGACCATTTCTATACCTAATCCGATCATTGTAGAGATGATCTCACTTATTAGTTTATTACTTGATTCGACGTGTATGCTTGCACAATTACCATATCATTTTCACATGCAATAAGTTTTTTACGTCGTTATCGGGGATCGACAATTTGGTGTAAATTGGTTTGGTTATTTTACTTAATTCCATTAGTTTTATTTAAATTAGTTGAATTTAGGTTCTACATGTCTGCCATTAGTGTATAAGAAGAGGTATTCCTACTAACAAAGAATATCCTTTTGACCTAGAGATCGAAAGAACTTTCCGAAGAAGGCAGAAAAAACTGTATATAACGACTAGGAACGGGAATAATCCTAGTCTCAATGATAATCTGAATGGTCAAGATGCGAATCCTCCTGTTTGTAGGGTGATACGTGTTATGAATGATAATTTGAATACTCAGGGCGCTAATCCTTATGTTCACGAGGTGATAAATCACTGAGATAGACCAATCTGAGAGCATGTTGTGCCAATTTTGGATGACCTAAATCTAGGGATAGTCAGACCACAAATACAAGCTCAGTTGTTTGAACTAAAATCGATAATGTTTTAGATGTTATAAATAGTGAGACAGTTTGGTGGATTTCCCACTAAGGATCCAAGACTGTATTTACGACTTTTTCAAGAGGTTTGTGACTCATTTAGGCAACAGGGTGTGCTTGAAAATGCTTTACAACTTAGATTGTTTCCATATTTTTTAAGAGATCGTGCGAGAGCATGGCTGAATGATTTGTAGTCAAGAATAGTGGCATCATGGAAGGATCTTTTCCAATGGTTTTTGCTACGATATAATCCCCCAAATATGAATGTCAAACCTAGAAATGACACCACATCTTTTTGATAACTAGATGATGAAACACTATATGAAGCTTGGGAACGATTTAAAGACTTAATTCAGAAGTGTCCGACACATGGATTTCAACATTGGACTCAGATGAAAATATTCTATAATGGGTTGAATGTGCATACGAGGATGGTAGTTGATGCTTTCGGCAATGGTATTTTGTTAGATAAATCATATAGTAAAGCATACGAGATTTTGGAAAAGATTGCCAACAATGATATCAATATCCGACCACAAGAGTTGGGACGGGCAAGAGAGCTGCTAGTACTATATGATTAAAACAATGAAAAGGCCTACTGTAGACCAGGAGTTAAAATTAGCTGAACTATCATGTGTTTATTGTGGTGAAGACCATTGCTTGATGAATGCCCATCAAACCTAGCATCTATGTGCGACATGGGTAATTTCATCCGGAACAATAACTCCTATTCCATCACATGTAATCCTAGAGGGAAGCAACATCCGAACTTTAGTTGGAATAATCTAGGTGTGGGGAATTTTAACAATACAACAAGACAGAATGCCATCAATGCACTGCCTAGTTATAATCAACCTATGCCGAGGCAAAATGTCCAACAAGGTCAGGCATCAGTTTCATCATCATCATCTATTGAAGCTTTGCTGAAGGAATATATGACCAAGAACAATGTCGTAATTTAAAGCCAAGCTACTTCTCTCCAAGCTCTTGAGAATCAAGTGAGGCAAATAGTGAATGCTTTAAATTCAAGGCTACAAGGAGCATTGCCAAGTGATACCGAGAATTCTAGAACACAAGGGAAGGAAGAGTGCAAGGCCATCACTATAAGTGAAACTCAGCTTGATGACGTTGCTCAAGATGCTAGGCAGAAAATGAAAACTAGAATAACAACCATGTAAAGATCCCGTAGTCATTTCAAAAAACATACTGAACCTAAAAAGGGTAAGCAGCCAAATGGTCTGGTAGAATCAGAACATGTTGTCAATAAGAATGCCACGGCAAAACAATATCAACAACCTTAAGGATGACCACTTCTACCTTTTCCTCTGTGATTTCATAATTCTAAACAGGATATTCAATTCAAAAGATTTTTGGAGGTTTTGAAGCAAATCCATATTAACATACCACTGGTTGAAGCTTTGGAGCAAATTCCCAACTAAGTGAAATTTATGAAAGATATATTGTTAAAGAAGCACAAATTGGGAGAATTTGAGACTGCTGCTCTTATTAAAGATTACACAACAATGTTGACTAATAAATTACCTCCAAATTTGAAGGACCCAGGGAGTTTCACTATCCAATGTTCAATTGGAAATCATTATGTTGGTAAGGCGTTATGTGATCTAGGAGCGAGTATAAATCTAATGCCTATGTCTATTTTCAGGAAGCTAGGAATTGGAAAAATCATACCTACTACGGTTACATTGTAACTGGCTGACCGATCCTACGCATATCCGGAAGGTAGAAGTTGAAAATGTGCTTGTAAGAGTAGATAAATTTATCTTTCCTACAGATTTTTTTATTTTAGAATGTGAAGCTGACCAAGATGTGCCGATTATTCTTGGAAGACCTTTTCTTGCTACTAGCAAGACTTTAATTGATGTATAGAAAGGCGAGCTGACCATGAGGGTAAATGATCAATAGGTTACCTTCAATGTATTTGATGCTTTGAAATGTACTAATGTTAATGATGAATACCACACCATTTGGTTAATAGAAACAACATTGGAGGAATTCACCAGATATTGCCACAACAATTCTAATAGTGACGAAGACTCAATTGAGCAAGGTAATACAATAAGTTTTGAGGAATTCAGTGAATTTATGGCAGCCAAGTAGATGGTGGATAGACTAGGGAAGAAGTTTGAACCGTTGGATTTATCAAATTGACCTTTCAATCTGCCTAAACCTTTTATGGCGGAACCTTCAACACTAGAGTTACAACCTTTGCCACAACATTTGAAGTATGCATATTTGGGTGACAATAGTAATTTTTCAGTAGTAATTTTTACAGAGCTAACACTCGAGCAAGAGGCAAGGTTGTTAGAAGTTCTTTGGGATTTAAAAGGGCATTGGGATGGACCTTGGCTAATATAAAGGGAATTAGCCCTGCATTCTGCATGCATAAGATTTTGTTAGAATATTGCCTTAACAATTCCATTGAACAGCAATGAAGACTGAACCTGATCATAAAAGAAGTTGTCAAGAAAGAGATCATTAAGTGGCTTGACGCTGGCATTATTTACCCAATTTTAGACAACTCATGGGTAAGTCTTGTGCACTGTGTACCCAAGAAAGGAGGTGTCACAGTGGTAAGTAATGACAACAATGAGCTCATACCAACTCGCACTATTATGGGATGGAGAGTATGTATGGATTACTGCAAGCTTAACAAGGCAATGAGGAAAGACCATTTTTCCCTACCATTCATTGATCAAATGTTGGATAGGTTAGCTGGGAAATCATTCTATTGCTTTTTGGATGGTTATTCAGGATATAATCAAATTACCATAGCTCCCAATGACCAAGAGAAGACAACTTTCACATGTCTATATGGTATTTTTGCATTCAGACAGATGTGGTTCAGGTTACGTAATGTTTCGATAACTTTTCAATATTGTATGATGGCCATATTCTCTACCATGGTGGAAAATTTCTTGAAGTCTTTATGGACAAGTTTTTTACGTTCGGGAATGATTTTGAGAATTGTTTGAAAAATCTAGATTTGGTTCTGTGCCGCTGTGAAGAAACGAATCTTGTTTTAGATTGGGAGAAATGCCACTTCATGGTTTGTGAAGGAATTGGCCTGGGGCATAGGATATCACGGAGAGGAATTGATATAGACAGAGTAAAAATTGAAGTGATAGAAAAATTTCCACCTCTTACCAATGTCAAGGGTATTAGAAGTTTCAGGTTATACGGGTTTTTATAGGAGAATCATTAAGGATTTTTTGAAGATATCTAAACTCTTGTGCACTTTGGTGGAGCAAAATAGACCTTTCAATTTTAATTAACAATGTTTGGAAACCTTTGAAAATTTAAAGAAAAAACTTACAACAACATCAATTGTAGTACCTCCGGAATGGACACTACCTTTTGACCTCATGTGTGACGCCAGTGATTATGCTGTGGGAGCTATATTGGAGCAAAAAAGAGACAAAATATTACGTGTAATATACTATGTAGTAGAACCTTATTGGAAGAACAACTTACTTACACCACCACAAAAAAGGAGTTATTGGCTGTGGTGTTCGCATCTGATAAGTTTCGTTCGTATCTAGTTGGTATAAAGGTTGTAGCCTACACATATCACTCTACTATTAAGCATCTAATGAGCAAAAAAGATGCTAAGCCTAGGTTGATTAGGTGGATACTATTGCTGCAGGAGTTTGACTTAGAAATTAGAGATCGAAAAGGGACTGAGAATGAAGTGGCTGATCATTTGTAGAGGATAGAATCTGGAAGTGAAGGTAGTCATGGTACACTTATTAAAGAAGAATTTCCAGATTAACATCTGTTAATTGCCACGACATTACCTTGGTACGCCGACATAGTGAACTATTTAGTGAGTAGTGTGTTGGCACCTGATCTCAAGATGAATCTTTCTTGTTTAAACATCGTGTTGATCAAATGATTAGGAAAACTGTTTCTGATGATGAAATACGTAGCATTCTATAGCATTGCCATTTAGCTCCGTGTGAAGGACATTTTGAAGGGATGAGGACTACTGCCACAGTACTTCAATCAGGATTTTATTGGCCAAGTCTGTTCAACGATGCTCATGAATTCTATCAATCATGCGACCGTTGTCAAAGAACATGAAATTTATCTAAGAGACACGAAATGCCATTGCAAAGTATACTAGAGATTGAGATGTTTGATGTATGGAGAATAGACTTTATGGGTCCATTTCCATCGTCAGTGGGCAAGGTGTACATACTGTTAGCAGTGGATTACGTCTCTAAGTAGGTCAAGGCTATTGCCCTCCCTACTAATGATGCAAGGTCAGTAATTAAGTTTTTACACAAGAATATTTTTACAAGATTTCATACACCTAGAGCCATTATTAGTGATAAGGGGTCTCATTTTGATTTTAAGTTGGTAGCTAATGCTTTGTAGCGATATGGGGTGAAACATAAGATTGCCACTGCATATCACCCCCAAACAAACGAACAAGCTAAAATTTCGAACAGAGAAATTAAATTTTTTTAGAAAAAGTGGTGAATCCTACTAGTAAGGACTAGTCTGCCAGGTTGGATGAAGGTTTGTGGGCGTAGCGTGCCGCATACAAAACTCTGTTGGGGATGTCACCTTTTAAGCTTGTCTTTGGCAAGCCATGTCACCTTTCTGTTGAACTTGAGCACAAAACATTTTGAGTTATTAAGAAGCTAAAGATGGTTTGGGTCGCTGCTGGCCACAAAAGGTTGTTAGAATTGAATGAAATGAAGGAGTTCCAACTACAAGCATATGAGAATGCTAAGCTATACAAGGAAAAGACCAAGCTTTGGCACAATAAAAGAATCATGCCACGATAATTTTAACCAGGACAACAGGTGTTGTTCTTTAACTCTAGGCTCAATTTGTTTCTTGGTAAATTAAAATCTCGCTGGTCAGGTCCTTCTGAAGTAGCCTGGGTGTATCCTCATGGAGTTGTTAATATCAAAGATTTGAAAACGGGGGTCATATTTAAAGTTAATGGGCAACACTTAAAACACTACAGGGGTGTCCCTGTAGATCGAGACAAGCACTCCATTGATCTCCGAGATATTTGAGCTAACAATTTCTTTCATCTTTTTTTCTTTAATTTCTTGACTTTAATTTTATTTTATTTTTGGTACTTATTTAATATTGTTTTCATCTCTATTTTTATTTTTGAAAAATTTTCTACGATTTTTAGAGGCAGAATAAAAAAAATGTGAACTTAGCAGTTGTGATATTAAGAGGAGTTTGTCATAGCATTGCGACTAACTGCATAGTGGACAACGTGAGGTTGACCAGGTAGATAAGTCCAAGGGGAGATATCTTTATTAGTTCGGCCAATTCTGTTATTGGGCGAGCCCATAGAAGGGAGGTTAAATTTTTTGTTTAGGGATTACGTCACTTCACATTTTTTCCTTCCAAAATCCTTTTAATTTTCTTCTTTCCTCCTCCACGTCACGCAACTTCCCTAGCACGTTTCAATTTTTTTGAACTATCATCACTAAGCCCTTATTTTTCTCTCCTCAACTACTCACATCTCTTAAGTTCTTCTTAAATTTTTCATTTTTTTCATTTTTCTCTCTCTTCAGTATCTCTTATCTTTTCTTCCACTATATACTCCAAGATTTCTTCCAGTTTTCTCCAATGGCTCGCGTTAAAAATACCACCAAAACCGCTAAATCATCAAGGGTTGGTGTTGCTCAGACAAAGATGTTATTTAATAATGTCGCAGCCATGAGATATAATAGCATCATCGCAAAGCTCCTTTTCTGTTTTGAGTTCTTGTTTAAAGATGAACCATACATAGGATAGGATGAATATGTGTCCTCAATAGTAGAAAAACATGGGTAGAACATTTTTTTGTTTGCACCCCAAAGACGTTTTAGGAAAAATTATTCGAGTTTTTTATGCCCATGTCAACTCTCTAAATTCCCCTTTTATCTACGTAAGAGGTACTTCCGTTCCTTTTGATGAAGACCATATTAATGCACAGTTTGGTCTTACAGGTATATAGGATGAACACACGTTGTTTGCTGAAAGTATTATTGTCAAGGGTTGAAACCAGGTATTGGAGGATGTATGTATTGAGGGAACACGATAGACTGTTTCTAGCCAGGAATGTTATACTATTGAGAGGGCTTTGTTGAAGCCCATTGGGAAAATTTTGTATCATTTTCTAAGAATTCGATTTATGTCATCTACACACAATACCATTGTTTCGAAAGAAAGAATACTTTTGTTGCACTCCATTATAAAAGGGAGAAAGATTAATGTTGGGAGGATCATTTTTCAATAAGTACATCGGTGAGTTGAGAAGAATGCGAGTAGCTTAAATTTTTGCTCACTTATTACTGTTCTATGTCGAACTACCCAAGTCCCTCTCAATGCGGAGGAGGATATCACCCCTAACAAAGGTGGGCTAACCATGACCGTATTTTCCAAGATACAGGGCAACTCAGCATAGCCATGCCACCACCTCCTTTGCTGCGCATAATCCCACAACAGCACCTCTAGTTTCTCGTAGCTCCTTTAAATAGTAAATAGTGCACTCTTCGAAGCAGTTAGAGCAGAGCATGTCCCTTTTTGAGATCCAACAATTTCACCTGGATAAGGAGATGGCACAATCGCAGCAGTAGCAAGCTGTGTAACACCTCTAAACTATATCGGTCGTCGAATTAGGGTTATGGAGTATTATCGTACATACGAAACATTACAACATAGATTTCATACATTAATATAGATGTAACACAAATCATTCATTCACATACATATCGTCCCTAAATCGAGCCCTCGAGACCCTAGAAATACATTAGAAAAAATTCGGGACCAAATTGGTTACACTTAGAAAGTTTAAGGAAAAGTTAGAAAATTTTGACTACAGGGGTCACACGACCGTATGCCTCACACAACTGAGACACTCCCGTGTCTCGGGCCGTGTAACATTCAAAATAGGAACACAAAATCATGTCCCAACTCGTGTCTTTACCCATGTAACTCTCTAAGTAGGGTCACATGGCCAAGTCACACGCCCGTATGTCAAGCCGTGTAACTCTCGAAATAGCCCCACACACCCATGTGCTATCCCATGAGCTAGGCCGTGTAACAGCCTGAATTGAATGTAATAGAACTTATAGGGGACACACGACCGTGTCGCCAGGCCGTGTGTCACACACGGCTGAGTCACACGCCCGTGTCTCAGGCCGTGTGGACATAAATTTTCCCAAAATCAAGCTATTTCAAACACCAAACCATGCATACACCTAAAGGCATTTTGTGCATAGTCATTCAATAGTCCATGATCATTCAACCAATATGCCATACAAGGCACCTCAAATGCAAACATTCAAACTTACCTAACATTTATACTTTACGACATTTCAAACATACACATCTAGTTCAATACCATCTCAAAACATACCATAATCATGACCATTAGCATTTCAACATAAACATATCATTTGATCCATACCAATCATGCATCACAAATACCCAAAAATGACATAATTTGGCAAACATCAAAAGTTACCAAAACCAAACACCTTATACATGCCAAAATCTTCAACTACATTCAACTAGATACCAACACAAGTCCATCTATACATGCCATTATAACCTTGGCCAAAACATCAAAATTTGTCGATATTTATGTTGGATAGTGTAATAGATCTCCGACATGCTTCCAAACTGATTGAGTTTCTGATTATCTATAAAACATGAGAAAGAAAACTACGTAAGCACATAATGCTTAGCAAATTCGTAAAACATGAAACAAAACTTACCATTTCAATTCAGAACATTAAGAATAAGCATAATGTAATCCAACCACAAGCTTGGTACAAGCTTAAGCACCATCATTAACACATGTTAGTGTATTCAAACATAATTCACTTGAATTAAACATAAGGTAAGCCACATGTACACGAACATACTTCATTTGAATTCATCATTTCCTTTCCATGAATACATGATATATTTCACTTGAACACTTACCATTCCTTTCCTTTTCATGCCCATTAAACCACTTAGAATATTATCGGATACTCGGGAAAGCTTATAGGAATTGTGCTTAAACATATAATCGTAACCTTTCCTTTACATCATTGCTTACACGAGCTATGGAGTATTCGCAACAAATGCAGGACCTCAACCATTGGTAGGACATTCAAGACTAGCACCCGAAACATGAAACCCCTAATGACAAGTCATTTGCATCCTACGAATTCCTAAGGTTCAGCCGGGGATCGATAACCGTCATGGCATTATTGGATATTTTTTATTCAATTACATAACAATTAACATATTGACATATAATTGAAAATAGTATTAAAAACTATATTTATTCTTACGAACTTACCTCAATGACAATAGCGTAGAAACAAGATCGACTATTCCGAGGCTTTAGCTTTTCCTCTATCTAGATCCGTACCTGGTCTATCTTGATCTAAATACACAAATTCAATCCAATTAATTCTTCTATTATTCAATTTAGTCCATATTTCATATTTTTGCAAACTTATAATTGTCCCCCTAATATTTTACTTTTCACAATTTAGTCCTTAAGCTCATAAATTGAAATCTAAGCATTGTCATCCATTTCTCAAGCTAGCTGATTTCTATAGGGACCTATATCAAGCCATACAAATCATCATTTCACAAATTTGCCATGAATTTTTACCATTTTTACGCATAAGTCCCTAAGTGTTATTTTTATCAAAAATCAATTTACAAAACTTGTTTATTTATCAATAATGACTCCATAATCTACCATTAAACATAAAAATCACACAAGGGTATTCATGACACAACTCTAAATCTTTAACAATTTTGAAAATTGATCCCCGAGCTAGCTAGGTTAAGCTATAATGACATCAAAAACATAGAAATCATTAAAAACGATATCAAAATCACTTACATGCAAGCTATATAAGTGACTGAAGCTTCAAACCCTAGCTATGGCTTCTCCTTCATCAAATTACTTTATTAACCTTACATTTTAACTTAAAAATCACTTAATTTGTGTGCATAAAAGTCCACTAACTATTTAAATGGTGTAATTACCATCTATGCCCTCTCACTTTAAATTTTCATAACCATTTGACCCTTTTTATTAATAGAACTCCACTTTTGCACCTTTTACGATTTAGTCATTTTTACTTAATTAAGCATGCAAACATCAAAATTTCTTAACGAAATTTTAGTATGACCTTACTAACATCACATAGACATTAAAATAATAAAAAAAATAATTTACTCATCTAATTTATGGTCCATAACCACTATTCTGATTTAATTAGAAACGGGCTATTACAAGCTGAATATTGGGCTTATGTAATGAGTAAGGATTTGGCTCTAAGGAAATCCCTATAAAAAAATTTACAAAGCCAATGCTAAAATTTCCTATCTTCTCAGCCTTTTTGCTCCCACTTGCTGATGCTGCTACGAAGCCCACTCGAGCTGCTACTAAAGCACCCGCTCAACCTGTTGCCAAGGCAAGGCACCTACTCAAACTACTGCTGAAGAGGCCCAAAAGATGGCATCCCTAAATGCTGAAAAGGAAGAAGAAAGAGAAAAGGATGATAATTCCACCACTATCACCACCAAAGGGAAACACCTTGTTCCACCTTCGCCACTAGCTCCTATACCTGCACAGGACCGCCACATTGATCGTCTGATCGACGAGTTAACGGAGACTGAAAAGGAGGGGAAAGAAATGACCCCTAAAAAGAGAAAGTGGCAGTACAAGGTCAGTGCTTGGAAATCTACTTGTCGGGCAGAAAAAGTATATACATACTAGTCCAAGCCAACTAAGTTTTTTTTCTCTCTCTTTCATGCATCTTGCATTTCATTTCTTTTGCTATGGCATTTGTTGTAAAAATTTCTCTTTTGGTTGTTCTTTTATATCTAGTCATGCATTGAGGACAATGCATCCCTTAGGTTTGGGGGTGTGTTGTGCATTTAGGCTACATTTTATATTTAGTATGTGTGATCATTTTAATATAATCATTTTAGTTTAGTTGAATCTACTTTGCCACAACAATGTAACTATTACATACTATTTGCCTATGAGGAGTACAACCAGTACTTATGATATTCGATGATAAGCTTAGATTCTTCAATACACTTAGAACATGTGATAGTGGATTAGGTGAATTTAGCTTAGGATTGGTTGCTTGGAAATTAATTTCCAATAATTTTGAAATAAAGCTAACCATGATCCAGATGATTCAGAAGAACCTGTAATTCAGAGGAACTATAATGGAAGACCCGAACCAGCATTTAAAATGGTTTCTCCAACTTTGTAATGCTTTTAAATTTAATGGGTCCACCAATGACACTATTCATCCTATTCATCTTCGGTTGTTCCTCTTCTCCTTAATAGATAACGATTTTTCCTAGTCAGACTTGCAAACACTAGAATCCATCACGACATGGAATGAACATGTAGAAAAATTCTTGTACAAGTTTTATCCTATTAGCAAGATAATCCAACTGAGAAGAGAGATCGCAACCTTTAAACAGATGGGAGGAAAAAGTTTTCACGAAGCTTGGGAGTGATTAAAGTCGCTGGTACAAAAATGCCTTCACCATGGTCTATTTGAATGGCTACATTTGAAAATGTTCTACAGTGGGATGGATGCACACTCGAGGTTAGGACTTAGTGGAGCCGCAAGAGGATCCTAACGAGAACCATACATATGAAGATGCCTATCAATTGATTGAGAATATGGCGACGAATTCCTGCCAGTGGCCTAACGAGAGATTCACTTATGGTCTGAGACAATCCACGACCAAAGTTTTCCATGAAGAAGATAAGTACCAACAAATATTGGACAAGCTTAGCTGATTGGAATCTGTATCCAATAGGCCTATGATACACGAGGTAGTTAAACAGTCGACCAGTATCCTAAAAATTCAGTCGAAGACGTGAATTACATCAGGAATAGGGTGGAAATTCTTATTCGAGCACTTATAATCCTGGCTGGAGAGACCAACCAAATCTGAAATGGGGCGGTAATCAAGGAAGAGGTAACAATTCTAATCAAAACAGACAAAACATTACTTACCAACCTCCTTATTTGTAGAAAATTCAGGAAAGGGTCAATCCCAATGACCATATAGTTTGTGGTTAAAGGCTAGATCGAATTTAGGGTGAGATGCAGTTAATGTAGATAAAGGTAAGACAAGTACAGTCTGAATGCACGAAATGTGAACCACATTGAAAAAGATTGAAAGTTAGGTAAGCCAATTGATGAGCATGGGAGACATAAAAAAGAAATTTGGCACAAGCATCCCGAACAATATTGAAAATAAACCTCGAAAAGAAGGGAAGGAGCAAGTAAAAGCCATAGCACTCCGATTGGGTAAAGTACTAAGTAGCCCAAATAACCCTACTCTAGAGGAGGATGAAGAAGATGCTACTGATCTTTAAGAAGAGACCCTTCAAGGAGATGATGCTGAAATAGAGTTAGATGAGGTAGTTAAGCTAGAAGCTGAGCAAAACACAAAACCTGTCCTCACACAGATACCATTCCCCTCACAGTTAGAAGATAAACGCAACGTTTTCTAAACTTATTCAAATAGCTTAATATTAATTTGCCCCTCATAGAGCTAATAGAAAAAAATTCCAAAATACGCAAAGTATCTAAAAGAGATAAGGGCTAGGTGTATGAAAATTAAAAAGGGTGATCAAATTAACTTAAATACATCCTGCATTATGATAATTACTAAGCAGATACCCCTAAAATTAAAATACCCAATGATTTTTACAATTCCAATAGAGATAAGGGACATAAACTTTAGTAAGGCCCTATGTTATTTAGGAGAAAACACTAATCTAATGCCCTTACGAATATATAAGAAACTCAGATTAGGGGAGCTAAAAAACACGCATACTACACTATAGTTGGCTAACAAATTTTCAGTGCAACTAAAAGGGGTGCTTTAAGATGTGTTAGTTAAGGTGCAAAATTTTATAATCTCTGTTGATTTTGTGATCTTAGTTTTTGAGGAAAACCATTTTTAGCTACATCTAGGTCCACCATTGAATTAGAAAATAACAAACTAATCATGAAAATCAATAGTGAGAATGAAACTTTTAAATGTGGTCACCTACAGAATGAGGGATATAAGGAAAACCTAGGGAAAACATGTTATGAAATATCTATAGATTTCCCCAACGACTTTGATCCGAAAAGGACGTATCTGTGATTAGTGCAGGTCAAAAAACTAAGTTCAGAGAGCAGGACAAGCAGAACAAGGTGGAATGGCATGATCGACGTTGGGCCAATTCAGACAAACAATCGATAGATAACGTGTCCATGTATAGACTTACAGAGCTGACGGATGAATCTGGCAGCCACAGGTGACACATCAATGAATGTTATATTAATTTTGTTGTAGTTTATTGTAAACTTGGTTTTTGATAAACTTAAGTAGGATTAGGATTAAATAGGTATCTTAGGAGTTAATTTCATTAATATTACTTAGATATATGTTAAAGGGGTGCCCAAACAGCTTCAAATTAAGAAATTAGGCTAACAATTGGGTCGATATCGCAACATGGAACTTTATTTATAGCAGATGAGGCCCAATTCTATACTTAACGAGATGGTCTTATTGTAAATTAATATAGTTTTTATTAACTTTTCCTTCTTAGGACTTAGTGAATAAAATTAACATTTTTATGTGTTTTATGACCTTCTAAGCCAATTTGGGCCTAAGGCAATACTAACATATTGATTAAGTGTGCATGGCATCATTTGAGGGAAAAAAGATAGTGGACTGCTTTTGATGTTACACAATGGAGATGGGATGTCACAACTTAGCAAGCAGAATACCCAAGGAGCAGTCTGCCAAATATGTCATAACACAGGCTAGACGGTGCCGCGACACGGCCTTGAAGACACCAAGAATAAAACAAACTGCCTTCAATGTCACGACACAAGGTTGAGGGTGTCGCAACACAACTGGGGTGAGGCCAATTTAATGAGCAAGGGTGTTTTTGTCTACACAAGCTAAATTAACATGCTTAGTCATCCTTACTTGACCTAATTAGGTCATAATACATGCAATCTATAAATACTTGCTCAGAACAACACATTAGGGAGGATTCTTAGGTTTTTATTCTCGTTCTTAGTTTTTATCTAGTTGATGTTATGTTCTTGTAATCAAAAATTCCAATTTCGAAGTAAGAATGTATACATTAGGAGGGATTCTTAGGTTTTTATTCTCGTTCTTAGTTTTTACCTAGTTGATGTTATGTTATGCTAAGTATGGTTCTCTGACCCATTCGTCCTCTAGCATTTTGACTGCATCCCTTGGAACCGCTCTTTCCAGGTAAAGTCCTCTCCTTTGCTTTAGACTTTCAGTGGCTATGATGTCTACCAATGTGTTTGTTGTTCGATGGACATGCTAAAAGTTTATGGGTTTGAACTCTTTCTGTATAGTCTTTATATCATGTATGATGGAGCATACTTCTAATTTATCTCTGGATTTTCAAATGCATTTCCTTATTACAGAAATTCAGTCCCCTTCAATGTAGATTCTACGTTCTTTCATTGCTAATCCCATTCTTACTGCCTCTAAACATGCATGTGCCTCTGCTACGAAAGTCGAATAAACATTCTCGTGTATGGTCGCTCTGGAGGCAATCACTCTTCCTCTTTTTTTTCTGGAAACTATTCCCGAGCGTAATCTGAAAAAAATCTTGATTAAACCTGCATCAAAATTGATTTTTATGTCTTCTCCAGAAGGTAGGACCCATGAGTCTCTGATCGGTGCCTTTCTGAGTCCATTTTCCTCTAATCTGTCCTACTCCGTTATGTACTTTTTAATAAAAAAGGAAATATCTTTACTAGATTTCTTTATTTTTTTATGCACATATTTGTTTCTCTCTGTCCAAGGGACCCAAAGGGATTTACAGATCATCCACTTCTGGGAATTTGAGCATTTATCAAAAGCCCAGGTAAGCCATTCAAACCAGTCAGAACCATACTCTGATTTAGCCATTGTAAGTTCACTAATTGCCATACTTCTACTGAATCAGGACAGTGAAGAAATACATGTGTTATGTTTTCTGCTGCTTTCCCACATCTTGGGCAGTTTGTATTTCTTACTAATCTCTTGAAATGTAGATTTGATTTAGCAAGGATGTAATTTTTTGAGATGCGCCATACTGTAATCTTAATTTTGGAAGGGAGTTTGAGACTCCATAGTGCTTGGTAGAAATTAGTAGTTGATAGTTGTAATGTATTTAACGTAGGAGTAGGAATACCCATCTATAATAGTTTATAGGCGCTCCGCACTAAGAATAGTCCCGATGGTTTACCCCTCTAGGTGACTTCATCTTCTTGTGGAATTGCGTCTAATGGGAGACGAAGGATCTTACTCGCATCGACCATAGTAAAGGTATTAGAGATTATTTCTTTCCTACATTCTCTCTTATTACTATTGGTAAGCTCTGCAACAATTAACAACTGGATGATTTAACTTGTAATTATTAGAACCTAGTAACCATGCACGATTAAAAATGGAAACATTATTGCTTTTTCCCACTCTCCAACATGTTCCTTCCTGAAGCACTTTCTTGGATACCCATATACTTTTCCATGTGTAAGACGCATTTGTTTTTAATGTTGCTTGCAGAAAATCCGAATTTGGGTAATATTTGTCTTTAATAACTTTTGCCAATGATTTTAGGTTCGTAACAAGTCTCCATCCTTGTTTTGCTAATAAGGCTACATTGAAATTTGCCAAATTTTGAAAACCCAAACCCTTTTTTAACTTTAGATCACATAACTTTCCCCACGTACACCAATGCAAACCCTTCTTTTCTAGAGATTTTTGCCACCAAAACATGGCCATTATTCCTTTCATTTCGTCACATAGTGATTTTGGTAGTAGAAAGCATGTCATAGAATAGGTTGGAATAGATTGTAAAATGGCTATGATAAAAACTTATTTTCCTCGCGGTAAGAATTGTGCGCTTCGTTTATCTATTTTTCATTTCATTTGATCCTTTAAGCTTTCAAAAGAGGCTTTTTTTCTTCTACCAACTATATTAGGAAGACCCAAGTACTTATGTGCGTTATTTGAATATCTCACTCCTATAGCATTATATAATTGTAATCTCACATTTTCGATAGTATTCGGACTAAAGAAAATTGTAGATTTCTCAAAATTCACACATTGTCTTGAGCAATCTTCATACTCTTTCAATATATTTTTCAAGGCAATTACTTCACTAGTTGTAGCTTTTCCAAAGAGTATGCAGCCATCAGCAAAAAGTAGATGTGAAATTGATGGCCCACTTTGACTTGCCTTAACCCCCTTTAATTTCCCCTTTCTTCTAGTTAGACGCATAAGAGTAGATAAACCCTCACTACAAATTCGAAACAAATTAGAAAGGGAAAGAGGGCTTAGTGGGTCCACTTGCCTTAACCCCCTTGTTGGCTTAATCTTCTCTCCTCTCAGCCCATTTATGCTTACTGAATATGAAATAGTTGAAATTCACTCTATCATCGTATCCACCCAAGGCTTTGCAAAACCCATTTTACTCATAATTTCTTTAACAAAATCCCTTTCCACTTTGTCGTAAGCTTTACTCATGTCCAATTTTAAGGCCATTAACCATTTAATTTCTCTTTTTTTTTACCAAAAGTATGCAATATTTCATATGCCAATAAGATATTATCTGATATCAGTTTGCTTAGGATGAAAGCACTTAGAGAATTGTGTAAGCGGATTGCCACAGTTTTACTTACCACCTTATAAATGTCTTTACACAAGCTAATAGGTCAAAAACTAGTCATATTGATAGGTTTTGGGTCTTTGAGATTAGAACTATATTAGTAACGTTTAAATTATCCATGCTCTTTGATCCATTACGAACATTTAAGCAAAATAGACTAACCTCTTTTTTGAGAATATGACAGTAATGTTAAAAGAAAATGGAGAACCTTTAATATTTGGTGCCTTATTAGGTCCCATATCTTATACTGTAACAAAAACTTCCTCCTTTGAATGGAGTTTTGTAAGCTTGTTGTTCATATAATCTGATATACTGGTGTCCACCCCTGAGAAAATATGATGCATATTAGACATTCCTCTATTTGATTTGAAAAGGCTTTCGAAGAAATTTTTTGCAATATGTGCCATCTTGCTATGATCCCTTTTGACCTTACCATATTCAGTTTCAAGGCATTTAGTTATATTCCTTTTTCTTACGTTGTAAGGCAAATGAATGAAAGAACTTTGTGTTTTTATCGCTTGCCTTAAGCCAATTAATCCATGCCATTTTTTCCCAATACAACTCGTCAATTTCTCATTTTAATTGGAGTTTTGCATCAATTAAATCATTTAAAATTTCAGTTTGTTGTTCTGCTTTTTGTAAATGTTTTAGTTTGTTGTGCAATCGCGCTTTAAGTTCATTTCTTTTCCATTTGATATCTTAGTTCCATCTCATCAAACTTTTTCCTAGGCCTTTCAATTTTTGTAGTAATTCCCCACTTGTCATGCTCCAAATTCTTTGAAGTTCCTCCTCAAATGTCCATCATCAAACATGCTTCAAAATAAAAGTCCTTTTTTGTTCTTTATTGTACCTTTCTGTTCTAATTGAATTAGGATAGGGCAATGGTCAGGGAAAGAGAGTGTGGTAGATGCTTTTTTCTTGTAATTGCTAACGAATTTGCCCTTTCCCAAGTACTGCCTGAGGGTTCCCCAAATCACGAACATCCAAACATAAGATTTTTATCGTGCCCAGTTGGCAAGCCGACTGGGTTCCTTTATCTTATCACCTTTTCCAAGCATGTCTTCTTTAGTTTTTGATTCCCCTACTATTTATTTTACCCTTTTACTTTTGATCGTATTTGGGAAAATTGGCTCTGTATTCTTCAAATCATATTAATCCCTTTTCCTTTTTCCCTGGATTGGTATCCCCTTAGTTTGATACAGTGGTGCATTGTTTCCTATTTTGTTTGTCCTTTCCGTGGCCCATTGGGTCCACCAATAATATTTTAAAAGAAGAGTTTGGCCTATTTTCATAGTTGCAGGGGAATTGGCCCAAGTTGAATGACCATTATGTTCCCTTCTATCCTTATAGGACTTTGAGAGAGTGAGATTTCTTCGTTACATTCCTCTTTACCCTCACACCGAACTTTATCCATATTTTTTTCCTTAATATTCGGAATATTCGGTCGTAACCAATTTGAGTTCAACTTGGTTTCAACCTCTCTTATTTCCAAATTGTCCTTCACTAGCGTCTTCTTTCTCTTCTGAAAAGTATTAGAATTAATGTTGCCCTCTATTCCTTCATCAGATCTCCCTAAGTAGTAGTGTTGTGGCATTGATTTCTTCATGGTGACTCCTAGTTGCGTACTGACTTTCCCTATCACATTTGATTTGGCTTTAGCTTTCAGGGCTAGCGAGAAAGAAAGATCATCTTTTGATAATTCCTTAGATTTATCTGGAGTGTCATTGCAATCATTTATCACATGTCCTATATGCTCTCATCCAGAGTAAAAGCTAGGCAAATATTCATATTTAAAAGGAATCCAAGACTTTTCTTGCGTGCCTACTAGAATGAAGATCCCTCTATGTAATGGCTTTTGAACATCTAACTCTAGTTTTATACGGAAAAATTCCCATTAATTCTGAGCTAATGACTCCTCCAAAAGTGGATCCAATTGCATGTGTAAGGTCTTTTTTGTCATATTCAGGTGGAGAAGGTTCGATTTTAAACCAAAAAGGGGATTGAACCAGACAAATATTACTTCTATCAATTTTTCTAGTGTTTTTAAAATCACCAAATTTTGTCTAAAAGACCATGGTCTCCTTTACATTATTTATTCTAGATCTCCTTCATTTTCAAATTCAATCTTGAGCAATTTTTGACCAGCAATCTTAGTCTTAAATTTTTTTGTTTTCTAGATACTCTTTAATTGGGCTGTAAAGCTATTTGGATTGCAGGTTTTTGTCATCCATGTGGTCCTTAAAAGAGTCGAGTTTCCATTGGGGGCTACTAGCAAACTTTTAGCTGTTAGATGTACCAATTTTTCTTCTAGGAGAGAGATATCGTCTCTCAACATAGCTATCTTTGTCACCGCCTTACTCCCTACCCAGCTACAGCAAACCTATTTCTTTTGGATGCTAACGAGAGAGCACTCTTGACAGTTATTCTCCATGTTTCTTTCTTTAACATTATTAATTGAATGTTTGTGTAAAGATTAGAATCAATTTATATGTTATACATATTTTGCACGTTTCAATTGTACTAATCTAATTAATTGATTGAGAGGTAGAGTTTAATTTGGATTGGTTAGATCTGATTGAGTGCAATTAAACTCTAGGATTGACGACCCTAGGAAGTCATTTAGGTAGGAATTAACCTGAAATCGATATTGCCTACCAAGCATCACTCATTTATGTATGAAGGAACCTTACACAATGACATCATTACATTTACGAGCTTTAAACGAACAAGGAAGAAGAAACCCGTCATAAGGCTACAATAACGTCATGGTCAATTGTGTAACTTTCTATATATTTAAGGGTTTTACATTAGGGGAAATGCGTTATCTAAAGTGTATGGGGGTAGCATAGGATGTTTATGTTTTTATTTTATGCTTATGTTTTTATTTTCATAATTTTTTATCTCTCTTGTCTAAAGTGTGCTTGAGCTTGTAAAAATACAAGTAACTAGTTAGGAGCATGTACGTAGGATGATTGTGTTTACTGTAAATTTGGCATCATAGTGAGTGATTTTAAATTATCAATTATTAGACTAGTTAGTTCTATATATTACACTATAAATAGGCATTAAGTAATTCAATATACCAAATGATAGAAAAAATATAGAGAAACTAGCATGTTAGTATGAAAAATAAATGACTAGAGTTGTGATTATTTAGTTGATTAAATTCATGAATATTGAGATACCTAGGGATGATTTGAGGCATTATTTGGTATAACACTACAACCAAAAGGCTAACATTATTCATTGACCTTTAGTATCATATTTGAGCCAAAAATCACTTCTTGAGAAACCTTCATACAAAACCCAACGCCAAAAAGTGAATCGTACTTACCCTTTTCCTTTGGTCCCTGAACTGCAAGAACTTAGACGTCAGGCCATACGTATTGAGGGATAGGTAGAGAGATAATGGTTAAGCTAAAAATATGTGAATAAAGAAAATTTTAGAAAAAGTCAAAACGAGTGGAAAAGTACAAAATCAATAGAAAAGCATTATGAGTGAGAAAAGGTTGAAAAAATCAAAGTGATCCAATAATAAGGTCACAAAAATAGAAACACTTGATCATTAGTGCACAAAAACTCATAAGTTGACCATAATTGCTATTATTACAGTGTGACTTCTCATATGGAGAAACAAGAAAGGTGAGAGAAGAAGAGTTAATGTGCGAATAAAAAAGTGTGATATATTAATTATAGCTAAAGCTACAAATATGCGAATAAAGAAAATTTTAGAAAAAGTCAAAACGAGTGGAAAAGTACAAAATCAATTGAAAAGCATTATGAGTGAGAAAATGTTGAAAAAGTCAAAGTGATCCAAAAATAAGGTCACAAAAATAGAAACACTTGATCATTAGTGCTCAAAAACTCATAAGTTGACCATAATTGCTATTATTACACTGTGACTTCCCATATGGAGAAACAAGGAAGGTGAGAGAAGGAGAGTTAATGTGGTGAATGGGAAAAGGACACTAAAGGGGGTGAATAGGGAACAATATGATATGCCAAACTAATTTCATGCTTAAAATGGATTTAATGCTCCATGTTCTTCAATTACATACCAAACTTAAGCCTCAGAACGTTATAAGTCGAAAAATCCTATGTGAGCTAGGTAAATCTATTTGTGAGTGGACATTGTATTAGGTGATCATAATACTACAGCTTGTCTTCTTTATGTTTGCAAGAATTTTAGCTTTCAAACACAGAATTGTTATCTTAAAGGGAAAGTAAGTTGCGCCAGAACGTGAACGTTTAACGGCACAATTCTGTATTTCCTTTAGGATGGCATAAGGTTGAACGGATGAAGTAGAACTATACATTTGCGAATGGTGTCAAATATTCTCTTCGACAAGTGTGGATTCCTTGCTTTGACACAGTCCACTTAGAACTTGAAACTGTAAGTTCCTCAAAAATTTCTTGCAAATTTTCAGACTCTATATTGCTCATCAAGGAGAAATATTCGTCGTTTTCGAAATCAGGCAATTCAAAGAACTCATTAATAGCGTTCGAAATTATATAGTTATAATTATCATATTTTCTTCTTTTTTTATTGAACTAAAATTATTTATTCTAGATGCTTTTTCAAAATATTTACAAAATGAGGCATCTAATTTTTAATATTTACAAAAGAGCAACCAAATTTTTAAAAATAATTCAATTAAGTCCCTAGACTTAATGAAAATTCAAAATTGAGTTGTAACATAAAACTTGGATCAAAATTGACTCTTTTATTTGAAAAACTAAAAATTTATTGTTATTTAGGGAGTAATTTCTTGGGAAATTATGTTAAAATCAATTCCCAAGAAAGATTGGAGAGGTCACAAGCGATCCCACTTAAATTCTAATCTCCTAGACAGAATTTATTTAAACATACTAATCCCGAAAATATACCCTAAATCATTTATTCAAACAGAAGAATAAGAAAAATTAAATATCTAAACGAGATTTGATTCTGTTCATTTTTATCTCCCGAGTAATGTTTTAAATGTTGGGCATTAACTCGAAAATTACCTCCCTTACCTTGAAGTTCAACAACTCCGTATCGATACTCGACCAATCATAAATGGATTGGACCAACGTGATTTTAACTTACTTGGAAAGAACCTTAATACGAAATTGAATAACAAGACTTGCTGACCTATTTCAAATTCTCGAACTCGAATGTGCTTGTCATGCAATTTCTTGAGTCTCTCCTTTAGTAATTTGCCATTCTCATATGAAGACCCAAGTTGAGTCGTTGGAGAGCCCAGTAAGCTTTGTATTCTAACTCCAAGGGTAGAGGGACGACTTTCCCAAAGACTAACCTATAGGGTGACATCCCTAAAGGTGTCTTATATACTATCCTGTAAGCCCATAAAGCATCATCCAGTCTTTTGGACCAAACTCATCAGTTCGGGCAAACTACCTTTTCAAGTATGCCTTTGATCTTCTTGTTTGCTAGTTCAGCTGCCCATTCGTCTGCTGATGGTAAGCTGTAGCGACCATGTGTTTCACTCCATGTTTATCTAATAACCATTTCAACCACTTGTTCACAAAATGGGACCCTTCATCACTGATGATGGCTCTTGAGGTCCAAACCTTGTGAACACATGTTTCTGCAAAAACTTTATTACAACCTTAGCATCGTTTTTTTGATATGCCTCTGTCTCAACCCACATAGACACATAGTCTACTGCTACTAATATGTACTTGTGACCAAAAGACTGAGGGAAATGATCGAGAAAGTCAATACCCTAAATATCAAATAATTTTACTTGAATGATGTTTATTCGAGGCATCTTATTTCTGTTGGTGACATTTTCGACCCTTTGACATTGATCACAACTCTTTACGTAAGCATATGCATTTTTGAATAGTGTTGGCCAAAAGAATCCAACTTGCAGTATCTTGGTTGCAGTATTTGTGGCTCCGAAGTGTCCCCCACTCGGAGCTGAGTGACAATGGTATAAAATCTTATATACTTTATCTTCTGCAACGCATCTCCTGATCATGTGATCTGCACACTTTTTAAACAAATACGGTTCTTCCCAGAAATAGTACTTCACATCGTGAAAAATATTTTTCTTTTGATGATACATCTTGTCAATTGGCATCAAACCACAGGTTAAATAGTTAGCAATATTAGCAAACGAAGGGGTATTATGGACATTATTTACCTTTAGTATGTGTTCATTTGGAAACGTCTCTCGAATTGGTATAAGAGGAGAGTTCCCTTATTGCGGTTCCAATCTGGACAAATGGTCTGCTACTTGGTTTTCCACTCCCTTTCGATCTTGAATTTCTAGATCGAACTCTTGAAGTAGAAGTATCCATCGGATCAGTCTTGGCTTAGCATCTTTCTTGGCATGTAAATACTTAATTGTCGAGTGGTTCGTATAAACAATCACTTTGGTACCTACAAGATAAAATTGAAACTTGTCAAAAGCAAACACAATAGCAAATAACTCTTTTTTTTGTTACCGTGTAATTCAGTTGAGCTCCTGTTAGAGTTCGACTCGTATAGTAGATGGGATGAAAAACTTTGTTCCTTCGTTGACCCATGATAGCTTCGATCGCGAAGTCACTTGCATCACACATCAATTTAAATGACAAATCCAGTCTGGTGTGACTATTATAAGTGTCGAGATTAACTGACTCTTTAAACCGTTGAAAGATCTTAAGCACTCTTCATCAAATTTAAACGTCGTGTCCTTTTCCAATAATTTGCATAAGGGTTTAGCAACTTTGGAGAAGACCTTGATAAATCTTCGATAGAAATTGGTGTGGCCCAAAACGCTCGTAACACCCTTTACAGATATTGAAGGTGGCAGTTTCTCAATAACATCTACCTTTGCTTTATCTACCTCGATTCCATGAAATGACACTTTTCCCAGTTAAGTATAAGGTTTGTTTCTTCGCATCGCCTTAGTACCTTGGCTAGATTGGCTAGGCAATCATCATATGTATCTCCAAATACTGAAAAATCATCCATAAAAACTTTCAAATATTTCGCAACTATATCAATAAAATTAGACATCATACATATTTGAAATGTAGCAGGTGCATTACATAAACCAAATGGCATACGCCTAAATGAAAATGTATCGTACGGACAGGTGAATGTTGTCTTGTGCTAATCTTCCGGTGCTACTGTAATCTGATTATACCCAGAGTATCCACTGAGAAAATAGTAATAGCCACACCCTGCGAGTCTATCCAGCATCTAGTCCAAAAAGGTAAAGGAAAGTGATCTTTTCTAGTTGCCTTGTTCAGCTTCTGATAATCGATGCAAATTTTCCATCCCATAACCGTTCTAGTCGGTATCAACTCATTATTCTTGTTTTCAATGACCGTGATACCTCTATTTTTTGGCACGTACTGGACCAGACTTACCCATGAACTATCTAAGATGGGGTAAATTATACTCGCATCTAACCACTTGATGATTTCTTTCTTGACTACGTCCTTTATGGTGGGGTCATTCTTCGTTGTCCATCAATCGTCCCTTTTTCACCATCTTCTAAGATAATTTTGTGCATGCATATAGATGGACTAATTTCGCAAATATCGGCTATGGTCCATCCGATAGTCTTCTTGAATTATTTCAACACCAGGATGAGTTTCTCTTCTTACTCAGTAGTTAATTCTGCTGAAACAATCACATGTAGAGTAGAAGAGTTACCTAAATAAACATATTTCAAATGTGAGGGAAGTACCTTCAGTTCTAATTTAGGTGGCTCCTTGATTGACGCTTTTGGTTGGGCATAATCCCTTTTCTCTAACTCCAAAGATTCAAAGCAGGTCCACTACCATCCTCATGTGAGCATTGAGACCATTATAAAATGTCTGAAGTTGTATGCAATATGGGATTCCGTGATGAGGGTACTTCCGTAATAATTTTTTGTACCTTTCCCATGCCTCATACAATCACACATCATCCATTTGTTGGAAAGCAGTGATCTCATTCCTCAACTTAGCATTCTTGCTAGGCAAGAAATACTTCATAAGAAATTTTTCTGCTAACTCTTGCCATGTTGAAATTGAGTTTGGTGGTAATGAGTTCAAACAAGCTCGAGCTCTGTCCCTTAGTGAATATAGGAACACTTTCAATCGTAATGCATTTTCAGGTACTCCGGTTAACTTGAAAGAATTGGTCACCTCCATAAATAGTCTTAAGTGTAAGTGAGGATCTTCGGTAGGCATTCCCATAAATTGGCCCACTGTCTGAAGCATCTGGAACATGACTAGCTTCAACTCGAACTGTTGTGCCTCAATTTCGGGTCTCCTCATTTCTGATGTCCTTAAGCTTGAAAATTGGAGTCCTACGCACTCAATTAAGCTTGTTAATACTACCTTAGGCCCGTATTGGCCCAATAGATCATCTAATGCTAAATTATGCGTAAAAATGTTTATTTTGCTAATAATTGAATCTAAACTACGGAAACGGAAAAATAAACAAATTAACATCAACTGGCTTAAAAATAAGCTCTTTAAGTGCCAGAAAGTATCTAATTTTCCATAACGAATTGTGGCAGATCAGTGCCTCATTGGTATGTCTGAAGTATAACATGCCAAGTATACCTGACTTTTCCCGAGACCGTTAACAGGGTAACCATTATTTCAAACATATACACATGATTCACATATCATAGTTTCATACACAACCAACTTATAAAAACATTTCCATATCATCATATGTAAAACAACACAATTTTAACAAGTTATCAACCATTTCATACTTACCTATTCATGAGACAAGTAAGTTCATACCTCAATCAAGCTAATCGCTACAATCTATATGTGAAATTTTGAATTTAAATCATGAAAGCACAAACCAGAATAACTAATCATCGATGGTCTTTACCTTTCCTTTATCTTGAGATGGCCTAACGTCATCTTTAGATAAGTATGATTTTTCAATTATAGAAATGGCATTAGTTTCCACTGAATCACATGAAAACACATAATTTAACATAATTTTTATTTTATTCATTTTAGTCCTTATATTCAAAATGTTCATTTCTTTTATATTTAATGTCGATTAAAATGAAATTTCTAATTCTTTCATTAGTGACCTTGTACCTCTAACCTATAGCATAATTTATTAACACCTTTTAGTTTATTCAATTTAGTCACTAATGTTATACATAAACTACATAGGTTAATTCAATTTCTAATTAATTTCAACATTTTTTTTCTACTTTTCAACTTAGTCCAACCATGCTCAAAACTCATACTTCAAATTACAATCAAAATCAAGCTCAATTTCATCAAACACCTGTAACACCCCACACTCGACCCAATCGTTAGATCTAAGATAAGAGATATCACATTCACTACTATACCAACTGCAATTTCATTTTCATATCAATTAAACAAGTTATACAAGTTATTAGGTTTGAAAACTGAATAAATGCATTATTTAATCAAATACATGTTATAAACAAGCTTACAAAAGCTCTTACGAAACACCAATGTTAATCGAAGGACTAAAATTTAAAAGTTTCAAAATGCAAGGCTGATGTTGTGACCATGAGGGAGATTTGTCGCGATATTGAGGGCAGAAGCATGACGCAATGACTTCAAGCAATGTGAGTTATGACCTTAGAGACAAGAAATTGACGTTGCGACTTCAGTAAGGGAACGTTGTGACCTTGAAAATAAGGGGATTCTATGCCGTAACCTCAACAGGGGAGAATTGCGACTATGGTAATAAAATCTTAATGTTGCGACATCAATAGAAGAATGTCACAACCTTAAGGGAAGTTTCCCATAAATTTTTGTAAACATTCAATTCAACCTGCCAACTTCAAAACCAAATGGCCTAGATGGCCTCAAAGATCAACACATCCCATTTTAGGCATTAATTTTAAAGCCAAACTTCATCTTCAATACTTATAAACATCTTAAAACATATGATCATATACATATTCACCTTCATTCTAGATTCAAACATCCCTTTCATTAACTTGGCATATAAGCAACATTCCACATTCTATTTATTGTATCACATATCTACTTTCAATGTAACGACCTAAAAGCCAGTGATATCTGAAAATGAGGTTTTAGGACCTTCTCTTAGTAAATCAGACTCGTGAATATTTTATTAAATATTTACAGAATTTATATTATAGGTGAACTAAATTTTGGATAAGGAATTTTATTGAATTAGTGAATAATTAAGGTTCAAGGACTAAATTATAATAGTACTAAAACTTGCATTATGGATTTTAAGCTAGAAACAAAGATTATGGGCTAATGTGGTACTTATACAACATTGGAAGTATAGTGGGCGATAATTGACCATGTTATTTTAATAAATGTGATGATTAATAATGTAAAATAATAAAAAATAATAAAACATAAGTAATAAAAAAAGGTAATGGAAGCTAGTGGAGAGAAACTGATTGCCTATCGTTCATAGAATAAATATAGCATAAAAAATATAAGAATTAAGAACGACGATGTCCACAAGTGCACGAGTCAAATTGTAATATAGTTGTACAACGAAATTCCAAAAAGATTCCAAGGATCGTACCCAAGAGAGGATGGAATAAATAATGAAAATACTTTTACAAAAACAAGTCAAACTAGTAGGGATTGTTTCCTATATTACGATTAACCATAAAATAGAGTAAGAGAAATCGTACCAAATTTTAGTTAATTCCCACCTTAATGACTTCCTAGGGTTGCCAGGCTTAGGGTTTAGTTTCTTCCTTTCCTGAACAGCTGATCCACTAAGAGAACCTTACAAAATAGTTAATTAATCATACCTCTACTAGCTAATCCCCCTCAGGAGGATTAGTTCCTCGTGGATCTCATAAATAATATAAACTTGATAGAAAGCATAAACATGAATAACAATTCAAGAGTATAAAGTTTAGAAGAAGCCTGATTTGTATTAGAATTGAATGCAAAATCCTCATAGAGTTTGATTATGTTTCACAAATTTGATTTCTTCAACAAAAACTGAAATAAACCTAAAGTCTAAGAAAAGAGAAAAACTAAAGACTAAATCTAAGAAGAAAATTATAAAATACGAAAGTTGTCCATAACATGTGTTAAATGAGCCTATTTATAGACTTTAGAGTCATCATCGTCCTTAACACTAGGTCATCTGATGTCCTCGTGCTTAATGTTTGATAGTGCAAACCAAATTGCCCCTAACTCGTAATTATTTCCCGTACAGAGGAGACGTTGCGACACACCAGATCCTGTGTCGTGACATCGAGGGTAGTATGCTCTACCTTCAGGATGTCTTCAAGAGTAAGTCGCGATACCTTTAGGCTGAATTGCGACACTGAAGGCAGTCTTGAAACTTTTCTATTCTACTCCCAATGTTGCGACATCCAACTCTTCGTGTTGCAACATAGCTACCAGTATCGGGTTAGCACGCCTTCTAATAGTCTCATGCATGCTCACGTTTATGCCTCATTCAGCCGTTAAGGTCAATAAAAGACTCAAATTACACACTTTGTTGAATTTAACTAAACTTACAGAAACGTAATTAAAATTTAACTAAAATGATTATGTTCAAGCTCCTAAAGTGCAAAAACTAGTTTAAGCTGCTACACTAAATTACGATAGAGTGAGATCCTTCATCACTAATTATAGCTCTCAGAGTCCCATACTATGTAAATTCATGCTTATGTAGGAATCACATGACTACCTTAGCATCATTCGTTGGGTATGCCTCGGCTTCTACCCACTTGGATACATAATCAACAGATACTAAGATGAACCTATTGCCAGACCAATGCCCCAAACGTCAAATGATTCTACCTCTAAGATGTTTGTTAAGGGCATCTCGTTCCTTCTTGATATGTTTCTAGTCCTTTGGAATCTATTGTAATTATTTACATATGCTTATGCATCATTAAACATCGTTGGCTAGAAAAATCCAGCTTGTAAGATTTTTTATGTAGTCCGGGAAACACCAAAATGTCCCCCACTTGGATATGAATGGTTGTGGTATAAGATCTTGTCAATATCGCTTCCAGCTACACACTTCCTGATTATATGATTTGCACATTTCTTAAATAGAAACGGCTCCCCCCAAAAGTAACACCTACTATCATAAAGGAATTTCTTCCTTTGTTGGTATGTCATTCCATGAGGCATTATTCCTCATGCTAAATAATTTGCAAAATAGGCAAACTAAGGAGTTTCACAGATTTGACTTACCTCAAAAATATGCTGATCTAGTAAATTTTCATTGATATGAACAAGTGAGTGAATTACCTCATGTTACTCAAATCTCGACAGATGGTCAGCTACTTGATTTTCAACTCTCTTTCTGTCTTGGATCTTAAGGTCAAATTCTTAGAGTAAAAGTATCCACTGAATCAATCTCAGTTAAGTATATTTTTTGTGAGTAAATATTAAATGGTTGAATGATCAGTGAAGACTATGACTTTTGTACCTATAATATATGCACAGAACTTGCCAAAAGCAAAAACTATACCAAATAGTTCTTTTTCAATTACTGTATAATTAAGTTGGGCTCCTGTCAAAGTTCTGCTTGCATAATAGATTGAATGGAATACTTTGTTTCTTCTTTGCCCTATCATACCTCCCACAGCAAAATCGCTAGCATCACACATCAACTCAAAAGAAGAGTTCCAATCTGGTGTAACAATTATTGATGTTGAGATTAACCGATTTTTCAACTCTTCAAAGGGTTCCACACATGTTTTGTTAAACTCAAAAGTTGAATATTTTTCTAATAGAATACATAAAGGATTGGAACTCTATGAGAAATCCTTGATAAACCTTCTGTAAAAATTTGAATCGCCCAAAAAACTTCTAACTCCTTTAACAGTGACTGGTTGTGGTAATTTCTCAATTACATCCACCTTTACTTTATTGACTTCGAACCCTCTTCTGGAAATTTTGTTTCCTAAGACAATCCCTTCTTTAACCATAAAGAGGCATTTCTCCTAATGAAAGACAATATTTGTCTCTTCACATCTCTTCAATACCTTAGCTAAATTACTCAAACAAGTATCATATGAATTACCAAAAATAAAAAAATGATCCATGAATACCTCAACAAAATTTTTAACCATATCAGTAAATATTGCCATAACGCATCGTTGAAATGTTACAAGTGCATTACATAAATCGAAAGGCATTCGCCTAAAAGAAAACGAATGATACAAGCAAGTAAAACTTGTTTTGTGTTGGTCTTCTAGGGCTACAACTATTTGGTTATATCCCAAATATTCGTCTAAGAAACAGTAATATTCGTTACCTACCAGTCGGTCCAACATCTGGTCCATAAAAGGTAGCAAACAATGATCCTTCCGAGTTGCCTTGTTCAATTTTTTGTAGTCAATATAAATTCTCTAGCCCGTGACCATCCTTGTTGGGATTAATTCGTTAATTTTATTCTCTAAAATTGTAATTCCACCCTTATTTGGTACACACTGTGTCGGACTTACCCATTAACTATCTAAGATATGGTAGATAATTCTCGCATCTAACTATTTAACAACTTCCTTCCAAATTTCCTCTTTCATAATAGAATTGAGTCTCATTTGCCCATCAATTCTAGCTTTTTTGCCCTCCTTTGAGCTAATCTTGTGCATACAAAAGGACGGGCTTACCCTCAGATATCAACTATGGTCCAACCAATCGACTTTTTAAATTTTTTAAACTTCGATCAGTTGCTCCTATTGGTGTTCTATTAGTTCTGCATAAATAATCACAGGCACAGTAGAACAATTACCCAAATAAATGTATTTCAAATAAGAAGGTAGTACATTTAGTTCAAGTGTGGGTGGATCTTTGATTGACAACTTTGGTTGTGCGTATTCCTGAGTTTCCAACTCCAATGGTTCAAATCGTGATGGTTGAACATAGTCCTTTTGATTGGCTTCTATCACAGCCATATTTTTCTTACCTTGTTCATCTTCAAATGGCTTAGAACCTAAGGTGTTTTCCAATGGGTCTTCTACAGAATTACACTCTCATTCTGTAGAAACTAAAGTTTCTAGCTCCTTCATTACTGAGCATTCTTCCACCGGATCAGGGAATTTCATGACTTTAATAACATTAAAAGTCACCTAGTCATCTTGAACTCTCATAGTGAGTTCACCTTTCTATACATATATTATTGTTCTCCCTATTGCTAAGAAAGATCTCCCTAAGATGATCGGCACTTTATTATCTACTTCAAAATCTAAAACATTGAAATCAACAGGAAAAATAAAATTGTCTACACATACCAGAATATCCTCAATCTTTCCTTCTGGGTGTGCTAAAGATCAATCTGCCGGTTGAACTGTCACTGTTGTAGCTCTAACATCACTTATACCCAACATCTTAAAAATAGACATTGGCATCAAGTTGATGCTTGCTCCTAGATCGCATAAAGCTTAACTGCAGTAACATTATCAGATGTTACAGGGTATAGTAAAGCTTCCGAGGTCCTTTATTTTTTAATGTAGCTTATTCTGTAGGAATGCACTACATTCCTTTGTTAATGCTAAAGTCTCGAACTCTCCAAGCCTCTTCTTAATTGACAAATTGTCCTTCATGAACTTAACATAATTAGGCATTTATTCTAAGACTTCTAGAATGGGATATTGATGTGAAACTACTTAAGAACATCCAAAAACTTCTTAAACTGCACCTCTTATTTATGATGCTTGAGTCTTTGTGGATATAGAGGTGATAGAACCTTAGCTTGGATCGAACAACTTTTTTGAGGTATTTCATCTCCATCTCACATAGGGTTTAGCTTATCAAAATCAACTATTGGTTGATTTTCCACCTTCTCGATAGGGTCATCTTCAACCTAAACTAATTTGGGTTCCAAAGTCCTTCCGCTTCATAAAGCAACAATTTTGCAATGTTCCTTACCAATATTCCTTGTATTTTTCATGTCACTCAGCAAGGCTCCTTATAGTCTGTTACGAAGCTCCGTAGCTAACTAACCCATTTGATTCTCCAAATTTTTCAGTGTTGCTGCTTGGCTTTGGATTAAGATGTCAGTCTTAACCATGTATGCCTTCAACAAATTCTCTAAATTGCTGGATAGTTCAGCTTATGGTGGTTTATGAACTTGTTGATTAAACCCTAAAGGTTGATTTGATCTATGTTTATGTAGTTGTTGTTCGATCCAACTCATTGGTTACTCTAAGAAAAGCTTGGACAATTTTACCATAAAGGGTTATAAAAGTTGGATTGTGGTCCTTGTCCATTTATATTCTGGTTCTGATTTTCTACATAATAAACAAACTCAAGATTTGATGGACAATTCTCAAACGAATATTTGTCCCTACAGTATACGCAAGAAATAACATCAAATTGACTCAATAGCTGAGCTGCAACATTTTTTAAACCATTAGTAGAAAAAAATTTAAGCATTGAAGAACTTTAAGATATCTGATCTGCAAGTGAAGTGAGAGCATCCACTTCATGTACTCCTACTACGCGTCCTCTTGAAACTGCTTGATTGGTCAGCCACTAGTATTTGTTCCTGGCTATTCTCTCCATAATTTCATAAGCCTCATTATAAGACTTATAAAGGAGAGCACCATTTGCAGAAGCATCTACTACCACCCTATAGTGTACATTGAGACCATTATAAAATGTCTCTAACTGGATGCAATGCAAAATCCCGTAGTGAAGACATTTGTATAGTAGCTCTTTAAATCTTTCTCATGTCTTGTATGAGGATTCATCATCCAATTGCTGAAATTTGTGACCCCATTCTGCAACTTAGCAATTTTGCTAGGTGGGAAATTCTTAACCAGGAAGCGATATGCTAATTTTTTCCAAGTAGAAATTGAGCTTGGTGGCAATGAATTAAGCCATGCTCATGTTTTATCTCACAACGAGTATGGAAACCACTTCAACCTCAATGCATCATCGATTACACCAGCTACCTAGAAGGAATCATTCACCTCCATGAATAGTCAGAGGTGAAAGTGTGAATCTTCTATGGGCATTCTATTAAACTAGCCCACTTTCTGAAGCATCTAGAACATCACAGTCTTTAGTAAACTGTGGTCCTCGATCTTCGGTCTCTTAATTCCAGATTTAAGTTCGTTAAAAAGTGGCACAACATACTACCTTACAGCTTGATCCCTATAATCAACAATAAAGATTGAATTACAAGCATTAGCACCTCCATTCCCTTGAACTTCATTTTGATTTTCAAGGTCCATTTTTTTGGCTTGTCTCTGGGCTAGTCTTTCTCATCTTCTTTGTCTAAATGTCAACTCGACTTCAGGGTCTATAGGGAGTAAATCGATGATTCAATCTATGATCATAAACACCTGAAAAGAAAAACACAAAAAATAAATAAAAATTAATTAAATAAAGATAAGAATAAATAAACCAAATTGCAAGAAATAATTTCACAAATAATGATTAAATCAACAGTCTCAGTCAACGATGGAAAAAACTTGGTTTGTGATGGAATGTGCAAGTATACACATTTGTTGTCAAGTAAAAAGTAAGTAAAAAGAGTATCGTCTCCACAAGGACTGTGTTGAAATCAATAGCTATAAAATTAATGTTTTACAAGTTGGTCAAGAAAACACAATATTTTAAGGTGATGGATGTTAAAATTAAATTAAACAACTATGTGCAAATGAATTAACCTAAATGCAATGAAAAATGCAATGAGATGGTTTAGCATACAATGAAATAGTTTAGCAACAATTCAAAATTTTTAACAACAATAACATGAATAAGCTAGAAAAATTTCAACACTTGACTCAATTCATTTTTTTTCTTGTTTAACAATGTTCTGGAAAAAAATTCTATGGCAACTCGGTCATTCATTAACTTGGAATCTCATATAAGTTCTCTCGAAGTCTTATACTTTGAAAAACATGCATATTTCTATGTTAATATTTAACTAAGGATTCCTTAGAATTTATGTGAAGCAACAGGGACTGGGTCGGTTTGAAACAATTTAATCATATAAACCTAAAGCTATGTAGGGTAATAGTATTCTTTTGGAATCATTACGAACCTTTAATTTATTTTGGGTCGGATATAAATTAAGCATTCACCTTCTAATTATTGTGTCCATTAATCACCATATGGGTCGAATTAGGCAACTAATTCTAATGCATTCAAACATCTTTTAATGCATGAATAACATGAATGATTTTAGTTGGAAGAATGAACAACTAAGGATAGAACAATATAAACATGAATTGAATGAATTTAATCAAAGCATTGCAATTATCTAGCTGAAACAATTTAAGTCATCATCATTAACGGAAAAACAATCAAACAATTTACAAAAATTTTTCAAAACTAAGAACAAATTAAAGATAAAGGAAGAAGAAACTTTTATATGAATCTGGGAATTTCTCTAAGACTATTTGTGGTGGCTTCCTCCGATTTTCGCAGTTGCTCCTTCACAAATTGCTCCTCAAGGTGACCGGCCAAGATAGCTTTTCTTTCAAGGAAATGCTTGCCAAGGGAAAATGGGGAGATGGAGAGAAATGAAAGGTTTTAGGCATGAAAGAGAAAAGAGGAATGAGTGATGAGTGATGATTGAAGAATGAGGGATGAAGGATAAAGGATGGACTGAAAAGTGAATGGAAGGGGCTGTTTATACTTGAAGAAGAGCTTGGGAGTTTGCTAAAAATAGCATGCACATCCCTTGAGAATTTCCTATGCATGGTGGGCCTTGCTTTGTAGGATAAGAGTTTGTTGGTTGCTTGATTTGTGACTGATTCTTCCTTAATTCAAGGCATGGGGTTGGACAGCAATCAAGGGACTTAATTGGTCCCGATTTTTTATTTTTTCACACATGTAAGGTCCTTCCTCTAATTGTTCCAAAGATGATTTGGGTTGTTTTTTCATGTCTTTTTCGAATTTGGGCTCCTCTTCCAAGCTAGGTTAGAGTAATTTTTCTGAGTCCAATTCATCAGCTTGCCATCCATATTGTTGGATAATTAGCTCATTTGCATGTGTGTCCTTACTAACTACCAACATTGAATAATTTATTGGTCCATACTGCAACATTTCAAGCAAGAAATTAACATATAAAATAATAAAGTGAAATTATTTAAAATTAACACCTAATTATGTAAAATTATAAATTTCCCAATGTATCAATATGAACCATAATTACACAATCAGTAATCTAAATGCTCGAGATATGCATAAGTTCCATATAAAAATGTGCTAAATAAACTTATATAATTTAGACTTATCAATTATTGTCACTATTCTGCAACTATTACCGATAGCATGTTAAATCATATTCATTGTATTTGATAAATCTAAATTCATGTTGAAAACATGCCCATTGTTTCTAATAAATCTTATTGCATGTTAAAGTCATGCCTATTGTACTGATTTTGTTATTTTCATTGTATGTCATACTGCATTGCATTGGGGTTGGGACGTTTATGAAAGGAGGAAGCTCTGGCAGTATAACTACAATTTTAGTAGTTTAACCACATATATCTGGTAGCTTGACTACAATTATTGATGGCTTTTGCACATATTTCAGGCAGTATATATGCATATCTAGTGGCTTGTCCACATATATTTCTAGCAGCTTGACTACAATTACTAGTGGCTTGTCTATAATATGGTATGTTTTTGGATGGATGAGTTATGAGGAACTTTTATTATGGTGTGTAGTGGACTTTGGTATGAACTTCTCTAAAAATATTGCATCGACATGCTCATGCATATTGAAAACTGTGAATCTGTACTGTTTTAATTCCCTATTTAATTACTAGCTTGAATGCTACATTTACTGTCTTATACTGATTATTTGATTTATGAATCATATTGAGCTTATTAGTTCACTCTTTAGTCTATCGATTTATTTTTCAAATAATCCTCGAGGTTAGGACTTGGACATGGCTTTTGGATGAGCAACTCGGATGTTTTTATATTTACAGTATTTTCAACTTATTTTTAATATTTGTTTTGGGACTACTGTCGAAACCATTTTTTAAGGATTTGAAAAATGGGAATCAACTTTTTGAAATAAATGGGAGTCGCCACTGATCTTTTATTTAGGTGTGACCGGTTCACCATTAAAAATGAACTTGGTCTACGAGATTCGAGAAAATAGGTTCGGGAGTCGGTTACGCACGAGGAAGGATTAGCACCCTTGTAACACCCAAAATTGGTACCGAATTGATTGTTTAATGTCTTAGTGTCGAAATTTTGAAAAGATTTTAAAATACGATCCTTTCATCCTGAATAACATGAATTGGGTGATAAGGTTCACTTATTTCAAAGAAATAAATTGTCACATTCAGTAAGTTAGAGTGCGACATTTTAAATCCTCAAAATTAAGTTTATCTCCTAACTTTTAAAACCTATGCATTTTGAGAAGGATATCTGATTATTTGGGTCAAATGAGAAAATCAAAACCCAGTAAGTTAGAACTCAATTTCAGAAAATTCCTAAATATCGAATATTGCCTTTATTTTCATTTATTAGAAAAATCCTCGCCTCGAGAAAATAACATGTCATATCCAATGCGTTAGGACACAACGTGTCGAATTCCCGAAAATGAGCTCTTTATTTATAGGTTTTGATTAAAAAAAATTTCGATTATTCAGATTCAACGAGGAAAATTGGAACCCAATACGTTAGGGCTCAATTCTCTCGAGGATTCCAAATTTCAAGTATTGCATTATTTTTGAAAACTTTTGTATGACATAACTTAGACATTCATAATCTTTTGACTGAATAAAAAAACGATTGAATAATAATGTACAACATAAAGGATGATTTGTAAATAACATAAACTAATGAATTACAAATAATTAATAGGTAAATACAAACAAGCATAGTAACAATAATCTCAATCATACATTATGCCAATGCTAATAATATCGACATTCAAAGAATAAACGAATTATCAATATAAAAAATGAGTTATATGTGTAAAATTTTAAAATAAACAATATACATATATGAGTTTAAAATAAATCAAAAATGAAGATAAAAAAATAAATGTTGTATATAAAATAATAATATCAAAATGAAATTTAAAGTGAATATTGTATATGAGGAAAACCAAAATACATGAAATAATATATGCATATTAATTTAAATAATATTACATATGGATTGGAAATTTTCTTATGATAATATATGTATAATAGTATGTATAAAAGGTTGATATAAATCAAGTACATAATGAAATAAAATTTTAAATGAAACAAGTTATATATGTAATAAGTAAAAATGTAAATATGAAATCGACGATACATTAGGTATATATATACATATAATAATAATAAACTTAATACAAATTATATATATATAATAGTATTACATAAAAATGTTATTGATTTTAAAGCATAAAAGTATATATGAATAAACATTCTAAGAAAAGTATTATAAAATAAACTCATTAAAATGTATAAATAATATAATTAATATAAAATATATGCTAATGCATTAGAATAGAAAAGAATTAAAATAACAAGATGTAATAAAGTAAAACAGTGTGTGTATATATATATGAAAATAATTAAATATATAAACTAATATGATAATAATACCAATAATAACAATAGTAAAGATAATAAACTAAACAATTTTAGCAATAATAACAAAGCAGAGGACAAAATTGGCATTAAAGCAGTAATTCAAGGGAGAAATCTAAAATAAATAAAAGGAAAGGTCCAAATTACAAAGCGCGAATGACATGGGGGACTGAAAGGGGAATATTCCCCACCCTCCAAAACGCAACGTTTCATGCGGACTCAATTAAAACAAAATAATAAAATGCGGGGTAAAATTTAAATGACATAAAAAGATCTATTTAAACACACTATAATAATCAATGGACCACTTGCGCAAAAAGACCAACGAACAAAAGTGCGCGGATCCTACCCTCGGGTCAGGTCACCGCGATGGTCACAGGCCTTTAAACGGTGCCGTTTCTTTCGTTATATATAAAAAAACTAAACCCTAAAATTAGCAGCCAATTTGATTTTTTTTTTAAAAAAGGAACCTAAAAAACTAATAATATCTACCCCCCCAGCGCCGCTTCAGCATCGAAGCCCCCAACCGCCTAGTTCCGATCGGAATCAACGAGGGATTCGACGGTGGACTTAATCAGTTACGAGTTCTGACACCCTTTTTTTCTTTGTTATTCTATATATATGCTTCTATGTATATGGTTAATAGCAAAACAGAAAAAGAAAGAAAGGCAATCGGGAAAGAAAACAGAACCGAATCGAAAAAAAGGAAAAAGGAAACCTTTTATTTTGTATTGATTTCATTTTTTTTTGATACAGTAGAGTGGGGGTCCTTCTTTTTGTTCGGTTTACAATCCGTTTTATAACAAAAATACAGAATAATAAAAGGAGAAAAATACAAAAATCTCGTTCTTTTTCGCTATTTTGTCTTCTTCCTTTTTGGCTGCCTTGGCTTGTTGTTTGCTGCAGGTACTAGAGTACGGAGGTGGTGGTATGCGTTGTGAGGCTGCTGCGGCGGCTTAGTTTCCAGAAACCCTAAGGTTTCTGTTTGTGATTTTGTTTTGGGCTTAGATGATTAGGACCACGGTTAAGTGTTAGGTTAATTGGGTTGGGGATATTGGGCTAGGCTAGTGTTTAGGTTAAACACGATTTGGTCCATGTTGGGCGTATGATTTGGACTGTGGATATTTAATTATTTTTTCTTGTTTTTTTTCTGCTTATTCTGAATAGGCCCCGGGCAAATTGGGCTATTACAGTTGCCCCTCTTTGCTCGTTGTCGTATAACGGGAACGGAGCAAAGACTAAAAATGGTCAATTTGCCCGGTCGTGCTGGACTTTGGTAATTTCATTCCAACCTACTGTTTCTTCAGAGGTATAGGAATTGATGCTTCGATCCACTCCACTGCAACTTCAGGGAGATAGGACCATTGGCTTCGATCTGCTTCACTGTCGATGCAGGAAGGTAAGACATGTTATCTTCAACCTGCTCCACTACAACCGAGGGAGGCAAGGCTTGTGTCTTCGATCTGCTTCACCATCGATGCAGGAAGGCAAGATCTGCTATCTTCAACTTGCTCCACTACAATCGAGGGAGACAAGGCTTGTGTCTTCGATCTGCTTCGCTGTCAATGCAGGAAGGCAAGATCTGCTATCTTCAACCTGCTCCATTACAACCGAGGGAGGCAAGGCTTGTGTCTTCGATCTGCTTCACTGTCGATGTAGGAAGGTAAGATCTGTTATCTTCAACCTACTCCACTACTGCTCAGGGAGCTAGGACTTACAATCTTCTGCCTATTCCACTGCTGTTCAGGAAGCTAGGACTTACAGTCTTCCACCTATTCTGCTGCTGGTCAGGGAGCTAGGATTTACAATCTTCCGCATATTCCACTACTGTTCAGGGAGCTAGGACTTATAGTCTTCCACCTATTCCGCTGCTGGTCAGGAAGCTAGGATTTACAATCTTCCGCCTATTCCACTACTGTACAGGGAGCTAGGACTTATAGTTTCATCAGTTTGTTCTCTAGGGAACATGACCTATATAATTCATTTTATGAACTTAATTATGCCTAGTGATTAGGATGTCATGATCAGAATGAGTCAAATGCTCCTAACTAGGTATGTATAAATGATGTTTGCATGAATGCAAAATGTCATTTTCGACAACGATCTTTCTTTATCGCTTAAGTTATCATTGTTCGAAGTTTATTAAGGCTTTATCACTGACGAGCTACAACGCCTTCTTGCTCGGCTGGCATCTCCAAAGAAACACTTTATCATATTGCCCCCACCATGAACTTCAAAGTTCAATCCACTGGGACACAAAACTTGTACCATCTTTCTCCCGCTGTAACCCAAGGGTAGAAAAATCTGGCCTTTTCTAAATTCTTTCCTATCACAATTCAAGGATATAGAATCTGAAACTTTTTGGTCATTTACACCATTCCCAGGGTGTCATACCAAATGCCTATGCACAAATGAAGGATTCTCTTCTCCAAGGAAACCCCCTCTTATTGCTTGGTGATTATTGTTTGCTTGTTCATTGAAGCCCTATCACCGACACGACATCTTGTCACTTTGTTCAATCAATGTTTTGACAACAAAATCCAAAGAGAAAGTCTTAATTTAGACTCTTCCTTTTCAAATTTCTAACCTTTAAACCTAGTGCATTCTAAACAATAGTCATGTTTCAGGCTCCTATATTATTTAGAAACTTCTAGAGTAATATGCAAAACTTCCCTTGTGAAAGTTTTATTAGTCCATTAATCATTATTCCAATGCAACATGCTTGCAAAAAGGTCATAACAATGGATAAAAATAAAGTTGGTTCTGAGCATAGCTCGAAAGGAATAAATTACCAAAAATGATAAAGAAGGATAACAAAGAAATTGATTGGGAATGTGCATCTTGGAAAAGAATGAAGTATTCTAAGAACAACAAATTTAATATAAATAGTATGAAAATTGGGTGCCCCAGATATCGTAGCTTGAACTTCTCCGTACAAACTTTCTGAAGACCATTCTGAGTTTGACATGTGTTTAACAGATCTGCAGTACTCTGTCAATGCTCCAAGATGTCGCATACCCATTCCTGTTAATTCAGGTATAGCAAGCTCATCATATGCCCCAATCTGATCACAATTTGAGCCGCCCTTTTTGGGTTTTCAACTAAAATCCCCTTTAGCCTAAAGTGCCCTTTGCGAGTTTTCCCCTTAGCCTCTCCATTTTTTACTTTTTCATTTTTCATTTTTGATTTTTCATATTTTTTCTAACTCAAAGTGCCCTTTGTCGGTTTTCACCTTGGTCCTTTCTTCTTCTTCAGGTGAAGTAATTCTTGACTGAATCTGAGTTTACAGGATCTGGCAATCTCACTCAAGATCAGTGCTCCTTTGAAAAGGTCTTCTTTACAACATATGGGACATTCCTGGTTTGGCATACATTTCCCTCTAGAATCCTTTCATTGAGGAAGGATCCTTTTCAACATCCAGCCCTCTCGTGGAATTCTCTGAGACGACCCTGTTTATTATGGGCTCGTATCATTTGTTTCTGGTACATCCGACCCTGATGAACAACTTTTAACCCTTTTCCTAGGTCCAACTGATCACATCGCGATTGGATCCCTCCAACCCTAGCTCAACTAATACCCGGAGAGAGGGGATTTCAATAGGTAAAACTACCTCAATCCTGTAAACCAAAGAGAAAGGTGTTGCCCCAGTACAGATGTTCAACAAGCGATGAGGGAAAATGGTAATTTCTCATGCCAGTCCTTACAAATATCAATCATTTTTTTCAACTTTCTTGATGTTCATCTTTAGGCAATTCGGTGACGAACCGTAGTGTCTGCTTCTGAATTGATTTCAGACCTCAGCTATCGTGCTATTGTTTAGGCTCAACGCATTATCCAATATAATCTTCTTTGGAATTTTATATCGGCATATGATGGCATTGGCGTATGAAGCAGCCTCCAATGATCTCAAAACTGAAGCAATGCCCATTAGAAGTCCTCGATAATGGTGATTTCGTGCCCCATTTCGCTCAAAATTTGAGTCGCCCTTTTCGGGTTTTCAACTCAAATCCACCTTTAGTCACAAAGCGCCCTTTGCGGGTTTTTGCCTTGGCCTCTCCTTTTTCTTTTCCATTTCATTTGTTATTTTGATTTTGATTTTGATTTCCCTTCTTTTTTTCTTTTTCTTTTTTTAATTTTTTTAATTGTTTTGGATTTTTTATTTTTTATTTTTTGAAAATTGGATCCAACCTCATGGGATTAGGCAAGTCCATGGTATCTCCTTTGATTAGAACCATTGCTTCTCAATAAAGTCTTACACATAAGTTCTTCCACTTTCATCTCATATGTGAAAGATCTTTTGGTATCAGATTTCTTTCATAGAGCCTTCTAGGGCGAAACTATGATAGAAAACTTTGGATCCTCCTCTTCAATCAGGATAATATCCAACAAAACTTGAAGAGATGGAAACTCGACTTCAAACGGGCAAAGCTATACTGAGTTAACAAGAAAGGCATTGCCCCGGCAAAGAATTGCATCGTTCACACTGTAAATTTTTATCATCGTGTTGTTGTGCAGATTTTATTATCAGCGGTTAACCCGGGCATATCCTGGTATGATCATATAAAAACATCTTTGAACTCTAGAGGTGACTCAACAAGGTCTTGCTTCGTCTTTGCAATCAGGTCAATTGTATTCTTCACCAAGCTCATAATTTCTAATGATTCCTTGTGAGGTAGGATCTGTCTATCCTCTTGTTCTACCATCCTCAACAAGTCCAGAGATAAGCTACAATCTATGTTATTTTCAAATTCATGAGATCTCTCTAAACACATGTCTCGCTCAGAAAGAAATTTTGAGTTTGTAGCAGCGTCATTCATGTCATTGATATTTGGGGATCCATAAAAAATGTATTTATGAATGATTATTTGTACAAAATGATTATGAATGAATGATGTGGAAGAAAATCCAAAAGAATGAAATAATCAAAAAAATATATATTCAAAAGAATGGAAGAACATTGGTTCAAAAATGGTCATAATGATGTATTTCATTAGAATAATAACGTTCAGACATGAGCCTATTTCACAAAGAAGTTCTCATTGCTCCTAGGCTAAAAGCAACGAGTACGTTCTGAATATTACTCTAAATAAGCTTTAAATGCTATAGGGATTTCTTTCGCACTCCAATTGCTTAGAACACTCCCAAGGTTATAAGGGCGGATATCTAACAAGGTCCCTTCTTCAATTCTTTTTTCGTCGATGTGAACATTTCCCACTCTTCTTCATGCGTTGCATTCACTCCATTATAAATTATGATTGGGTAACAGATTTTTCGCACTAGATGAGTATCAAGCTTGATAATACCCATGTTGATGAGTCTTTCAACTTGCTTTTTGAAGGCAGTGCAATTCTCTATTGAGTGCCCCGTAATTCCCGCATGGTAGTCACATTGTACGTTCGCATCATACCATTTGGGGTACGGAGGTTGTAGAGGTTTCACATGAAAAGGAGAGACAACATGTGCATCAAACAAATTTTGATACAGTTCCCTATACGATATTGGGATTGGCGTAAACTGGAACTTCTCAGTCTTCATGCCAGAATCTTGCCTTGATGAATTTTATTGATTATCAGCCACCTTTCCTGGTTGACTAACAGTAACTGATTTAGAGTAACCTGTGTTGTTCATCTCATTTTCTCTTCTCCTTGGGGCTGACCTCTTATTACTCTCTTCCGCCTCAATTTTTCCGGTTCTTATAGCATTCTCAATCATTTCACCATTCATAACTATGTCAGAAAAGCTTTTTGTTGCACTTCCTAACATATGCGTGATGAACGGGGCCTTCAGTGTATTGATGAAGAGCATTGTCGTCTCTTTTTCCAAAAGGGGTGGCTGAACCTGGACTGCAATTTCTCTCCACCTCTGCACATACTGTCTGAAGCTTTCGCTTGGCTTCTTTTCCATGTTTTGCAAAGTGATTCTATCAGGAACCATATCTGTCACATAACTGTACTGTTTCTTGAATGCATGTGCTATGTCCCTCCATGAACCAATCTTGGTACGGCTCAATTGATTGTACCATTTAGACGCTACCCCTACCAAACTGTCTTGGAAGTAGTGTATTAGCAGCTGATCATTGTTAACATAGCCAATCATCCTTCTACAGAACATGGTGATGTGGACCTCGGGGCAGCTAGTTCCATTGTATTTTTCAAATTCAAGCATTTTGAATTTGGGAGGAAGTACTAAGTCTGGGACTAAGCTTAGATCTTTAGCATCGATTCCCTGATTACTATCAGCACTTTCCAAGGCTTTGAATTTTTCCTCCAACCATTTATACCTATCTTCCCACTGTTTTGGCAATTCCACGTTTGTCGTTCCTTCTTCAGCTTTTTATCAAAATCGGGAGTAATAGGATTAATTGGGTTTTATCCCGGGCTTAAACTTGATCGTCCTTGGAAAATTGTGGGGATCGTGACACCAGTTTGTAATTGTTGCGGCCTAATTTTGACAGACGGTCCTTTTAGGTATATTTCAGTTTGTACATTTGGTGGAGTAAAACCCAGAGGATATAACGAATCCTCATTACCTTCCCCAGGATTGGCCATAAGGCCCTTTCCCTTATCTACTCCTCCCGTCAGTAGATGGGTCAATTCAACCATCGCATCTTTTTGAGCTTGGATCAATTTTTCCGTCATATCTTCTTGGATTTTATCTATTCGCTCTTGCATTTGCACTTGTAACCGTTCTTGCATATCTTTTTGCATTTGCTCCAGTTTCTCTAATCTTTGATCCATTTCCTTAGTTTTGCGACGAGTACCGTAAGGGTGTTTGGTTGGTTGGCTTTCCAGATTAGCTGAAATAAATTTACTCAATTAGACTCTTTCAATAGATTTTAATGCATATGATGCAGATGTATGAAATGCATGCCTAAAGAGACGTTGATTCTGATTCAATTACCTTTAGAAAACTTTTCTAGAAGAAAAATTTCTTTACATAAAGCAGATATGTGTATTTAGCCTCGCCCTCATATTCCAAGACACATCATCGATCCCTTCCTTCACCCATACGTTAAATCTCGCTAGCTTCAAAAGAATGTCTCTTCTTGCTCCTTTTACTTGATCTTGATCGCAATCCGTTGTCTGCCTATCCTCGTAATGTTGATCAGCTCCTTTAAGGAAGTTAGAATGTCGATGGCTCTTAGATAGTCATCTTGAATCTTCGGGCCACGAAGTAAAGGTCACGAGCTCTTTCATCACCTTTCCTGTGTTTCTTGGAATATATTCGGGCAGTCGTACTATTTTCCACTTTATCAAGGAATTCGTATTCCATGACAAGCTTTCTAATTTAGTAATTGAACTTGAATCAATATCTCTTTCCTAAGATGCAAATGCAATGCAATCAAAACACAACAAGAGGGGTTAGTACAAAATAGAAGCAAACAAGGAAAACAAAGGTACCTAGTCGGGTAACCACTAGGGATTTGGAGGGGCTCTACCTAAGATGGGTTCCTAAAGTCTTCTACATGCAGTTTGGTTCTAAAGTTGAGGTACTCGAACCAGCAGATTCCTCGATCCTCACCCATTATAGGCTCATACAGACCGAGTTCGGTTCAGGGGAATACATTTCCCTATGGCTGCACGGAGATGAAGATCTCACGAAGATATAGGTACGGATGTATCTCGAAAGTGATCTACTATCCTGAACGGAGGTGAAAACCTCACGAAGGAGTAGCTTCTCACTCCCACTTAAAAAGGGTAAGACAAAACAGTCGTTATGCAATATGATGCCAAGATATAAAACTTGATTTACAGTAATCATACAAACTAGTGCAAAGAGAGGGTTGTAATTTTTCCAATCGAATTTTCAATTTTCGACAATAAGACCAAAAATAATCAATTTTGCGGTTTGACTCTCTTGACCTCCCCAGCGGAGTCGCCAAGCTGTCGAAACCATTTTTTAAGGATTTGAAAAATGGGAATCGACTTTTTGAAATAAATGGGAGTCGCCACCAATCTTTTATTTAGGTGTGACCGGTTCACCATTAAAAATGAATTTGGTCTACGAGATTCGAGAAAACAGGTTCGGGAGTCTGTTACGCACGAGGAAGAATTAGCACCCTCGTAACGCCCAAAATTGGCACCGAATCGATTGTTTAATGTCTTAGTGTCGAAATTTTAAAAAGATTTTAAAATTCGATCCTTTCATCCTGAATAACATGAATTGGGTGATAAGGCTCACTTATTTAGAGAAATAAATTGTCACATTCAGTAAGTTAGAGTGCGACATTTTAAATCCTCAAAATTAAGTTTATCTCCTAACTTTTAAAACCTATGCATTTTGAGAAGGATATCTGATTATTTGGGTCAAATGAGAAAATCAAAACCTAGTAAGTTAGGGCTCGATGTCACAAAATTCCTAAATATCGAATATTGCCTTTATTTTCATTTATTAGAAAAATCCTCGCCTCGAGAAAATAACATGTCATATCCAATGCGTTAGGACACAACGTGTCGAATTCCCGAGAATAAGCTCTTTATTTATGGGTTTTGATTAAAGAAAATTTTCAATTATTCAGATTCAACGAGGAAAATTGGAACCCAATACGTTAGGGCTCAATTCTCTCGAGGATTCCAAATTTCAAGTATTGCATTATTTTTTGAAAACTTTTGTATGAAATAACTTAGACATTCGTAATCTTTTGAATGAATAATAATGTACAACATAAAGGATGATTTTAAATAACATAAACTAATGAATTACAAATAATCAATAGGTAAATACAAACAAGCATAGTAACAATAATCTCAATCATACATTATGCCAATGCTAATAATATCGACATTCAAAGAATAAACAAATTATCAATATAAAAAAATGAGTTATATGTGTAAAATTTTAAAATAAACAATATACATATATGAGTTGAAAATAACTCAAAATGAAGATAAAAAATAAATGCTATATATAAAATAATAATATCAAAATGAAATTTAAAGTGAATATTGTATATGAGGAAAACCAAAATACATGAAATAATATATGCATATTAATTTAAATAATATTACATATGGATTGGAAATTTTCTTATGATAATATATGTATAATAGTATGTATAAAAGGTTGATATAAATCAAGTACATAATGAAATAAAATTTTAAATGAAACAAGTTATATATGTAATAACTAAAAATGTAAATATGAAATCGACGATACATTAGGTATATATATACGTATAATAATAAAAAACTTAATACAAATTATATATATAAGATAGTATTACATAAAAATGTTATTGATTTTAAAGCATAAAAGTATATATGAATAAACATTCTAAGAAAAGTATTATAAAATAAACTCATTAAAATGTATAAATAATATAATTAATATAAAATATATGCTAATGCATTAGAATAGAAAAGAATTAAAATAAAAAGATGTAATAAAGTAAAACAAGGTGTATATATATATGAAAATAATTAAATATATAAACTAATATGATAATAATACCAATAATAACAATAGTAAAGATAATAAACTAAACAATTTTAGCAATAATAACAAAGCAGAGGACAAAATTGGCATTAAAGCAGTAATTCAGGGGAGAAATCTAAAATAAATAAAAGGAAAGGTCCAAATTACAAAGCGCGAATGACATGGGGGACTGAAAGGGGAATATTCCCCACCCTCCAAAATGCAACGTTTCATGCAGACTTAATTAAAACAAAATAATAAAATGCGAGGCAAAATTTAAAGGAAATAAAAAAGATCTATTTAAACACGCTATAATAATCAATGGACCACTTGCGCAAAAAGACCAACGAACGAAAGTGCGCGGATCCTGCCCTCGGGTCGGGTCACCACGTGGGTCACAGCCCTTTAAACGGCACCGTTTCTTTCGTTATATATAAACAAAACTAAACCCTAAAATTAGCAGCCAATTCGATTTTTTTTTTAAAAAGGAACCTAAAATACTAATAATATCTAACCCCCAGCGCCGCTTCAGCATCAAAGCCCCCAACCGCCTAGTTCCGATCGGAATCAACGAGGGATTCGACGGTGGACTTAATCAGGTACGAGTTCTGACACCCTTTTTTTTTCTTTGTTATTCTATATATATGCTTCTATGTATATGGTTAATAGCAAAACAGAAAAAGAAAGAAAAGAAATTGGGAAAGAAAACAGAACCGAATCGAAAAAAAGGAAAAAGAAAACCTTTTTTTTGTATTGATTTCATTTTTTTATACAGTAGAGTGGGGGTCCTTCTTTTCGTTCAGTTTACAATCCGTTTTATAACAAAAATACAGAATAATAAAAGGAGAAAAATACAAAAATCTCATTCTTTTTCGCTATTTTGTCTTCTTCCTTTTTTGCTGCCTTGGCTTGTTATTTGCTACAGGTACTAGAGTACGGAGGTGGTGGCGTGGCGCGCGTAGAGAGGAAGGCCAAAGGCGGCGCGTTGCGAGGCTGCGGCGGCGGCTTAGTTTCCAAAAGCCCTAGGGTTTCAGTTTGTGATTTTGTTTTGGGCTTAGATGATTAGGGCCAGGGTTAGGTGTTAGGTTAATTGGGTTGCGGATATTGGGCTAGGCTAGTGTTTAGGTTAAAAACGATTTGGGCCATGTTGGGCCTATGTATTTGGACTGTGGATATTTAGTTATTTTTTCTTTTTTTCTGCTTATTCTGAATGGGCCCCGGGCAAATTGGGCTATTACAACTGTGATCAATTTTATTTCGACAGTGGAATGGGTTTTAATATGGGATTATTTTAATTGCTTGACATTTAAACTTTTAAAACTGCTTAAATTGGTATTTGAAATAATCATGAATGAAACTTGGTTTTTAATGAAAAAAATCTGTCAATATCACTCTTTTCCACTGTAACACTAAAGACCATTTTTTCATAAAATTCAACTTCGTTTTCAAAGTAATTAATCATTACAAATGTAATTACTAAAATCAATTAATTTCTGAAATTAACATTTTTTTTTTACGAAATTAAGACAAACATTTGATTTCACTAGTTCTGAACCAATAAGCAAATGGTTTAGAAGTATGTTTGAAATACGAAATTTTAACTAGGCCATTTTGATAGCCAATGTGGCCTTCAGAATTCAGCCATAAAGTCCAAGCCAGGTTTGGGAGGTTACACATTCATGTAATTTTTATACTGCATCAGGTATGCCCGCAAGTCTCTTCTTTTTTCGGGAACCTCCTTTTAGCACCTTAAACTTTGGAGGCAAGCCGACAACCGTAATTTTTGGGGATAAAAGATTATTAGAGTAGAAAATCCAGCCCAGATCATGCACATTAGGGTGCAATGCCTGGACATTCTGACAAAAGGCATTTACTTCCTGTTACCACTGCCTTACATGCGCACCATAACCCTCTTCTTGCAAGGGCACGATGTTGTCGTGGTGTTTGGAATGGTTTGATTCCATTTTTTGAAAGGCTTCTTTATTTATCCTAAGCTGCTCCTGATGAAAGAGTTGTTGTTATCCGTACCTCATATTCTGTTGCAACATTTGGTCCTTCAACATGCGCACTTGGTCGTGCAAATTTTCAAGCTGCTATTGGGAGGACCTTTTGGAAAGGTTAGGAGTTTCTTGATCTAAGGGGAAATTCAGGTTGAAAGCCTGGTGGCTGTCCTGCTAACTCGAGTTGCCAAGGTTTTCCAATCTATTAGCAAACTAGTTTACAAATAAATCAAACTTCTATAGACAACCATCGGTCTCTTCTCTTGTGTTTCCATATGAACATGGTTGGGTTGGGAATCTCTCATTCGGGTGAGTCATATTTTATTTTTGCTTACTTTGATGGATGAAAGCGTCTCCATGCTCACCATACCAATTGTTGAATATCTCATTCTCTTTTTTCTCTTGGAGTCGATTCTTCATATTTATAAGGTGTGGGTCCTTGATGTGGCGTACTAGGGACAACTAAGTGTCACACACGGACACGTTACCCCCTTAGGGGTGTATGTGTCCTGAGTGATTCTCCCTAAGAAACTAAGTTAATGAGTTGAATCTAGGTCAGCAAGGAGATAGCGAGGTGGACGGTGGCAAGCTAAGAAGGTAGTGGTGAACTGAGCTAGGTGACGAGCTAGATGTGGTAAGCTAAGTTGGGCTTAAGAGTTAAACGATCCCAAAAGAGGAAAGGCATAAAGTGAAAAGGGTCAGACCGGACACAGGTTTCCAGTCGGATAATGGTGTGCCCTATAACACAAGTAGTTGACATTTTAGTTATAATTTTTTCCTTTTCGTGATACAGTCATGTTCGTCAATGAATCTTCATCAACGTATGCAAGTGTTCTTCAGGTGACGTTCACAGCTTTTTGCAAGAAATTTATGTTTTGGCTTTTACGGGTATCACAGAAGCATTGGCTTTGATTATTCCAAATTTAGTTCAGTAAACAATTTTTTCCTCACGTCCCAAGCAAACTCTTGAACATGTGTTTAGATTTTCCATTTTTTAACTAATATGGTGAACAATGCTCAAACTCCTTTTTTAAATTTTCAATCTATTGACCCCTTTTTTTTTCTTGAATGAAATCTGAGGGCTTTTGTAGTAGATATGGTTTCAATCATCTTTACTTTAGTGACAAAAAAACTTGGTTGGTTCTTATTGAAGGTATCAATTGGAAAGATTAACAATTTATGTTAATTTAATGAAAGGACTCTAACAAAGTTAAGTTGTGAGGTAGAAATGAAATCGGCTAGCACCTTCCATTACTTTTAACTTAGTGTGAGTTTGGATGGGCAGTGCGGTGTGGTGCATTTGGTTTACTTTTTATCTTACACTACAGTATGGCTAAAATATTTAATCTCATCACCATTATTGTTTTTACACTAATTATAGATAAACGCATTGCCATCCAAACCGACCCTTAAATTGTAGCTTATTGGATCAATTTTGAAGTTGAAAATATTTTATTGGTTCTTTGATTCCCCCAATCATTATGGGTTGAATGTCCCTATTCCGGTTGGAAAGGAAAGGAGTTGGTCTATATCTTGCCAGAATTTGGAATTAGTTAATAATCCTTTTCGGGAATTGCATAGTAATTCTAAGAAAGAAATTTGGATTGTGGGTGAATTTTTAAAAATTAAAAAGTTTATAAAATTCATATAAATTGACGCATAATATTTTTTTATTGTTATTCTTTTACTATTTCATTAGTAGAATTTTTAAAAAATATTTTTTCATTTTGTTAAACATTTAGAACAAATAAATCTATGTCTTAAACATGTAAAGGTGTTCTTGAAGCCAACATATAACTAGTAATTTTGTTCACAAAATTAAAGAAAAAACATTTAAGTGTTTTTTGGTGTCATGAGAATGCAATATATCAAATTTTCAAATACAATATCCATAATAATAATACTAGCAACAACAAGTTCTAAATAAAATGCTAAATTTCTAATTAATATTCAAGAAATTCAATATTATAAATAAAAATCAATCTTAATTGCTTTAATGATTTGTATTAATCATGTTGAGTAATATTTCGTTGTGTCTTATTGATATGAATATTTGGGTATTTATACATGTTGTTACGTGTACTATTATTGTTAGAGTATGCCCAAAGATCAATCATGAGATGGTTGTAATAACATACTTGATTTATCATGTTTATTAATACAAGGTGTTACCATTATTATTTCACTTCTTTTACGTGTGTATAAATAAGCGTTTTATAATAATGTCTTGAGAATAATATGATTTTTCTTTAAAAAAGGGTCCTTAGTCAAGTATTATTGTTGCCTAGGACAACAATAATGCGTTAAAACTAACATGTAGTTGATTGATGATAAAGAGTTGTCATTGATATAGAATGTCAAAATCAATGCATGAATATGTATGTTAGAGAACAACATATTGGACTGACCAGTTATGAGTATGTTTCTTGGATTATTATGTAATTGTCACAACATTACTCATAGTGATTAATATGTATATGATCCTCAGACTTGAGATCATCATTATCCCAACATCGTGAGTTGTATATTTTGATACAGTCAAACATACATCGTAACTGGTTGTTCTATAAAGTCTGATGTTGGATATACCACAATCTATGTAGAGGGATATGGTTGATCGATATAGGATAAGTCCCTCCTACATAATAGGAGTAATATCTTAGACCACTTGATTGAGTGAGACTAGAAATGCATGACCATGCTCAAATAAGCTGATATGAGATGTCGTACTTATTTGTATATCATAGTCTACTCAAGATATCAAGGAACATGTGATGGACTATGCAAGTGTGACTATTCCATGACTTGTGTCCAACCCAGAGATAAAGGACTTAAGGATTAATGCATGAAAGGTTAATCGCAAAAAGGTTTTGTCGAATCATGATTCTTTATAACTTAGGTAGCAATGATGCATTGCTAGATGCCACTTATTGTTTGTAACATTAGAATCGTTCTAGTATTACTGCTAACGTTACAAGAACCTACAGGGTCACACCCTATGGTTGAAATGAACGGAATAAAACATAGTTGGTATTGTGTTTGGTTGTCACATGATTTAAATTAATTGTAGAATTAATTTAATTGGGTAATCAAATATCAAACATATTATTTGTATGAGGTTGTTGTACACATAATGAGAACATATTATATGATTTTGGTTCGTATATAAATTCAAATAAATATAGTTTACCGAAATCATTATTATAATTAATGTAATTATAATTTTCGGTTTAAAACATTGTTATATTTATTTGATTTATTTAATGAATTATGATTCATTATATATACCAATTATATTAGGAATATATGAGATAGTTTTTGTCAAAAAAACCCTAAAAATATAAAATTCCTTTTTTCCTTTGCTTAAAAAGTCTAACAGCAGTCAAGCAAAGTCTTCTTCAAAACAGTTTTGGGGATTTCTTCCATTCATTGTCAACCGGGTGGATTGCGTAGAGGTCGGAGTCACTAAAGGTTGCGGCTTGGTTCGATAGTAAAAAAGAATACTCATTACCGAGGCATCGCTGTCTATTCAGTTTAAAGATTCGGTAATTTTGAAACCTTTTTTCACCCCGATTCGTTCCTCACATATGGATCCATGGTTTGGATCGCCGGATGTATTAAATTTTTATGCGTCGTGGGGGTGCCAGCGTTCCAACAATTACAGCTCGTGATAGGGCCTCACTATTTTGTTTTCACTCCGCTACCCCAAATCCTAACATTCTCTACGAACTCCAAGTCTATTCGGTATGACACACGCGGTCCTTTATGCTCCTAGGACAGACGCTCTAGGTGGGCTCCGTACTCACTAGACACATGCCTCGAAAGCTTGTTGAGTACATGGCCCTTTCAGTGAGTTCCTTGGGTGTATGCAAAGTGAGACTGCAATCTTCCCTAGGTTCTTGTGAGTTGGGTCTATAACTTTGCCTTGCGAACTAGGCCTGCGAGGTGGTCTTACGACCTTTCCTTGTGACTTTGCGTAACGCGGATCTGTAGCCTTTCCTTGCAAGCTCGTTCACCTTGTTGTCATCACATGATTGGGTTGTAGGCCGGAGGCTCTGACCCTTTCTAGGACTCCGGTCTCAAGTTATTGACCTTTTCTAGACTCCTCAGGTCTATTACATCAGGATTAAATGCAACTTGCTGGGTACGCTGTGGACTGTAATGCATAATGATCACTTTGCCACGTGCGCGAGTGGTTCTCACGTTTGCGTATCTGATCGTTGAAAATTCAACCATTTTTGTCTATTCACATCTAGGCCATTGATTTCCCTCGGTCATACTAATCATCTAAGTGGCGAGAAGGGAACTTCTTCTTTAAAATGAAATCCTTCTGAACCCTAAACCCTCCATTATTAGTGTTTCCTACCATCGAAACAAAGGTAATTTTAAGAAACTTTGTTTTTTCTTTTAAAATTTAGGTTTCCTTATTTTATCGATAGCATGGTGAGGATGAGAGGAGTTGGTAGCCGCATCGTCCTAGTCTGTCGGTCGTCTTTGGTTCTGGTGACGGAGAAATCTTATGCGCTCACCACTAAACGAGAGGAGCTAAAATAGGTCATGTCAATGCAGGGAATAAAACTTTCGAATTTTGCGTATGCGTTCTCCCTTCTAGAGGGGTCACATCGGCTGTGTGAGACCACGGAGGATAGCTTCCTGCTTCCGTTGCACGTGCTAGAGGCTAGGTTTCATTTAACGATTCACCCTTTCTTATGCAGCCTTTTGAATGACTACAACATTGCTCCTGACCAACTCTTGGGTTTTTTCTAGTGGCTCACCATGGCATATTTCCTTGACTATATTCAACGTGGTGAGATACTATGCTCGTTGTTTTTCAGTATTTGTCTCAATTGAAAGGTTATGGTTCGGAGGACTCATTAGGCTTCTAGTACTTCTCTCCTTACAAGAGAGTGCAAACAATCATTCAAAACCATTGTTCTAACCTTCATCTACACGGGGGAAGTACATTCGAGGTGACAATATGCTTGGCGAAGACTTCGAACTCCTCATAAAATGATCATCGCCTAGTAAAGACATGTGCACATTTCAATGAAGCCTTACAACAAATGAATTTGTTACCCAGTTTCGGAGGCTTCACACTGGTCACCCGCTGACTTTAAAGACTCTCACCACCACAAGGGATGTATTTAGACATTGTTTAGAGGGTTTTAGCCCTAATTGCTAGAGCCTAGTGACAATCAAGAAGTCACTCAATCAGTCAGTGTGTTGCCTCAGAGGGCTACCTGGCGTCACGACTCTTTCGGTCAGTTGGGTCAGATACTACTAGGTTGTATGGCAGAGCCCTTTAACTTCTTCTATCACTTCTTCTAAATGAAGCTTTTTCTATTTGCTCTAGTTGAGTTTGCACAAGGGGGTTTTTGGGTCAGATATTAATTTATTAACTACTCCCACTGATTACAGGGTTATTACTGGTGCAGGACTCGATCAAGGCTTTAAGGATACTTCAAGTGGGACTGATAGCCTTTCTCATGAACTCAAAGAGGCAATGGATATTGATTCCTTGGTCAATGGTACTTACAAGAACTGCAAGACCATCGCGGGGGCTATGCGTATTACCTCTGCAAGTGAAGAGTAGAGGAACAATGTATAGTTGGAGTGTCGCAGTAAAAGAAAAGTAGATCCTGTTGGGGTTGTTGTTGGAGCTTTGATTCCTTCCACTTTTTATCATGCGAGCTTACGATACTATAATCCCCTCACTAGTTCGCCAATCATCGTTGATGAGGATACCCCTCCACCTGATACTCGTGTTTCTCTTTCTGTACTCATCATTAGAGAAACACCGGTTGAAAGTAATGGAGGTTTATTTCCATGGCGTGGGGACTTGAGCTCATAGGAATACCCTTATAACCCTAATGTCACAGACCTCAGATGGTAGGCTTCAGAGCCAGAAGCTATTAGACCAAGCAGTGTGCAACTGCCCTCAGCATCAAGCCTGTGCTCCTCTCTGCAATTTTTACTTTTTAAAGCCAATATGGCTAGATTAAGGTATGAGGAGGCTGGTAAGAGGGAGCTCGTGAATACTAAGACAAAGTTGGCAAGAACTCATGAGCAGCACCATAAGATGATGGAGGAAAACGAGGTCATAATTAATTAAAATGAAGATCTCATAGAGTGTCTGGCCATTGTAGAGACTAAAGCGGAAGGGTTAGAGTGTGAGGTGGTCACTGAAAAGAAAAGTAAAGAGGCTTTGTAAGCAGATTTGGATGGGTTTACAGAAGAGCACGCAGTCGAAATGCATAGGATTATTCAAGAGTGTCAAGATCAAATAGCTGGCATATCAGGGAAAAGCTTTGGGCTTTTGAAGATTTTAAGAGAAAGACAATTGAGAATGTCTTAAGCAATATTTTGAAGTTGAAGATGAACATTCTGCTCCACGACCAGGTTATTGGTGGTCCCTTTGATGCTCGTAAAATGGATATTGATGCTCTCGAGGGGCTGGATATAAGCTTGCTAGGATTCGATTTGTTCTATCCCTCAGGTGTTGCATGGCACTCCTTTGTGTCTACCTGAAGGAGCTATTCGGATTTTTATATAGAGGAAGATCTAGTTCCAAATGAGGATATGGCCCCCTTTGCTGCGAACAACGATGTTGCTCCTTCTGATGAAGTGGACCAAAGCATAAATAGGGATAACATGCCTTAGTTTTGAAGTCATTGCTTTGTGGTTTATTTTGTAGTCATTGTTTTTGAGCCTTTACGAATTTAATCATTTTTATCACACAGCTATGTCGTATTTATGAAAAACCTTCGAAGATCGCGAGCTATGATCTTTAATGAAAATTTTGAAAGGTAACACAACAGGGGGTGTTAATCCATGAGCTGCTTCATACTTAGGAAAATTTTGAAAATAACAAACTTAGAGTTCTGTCTCTCATTAATTGTCTTGGAGTTCTGGCTCTTCATCTACAAATGTTAATATTACAATTGAGAGCTTTGCTCTAGCTAACTATTTTGGAGGTTGTGGCTCTTCACCTGTGAATCTTAATATGACAGCTGGGAGCTTTGCTTTCGCTAATTATTTTGGAGGTTGCGACTCTTCGCCTGCGAACCTTAATATGAAAGCTGGCACCTTTACTCTTGCTAATTGTTTTGGAGATTGCGGCTCTTTGCCTGCGAACCTTCATATGGCAGCTAGGAGATTTTCTCTTGCTAATTGTTTTGGAGGTTGCAGCTCTTTGCCTGCGAACCTCAATATTATAGTTGGGAGCTTTGCTCTTGCTAACTATTTTGAAGGTTTCAGCTCTTCGCCTACGAACCTTAATATTACAGTTGAGAGCATTGATCTCGCTAACTGTTTTAGAGGTTGTCGCACTTCACCTGCAAACCTTAATATGACACGAATGTTGTCAAGGAAAATTTTTCATTCATAGGATAAGGAGTTATACATAGTATTCTTTGAGATGTCGGGCGTTCCAGGTTCATGGTCCAACTATGCCCTCTATTCTTGCTAGCTTACTCGCTATGTAACCTATTTTTTCTATCATTTATATGGCTCTTCCCAATTTGGAGTCATTTTTCCTCATTGGGAAGCTAGTAGACTAGCCTCAATATTTCTTAAGACAAGGTCGTCCACTTGAAACTGTTTGTTTTTTTACTTTAGAATTATAGCAACGAGCTACCTGTTAGGCATGTGTTGTGTTTCTAACTTCAGTTGTTTCTCTGATTCCGTCAATCATATCGAGGTTGAGTCTGAGTGCCTCTTGATTAGCTTCCTCATCAAAGTGTTGTATTTTATACAACCTTAAACCAACTTCTATAGGGATTACAACATTCACACCATAGATTAGAGAGAAATTTCCTTCTCCTATCGCGGTGTAGGGTGTAGTTCACAACGCCCATAAAATTCACAATAGCTCTTCCAACCAAGCACTCTTAGCCTTGCCCACTTTTTTCTTAAGGGCTGTAAGGATTTTCTTATTTGTTGCCTCCACCTACCCAATGGTCTGTGGCATTTTTACTGAACTTTGAGCTAGAGCTATTTAGTGGTCAGTGTATTTTCCCTGAAACTGCGTACCATTTTCTATAATAATCGTGCGAGGTATCCCGAATCTACAGACTATTGATTTCCATAGGAAAGACTTCATCTGTTTTTTTGGAATGGTTGTCAGAGCTTCAGCTTCAATCCACTTGGTGAAGTAGTACACAGCTACCACTACGAATTTCTTTTGGGCTGTAGCTATAGGAAATGGGCCAAGGATCCCGACCCCTCATGTGGCGAATGGCCAAGGGCCTGACATGACTTGAAGGGGTTTCGTAGGTTGTCGTTGGACTTTGGAATTTTTCTAGTAGGAATCACATGTGCGAACTAGCTAGTATGTGTCTTCTTGGATTGTAGGCCAGTAGTACCCTTGCCTGAAGATTTTTTCCGTGAGCAATCTACTGCCAAGGTGATCGCAACAAATTCCTTCATGGACTTCTCTCATAATGTATTCAGCTTCCGATGGCGATAGACACCGCAACAGAGGATGTGAAAACCCTTTTCTATATATTACAACCTCCAACAAGGTGTATCTATTAAACATGTGATAAAATACGTTGTCTTAATTTTTCATGTAATGAGTTTGCAATATTCAAATATTTAATTCATATATGGGGAGTTTAGCAAATATTTTTAATTGGTGGTAATAACATACCTCGCAACCTTGTGTTGTAACTTTACGAGCTCTTTCCTGTCTTGGCGGTCTTATTCACCTTGGAGTGTGCGAATTTTTGGCATCATCCAGGTCTCCTCCTGATTCATATATAGTATTTGGGACGTATCGTACCTCAGGGTTCCCCTATGCTCGAATAGGATTTTTCCCCTTTTTTGGATGATGATCGAGGAGGCTAGCTTTGACAAAGCATTAGCGCGAGTGTTGTTATTTCTCAAGAGTTGTTTAATTTGAGCTTTATCAAATCCTGCGAGTAGTTGAGTTGCCATTGTATGGTATTTTTTTAGTACTGCTTCCTTTACGTCATACTCACTGCTCATCTATTTTGCCACTAACTACAAATCTATATGGACAATTAGATATTTTGCCCCTAGTTGGCGCGCAAACTGCCATCCTGATACCAAGGCTTCATACTCAGTGATGTTATTCGATGTTTGGAACCCAAATCACAATCTGTACTAGCCATCAACGTAAACTAGCCAAGTTTTCTAATTGTCAGTTGCACCTACCCCTGATCATGTTTTGGTTGTGAAGCCATCAACGTAAACTAGCCAAGTTTTCTAATTGTCAGTTGCATGTGCACTTTATGGGGAGGGGTTAGCTATTAAGCGGTGTTCAACAAATGAAAGAGCAATTTTAGCACAAAATGTGGGACACATGGTGCCTCAACATAAAATATAACTCATTGAATCATTATCATGTCATCTTTTATCACAAAATGTAACAGATAAAGTTCTTAACATTCATGAAAATTCATATAGTGTACAAGTTTTACAAGACTTACAATATCATGCATTTCAAATTGTAGTCCACATACTAGTGACGTTGACAGTTCTTTCAAAGGAACATTCCACTATGAAATCAGCCGGCACATGTACCTTTATTACAATTTGCGGGGTAAAGTATATCTCGTATTCAGCAAGCTCGATGCTCCATTTTGTTACCCTTCCCAAAGTGTCCGCCTTGGATAGAACTTCCTTCATTGGCTGATTGGTGACCACAACAATCGAATGGGCTTCGAAATAAGGTCGTAGCTTGCGACCTGCAACAACCAAAGCATAAATGCATTTTTCTATTTTAAAGTAACTTAGTTCACCATTTTGGAGTACTTTGATGACGTAATAAACCAAGAATTGGTGGACACCCTCTAACTTAACAAGCACCGCTGCGACTGTCTCTTCCGAGGTAGCCAAGTAGAGATAAAGCGTATCTCCTACTTGAGGCGATTTCAACAATGGAGGGGAGGTGAGGTATAACTTCAACTCTTCAAAGGCTTCTTGACACTCTTCTGTCAATGAGAATGATGCTATTAAAGCTTTAAAGAATGGGAGGCGCTTGTCTGTCATCCTCGAGATGAATCTGTCCAGTGCTACCACTCTTTCCGTGAGACATTGTATGTCTTTTATGGTCCACGGAGGAGACATTTCCATTATTGCTTGGATTTTTTCGGGTTTTACCTCTCTTCCTACTCTGAAATCATAAAGCCAAAGAATTTTCCCTCTCACATCCCAAAAGCACACTTCTTTAGATTCAGTTTCATCTTGTAGGCTCTTAGGACTACAAATATCTCTGATAGGCTACGTACATGCTCCTTCATGGACTTGCTCTTTACTAGCATATCATTAACGTAAACCTCGAGATTGCGGCCTATTTGATTCCTGAAGATCTTGTTTACTAGCCTTTGATAGGTTGCTCCTGCATTCTTGAGGTGAAAGGCATGACCTGATAGTAAAAAAGCCCCTCCTTGGTGATGAAGGATGTCTTCTCTTGGTTGTTCTAGTCCAACAGAATCTGATAGTATCCTGAGAAGGTGTCCATGAAGCTCATGAACTTGTGGCTTTTAGAGGCATCCACCAGTCAGTTGATCAAGGGTAGGGGAAAATTGTCCTTTGGGTATGCTTTGTTGAGATTGGTGAAGTCAATACACATCCTCCTATTACCATTTGCCTTCTTGACCATTATAACATTCGAAACCCAATCTCGATATTCCACCTCTCTAATGAACCTCATTAAGAGCAACTTAACAACCTCCTGTCTCACTGCCTTTACCACCTGTGGTGCTAACATATGTCTCTTCGACTTTATTGGCTATATCTCTGGGAGCACACTAAATTTGTGCACTATCACTTAGGAGTCTACACCTGGCATGTCCATGGTTGACTACGCGAAAAAATCCGCATTTTTCTGCAAACATCTAACCAACATGTTTTTCTCTTCCACTGTCAATGCCAAAGTGATTTTGACAGTTCTCTCTTCGTTGTCATGGAATAGTTACAGAGTCTTAGTATGTTCCGTGGCCATGGGTTTTTTACTCCTATGTTCATCCCTTATATCCAGATTATCAAAATCCAGAGTCTAACTTGCTAACTCAGCCTCTTGCGAATTTTGCCCTTCTACTATAGGTTCTCTTGCTTGCTTAATAGATAACATGTGATACTACCTTGCAGTGCGCTGATCAGATCATAGGAAACCAACACCAGTCTTTATTGGAAATTTGATTTTCATTCAAAACGTTGCGATCACCATCCTTGCCATTCTCATTATCGGTCTTCTAAAAATGGCGTTGTATGCTATTAGGTAGTCCACTACGTAGAATTGAACATATTATATGGTAGTGTCTTCTTCATCTCCCAAGGTGACTATTAGGGTGATTGAACCTTTCATCTCTACAACGGGATAACTCTGGACAACGCTTGTTCCTTTGATCCCATCTTAAGATATGCTTTCCAGGATAACACCTCTATTACACTTCCACTGTCAACCAGGATCCTCTTAACCTTAAAACCAGCAACTGTTGCTAAGGCTATCCTTGAGTCATTTCCCTCTTCGTCATAAACCAGCTCTTCATTGTCGCAACAAAATTTGACACTCTATTTTTCCTGCTGACACGGCTTCTTGGGAACACTAATTGACATCACACTTCTTATGTGTGCCCTTCTTTTTTTGTTGGAACCTTCCCATTCACCGTTTGACCCTACGATCACATGGATAGTGCCTCGAACTTTTTCCTTGCCTTTAGGGTCACTAAGCGAGCTTTGGCCCTACTCCAAACCACTATGATTCACATATTCTATGAGCTCACCGTTTCGGACTGCTTCCTCTATGGCATCTTTTAACGTAAGCAACCATCGGTCTTGTGCCCCATATCATCGTGGAAAGCACATTGATCTCTCGATTTCACCCTTCTCCACATGCTCCTTATCGAAAGTGGCTTGGGCAAAATGTCGAGGCTCTTCACCTTCCTAAAGATATAAGTGCGCAGAGCATTTAGGGCGGTGTAAGCCTCAAACCTTCCTGGGGTCGTATCTTTTAACTTTCTCTTGTTGGGGTCTCTAGGGGCCCTGTGTGTAACACCCTAAACTCGACCTAAAATTTTAAGCCAAATTGGGACGAGTTACACCAACGTATTAAAAATTGATTTCTTTTCAGAGTTTTAACTTTGAAAACCAGCAATTCATTTTATTCGATTTAGGTGGTTTTATAGTTTCGTGTTAGAATTTGACAAATACTAATGATATTATCAAAAGAAAAGCAAGGCAAATCTAAAAACAAATTACAAACCCAAAAGACCAAATCATAGTTATATCAATGCAAAATAATCCAAGCTCATGTACGCCGTCCAGTCCTAAGTCAAATGTCTATCTGAACAGATTATGGAAAGAGAAAGGGTGAGCTACAAAGCATTGTGTATAATGAAACTCAAATACAAATAAACAAATCTTATTATATAAATCAAAGTAACACAAAGAACTTAATAAAGGTTTTATAACCAATACGAAATATATCTAGAGTATCATGATGATTTACACAACGGTAGTACAAAAAAACGAACAAAAAAGAACGAAGCAGAACATAACAAATCAATCAGAACTGAACTGAATAGAGTAAAGTAGAAAGAATAGAGTAAAACAGAACAGAGTAGAAGATGTGCGTTATGCAGATGCTGTATTTTTCCAAAAAGATCATAATGTAGATTTATCAGAGGACATCCTACCCAAACTCCGCAACACACCAGAATAGAGTTCCTTCAGAACTCCTCCAGCCAAATCACACCAACAGATAACTGTGGACAATGCCACCAGCATTTTGTAGTTAAAATTGCCAGATTGGATACATGTGGTCAAGCCACTATAGTACAGCCAAGCTGCTGGAACAGAATTATAGATAAACCACTAGATAATACAAATCATTAAACTTCCAGAAACTTCCTCCTTTCACATCAACTCATGTCCCATGCAATGTGTCATGGCATGCAAATGCAGAATCAGAGTAATGAGCATGTATGTCATGCTATCTTTCAATAACAAAATCAGTAATTGTAGGAGTCCATGTTATGTAAAATAGACTTATCAAACCTCAACAGATCATACAACTTTCCCATGAAGTCATATGCACGGTTTATAACACCCCTAACCCATCTCCATCATCGGATTAAGGTTACAGAGTATTACCGTATAATCAGACACATTTAACATCGTAATATTTAAGTAAATTAAACATATCGTGTCCACTCAATCACATGCATTATGTCCCTAAATTGAGCCTTCGAGGCCCTAAAAATAGCTTCGAGGCAATTCAAGACTAATTTGAAACAAAACGGAAAGTTTAGGAAAAAGTTGTAAATATTAGAAACAGGGGTCACACGGCCTTGTGGCCAGGCCATGTGACATCACCCCAAGCCATGTAACTTTCACACAAGGGACACACGACCGTGTCCCAGCCTGTGTCCTTACTCGTGTAACTCATTAATGTACCCCAAAAGCCCGAGTGTCAGGCCGGGTGCTAGGTCGTGTAACTCACTGACTTGAACACTAAAAAACTCACAAATGACACAGGACCGTGTTCCCAAGCCGTGTGAATCCAAAATTTACCTAAAAATAAGATATTTCGTAACCATTTCATGCATAGCTCACCATACCATTTTTGCATACTTTCAAGGGACTTAAGCATCATTCAAATACACATAATTTTGTAAATTCAAATAACCTAAATCACCTGACCAATATGTCATTCAAAGGCACCACAATTGTATCCAAATCCATCACCTACCAAAACAAAACCAATATCGCATATTCTCAAGCATAATGACCTAGATCAAATATGAACCAAACAAGTCAAAAATGACCATTCTCAAACCATCACAAGCATACCAAAACACCTTACTTTTCAATAACTAAAGGTGGTCAAGATGACCTTACCTAACAAGCATTACAAGTCCATCATATAAACATAAACTTCAAAGACACAAACATACTAAATCAACCATTTAATACATCCATGAGTCATCAATAAAAAGACCTATACATGCCATTATTACCCTTGGCTAAAATACTCAAAAACTACCAAATTGATTGCGGGATAGTGTGATAAGTCTCCGACGAGCTTCCAACAGATCGAGCTTCCGAAAATCTATAAAACAAAGGAAAGTAACTACGTAAGCAACGAATGCTTAGTAAGCTCGCATAAACTTTAAACATAACTTACCATTTCTAATAATACAATTAATAGATTAAACATAAACCTTTACCTATGCCATGAGTTTAGTATAAGCCTATTCAAGCATCATCAAGCTCACATGTTAGTAGTAGGTTCATCAACACATATAAACTCGTTTATATCATAAGTAGATTTCATAATATACATTACATACGCATCAACCCTTGCATAAAGTCATGAACATTTCCATTAAGTCACTTATCATTCCATTCCTTTTCTTACCCGTTGAACCATCTAGAATTACATCAGATACTCGAGAAATCTCACACAAAGTGTGCCTTTACATATAACCGTAACATTTCATTTGCCTAAATGCTCACACGTGCTGTGAAATGGGCCTGCTCACACGAGCTGCGGGTCGGAATGTAAGCTACACGATACTGCTTCCACGAGTTATGGAGAATCTGCAACAAATGCAAGACCTCAACCATCGGTAGGGCATTCAAGACCAGCACCCGAAACATGAAATCCCTAATGACATATCCTTTGTATCTTAAGAATTTTTAAGGTTCAACCGAGACTCAATATCCGTCAATTCATCATAACACTAATAGTTTATACATATTGATTCATTTACATTAAAAACAGCATAGTAAACTTTCAGTTTAAGTAGCATTAAAATGATTACAGTTCATACGAACTTACCTCGATAAATACAATTGTAAAAAGAAGCCAACGACTAATCCAACACTTAGCTTTTCCTCGATTTTGATCCGTTTGGCTCATTTCTCAATCTAAATAATAATTTCAATTAAACCATTCAAATAACTTAATACAATTAATTCGAGCCTATAATCCATTTTAAGGTAAATTTACAAATTTACCCTTATTACTTTAACATTTATGCAATTTAGTCCCTAAACCCACAACTTTCAATTTCACCATTTTTAACCATAAATTATGCTCGCCAATTTTTTACCCAATCTTATAATAGCCCATATTTATCCACAATTTTAATCATTTTCCTTGAATTTTACCATTTCATAAATCAGTCTCTAAACTTAAAAATCATCGAAACTTACTTAACAAAATACTTATATTTCTCTAACAAGCTCATGAAACTATCAACCAAATTCACAAACATACTGAACTCATTCATGGTAAGTCCCTAAACTTTTAACAATTTTACAAATTGACCCCCCGGGTTAGCTAAATTAAGTTAAAACGATTTCAAAAACATAAAAATCATTAAAAATGGACCTCAAAATCTCCCACGTGCATTGAAGAGAGTTCGGCCGAACCTTCCTTGCTCCAAAAATGGATTTTCTCACCGTTGAAGAAGAAGAACATAAGCAAAAATATGTTTTTGCTTTTCTTTTTATTTATTACTTATTATTTACTTTATTATCATTAAAATATATCACATAAACTAACAAAAATTTACCACCAACCGTCTACTAATTTACAGTATGGTATATTTGCCATTTTAGTCCATTTAATTACCTTTCCTTAGCTATTTGACACCATTAATTAATAGAAACTTAATTTTGCAATTCCTAAGATTTAATCCTTTTCAATTAATTAATTATCCAAATGTTAAAATTTCTTAGCCAAATGTTAATACGACCTTAATAACACTCTGTAAATATTTAATAAAATATTTACTCGGTTTATAGAAATGAGGTCCTGGTACCTCATTTTCTAAAATCATTTGACTTTAGGGTCATACTACTTAAACCTAATTACTCGTTCAAATAGCATAAATTTCCAATTCATAATTTATTTTAATAATATATTTGACTAGTAAATATTAAATAATAACACTTATGAACTCACTCGTCAGATTTGTGGCCCCAAAACTACTATTTTCGACACCACTGAAAAATAGGCTGTTACAACTCTTCCCCCATACAAAAACTTCGTCCTCAAAACTTCTCACCTGATAATAGCTACTCATATCAAATTTTTATTTCTAAACCTTAGAGGTAGTCTATATATGAAATTCATCAAACTCAACCCCAATCAAAATTCATTCCAGATCATAATATTATATCGGTACTTGATACTCTATCTGGAGTTATAGACATAACAAGTATCTCAGAATAACTCCAAAATTTCTCATTCAAATCTTGAGTACCAATATCTTGTCTTAAGCCATTACACATTTTCTTTGATGTCTGATATAAATCAAATAGACAATGCCAAGAACCTCATATAAGATATCTCAGAATTGTTTCTGATACATATTCTAAATGATGTTTCCGATACATCTACATCTGTAGCTTTCAACTGATAATAATTCTGGTTACTCTGACCCAACTAACTTGTTGTCACTCCATTTGGCTAGTATACCAGGGTTCTACATTCCATTCATGAAAATCTTCAAATAGTATCATTTAAATAAAAGTATGATAGCTACTACTATTAAAATGAATTTAACCCATAATAACATTTTCCTAACTATCTCTGATCTGGTTGATATATCCCTGTATCATATCTTCTAGAATCTGAATTTCTCATTCTGACTGTCCATTTGTTTACCCATGACTTTGTGGAATTTATTCTCGAATCTAGAGATAAACTCAAATACATACAACTCAACTAACTCTTCAAGTGAATAGTTTGTTCTGACTAAAACAAATGAGTCAATTTTATCAACCTGATAGTAACGATTCAAATCAATTCTTTCCTCTTATCGTCAAGATAATCCAGACATAAAATTCTCATCATACCAATCAAAAGTCGTAACAAATTGTATTAGTTCATATCAAATATGACATCCAGTTTCGACTTGTTGACATAATTCGAGATCATCGAAGTAATGAGAACTACTGCGTGATGCTAAATTTGATCTTCCATTGTCTACACTTTTACCACTATTTACCCCTTCTTGAAAGATAAAACTTAGATACATAATGAAACTATTCCAATTATTAACATCAAAGCATTGAACCTTACTGGATCCACAACTGTCAGATGAATTAGAAGTATTATTTTGCTCCTTCCTACAAAAACCTTCCCTCAAAAGGACCACGGTGCTCTAATAAGACAGATGTTACAACCGTATAGCTAAAACAATTCCTCAAGTACCAATAATGCATTCCGAAGCAAATGAGAAAAAGAAACTCAATATAGTTCTAGTAACAACAACTACAGCAACACAATTTCTAAAAAGCTGATATTTGTATCAACATGCTCCCATGATCCAAACAAGAATTATAATCGTGTCAATTTTAATAACCCCAAGCCAATGTGTATCCTTTGTAGATGGACTATATATGATAAAGTAGACAATAATAATTATAAAAAGCCAAGATAAAGAAGTCCAAGATGTAAAGCCCTACTAAACTCCTGAGAATATAACCCATTTCTATTCTGTCAGAATATGCAAATTTATGAGCCTTTCGGACACACCCATCCACATCCAAGCTATTTCCATTGAAGACCATACAACATAATAAGAACATATTGATTGCTAAAGAAATTGATTATACCCCAAAGAAAAATCCAGAAAGAGAATATCACTCAGACACACTGGAATCAGCTGTGACATAAACAACACAAATTTTATATGCAAAAAGCAGAGCAAAAACCAGTAGAAGTGGAAAAAAAACAACACATGAGTTTTGTCATCGAGTTCTCTACCAAAACATAATTGAATAGAATGCCAAAAATAGAGAAATGTCGATAACTAATTAGCTAGACTAACAATACCTCTGCCTATCATTATGATTAGCCAGCATCCCCATATGATAAGAACCACATTTGGAGATAAAATAACCACATATGCCATTAAAGATAAAAGAGCACATAGAATACCCAAAGGAGATCATTGTAAGATACTCAGCCATAATGGCTGCATTCAAATCTATTTACCTTTCGAACATTACCACAATGGCTACTAAAGTCATTGGTGGTCTTACGTTATTTTGTTTCACTAAAGTAATCAATTTAGAAGAAATCCTGGTTAACTCATTCTTTAGATGCCATAGCAGTTAAAGTCGATTACCAGTGAATAACTTTTTCTTTTAACAGTGACGTTACATATCCTAAAAAAATCTCCAAAAAGATCTTCTATCTCATCTAGAATTCTATGTATTTGCTAACCAACTCTCAGCTCTAACCACATTATTACTCATTCATCCACTGAACTCTTCGACTCCTCTTTTGCAGACTTAATCAACATAAATCTTGTAAATATTCCATTGTATAAGACTTTGAGAATAAGGGGGTGGAGGTCGTAAAGCCACAAAATTTACTTTTCATATATATACATCAGACATAACATTCATTACTAATATAAATACTATGAACCTCTACTCTAACCTCTATGAATTTCTGCTCATCATTAGCAACCATTTAATTAGAGACTTGAATATTGCTTTCATCATCATCGAAATTAGCTCGGTTGGAAGACATCTTTATCTATATGAAAACATAATTCATTTTGAGTTAGGAGATATCATACTATCACAGGTTATATAATGGCATGTATTTTTAGATTCCATACATACTACGTTCAATCTGAGAACCAATTAAACTGTAGTTCTGATACCACTAAATGTAACACCCCTAATTCGTTTCTGTCGCCAAATTAAGGTTACGGAGCATTACCGTACAATCGAACACATTTAACATCATAATATTTAAATAAATTAAACATATTTTAATCCATTCAATCACATGCATTTTGTCCCTAAATCGAGCCTTCGAGACCCTAAAAATAGCTTTAAGACAATTCGAGACTAATTTGAAACAAAACGAAAACTTTAGGAAAAAGTTACAAAAATTAGAAACAGGGGTCACACGATCGTGTGGTCAGGCCATGTGACATCACCCCAAACCATGTAACTTTTGAACAAGAGACACACGACTGTGTCCCAGCCCGTGTCCTCACTTGTGTAACTCACTGAAGTGTCCCATACGCCCGTGTGTCAGGTCATGTGCTAGGTCATGTAACTCACTAACTTGAACACTAAGAAACTCACAAATGACACACGACCGTGTCACCAGGCCATGTGACACACGGCCATGTGACAGCCCGTGTCCCAGGTCGTGTGAATCTAAAATTTACCTAAAAATAAGTTATTTCATAACCATTTCATGCATAGCTCACCATACTATTTGTGCATACTTTCAAGGGACTTAAGCATCATTCAAATACACATACTGTAAATTCAAACAACCTAAATCACCTAACCAATATGCCATTCAAAGGCACCACAATTGTATCCAAATACATCACCTACCAAAACAAACCAATATTGCATATTCCCAAGCATAATGATCTAGATCAAATATGTACCAAACAAGTCATAAATGATCATTCTCAAACCATCACAAGCATACCAAAAGACCATACTTTTCAATAACTAAAAGTGGTCAAGATGACCTTACTTAACAAGCATTACAAGTCCATCATATAAACATAAACTTCAAAGACACAAGTATACTAAATCAACCATTTAATACATCCATGAGCCATCAATACAAAATACCTATACATGTCATTATTAATCTTGGCCAAAATACTCAAAAACTACCAAATTGATTACAGGATAGTGTGATAGGTCTTCAACGAGCTTCCAACTGATCGAGCTTCCAAAAATCTATAAAACAAAGGAAAATAACTACGTAAGCAACGAATGCTTAGTACTCGCATAAGCTTTAAACATAACTTACCATTTCCAATAATAAAATTCATATATTAAACATAAACATTTACCTATGCCATGAGTTTAGTATAAGCCTATTCAAGCATCATCAAGCTCACATGTTAGTACGTTCAACAACAAAACATATAAACTGATTTATATCGTAAGTAGATTTTATAAGATACATTACATACGCATCAACCCTTGCATAAAGTCATGAACAATTCCTTTAAGTCACTTACCATTCCATTCCTTTTCTTACACTTTCAACCATCTAAAATTGCATCAGATACTCGAGAAAGATCACACAAAGTGTGCCTTTACATATAATCGTAACCTTTCTTTTACATCAATGCTCACACGGGCCATGAAATAGGTCTACTCACACGAGCTATGGGTTGGAATGTAAGCTAAACGATGTTGTTCACATGAGCTGTGGAGAATCCGCAACAAATGCAGGACCTTAGTCATCGGTAGGACATTCAAGACCAGCACCTGAAACATGAAATCCCTAATGACATGTCATTTGTATCCTAAGAATTCTTAAGGTTCAACCATGACTCAATATTCATCAATTCATCATAACAATGATACATTTATATATATTGATTCATTTACATTAAAAACAACATAGTAAACATTCAGTTTAAGTAACATTAAAATGATTACAATTCGTACGAATTTACCACGATAAATACAGTTGTAAAACGAAACTGACGACTAATCAAACACTTAGCTTTTCTTCGATTTTGATCCATTTGGCTCGTTTCTTAATCTAAATAATAATTTTTATTCAATTAAACCATTCAAATAACTTAACATAATTAATTCAAGCCTGTAATCCATTTTAAGGTAAATTTAAAAAATTACCCCTAATATTTTAACATTTATGCAATTTAGTCCCCAAACTCGAAACTTGCAATTTTACCATTTTTAACCATAAATCATGTTAGCCTATATAATAGCCTATATTTATCCATAATTTACATTATTTACTCTTCATTCTACTTTAACAACTACTAGAAAGCCTATTGTTCCACGAACAGTGCCTCCTGAGCGGCCATTTGGTCATTCATGAATTTCATTTGCTCCTAGAGGGCTAGGAACTACTGTAGAGGAGCCTCTTAGGTGAGAGGAATTGGCGACTCCTGACCGATAGAGAGGTTTAAGTCCAAAGGGATGGAGGCTCTCCAATAAACTACATTGTCAAAGTTTTTCAATCTATCGATGAACCATCCAGCGAACAAGTCAGCTTCATCATGTTGGGCACCGGAGCCCGATGCTCCGACTTATCCTGATGATGAGTTAAAGGGGAAATTGTCACTTGGGTGAGCTATTTTTTTCGAAAAGAAAACTTAATCAAACTTGAAAACAATCTGATGATTAGAATTACATTCACGCTCACTACACCAATTGTTGAGTAATATTTCTCTTGTGTCTTATTGATATGAATATTCGAGTATTTACACATGTTTTTACAAGTACTATTACAGCTTATGATATGGCCCCACTATTTTGTCTTAACTCTGCCACCCCCAATACTAACATTCTCTGTGAACTCCAAGTCTGTCGGGTATGTGCCTACGAAGCACGCTGTCCTTTCTGCTACTAGGACTGGTGCTCTAGGAGGGCTCTATACTCACTGGACACGTGTTTGGATGGCCTACAGAGTACGTGGCCCTTGCAGTGAGTTTCTTGGGTGTATGCGAAGTGAGACTGCGATCTTCCCTATGTTCTTGTTGTGAATGAGAAATACAAGTTTCCAATCTTCAAATCAATCAATGGCACAATCTCAAATTGCTCAAGGGGGCTGGGGACGATGGGTGGTTGGGGTGGTTCCATTTGCCCCCCCACCCCCAGGTCATTAGAAGAACCAGCGGTAGCTAAACCAGCGATAGCAAAACCAGCGGTAGCAGAACCAGCGGTTTTTGGCCAAGGCCAAGACAAACATTTTGAAAAAAAATCTTTTGAATTTTGAATAGCCGTGGAAAACAATTTCATTTTTCTTTCATTCTTTTCATTCTCCGCTCCCCCCAAAAAAAGGAGAGACTTCATTTTCACTGTACGAGTAGTGAAAAACTATAGTTTACTTTTATTGGTTGTTGACCAACGGAAAGTGTAACTTTGCCTTATGAACTGGGTCTGTGGGCTAGTCCTGCGACCTTGCGCTGTGAGCTCGCACAAGGTGGATCTGTAGCCTTGCCTTGTGAGTTGGTTGGTCTTGTTGTCTTATCGTGGTCGGGTCATAGGCCGAAGGCTCAGATCCTTTCTAGGACTCGGGTATTAGGTTATTGACGTATAACAAATCAACATCTAAAAACTATTATCCAATTACGATGTTAGGAATTTTATACAAAATCAATATCCCAAAATCAATAAATAAACAAAAAAAATAACATATTGCAAAATAGTCCTAATCTATCACAAGAAAAGCTACTCTTAACTTTCTAGAGACTAATCAATAAAGCTAGAAAAGAAAAGAAAAGAAAAGTTGTTACCAAGTTAGGGAGACTCCTTTGAACGCATCGAAAGATTTAACACCTATTTTATAAAAAATAATAGACAGAGCGTGAGGGAATAAGAGAAATTTGAAAGAAAAGTAGTGAGTGTAAGAAGAAAATAAAAGAATTAGAGATTTTTTTTTTGAGTGAGGAGAAATTCATTTATTTTTATATAAAATATTTAACTTTTATTTTCAAAAATTTTGACAGCATTTCTCAATTTTTTGTGGGAACATATTTTTAAGACATCATTTTAAAAATTTTATCATCAATTATATAATTTATTTAAAAAATTATAAGAAATATTTTATTTTATTTTCTCTTTATGGGTCAATTGACTCCACGATGGTGTATATGACTCGACCAAGCCCATTTTTTATCAACAGAAACAGGCTTAGATTACTTGGTATATGACAACTATCTCGGAGCATGAACAAAGTAGCTTCTAATATGGCATCCCAGCATTAATGATTCATTTAACATATGTTGGTAAAATCCAAATTTCCAGCCGACCTTCTAAAGAAACTTAAGATTCATTCAGAAGTTATTAACCTCAGTTACAAGTCAAGTTGTCTAAGAATTATAGTTGTAATACCTTAGTGATAGGTCATACATTCCCCCAAATCTTAGTCCTCCAACATTATTTGGAATTACAAAATATCTCTTGCTTTACAAGAGTTATCATTCATATTTCTTTTGTGAATTTATTTTAAATGCTATTACTTTTACACTATATTTGGTTAAATATAATTATAGGAAAGGAAAATAAAAATAAAAAGTAGATGAAGGTTAAAACAAGGAAAGTATATATTTAATTTTTGTTTGGATAGTTAGAATTTATAATGGAAATTAAAGAAAATGAATTCTTGCACATTTTGTTTAGTTAATTGAATCTTAACTCGATTGACATGAGTTCGAATATACTGAAGTACATTATCTTCCTATTTATGGGTTAGGAGAGGCTATGGGTAGTATTAGGCATTGTCTCAAAAAGAGCAAATATGATCAGAATCTATAATGAGATTATTTAAAAAATTGTGAAAAGGAATAGAAATTATTTATTTTACATAAATTTTTCAAATTTATCTTTTGTATAATTAATTAATAACAAAATTAGATTAAATATTATAGAAAATGTGAATACTCTTCATAAAAGATAAAAACTGATGATAAGATTATTAAATTTTTAAATACAAATTTATAAATATATATCTAATCATCTAAAAAGATTATATCCAACCTTTGATAGTTAAAAGAGTCCATTTTATTTTTTTATTTTTTTTTACAAAACTAAAAATAAGTTTTTGATAATAAAATCGTTGAAAGACAAAATTGTTTTTTAACTTAGGGTCCGTTTGTTTACATGTAAAAGGTTTTACGGAAAATATTTTCTGTATTTTCCTGTGTTTATTTTACAGAAAACAGCTTGGTCAACGGAAAATGACTTACAGGTCAACGGAAAATAAGCTTTTTTCCTTATAAAATGACTTACCCTTTTGAAAAGAGTAAGTCATTTTCCGAAAAAGAGCTGCTCAATAGATAATTTTACTTTTATATAAAAATTAACTTAAATCAAGTTTAATATTATTATATTGATAATAAATTTTATTTTTATTTTTAAAAATATTTAAAATGTTAATATAAAATATTATATTTTTTAATATTATTAAAAATACGTATTTAATTATTTATATTTAGTCATATAATAAATTATTAATATAATTAATATAATTTATTATTTTAATAAATTATTTAATATTTAATATTTAAATTTTATTTTAAAATTAAATTTTAAAATAATTAATTTTAAATAATAGTATTCACATATTATTGAAAATATCAATATTAATATTTTAATACTAAATATTTATTACAATTATAAATATACTAATAATAAATATTTTGTAGTATAAATGTTAAAATATGTCATAAGTCTATATACTCTTCACAAATTTGCAATTTAGTTTCGTACTTTTATTTTCAAGAATTTAGTCCCTTTACTTTCTAGATTTGAAAATCAAGTCCAATCATTGAAATTGTTGATTTTTTGTCAAATTTGTTAAAGTCTCATTTTAAATAAAAAATACTCAGTTGGTAGTCATGTAACTAAAAAATAATCGTTGCAATGAACCTAAATTTAACAAAAAATTTTAATATATGTAAAAACAATGTAAAATATAAAATTATAGATATAAAATAAACTCAATTAAACAATGAAAAAAAAACTCAAATATATGTTTGTTTAATTGAAAACGACTTTTATGAAATATTTTTAAAGAACCTGCCAAACAAAAGAAAATATTTTACACAGATTCATCCAAACACCAAAAAATATTAGTTTTTCCAGAAAAGTAAGTCATTTTCAAGAAATCATTTTCCGAAAGTCATTTTCAGTGAAAGAAACGAAGCCTTAATCCAAATTATTTTACACTTCCCTTCCCCTCACTTTCCCCAAATTGGGATATTAAAGAACAATGGAAAGTGAGAGATTTCCAACCGCTTTATTTTCCGTTGTTTAATCAAAATATGACATTCAAACAAGGGAAATGATTATCTTTTCCCTTGCTTAGCTTTATTTTATTTTTACACTATGTTTCGATTAAAAGTAGTAAAATAAAAGAAAGTAAAATATTGAACTTATTATATTATTTGGATAGTTAAAATTAATGAAATAAAGTTAAATAATTTTAATCATCTTTTCTTTGGATGGACCGTGTAAAGGAAAGAAAAGGATTAGTTATAATGATTTTTATAATTATAACATTTTCATAAAACTATTTATAAAAGAAAAAGAGGATTAAAAAAAACATTTTACATCTTAAAACTTATTTTACTTTCATTTCCTTTCCTTTCCCTTAGGGGTAAATAAAAAACTTAAAATAAGGGATCGAACTTAGAGTTGTCCATAGGCCAAGCCTTAACAAAATTTTAGGCTCAATTAATAGGCCCGACTCGACCCCAAAAGTGGGCCTAAATTTTTTTCCAAACCCGGATAAAAATGCTAAAATCCGGCAGTCCACCTATATTAATTTTTTAAATTTTTTATATAAAAATTTTAAAAATATTTAATACACTAAAAATATTAAAATAAATATTTCTCAAAAAATTGAGAATAAATTTAAAAAATCTTTATACTTAAATAACATTAAGATAAGTGCAACTTAACAAGCAAATACATCTAAAATGGTAGAAATTAACAATAAACTAAGTGTTATACAATATTCAAATATTAACAACAAAATAGTAGCAACATAATATTGAAATGGTAGAAAAATAGTGGCAAAAAGTGGGAAAATAGCAAGGTTTTTTATTGCAAATTTGGGTTAGGCTCGGACAAAAAAAACTTACCGAGGCTCACCCTATTTTCTAAACGGACCTTATTTTTTGCCCAAACCTTCCATTTTTCGGGCGGGCCTTTTGGATGGGCCAAGTGGCCTGGCCCATGTACAACTCTAATCTAGCCTAACTTATAAAGTCTATCCAAACAAGGGAAAGGATGATTATTTCCCTTACTTTCCTTTCCTTCCCCTCTCTACCTCTAATTCAAACATAGGCTTAGGAAATCCAAACATGTTGGGCTTTCTCTATGTTTCAGATCTACATGTTAATCTATAAAAAAAAATATTATTTGGAATAGCCCAATTGAAATAAACATTTTTAAACTTTTACTCTGGTGATAATTAATTGAGGCTAGCAGTTAGGGACTCTGTTAGGCCCAAAAATACCAAGAATGGATGAATTGGTATTTTAAAAATCTTTGCAAACTCTTCTAAAGGAAGAAAAAATGAAAAAAAAAAGTTAAGACATTTCCATTTATAGTGGTTCAATCCCAATTGCCTACCTCTACTACCTTGGTATACCTCAACCAAGGATTTCCCAATTTGCTATACTTAAATTGATACATTTCAAGAAGAATGTATAACATTTACAATCTCTATCTTTTTTACAAGGCTAAGATAGAACATTCCGTCTAGTTTTTATGGCTTAACTAGAACCCTTTACAAACTACTTAAGGTTTAACCTTAAATAGCTCTTGCAATACAAAGCTCTATATCTTAAAGAATTGAAATGGTAATGATAAAAAGATCTAATAATAAGAACCTAAGAGATATGTACAAGAGAAAATGAAGAATTTGAGGCTTTTCTCTTAATTTCTATGATTGGATATTCATCTCTTGTATCTTGAAGTGTTCTTGTTGTGTATATATAACAAGGGAAAAATTTGTGACCATTTATAGCCGTTGGGGATAATTTCTAACAGTTAGAAGCATTGCAAACAGACTTCTATCGATACAACTCACAAGATGTATGGGTAGAAGTGGACTTGTATTGGTAGAACTGGATGTAACAGCCCGTTTTTCAGTGGTGTCGAAAATAGTGATTTCGGGATCACAAATTCAACGAGTAAGTTTGTATAATTAATATTTTAGTTATACGAGTCAATAGTAATTTTTATATTGAATTTTGATTTGATGGTTTTAAACAATTGAATTAAAGTTAGTATAAGTGATTTGGTTCAAAAGTTAAGTGGTTATTGAAAAAGAGGTATTAAGACTTCGTTTCTATAATATAAAGCCGTAAATATTTTTATCAAATATTTATAGAGTCCTATTATATGTGAACTGAAGTCGGGTCGATAATTTTAATGATTTATTGCTTAATTGAGGTAAAAAGATTAAATTGTAAAAGAGGTAAAAGTTAATTCTTTGTAGATTTAAAATAGTAAAAGGATCAAAATGGTAATTAAATCATGGTCAAAAGTCCAAGCGGTGGTAGATGTTAACCATTTCACTAACTTTTGGGTTATTTGTTTATTTAGTCCTAATTAGTTTAAGGCCAAATTGTAAATAAGTTTGTTTAATTGGAATTTAATATAATTGAAGGATTAATGGTATAATTGGACCCTCTTTAAATGACCTAATAATAGAAATGATAAGAATTCTCTAGAGTTTGGTAAATTGCATTTAATTCCTAATTAATTGAGGATTTACTAATTAATCAATTCTCATATATGAATAAAAATGGTGGTTTGGGGCCATAATTTTGATGTGTCGATCGTAAATATTAATTATTTAATATTTACAGGTTTATTAATGTCGTGTTAAAATTTGATTATGAAATTTTATCATTTAGATAGTTAATTAAGTGAAAAGAACTGAATCGTAAAAATTGTAAAAGTGGAATTCTAAGATTAAAGGCATCAAATAATAATGGGAAGGAAAGGCAAGGCCTCTAAATGGTAAATAGACCATTAGGAGATATAGTGGATGGTATTGGGCTTTAAAATGTTGAAATTAATCAAGAATTAAAAGGACAATTTGGTAAATTAGGAATTAAGTTAAATGTAATAGATAAATAAGTTAAAAATCAATTTAATTTCTTCTTATTCTTCACAAATGAAATCTGAAACCCTAGATTAAGAAAAGTATTGCATTCGGCCAATTTTGAATCCTCAATAGATTCTAAACGAGTGGAAAATCGAGGAAAAGAAAAAATTACCAAATAATCCTTATACTTTTTCATTGATGCAGTTTAGTCAGGTAAGTTCATACAGTTTAATTTTAGTATATTTTTAAATGTATTATAGGAACTTAATTGCATAATATTGGATTATATTGATATGTGTAATTGGAAATGCAAATAATGAATTGAATTGACATTAATCACTGATTGAGATACTATGAGTCGTTACTGTAAATCAATCTTGTAAGTTCATACATTTATTTATGCTTCTAATAATCCTTGTACTCTTTGTTAACATATGATTATTGAATGTTATATTATATACCAAATGAGATCAGCGAGCGTTACCCACTAATATACTGGTTGGTGCTCAAACGAGCCATACCTACTGAATCTACTGAAACGTATGCACTCTTAAGCCATACCTACTGAATCTATTGAAAAGAATGCTCTAGCGAGTAAAAGATTCTACTGATATACTGAATAAATCTCAAGGAACGTTATCCACTGATATACTGAAGAAGCTTAGTCGAGCGGAATCTACTGGTATACTAAGTAAAGCTCGAACAAGTATTGCCCACTAAATATACAAAACTACTGTACTGATTGTTAATTATTGATAAAGGTTGTGTTTTATGGAATTTCAACATTTAATTTTAATTGATTACTATGTTTAATTGGAAAGTTATATCAATATATACAAACGAACTTACTAAGCTTTATTCAAGCTTACATGTATTTGTCTCATTTTGTAGATTATGTTTTGAAGGCTTAGAGGATCTAATCAACACAAGAAATCACACTATCCAGGAGATCTTTGGTAGACATTGTTTTAGTTTGGTATATATGGCATGTAGTAGGACCTCTTTGTATATATGATATTGAATCCTAGTTTGAGCAAATTTACTTAAGTTTGTGTTATGTGTTGTGACAAATGAAATTTTGCATGTTTCATCTAAGTTTAAGTGTTAAGCATGCTGGTAGAAAACATTGACAATATGTGAGATTATGGTTTGAAATGAATTGATGTTTTGATATGTAACTATACCTTGTATATGCAACCTTGAAGATGGAATGTTATGAAATGATTTGTGGTGTCAATGAGAGCACATTGATTTGATATATATTTATATAGGTTGAATCCATTGACATGTTTTGAATGTGTTTGAAGATGGTTTTTAGCCTATTAAAGTGTGTAATTGAATGTGTTTAAGCTCATAAGCAAGTGGGTGAAAATTTAGCTTGGAATTGGTCATTTTTGGGCTCACACAATCTGGGACACAAGCTGTCACATGGCCGTGTGAAGCACACGGGAAACTCCCCACGGGCGTGTGCCTAGAACATGTTTAAAAACAGTGTTGGTGCAGTTCTCACACGGGCAGACACACAGCCTGTGACACGACCGTGTGATCCAAATCAGAGAGTTACACGGTCCATGCACACGAGTGTGTGAGGTAGCACACAGGCGTGTAGGTTAACCACACAGGCTGGACTCTGTCACATAGCCTGGACATACGGCCATGTGACCCTTGACTTGAAAATTCTCGAATTTTTCCTAAAAGTTCTGATTTGTTCTGATTTGGTCCCTAAATGTTTGTAACTTATTTTTAGAGCTTCGAAAGCTCGATCTAAGACCCGAAACTGAATGATTTCTTTCTTATTGAATATTACTTGTAATTATGGAATTGAATTGATTATTGATTGTAAATCATATTAATTGTTCCAACTTGACTGGTAATATCCGGTATCCTATTCCGGTAACGGAACAGGATATGGGTGTTACAGTGGACTAGTATTGATAGACGTGAACTTGTATGGGAAAAAGTGGAATTGTATCGGTAGAAATTCCTCTAAGTATCGGTAGAAGTCTGGAGGTATGCTTGAATTGCTCTCTGACTTACTTCTACCGGTAGAACTCCCCCCAAGTATCGATACAACTTCTCAAACTTGTATAAAATAAGTTTAAAACACTTAAAAACTTTTAGATAAATTAAAACACATTTAAATCATATTTTTTAATATTTTTCAAGTCTTTGAAAATGCTTTGAAAATGTTTGATAAAATTTTCAATTATATTTTCATCAAATGATTTAGGACATACAATGCATATAAAATTTATCTTAAATGTATGTCAAAATATTGGGATATCAAAGTTAATAGACTCTATTGATGGTCAACATCTTTAGCTAATTAAAACCTTAAGGCTTTTCTTGGTAGGGTGGAAAGAAAATTGAAAGGATGGAAAATTGAATGGATAGAAAACTAGAAAGATGAAAATATAATTTTTTTCCCATATGTGTATTTGGTAGGAAAGATGGAAAAGTAAAAGAAAAATAAGGTTCTTTACTTCCATCACTTTATAAAGTTGAAAAATGAAAGAAATGAGAATAAAACATTTGAAAAATGCATAATTTTAAAGTAACATATGCATATTTTTCATTTTCTCTTCACTCATTTTTTCAATTTGGCAGAATTAATTTTATACATTAATATAAAAATGATATCTTTTCTATTCTCTTTCCTCTTATTTTTCTTCATTTTAAGTACACTCAAAAATTATTTTATTTCTAGTTTTTAACTCACTTCTCCTATCCTTCCATTTTCTCACCCAAGGTTTCATCCTTATCTTTCGCTTAACACCACTTACTTCCCCTAAATTTTGGGATCTTTTGCCCAAGTGTTGGACATGATATGACATGTTAAGCTCAAGGAAATTTTGTTTTCCTTTATAGATTATGCTTTTGAGAAAACAGTCTTTGGCTGGTTTGAGGAAGAAGAAATCAATGGGAGTATGTGACACTTGTTTATAGAATAAAAAGCCTGCTGTCGATAATGTTGATTTAACCAATAAATATTTTAATTCCAGCCAGTGGCTCCATATAGATTTTTTTTTCTTGGCGTGTTCATCGTCCTGTGTTGTAGATGAAAAACGTCCATGTTATCATGGTGGGCAACCTTTCCCATTAAAATACAAAGCCATATTCCGCAGTTTAGGACATCATGGGAAATTAATTCCCTGCTATGAAGTTGGGTGCTCTGCAATGAAGGCCAATCATTTTAACAGTGGAGACTGGCTCTAATCTTTTCCAGTTCAATAAAAGATAGTATTTAAGCAGTTATCTCCATGTACCCCAATCTATATTCCTAAACGTGTAATTGTTATTTCTCTGCCCTGTGAAATACGTGTTTAATATGAGTACGGTTTGGCTTGATGCAAGTGAGTAGAAAAATGCTCTAGAATTGATGTATCAAGCATGCCATCCAGTTTTGCTGATTAAGAGTGTCACCATAATGGGGCAACAACGGTCTGCAGTTTTGGAGAGGATAGGGCCTGAAGTTTTTATGCGGTGACAAAGTTTCACATGTAAGTATTTGTCAAGCAGCCTTTTCTTCTTTTCTTTTTTTTCTTTTTTCTTTTTTTTTTGTTTAAATTGTAATTGTTAGCCATATATGGATGCCCACTTTATGGACTGTATTTGACAAGAAATGGAAAAAAGCAAAAGATAAAGTTTCATGACCCCATGTTTTCTAACATCAACACCTGGAGCCAGTATGTATCGTATTTAGCCCTTCAATAATTTAAATTTTGTCAAATATTATTTGTCCTACCCGCAATGCATCATCATCATCATTTTGTAAAAGAGCTGATACTTAGTTGAGTTAGCTTACTGGAGTTATACTACTACCATGGTCAATGATGTTGGTTGGAAGATGGATATTAGAAATTAGGACCCATCAAAGCGGGCGGAATATACTCGTCAATGGACTCCATCACTCGGTTACATGTTGCATCTTGCATGCAATGATATTGATGTCTTCTTCTCTTGCTCCGTGTCGCTCACTTTTTTCTCATTTTTCTTTTATTGGAACGACAATGATTGAAAACTAGCATTTGCTTGGCTCGCAGATTGTGACCTGATTAGCGGACCCAACCTTTCAAAAAGCCTCTATTGATGGCTTCTTTATCGTATATTGCCAGAATTACCAACTGCTGCAGCCTGCAAGTGCTTTCTGCACCAGCCATGGTGTGCCTACACATGTAAAAACAAAAAAAGTGGTACATCTTTTTCCACTATCAAAGAGTGCCGGGGGTTGTTGTCAAACCTTGTCTTTATATTCTAAATCCATCCCTTTTTCATCAGTTTCACTGGGCATGCCCTATTTATCTACCTTTCCTTTCCAACTATATGCGTCTCATATTATGACTTCACTTTTTACACATTGAAATACATACAGGTGTCTCTTGTTTGATTTGGACTTCTTATACCTTGTCAATTTTAAAAAAAATAAAAAAAGAATTACCAATCATGTAGTCTTGGGGTGCATATCATGATTTACATGCACATCAAAGCTGGAAAACAGTACGTTTGATCATTTGGAAATAACCAGTGGTTCTTACAGTTCAATGAACTGGTCTGGACTCAACTCCATGTTTAGAATTTGGGGTTGAAAACATAGTACAGGTCACATATCTGCAAATGTCTGAACATGAGTTCACGGGACAGGAACCAGGGTCTGGTAGATACCCCATGGATCAACTCTCAAACTTTTAAGTTCAAGCTTTCATTTGGATAAAGCCAAAAAGAAAATGCTTATGATTGGCGTAGCTATTGCGGTGTGAGTCATCCAAAAAGAGAGCCATGCGGCGCTTACACAGCCGACCTATAGGACTGGCATTTGGCACTCCCTATATGCAATCCTTTTTTTCTCATCAATAGTCATCTTTAAAATATTATATTTTCTTTATTAATAATTTATATTATAACTAATAAGTTTTTACTGTTGATAAAGATAAAAAAATTTTGGAATTATACGTATATTTAGTTGAATTTAATTAATTGGAATTGAGTTAATTAATTATTAAATAATTTAATTTAATATTAAATTTTAATTGAAAGTAATCATATACTTAGTTGTAAGTTTAAAATTATACTGTATAAATTAAAACTTATCACATGTATTGCGAAAAATTAATGATATAAATCAATGCGATATTTGTCATATTTTTAATCTGTTTGTAGAATTTAAAAATTACACTAACATTGTATCAAATAATTATTCATATAAACTAATATATTTATATCGTATTTAAATTTATAGATATTTGTTGATTGAACTTTATTTTAATTAACACCATTGCTGCATTAATAATAAAAATGTAAGTTTTATCATGTTTAAATATATTTTTCGTCCACTTTAAGAATTATAGAGGAGTTATGATTAATAAATATTGTATAAAAAATTTATGAGATACCCATTGATAGTATGCACTCAAGCTTTTAGGCTAAAAGGAGAAGGAGGTTTGGCAAATTCCGATCGATGCATCAATGCGGAGACATCAATATCATTGAGTAATGGGTGGGTTGGTCCACCATGGAAATGTTCTGTGAACTTATATCAACATTCAAAATTAATATAACCCCAAACTAATTAATCTAATCTTTTAATTTATGCTTTCAAAAACAATAGTATTTTATTTTGTAATTTACTAAAACAGAATCCAATTCATGTGGCATCTTCGGCGGACCAGATGGTCCACATCACACCACGTGCCAAACCTTTATAAGTGTTGAGATAACAGCTGATTAAACTTAAATAATTTTAGACACAACATAAATTCTTAATATATTTAATTATTTTTCTGTGATTACATTTATATTAAGGTAAAAAATTAATTATAGTTTTTATCTCTTCACTATATTTACTTAATTTTATTTCACTAAAATAATTAAAAATCTGGTGTGAAATTAAAATTTCCATCTTTTCTTTTAATTTTGAATTTCGGTTTGTAAAGATAATAAAAGAGATCAAAGTAAGCATGAAATAAAATCTCCAAAAGAAGTACAGTAAAGAAATAACAACTATAATTTGACAATAGAAGAGCCGGCATCCTGACATGGCATGCAAAAACAAAAGAGAAATAGAACAAGTTCAAAGAAAACAAGGTTTAAACCTGGAAAATGATTGGGGTTGGGGTTGGGGTTGGGGTTGGGATTAAGGGTTAATGGAGGGATGCCTGCCTACTTTATGGGACTTTTAAAACGCTTCTTATTTATTCCTCCGCCACTCTCTTGACGATAGCAACTCGTCAGCTCTTTCTTTACACGATTGGTGGGTGGCGATGCCGTAAGCTCTGACGCCTTGTTGTGTCTTAATGTTAAATTCTTTATATTAATATATGACATTTGCTTAGGGGTCATGATGACAATAACCAATCTGTTTAAATTAATATATATATTCTGCTTTGCTTTTGGTGCGACATTCAACTTTTTCGTCCCCTTTTGCTTTCAGTCCTCCAAGTTTAACTTACAACTGAGTTTTTAATTTTATTGTTTCTCATGTTTGAACAAACTTCCTTTTCTTTAATATAGGAACTGTTTCCTCGTTGCTTTGGGACTCTTATCAAGCTCATGTATAAGAAGTATGGAAGAATCTATTTATACGGACTTAATAAGTACATTTCTATAAAAAATTACATTAATATTTTAATTATTCAACTATTAAATTTATCAATATAGTTATCTTTATCATGCATCTAAATTTTCAAAATAATTTGATATCTCTATCATATCGATCTAAAATATTATTTTTATTAATATATTTTTAACTATGGATTGTTAAGTATTTTTTAATGATTAGTAAGATAGATCAGTACCTATTAACAAATAGAATAATATACCTTAGATCCAAGTATATCTAGTGATCGGTGTTGGAGATCATAAAAGAAAGTTGTTTGGATTTCGATTTGCAGATTCATGACATTTAAAGCTATTTCATAAAAAAATCTTAACTGTAGAATAGAAAGAGAATAAGAACTTTCGATTGGTGCGGACGGTGCAAATAGAGAAAATCATACAGTAGCTATTTTAACAGTTTAATGACTTAAATAAAAACTTTCAAATAATTCAAAATCATCATGTCAATGTGGTAATTTATCACGTCAGTATGATCTACACATGGATGGCACATGTCATCGTATGATTAGTTCATTAGCCACGTTAGCAAAACTTAATAGTCAAACTTATCAATATTGATGAAGAGATTTGATTAGTTTTTTTTTTAAGAGTTCAATTGAGTGCAAGTTTTGACGTAAACTTAATTGATATTTTTACTGGGAGCCCTTTTTACAGTTAAGCCTTGTTTTACTTCTCATCTTTCTCTCTTTTTCTGTTTTTCTCCAGTTTTCTAGGCAACCAAACGGACGATGCACGTAGAAGAACCATGATTGCAGGAAAAATTAGAAGTTTTTCCCTCTCCCTTCTCTTTTTATAAACAACCCCTCTCCTTTCTAATTTCAAAGTCAAACCAAAATTTTGAATGGATTTTAATTATTGGGTTAAAAACCGCAACATGTAATGGCGAGATAAGTGTAGCTCTCAACCAAAAACATCTCCAACTAAGGAAAAAGCTGAAACCTCAACAAACAATAAGAAATACGTGCCCAGGGCCTTTCTTTTTTTATTCGGGAGCTTTTTTTATTATGGGTTTTTATTTTTATCCTCTTTTTTTCTTTACAATTGAGGGTAATACCCAGATTTTTTTTTTATGATTTTGGGTATTTTGTTTTTCGTATAGCTATGTTTTGTTTTTCTTTTTAGATTTGTTAATTGGTAGATTTAGTTCTTTTTTTAATCCCTATTTCACCGCCGTCCCTTTTCTTGGTGAGGTTTTTAAGGCACTACTTTTTTTTTTTCCAAATTTCCACTAAATTTTCTTAATTTAGATCTAAAAATCATTTGTTAATTTTTATTTTTATTTTATTACAGCTTATGGTGTCAAGTGTTTTTCTACGGAAACAGTGAAAGAATCTATGAGTTTTAATTTTCTTATTTAATTTGTATTTAATTTTCCACTAGATTTGATGCCGATGTTGTTCTCGTCAATGAGTAGATATTGTGGTTTCGTGATTAGGTTGTTTCTTAAGAAGCCATGGAAATCGACCCTAAAGATGATGTATGAAAGGAGAGTGTTCTTGAGGAAATAAGAAAACTTTTGGGAAAAAGCAAATCTAGTTTACTTGAAAAGAAGAGAATTTATGGGTTTACTAGACTTGTTGGGTGAAAAATTTTCTTTGATATGAGTTTACTAGATTTATTGTATTTTTAAATTGAATTTATTGTATTTTTTAATGAAATATTTGAGCTTGTATTTTTATTATGCTTGTTTCACTAGAAAAGTTAATATATTCTGTGTTTTGATGAATATTTTATGTTGTTTGCAAGTTTTTTAAACATATTTGATAAAAGTTATTTTTAATGAAACAAACATATATTTGAGATTTTTGTATCTTTTATTGTTTAATTGAGTTTATTTTATATCTATAAATTTATATTTTACATTTTTTATATTTATAAATTTATATTTTACATTTTTGCATATATTAAAATATTTTGTTAAACTCGGGTTCATTACAACGTCATTTTTAATTACATAACTATCAAGTGAGTACTTTTTATTAAAAATGTGACATCAAAAAATTGACAATGTCAACAATTGGACTTGATTTTTAAATCTAAAAGAAGAGGGACTAAATTCTTGAAAATAATAGTATAGAGACTAAATTGTAAATTTGTGAAGAATACCTAGACTTATCACATATTTTAACCTTTGTACTACAAAAAATTATTATTAATATATTTATAATTATAATAAATATTTATTATTAAAATATTAATATTGAATATTTTCAATCATATGTGAAGAATATTATTTAAAATTATTTTTTAAAATTTATTATTAAAATAAAATTGAAATATTAAATAATTTATTAAAATAATAATTTATATTAATAATTTATTATATGACTAAGTATAAATAATTAAATATGTATGTTTAATAATATTGAAAAATATAATATTTTATATTAATATATTAATATTTTAAATATGTTTAGAAATAAAACTAAATTTTATTATCAAAATAATAATATTAAGCTTGATTTAAGTTAATTTTTATATAAAAATAAAATTACCTATAGAAGAGTTCTTTTTCAGTACAGGAAAAATGGATTATTTTGTTGACTTGTAAGTCATTTTCCGCTGACCAAGTTGTTTTCTTGAAATAGACATAGGAAAATGTAGAAAATATTTTTCATAAAATATTTTACATGTAAACAAACGGGGCCTTAAAAGAAAGAACTAGAAAAAAAAAAGGAAAACGAATTAATATAATTTGGGAAAGAAATATATATTTAAATAATTTTTAAATATTTTTTAAATATTTTTTTGAAAAACATATTTTTAATGAATATATCAAATATATTTTTAAATCATTTTTAAATCATTTTTTTTGAAAAACATATTTTAATGAATATATTAAATATTTTTTTCTGAAAAATATTTTTAATGAATATATTAAATATATATTTTAATTTAAAAAAAATTTTGGTAAAAAATATTTCTATGGAAAATAAAATAAAAAAAGGAAAAATTGATCACAAAAGTCTCACAACTCAATCAAAGGTTAACAAGTTGTTACGTGGCAACCCTTGATTTGGCCACATGCCATGTCAGGATAAAATCTAAAACCATTAGGGTCAAGTTTTCAAATAGTTAACATAAACAAAGTATAGGTGCCAAATTGGCTAAGTTGAAAGTGGAGGTGCCACATCAAAATAAACCCTAAAGTACAATGGTCTTTCATGCTATTATCCCTTTTGAATATCAGGAGGCACCAACAAATGACTTGCATAATGTAACCCCTTGGAACACTTTCCTTTGCTTCTATCATCTAATAACTCGAACTATTCCGCTCATTTTTGGTACATCAAGTTCGCAAGAGCTCACCGATCTTACTTGCACCCATTGAGACTTGCCTTAATCAGGATCCCATTTATCCTCACAAATAGGCTTAGGCATGTCTACATTAAGCATCGGGTTAACCTTAAGTATTCTTACCATGTATGGTTTGTAAGCCCCTTGGCTTACCCACTTTAGAACTCTGAAAGTGCCCTTGTATGTTTGCCAACCCAACAGTAAGTCATAATGAAAAACACTGAAAGACTGCCACAATCATGGATTTAGAAAATTCTTGGACCCCTCGATGTTCCAATTCATGTTTTACCCACAACTTCAACCCATCCATGAAAAAGAAGAATGCCTCATTCTCACTCAAATTCGTAATTTGAAACATCAGTTCATTGAACTCCTTTATATACTCCCGAATTGTGCTTTGTTTTTAGAACCAACCAACTTAGACTGAGCTTCTTCTCAGTATATTGGGGGTAAAATTTCTTCTTGAACTCATTTTAGAACTCCTCTCAAGTCTCAATCGCAGCCTAACCACTCTTTTCATTTGTGGACCTACACATCCACTAAAGAAAAGCAAAATTAGTAAAATATCTAGCAGCAGTATTTACCTTAGCATCATCATCATTGATGCTCACGATACGGAAGTATTGCTCCATCTCCCATAATAAGTTGTCCACTTCTCTTACAAACCTTGCCCCATTGAACTTTTCTGGTTTGAGGACATTTATCTCGCAATTTAGTGTTACAACCAACACTCCTCTACTTATGGCAACTCGACACGTTGTAAGCTCTCCCTCGAGTTCCTTAATTCTTGTGCTCAAAGCCCTCATTGTAGCCCTAGTTTCCTCTTTCAAAGCCATCACTATGTCTCGAGAGCATCGTCTCTCACTATCAGCTCATTTGTAGCGAAACTGAGCACCCCTCGCATCTCTTCCACATTGAAACTGAGAGACTCTAACACATTTTTTTTGAGTTTCTCTTCCATCAAGTCTAACTCTGCAATACGTCCCTCGACTACCTCAAATGTCTCCCTCATGGACTCCTCAAGTTTAACGACTCGATTTTATAAAGCCAACAGCATGTCCTTTGATCAGCTAGCTTTCTTGGACCTCTTGTGGGTCTCCATAGGCTCAATCTGATCTTCTAATCCTTTCATCATCTCGATCAATACATTCAAAACCTTAGCTCAGATACTAATTGTCACGAGGCTAGAACTTTAGTCTGGCAAACCATGTGGCCTTAGGTAATTTCTTGGGTTCAAATCCACCTAAGTTACCCTTACTCTCGAAAAAAAAGAATTCTCACAAAAAAATTCTCTAAGGCATTGAAAACAAAGCAGAAGCAAATTCAAAGACAAAAGAACTCCAAACAAACAGAAATGTCATAGTAAAAATAACACTCACGAAGTGTTTGAATAAATGCTTTCAATTGTATTCAATTACTATGAAGAATTACAACTGGGTATCTTGGGATGATTACAAATGAGAAGGAAGGCATCTATTTATAGTTGAGCTCCCCCAAATCCAACGGTACAGTTTGAGTTACATCGATAGTCAAGATTAGAGCCTATTTACAATTTAGAGTCCTAAGGGATTTAAACTCTATACATCTTTATCCCTTAGGTTTTACATTAATTACCCTAGTAACTCTAATTTTACTGGAGTGTTTTACTAGGCCACTAAGGCTTTAAGTAGATGGGTTTCTTCATATGTTCCACGAGTCAGGCCAGGTCAAGCATGTCAAATGAGTCTTATTTGATCAATTGACCTCCATGAGATGTTCTGTGCACAATGGTCACAAGTTTTGATTCGCGACCCATGATATTAACACCCAATTTAGCCAATCGATCTTCCACCCTATTTGTTTCTCTCCATATACGAATTATCTCAACCTGCCAATCTCTCCTACGTAATTGGGCAATAGAGTACACTGAAGGGAAATGAGCTCTCTTAGCATCAACATTATTCAACATCTTAATTGTAGCAATATTATTCATTTCAACTATCACTTTCCTATACTCATTCCCCCATTCAAAAGATAAACCTTCAACATCAGCCCATAAATTAGCTCGGATAATCAAAGAACATCCCCACATTTCTATAGAAGCCAATCTTCCAACACCCTTCTGCATCTCAAATCAGTCTTCTAATTGAACTAGTCCCTGAAGATCTTGATACAAAAACATCTACTTCAACTTAAGTTATCCCACTATTAGTTTTTTCCACTAAACAGGTAGACAATCACTTTGCCTATCTCTCGGGCCTAACTTATAACAGTCATTTATATGCCTCATCCACCCATGGCTAAGACTCAATATAGAACATAATTATTGTAACGTGATAAATCTATTGTTATTTATTAGCCCCCTCCTTAAAAAAAGGATATTTATGTAACAGCTCGATTTTTATTGGTGTCGAAAAAGGTAGTTTCAAAATCTCATTTCCATAAATCAAGTCTGTAAATATTAAATATGAATATTTACGAAGTTGGTATTGTAGAATATTAGAGTTTGACCCTTCAATTTTGTTTATTAATTGCTTAATTAGAGTACAATGACTAAATTGTAAAAGTCTTACATTATATATTTTAATTAGCTAAAGGTTCAAAATGGTAAATAAAAAATTTTGTTATATAAAATGGTGGAGGATTATGTTAACATCCAGTAATTTTGATTAACTAGTTAAGGTTTAATTAATTAATTTTGATTAATTAATATTTAATCTAATATATAAAGATAACTTAGTGCATGTTTTCATCTTTATTTTCTTTTTCTTCACCGATTCTACACAAAACCTAAAGAGAAAAAAGCCAATTTTGAACTTCAAGCTTTTGTTCCTCAATTTGTATGCATTTCTAAGTCTTTTTCTTATAATTTTTATGTTTTTGAAGTCGTGGGAGCTTAAGCTAGCCCATGTACCAATTTATAAAAATGTTAAAAAAATTTAAAGTTTCCATTGTTGATTTCTTGAAGAACTTGGTGTTAAATTGATAGGTTTTAAGCTTAGATATGAAAAGGACTAGATTGTAATGTTTAAATTGTTAGTTTTGTACATAAGCACTAAAGTGAATAAATTGTGAAATTGATATGAAATTTCAGTAATAATAAATGGTAGAGGGATGTAGTGAACGTAATTGAAATCCGTCTTAAAATCGAGGCTCAAAATTTAAAGATATAGTTATTTCAATTTTAGGGACTAAATTAAATTAAATGTAAAAGTTTAGGGGCATATTAAAATGAAATTTTATAGGTTCATACATATCATTGCATAATATGAAAATGTTTGGTATTGATGAACTATCAAAAATATTGTTTAGAAGAATAGGATCGAACTAAAGATAATTGGGAAAAAACCAAAATTGTCGATTAGTCCCTAAAGGTTTAACTTTTTTTTTATTTTAACCAAGTAAGTTCATATGGTGTTTATGTGTTTGATTTGTATAGGTATAATTGATTGTGAATTAATTGGTGGTAAATTGGTATGAAAGGTGAGATTTGGACTAAATTGTAAAGAAATGTCAATTTTTGTAATAGTTGCCCGTTTGAACTTAATAAATGTTAGGATACGATTGGCATGTCAATAGGGTTTTATGCGCGCTCGTACGGGATTGGTTATAGATGTTACCGAGATATAGCATTTATTGTGGACTCAAAGATACATATGATAAAAGTTTAGCCTAAACCGGTGACTATATTGAATGCTTGTTGTTGGAAACTTGAAATAGGTGCAAAATGGTTAATTTTTACAAAAAACAAGGTCTATGTTGCAACCTCAAATTTTGGACATTGCAACATATGACTGATGTCGTAACAAGCTAAGGCTTTTTGTAGCAACGTGACATACTATGATGGCCACATCGTGATAAGCATTAGATGAAGTCGAGACGTCGATTCATACATTTCTAAAACTTTTGAATTTAGTCTTATTTCGTACTCGGGTTGAGAAAAGAGCTTTTGTAAGCTTGATTAAAACCCAAGAATGATGTTTTATTGTACTTTAATCATGAACGATGTTTGAACGCATATGAATCTGACTATAGTTGCTCCGACAACAAATGTAGCAACTTGTAGCTCAAACCTGATGATCAGGTCAGGCGAGAGGTGTTACAATTTATATCCATATTTTTTAAAAATGGAGAGTGTTAATACCGTGATACAATAAGGGAAGATACAAAGGAGAGAAGGGTGGTTGTTGCGGATGCCGGTTCACCCAATCAATGAGGAAAGCTGAAGGTTACGAAGAATGAAGGTGAAGAGAACTTGAAGGTTGGAGGCTAAAAAGGTGTTGGTCGAATGTAAACTTAGTATTCTTGAAGGGTTAATCCCTTCTTCATCATTCTTAGAGGTTTTTATAGGCAAATATCTCGTGTAATATTGTGTTAACGTGTTGGACTTACCATTTAGCCATCATTTTAGAGCGCATGGAAGGGATGTCTTCGATGAAACGAGGATGTCTATGATAAGACAGACCCTGTCATTCATTCTAACTCTAATGAGATAAAGCAATTGAGCCCACGTGATGTTTGGTGACCAACAACTGTTGGATCTGGTGCCCTTAGTGTAGTATATTCATTTATAAACTTGTATTTTTTTAACAGATTGATTAATAAAACAAATTCATTGATTACATTAATATACTTTGTATAATTATCCTCATATAGTTTTTGCATACAAAATAAAATAGAAGCAAATGTTGCTCACTGGTTATCTAATATTTAACTAATACTAAACGGTTTTACTTAATCGAATTGTAATACAAAAAGACAACTTATATTAGTAGACGAACCTAAACATGTCATCAGTCTAATTGAAAATGAGAAAACCGATTGAAAGGCTAATATGTCGTCTATCAAGTCCAATTTGGGAGATGCTTTGTCTTGGGTATCGGAGCAAATGACTCCCAAAAGATAGAGACATAGATGTGGCTTACTAGACTGACAATACATCGGACTGGACCCAAGGAGAATAGATCTTGAATCTGTTTATGGATTAATTCACTTGTGACGTTCCTAGTGTAACATACCTAAATCTTTAGTGGATGACGGGCTATGTATGCATGACTCGTATACTTTAATGTAAGTAAAAGTCTAAGTTCAAATAGATAAGGAATTGAAATTTGGTGTGTTGGGTATATGACTTCTGCAGTATGTGGTGTCATACACAAAAGTGGAATTTATAGCCCGAGACATATGTAAATGATATCCTCTTATTGGCATTACATGATACGTGTTTGGGAGCTATTTGATCGAGGTTTCTTTTAGGTTTTTAGGTTTTCTAGTTGTTTAGGCTTTCATTTGTTTTGTTTGTTTCTGTTTATTTTTTACTTTTTGGGCCTGGACCCCCTTTGTTTTTCTATGCCGGTTTTATGGAATCCTGATTTATTTCAAAAAAAAAAGTAATACAATCAATAATAAAAGGTATATTGATTAGTTCAAATGTTTTTTACAATTTCATGCTTATATATATATATATATATATATATATATATGTAGTTCTCATGTCATGTGCAATGGACTTGATCTTACGTGTTCATTTTAAATTCTACTAAATAATATATTTTATAAATTTAATATATATGCTAATTAAATGAGAATTTCTCTAATTTATAATAAAAATCTATTAATTTGAAAAATAATTGAGAGAATAAAATAAAATTTTAAAAGTAATAAAATAAAAATATGAGAAACAACCAATAGTAAAATATTAAGTAATTAGACAAAATAACTTGTCATTCGAATATGAGTCAAAATTTCACCTACAAAGAACTATTACTTTAATACTTTATTGCCTTTTACATAATATTTTACAACACAATCATAAACAACATTCACAATTATGTAAATATTATTAAAATCAAATAATAGTAAAACTATTGAATATCAAATAATAATTAAACATCTCAAATAATAATGAAAATCATGCCTTTTTGTGATGGAAACAAAGCCTATTAAATAATGTTAAAATATGGTTTTCTTTAAATAATTCTTTAAATGTTATTTTGAATGAAAATGCCTTGCTAATACACATATTTATAATGTTAAATAATAGTTTTAATTGGTAATAATTATAGCACTAAGTAAGTAATAATTAATCTAAAATAATAAGGGTAATTTAATATGGATCCAAGTTAAATTAAGTGATAATATATAATTATTACAGAAAACATTATTAATAAATTAATTATAATTATAATTATAATTATTTTATATTAATATTTTTATGAATGTAATTTTATATTCAAGATTTTATAGAAATGTTATTAATAAAATAATTATATTATATTATTAATTTTATAGTTTTAAAAATATAGAAGCATAGATAATACAAAATATTAATTCTTAATTGATATTTTCTTTATCTTAATTTTGCAAATTGATATAAGTTAGTCTATTTGTTAAGTAGAGATTTGTGTTTGATCAAACCAATTGATTAAATGAAATTTGTATTTATAAAAATTAATATTTAATTTAATTATAATATATATTTTATTTTGAGTTTTGACATATAAATTAAGAATAAATAAATTTAAACATTATAGATTAGATTACCAATATATTGATATCATTTATATATATAATGTTAATCTCACACATTTAATTTTTTATTAATTATAAAAATTAACTTTTAACATTATTATTTATTATCATAGTTAAAATAAAATCATATTTATATATAAAAATTATATTTATTTAATTAAAATTTTAGAAATTTTTATTTTAAATTTATCCAATTATATTCAATGATTTCATAGACTTATAATTTTATTAATTAATATTACATTTTGTATTGTTTTAAGTAGAACTTTTAAATGGTATGAGCAAATTAATTAATATTACTTTTATTATTATGACATAATAATATTAATAAATTATTATTCTAATGTCAATTTAGTAATATAACTAACAATAAAGGGCATTCTCATTAGTTTAAAAGTTTCTTTTCAAACTCATGCTTATATAATAATAATAACAACTAATTTGCATACCCATGCGATGCACGAACTAATAAATAATATAAATTTAATCTTAACATAAAAAAATAGTAATACATATTAGTAGTATATGAAACATTGTAACATTTTAATTTACCCAAATTAAAAATAAGTATTTCAAATAGGAGTTACCATATGTAAATGTGATAATGATAAAATAAATTTCAATTCAAATACATTTTTTTAGGGGATGAATTATAAGAATATGCTGAAAAAAAAAATTATTTGAGAAACTAAGCTAATTTTTTGAAAATGTACCGATCTACATTGTTTTTGGAGAGAGAAAAGAAAGTCAGTGAAAATGCTCAACTGTAGGACGCATTTTTAGGAGAGAGAATAAAAACGCGTCCTACGGGCGCGTTTTCACTTTGGTAAAAATAGTTTTTTCTTCTTTTTTTCTTGCGGTTGAAAATTAAAAGTTTGTAGATTTATTTTTATTTGTGTTTGAGATAGACATGGTTATAGTTCTAAGGAATGTTTGAATTTACAGTGGTGCCATGGAGCTAGGTGACTTACAAATTTCATTTGCCATGTGAGTATGGAGCCATCACCCAAAAAGTTGGATCGCGTTGCAACTCAAGGTCCCAGTTGATGGTGATTATACGGTCTGGGGTTGAAGTGTAACTAGGGCTTCAAGTTTACAAAGGTTATGTTGTTAAGGTATGGAGCATAAATAGGGTCATAATTAACAGTGGTTATGCGGGCATGACAACCAGTTTTTCCTTGTTAGAGAATGATGCTTTATAAAACCCAAACAGAAGTACGAAGAAGAAAAATGTAGTGGTCTTTTAGTATAATCTAGTATTTCATTTTACCCATATCCACCAAAGGCAGTGACCTCGTTATTATAACCTGTGACATAATTAGGGTGTAATAGGTTTTACTAATAGGGCCACTACCTCTGGTGGACATGGACAACACGAATTACTTGACTATATTGGAAGGCCTCTACGTTTTTCTTATTCGCACTTCTGTGTGGGTTTCATAAAGCATGCTTTTCTGATGAGGAGAAATTGGTTGTCGTTCTCGCATAACCACCGTCAACTAGGGCCCAAGTTACACTTCAACCCGAGATGGCATAATCATCGCCAACTTGGACCTCGAGTTGCAAAGCGATCCCGATTTCTTAAGTGATGGCACCATACTCACACGACAGGTGAAATTTTTAGGTTATCGAGCTCCATGACATCACTGTAAACCCAAACACAACTTAAAACTATAACTATGTCTCCTTCAAAGCGAGAGAGAAATAAATCTTTAAACCCGAAAAGTTTAACACGCGAGAAAAAGAAAAAAATAATTTAGAGGAGACTAAGATGTGGGTGAGTAGAAGATGAAGAATGAGCATTTATATGGAGGATGGGGCGGGTATAAAAAAATTGTCTCGGGAATATTGGGTTGCAGGGGCTCAAAAGTAATCAAGTTGGCTTGGTTGAAATGGCTAGAGAGAAAACGTTCTCTGTATGGGGCGTTTTCATTTGACATGGCAGTGAAAATGCTTTCTGCAATACACGTTTTTTAGCCACATGTCTAACATGTTAGTGGAAAACGCATCCTGCAGGAAGCGTTTTCATCGCCATGTTAGATGAAAATGCCCCCTACAGGGAGCGTTTTCTCTCTGGCCATTTCAACCAAGCCAACTTGATTGCTTCTAAGCCACTGCAACTCGAGATTTCCAAGATAAACTGGATTGGAGAAAATGTAGAAATCACGAACTCAATGACTTTAGTGTGTCCACACAACTTAGAGCATCGAGGAGAAGAGCTAATGACTATATGGTAACTCATGCAGTGAAAACACTAATTCATTTATTCATTAATTTTTTTTGTAAAGTGTAAATTAATATTAATTATTTAAGTAAGATATATTACAATATGTAAGCCAAATTTTTAATATTTTTCCGAACCTTTTAAGCAATTCTTTGCATTCTGAAACTATTGTACTTAACAAATGGATGGAGAAAAACTTAAACGAAAAAGTAACATAAATGATTGTAAATTTTAAACTCACAATATGTTTGTGTACAAATCAAACCAATTTAATAAATTTGTTTCGTATATTGTAAATAAGTGTGTATCCAATATGTAAAACAAAGTATATAAAAAATTACAAAATAACATAATTATCGACGTCTCGAATGTGTGCCACAACCAGGTGGGCGTCGGGCACGCTTAAGGTTCCATTACACTATTTGGGTTGGCAGCTCCTCATCGACTTCATCTTTATCTTCACGTGCATATTGAGGTTTATCGCCAAAACCATCTCCTTCGTCCTTCGTTGACTGCAACCATGTCCTAGCCGCCTATCGTACATCCTTCTCTATTTGAGTCGACAATTGCGAGGATGACCCACCTCGGTAAAACAACAATGCTGGGGGTATTTACAAGATTATTGCCGGATAACTATATAGTGGCGTATGGGCGATTACGGATAAATGATAGGAATTTTCGGTGATACCCAATGCGTAGGTGTTGTTGGTGGGATCGACATATAATATGATACAGTGGGTGGTTTTCGTGCAAAATATATCACTAAAGAATGTGTTGATGCAGGGAATGATTGCGCGTGCTGTGGTGCTTGTGTAAAATAAACTGGTGCTGAGTGTGTTGATGCAGGGAATGATTGTGTATGTTGTGGTACTTGTGTAAAATAAACCAAAGCTGAATGTGTTAATGCAGGGAATAAGTGTGCGTGTTGTGATGCTTGTGACAAAAAAATTGGGTTAGAACCAAAAATAAATGAACCATACTGACTAGGAGGTTGCACGATAATCGGGTCTACCGATGTAGACGGAGCAAATGTTGATCCGGTCGTGACATCTTCTCCCGACCTAGGATTGATGTGCCATCGCATTGGCCTCCTACGGGGACATGGGCTACTAATTTTTAAAACTGTTAATAGATACAGCTTGTCATTATGCCTGAACCAATCCATGTAATTCGGAGACGTTGCCAACTCTGGTGTGAGAAATGGTTCACGCGTTGGCAAGTAATCGTACCTACACTGCCATATATTGATATACTTCTTGTGGAATATTGGCCAATTTTCCTTGAGTCTCTCCAGCAAGTCAATCTTGTATAGGTCATCGAGCTATTGGGGTGGCAGCGGAATACGTTGTGTACACCCAAACTACCACATCACTCGATCGGATTCGTGTATCTGAATCGTTGTAAAAACGATCAATGGCACTTTGACGTGCTAGATGTTGCGATTGGCCAAAAATTCGACCAGGACGCATTCTTAAATCCTCAGATCCGCATATGGCATCTATACAAACTACAATACAAATTTATAAATTCTAACATGTTCCTAATATTAAATTTCAAATGCTAGAATAAAAAATTGATAACCTTGAAATTTATAAACTAACCTCCTCTTCGATTTGTTAATCTAAAGCTAGTCGAATATCTTCTAGCTCGATCGGTATATTGCTATGTCTTGCGAGGTTGTTCCACATATTCAAATAATATGTTATTTCAAAATTACAACAATGAAAAATAAAAACGATAATGATATTATCAAATGCATTTTACCATATTACGAGTGTGAATTCGTAAGGGAGTTTCACTCAGGGGTGTAAAATGGTAGTCGATACCATGCCCACGATTAAAGGAGTATGCAACCGTAGATTTTAACTTTTTCGGGTATCGTCACTCGAAACATTTCTCGGTATAATATCTTCAGCACTGCTGATCCACAACTAAGTCGTCTCACTTCTTTCAAGTCGGTTAGTAGTAGTAGCCACCTTAAATGTACCAAAATGCGATATTTATCTGTCATTAGTAAACCCCTAGTCAACCTCAAGATGAATGCACGTGGGAATTATTCCTTTTCAACGTCACTCGCAGAATACTTGATAGTTTGGAAGTTGTCCTCCAACCATCTCATCTTGATCCGGCTACCCCTAAACTTGTTCAACATTTTCCCTAGTAGTTGTTCGCATGCTGCACTCCAATCGACACTAATAACTGACCCCGTAACGACTTTCCCATTGACCCGTAGACCGATTTGTATACTAACATCCTTGAGTGTAATTGTACACTCGCCGCAGGGAAGATGGAATGTGTGTGTCTTTGATCTCCATCTTTCGACCAAAGCACACACTGATAATGGGGGATCCAATTTAGTCTCTTCGAGCATGCGAGCCACATATAAAAATCATGCATCTCGCAAGTGTCCATAAATGACATCTGGTGCACCTTTGCTTAGATTATTTGTGTATGTCCCAAAAATCTGATCTTTTGGCTGAGTATATAAATATAAAAAATTAATAATCTAAACAGCATAATAATTAACTATTTAAAAGTAAATAATTTAATACATTTTCTTACCATTTATAATTGAATGTCGGAGATATGTTTGTCATCTAAAGGAATAAGCTGATTTGTCATTTAAAAATTATAACGAATAAAATAAAATCTAAGAGAATAAAATAAAAATAATAATTGAGGAAAATGTTAGGATAGGAATAGGAATTATATAAAATAAAATTGAAAACAAAATGAGTAAGAGATGGACAACTATAGGGGTTTAGCTTTAAATTGAATTTAGTAGGCTTTGATCATACTAAATTTAAAAAATAAAAATAAAAGAAAAAGAAAGCGAGTAATGTATTAGAAAAAAGATAACTTGGCCGGCAATGGCCTAACGCCTGTGAGACAGTTTCCGATCTATGTTTTTATCGAACTCGTACACGTAATTTAAATTGAAACAAACATGTTTTTGCACACCTTTTCTTCTTAATCATCATTATTTAAATATAATCAAAGACTTTGTATTGAATAATTTTTATTGTATGTAAGACAAAGCTGAGAGCATCACGGAACATGCTTCTGCTATTATTTTATCTCCAAACTTTTGACTATGTTGAGTTATAAAAGCTTCATTATACAGTACCCACATTATTCCTTCTAAAATTCCATAATTTTACTTTTCTTTCTTATAATAATAGGAGCAATTTATTTTAATATTAACTTCATTGATCATTCATTAAAATTAACTATTACGTTTTTGTATCAAAATAATTAAATTAAATAATCAAGTATTTGGAAAATTTATATATGTTTAGATGAAGAAAAAGAACACTGTACATTTCCCCTAACCACTGCTTCCTTGCCTACCCCATAAATTAATTCATAGCTTTTATGTCTATTGATGCTAACATGACTTTTTTTTATTATTAATTATGTTGGAATTTCAAATGGTCTGGCACATTGCTGGTTGCACAATTAAAAGAAAAATAATTTGGAAGTTAGTTGAAAAATAACAAAAAGGAAATGCATTTGATTAGGTTACAAGGTTGTGGGGGTTTGATGTTGGGATCCTAGATTCAAGGCTTGAAGCCACCCAGTTCTAATTTTATGGAAACAAAAATCAAACTTCCAGCTTTCAATTGTGTGGAAATCTTTTTTTAAAGGAAATGGAATCTTCACTGGTTTCCTTTCTTTTTTTTCAAACGCTGGTGGTGGAATAGGGTAAGAGTTCTCGAGAAACCCCCAATAAAATCACAACATTATTTGTAAAACTAAAAAAAGGGTTGGTGCTGCTTTAACCGAATTCTTAATGTTTTAAGTTTTTTTTAATTTTTAAATTTGATGTGGAATATATATAAAACATGTATATTAAATTGTAAAAGTATATATATTACGAGATAATATTTTTTTAATACATTAAATTGAAGTTGTCTATAGCATAAGTACATTTTCACAATTTGATCTACAATGTTTTAAATATGATTCATATCAGATTCGAACTATCATTTAATAACTAAATTAACGGTTAGGCTAACAAAATGACCTCGTTTATATGATATTGGTATTTGAGAACTCAATTAAAATGTTTTAAAGTTTAATGACCAATTTAAAGTCTAAATAATAATTTGGGGATGTTTACTGATGTTATGCCAAAAGCATGTCTCGTATGAAGCACACCTCGCCCATCACAAATATCTCGCCATACCAACTATACCTTGTCAAGAAAGTATGCTTTGCCAAAACACCTTATCAATTATTTGACACATGGGCTTCACTTAGTTTTATCGTAACGCAATCGAGCTGACTTATAAGATAAGGCTTTCCAAATCTTACAACAGCATGTGTCTAAAAAAGACCATGACTCAACAAACTTACAAACTAAAAGATAGCTAGTTGAATGAAGGCCATAAAGAGACTTAGAGTGAGTTTGGATGGGCGGTGCGTTTACCTGCGGTTAGTGTAAAAACAGCGGTGGCGGTGAGATTAGACACTGTAGCGATACTGTAGCGTGAGATAAAAAATAAACTAAACGCACCGCACCGCACCGCACCCAATCGCCCATCCAAATCATCCCTTATACAAAGATAGCTGAGAGAATAATGCAAGGGACATGAAACCTCAACCACTCTCTAACTCCTCCCAGCTCTTTCCTTTGACTTTCTCTCCCATCTTCTTGGTAACCAAGAAGCTCTTTTGCATGACTTCGTGTGAACCTCCTTCAACCTCCTCTAATTCTAACAATTAGCAATTAGGTGTGATAAACTTGGACAAATATGGCTCAAGTCAACCTTGATATTCTCGCAACCTAAAAGCATGAAGATCAAACTCATAACCCTCGATCTCAAATGACTCAAACTCAACATAATTCCCCTATAACCGCCTATTAACCAACCTTATAATCCTTACAACCCATAAGATCTTTACTATCAACATTATAATGTATACCCAAACTATCCACCATCGAGATATTATGCCTCATTCCCCAACCAAAGCTTGTTTCCTCCTCCACCAGTAGTACTATCTTATTCCACTTCGAAGGAACAAACCATACAAAATCCAATACCAACTCCAATCAATTCACCAAAATGCAAGAAGAAAATTAGGTCTCTCGAAAAGCAACTTTTGACACAACAACAATTTAATCAACAATAGTATGAGTAACAAGAACAAATCATTTCATCTTTGAGAGAAAAAAGTGCTTCTCCTAAGCCAAAAATAGTCTCAAAAGTATTTTTTTTCAAAAGTTGAAAATTTCAACTTCTCCCCATGAATGTTTTTTTTTCTCTAAAAACACTTTTGAAAAAAATTCCTAAACTAGGCCTTACTCCAATAAGCCTTTCGCCCCAAAAATTGTGACATTCAAAATTATTTCATGAAAAAAATTTTGTTGTAGAAGTGAAGGGAAAAAAGAGCTTTTAATTGATGTATATGGTGCAAATAAACCTGACTCGAAGGCCCGCCCAAGATGTGGGAGGGTTTAGGTAAAAATATAGGCCCGAAAAATAGGCTTAGACAAAAAAAACCCGTTTAAAAAACGGGTCGGGCCTCGGGTAATGCATTTTTAGCCTGAGCCCGGCCTAGCCCGGCTCGAATTAACTAAAGGACAAAAAAAATCTGCTCCATTTTTTTTTGTTTTTGAATGCTATTTTCTTGTTGTTTTTTCCTTATTTTACTACCATTTTACTATTATGTTGCTACTATTTTGTTGTTATTGTTTGGATATTGTATAAAACTTATTTTATTGTTAATTTTGTTATTATTTTAAAGGCATTTGTTAATTTTATTATTATTTTAGAGGCATTTACTTGTTAAGTTGCATTTATATTAGTGTTATTTAAGTCTACATATTTTTAAAATTTATTTTCAATTTGTTGAAAAATAATTATTTTGATGTTTGTAGTATTTTTGATGTATTATATATATATATTTAAAAATTATATAAAAATAATGTAAAAAATTATTATGAATGGGTCGGCTCGGGCCCAGGCCTAATAAATGGGCCTAAATTTTTAATTGAGCCCGACCTGGCCCATGAGCACCTTTAGGTGCAAATAAAGAATGTCATATAACAACGATTTTAATAGTCTAATTACTTAAATAGAAATTTTTAAATAGTGACTATGTAACTTTTTAAAATTGAATAACCAACACATAAAAATATTAATATTTAATGAATTATATTAATTGATAACAATAAGAATAACTTTTATTGTATTGCTATGGAGAAAAAGAAGAGCTTTTACGAACTCACATAAAACTCAAAGCCCCGACACAAGCGTCCAGAAAAGGAAAAAGACAAGAGGCAGCTGCAAATAGATGTAGATAAATGTAATAAATGAAGGCAAAGTCCATTATAGAGTTGAAAACGTGGGAGGTTTTGATTGGCTATGAGGAAGAGAGAAGTCGATAAGCCAGAGTGGTCGACTCTAATGGCGTGTTTGGATAGATTTAGCTTCGCTCCATTATTTTTCATTAATTAATATTTGATTTATAAGTTAAATTTTAAATTTAGTACGAGTTTTATACATTTAATAAATTTAATTGAGTGGATCTTATTTGAATAGAATTTTCTATTAATAGATAAAAAGTAATTGAGTGGATCTTATTTGAATAGAATTTTTTAAAATTACTTATATTGTTTTTAAAATTCTAAAATAAATTTAATTGTTTAAGTAAACTTAATGAAGAAATTGAAAATTTTGATGAATTTTAATAGAGAATTTAAGTGGCATAATTTCCTTTCTCAAATTCTGTTTAAATATGTGTTTTTCATTATTTTATTTTTACTGTGCATGCTCTGCTATGAATTTTTTATATATTATTTACTTAATTTTAATATATATCTTAAAATTTTATTTATTAAAAATATTTATAAATTTTTACAAATCTAATCACATCCACATTAAATATTTTATAGATTACTATTTTAATAATTTGTAAAATTGTAGTAACCCAAACAATCATTAATGAAAGAGGAAGTGAGCTGTCCAGTAATATTTGATGGCCTAATCACCACTTTAGTGACATTGCCTTGATTAAAGTCTGCCACCGCTTTTTATGTTTTTTTTTAACTGCCCTTAATTACTCTTTTACTACTACATTATCGCTCATTCATATTTCTTTTTATTTACAAAAATAATCTAATTTCTTTGGAACCTTCTAGTATTTAGTAGATCTCCATTACCATTAAACAAAACATAAAACTCTCTCCACATTTACAAAACATTTTATTTGACAGATCATTTAATTAATTAATTTTTTTCATACTATAAATTGGGGAAAGAGATTAATAATGGACTTATCATTACCCGTCAGTTTTCCTCTTATTTTGGGGAAACAGAATTTCATTGTCAAGCGTGTAATTCAGTGGAGTTTCAATTTAAAATGTAGACCATTTTTTTAATTTATAATTTAAAATCCAGTTTTAATTTCAAAAATCTGTTCGCTCTCATTCAACCATATGATTTCTTTTAATGAAAAACGAGTTTCATTCTTACACTTACTTTTAGATTTTATTTGTTGAAAAATGTAAAATGAAGATTTTATTAATTAGAAGATTAAGGTTTATAATTCAATTTAAAAAAACCAATTCATTTTCTACTTGTTTAATCATTAGTCTTAAACAATTTTTTTTAAAATTAAGATGTTCATTATTGATAGTAGTGATTAATCTTAGTCGTAGATGCTTTTCAAAAGATAAAATAACTTTCCATAAAATGTGCTCAATTCTCATAGGTGGAGATCAAACCATTGATCTTAAGGTTAAGGGATAAGATAAGTAACTACCATGTGCCACACCTCATGGCTAAAAAAATACAAATTTTTATTCTCATTGAAATTGTTGGTATCAACAGTCTAATTCTAGTATATATATTTAAACACTTTATTGAATTGATATAACTTTTAATCGAGTCATCAACTCGGTTTGAAATTACAAAAATATTCCTATTTTACATTATAGATGCTTATATTTAAATACTTTACTCAATTAGTGTCACCCTTAATTGGGTCATCAACTAAATTATAAAATCATAAAGATGCATATTCTTTTAAATTATAATTAATATTAGGGTAAACTATCCCATTAGTCACTTTAAATAGTAGTCATTCTTATTTTGGTCACTCCAAAAAAGAATTTGATCAAATTAGTCACTCCACCATAAAATGGTAACAAAAAACTACTAGTACATTTTCATGTATTGTTTGAGGTGACCAAAATAGGAATGACCTTATTTAGAAAGACTAATAGATATTTTTCCCTAATATTAGTGTGACTAACATGGAATGCATAGTTAGCATTCCAATACCATTTTATTAGTACTTGATCAATTTAATCAATTTCTTTTTGGGTGACCAAATTACAAAAAAATTAGAGTGATCAAAATAAGAATTACTCCTATTTAGAGTGACTAATAGGGTAGTTTACCCTTAATATTATTATGATTGCTCTTTTGTTTTTTTTGTTTTTACTTTTATATCATCTTTAAATAAGAAAATTACAAATTACAAATCCAAGGATCGAACGCATTTGATAGTATTAAAATAAAAATTATTACCACCCACTTATATTCATTATTAAATAAAATTTAAAAGAATATGTTTTTAACATAACATATATCTTTATCTATGTATCTATTATCTTCGACTTTAATTGAGTTGATGCCACTCATCAATCAAATTTCAACCCATTGAGAAATTACTAAAATACATTTTTTTCTATAAAGTAAGTTATATTATTATGAGAGTATTTTTGCCCATTTAAATTTTTATAAATCAATTAAAATTTATACACAATAAAATTTAAAAAAAACACACTATAAAATTAAAATTTGCATTTCAAGTTTCAACCAAAGCATCATAAACTTTTAATAAGTATATTTTGTTACATACTATTTTTCATCTACACTATGGGTGTCATAATCTAGTTATACTTAAAATTTCTAATATAATTGGTGTCACGAATTAACTGAATTAGATTTTAAATATTAAACTTTATCATTTCAATTAAAATTTCATTTAATTTTTATATAAATTTTAATAATATATTCTTTTACAAATTATTTCCCAAACGTACCATAATTTAATATATATTTATTTTTCAACATCCTTAAACATACAAATGGAAAAAACTCAAAAAATTATATTTAATTTTTTTAGAAATTTATATTTGTTTTATGAATAGCACATAAATTAACACATTGTTAATAAATCATAAGATGTTAATTAAAAACTATTATTTTATTTATTTATAATACTTTTAAATGGCTAATTTATTTATGGATGATGCAAAATAGTATTTGCCGAAACCATTTTTGAAAAATAAAAAATTTTAAGGTTGTCGACTTTAAAAAATGAAAATTGGGAGTCGCCACCAATCTTTTATTAAGGTGTGATTGGGTCACCTAAAACGATCGTGGTCTCACTTAATTTTAGAAGAACGGGTCCGGGAGTGGGTTACGCATGAGGAAGGATTAGCACCCTCATTACGCCCAAAAATTGGTACCTAGTTAATTAATTAATGTCTTAAGGTCGAAAATTTTAAAAATATAATCTTTAAAAACTTAAAACGTTGCATATTAAGACCCTTTTCAATTTAGAGAAGCAAAAATGCCACACCCAATACGTTAGGGCACAACATTCTAATTTCCCCCAAAATGAATTAGGTCAGAATACTTATACAATAAAACTTTAAAAGAACATCCACTCATCCAAGATTTAAGAAATTACACCCAATACGTTAGGGCACGATCCCTTTAGAATCCCAAACTCAGAATATTTCTTTTACTTTAAAAGAACATCCACTTATCCAAGATTTAAGAAATCACACCCAATACGTTAGGGCACAATTCCTTTAGAATCTCAAACTCGGAATATTTCCTTCATGATTTTTTAAAAAAATCTTCATTTCGAGAAATCAATGCGTCACATCCAATACGTTAGGACACAACGTGTTGAATTCCCAATAATGAGTTTTTATTTTAATTAAAAGAATATCCATTTTGAAAAAGTTTGATTTTAAAATCGAGTAAAAATGTAATGTTATGCTACATTAAATATATAATGCAATAATAAATACTACGATAGCATAGAAATAATACAAATATATGAACAAATAAGTAAAATAATGGCCGCAAAATATCAAATAAATAGACAAGATAATAAAAATATATGTAAACATAAATTAATAGACAAATAACTGAAATAAATAAAAATATATACATACATCCATGAAAATATATAAGTTTAAAATAATTAAGATAATATCAAAATTAATAAAGCATGTGTCTAAAATATACTAAAAATATTAGTTTTTTTAAGGTGTAAATACATGCAAAAGAAACATATTTATATATATACATATAATAATAATAATTTCATAAAAAATTAGAAATCTGATTTTAAGAAAAATATGAGAAAGGACTAAATTGGGTTGGAAGTAAAAAAACAGGTAAATCCAAATAAATAAAAGTAAAGGATTAATTTGAACGCTGAATTACATAGAATTTGGAAGGAAATTTTCCTTCTCCTCTAAAACGACGCCGCTCAACTTAGACCCAATTGAAATAAAAATAAATAAAAGGGTAAATTAAAAAAACTTAATTACAAAAACATTAAAAGGCGGAGGGGCTAAATAAAATAAATAAATAAAATTCGCAGTGGTATCACCTTCTCCCCCTTTTTAAAATCGTAAATAAGTAAAAAATAATAATCGAAAGAAAAAAATAGTAAGCCACCTTTAAAAAACTGCCAATCGTTCTCTTTTTTATTCCTCTTCCTCCTTTTTTCTCCCCTCCCCACTTTTACAATGAAGGGAGAGGCCTCTATTTATAGTTGAGCCTCCCCAAATCCAACGGTACAGATCAATTACATCAACGGCTGAGATTAAAGGGTATCTCTAAGATTACAAAATCATATCTTCTAAGATTGCATATCATCTCAAAGATTATACATCATATCTAAGATTGCATATCATATCTAAGATTGCATATCATATCTAGGATTGCATATCATATATAAGATTGCATATCCTCAAAAACTATGTTTCCATATGTGAGCTCGGGCTAAAATTGGGTATTACAGCTGCCCCTCTTTGCTCGTTGTCGGTAATGAGAACGAGCAAAGACTTTAAAATGCCCAATTTTGCCCGTAAATCTTGAACCTTGGTACATCTTGTAAGTATAGAATTAGTGCCATCTTCAGTCTGCCTCACTGCAACTTCAGGAGGATAAGACTTACTTGTTTAGTCTGCTTCACTGCAACTTTAGGGAGATAAGACTAGATGCAATCTGCTCTCTGCAACTTCAGAGAGATAAGATCATAGGTTTTAATCCGCTCCACTGCAACTTCAGGGAGATAGGATTATCGGCTTTAATCTGCTCCACTGCAACTTCAGGGAGATAAGACTTGCCATCTTCAGTCTGCCCCACTGCAACTTCAGGAGGATAAGACTTGCTTACTTAGTTTGCTCCACTGCAACTTCAGGGAGATAAGACTACTGGCTTCAATGTACTCCACTGTAACCACAGGGAGGTAAAATCCACCATCTTCGATCTACTCCGCTACTGCTTTAGGAGATAAGACCTGAAATCTTCAATCTATTCCACTGTTTCCTAGGGAAGTAGAATTACTGGCATCAATTTACTCCATTGTACCTACAGAGAGGTAAAATCCGCCATCTTCGATCTACTCCACTACTGCTTAGGGAGATAAGATTTGAAATCTCCAATCTATTCCACTGTTATCCAGGGAAGTAGAATTACTGGCTTCAATGTACTCCACTATAACCACAGGGAAGTAAAATCCGCCATCTTCGATCCGCTCCACTCATCGCTAGGAGATAAGATCCAAATCTTCAATCTATTCAACTGTTGTCCAGGGAAGTAGAATTACTGGCTTCAATGTACTCCACTATAACCACAGGGAGGTAAAATCTGCCATCTTCGATCTACTCCACTACTGCTTAGGGAGATAAGATCTGAAATCTTCAACCTATTCCACTGTTGTTCAGAGAAGTAGAATTACTGGCTTCAATGTACTCCACTATAACCATAGGGAGGTAAAATCTGCCATCTTCGATCTGCTCCACTACTGCTTAGGGAGATAAGATCTACAATCTTCAACCTTCTCCGCTGCTGCTGAGGGAGACAAGGCTTGGTGGCTTAAATCTGCTTCCCACTATCTTGGAAAGATAAGATTCGCCGTCTTCGATCTGCTCCACTACTGCTTAGGGAGATAAGATCTACAATCTTCAACCTTCTCCATTGCTGCTCAGGGAGACAAGGCTTGGTGGCTTAAATCTGCTTCCCACTATCTTGGAAAGATAAGATTCGCCGCTTTCGATCGCTCCACTCTCGCTTAGGAGATAAGATCTACAATCTTCAACCTTCTCCATCCGCTCGGGGAGACAAGGCTTGGTGGCTTAAATCTACTTCCCACTATCTTGGAAAGATAAGATTTGCCGTCTTCGATCTGCTCCACTACTGCTTAGGGAGATAAGATCTACAATCTTCAACCTTCTCCATTGTTGCTCAGGGAGACAAGGGTTGGTGGCTTAAATCTGCTTCCCACTATCTTGGAAAGATAAGATTCACCGTTTTCGATCTGCTCCATTGTCAATGCAGGAAGGCAAGATCTCGCTCTTTCACCGATCGTTCTCTCGTGGAACATGACCGTATAATGAACCTAACTATGCCTAATGATTAGGATGGCATGATCAAAATGCATCAAATGCTCCTAACTAGACATGTGTGAATTTTGTATGAATGTAAAATTTATTTTTCTGAGAATGATCCCTCTTAGGTTGTCATTACTCGAAGTTTATTAAGGCTTTGTGACTGACGTGCTACAACGCCTTCTTGCTTCACCGCTTTTTGAAGAAACATTTAGCCAGTCGCCCCCACCGTGAACCTCCAAGTTTAATCCATTGGGATGCAAAATTTGTACCCTCTTTCTTCTACTATGACCCAAGGGTAAAAATATCCGCCTTTTCTCAATCCTCCGCTATCACAATTCGAAGATACAGAATACGAAACTCTTTGGTTTCCTACACCATTCCTAGGGTGTCATATCAAATGATCACGCACAAATGAAGGATTCTCTTCTCCAAAGAAACCCCTTCTTATTGTTTGGTGATTTAAACTTTGTCACCCATCTGACATCCTGTCATTTTATTTGATCAATGTTTTTGACAACAAAATTCAAAGAGATAGTCTTCATTTAGACTCTTCCTTCTCAGATTTCCAACCTTTAAACTTGGTGCGTTCTAAACAATAGTCCTATTTCAGGCTCCTGTATTATTTAGAAACTTCTAGAGTAATCTGCAAAACTTCCTTCGTGAATGTTTTATTAGTCCATTAATCATTATTCTAATGCAACATGCTTGCAAAAAGGGTATAACAATGGATGAAAATACAATTGGTTCTGAGCATAGCTCGAAAGGAATAGATTATCAAAAATAATAAACAAAGATAGAAAAGAAATTGATTGGGAATGTGTATCTTGGAAAAGAATGAAGTATTCCAAGAATAACAAATTCAGTATAAATATTGGGTGCCCCAGATATCGCAGCTTGAACTTCTCTGTACAAACTTTTTAAAGATCCTTTTGAGTTTGACATGTGTTTAGGAGATCCACAGTACTCTGCCAATGCCCCAAGATGTTGCCTACCTTTTCCTGATAATTCAGGTATAACAAGATCACCACATGCCCCAATCTGGTTAAACTTTGAGTTGCTCTAATCACCTCGTGCCCTATTGTGATCAATATTTGAGCCACCCTTTTCGGGTTTTCAACTCAAATCCCCTTTGGTCTCAAAGTGCCCTTTGCGGGTTTTCACTTTGGCTTCTCCATTTTCTTTTCTTTTTTCTTTCACTTTTATTTTTTATTTTTTTATTTTTTTTTGTTTTGTTTTTTTTTGAATCTGAGCTTATAGGATTAGACAAGTCCTCGTTATCCCTTTCGATCAGAACCAATGTAAGATCTTCTTTGTGATCAAATTTCTTTCATAGAGCCTTTTGGGGCAAAATTTAACTATGACGAAAACTTTGGATCTTCCTCTTCAATTAGGATGAAATCCAACAACGGAGAAATGGCAACTTGACTTCGACAGGCTAAACCATGATGAGCCAAAGGAGAAGGCATTGCCCCGACAAAGAATTCTAAATGCATCGTTCATGATGTTAATCTTGAACATACTGTAAATTCTTGATATCGTATTGTTGTTCCGATTACAATATCGGTGCTTACTCAAGCATATCCTGATATGACCATATGAAGACATCTTTGAACTCTTTGAAGTAACTCAACAAGGTCATGCTTCATTTCTTGGTTATGCACGCTATCTTAAGGTCACAATCTCCATTGTCCCTCATGAAGTAAGATTTCATTCTGTTCTACCATCCTCAACAAGTCCGAAAATAGGCTACAATCTATGTCATCTTTAAAGTCATGAGATCCCTCTAAACACAGATCTCACTCAAAAGAAACTTCGAGCCCGACAAGATCACTCATGTCGTTGATATCTGGGGACCCATAGTAGGTACCAAAGAATATATAAAAGAATGTATGAATAATCATTTGTACAATTATGAATGAATAGAATAATATGGAAGAATATTCGAAAGAATGAAAGTATAATTATTCGAAAAGAATGAAAGAATATTGGCTCTAAAAAAATGAATGCAAAGATGTATTTTATTAGAATAACGACGTTCAGACATGAGCCTATTTCATAAAGGAATTCTTATTGCCTCTAGGCTGAAGGCAACAAGTGTGTTTTGAACATTACTCTGAGTAATCTCTAAATACTACAGGGGTTTCTTTTGCAGTCTAATTATTTAAAATACTCACAAGTCTATAAGGGCGAAAATCTTACAAGGTCTCTTCTTCAGTTGTTTCATCGTGAACACTTCTCGACACCCATTCATATACTGCATTCAATCATGACTGGGTACTAGATGAGCCATCTATTTTGACAATACCCATGTTGATGAATTTTTCAACTAGCTTTTTGAAGGTAATGCAATTTTCTATAGAATGCCCCGTAATTCCTGCATGATAATCACATTGTGCACTTGCATCATACCATTTGGGATAGGGGGCTGTGGAGGCTTCACATGTAAAGGAGAAACAACATGCGCATCGAATAAGCTTTGATACAGCTCCTTGTATGACATTGGAATTTGCGTGAAGTGGAGTTTTTCAGTACCTGGCTTCACACCTAATTCTTGTCTTGATGAACCCTGTTGATTAGCAATCGATTTGCTGTACGTATTCACACTGTTCACCTCATTTTCCTTTTCTTTTGAGGCTTGTCTTCTGTTATTTCCTCCAGCATCAATCTTTCCGCTCCTTATGGCGCTTTCAATCATTTCACCATTCATAACTATGTCAGAAAAGCTTTTAGTATCACTTCCTAACATGTGTAATAAATGGTGCCTTCAATGTGTTGACGAAAAGCATCGTCATCTCTCTTTCTAGAAGAGACGGGTGAACTTGTACGGCAATCTCCCTCCATCTCTACGCGTATTGCCTAAAGCTTTCACCTGGTTTCTTTTCCATATTCTGCAGAGTGATCCTATCAGGTACCATGTCAGTCACATGGCTGTACTGCCTTATAAATGCCTGTGCCATATCTATCCATGAATTAATCTGGGTACGGCTCAATCGATTGTACCACTTGGATGCTGCCCCCGCGAGGCTATCCTGGAAGCAATGAATCAAGAGTTGGTCATTATTGACATAACCGGTCATTCGTCTGCAGAACATGGTAATATGAGCTTCGGGGCTACTAGTCCCGTTGTACTTCTCGAACTCTGGCATTTTGAACTTGTGAGGAAGTACCAGACCTGGAACCAAGCTCAATTCTCTAGCATCAATTCTATGGTAGCTCTCAGTACCTTCTATCGCTTTAAGTTTTTCCTCCAGCCATTTATACTTTTCCTCGAGCTGTTTTGATAATTCATCATTCATTTTTTCCTTTCCAGCCATCTTATCAAAATCAGGAATAGCAGGATTAACAAAATTAGCACCGGGGTTAGAGCCTGATCCCATCTGGAAGTTCATTTGCGTTGCAGCGTCACCCGGAGGATTAATGGTAACAGAGGACCTACGCGGGTACATCTCAACTTGTTGGGGTGTAAAGTCTGGAGGATAGACAGGTCTCTCATTATCTCATTCTTCAATATTGAGCACGGAGCCTTTTCCTTTACCAGTTCCTTTGTTGAACCATTGAGTTAACTGAGCCATCATACTCCCCTGAGATTCCATCATTTTGTCTATCATTTTTTTGTTGTTCATTCATTTACTTTTGAAGCTGCTCCTGCATTTCCTTTTGGGATTGTTCTAGTCTTTCTATCCTTTGATCCATATCATTAGTTTTCGATCGAGTACCGTAGTGGTGCTTGGTAGGCTAGTTGGTTTCCAGATTAGCTGAGGAGTGATTTAGATTAATTAGAATCCCTTAATGTATTTATTAATGCATATGAAACAATACAATGCATGAAATGAATGTAGAAAAGGCGTCAATTTGAATTCAATTCCATATAAGAAAACTTTACTAGAAATTAAATTCCTTTACATAAAATGAATTACAAATACGACTTTGCCCTAGTACCCAGAACCCTAATTTTTCTAAGTAACAAAGTTAATTCTTGCCCCCGATCCGATTCTAATTCATACTTCATACTCAGCATGTCAGCCTGTACTGCTAAAATCTGTACGTAATCAGCTACTTCTCGAATCTGGACCACAGCTTCCTTCATAAGATGATCTCTGCTCCTAACTTGACTCTGAAAGTGGTGGAGCTGTTCATTATTACTACTTTCGCTTGCTTTCAAGTGCTTGATCTGGATATCACAATTTTGCAGCACCGTTTCTAGCTCTTCCAAGGAATGCACTTGCTGTCCCCCTTTTGCTTAACTCGTGCAGCGACCCACTGCTCACTCATCCCTATTATACCTATCAGCTTCTTTGACAAGGTTGGTACATTTACCGCTCTCGAGTAAACTCTATACACTTGAAACTTTGAACAACGTAGTAAAGCCATATACTCCTCTATCGTAGGCATTAAATCGACCTTCCCGAATGTAAAGCAGCTGTAAGCAAGATTTGGGCGAGGGCTTGAAACAAATGCTTGTTTACCTTTACATCAAGCAAATAAGGCAGATCCCCATAATTATCACAAAAGAGTTGTTTAACCTCATCACTCCACTGACTCCAGATTTCCTTCAATTCTTGCAAATTGTTTTGAGTTGCACTGATATGCGTAAAGTCCCATAACTCCGATACATGCCCATCAGCCAAACTATCACCCTTTTCTTGCTGCGTTGTTTCAGACCAAGTTCGAACAGCTGTATTGTCCTCCACTTTATTAAGAAACCCGCTTTCCATGATAAGCCTTCTATCTAGCAACTGAATTTGAATTGACGCCTTTTATGATGAAATGAAATGTCATGTCATGCAAATAAAACACCAAAAGTCAGTATAACATAGAAACAAGATATAATCAAGAAATAATAAAAATCTCTAATTGGATATCTACTAGGGTTTAGTATGATTCTACCTAAGGTGGATTCCTAATGTTCATTATATGAAGTTTGGCTTCTAGAGTAAAGGTACCCGAACCAGCAGATTCCTCAGTCCTCACCCATTATAGGCTCATATGGACCGAGTTTAGTTCAGGGGAATACATTTCCCTATGGCTGCACGGAGATGAAAAATCTCACGAAGACATAGGTACGGATGTATCCCGAAAGTAATCCACTACCCTACACGGAGGTAAAAACCTCACGAAGGCATAGTTTCTCACTCCCACTTAAAATGGTGAATTTGTTCAACTCATGAAATGCGTAATGCAAACAATATTTAAACAAGAAGATAATGAATGCAAAAGGATGTTATGAGTTTTTTTTTAAAATATTTCTCGACCATAAGACAAAAAAATTAATTAACTTTATGGCTCGACTCTCTTCTTTTTTTAAAAAAAAGTCCCAGTGGAGTCGCCAAGCTGTCGAAACCATTTTTGAAAAATAAAAAATTTTAAGGTTGTCGACTTTAAAAAATGAAAATTGGGAGTCGCCACCAATCTTTTATTAAGGTGTGATTGGGTCACCTAAAACGACTTTGGTCTACTTAATTTTAGAAGAACGGTCCGGAGTCGATTACGCATGAGGAAGGATTAGCACCCTCATTACGCCCAAAAATTGGTACCTAGTTAATTAATTAATGTCTTAAGGTCGAAAATTTTAAAATATAATCTTTAAAAACTTAAACGTTGCATATTAAGACCCTTTTCAATTTAGAGAAGCAAAAATGCCACACCCAATATGTTAGGGCACAACATTCTAATTTCCCCCAAAATGAATTAGGTCAGAATACTTATACAATAAAACTTTAAAAGAACATCCACTCATCCAAGATTTAAGAAATCACACCCAATACGTTAGGGCACGATCCCTTTAGAATCCCAAACTCAGAATATTTCCTTTACTTTAAAAGAACATCCACTTATCCAAGATTTAAGAAATCACACCCAATACGTTAGGGCACAATTCCTTTAGAATCTCAAACTCGGAATATTTCCTTCATGATTTTTTAAAAAAATCTTCATTTCGAGAAATCAATGCGTCACATCCAATACGTTAGGACACAACGTGTTGAATTCCCAATAATGAGTTTTATTTTAATTAAAAGAATATCCATTTTGAAAAAGTTTGATTTTAAAAATCGAGTAAAAATGTAATGTTATGCTACATTAAATATATAATGCAATAATAAATACTACGATAGCATAGAAATAATACAAATATATGAACAAATAAGTAAAATAATGGCTCGCAAAATATCAAATAAATAGACAAGATAATAAAAATATATGTAAACATAAATTAATAGACAAATAACTGAAATAAATAAAAAATACATACATCCATGAAAATATATAAGTTTAAAATAATTAAGATAATATCAAAATTAATAAAACATGTGTCTAAAATATACGAAAAATATTAGTTTTTTTAAGGTGTAAATACATGCAAAAGAAACATATTTATATATATACATATAATAATAATAATTTCATAAAAAAATTAGAAATCTGATTTTAAGAAAAATATGAGAAAGGACTAAATTGGGTCGGAAGTAAAAAAACAGGGTAAATTCAAATAAATAAAAGTAAAGGATTAATTTGAACGCGAATTACATAGAGGGGTGGAAGGAAATTTTCCTTCTCCTCTAAAACGACGCTGCTCAACTTAGACCCAATTGAAATAAAATAAATAAAATGGTAAATTAAAAAAAAACTTAATTACAAAAACATTAAAAGGCGGAGGGGCTAAATAAAATAAATAAATAAAATTCGCAGTGGTATCACCTTCTCCCCCTTTTTAAAATCGTAAATAAGTAAAAAAATAATCGAAAGAAAAAAATAGTAAGCCACCTTTAAAAAACTGCCAATCGTTCTCTTTTTTATTCCTCTTCCTCCTTTTTTCTCTCCTCCCCACTTTTACAATGAAGGGAGAGGCCTCTATTTATAGTTGAGCCTCCCCAAATCCAACAAGATGCATCAATTACATCAACTGCTGAGATTAAAGGGTATCTCTAAGATTACAAAATCATATCTTCTAAGATTGCATATCATATCAAAGATTATACATCATATCTAAGATTGCATATCATATCTAAGATTGCATATCATATCTAGGATTGCATATCATATATAAGATTGCATATCCTCAAAACTATGTTTCCATATGTGAGCCCGGCTAAAATTGAGTATTACAAGATTGATTTATATATTTATTATTAAATTTATAAAATAGGGTAGTTTTATATATTTTCATAATTATTATTACGGATATTTTAACAATTTAACCATTAAATTTTTCAATATATTAGTTCTTGTCATACAAGTAAACTTTTGAATCAACCAATATTTCTATCATATTGATATAAAATATTATCTATATTAATATATATTTAGTTGTTTGAATTTTTTCATAAAATAAATAGTTAAAAATTTTAATTTATCTTTGAACTTAACATACATGATCGAAGAATGGATATGACGGTTGGATTGACATAATATTAATCATATAAAATTATAAAATTGTGTAAAACTATTTTTATTTTACACCGTTATAAATAAATCACCTTTGATACTTAAATATAAAAATATGGTTTTCTCATTTTATGCTGGAAGAGGTTCCAACTCTTATTAATTGAATTAGTTCATAAATTAAATAAAAGGGGAAAAGAAAGAATAAGATAAGATTGCATTAGTGCAACAGTGATAGTAGTAGAAAATGAAATGTTAAATTAAATACATTTGTAAGCATTGAATTTAAATTCATATTATTTTTTTGAGTAAAATAGTAGTAGTATTATTAAATTAGGAGGGGTTGGGGTGTCGTGAATGGTATGAGTAGAGATAATGGCCTATGCTAGCAGACATTTCTACAACCATATTCTTCTCATCTTCCTTTCATAGATTCTTTCAATCGTTGATGTCCATTAATCCCACACTTCTTATGTTCTTCTTTTCCCTCTTCAACTACAGCAGCAAAGTGTCATGTTTAGTAAATAATAAGATTACTTTGTTTTAAAAATCAGCTCGAAAATTCTGTTGATAGATCTCAACAGGGTGTTGTTACAGGTGAAGTTTGGGTCTGGGGGGTCAAACAATAAAATCCACATGTTTAATTGCTGTCTTGGTGCTTGATTTTAGGAATTTAAGGATTTCCTGTCAGATTCTTTTGGCTTGAGGAAGATTATGTTAGCTAAGTTTTTATTGATTTGATATCTAGTTTTGGAACCCTTTTGTTTTTCTGGACATTTTGGCCTAGTCTTTTTCTTGTTCTGGGATTTGGGTGGTGGTTAGAAAATTGAAACTCAGAATCTAGAGGGATTCTTTCATTCTCTCTCTTTCTCTTTTTCTTTTATGGTAATTGTGAAAAATTTCCATGGTCTTCCTCAATTCAAGGTCCTATATCTTGCATTTCTCAGTTATTAGAGGGTGTAGTGCTGGATAAGATGGCATCTTTTGTTTTTTTTCTTTCCCGCACGGTTACAACACCTTCTGTCTTGTAGTCAATTTGGAGTTTGCTGGGTTTGTTTTTTTAAATATTTTATTCTCTTATCCCAAGGTTCTTGAGGTTTTCTGGTGATGTTGGATTTTACTAGACAGTTTTCTATAGATTTGACAATGGGTCTCTCTCTTTTCTAGCTGGAATTAACAAGCAAGTAAGACCCACTTTCAGGCTAAGGGGGGGGGGTTACTGTTTGCTTAGTTAGCTGGTAATTGGTCACTGTTTCTTGGATGAGTTTGCTCCATGTATTTGGGTTTGGTTTAAAGGTGGGGCATCTGGTTTGGATGTTATGTTGCTGGATAGCATCTATGATTTTAATGAACTGGTCCATTAATGGTGAATTTAAGGACCCCAAGGCTGGTCTCCTTGGTGATAGTGGTAGCAAGATGTGGTTCAAATGTTGGGATGAAATCTCAAAGTATAGCTTCAAGATCCACCATCAGTACTACCAGTATATTGGTTCCAAGAGAGTTGGCAAGTCTTGGTCGAGAAAGCTCTTGTTTTCATGGGTAATTGGTTGGACCTTGGCTTCTATTTGGATCTTCTGTTGTATGAGCTCTCAAGCTACCGAAAAGCGCAAGGAGATGCTCGCTAGCATGTGTGATGAGAGAGCTAGGATGTTGCAGGATCAATTTAATGTCAGCATGAACCATATCCAGGCTCTCTCTATTTTGATCTCAACTTTCCACCATGGGAAATACCCCTCTGCTATTGATCAGGTAATCCATATCCTCTTCTTCCAACTTTTTCTTAGCATTTTTTTTGTGCTTGATTGCGAATTGTTTAGTGTCTTCTTTGCCTTGTGCTCAAATCAAACTGTGAAATCTTGTTGCTCTTTTTTTATTTTTTATTTTTTAAATTTACTATGAAATTCAATCTAATTGCCAATTAAATTGATCTAGGTTAATCTTGGCTTCTCATTTGATGTGATTGATTGCCTGTTATTATACATTTTCAACCATAATGGTTGCTCCTGAATTTTAGATCAAATAAGAATTTTGGCAACTTGATACATGTTCCTCCTTCAGTATGTTAAGCGTGGTTATTTAACATTACGACCAAAGAGATATATGTGTGTTCTAAGTTATGAATTATGATCACTTGTGTTTTATTCAACAAAGGAAACTCACTCTAAGAACCTGTAGAGGACTTTTGCGAGGTACACAGAACGAACTGCTTTTGAGAGGCCCCTCACAAGTGGTGTGGCATATGCTGTAAGGGTGCTCCACTCTGAAAGGGAACAATTTGAGAGGCAACAGGGCTGGACTATTAAGAGGATGGATACCCTTGAACAAAATCCAGTTCACAAGGATGACTATCATCCCGACTTCTTGGAACCGTCGCCAATTCAGGAAGAATATGCTCCTGTTATCTTTGCCCAGGATAGCGTTTCACATGTGGTTTCTATTGATGTGCTGTCTGGAAAGGTGAGTTCCTTTACTATTTTCTAAAAGGTTCTAGTGATTCCTTCAGTAGCCATGGTCCATGGTGATGAAATTCACTGGAAGTTATGCTATTCTGATTTAAAGAAAATAACATAGAAAAGAAACCTTACTTTTATTAAGCATAACAAGATTAAACCAACTAACTTTATAACTTCCTAGTTTGAAAGAATACCAAGTGTTTTCAATCTTTTAAGAGCTTTGAGATTTTTTCAAGAAATAATATTGAGTCTGTTCAGTACAATCTTCAGTTGTGAATCTTTAGTCTCTTGCATATCAACAGGAGGATCGTGAGAATGTATTGCAGGCAAGAAAATCAGGAAAAGGGGTGCTCACAGCTCCTTTTAGATTACTCAAAACAAATCGTCTTGGAGTTATTTTGACATTTGCAGTATACAAGAGGGATCTTCCCTCAAATGCAGCTCATAATGAGAGGATTCAAGCAACTGACGGGTATGTTTTCAGTAAAAACAAAAAAAGTAGGCACAAATATTTAATCAATGTCTCCTTGTTTTATGCAAATTAATGTGAACCCATCTTTTGAAACAAAAGCCAATCTCTTTTCAACCAGAGGTCCTTGATGTGAAGCTCCTCTTTAACAGCGCTGATAAGATGATATCTTTCATGATAGTTAAAAGATAAGTTATCCTAATACCGTCATTGCACAACCAGGTATCTTGGTGGAGTGTTTGATATTGAGTCACTCGTCGAGAAGCTGCTACACCAGCTTGCAAGTAAACAAACAATCCTGGTGAATGTGTTGGACACAACTAATCAGTCTTACCCGATCAGTATGTATGGCTCTAATGCATCAAATGATGGGTTGGAGCATGTCAGCCACCTTAATTTTGGAGATCCTTTCAGAAAGCATGAGATGCGCTGCAGGTAATCCATAGATCTCTTATCGTCTATTGATCTTGGCCCTGGAGTTCACCTTCTCTTCGATATGGACCTCTATTGTTGGTTCTTGACCAACCTCTTCTATTTCCTTATAAACAAAGTATTTTAGTAAATTGGCCTTTGCAAGTGACATGTTGACCATGATTTAAGTTTCAACCGATATCTATAACCCATAAAGCCATTAAGAGGGTCTAAGTTCTTTAAAACATTTCAAAGATAAAGAACTTGAATAGACATGGACTAAGCTTGTTCTTCATACAGGTTTAAACAAAAGCCACCATTGCCATGGTTAGCAATAACTACTTCGATTGGCATCCTTGTAATTGCATTACTTGTTGGGCATATATTCCATGCAACTGTTAACCGAATTGCCAAGGTGGAAGATGATTGCCTTAAGATGATGGAGCTCAAAAAACAGGCTGAGGCAGCTGATGTTGCCAAATCTCAGGTATATGATATGATCTGGTTTATACTCTAAGCCTATTAACCTGTTATGGACATTTGGTCCTAATTTTTTTGTGACCTTTTTGCAGTTTCTTGCTACTGTTTCCCATGAAATCAGAACTCCAATGAATGGTGTTCTGGGTGAGTCTCAAAACTTACTGTTTTTTCTCTGAAGTTATTGCAAGCATTTTATGATTATTTTTTATAGAATTAAATTAAAAGTAAAGAATACAGTTTTTGTAGCCATGACAATGAGATGCTTCTTTCTGCAGGAATGTTGGATATGCTTATGGACACGGATTTAGATGTTACGCAACTAGATTATGTCAGAACTGCACAAGCTAGTGGGAAGGCACTGGTTGCTCTCATAAATGAAGTTTTGGATCAGGCTAAGATTGAATCTGGTAAGCTAGAGCTCGAGGAAGTGCAGTTTGATCTACGAGCCATCTTGGATGATGTGTTGTCACTATTTTCTGGGAAGTCTCAGGACAAAGGAGTAGAGGTGAGATGCTTGTATCTTACCGATTCATCCTATTCCCTCCACCTCCTCTCCTCACTCATATGTTTCTAGTTTAACCTTCATATGGTGTTCTTCCAAGAGTCTAACGAGAAATCAATTTGTTGATGAGTGCAGTTGGCTGTTTACATCTCTGATAGAGTCCCTGATATGCTAATTGGTGATCCTGGGAGATTTAGACAAATCATCACCAATCTTATGGGAAACTCAATAAAAGTATGTGGTTGGTTCTCCTTTAATGCATATAAAACTTGTTGCGATTTGAGATTTTTTTTTTTTTAATTTAGTGTAGTTTTATCTGGACTATGCTTTGGTATCAATAAACTTATAATTTACTTGTCGTCGCAGTTCACTGAGAAAGGGCACATCCTTGTTACAGTTCATCTTGTGGAAGAGGTGATTGATTCTATAGAAGTTGAGACAGAATCTTCATCAAAGAACACTTTGAGTGGTTTTCCTGTTGCAGATAGACGCCAGAGCTGGAAAGGATTTAGAACTTTCAGTCAAGAAGGATCCATGCATCCTTTCTCTGACAGCATTAATCTTATTGTATCGGTTGAAGATACAGGAGTAGGAATCCCCCCAGAAGCACAGTCTCGTGTTTTCACTCCTTTTATGCAAGTGGGCCCTTCTATTTCCCGAACACATGGTGGCACGGGCATTGGACTAAGCATAAGCAAGTGTTTGGTTGGTTTAATGAAAGGAGAAATTGGTTTTGTTAGCATTCCTAAGATTGGTTCCACTTTTACTTTTACTGCTGTTTTCACTAGTGGCTGCTCTAGCTCAAAGGAGTACAAAAGCCAGCAAATCAACTGCCAGTCTAATACTGTTTCCTCGGAGTTTCATGGGATGAGAGCATTAGTTATGGATCCTAGACCTGTCCGTGCCAAGGTATCAAAATATCATATCCAACGGCTGGGAATTCATGTTGAAGTAGTTTCTGATTGGAAACAAGGTTTATCTAGCATAAGCAGGGCAAATAATGCAATCCACATGGTTCTCATTGAACAAGAAGTTTGGGATAGGGATCTAAAGAGTTCAGGTCTTTTCATGGAGAAAATAGGGCCCGGTTCTCCTCCAAAGGTATTCCTTTTGTCTAATTCTATCAATTTTTCCAGAGGAAATACTACTCCTGGTGCCTATGGCTTGACCGTCATCTCGAAGCCCTTGAGGGCTAGCATGTTAGCAGCATCTCTACAACGAGCCATGGGCATTGGGAGCAAAGGGAATCCCTGTAATGGAGAGTTACCTAGCTTGTCTCTTCGGAATCTTCTTCTTGGGAGAAAAATTCTAATTATCGATGACAACAATGTCAACCTGAAAGTTGCTGGTGGTGCACTGAAAAAATACGGAGCTGATGTGGTTAGTGCAACAAGAGGAATAAAGGCTATTGAACTGCTGACACCACCTCACCACTTTGATGCCTGTTTCATGGATATCCAAATGCCAGAAATGGATGGGTATGTAATCCAACAGCGTGTCATGATTCTAGAACTTTGTTTTGCAATTCTGATCTGGAAATTGAGTTTTGAAACCTTAAGAATAAGATAACAAAATACGTCACGAAGTTATTTTCTCTAGGCAGTGCAATGAGCATTGAAGATGCCTTCTGTGATGTCTTATCTTTAATTGCTAATAGTTTTTTCTTCTTCTCCCTACAGATTTGAAGCTACGAGGATAATTCGGGATGTGGAACAGAATATCAATAATCATATTAAATTTGGAGAAATTTCAGTGGATGATTACAACAATGTTTCAAACTGGCATGTACCCATTTTGGCTATGACAGCAGATGTTATCCAAGCTACACACGAGGAATGCCTACGGTGTGGAATGGATGGATATGTGTCAAAACCATTCGAAGCTGAGCAGTTATACCGGGAAGTTTCACGATTTTTCCATTAGGCATTATTAGATCAGAAACTGTTGGAAGAACATCTGCTCATGACTTGGCATGGGCACTAATGGGACTGCCTGTACTTTGGCATTCTTTGCGATACCTCAATAAATTCAGATTATTCCCAACAGTGAGTTCCTTACCCTCATCTCAAAAACTCTGAATTCTCAAGTATTTCCACTCATAAGGTTTTCCTCATGGTTTTGCTTGATGTACCTATGCTTGACCATTCAATTACTTTTTCAAACTTTTACAAAAACTAAAAACGTCATGTTTATCTGTTTTACCAATCTGTTGACATGTATGTGATGGTTGATGTTTTTGCAGGGAAATATTTGTTTTTGTTGCAGAGTGTACATAGAATCATGCTTGAATATAGGGATTGAGTTTTCTTGTAGTTTTACAATTAAGATGGCAAAGCCTGTTGATCCTTTTGTTTTGATTTGTAAAGTTGGTCATTCCAATTCCAAGTCCTTTTCAGCAGGGTTGGTAAATTGAGATATCTGTGCAGTAAGAACTAATTGACTTGGGGTTAAAAAGCAGTTTGCTAATGGAAATGGAGGGAAGAAATCCAATTCCAATTCCTGGAGTGTGTTCATAGAAAATTGCAGCAATCCTCGTTGTGTTAGTAATAAAAACTCCTGCAAAATTAAAGCTGTTTTCTCTGAACATTATTTATTGTATCATAGTGATCAAATTGAATTGAAAGAATTGAAGATTGCTTGCTTCTCAGCTACTGAAGGGGAGATTGCACCCTTGTAAATTAACCTTGTATTCATAATGATTGATTACTCCTTTTCCTTTTTGTTAAGCTTTCTTCTACATGTTTAGTTTAATAATATTATGAATGCAGCACAAAAATATGCTTGAAAATCAAATCATTATAAATTATTAATATACTAAAGTTTATTATAGAATATTTTATGATATTGCAAAATAGGAATTCATGGAAGTAGAAGAGAATAGGTGACAAAATGCATCCATTTGAATTTATCTATCACCCTTTCTATTTTTCAAATAAGGAACATAACAGGGGTATAGCCGCTTTCATCAGAAACAAGTCTGGCCCATTAAAAGTATAAACACCAATTGGCCATGAAGCTACAAGTGCGGCAACCCCTTTCCCTCTCTACGGTTGTCCACAACAGGACGATGAACAAGAAGTTTAATCCGGCTGATGATAGATCAATGAGCAAAATCCTCTGTAAGTCACTGAGCATCCCAACAACCTCCAAACCAAACGTGGAGCACCCAGATTTCAGGCGTGAGAAAGTCCCTCCAAAAACACCCCAACTTCTTCGCAAATCCACTGATCTACTCACTCCCTTAATACCACTTTTATAATAAAAACTACAATATGCACGCACTACGCATTGCAAACTTAGTCGGATTTTTAAGTATGATACATGTTCTACAACTAATTATTTTATTTTTAACTAAAGAATTTTAAAATTCATTTGTCAAAATCATGTAAAATTGATAAAATAAAATAAAAAATTAAAACATTCTGTCACATAAAATAACATAACTTGAATTATTAACATGCGAAGAATTATATAGATTTATACTACTTTACTGTAAAAAATGAGAACACAGTACAAACAGTTAATTTTTTATTTAATTGCAAATTATATGAAAATATGTTATGAATTAAAATATGACATGAACAAAACAAATTATTTTCTAAATTAAATTACAGTAATAAATTATACAAAACACAATATAACATAAAAATAATAGAAACCTAATTGACATATACGAATGTATCAAAATTTACATAAAATGATTTAAATTTAAGATTAAATCATGATTTGAACTTTAAATTATCATACTTTTCTAATATCTATTTTTTTGCCTAAATTAAAAAATAATTTATGTCAATATAACTCAATACCATATTTATCCCTCAAAATAATATATTTCATTTTGGGAAAAGTAGTATGAATTTTTTGGCCTTAATCTTTTTTCCGAAACAGTAATATTAATTAGTGTTAAGTGTAACTTAATACCATATTTATCTCTTAAAACGGCTCAAAACTAATTATCCACGATGTTAAATTGCTATAGATTATATAACTTTTCATTGTCTTAAAATACTCTAATCCCATATTCATATTTATCTCCAATTATATATAAAAATATCTTTTAAAAAACTAATACTATTATAAAAATAAAAGACAGAGGGTAAAGAACAAAAAATAGGGAAGCAAAAGAGAGAGATAGCGTATTTTTATTGATCAATGAGGATATTTACAAAATTTCTCCTAAGTTTCTATTTATAGGCATAAGAAGTATAAATAAAGTAGAGATCTACTTCTAATGACTATTAGAATTTAAAGTACATTAAAACTTATCTTGATCTTGATGGACATCCACTTAATAAGATATTCATAATACTCTCCTTGGATGTCCATTGCTAGATAATGTGTCTCATTAAAACCTTATTAGGAAAAACCTTGTGGGATAAAAACTTAATGAAAGAAAAATAGTACATATACGCACATACAAAAATTCAAAGATGAGAAATAGTTAACTCTTGATTAAAAACCAATTGTAATGGGGGAGCATTTATAACTTATTGGCTTGATGCAGACAACACATAAATCAATATAATCTCATGTTGAAAAAAGAAATTTAGTTCTCATAAGTAATGGTTTAGACATTCATCAGAGGCGTTGAAACAATAATTTCTCTAAACCATTATGCACATAAATAATAAACTTTTACAAAAGTTTTTCAAACTCAATCAATAAAAGGCTGAGATATAAGCTCAACAACTTTAACAAGATGATTTGTCTTAATTGCATAACCTGAAATTAATTATTTAAACAAGCAATCTTGCAAATGACATATTGCAAATTAATAAAACATATGTGATTATTTTGTAGATGCATCTATCAAAATCATTCACATGGTGGATGAATGAGCTTATATTTATTACAGAAATGCAAGACATTAAAGCTCAACTTTAGCTAGTGAGTATCTAATAAGCAATTTTCATTGAGAACAAGCAACAAATGAAAATTCTTTAAATTAAAGAATCTTCTGGTTCTTTAATGAATGTGCATATGAATTCTCAATTAATTTCGCATCTTATATGATCTAAGATGGTTTAACTGGTCACGACAAGTAGTAAATGCATTTGTATAAGTAAACTTTTGATTTACTTTAACATGCATTTCAATTGTACTAATAATGTCAATATAAATTGTGACAAATTGATAATTTTACTGTCATTTTTTACTTTGTATCCACATATAAGTATTATTGTGACATTTACTACTGAAAATGTCTAAATCAATGTGAAGTTTATAATGTCACTAAGTCAACAAAATAAATATAATTTCCAACTAATTGTATGTAATATTCACTTCAGGGAATATGCCAAAATCTTCAAATGTCCAAAAAATGATTATAAAATTTGATTACTATTAATAGCAAACTTTGAGAGTGGATCTTATTTTCCAAGTGTACAATATGTATACAACCAAGGACTCTTCATAAATAAATTGTCTCTCTTCTTAGGAATTTCTTGGAAATTCTTGTTCTTTTCTTGCTTTCTTCATTTTTCCACTTCTGGTGGTGAGAAAAATTATTACGACGATCCCCCATGACTATTATTATAGTTCAATTTACTACATCCACATCAAAGATTATGCCTTTTAAATTTATTACATATTATTACATTCTCTTCAGGGAATGGTTAGGTTTCGTGGTTAAAAACTTTTGTTCAATCATAAGTAAATTTTTTTTCATGATATTGCTACTGTAGAAGCACATTTGAATCATGGAAAGTTGAAGAAGTTCTCTCTTGCAAGGTTCTCATAAGTAATATTTTTCCATGTAATTTTAATTGATAACTTGTTTTGAATACTAAAGAGTTATACTCACAATTTTAAAAAACTTGCAACTTTAGGTGCATCCAACCATAACGAGCTTTAGATAGATTTACCATATTTTATTGCTCATAAGTAGATCTTTCACATCAAATATTTTGCTTTCAATCCCTTAATAGGGATGATGACAAAAGAAGATTACAAAGATAGTCACAATCGATTCAATTTATAACAAGAGTAATAAATATAAATCAATAACCCAATCCTTTTTGATTCATATGAAATATAATTTTTCCTCATTCACAATCTCAATATGAAATCCATTATGAATATATTTCAAAACCAATGGATTAACCATCACAAGATACTAATATATTAGCTCTTCCGGAGCTTTTGAGTAATTTTGTACTACCAAATATTGAAATAATATTAATTTTTATTTTCTTCTATGCTTGCATTCACTTCGAGGAATGCAATAGATTTACTAGGACGAACTTATAAACGTCCTAATAGGTTCTTTATTTCATAAACACCGTTGCAAATATGTGTGGATTTCAAATCAAAATCTATCTATTCATGTGTCATGATTAGTCTCTAATTATAATAAATATGATATAATAAATAAATCATAGTAAAATATACCTGAAAAACTTTAACATCATCGTCATCACCCTGGCTATTATCGCGAGAACTATTGCAAGTAGTAAAACAAATTTGTTTTCGTTATAACATTTATAATCAAATAGAAAAATCTTTTAATAAACAATCAAAATTTTTGTGTACGATGCTTGAAAGTTATTTGATACATATTGTACCAAATTTCAATGCCACATATATGTTATAAAATCTTATGAAGCTTCTAATCAAATATTTATAAATTCAATTTAAAAGATATAATACAATAATTTCAAGCATACTTAATAACAATAATTTAATCATAAAAAATTTAATCATCCAAATATCATACATATTATAATTTAATAAAATAATCTTAGTTTAAAAGAAACCATAAAGTAATAATATTTTTCATAAAATAATTTTACCAAAAATTAATTAAAAAAAGGAGAAAAACATACCACGTAAAGATTATATAAATTTTTTTGTATAATGATTACCCATAATACGTAGGCCTCAATTGAAGATTGAAATAGTAGTAGCTCTAGAAGGCAATCAACAATAGCTTGAGTAGCAAATTTGAGTGACTGGCTATTGCATTGCTTGTTGCTTGAAAGGGGTAAGACTTGGCGAAAGGGAAAATTTTTTGTGACTTATGGAGAAAAACAATTAAAAGAGAATCGTGCTGATAACATGTTACAAAATAAAAGACAGAGAGTAATGAACAAAGAAAATGAGAGAGCAAAAGAGAGAGCGTATTTTTATTGTTCAATGGGGATATTTACAAAGCTTCTCCTAAGTCTCTATTTGTAGGCATAAGAAGTATAAATGAAGTAGAGATCTACTTCTAATGACTATTAGAATTTAAAGTACATCAAAACTTATCTTGATATTGATGGACATCCACTTAATAAGATATTCATAACCCTCCCCCTTGGATGTCCATTGGTAGATAATGTGCCTCGTTAAAACCTTACTAAGATAAAAACCTTGTGGGGAAAAAAAATCCTAGTGAAGAAAAAAATAGTACATGTATCTCTAATCCGCATAATATGCTGCCTCATTAAAAACCTTACCAAGAAAACCCAATGGGACAAAACCTCGGTTAAGGGAAAAAGAGTGCAACGCATATTTACTCCCTCTCATGAAAACATCACATACTTTCTCATATTCTACATATTCAATCTTGAATACTAGTCTTTCAAATGACTATTTGAATGTATTTGCCAAACATTTATATCACCATTCTTTTGAAATTCATGAGTGAGAAAATTTTTTAGGGGAAATATATTTTGATCTCTTCAGAGTTTCAACAATAATCATAGCAAACTTTAATCATGATTCTTCTATAAAAACACAAATAGGTATTTTGGATCATTTTATAATCCTCATTGAACTACTATTTACCACATATGTTCAAATTATTTCAATTAATATAAATGAACAATTTCCGAGAATTTCAATATGCTTTTAGCATCCTAAATCCTTCAAAGATTTTAATATAAACTTTACTATATAGTAGTCCATAAAAGTTGTAACAACAACCATTAGACATAAGTTAAATCTTTTATAAATTGTCAAAATAATATATCTAAAGGTTATTGCATCTACCACAAAAGAATATTATATCTTTTCATAATAATGTCAGGTCTTAGCAAAAAACTTCACATTTTATTCCGCTTTTGCAAAACTACTTCATTTGCACCTTCACTAGCTTTATATCTTTAGATATTTGGACGACTGGTCTAAAAACTCCACGAATTTAATTGTACTTGAGTTACGTCTTTCTATTTTGATCAATTTATTCCATATCTATATTTCTCAATAGATTTATTCAAGATCCTCCTTTTATTTCATTATTTCAATAATAATATTGCATGTAAAATCATTGTCGACCACTTTTATTATTCGGTTCTACATTTTCTCAAATTGACATAACTTATCGAGATATCTTATTTCCATTATTTTAATTTTCAGTTTTAGGTACCTACATCTCTTCTGGAGTTTTACTTATTTGTTATGTCTTGGGTCTCTTCTGGAGTATCCGCCTCCACTATATGACCATCAAGAAGAAATTTCATCTTTGGAACCGATCAATCTATTATTTATTCTAACTGATTGTCCCACTGTGACTTTAATTCAAATTAAAATATTAGATTGTATATGACAATTGATTATTCTTATTAATTTTATAAATACATCTGACAATTAACTTGTAATGAGTTATCATTGTTGAACTTCTAGTTCAAATTACTCTCACCCTAACTCATTACAAGTTATTATTTCTTTCCCCCTAATGTTAGGAAAATTATCCAATCAAAATGGTAATCACAAATCATGTCATAATCAAATCTCCAATACATTCAAAACATCTAATAATAGAAAGAGACTTGTAATTAATATATATTCCCAACGTTCTTTGAGGATTCACTCATCTTTGTGCATTGTGGTGGAGCAATTAGAACATATACGCGCATACAAAAATTCAAAGATGAGAAATATTTAGCTCTTGATCAACAACCAATTCTAATAGAGAGTATTTATAACTTATTGGCTTGATGCATACAACATGTAAATCAACATAATTTCATGTTGAAAGAGGAAGTTTAGTTTTCATAACTAATGGTTTAGACATTAATCAGAGGCGTTGAATCAATAATTTCTAAACCATTATGCGCATAAATAACAATCTTTTACAAAATTTTTTCAAACGCAATCAATAAAAGACTGAGATATAAACTCATCAGTATTAGCAAGATGAATTATCTTAATTGTATGATATGAAATTATTTATTTAAACAAGCAATTTTGCAAACGATAGGTTGCAAGTTGATGACACATACATGATTTATTTTGTAGATGCATCTACCAAAATCATATAATATCAAAACCATCCACATGGTGGATGAATGAGCCCATATTCATTTAAAAAATGTAAGACATTATATCTCAATTTTAGCTAGTGAGTTTCTAACAATCAGTTTTCATTGAGAACAAGCTACAAATGAGAATTCTTTAAATTAAAGAATCTTCTGGTTCTTTAATGAATGTCCATATGAATTCTCAATTAATTTTAGTATCATATATGATCTAGGATAGTCTAACTGGTCACGCCAAGTACTAAATGCATTTGTATCAACAAACTTCTGGTTTACATTAAAACGTGTTTCAATTGTACTAAATTGTAACAAATTGATAATTTTACTATCATTCCTTTTACTTTGTATTCACATATAAGTACTATTGTGACATTTACTATTGGAAATGTCTAAATCATTGTGAAGTCTATGATGCCACTAAGTCAATAAATATAATTTTCAAATAATTATATTTAATATTCGCTTCAGGGAATATGCCAAAATATTCAAACACTGGGCAGTTGGTCTAGTGGTATAATTCTCACTTCGGATGTGAGAAGTCCCGAGTTTGATTCAGAATAATTTTGAAACCCTTTTAATAAGAGTGTTGAGTATGACTCGTATTTCAGTCAAATTTGAGAAATAATCTTTCAGTTAAACTCTGTTTATTTGTTCAATCAAACTCTAATTGGTCTAGGTTATTTTATTATTATTTGACCTATGAATTTAGCCTATAAATAGACTCTTTTACAACATTAGAAAATACACCCATTAGAGATTAGAACTCATAACACATTTAGAAAATTTTGTGTTTACGTTTTGAGGATTCTTTGTTTTTTGGTTTTTGGGGTTTAGTTTTTATCTCCATCTTTTGTACTCTTCGTTCTTTTTCCATTATAGTGAAATTATCTTTGCCCGTGGTTTTTTATCCTTTTTGGAGGGGTTTTTCCATGTTAAATTTTTGTGTTAAATTTCTTAACTTATTTTGCTATTTTTTTACTTGTTGCTTAATAGGGTCGATCCCAACAAGTGGTATTAGAGCTAGTTCAATTTTCATAGATCAGCCCGTTCAGAGATGGAAGCAATAAGGTTTGAAATTGAGAAGTTTTATGGTGAGACAAATTTCAATCTGTGGCAAGTTCAGATTATGACAATTCTAGTTCAAACTGGTTTGAAAAAGGTTGTTACAGGGAAAAAGCCTGAAAATCTAAATCAAATAGAATGGGAAGAGCTTGATGAAAAGGCCTTATCTGTAATCCAGTTGTGCCTCACGAATACGATATTGCAGAGGTATTGATGGAGAAGACCTCATCCGCCTTATGGAAAATGTTAGAAACTCTTTATGAGACTAAGTCTCTGGCTAACCGTTTAGTATTGAAACAATGTCTATTTACATTTCGCATGAACGAAGGTGAGCTTCTTAGAGATCACATCAATCAATTCATTACTATGTTAAATGATTTAAAGAATGTTGAGGTTCATATTGACGATGAGGATCAGACTATGCTATTATTGTGCTCTTTACCCCCTTCATACAAGTCTTTCAGGGAGACCCTAATTTATGGCAGAGACAAATTCTTGTTCGAATATGTGAAGGGTCATTTGTTGAGTAGAGACAAACTTGACAATGAGTTTGGTTTGGATAGCAAGGCAGATAAGCAAGCTTTCATTTTGGTAGCATCAAAGAAATGAGACAAAAGGTGTCGCTATTGTAAAAAGTTAGGTCACGTTAAAGTAGATTGTTATAAACTGTGAAATAAAAGAGCCACTGAGAGTAACGAGGAAGATGTAGCTAGTGCTAATTTGGCCAATGAAAGCGGTGATGATTTCTTGTTAGTGTCAACGATCGATAACTCCAAGCTCACGTCCGAGTGGATCCTAGATTCAAGATGTTCTTTCCACATGTGTCCCAATAGAGAATGGTTCTCCACATACAGTTCGGTTGAAGGTGGAGTTGTGCACATAAGAAACAATTCATCTAGTAAGGTAATTGGTATTGGTACTGTTAAAATTAGGATACACAATGGGACGATTAGGACACTCTCAGATGTCAAGTATGTACCTGATTTACAAAAGAATCTCATCTCCTTGAGTATTTTAGACTTGAAAGGATGCAGAATCAACATCGAGTAGAGCGACATTAACGTATCTCGTGGAGCTCTCATTTTGTTAAAAGGTAAAAGAACCGGTAGCTTTGTATTCTGGAAGGTTCTACAGTGACCAGTGAAATCGGACATCCCTCGTCCGTTACTGAGTCGAAGTCAACTCATTTGGAGCGGAGGCAACTTGGTCATAGGAGGGAAAAAGGTATGTCCGTTTCGTTGAAGAGAGGTTCTCTTTTGGATGCAGGTTTTGAAAAGTTAGGGCACTGTGTTCATGAAAATCAGACTCGGGTTAGTTTTAATTTGGCAGTGTACAAGTCGAAGGCTAGAAGTCTTCCAGTTTCTAAGCACAGATTCGACTTAGGTAATTCCCTGCATATTTTAAGATAGGCCCGTGGCGGGCTTTGGCAAAGATGGCATTGTGGAAATATGAGTCAATGTGGAGATTTGTTGAGTATGACTCCTTTTTCAGTCAAATTTGAGAAATAATCTTTCAGTTAAAATCTGTTTATTTGTTTCAATCAAACTCTGATTAGTCTAGATTATTTTATTATTATTTGACCTATGAATTTAGCCTATAAATAGGCTCCTTTACAACATTAGAAAATACACCCATTAGAGATTAGAACTCATAACACATTTAGAGAATTTTGTATTTACGTTTTGAGGGTTCTTTGTTTTTGGGTTTTCGGGGTTTAGTTTTTATCTCCATCTTTTGTATTCTTCGTTCTTTTTCCATCATAGTAAAATTATCTTTTCCTATGATATTTTTATCCTCTTTGGAGGAGGTTTTCTACGTTAAATTTTTGTGTTCAATTTCTGAATTTATTCCACTATTTTTTTACTTGTTGCTTAATCAGGTCGATCCTAACAAAGAGTTTTGCATAATCAGTTAACTACCAAGAATAACTGCCTAGGTCATGTACAGAAACAAGCCTATACTAAATATATCAATAAACGTCACATCTCAAACATAAAAATATGACATAATGAAAAAATATCAATTTTTTTCATAACCATCATCATAAACATGCATGAAATTTAATTCAAAATTCAACATTCAAGCTCATAGAACTTTTTATTTACAATTGCTCATGTCAATTCTTTAAATAATTAACAAATGGAATAATATAAAACGTATGAATTACTACCTCTAACAATTCTTTGAACTAAATCAAATTTGGATAACCATAAAAGCCATTTGTTTGTTAACATAAATTTTCATAATAGATATGTTTTAATCAAATATATTATTTAATTATAAAACCTAATATAGTGACATAAATAAATTAGTTAATTTTCATTTTCATGAACAAATGAGATGCTTAAAACAATATGTAACCCATGTAATCAAAACTTAAAAGAAGGCCATCTCAAATATTTAAACCATATATCAAGTTGATTTAATATTGAAAGAGGTACCTTTTTTTTCTCGTTGAGTCTTGACGATTTTATCAAGAAGTAAGAAAAGTTAACTCCAGTAGTAGTCTTTGAATCCAATCAAAATCTATTAATAGAAAATTTTGAGTGTGGATCTTATTTTCCAAGTATACAATAGGTACATAACCAATGATTCTTCATAAATAAATTGTCTCTCTTCTTAAGAAGTCTTGGAAATTCTTGTTCTTTTCTTGCTTTCTTCATTTTTCCACTTCTGGTGGTGAGAGAATTTATTACAACAATCCCCCATGACTACTATTAGAGTCCAATTTAATTCATCCATGTTAAATATTATGTCTTTCGAATTTATTACATATTGTTACATTCTCTTCAGGGAATGGTTAGGTTTCATGGTTAAAAACTTTTGTTCAATCATAAAGTAAATTTCTTTTCATGATATTGCTACCATAGGAGCACATTTGAATCATGAAAAGTTGAATAAGTTCTCTCTTGCAAGGTTGTCATCAGTAATATTTTTCACATGATTTTAATTGAGAACTTATTCTGAATACTGTAGAGTTATACTCACAGTTTAAAAAAAACTTGCAACTTCAGGTGCATCCAACCATAACAAGATTTAGATAGATTTACCATATTCTATTACTCATAGGTAGATCTTTCACAGTCAAATATTTCACTTTCAACCCCTTAATGAGGATGATGACAAAAGAAGATCACAAAGATAGTTACGATCAAATTAATTTATAACAAGAGTAATAAATGTAAACCAATAACCCAATTCTCTTTTGATTCATATGAAATATAATATTTTCTTCATTCACAATCCCAATATGATATCCATTATAATGAATATCTTTTAAAACTAATGCATTAACCATCATAAATTTTATGCTTTTTAGATATCAAATATTAGCTCTTCCGGAGCTTTCAACTAATTTTGTACTATCAAATATTATAATAATATTTGTTTATTTTAGTAGCAAATAAGATAAATATTTTCTATTTATAATGAGAGAATTCATTACTACATTCTCATATCCTTCATATCACATTGATAACATATGTTATTTTTAACCTTTGAAGAGTTATATTGAGAACTCTCATTGTTCTCTTATTTATTATTATATTCCCACTTTTAGTGGTCTATGATTGTATCTTTTATTTTCTTTATATTTGCATTCACTTGTGGAATGCAACAAATCTGATATGATGACTTTTAAACCCTCCATTGATTCTTTATTTCATAATCACCATTGCAAAACATGCATGGATTTCAAATCAAAATCTATCTATTCATGTTGTCATGATTAGTCTCCAATTATAATAAACATGATATAATAAATAAATCATAGTAAAATATACCGAGATTCTTTAACATCATTGTTATCACCTCGACTATTACCACGAGCATTATTACAAGTAGTAAAACAAATTTGTTTTCGTAATAACATTTATAATCTAATAGTAAAAAAATCATTTAATAAAAAATCAAAATTTTCGTACGATGCTTGAAAGTTATCCGATACACATTAAACCAAATTCAATAGCACATATATGTTATAAAATCTTATGATGCTCTAATCAAATATTTACAAATTCAATTTAGAAGATATAATACAATAATTTCAAGCATATTTAATAATAATTTAATCATAAAAATTTTAATCATCCAAATATCATACATACTATAATTTAATAAAATAATATTAGTTTAAAAGAAACCTTAAAGTAATAATATTTTTCATAAAATAATTTTACCAAAAATCAATCAACAAAAGAGAAAAACATACCATGTAAGGATTATATAATTTTCTTTGCATAAAAGGGCATAAAAAATTTAAAGTTTTATGTGTATCTAAGTGGTTAAAGGCTCTAATGATTACTCATAGTGCGCAGACCTCAATTGAAATAGGAACAGTTTTAAGAGGCAATCCAAAACAACTTGAGTAGCAAATTTGAGTGACCGGTTATTGCATTAGTTGTTGCTGGAAAGGGAAAAAAAATTGTGACTTATAGAGAAAAACAATTAAAAAAGAATCATGCTGCTAACGTGCTATAAAATAAAAACACAGAGAGTAAAGAACAAAAAAAATGGGGGAGCAAAAGAGATATTTTTATTAATCAATGGGGATATTTACAAAGCTTATCTTAAGTCTCTATTTATAGGCATAAGAAGTATAAATGAAGTAGAGATCTACTTTTAATGACTATTAAAATTTAAAGTACATCAAAACTTATCTTGATCTTGATGACATCCATTTAATAAGATATTCATAAAAAATACATTCGTATTGGATAAAATTTTATCTTATAATTTTTTCAATAAAAATAGTAGTTATAAAGAAGAGATACAACCATGCCTCAAACTAGAGCCTAAAAGTAGAAATACAAAAGCATGGGCTTGGGTTCACTAACCTAATGTCGTAGATGTTAACCCTATGTTTTGATTGAATCAAAATAAGTGAAGGAAAGCAAAGCCCTTTGGCTTGTTTAGTTAACAATTTTTTATTTAAGCAAAAGAAAGTAAAGGAAATTGAATATTCCTTACTTTCCCTTGATTTAATTAATTTTTATTTATCGAGAAAAGCTAAGGAAAAGAAAGTAAGATTTCTTGTAATATTTAAAATATAATTTTTATCATATTAATATTTTATAAGAAGGATATAATTGGAAAAATAAGTATTATAAGTACTCATTTCTTTAACTTTCCACGATTTAACAAAACAAAGGTCATAAAAAATCCTTCATTTTCCTTTCCTTTCCTTTACTAATTTTAACTATCCAAACAAAATAAGCCTACGCCATTTCCTTTTCTTAAACTTCATTTCTTTTCCTTTGCTACTTTTATTTTCTTTTCTTTACAATTATTTACCCAAAGATAGTGTAAAGGTAATAGAAAGCAAGTAGGCAAAAGGCTCAAGAGAGCCAAACAATAGGGGAGGCATTAGGAGAAAAAAAAAGACAAACGAGTCAGGAGGTATATATATCTCTTTCTTGAAAGAAGAATGCCTGCTTAGAGAATAATTCATTCCCAAAGTAGCGGGTGGAGGCCACCTAAGTGTAGGAGAGAATCAACTAAGGAAGGGTTAGATTGTTGGAAGAAATGGTTTGGAAACAATATTTTAAGGCACAATGGAAGTTTGAATATTTTCTTTAAAACTGACCGGTTGTGATATTTGTGGAAATAGACCTATTACATGAATTCTATATATGTTTTCAAATAAGGTAGATGTAAAACCCCTAACCCGTCTCCGTCGCCAAATTAGGGTTACAAAAACCTCTAACCTGTCTCCGTCGTCGAATTAGGGTTACAAAGCACTACCGTTGAATCAAAAACATTGATCATCATAACATTTAACAAATTAATCTCAGTCAAAATCATATCAAACATATGCATTTGATCCTTAAATCGAGACTTCAAGGCCCTAAAAATAGCTTAGAAGCAATTTGGGACTAAATCGAAACAAAACAAAAGTTTTAAGAAAAAGATGCAAAAATGTGAAAACAGAAGTCATACGGCTGTGTGGCTAGGTCGTGTGACATAGCCCATGCCATGTAACAATCGAACAAGGGACACACAGCTGTGTCCCAGCTCGTGTCCTCACTCGTGTAACTCACTGAGTAGGGTCACACAGCCGTGTAACTCTCCGACTTGCCATACACGGACTAAAAACACTAGGAAATTTCAAATGACACATGGTTGTGTAGCCAGGCCGTGTGTGTCTTAGGGCTGTGTGGCAGCTCGTGTCCTAGGCCGTGTGATCCAAAAATTGACCCTAAAATCATGCCATTTCAAGGCCAAACCTTATCTAACCAACCATTCCATTTGGGCACACATTCAAGGGATTTAAACATAATTCAGACACACCTAAACATACCATTTCAAACATCCTATTTTATCTAAACAATATGCCATTCAAAGGCACCACATATATATATATATATATATATATATATATATATATCAAAACATCATGGATCAAAAAGCAACATGGCTACTTTTCAAGCATATAACCTAGTTCAATTATCTACCAAATCATATCACAAATGATCATTTCCAAGCCATCACAAACATACCAAAAGACTATGCCTTTCAAGTTCCCAAAAGTGGCCAAAATGACCTAACTTAACAAGGCATTAAAAATCCATCAAACCAAACATAAACTTCATAGACATATACATACTAAATCAACCATTTACACATCCATAAACTACCATTACAAAAGGTCCTATACATGCCATTATTAACCTTGGCCAAAATACTTAAAAACTACCGAAATGACTGTTGGATAGCGTGATAGGTCTTCGACAAGCTTCCAACCGATTGAGCTTCTTATTATATATAAAACAAAAGAAAGTAACTACATAAGCAACTAGTGCTTAGTAAGCTCGTATAAACTTACACATAACGTACCATTTCATTAGCACAATTTATAGAATAAACCTAATATCATTACTAAGACCAATAGCTTAGTAAAAGCCGATTCAAGCACCGGCAAACTCACAAGTTAGTAGATTCATCCATAATACATATATATTCATTTATAACATAATAAGATTTCATAAGATACATCATTTATACATCATTTATTCATCAACCTTTTCATAAGATCATGGACCATTCCATTTCCTTTACTTACCATGTCATTCCTTTTCTTACCCGTTGAACTATCTAGAATTACATCAAATACTTGGGAATGCTCACACATAGTGCGCCTTTCCATATAACCGTAACCTTTTCTTTTGAATAGTGCTTACACGAGCTGTGAAATGGGCCTTTTTACACGAGCTCTGGGTCGGAATGTTAGCTACACGATGCTGGTCACACGAGTTGTGGAGAATCAGCAACAAATGCAGGATCTCAGCCATCGGTAGAACATTCAAGACCAGCACTCGAAACATGAAATCCCTAATGACATGTCATTCGTATCCTAAGAGTTCTTAAGGTTCAAACAAGATTTGTTATTAGTCAATTATTCAAACATCGATACATATACAATTACAAGTCCGTTATATTAACGCAACATAACAAATAATCAATTTAGCTAACATTAATACAGTCATAATTCATACAAACTTTGGTCGTAGAAGTAGAATCGAACACTAATCTAAAACTTTAGCCTTCCCTCGATTTAAGTCCGATTGTTGTTTATCTTGATCTAAATAGATAATTTCATTCAATTAAGTACTTCTAGTATTCAATTTAATCCATAATTCATATTTATGTAAAATTATGAAATTACCCTAACATTTTAACTTTTCACAAATTAGTCCTTAAGATCATAACTTGAATATAAATCATTTTAACCTAAATCCAATTTAACCAATGCTATAAGGGACCTTGAAACAACCCATAATTACCAACAATTCACAACAAAACCCATGGATTTACACTTTTAACAATTTAATTCCTATTTCAAAATTCATTAAAAATCACTTAAGAAAACATGTTTATTTTACAACCAAGATTAGTAATTTATAAAAAAACAACCATGAAAAGTCCCTCAAACTTTAACAATTTTGCAAATTAACCCCCGGGCTAGCTAGATTAAGTTAAAACGAACTCAAAAACATAAAAATCATTAAAAACAGGGCTTGAATTCATACCATGCAAGAGTAGTATGCTTGGCTGAAACTTCCTTCTTCTCTAATGGCTATTTAGGGTTTGAAACAAAAACGAAGAAGACAACATCTTATTTTGTATTTTCTTTACTTAGTTTTTCTTTTATTTACCAAATTACTTCTTTAACCTTATTATTAATAAAAAATTTCAATAAAACCTATCCGTGCATATCCACTAGCTTTAAATATGATATATTTACCACTCAAGTCCATTAACTTTCGTTTCCATAGCCATTTAGCCCTTTTTAACTAATAGAATTCAACTTTTACACTTTTTACGATATAATCCTTTTTACCTAATTATCCATTTAAACTTCAAAATTTCTTAACGAAACTTTAATACGAACTTAATATAATCCTGTAGATATTAAATAAATATTAAAATAATAACTCACTCGTCGAAATTGTGGCCCTGACTGTTAAAGTAGGCTTTGTTGTTCTTGGCTTTCAACCTCATGATCTTCTTCACTATCATCATCTCAGTTTGTTAAGTGTGGGCTCTATTGGTAAATTGATTAACAGTTTAGTGAAACTTTAAGAGCTAGAAACCAAAAGGCGAACTCTGTCAAAAGATAAAATTTATTTGAGAAAATAACTTGACTATTTTTTTTATAAAATATTGACGTATGAGAGGTGAGTGTTTGACCTAATCCGTAGTCTCTATTTATAGAGAAACTAAAAAGTGTTTTAGTTGAACATGTTGTAACCAAATAATAATATTTTAATAGAAAAATTACTCTTACTAGATTATACAAGCTAGGGGTGGCAGCAAGCCTTTTTTAGGACTAGGGTTTTCTGCCCTTCTTTATTAAACCAGGCCTAGTTGGGCCTCATCATTTTATTAGGTCAATTATATGTGTTATATAGTTTTTAAACCAACCCATGTAACTTTTCTAGCCCAATAAATATGCCTAAAAAATTATATATTCATTTAATAATTAATTAAACTAATAAATTATTTACTCAACTCAATTCTAATTCTATTAAAATCATGACGACTTTACTGTACTAGAATCTATGAGAAAATTAATCTATTTAACTTGTTCTCATGAAACTACAATAACCCTATTTGTAACACCTTTATACCTGACCCAATCACCGGGTCAATATATCGAGGTGCTACATTTATTTCTGAAGCAACGACAATCAAATCCATTTGGTTCTGAATACTTATTTAATCAATTTGATAAATTTAAGCTTTTGATATGCCTTAGTATCATTTCCGAGCCTTATACGGGTTTATTGCAACCTTTAAAATAGTATAAAGAGGAAAAAAAGACTAAAGTGAAAAGGTTCTCAAAATTTTGGGGTGACATTGCGAAGTCGGGGGTTCCTCGTCATGACGTCACAAACTAACTTATGTCGTCGCAACAAGAATCCTATTTCCCATGTTTTACCATATTTCAAGTTTTTAACATCCAAGTACTTTTTCAAAGCTCAAAATTCAATCAATTCAACTCATTACATATCATTCACATTTATAATCTTAAGTCCACATGATAAAAGATGATAGTAATCAAAGGTAGCAAAAACTATTAAAAATAACACAATTATCGAAATTTTACAAATAAGTCCATTCGGGGACTTACACTTACAAATACAATTTACTTTTTCTACATACCATACCTATTGCCAACATATACCAATCAATTTATCAATTAGGACTACCTTAATTCATTTTATAATCATCACTCACTTAGTACTTTAACAATATATTTCAACTTCTCATATGTATTAGCAAATCCATTATTTGCAATAACTTCTTAGTAATATCACTCTTCTATAATTTTTTCTCCTCCTCTCCATTCTACTTCCTTAATGCTTATATATATATATATTTATAAATCTTTGGATCTTAACATATCATGCTTATATGTAATATTAATTAAAGTTTCTCTAGTTACACACATACTATTATCATGGTTGTCCATTTGAGTGACGACCACTAATTTATTTATATCTTGGTCTATAGATTTTGAAATTAAGATACGCTTGTTGTGTTTGAAATTAGACTAAATTAGCTTTATACCATAAAAATTCAGAATTTCTATTTAAGCTAATTAATACAATTTTTCTTCAAATATTCTTCTATTCTATTGCTAGGCAACTTTGACCCTTCTTCACTAAAAATTAAATATCTTTCAAGACAAGTCTCAGATTATGTTTCGTTTGTTTCACTTGAAAGTAGACTCGTAATATTTTATACATATAAATTTCATCTCCTAAATTTTATTTTTAAAATTATAATGATTTTTCAAAGTTAGAATAGGGAACTCGAAATCATTCGACATTATCTCATAAAATTTATTATATCTCATAATTTATAATTCGTTGCTTACACCATTTCTTCTATGAAAACTAGACTCAATAAGATTTAATTTAATCTTTCACGGTTCTTTGTATTAACTTTCGTTTTGACATACATAATCATTATAATTTTAATTATTATTCATTTTAATCCTTAAAACTCACTTATAATCAACATATAGTTTTATCGTAACTTCTCTTATTTCAATTATAAATTTCACAAGTTTATAATTTAATCCCTAACATCATGAAAATTCATTATTTACTATAATTTCACCTTAAAATCACTTTGTAATTAATTCACTTTATTTATTATAATTTCACCGAACATCGCTTTGTAATTAATTCACTAACACTTAACATTCCATTTAAACTTCATAACACAATACATTATTTCACACATACACTTTTTTACACTTTATAATTTAGTCTTTATTATAAAAATTTAATATAACTTGAAATTTTCCCATAGATTCACTTTTTATATCAGACAATTCCATCACACTTCATTTGTTTTCTTTTCAACATTCAATTTCACTTAACCTATTTTGTTTACTTTACAAATTAGTCATTTTTCTACCACTTCAATATACCAATTTAATTTTCATACATAATATTTTCACATTCACAATTAATTCAACTAATTTAGCATACTTTATATTTGATTAAAATTAAATAAAGTAAAATTCTTGCAGTACTTACCTTGTCTCTTTAATTTTCTCAATTTTTCCACCAATTTCTCCACTTCCAGTTCCAATTTCTTTCTTACAAGATGATATTCTAACTCTCTAGTATCTCTACTTCATTTATCCTTTTGGTGGCTATGGAAATTTTCAAGGAATTTGGGAGAAAAAGTGGAATTTCATGGCAAATGACCAAAATTGTAAAGAAATGAAAATCCCCTTTGCATGCATATATAGCCAACGTGAGAATCATTGAGAAAATGGAAGAAATTTCAACATATTTCTTCAAAAATATCTCATTATTTTTAAGTAATTAAAATATTAAAGTATCTTATAATAAAATGTTAATTAAATAATCAATGAATTATTTTCCAACATTTTTCATCCATCATCATTATAGAAAACAATTATCTATTTTGGAAAATTGCCATTTTACCCTTAAACCTTTTTAATTTTTACTTTCAGGCCATGCCTCACTTTTTGAAAGAATTGAAATTTAGTCCCCTCACATTTCCTTCTCTTATTCAATTTGGTCCATTCTTTCCCCTCACATTTCCTTCTCTTATTCAATTTGGTCCATTCTTTCTAGTTTCTTGTCACAAGAAACCGGTTTAATTTCACTTTTGGTCTTTCAACTTATATCATATTTACACCTCAACCCCTTTGAATCCTGAATAATTATGCTTGTGTCTTAGAACTTTTGACATCTTTATAATCTAATCCATGCCTTGAATTTAACATGTCACAACATGCTTCCTTTTTTATTACTTTCATTTGTTTATTTTACTTTATTGAAAAATCAATTATTTGTAATCTCAATTTAGTACCGCTTTTATGGTACAATAATTTTAGGAGTGTTATATTTCTTCCCCTTTAAATTCAATTTTGTCCTCGAAATTTCTTTGGTTTTCTTGACCATGAACTTCATTATCTCTTTATCTTTACACTTTGAAATAATGCTATTTTTCATTTCCCACTATATTCTTTACTTATTAGATATTTTCTTATTGATATATGATATTAACTTGACTAATATCTTAATTTCTTTTGTGCTTCTTTTTCCAAATTCACTCTCCAATCAAATAATAATACTATTCCTCGCCACTTCTAACAATATCTACCATTTCCTCTATTTCAAGAGATTAATATAAGTACAATATGTCAATTGTATATACAATTTTATATGCTCATTTTCTTTTCATCATTGAGTCTTTAACTTTTACCTTGTCTTCATCTTTTACTCATTTGAATCCTTTTTCTGTGTTTTCTTCTAATTCAAATTCTATAACTTTCTTAAGAAAATTTTGGATATTCAATTCTAGATTTTCTTCAAATTATTCTTTTACAACCCAGTTAGGAAATTCTTCAGGGTCTTCTTCATCTTATTCCCTAATAACTAATTTATCCATCCATGGCAAGTCAAAAGTACTTTGTTTCCCAAACAGTTTTCACGAACGTACATTTAGTCTTGTTGTTTTCTTTGCTCCATAAAAGATTACGCACTTTACATAATGTTTAACTAAATTCCAATAGTTTTGCGGTATCGATGTCTTCCAAAATCGATCCAAAATCATTTGTAGTTCATGTTCTACTAATGCCCCTCTAAGGGTCAAGTATTATGCTTTATTCTTTCTAATCGGTTCATGGCCTTTCCATAGTTTAATTCTATAATTTTGCACTTCATGTTCAGTTGTATATTGTATAATAACATAAATTTATTTATATTTAATCTACTTATAAAATCTATAATTCTTGACTATCTTTTACATCTCTCATTTTCTTTCTTATTATATTTCATTTATTGATTTATTATCTCTCTCTCTCTCTTAACACTTTACATTTTGGCCCAGAGTAGACTTAGTAGAACATATAAGATATACGAAAACAGTACAGTAATCCACCAGAGTGCAATAACAGAACAAAGTAGCACCAGAGTGCTATGTCAGAACAGAGGGCACTGAAGTGCAAATTAAAGGCCACATAAGTGCTAATCAGAACAGAGAACACCTGAGTGCTAATTTCCATTCATATCCAATATGTTCTTATTTTTTCTATTGGGGCACTTGCATTATCATATTCTTATTATCGTTTATCAATTAATTGGAATACCAATCTTCATACTTATTTCAATTTAGTCCTTATCTTCATGAAAATCAATGTTCACTAAATTATCATTTTATCATGACTTAGAATTAAATTTCAATATTTTTGTTTTACACTTCTAATTCTCACTCTTTGCAAATTAGTCCCTTTACATTAATTTCACTACTCTTAACATTATAATCTTTCTATAAGGCCCTTTCAATATCACTTTGAATTTGACTCACTACCATATAATACTTTGTTTAAGCCCATAACATATTATCCCATAACACTCCTCTAGTTTCACTTAACACTTATCATTTTTATTTTCGAGTTCACTTAATCACTAAATTTTTATTTCTTATATATACTTGTGATTACTCTTTCATACTTTAAAGTCGTTTACTATGTCTTACTTTACTAATTTCATTTAACTACTAATTAAATCATTTCTCACTTAATAACTTGTAACTCAAGAATACTTATTTACATCTTTCTCTACACTTAATTTGCAACATATTTCAGTTTAATCTTTTGAAAAACTAATAGAGATCATATGAGTACTTAATTTTCTTTTATTGAATTTCATTTCTTTAATTCTCTTATTTCTCAAGCTTCTTCATTAACTATTCTTAAATTCAATACTAGTTTACATCAACACTCCATTTTACTAGTTTCAAGATATTTACTCGAAAAAATAAATTTTACTTATATCTCATTTACAATTTCATTCATTGATCACATTACTTAAATCATTATGCACTAAACTGAAATCATTGATTTACTTGGTCATAATTTTATTCATCATGCTTTTACTCTTGAAATTTTCAAGAATATTATCAAGATTATTAATAATTATCATTCACTTACCATTTATCACTTGTATAGCCCATTCTAAACTTAAGAGAGCTCATAGCATATACGGAACATTAACAGTGATGCACCGTAGTGCACAATCACAATATTGCACCAAAATGCTCCATTATGCACTAAAGTGTATTAGTTATGCACTAAAGTGCATCGATTCGCACCAAAGTGCATCAATTTGCATCGAAGTGCATCAATTACAAACCAAAGTGCATTAATTCGCACTAAAGAGCATCAATTCGCACCAAAGTGCATCAATTACATCCCATTAGTTCTTAGTTCTCTACATGGGCTTTAACAATATTCATTTCACTTCCTCCACTAAGACCAAGTAAGAACATTTCAAGTTTCAAAAATTTTCCATTTAGTCCTTATCGTCATACAATCTCTTATACTCCAAAATTCCACTATCATTTCACCATTTATTTTCGTAAAAATTGTTATATTTCTTCCACACTTCATTTCACAACACTTAATCTCACTTATCAAAATTTGCACATTTATCAATTTAGCTCTCTCTTCTTATAACCTTAATCCATATTTATTTATAGCTTTCTTTTCTTTATTATTTTCTCAAGTTCAACCTCTATTCTTTCTCATATATTTATATTTCATACCTATTGTCATGAATCATACTGAGATTATTATCTAGTCAGGAACGATTTAAGGCTTTTTTCACTATCTTCTTAAATTTCAAATTCACATTTCATTATTTTATATTCTATTTTCTTATGTGTCATGTATTTTTAGACTCATTCTTTGTCCGAGGATCGGTTAAATCTAAGCTCTGATACCATTAAATGTAACACCCGTATATTAGGCTCGATCGTCGAGTTAAGATATCAGGATGCTACTTTTTTCCCGAAGCAACGGCAGTCAAATTCTTTTGGTTTTGAATACTTATTTAATCAATTTGATAAATTTAAGCTTTTGATATGCATTAGTATCATTTTCGAGTCTGATATGGGTTTATTGTAGCCTTTAAAATAGTATAAAGAGGAGCAAAGACGAAAGTGAAAGGTTCTCAAAATTTCGGGGTGACATCGCGATGTTAGGGGTTCCTCGCCACAACAGCACAAACTGTCTTATGTCGTCAAGACGCAAACATATTTCCCATGTTTTATCATATTTCAAGTTTTTAACATCCAAGTCATTTTTGAAAGCTTAAAATTTAATCAATTCAACTCATTTCACATATCATTCACATTTACCCATTTATAATCACAAGTCCACATGATAAAACATGATATTCAATCAAACATAGCAAAGTTTTAAAAATAAACACAATTATCAAAGTTTTACAAATAAGCCTATTAGAGGACTTACACTTACACTTACAAATACAATTTACTCTTTCTACATACCATATTTATTCCCAATATATATCAATCAATTTATCAATTAGGACTACCTTAATTTATTTTATAATCATCACTCACTTATTACCTTAACAATATATTTAAACTTCTCTTATGTATTAGCAAATCCATTATTTGAAACAACTTCATAGTAATATCACTCTTTTATCATTTTTCCTCCTCCTCTCGCATTCCACTTCCTTAATGTTTTATATATATATATATATATATATATATATATGAATATTTGGCTCTTAACATATCATGTTTATATGTAACATTAATTAAAGTTTCTCTAGTTATACCCATATTATTATCATGGTTGTCCATTTAAGTGACAGTCACTAATTTATTTATATCTTGGTCTATAGAATTGAAATTAGGATTTGTTAGTTGTGTTTGAAACTAGAATCAATTAGATTTATACCATAAAAATTTAGAATTTCTATTTAAGCTAATTGATACAGCTTTTGATTCAAATATTCACTGCTCGTTGTTAGACAGCTCGACCCTTCTTCACTAAAAATTAAATATCTTCAAGTAAAAGTCTCATATTAGGTTTTTATTTGTTTCACTTGAAAATAGACTCATTATATATATATATATATATATATATATATTTCATCTCCTAATTTTTTTTGAAAATTTATAATGATTTTTCAGACTTAGAATAATGGAACTGAAATCATTCTAATATTGTCTCACAAAATTTATTATATCTCATAATCTATAATTTTATTTCTTACACCATTTCTTTTAAGAAAAAACTATACCCAATAAGATTTAATTTCATATTTTATTCAACCACTAACTTGATTTTCTCAAGTTTTGGTGAATTTTCAAAGTTGAATCACTACTACCGCCCGTAAACTATTTCGATGTGATTTTTTCTCTTTCATGGTTTTTGCATTAACTTTTATTTAGACATGCATAATGATTATACTTTTAATGATTTTCCAAATTAATATTTAAAACTCATTTATCATCAACATATAGTTTTATCATAACTTCTCTTATTTCAATTATAAATTTCACAAATTTACAATTTAATTTCTAACATCATGAAAATACATTATTTACTATAATTTCACCTTAACATCACTTTGTAATTAATTTGTTAACACTCAACATTCCATTTAACTTCCTAACACAATACTTTATTTCACACATGAATTTTGTACACTTTACAATTTAGTCCTTATTATACAAAATTTAATGTTACTTTAAATTTTCCTACACATTCACTTTTTATATCAGCACAATTTCATCACATTTCATTTGTATTCTCTTTTAACATTCAATTTCACATAACCTCGCTTTATTTACTTTACAATTTAGTCCATTTTTCTAATACTTCAATATACCAATTTATTTTTCAAGCATAATATTTGCACATTCACAATTAATTCAACTAATTTAGCATACTTTATATATGATTAAAATTAAATAAAGTAAAATTCTTGAAGTACTTACCTTGTCTATTTAATTTCTTCACTTTTCCCACCACTTTCTCCAGTTCCACTTCCAATTTCTTTCTTCCAAGATGATATTCTAACTCTCTAGTGTCTCTACTTCATTTCTTGTTTTGGATGGCTATGGAAATTTTTAAGGAATTTGGGAGAAAAATAGGGATTTCATGACAAATGACCAAAATTGTAAAGAAATGAAAATCCCATTTGCATGTATATATGGCTAACGTGAGAAGCATTGATAAAATGGAAGAAATTTGTACATATTTCTTCAAAAATATATTATTTATTGTGAATATGTTATTATTAAGTGGATGTCCATCAAGATTAAGATAAGTTTTGATGTGCTTTAAATTCTAGTCATTAGATGCAGAGTTCTATTTCATTTATACTTCCTATGTCTATAAATATAGAATTTGTAGAAACATTTTAGATTATTCCCATTGATTAATAAAATACGCTTTCTCTTTTGCTCTCTCATTTTCTTTGTTATTTACTTTCTATCTTTTATTTTATAACACATTATCAGCACAATGATTCTCTATTTTGTTTTACTTCAAAATCTTTCAAAGTTGTCCCACAAATCCAATTCCTCTTTCACTTTAATCTTTCACTATTACAACTTCATCTCCAAGATGTTGAAAGATTCAATTTCAGAATGGATCATGGTTCTTATTCCTATCTTTGATTTATCATTGTACAATCATGGGTAAAGTATAGATGTGGTAAGAAACTTTTATATTTCAACCATGTGTTCTTTTTCAATTAAGGTATGACTACTATTAATTTTTATTTGACATAAATTTCACATTCGATGGTATTTGATTTTTGCTTCTCTAGGTTAATTTTTATTATGTAAAAGACATGATTGTTGATTAGATATGTTTGCTATTAATATGGTATATATTACTTTTTGATAACTTGTTTTTTAGGATGAATTCTCTTTGATTAGACTCAATGTTTTGTCATGAGTTATTTAATTTCTTTCATAGTTGAATTATGATTAACTTATATATCAAAATTATTAAGTGATTTTTCGTGTGCTCTATTAATGAATAAAACAATCATGATCCTCTTTGACTTATTGGTTTATTTTTTATTCTTAAAAATATATTATAATAACATTATTTTATATATATGTCATGTGAGATAGTATTTTGTCTCTAAATTGATTTCCTACTTTTAGCCAAAATTTGTGGAATTATTGAATTATAGAGATTTCAAAAAAAAAAAGAAATAGTTTGAAGTAGGTGCTTGTCGATGAAGCATTAGGAAATTATATATATTTGTGATTTAAAATAGGTGCTTGTGGATGAAGCACTAAGAATTTATATATATTTGTGATATTATTATGAATTATGTGATTTAATTATAGGTTATAATTAGATAAAGAAAGATATGACCATAAGCATATGATAATTTTATGATTGGATTCACTTGAAAGATCTCATATCTAAAGCTCATTATGGTTGGATACACCTGAAGTTGTAAGTTTTTAAAGTTGTGAGTATAACTCTACAAGATTCATAATAAGTTCTCAATTAAAATTATGTGGACAAAATATTATTGATGAGAACTTGCAAGAGAAAACTTATTTAACTTTTCATGTTTCAAATGTACTCCTACAGTAGCAATATTGTGAAAAAAATTCAATAGATAATATAATGTTTACTAATGGTTGAACAAAAGTTTTTAATCTCGAAACCGAACCATTCCTTAAAGAGAATTAACAATATGTAATAAATGCGAAATACATAATCTTGGACGTGTATGTTGTAAGTTGGACAATAATAATAGTCAAAGGGGATGGTCGTAATAAATGTTCTCACCACCAGAGATGGAAAAATGAAGAAAGCAAGAAAAGAATAAGAATTCTCAAAAACTCCTTAAGGAGTGGAGATAACTTATGCTATCAATATGGAATGGAAAGTCATTAGTTGCGTACCTATCGTACACCTAAACATTTAGTTGAACTCTATCAAATTTCTATCAAACAGAAAGAAGATAATACAAAAATGAATAATAAGAATGATGTTGAATCAAATTTGGCATACCAGGTTGATAATTGTGACAAATCTAAACAATAAAGGGATACTGACATTGTCTTTATTATGGTGGTCATTTTAAATATTAACATGTCAATTTTAGGATTTTATAATCCATATTGAGGAATTTGTTGCTAGAATTTATTGTTATTAATACTCATTACTAAACTTTAAGTCAATAATTTGATTTTGATATTTATATGCAATCTTATGGTCAATTTTTTAGGATTATATGTATTTTGTTAAAGACGGAATCTCGAGTATGAGTTGCATCCTTCTTGTCAATTGTGACACTCATTTCTTGATTTTTGATATATTATTAGTAATATTTCTTTTCACCACTAGAAGTGAAAAGATAGAGATAACTAAGAGAACAACAAGAGTTCTTGATATAAACTTTCAAAGAAGAGAGACAACTTATGTACGAAAGTTCATTGGTTATATACCTATTGTACACATGGAAAATAAGATCCATTCTCAAAGTTTACTATTAATAATTTTTATTAGATTCAAAGTCTACTATTGGAGTTTAATTTGCTTACTTATTGAGAAAACTGTAAAAAATGAACGTAGAACAAAAAGGTACATCTTTAAATATTAAATTGACTTGATATATAGTTTAAATATTTGAGATGGTCTTCTTTTTGAGTTTTGATTACATGGGTTACATATTGTTTTAAGCATCTTATTTGTTCATGAAAATGAATATTAACTGCTTTATCGCTATATTAACTGCTTTAAATCCTCATCATTCGGTACACAAATCCGACCGCGGAAACAAAGTACCCCATCACTGTTTATCCCAAAGTTAGTAATGCAACCATTCTCAACCTGACGAAAATGCAACCTGAGAGACTTATCCCTCAACTGTTTACCTCGAATCTATTCAATCCATGTCGTTTGACCTGAAGTTTTGCCAACAGATTCCATCGTCGAAAAGGTTAAGTCGAGTGAACATCACTCTCAGATCGGTTATAGCCCTACAGCTCAACGCATTAGCCACCACATTGGCCCTGCCAGGATGGTACTCAATGTTACAGTCTACTCCTTAAGCAGCTCAACCCATCTTCATTGCCTTAGATTCAGCTTCTTCTGAATAAGGAGATACTTAAGGCTTTTGTGATCAGTGTAGATGATACATTTCTCACCATACAGATAATGTCTCCAAATTTTCAATGCAAAGATTACGGCAGCCAACTCTAAATCGTACGTATGATAGTTCACCTCGTGCCTTAAGTTGACGAGACACATATACAACCACCTTTCCATCCTGTATCAACACACATCCTAAATCGACATGTGATGCATCACTATAAACCGTGAACTCCTTTCCAAGTTTAGGCTGTACCAAAATAGGAGCCTCAGTTAATATAGTCTTAAGCTTCTCAAAGCTCTTTTGCTGCGCATCAGTCCAGTCAAACGGTACACCTTTACGTAACAACATAGTCAGGGTGCTGCGATCAGTGAAAATCCTTCTACAAACCGTCAGTAATAACATGTTAGCCCCAAAAAGCTGCGAATCTCATACACATTCTTAGGCTGCTTCCAATCCAATACAGCCTTAATTTTTCAAAGATCGACTCGAATCCCCTCAGCAGACACCACATGACCCAAAAATATTACTTCACGTAACTAGAACTCGCACTTCCTGAACTTAGCATAGAGCTGCTTTTCCCTCAAAATCTGAAGAACAATCCTAAGGTGCTCGTCATGCTCATCCTCAGTCTTCGAATAAACCAATATGTCATTGATGAACACCACTAAAAAATCGATCCAGGTAGGGCTGAAACACTCAGTTCATCAGATCCAAAAAAGTTGTCGGTGCATTAGTCAATCCAAATGGCATCACTAGGAACTCATAGTGACCATAACGAGTCCTAAATGCCGTCTTATGCACATCAGCCTCCTTAACCTTCAACTGATGATACCCAGAGCGCAAGTCAATTTTGGAGAACATAGACGCCCCTCGAAACTAGTGAAACAAATCATCAATCCTCATAAGTGGATACTTATTCTTAATAGTCCACTTATTTAGTTGTCAGTAGTCGATACACATCCTTATGGATCCATCCTTTTTCTTAACAAATAGTACCGGTGCTCCCCACGAGGACACACTAGGGTGGATGAACCCACGATCCAATAACTCCTGAATTTGAGCATTGAGTTCCATAGGCTCCTTCGCTGCCATTCGATAGGGAGCGATAGACACCAGAACTGTACCAGGGAAAAGCTCAATCCCAAACTCCACTTCTCAATTCGGAGGTAAACCCAGTAACTCCTCAGAAAGGACGTCTAGAAAATCCCTTACAGTTCTGATGTCCTTTACAGTAGAGTCCCCAGAAGTGGAAACACTTACGTAGGCCAAATACACCTCACATCCCTTGCGAACCAGTTTCTCAGCTTCTAGTGCAGAGATCAAGTTAGCCAAGTAATTCTGACTTTCCTCAATCACAACTACTTCATTACCCTCCTTAGTTCTCAATACGACCCTCTTAGTCGCACAGTCCAAACTGACAAGATGCTTGACCAACCAGTCCATCCCCAATATCATATCGAACTCCCCAAACGGAAGCTTCATAAAATCAGCTTGAAATACTGTCCCTTGAACCTCTAAAGGAACATACATGTACAGATTGCTATAGCGGGATTAGCACCGTTACCTCACTAGAAGTACTCTCAACTGAAAGCCCTAGGTTTTTGGGAATAGAACAGGTAACATGGGAATGCGTAGATCCTATACCTATTAATGCAGTGTAAGGCACATCAAAAATAAGAAACATACTAGTGATGACGTTTGGAGCATCTTTATCCTCTCAACGACGAGCAACATAAACTAGGGCCGGCTGTCTCGCCTCAACTTGTCCAGCATCTCTGCCCGGTGCTCTCTGTCCACGTCCCATACCATTACCACCCCTAGCCTGACCACGGCCTCTAGGTGGCTGCTGTGCTACCCTCTGTGGTTGTGTAGTATCAATACCCTAAGCTTGCATCTGATCGGCCCTCAACGGACACTCCCTAATGCGATGATCCAATGATCCACACCTCATACATGCCCTAGTCCTTCTCCAACAGTCGCCCTGATGGCATCTACCACAGTCGACACGTGGCTATAGTCTAGTAGCAGTAACAAGGGGCCCAGCTCTAACTGGCCCATCAGCTCTAGCCTTTTTCTTAGACCTCTGCATAGAACTCAAGGGCTCCGAATCCCTCTTGTTCTTACCTCTCTCCCTATTACGATTTTGGCGCTCAGTGCGCTTAACCTCCTCGGCGATCTTTGCCTTCTCAACCAATAAAGAAAAATCACGCTCCCTCTGCGGAGCTATCAGGACTCTTAAATTATCTCTGAGGCCATCGTCAAAGCGGACACAACACTCTTACTTAGTCGCCACCATACCTCTCGCATAATGGCTCAATCACAGGAATTCGGCCTCATACTCGGCTATTGATCAATCTCCTTGTGTTAGATTTAGGAACTCCCTCCTACGTGTTAGAGTATGCCCAAAGATCAATCATGAGATGGCTGTAATAACATACTTGATTTATCATGTTTATTAACATAATGCGTTACCATTATTATTTCAATTTCTTTTCTGTGTGTATAAATAAACTATTTTATAATAATGTCCTGAGAGTAATATGATTATTCTTAAAAGGTCCTTAGTCAAGTATTATTGTTGGATAGGACAACAATAATGCATTAAGACTAACATGTAGTTGATTGATGATAAAGAGTTGTCATTGATATGGAATGTCAAAATCGATGCATGAATATGTGTGTTAGAGAACAACATATTAGACTGACCCGTTATGAGTATGTTTCTTGGATTATTATGTAATTGTCACAACATTACTCATAGTGATTAATATGTATATGATCCTCAGACTTGAGATCATCATAATCCCAACATCGTGAGTTGTATATTTTGATACAGTCAAACGTACACTGTAACTGGTTGTTCTATAAAGGCTAATGTTGGATATACCACGATATATGTAGAGGGATATGGTTGATCGATATAGGATAAGTCCCTCCTACATAATGGGAGTAATATCTTAGGCCATTTGATTGAGTGAGACTAGAAATGCATGGCATGCTCAAATAAGCTGATATGAGATGTCATACTTATTTGTTATCATAGTCTACTTAAGATATCAAGGAACATGAAATAGACTATGCAAGTGTGACTATTCCATGACTTGTGTCCAATCCAGAGATAAAGGACTTAAAGATTATTGCATGAAAGGTTAATCATAAAAAAGGTTATGTCGAATCATGATTTCTTGTGACTTAGGTAGCAATGATGCATTGCTAGGTGCCACTCATTGTTTGTAACATTGGAATCGTTCTAGTATTATCGCTAACGTTACAAGAACCTCTGTGGTCACACCCTATAGTTGAAATGAACGGAATAAAACATAGTTGGTATTGTGTTTGGTTGTCGCTGAATTAAATTAATTATAGAATTAATTTAATTGGTTAATAAAATATCGAACACATTATGTACAAGGTTGTTGCATAAAATGAGAACATGAATTTGGTTAGTATATAAATTCAAATAAATATATAGTTTACCGAAATCATTATTAAAATTAATGTAATTATAATTTGCGGTTTAAAACATAGTTATATTTATTTAATTTCTAAAAACCCTAAAAATAGATATAAAAATCCTATTTTTTCTTTGCTTGGGGTCTAGCAGCCGTCAAAGCAAAGTTTTTTTTTTCAAAACAGTTTTGGGGATTCCTTCCGTTCATTGTCAACTAGGTGGATTACGTAGAGGCCGGAGTCACGATAGATTGTGGCTTGGTTCGATAGTAGATCAAATTACTCGTTGCTGAGGTGTTGCTGTCTACTCAAAATAAAGATTCAGTAATTTCGAAACCTTTATTTCACCCCGATTCATTCCTCACACATGGATCCATGGTTATGATCACTTAATGTTTTAATTTTTCGCTGTGCCGTTGGGGTGTCGGTGTTCCAACACTACGAGCGCCCACATAATTAGCTCCCACATACTTCCTCTGGAAGGCAGTCTGAAAGAACTCTCAGTTCAGACGTTTGGGCTGAGTGCCCTCCTTAACAGTTAGTCACCACATATAAGCCTCATCACGCAGCAGCGAGACTGTACCCTTAAATTTCTGCTCGGAGCTGCAATCTAGGTCATCCATGATCCTCTCCGTGGTCTCAATCTAGTACTCGACCACATTAGGGGTGACCTCAGTGACACCCCTGAAGAGCTCAGCTCCATTGAACCAGAGTCATTCCGTAACTGACCCACGGCCCCCAGATCCAGTATTAGGCCTAGCGACCCTCTCCAATATCCTCAACATAGCCTGAGACAATGTATCGTCCCCAGCCATTCGATCATGAGACTCATTCTCAGTAGCAGGCAACACTGGCGTCTCATTCATGTCCAAATTCGGTATATTACCCAGGGAAGAGGACTCAAATCGAACCCCTACGACCTCTACCTTGGCCTCGAGTACCACGTCCACGAATACCTCGTGCGCTCATGTCTATTCGAATTTATCTGTATTATGAATTTTTATACCTCAGTCTTAGTTTTAGTATTTAATAGCAGATGTTTGATGTAAACAGTTTCAATAATTCAGAGTGATTTTCGTAAATCGCAGTCTCTATCAGTTTTGCTATAGTCTCAATATACACTATCTAAAGTGTTTTCACAGTATACTACCTACAGTAGTTTCATAATATCATAACATATATCAGTTTCGGAACACTTACAGGATCGACGCCGGAGACTCAGTGCACCACATACGCAATAGAGATATTTCAAATTATTTTAAAAACTAATTGTTCAAAGACCAAATTTGAAACCCATAATCCACAGTCAAGTTCTGCAACCTCATTTTGATACCATTAAATGTAACACTCCAAACTCGGCCTAGAAGGTATAGCCGGATCTAGCGATGTCACATGATAAGGTGTTTGGAAACCGTGTCGTCGCATTAAAACCATTTCCATTGAATTCCTTATCTTAATATCTTATTAATTCCAAAATTGTGTTGCTCATTTAATTGATAGTTTCAAAATGTTATTCATTTACAGAAGCTTTTAAAACAGATTAAACAATCATGTGTTTAGGAAAAACATTTGTTTCTTTTGAAAACCGAGGTTTCCTACTACTAGCAATTGTAATCTATAAGGTAAAGATAATTAAAACCTAAAACCAAAGTCCAAAAGTCCAATTACAACCCAAAAAATTAGCCATTAAAATAGAATAGAAATAAAACGAATTATCGTAAATATGGGTTAAAAACCATGAAAGTCCAAAACCGTGGTCACCGTCGAGTCCTCCGCCGTACTGATCCGTCTAGATCTAGGGATTACCTGTGCACATTTAAACAAAAGGGTTGAGTTTACGAAAACTCAGTGTGTAATCTCACAGAAAACAAACAATAGCAAATCACAGTGCACAATTAAAGCAGTCCTGGGCCAAAGCCCTTTTTTGGTATGAATAACAGTTTGGGCCTTAGCCTATCTCAGTACAGTATCAAATATGCAGTAGGGCCTTAGCCCATTACAGTATCAGTAGTAGTCATGTAGTATTCAGTAAAAAAGTCTACCCAACTAGCCTCTACACACCATCTTTGTCCAACCCTACACTCCATGTGGGGATCAAATCAACCCACCCATCCCTACACTCCAGGTAGTACCGAATGCAGCACAAAATAGTAATTTGCAGCTGAGCGACCAGTATGTTAGGCTTAAGAGCCTTTCAGTACACTTCCTCCAAATATAATTAACCCAACCCCATGCAATGCAACATACAAGTCATAACATGCTATCTTAGGACATCAGTACATATAACCAGATCAGTATACAAGCATGCTATAATCATGCTCAACACATATATAAATCAAACAATCAGTTCGTACAATTAGGAGTTTAAGTGATGCTCACCGACCCTACAGTAGGTTCACAGTCGACTTGGGTGACCCGTGCAACCTTAGCAATCAATTTAATGAAAATGGGCTCACACGCCCATGTGGTCTGCCCGTGTGGGCCCATAAGCCTGTGTGGCCCACTCGACCCAAATTGGCGTTGGCCGCGTGGTCCATTTTTAATGTAACCTGTGCTAGCTAAATATTCAAATATGTTTTCACTATTAACTTATATGTTCCTTCAAACCTATCTATTTGAGTCACTGTTACTTAATTATTTATATCTTAAGCTAAAAAATTCCAAATTAAGGTCCGCTTGATGTCTTCGAAACTAGACTCAAATATCTTTCTATCATAAAATTTTTAGAATTTTTTTTCAGTCAATAAGTACAATAAAATCTTCAATCTTACCCCTATTCTGCTGTCTGACAGCTTCGACCTTTCTTTGCTAAAAATTAATTATCTCTTAGTAAAAAATTTGGATGATGTTACCATTTGTTTCTATTGAAAATGAACTTATTAATAATTTAAACATGTAAAATTTAACCCCTAATTATTTTCTCCAATTTTTTATGATTTTCCAAGGTCAGAACAGGGGAACCAAAATTCATTCTGACATTGTCTCATAAAAAATTTAATATCTCAAGATTTACAATTCCATTACTGACACCGTTTCTTCTATGAGAAACTAGACTCAATAAGCTTTAATTGCATACTTTTTTCATCCTGTAATTAGATTTCCAAAATTTATGGTGAGTTTTCAAAGTTAGCCTACTGCTGCTATCCAAACAGCAAGCAATTTTTGCTTTTTGCCGAATCTTATTTTCTATGTTTCGGGTACACACCTGGTTTCGGTTTGACGTGTAGACACTCCCAAGACACTCAAAACCTAGAATTAACATTCCCAAACACAGAGTCAGATTTAAAACAAGTTTTTAAAACACGAATACTAACGACCATAGCGCTAATCAAGCGACCAATGTTTACCCCACACCCTTAGTGATTTAAATTACGAGATGACACGAGGAAGACTCATTTCATCTCAATTGTTTGCTGTCCAAAAAAAAATCACAACCTTCAGTCGGTAATGAATGCTAAAACTACAATAACTTAAGCCAGTTACCAAACAGGGAAAAACGCAGCGATCAAACAGAATCCCGAACAAGGAGACACGTCTTGGTCAAAACAATAAAAGGAAGAAAAAGGGATTCACTAACACAAAAAGAAAGAGAAACGGAAGAGGAGAATTCGATAGGGATAATGGAAGGGAAAACGTGCAGATTTTTTTGGGAAAAAAATTAAAACGAAAAGACTGACAGAATATCCGATAACCACCAGTAATCCCTTATTTTTCTCCTAAAAACAGTCCACCACACTCCCACTATCTCTCAAACTCCCCAAAAATCGTCCACCACATTCCCTCAACAACCGAATTCAAACTTCACTCAAACACTTCAATATTTTACTTCCCTTCAAACTCCCACGCGACACAGATAACAAAAAAATAACTCACTTGCATGCACAGGGATTCAAACTCAAAACCACCAGCATATTAGCACTCCACCTAACCACCAGACCAGCAGGCCCATTCTATTATATTCTTACAACCAAACGAATACAAGCCTACTGAACAAGAGTGAGACTTTACTCTGAAAAACTTCAAAATTTCCCCAAAGGCATGGCTTGAACTTGGGACCTCATACACATACCTAGAACACTTAACCACTAAAGCAAACAGGTATTTGTGTCATATTTTTACAAAAATAAAAATATACATTTTTGGGCATTACATATTTACACCTCAACCCCTTTGAATCTTGAATAATTGTTCTTGTGTCTCAAAACTTTTGACATCTTTATAATCTAATCCCTGCCTTAAATTTAACATGCCACAACATACTTCTCTTTTTATTACTTTCATTTTTTATTTTACTTTATTGAAAATCAATTATTCATAATCTCAATTTATTACCGCTTTTATAGTATAATGATTTTAGGGTGTTACAAGATTAATTTAATTTCCATTCGAACTCCAATTATTTAATTACATAAAATGTATAATCAAGAGATTAATTTGATTCGAAGTCATCTTTTGTCCGTAATGAGAAAACACATTCACTTCTATATGTGATCTATTTCTCTAGTTCATAATTTCACATTTTTCATATCATTAATTAATGCAAACCATCAAAGTTATACAGAGCTAGTGGAGGGACCGATTGAACCTATATAATTAAGGCTCAAATAATTTGTAATTAATTTATGACTCTCCTTCTATTAATTACAATATTATTTATTCATGGAGTCATTTCACTAAAGTACCATGACTGAACTCTCTTTTTTATATATTAGTATGAAAGCTACTTTATTAAGTGTTCATCTAACAACCTTGTCATACGTGTGTTACTCTCATAGGATATCCTTAATCTCTTTGAGATAAATCCATACTCCCAATATGATCCTATTTTATCTCATGATAACCATTACATATTCCTGCATAAAAAGTCAACTACTAACATATAGTAATTATATCTTTCGTCTTAGGAAAAATGACCCACGGCCACATTACTTTTTATCTATCATGTGATGCCAATGAGAGAATATCATTTACTTTTTATTGGGCTATGAATTCCACTATTGTAAGTGAAACTATGTCATACAGAAGTCCTATACTCAATGTACTAGCTTTTACTTTAGTAACAATTGAACTTATGATATCAATACATCAACGTATACAAGTCATGCACACATAGTCTGTCACTTACTTAAGATTTAGGTAAGTCACATTAGTCATCAATCGTGAATATCAATTTGGACACTTCCACTAATGCATCAATAACTTTACTAAAACTTACCACATAACCACAATCACATACCAATTATAAGGCCATTTACATATCAAACCTCACATTATAAACAAGCCAAATCCCATGGCTTAATACATTTCAAACATATAGGCACCAATAGCCAAAATCACTTATACTTTTAACAAACCAACTAGACTATACATGCCACATAACCAAAATTACAAATCTTTTAAGTACCGAAATCATAGTTGGATAGTGTGATAGGATCTCCGATGACTTCCAACCCGAGGGAGCCTACGAAATACTATAAACATAGAAAAATAACACAAAGTAAGCTATAAAGCTTAGTAAGTTCATACGGCTAATAAACTTATATTAGTAATTAAACACATTTACATAATTACATAAAGTATAACACAATTCATATGATCTCACAATTCAATCACATAATAACTTACATAGCTAACTTTAGCTTTCACAAGTTTAATCAATTTAATTCTCATATAACATTCAATTCATACTTCCATATAGCCAAATGAGCACATTTTGGTATACAACATATTTAAACACATATCTTTCTCATTTCCTATACATGATACGGTATGAACTCACCAATTCACTTTCATTCGATTCTCACATAGGTCCTGTACGTACCTGTCTTGCTTAACTTGATCGTACTTTTATTCTCAACTTTCACTTACTTGTTGATTTCTGTCACGAATACTTTGCTTTTGTTGTACCATCACTTATAACCATGTTTCATCCACTTATACCGTTGAACCATTTGGAATACTAAAGGATACTCGGGGATCTCGTACACATAGTACCGTAACAATGCCATATCCCATATATGGTCTTATATGTAATCTTGTATCGATGCTAATAGTCCAGCCATAGTCTTACACGAAATCACATATCGATGCCAATGTCCCAGACATGGTCTTACACGAAGTCTCATATCGATGCCATATCCCAGATATGGTCTTACACATAATCTCGGTAACCCTAATGTCATGACATTTGTATCCTATCTATTCTTAAGGTTCAACTGGGACTTTAACTTTGTCGAATCTCCGTCAAACATTTCCAAAGCATTGTAATCACAATTAAATTCAATATTTAAGCATTCACCATAATTGTCTCAATTAAGCATTTAAACATGTATAATTTAATGCTTATTAACATACGAACTTACCTCATTCGCTGAAATGACGAATTAGGTTGACTAATCCGATACTTTGATTTTCCCTTGATCTAGATCCAAAATTCACTTTTCTCAATCTATATAATATCAATTTTAACTTATTTAATTATCTTCTATTCAATTTAATCCAAAATTTACTTTAAAGTACATTTACACTTTTGCCCCCATAATTTTACATTTTTGCAATTTAGTTCTTATCACATAAAATCACAATTTCATGAAATTAAACACAAACCCAAGCTAGCTGAATTTTCCGTATATTACTATCAGCCCATAATTTCAATTTATTTCACATTTTAAACACTAAATTTCCACATTTCACAATTTAGTCTAAAATTGACATTTTCTCAAAAATCACTTTATAAAAGATGAAAATCTAACATCAAATATTCATAATCTATCATAAATTATCAATTTACTCAAGCTTCAACAATGGCAACATGTTAAATCTTTAATAGTATCGAATTTAGAGGCACGAGCTAGCTAGATTACGAAGCAACGGTCTCAAAAACGTAAAAATCATAAAAATAGGAACAAAAACGAACTTACAATTTAGCTCACAAGATAGGCCGAATATAGCTTCATCCATGGCTATTTTTCTTCATGCATTTTTGGTTGTGGAAATTAAATGGTGAAGATGACACCATATTTTTATTATTTAACTTAATTTATTTCATAATTACCATTATAACCTTATTAATTAACATTGAAATTTTCATTAATAAAGCACATATGTAACACCCATAACCTGTATCCGTCGACGAATTAAGGTTACGAGCCATTATCGGACAAAACACAACTCAATACAGATGTTCAGTAGAATTCAAGAATTTAACATTTATATGCAAATCGTTTGAATACAGGTTTAAATCAACTATTTCCAAATCAAAATAGAAACATTGTTTATATATATAAATTTAAATATATTAAGCTTAGTCAAATTTTAAGTAAGTATAATTATAAATTCTACTTTAACCTTTTAAAACAAAACATAACATTTCAATCCAGTTAAACCATAAGAAAATAAGCTATTTTCGTATGACTATTACTTATATATACAGTACATCAAAGTACGACTTCCAAAACATTATCTAGCCTATACATGCCATAAGTTAAAATTTAAACATTTCAATACCGAGACAGTAGATAGAGTGATGATCTTTGCTAACGATCCCCGAGTCTGCAGCTTGGTTTTTATCTATAAAACAAATGGACGAAAACAAACAAAGTAAGCTATTATAGCTTTGTAAGTCTATAGCATATCTAAAATACATATAAAAGAATCATATAATTCCTTAAGTAAATTTATTGAGATCACAAATATAAAATATAATTACTATTCAAACATTGCTATCTTAAGTCATTTTGTTGATATCTAAAGGAATGTATATTTAACTAATACATATAAACGAACATATGTATATACATTATATGCATATAACCTAGTTACAAACGTAATCATTAACGCATATCTTGATTGTTAGTGTACTTATCGCTTGCACTTCATCGAATGCATTTATATATATAACTTTTCAAATACATATGCCAAAAGCATATATTTATACTTATCAACTACATGTGACGAATGCACATATATACTTATAATCCACATATGTCAAATGCATACATACATATATATATATCCAACAATTTCGTGACAACCAATATATGTACATACTCACTAATCACAAAGATCCGAACGTTTATATGCTCATCAAATACTTTGAAACAAATGTTCATATATTTATCCATTACATATAACCAAAATCATATATATATACCCAATGCATATGATCACTTAATTTAAATAGATTCATCGGCACTTAGCCTGCTAGGCTTATAACCTGATTCAGATCACCGGCACTTAGCCTGCTAGGCTTATAACCTGATTCAGTTCACCGGCACTTAGCCTACTAGGCTTATAATCTGATTCAGATCATCGGCACTTAGCCTGCTAGGCTTATAACCTGATTCAGTTCACCAGCACTTAGCCTGCTAGGCTTATAGCCTGATTCAGATCACCGGCACTTAGCCTGCTAGCCACTAAGCTTGAAAACCTCAATTTAAATAAGTTGTAACTCATATCCGAACTATTTACGTATACGAAATCCATACATCATAATTCAACTCAAAAAAAAAAATTATAACTTATATCTTTGAACCACCTTGGTATATAAAGTTCAATCTCAAAATCCATCTCGATAATTCAATGATCGAACCGAATACTTATATATATAACTTTATACTTTAGATCCTACTACTAGTATTATACTATTTTCTTATAACATACCTTAATTAATGTACATTTAACTGCGAATTACTTAAATATATATACATTTCATGGCATCAAATTTAATCCAAAGAAAACATATCCTACATTCAAGATATTAAAATAATCTAAGCTAATAATTTCATTTCTTTGATTCAATATAAAACTTATACATGTATAACCATACACATTCGAACCTCACATATACATATATAAATTCATATCTAATTTCAATAAAAGAATTTATACATGTATATTTATATATATATTCGAGTCTATCATAAACATATATAATTACATACTTATAATCAAAACAAGAACTTATACTTGTATACTCATACATATTCAAATCTAATATATACATCCCTAATCTCATACTCAACTCCATATAAGGAATCATACATGTATATACATGCTTATTCGATCCACATATATATACAAATAGATTTTATATATATATATACCTTTGATTAAAACCAAAATTATACATGTATATACCTTAATGTATTCGAACCTTTTATGAACTTATATAACATTCATGCTTCAATTAAGTTCAAGAATTTATATATATATATATATATATATATATATATATTACTCATATATATATTCGTACATTATATATACACAATATAACATCCAAACTTTTAATTAAATCCAAACTTTTATACTTTTAATTAACATCAACTAAAATCAAATTTTATACTTTTAGTTATAGCTCATTAATTATAATATATATATATATATATATATATATATATTGATTTGATAACATGAATTTGCTAATAGACTTACCTCGGACAGTGTAAAATTGAAACCGGACGATTAATCGATGACTTTAGCTTTTCCCCGATCCAACTCTGATTTCTTTGGTTCTTGATCTAAATATATTCAAAATGAGCTAGTTTAAATATTATTACATTCAATTTAGTTCAAAAACACATAAATGGGTAAAATACTATTTTACCCTTGACATTTACACTTTTGCAATTTAGCCCCTATTGCATAAAACACAAAATACACAAAATTTGTCCATACCCGAATGTACCTAGTGCTCATACAAGTCCACACATTTTATTTATTTCACATTTTAATCCCTCAAAAATTTAATTTCACAATTTAGCTCTAATTACTCAATTTCACCAAAAATTCAAAGACAAAACATGTTAATTTTTCACATATCTTTCATATTTCATCATCAACTATCACAAAGCTCAAGCATTAATCAATGACATATCTCAAAATCAACACCAAATTCAAAAATTAAAGCATGGGTCTTGTAGTACACAAAGCAACGATATCAAAAACGTAAAAATTATCAAAAATCGAACAAAAACGAACCTTAATTTAAACTTCCTAATGGCCGAACCCTAGCTTGAATGTTTCTTTGTTTTTATTTTCTCACTTTCGGTTTTGAGGAAGATGATAACATAAGGATTTTTGTTTAATTTAATTATCATATATTATAATATATGTTTATTTACTTAATTAACCTTACTTATCTAATATATAATATTAAAACACTAAGGCTAGTCTTGTCTTCAACCGTCCACTATCTATATAGTGGTTAAATTTCACTTTTAAACCTCCCATTTAAAAAGACATCAACTAATAGATACTTTTAAATTAAATCCTTAAGTTTTCATTTTACGCGATTAAGCCCCTTTTTATCAAATTGAACACTCAAACGATCAAATTTTTATACGAAATTTTCACACATAGTAATTCACATACTTTAAATACCATAAATAATTTTAAAATATTTTTCTAACTAGGATTTGTGGTCCCAAAACCATTTTGTCCGATTAGGGTCAAAATCGGGTTGTTACAACATATTTGTCCATTCATAATTCCAATGGATTAATTACCACATATAACCCTCAAATTTGAAATTTCATAACTATCTAATGCTTTTAGCTTATAGAATTCAACTTTTACGCCTTACACGATTTAGTCCTTTTTACCGAATTAAGCCTTTAAACGGTAACATTTCTGTACGAAAATTTCACACAATAATTCTATCATGCTATAAACCATAATAAAATAATAAAATAAATATTTTGACTGCAGATTTGTAGTTCTGAAACCACTGTTCCGATTAACCTTAAAAACGGACTGTTACAAATGCATTAAGAAGAAAAGATAGTTTGATTCAATTTGGAAGAACTACTCTACCCTATTCTTCTCTCTTTTTTTCTTTCTTGAATTTGACATCATATTTTATTTTGACCAGGCTTTTGACCCTTTGTTTTTCCATGCAATTGCGTTTCCCATTTGGAGATAACAAGGCTTGGTTGATCTGGCTATTAGTGTTATCAATTTAAGATATTTGAGGATTGTGATTGGCTTAACTAGGATCAAGGGTTGATAGGATCTCATTGTGTGCTTCATGGTCAACTTGATGAATCTTTGGTTTCCTGAACGAGGAAGGAAATGTGTTAAAAGGGGATAGTCATTACCTATTTGATCTTGTATGGAAGCAAAATGGTTGGGTTTCTCGCATGCCTAAGGTAAGTGGCCCATTAATATGGATTATAGTTGTAGGAAGATGGGTTGAGAGAGGTGAGCTTAAGACATCCCTTTTATTTGGCTCTGCCGAGAGAAGTGCTTTACCTTTGTTTATCTATTGTGGTTTTCGAGCACTATATGCGGACTGACTAGTCCATTCCCTCTTTAATGGGAATTAATGCGGTATATAGGGATATTGATGCTTTGAAATGGACCTTATCAAGAGCTTTTGGAGAATTATCAAACTTTTTAGGACCTTTCAACTATGGCGCATATATCTTAGGTATATTCATCTCCTGTTTCCCTTTGCCTATACCTATCGATTTATGTGTATTTAATTGTTGTATTTTTGTTATACCTCAAGCTGTGATCTATTTATTAGATAATCACCTTCCTAAAGAATAATTTGGGTTCAACTATTCATTGTTTCAAAAAAAATACCGGTTCTTTTATGTTTTTTAAATTGCTCATTTGCAATTCTTTACATAACTTTTTTTTTTTTGTTAAATCCATTTAAAAGTTAAACATAATCATAAATTTTGCTCTCAATCTTTATAGTTTTAGTCAAATTTGGCCGAATTGCTTTTCCCACTTTAGTTGGCCCTCAATCTTTTATTTTTGTCAAATTAGAAAAGTTAATTTGACAAAATTATTAGAAATTGCACTAGATGTTGACATGGCAACCAACATGATGATCCACATGCATTTTATAGTTGATTTGGAACTATGTTTTATGTTATATGTGATGTTAATCAATAATTTAAAATTTAAAAAATATTTAAAAATAAGAGCATGTATAAAAGTTTCCAAAATTTATGAACATAAAATTTGGCCCGTCTATTGTTTGAATTGCTCTTTTTCTGTTAACTCCATTTTGAAACAATGACGGCTCTTTGTATTTGACATTCCCTTATGTGATTGTCACCTAACGATACGCATTGACATATGTATGATTCGTATAATTTGATGAACAAAAACTAAAATGTATTAGAAAAAGAAAAATGAACCAAAAACTTTTACTAAAATAAAAGAAGACATCAATCTGAAAAATGAGTTCGGTTGAAATCAAGCGATTGAAAAAGGAAAAAGAAAGCAAACCCTAAACCTTTATAATCAACCCAAAGCAATCATTATTAATCCTACAAAGAAACTAAGTAAAACTCAACCATTAAGTGCGATTTTACTTTTTTTAATCAAATGACTAGGCTCACAAGTACAAATTCGAGGCTCAAAATTAAATTATAAAATTTTAAAAAATTAAAGTACAATTTTTCTTTAAATATCCTTGTTAGTTTATAATTTTAATGGAATTAAATTAAAATTTATCATTTTTGAAGATTCAAAGTATATTTTTATTATTAAAATAACTTAAAATTTTAAAAATTTCAAGGGACATAATTTGTTTTTTTTTTTTTTGGGGTAGCTCGCTCCCCCTTGGCACTGTCCCTGCATATGCAATAGCAAGTAAAATACAAAAAGTTACATCATATTTTTTAATGGAGTTAAAGAGAAAAAAGTTATAAAAATGGTTGAAAAAGAGCAATTTGTAAGAGAGGGATCATTTTTACGAGCTGTTTATATTTTTTTTTCTAATTTTTAATTTTAAAGAATTTTTAATTTTTTAGAATTCTTGAAGATTGTTGATACCGATGTTTAACAAGGAAGGATAAAAAAGGAGAAGATAATGGTGACAAGGAGATCAGTTCACCTGTTATAGACAGAGGGTCAGAGTATTAAAGGAAGATGAGAAAGAGGAGGAATGAGAAGGGAGACTAGAGTATATTGCTTAAGGGAGTAAAAGTGGGAATAAGATCCCTTTTGTATTGTATGTTGGGTATATATAAGGAGGTCTCCCTGCTTGTAATGTCACGTCATCAACAGCACGAGCGGTGGTCTACTCGTGTGGTCAGTCAAGTGGCAGGTCTGTTATATGTTAGTTGTTGTTAAGTGTAATTTTGTGTAGGCATACTCTAACATTCCATTTACGGAAGTAGTACGAGGTTGTTAGGCTGCAATAGTCCCTTAGTGGTTCCCTTTTGGGGATAAGAATGTGTCGCTAATAGTAGGTGACATGATGGAGAACCTATTATTAGTGGGTGGCTTGATAGGAGAGCAAACAGTAGATGTGTTCATAAGTCGAGTCGGGTCGGGTTCTGACCGAGCCCAATCAAAATCTTAGGCTCGATTGGTAGGCTTGGGCCTGGCTCGACCCGAAAAACAAGATTAAATTTTTGTTAAAACTCGGCCCAGATTATATATATGAAACTCAAGCTCGGCCCGATTTGGCCCATTTTTTTTAAAAAATTATTATTATTTTTTATGAGCATATTGTTTGCTTGAAGAAAAGAACAAATTTGGTTCTTTTCGTCTCACATAACATTAGGATTTCTGCACCAAATATTCGGGTTTGCTTTGATGAAATGAGGTAAGCCAATGTGTATATATATTCTTGCTTCACAAAACCCCTTAAACGTTTACTATTTTTCTTTATTATGCTTGTTTAGAATAATATGATATAAATAAACTAAATTTATCAAAGAAAAGAAGACGACGAAAAAGAAATTGAGATGGGTGATTTTCTTTCTAAACAGACCATCCATGGCCGCCGCACCGTTACAAGTTTCTACTTTCGGAGAGGGAAGCACTGCTTCGATTAATGATAGTACTAGTCATAATAAACCTTCCCAACTATAAAGAAAATAATCTACAAAGCAGAAGTATGGGTTTATTGTTGATAACTTCTCAACCTTCGATCAGGTTCCCTTTTTTTTTTCTTTTTCCTCTCAACTTGAAAATAAAAGAAAAGAAAACTAGGAAGCAGGAAGAATTAGTGGTGACAAATGCAGCAGGAAGCAGCAGTGGCGAAGAAGTATGAACCAAAAAATAAATTTAGTCATTAAAGATTAGGGAAGGGGAAATAGAGATCGGAAAGGAAATTAGGGATTGGGAAGGGAAAAAGGAATATGAGGAACCTGGACTGCTGGGAACAGGGTAAAATATTTAGGTTAATAAAATCAGGCTAGTCTTGGGCTGAAAAACCTTTACTCGAAATTTAATTTATTTTTAAAATAAGTTTTATTCTTAAGCATAAATTTAATTTTGAAGCTTATATTTTTGTTCAAACCCTCTTATATTTTGGGCGTATCACGCGATGGATGGACTAAATATAATGAACAAGCGGTCAAAGGCGGGTGGGGTGGCTTTCCTATGGGTGGCATGAAGTATGTTAGTGGTTGATTATGAGGTGATTAACTGGAAGTTCATCTGTAGGGGCCTCTTAGATAATTTCTCTTGGTGTTACATATCTAACCAGAGCAGGGGTATAACAAAAATGTTTATAATTTTATATATTTTGAATTTTTTAATTTTAAATTACTTGCTGAGTGACATACACAACAAAATAGTAGCACGGAAATTATAATGTACTTGTACATATGGTATAATTTCTAATGGTTTTGTTAAATTGTAGTGGAAAATTTTCAATTTGATAAAAACTCAAAAGATAAAAGGGTTCAGGATAGTAAAAGGAAAAAAAAACAGATGCTAAATTGACAAAAGTTATAAATGTTAGAGGTTAAACTGGTAATTATACTTCAATTTTAAACGGAATTAATTAAAGAAAAGTTATCCAATGGACTGAAAATGAGTCATTCAAAAAGTAAAGATTCAATCAAACAAAAGTAATGAATTAAATCCAAACAAATTGATAAGTAGAGGGACTATTCTTAAGATTTACCAATAAATTTGTTTGCTTAGCTGCGTTACATTGACGCAAAGAAAAGAGGGTTTATAAGAGAGGGGCCTTTCTACAGTGACTGATAAATAAAAGAAATGAAAAAAATGAAATTTAGAAAAACACTCCGGCAGGCATCCACTGTTTGATTTTGATATTAATTTTTTCATGATTCAAAATGAACCGTTGGATAAATCCTCCTATAAATACACATTATTATTTATTATTATAAATAAGAAAAAAAGAGAGATAAAAAAGGAAAACCCTCTCTCAAATCTTGGCTCTCCAGTCGCCTCTCTTTCTTCTTCTTCTGCTTCTTCTTCTTCATTCTGTTGGCTGCTGCTGCTGCTGCTGCTGCTGCTGCTGCTTTGGTGGCGTGATTTAGAAGCCACAACTCAATTTCATATAAAGAAAAAAAAAGAGTGAGATGGATCCAGACGCAGTAGCCAAGGCCTTCGTCGAGCACTACTACTCCACATTCGATGCCAACCGGGCCGGTTTAGCCAATCTCTACCAGGAAGGTTCCATGTTGACCTTCGAAGGTCAAAAGATCCAGGGCTCTCAGAGCATCGTGGCTAAGCTCACCAGCCTTCCTTTCCAGCAGTGCAAGCACAACATCACCACCGTCGATTGCCAGCCTTCCGGCTCCGGCGGCATGCTCGTATTCGTCAGCGGTAACCTCCAACTCGCTGGCGAGCAGCATGCTCTCAAGTTTAGCCAGGTATTTTCTTATTAGCTCAGCCATCTACGGCTGATCTTATGTGTCACTCTTGAATTCATCGGTTATATCCTTGTGTTAATTTCACGATTCCATTTCGTATTGGTGGAGTGAATCTTTTAAGTTGGTGTTTTGATCTGACTGAAGTGGGAGCGGTAATCGAAATGTTCTCTATGGGATCTTAATAATGGTCTTATCTGTGATGTTTAAGCCTTAATGCTCATCGGATTTGCTTAAGATTACAGTTCCAGGAATTGCACATTTTTCATTCATTTTGCATCTATATTGATGGGATTGGTTAAGGTAAAAAAAAATGTTATTTCGGCTATAAACCCGATTTCATTAAATTGTGCATAATACGTTTTGGAAGATGTGGATTTGGTTTTGGATCCACCATCTTTCCATAGAACCTGCTCCACTTTTACTTTGTTTTGCAACCTGGAACTGCACATTTACATGTTCCTTGTCATCAATTATTTGGACCCTGTCGCTCCTGGATATTCCTATCCTCTTGCTATAAGCGTGGTGTGGGCCGTAGTTGTGTAGGTAATTGTACTATAGACTCTGCATTCAAGAGCTTGCTTTTGTTTCATTTTGCTTATTGCACCCTTTGCTAGTACTCATTTCATTTTTATACTTGTCCTTTTCGCGTAAGTGACAGAGGTCCTCTCAGTGCTCACTCTGAACAATTATCTGCCATCTCCCTTGATGTTGTTTCTTGCGACTCTACTGGATATAAAAGAAAATCCACTACCACACTCCCCCTCCTCACCTGGAGACATTGATGATTTCCTTATGGTTTATGTCTTTCATTCACGTGGAGCAAACTTATATATGTGTTTCATCTATGTTGATAGTTAAACAATGTTTATCCCAGATTACATTTTTTTTGAAGTACACATTTGTATTCAACATATTTTTGGGTATAGATATGGGGATATGAGCCTCCAAGATCCTCTAAATTTTATAACTTTAGGAAATTGAATATTCAGACATCGACATTAACACCCCAATTTGAGCAACATAGTAGTTAACTGTTTTATGTTGCCTAAAATTATGAATGCAAAGACATTATGTTTTTAATGTTATGTTTAGAAAACTAATGGATATTGCATCCACCAATGCCTTGGTTCAGTTTCATTAACAACTTTACTAACCTAGGTTATCTTTATGTTGCATTCTGCTATCAGATGTTTCATTTGATGCCAACGCCACAGGGAAGCTTTTATGTGTTGAATGACATATTCAGGTTGAACTACGCGTGAAGACGATGATTAATCAAGGGATGGGAGTACAATGCCTGAGGATTTAAAACACGTTTTTGCCTATTTTAGGCTTAAATGAAATTTGGAATTTTGTTTTTTTTGGGGGTTGATTATGTTTCGTGTTCCATTATGGTTTCCATATCTCACCATATTTCAGGGACTGATTGGTTCAGTTGGTGAAAGACGCTATCTTGTGAATTGGATGTTTTGATTGAGACTTATTTCAGTTATTTTCCATCAAATGAATCAAAGATATGTATATGCAATTGTATGCCCACTGAATGTTCTCTCTGTTTCCTTGTATTATTTTCGTTTGAAAGGATTGAACCTTGTTCGTGCGCATAACACGGGTCTGGACCTTGGTTTTGAAACATTGGGTGGTTAATGTTGTGACATACACACGCACATATGATTATCTTGGAATCACAGATGTATTATTGGATTAGAAAAACCGAATGAAAACAATCTTTAAAATTTTGAGTTAAAATCCAAAGCAAAAGAGAGTAGAATTTGGATTATTGATTGATTATAATAGATGGAATCCTAAATAAAATTATTATTTTGGATACTTTGCTACTCATTTTTGAACAGAATAAACAAAAACTATGATTGGTAAAACCTTGGATGGCTCCCACTCAGTGTCCTTCACCGCTGGATCCCAGATGTGGGAACTCGGGAAGTTGAAGAGAGGGAGGTGAAGCTGAAGCATCAACAAGGTGATTATAATGTTGTTGTGTAGGTTTGGTTCGACCTTTGAGCAGTGTAACAAGCCAACTTCCAACAGATTTAAAAGGGTGAGTGAGACCATTTTTAACCTGGAGAAGGAGTGATGCTTCAGAGACTTGCCAGAACAAAGTGACGACAATCATCACCGAAAGAAGGCCATGGGTTATGGTATTCTGCTTCTTTATTGCTTTAAGCTCTTTCACCAATTCTTCAACACCCATTCCCCCACATCCACTGCCATTTTCACTTTTTGCCTCTGCTTTATCACCTTCAGCCCTCGGAAAATTTAACTCCTCAACTTCATATTGCTTCAGGGTGTTATTTTCTTTTAATGATTCTAACTGTTCAACAACAGCATGACAACATTAAAAATAATTCCCAATGATGTTTAAATCAGTTCTTCAAGATGAAGAAAACCCATTTTTGATGGGGGGAATTAGAACTATGGAGTTGGCGAGTGTAAGGGCATCGTAAATGGGGGTTTTGAAAACGAGGTCTGGTTAGTTCATATGAAGTTGCTCTGAATGAATGAATAATTTGGTTTTAGATTAAGATTAGGATTTTGTGATGTAGTGCACATACCTGAGAGAACAATCTGGAGAGGAGGTGGTCATTACCGTTTTCAGAGATATCTTTTACTGTGGTACCTTCTAAGAGTTTCTGGATTGCCTGATTGATAAGCTCAATATCTTGAGTTGATTCCATTGGTTCTCAACATGGAAATTTCACTGCTTTCTTTGTTGGAGGTGGATGAAAGCCGCCGTTAAGTGATTTTTCTTCCGCTTAGAGGTTGAACAGGTGCAATGGATGTCTAAACCCCCTAAAGCTATAACAAAGTTGAGGCCACTTGGCTATGATGACATCTTGTCTGGCCCACTGTCCATTCTGCGAATGTTCATGAAACCCACATCCAAAACCCATTCCAAGTCCAATTATGCCTTTTTCTTTCTCCAAATCTAGTTTTTGATTTGATTAAGTGGGTTTAATTTTATTAAAATTGGATTAATTTTAATTCGAATTTATTTAAACTTGAACTTAATAAATTATAATTTTATGAACTGAATCGAATCTTATTATTTATTATGCGAGTTGCAAGCCTTATTGCTTTCCCTAAGAGAAAAAGAAATCCAATTGCCAACCTTATTGCTTTCCCTAAGAGAAAAAGAAAATGAACAATTACAATTAGAAGTAATGATGGAGTTAAGTTCATCAAAAATTGCAGCAACTTCTCAAGGAGTATCATTTTCACCAAGCAATGCATCAATATAGTATTTGTTGTTGGATTCGAGGATGGTATTGTGCTAGTTGTGTAGGAAAATTAGTTAAGAACCTAGCTTTAGAGCAAAGGCTTTAACCACAAGTGTTGATGAGTAACCAGTTGCGCGTTGGCTCCTAAAACTATCAAGCCTTGACTATCTCTAACAATAACAACAATGCTTGTTTTGTGGGATGAATTATTAAAGGTTGCATCGCAGTTGACTTTGAGTGATCTTGATGGTGGAGGAGTCTAAGAAATTTCTTTCAGAGTAGTTAACTTCATGGTTGAGGTCAAAAAGGGAGATATAGCCAAGTTGTGTGAAGAACCCATGAATTCTGTGAACCATCAAGGATTCGCTTATCAGAAAACATAGGTGTGTATCTAGTTAAAGTTTATTGCTATAAATATCACAAACTGGGCCAATTTTCAAAATTTTAATTTTCTGCTATGCAAGAAAACTATTTTCAAAGTAGATTTTTTCCAACATGGACGTGGAGTCCTTGATGGAGAAGGCACATGAGGCTATTATAGTGGCAGATACAAGGGTGCAGCCTGGTAGTAGCCACAAAAGGAGAAGGACTGAAAGGGGCTCTTATAGTACCAATGAGAGCAGTGGCAGTAGGTTGGTCCGCCGTAGGCGAGGCAAGAAACCGGTTAGCTCTAAAAGGGAGATTACTCTATCGGTCATCCCTGCTTATCCCGATACACAAACGAAGTTCGCCACTCCAATGGACTTAACTCCTTACTCCCAAAGTCCGCCTTAAGAGCCCACTCCCAACACAGCCCCTTCTATACCATCTTCCACCTTTACTGGCTTAAGGAAAAAAATCCCTCTTCTTCTGGTAGGGCATCAAGGTTATTCCCATGGAGGGACCTTTTCAATACGGGTCAGCATCCCTTCTCTCTACTCAAAATTAGCTAGCGGAAGGAAAGTGGCCTCCCTCAAGAGTTGAAAGAATGTACTCTACCCTTGTCCTCTAAAGCTAACCAACCATCACTAACAGAGTTGATGGACTCCTACTAGATAATAGTGGATCAATGTGGCTTTCTTGGCTGGGCCTTTTGAAAGCGTTGTAGTAGAAGTGAAGCTAGACGAGCCCAGTTAGAAATGGCATTGGCATCTCGAGATCAAGAACTGGCTCAGCTTCGTCAAACACAAGAGGTTACAGCCCATCATATCCATGAGTTTGCCAAGTCTGTCTCCATCTGGAAGATTAAGTAAAACTCCCAGAAAATGGAATTCGAGGATAGGGTATGTCAACTAGAGAGCCAGATAAAGTTTCTGGAGGAACGACACATAGCAGACTTGAGGAGAGTGTAGAGAGCGAACAAGGAAGCCTTAGAATAGTATAAGGCAGATACCACGGCGGAGATAGCAAATTATATTCCCAAATTAAGATCTAACCATATTCTACACACCCAAGTCGTTAACGAGACTTTTGATGTGAGCTAGGTGAATTTCGGCTACTTGCGCCAGTTCACCAACGTTGATCTGGGCTTCGATGTGATGAATCCCTCCGGTGCTGAATGAGAAGAGTTCCAGAAGAGGTGGAGGGAATCTCAAAACCTATTATTATCTTTAGAACCCGGGCCAAACACTTCTACCCCCATTGAAGAAGCCAACGATGAGGGGGAGAAACACAGAGGAGATGGCTGATCCGTCGCTTAATCATCTTTGTACTTGTATTGGTTCTCCATTTTAATGAAAACTCTCATATTTATTTTCCTTGTCTTTTGTTTACCACTCATCTTGCAATGATCCGCCAACCAACATTTAATCTCATCACATTTATAAAAACTTAAAAGACTGAGCCAAATCTAATGTAACATGTATATAGGGGTTATTTCATAACTTTCTATGTCTAGAGGATCGATTAAACTGAAGCTCTGGTACCACTAAATTGTAACACTCTAAACCCAACCCGATCACCGAGTCTGGATATCAGTGTCACAAATGACTTGAATAACCTAACAATTGCTAACCTGTTACTCACAAATTTAATTATGTATACATATATCTATCATTTTAACAATTAACCCGTAATCAATTCCATGTTTAATGACTAATTTCATACACTAATTTCTTTTTGAAATTAGGTTCAATTCCTTTTAGTACTAAGCCTTTATAGTTATTCTTCATTGTTAATACAAATAATGATTTACAAAATTTCCAACTCGAGTCTTTACTACAACTACACTATATTAGCCTCCGAGGTGTGGCCTCTAAGTGTGTCCCCCTGTATACATGAAATAGCTACTGCGTCTAACACTCGAATATTGCGGTGTTTGGCTTGGTCTCTCCACTTGATCTTCGAGTCTTCATCTACCCTACATATAAGCAGTAAATGTTATAAGTTCAGAAAAACTTAGTGAGATCTGTACATAGGTATTCATAGAAGACTTCTTAAAATTTAAGAAGATAAGATTTTATGCACAGAGCTAGAACTCCTTGAATTCCGTAGGAGAATTTGCAAATTTCGCTGGTGTAGTCAATACCTTGTTCTCCTTGAGCCAACTGTGGGCGAACATAACCACTGGTTTGGCCATAACTATGTTCCATCTAACAATATTTTCTTATGGGTTTTGATCCTATTTATCTCATTCTAAACTTTCCTTATAGCATTGATGATATGCCTCATCACTGATACCCATATTCGCCATCACGAATTGGCGAAAACTATTGGCATTTTAACCGAGAATTTGCAATAATTGTGGATCCCATTTTAACCGAGAATTTGCAATAATTGTGGATCCTTACTTTGATCCCTTTAATTCACACTGAACTCCATATGGATCTACCATACCATTCTGACGATAACCTACTTTTCGACTTAGCATATGCTTGATCCTTTGTTTGAATAAGGTCTCTTCTTAGTATCTTCATTTTTGGACTTGAATATCATACTTGGCTGACTAAATAAACATTGCCTTTTTCCTGGTCGACTCGTACCCGCAATGTAACCCCAAAGTACTTATTCACCTTTGTCCAATCTTTTAAGACACTTCAATTAATAGATAGTTCCTAGTGGAATATCTCCTACTCAGGTATCCCTTGGTGGTTTCCGCCTTTGGTAGTCTCATATGGTTTTCCTTGTGCTATATGGCCCGGATGGACTTCCATTTCTTCCACTATTTTTCGGCAGACTCTCCATCCAAGGTAGTTCTTAGCGAACTCTTCTGCGCTACGTAGTCTTATTCGAGCTCCCTTTTTCTCTATAAAACTCTAGTGGACTTTACTGATCAAACTGTTTGGGTGATCCTTGCCTTAAAGTGATCCTTGGTGGACTTCCCACTTTTTCTAGCGACATTTTTATCAATTTCACTTGAAATTTCAAGAATCCGATGAACATTTACGTACCCTTAGCCAATGGTTCTACAACATACTTGGTGGATACTTGTTCTCAAGTATCTCCGAAGGAAATGTAACAGCCTCACCTAACCCAGTCGCCGAGTCTGGGTATGGACTATCACAACTGAACCAAATTAGTCTTAACCATAATTTTAAACTTAACTATTTTGAAGACAGACTTTAATAAACATTCTTGCAATATAAACTTTGAATTAAAATAAAAGTTTTCTATCTCTAAATTTTCAGACTTTGAGGAAACTATTTAGTTACAATATATTCAACCTCGAAGTGAAGCCTCAGAAGGTACCCCCTTCTATGTGCGTGACACCTAACTGACAATGCTCCTTGGTTCAACAGGGTCTGGTTTGGTCCCTCATCGAGTTCCTTATCCAAAGAGCCTTGCAAGCATAGGCTAACTTTCTGTAACTTCAAATGAACTTAGCGATTTTCTTTTCTATTATATATATAAATACGACGAGTCTCATTCCATTTGGGGTATTAACCTAGTAAATTATTCTAGCTCTCTGACTTATTTAGACATTCGCATATTTCTTGGAGTGTCAGACTCCTATTCAAATTCTACAACTCTCTATTTACGGAGCGATCATTACCTGGTTAAGCTTATAATAATTCAACCAATTTTGGTAAATTCTAGATGATCTATCATTCTTGTGAATTATCATTTTTCCTTTCACATATTACCTTATGTTCATGTTCCTCATACTTCTTATTTTGAATATTCATTCAAATTTATCCTGACTCAAAATCCTATTATAGTTTTAGTGGATAAACTATCGCTCTACCTATAAGGCCTACAAGAAAAGACCCACACCAAAATGGTGATCTGACCCTATTTCATCTTTTCTACTTCTACCTTACACTTGGGTAGAAATGTTGGTTGGATTACTTTCCTAAAATTCGTTTTATTTGCAATACCTAAATTTTAGGGCATAACAAGTCTGCCTATTTTGAACCATTTGGACTTACAGTTTTCAGCAGACAGTTATTTGAATAACTGTTCTAGTACCCGACGTCATTTCTATGGCGGTTCCCAATGGAATTTCTCCTTGGTGGATATACTCGCAATAGGTTTTCCTCCAAGAGAAATAGTCTTGACATACATATCTGTCACTTGGATTAACCTTTATAGTACTTTTTCCTGTCAATGGGTTTTAATTAACCCCTATTTACTGATTAAATGATCTGAAGTACATACGACCAAACCTTTCCACACACACAAGAGTTTCCATGAACCATACTACAGGAGTGATCCTCTCATTTACCTTCTAAGGTATTCTTCTAATATGTAGAATTTCTTCAAACACTTATTGGCAGTTCTTGTTGGTAGATCCTCATCTACGATTCTCAGACAAGTCTTCTTCTGTTTGCCTATACATTAGGCAGTACTGACACATCATCTTCCGTGTCTGATTTTTGCTGGGTTAATACCCAGATGCCCTATCGGATCCCATGACTACTGTTTTGGAGGACTATTCCCAATTATACTACATTTCTCTTGTTTGAAAAATTCCTCAGAATTTGCTTGCTAACTATAGCTTACCAACATTAGTATTTTTTCTATCCTTTTTTTTCATATTCGTGATTTTCCATAATTATCGTCTTGCCAGTCTACTCCATGTTAAATGTCCCAATGGACTACCCCACATTTAATGTATCGATGAATTACATATGTTGCCATACCCTAGCTACAGTCTTACTTATTAGGCTCCATGTTTAATGTACTAGTAGACTTTGCCGTGTTTATTGTCCCAGTGGACTGCCCTATTTTTAATGTCTCGACGGACTCTCTATGCTGTCACAATTGAGCTATGGTCTTATGATATACCTTATGTATAAAATCCTGGAGGATTTTCCCATTTTTAGTGTCTTGGAAGATTATCTATGTTTCCATGTTAGAACAATGGTCTTATATATTATTCCCCATGTTTAATGTCCCAACAGACTCCATTGGTTGTTATAGTCGAGCTATGGTCTTACACCTTAAACCTCTTTGAGGTGTAACCTCGAAGGACCTTACCACTTCATGGTGTCGCCCCATAGAGCCTACTGATCGCCATCGTAGTGTTGCTATATAGAACCTATTTACCATCGTTACAGTATCACCCCAAAGGGATAGTCAATATCATTACATTTCACATTTAACCTTAATGCTCAAACATTGTAGTGTCCCCTCTATAGGGCGCTGAGCTTCGCACATTGCGGTTTGCACCTAGCAACACCATATGAAGGGATCTAACAGGAATTCCATTTCCCTATCCATCCGCCCATATCTCCATTTCGCCATTTCTAACCTTGATGCTCGAACACTACAGTGTTCCTTCCACAAGGCTTGAAGTTTCACACATCACGGTTTGCACCCAGCAACACCGTATGGCAGTATGAAGGAACACCATTTCTCAAATCCTAGCTTCATCTAACCCGCCAATAATTTCCTCTCTATACTCCACTGTCGCAATTATGCAATACAAGTAATTCATAAACATACTATCATGTAATACACTACTTTTTAGGAATAAAATCATAACAATTTCATTCATACCAACACACTTGCGAATATTCATGTACTTACTTAACCTTGTGCATAATAAGCATTCTCAAAAAGCAAAGATCATACATCATCATAGACTCTTACAGAACTTGACATAGATTCATACCAACCATAAAATATTCCTAGGAATGGTGTATAAAAGCTTACCTGATGCTTCTTTGCCTCCTGAACTTAGCTTTTTCAAACTCCAGAGCTTCCATTCTCCTGGCAACTAAGCATTACCACCAGTATCATAAGTTAAACTTAACATTCTCAACTTAAAACTCAGTTTTCTAGAAACATGCAAGACCTTAAAAAGGTTCTAAAAATTCCTAACTTTATTTCTTTTAATCTTACGTACCCAAAAAGACTTAGACCCCTACTAGCTCACTGGATTCTCTACTTTTCAAACTCAAACCTCGTGATCACCACTCCATGCAAAGCTTTCCATAACTATATCTTCTTCGGAGTAACCAATGAAGAAGATGAAGAAGAGAAGAAGGTGAAACAGATTTGAGAAGAATTCTCCCTGGGAAGTCATTTCCCAGTTATTTATATCCCTTTGTACTTGAATATCAACCTCATAGAAACCATCCATTGGTAATCATTTTGTCTCCCACTAAGGAACTAGTTGATCTTAATCCAACCGAACCAGAATTGGATCACAACCATGTCTAGTTTAGTTACTAAATTTTCCTAATTTTTCAATAGAGGTTGCCAACTTACAGCTTCTTTCAATTTAACCCCCACTTATTCCTAATTTTTAGACTTATAGAAAACCGGGCGTGACATGAAATACCCCTTTCTTTCCCAGATGCCGCGTTTAATGTGTTTTTATCAAATTCCACTACTTTTTTCATTTAGCAGACCGTTCTATTTAGTACGCTTATCTACAGTTTCATCGCATCCTGGTTATTCTGTCAACCTACTCGCCGTACGAGTTATACATGCATCTCCCTTTTATGCCCTAGTAGCCTTCTTATTCCCCATCTTGGCAGACTTTGTTATTACCATGAGTTGTACCTATGCGCCAATAGATCACGCCATGGCTTAACCATGGTCTTTTGTTTCTGAAGAATCGATAAACCCATTTTGAGGTGTCACCCCGAAGGACCTATATATCATTTACACGGTATCACCCCGAAAGACCTATCAATAATTGCCATCACGGTGTCGCTTCGTAAAGTCGATAGACCGTCGTCATGGTGGCGCTCTAGCGAGCCACTAGATACCATTCACAGTGTTACAAAACTCCTTGAATCATTCCTCCATTACACCAATTTTTCCTATCTTCTACTAATCCGCCAATACAATTCCCTCCTTACTTTGCATATAATAATCATGCATATCACTCAAGTCATTACACTTATTACTATATCATATAGTATGCCATTGAATATTTAGTAAATACATTTAAAATCTTATGTACACACTTACATGGTATTATTCAGACTTAGCATGCTTATTTACCATTTCCATACGCAACAACAGTTTTAGAAAAACACAAACACAGATCATTCAAGCAGTGCATTATCAATGATCACTCAAGGGCAGAGCACAGAAACTCACCTGAACTCCTTCTTCCTCATCAGCTTAACTTTTCCAAATGCTAGAGCCTCCATCATCCTAGCAGCTAAACATGAAAACTATATATTGATTAAATTTAAGGTGTTTAACCTTTTAAAACCTAGAACCTAGTTTACAAAATCTTGTTAGAAAATCCTTACTCTCACTCTTCTCCCAATCCATAAGTACAGAAAGATAGCAAAGCTTATCGGTTTCTCAAATTCTCTACTTCCTTACTTCAAATCTCATGGTTACTGCTTCATATAGAGTTCTCTTAAATTTTCCTCTTCTTCGAAACAACCGAAAAAGACTATGCAGATGAGAGGAAATTGTAAATAAAATTGGGAGAAATTCTTTTAGTAAGAATATCCCTTCTCACCTAAATATATAACTCCACTACATGGTCTCCAAATCTTTATTAGCCATTCACCGACAATCATTATGTCTCCCACTATGGAATTAGCTAGTTCCATCTTAACCAAAATAGAATTGAAACCCAACTAATTTCCCATCAACCACTAAAAACTTTTAAATTTCCCAGTGGAGCCTGCCAACTTCTGTTTCTATTCAACCAGCTCCACTTCTTTTCTTTAAATTTGGGTCTTTAGGAGAATCGGGTGTGACATTCTTTTATCCATGCTTTGAACTCTAATATAGTATTTACAAGTATAAGCAATTCATGAGTATTTGTGCAAATATGAGTGATATTTTATCTCGTACTCATACTGTTTAATTTATTTTAATTTATTCACTCTTCACTCCCATGGCTTTTAATTGTTCTATGCTTTTATCACACTCTACTTTTAACCCTCACAATGCTTTTGTTCACTCATTAATTTTCATTTTTAAGCATATACTTGTAAGGTTTTTATAGTTATTATACTATACCATTTCAATAACCATGGATTTAGTAACTAAGTGATTGAATTTAAACAACTTATAATTCAAACAAACATATATGCCTACTCGTGTCTAACTTTATCATTTTGTACGCTTCACTTTTTTTTTCCTATTTACAGGTCAGCTAATTGAATAAACTAGTCCAAATGCAAAAAACCTAAAATTGTTTATTCTCAAGCTAGATTTACAGTTTACACAAACATCCTATTTGCATGCTCCTAACTAATCAATTGTATTTTACAAGCTCAAGCACAAATAAGCACACAAGAAAAGAAAAAAAATTCAACTAAAAATTACAAAAAATAAACAAAATTCATAACAAAAAATTTAAAACTTTCTATGTTACCCCACACTTTATTTGGCACATTGTCCCTAATGTGCGCATAAAAGAAAAGAGAAGAGACTACCTATTTTTTTCGTGAAAATGCCGCAGTCAGCTGAGTTGTCCTCCTCTTGCTTGCTTAGCTCAAAATTGTAGTGTCACCTAAGGTGGGATTCCTAGACAAAGAAACACGTTTTTTGGTGTACTGAATAATTAAATAAAACAATTAAAAAAATAAAAATAGATTTTTTTAAGACTCCCTCAAAGGTTGGCAAAGTCGTCATCATCGAACTCCTTGGTACGATTGTCCTTTTTCGAAATGACCATATTCCCCTTTCATAGGCTTGTGGCTTGTGGCGTGTGAAGTTCCCTTAAGGTCTGAGGTTCAAGTCCTGGGTTGCGCAATGGAGTATTTATTTTGTTGCTTGAGCTGGGTAGGTGGTGGAGTTGGATTAGAATACTGCTTATGGGAGTTTGAACTTGTCATGGAAGGAGTTGAGGAGGATTAGATAGAGAAAATCAAGGAGGGATAAGGGGAGGAATTTTAGGAGAAAATTAATGAGTTTTTGGAGAGGAGGAGTTGTGTGCGTATGGAGTATGCTTGTGCCGAATTTGGTCTGTGGCACTGAGGTAATCGGCTTTGTTGAAGTTGTTTTTTCCTCTGCTACTGTGTTTTTGGTCTGTGTCACATCTTTGTTTCTCTACTTCTAGGTGCCGTTTTTGTTAATTTTGGGGTACCTCTCGGTCTGTTTTTACCTAATTTCTTTTTGGCCGAGCACACTCTCCTCCCTCATCTTTTCTTTTCTTCTTTCTTTTCGGTTACTTCTTCTCTTGTTGCTGATTTTTCCCCTTCTATTTTCCCTCTTCTTTACTTTGTGCGCTGAATCTTTTTCCTCTTCTCCTTTTTCTCTATTGACCGAATAACCTTTTTTTACTATTTGTGATTTCAACCTTCTTTTATTCTTTTTGACCGAGAGATATCTTCTTTTTGTTTGAGTATGGTGTAGCCGAACATTATCATTTGTAGTATCGTTCTCTACATTGATCTTTCTCTGATGCTTCTTGCGGTTCTTATGTTGCAAGGTTTTGATTATCGGTAAGTGGTTACACTTCTCTCTTGTGTAAGTTTGTTCTCTTCTTTTCCTTATGTTAAAACCAAATACCCTCCTTTGTAATATTTGATTACCAACTACTGATGCTTTCTCTCGATGTGCTGCTTGTTGCAGTATTAAGGTTTTCCTTGAGGAGTGGTGCAGTGTAAGCGTTGTAAGTCGTCGAAATCACTCTCTCGTTCCTCGATCAAGGTAGGTAGGCTAGTCTTCTTTTATGAGAAGGCCGAATATGCTATGGTTCTGCATATGATCATGTGTGGATTTCAACCATATGATTAAACAATATTGTTAAATGAGATTGTTGTATTGCAGATATCTGTCAACAAGTTGGAAGTCAATCTTCATCGATTGTAAAAGTGGGCTAAGCCATTTTTGTTAGTCGAGATTTTGGGTGTTCGTGGGTCTAGGTGCGCCTTCGCAGTCAGGTGTGTAATCACCCACTGCCACCGTAGATCGACGAAAAGCCAAAAAGCTGTAAACATAGCTTTTGAGACCGCACGAGCGTGCAATCGCTCGAGTGGTAAGCCCAACTTGCGACTCGATGGGTAAAATTATCGAAATACCCTCGATGGGTAAAATTAATGAAATACCCTTGGAGGGTAAAATTATTGAAATACTCTCAAAGAGTAAAATTACCAAAATACCCTCGATGGATAAATTTACTGAAATACCCTCAAAGGGTAAAATTATCGAAATACCCTCGAAAGGTAAAATTATTGAAATATCTAAAATTATCGAAATACCCCTGAATGGTGAAATAACTGTTATACCCCTAGGAGATGAAATAAGTACATGGCCGATTTACTCTATGTTATATATATGACTGTTACTGAGTATGACATACTGCATACACGTATGATTTATGACATGACATACTGCATCGGTTTGGGATTCTGATATAGGGGAAGTATACTATACTAGTGGCTTTGCCACATATACTATTACTGGAAGCCTTGATGCGTTACTGTTACTGGCAGCTTTGCTGCGCCATTATTACTGCCAGCTCTGCTGCGATGTTGGTGTGTTGGCTGGGTGGGTCGATTTTATCCCCACATGGTGTGTTGGTGGTATGGAGTGGTGTGTTGGCTGGATTGGGATGGGTTGCATAACTACATTGTACTGATTACTGTATTGGGCTAGGGCCCACTCACTGTTACTGTACTGGGCTTAGGCCCACACGGTACTGTTATTGAAAAGGGCTCAGGCCCAAACTATCACTGCATTTTGTATGTGGACTATTTGGTAAGGGATTACACATTGAGTTTCGAAAACTCGCTCTCTCTTTTTAACTGTGCAGGTAATCCTCAGCCATAGACGATTCGAAGCTGCGAGGGACTCGGAGGTGGCCACACAACTACTGCTGATGTTTACATTTTTTTATTACTTTGTTGGGTTTTGTTTTTGTAATAAGGTCTTTAATTTGGTTTTTAACTTTAACTGGGCTTTTCTTACATATTTTATACTGCTAGTTAGGTGAAAATGAATTTTCAAAATAATTACGGTTTTCAAAGGCACGGACTTAAAATGTTAGAGTTTTCAAATGCTTCCGAGTTTTAAATCAACTTAATATAATAATAGCTATTAATAAGGCAAACATTTGGTTAAGTGTTCCGTTAAGCATTACTAAAGAGGTTTCCAAACTTAAGAAACGAGTTTTATCAAAAAGTTTAAGTTTTGAGAGACACTTTAATGTGACACACCAGATACGGCCATAACGTCTAGGCCGGGTTTGGGGTGTTACAGCCTACTTTAAAGGAAGAGGTATAAAACCCAATATGAAAAAGAAAAAAGGGGGGATAGTTGAGGAGACAATTAAAAAAAGATCCTTGGACGGGAGTAGAGGATAACGGTTAATAACAAGGCAGAATCATAGGGGAGAAGAAGGAGACAATTCCTCTTGGCCATTATTAGACTGCAACGTCGAAGCTATGGGGCTGGATAGGCGAAAGCTGTAATGTCTCTAAATCGGGTTCCGAGTGTGAAACTAGAAATTTATGGGGTTTCTAGTAATTTTTAATATAATTTAAGAGATTAATTTCATCTAAAATTAATGAAACAATAATTCGGAAAAATAAAAATATTTTTGGAAAATTAATTTTAAAGTAATTAAATAAATTTTAGTGAAAATAATTAATTTGGAATTGAAAAGAAATTTTAAAGTAATTTTATTGGGGTTAATTTGAGTTAAATTTAAGTATTAATTAAATTAGGTTTAATTGTAAAATTAGGGAAATTTTAAAACAATGCATCTAGCCTACTTTTCAAACCATTTACATCAGATTAGAGAGCTATAAATTTTGTTTTCTTTGTATGGTTTGAAAGATCTATCATCATAGAATATATCCAACCATTTTCCTTCTCAAAATATTCTCTCAGTTCACTTGAACTTATTCTCAAAAGTAGCCAAAAATATTCTAAAATTTCTCAAGCTTTTTAAATCAAGATTTTCAATTAACAAATTTAGAGCGAATCAAATGTAATGTTCAATCCTAAACTTGTTTTTATGAAGGTTAGAAACATTTTTACATGATTTGAGAGTTAATTAAATGATTTTTTATCAATGTCATCTTCTTCAAAAGCTTAAGGTGTTTTAATGGTGGGTCTTGAATTTTGAGAGGAAATCCACAAATCAATGGATGTTCCAACTTAAAATGGATCTATTAAAAGGTTTTTGGTTTTATTTGTCAAGATTAAACATGACTTATGAGGTAATTTGAATAAATCCGAATTTCATCTTCTTCTTGAATTAATTTTTTGGATTTTTTTGAAATTGATTTAAATGTGAAATTAATGCTTAGTTTATGTGTATATGGTTTAGTATTGATGTTTGGAAGTGATTAGGAGGGTTGGCGAGATCGATTTTGTGAGAAATTGAGTTTTCGACTTGATGTTACAAAATCAGTAAGGTATCTTTTTGAGTGAATTTTGATTAGCTTAGTTAATTAAAAATTGTGTTTAATATAGCTTTAGGAAGGTGGAAATGTCTACTTTACCTCTGTTAAAGCTCCGAATCTTGAAGAGGACCGAGATAACTAAAATTGAAGCTCGAAATTGCCTAGTTGATCACTTGTTGTGATAGAATAAAATTGTGTGGTGAGTGTTTCTAAGGGTGATTTGGTAAATTGACCCTCAATTATATTTAATTAGTACCTTAATTAATGATTAAAATTAATTAATTATGGATAAATGATTGATTTTGCAAGATTGGTATTAAATGTACAAAAATTGAATTTGTATTAAAAAAAGGTAAGTGAGTTTTTGGGTTGTGTTGTGCTGTTTAATTAAATGAATTTGAAGGATGATTTTAAGCATGTGTACTGAAATTTTTGATCATGTTATGTTGGTGTTACAATTGGTAATTGAATAAGGGAAATTGAAGGATGAATTGCTTGAAGTAATTGCTTGAAGTAATTGGGTGTTAATGGCTATGCTACATGTTACACATAAACATATTGTCACATTAAATTGAGCACAATAATGACTGGTTTATATGCTATGTTTGAATGAATATATTGGCAACATGCATGGTGGATCCATTGGATATAGTTGGCATGCTATAGGATTTGTGGGTACTTACCTTTATTTGTGACATTGTGAGCTTATGGCTCTAGGTGAATTGGTTTGTTTGGAGTAGATAAGGGAGTGTTGAGCATGATTCTCCACTCAATGGGTTATTTGAGGCGTTATAAGGGAGTGCGTGCTTCAGCCCACTCAACTTGGTGGACTGTATTTGATATTTGTGGAAGTTCAAAGATCCGTTTATCCGATGTATGATCACCCGATTAAGCCATGAGAAATGAATGCCAATATATTTATATGTGATTGTTGTTATATCAATTGATAATTGAAAGCAATGAATTATTGATATTTGGTGTTGAAAATGCTTATGAAAATTAAATTAACATGTTTAATTATTTTTTCTGACAATTGGTGAATTATTGGCTGTGAATTAAGCATGAATTGGATGTTAATTTACTTGTTGTTTTTATTAACATTCACTAAGCTTTTCACACCCTCACATTCATGCAGATAATCGCCGGGATTGAGGAGCAGATGAGCCGAGCAAGAGAGTTGCAAGAAATTTAGGCTTGGTAGAGACTTTATTATATGTTTTAGAGACTGTGGTTAGGCATTGTGGAACTCCCAGGAAGTAGTTGGTTTTGGTTGTAAATGGACTTTGGACATTTATTTTGGATTGTTTTATAATAATTTTGAGCCATGTTTGGGTTTAATTATTGAATGATTTGCTGTGTATTGTTGCTTGATAACATGGTGATTGATAACACGATGTTTGAAGCATTAAATTTATACTAACGATTGTTTAAATAAAGTTTTCATGGAGTGGTTTACTAGTGACTAAGGTACGCTACTTGTTTGAGTTATTTGGTGTTTGATGCGCATGAAATTAATTGCCTAATTCTATTTAATTGAGGCTTAATTGATGCCAATAAATTCAATTGAAGTTGTATGTATATATATATATATTAGTTAATCGTAGTTAATCAGGTTAAATTGTTCATTTAAATGTGTAAAATCGGGTTTTAAAATGAGTTTTTCGCAAAAATAGGTGTAGTGGTTTTCACATGGGCGTGTACCTGTCCACATGGGCGTGTGAGGGGTTGCACACAAGCGTGTGGAAATTGGAGCTATCACACACGGGCGTTTGTGATCTGCCTGAAAGTTTTTCGCGACATGAACATGGGCATTTGATGACACACAGTCTGGGGGACACGGCCGTGTGGGTTTTTTGGGTTTAAATTTTTATCTTTTTAAATTGGTATTCTAATTTGGTTATGTTAGAATTTAGTCCTGAAAATTGATTAGTCTAATTAGAGCCCTAGATGATATGAAAACTTGGTAAAATTTTAGGATTAGTATTGTAATGGGTAAAATTTGATAGAAACACACTTAATTTGTAACTCGGAGTAGATCCTGCTAGTTTGTATTTGTTACAATGTAGTCCCTAATAGTAAAACTTGAATTAGACATAGCAAACGAACTCAATTTAAGCTGAAATTATTAGGGTTGCATAATTTTGATAAAAAAAGGTTCATAAACATTTAGATCTAAAATCGAGTTAGTTTTACCATAGGTGGTAAAATGACAAAAATGCTCTTAGGTTAAATTACACAGAAAAAGTTTAAAATTGGCTCATAATTTGCTTCCGTGTTAATAAATAATTAATATCCAGGTAAGACTGAGGTGTTATAAGGTTGGGGTGTATATTAGGTGGTCGTTAGCTAGAGAGTCACTTAGGTCGCTAATGTAATGCTTTGAATTAGGGCCGGTCCATCCCGGTCGGGTTTGGGGTGTCACAAAAGCCATCTTCTTGAAGTTATTGTTTTAATTTTTTATTTACTATTTTGTGAATTGAATTTAGAAGAATGTCATTGAATGCTATTTTGAATTTGAATGTTATTTGCCATCCTATTAGTTAATCTCACAGGGTTAGGATTGTTTGATGAAACCTTTATTTCATTTAATGAATAAAGCCTAGATTAGTTTTAATCTATTGTTTCATTCGATGGTATTTATGAATTGCATGCGTGTTTATGAAATTAATCTAATACTGACAAGGTTAGGTTAGTTAGATCAAAATTGAATGGTATGAGCAAGTATTCGATCGAACACTTGTAGCAGTCTCTAGACAAAGAGCAGCGTTCCATACGGAAAGAAAACAAAACAGTGCCAGATACCGTGCTAAAGGCCTATAGATATATATTTCTTTAGGCAAGGTAACTTGAGGTCTTGCTCTTGAAAGAAACAAACCATTTTAGATCTCTTCCGAGTAGTAGAATAAGATTGATTTTGTCGAGGCATATTTGGTTAACAAGGGTAGATTCTTAGCAATCCCAACCTTTCAAGTCAACATTGTAGATTCTTTAACCTTTGCTGTAGCATCTCTATTTTTGCATCCCTAATTGTTTACTTGTTTGTTTTGCATATTTTATACAATATTATTCCCTTAATTGCCATTGCATTATTATTACTGTTTTTGCCTTAGCATTAATCTCACTTTACTATAATAACCTAACCATTTTATACTATTTGATCCCTGCGGAGATGATCTCACTTATCGCTTTATTACTTGATCCGAGGTGTATACTTGAACAATTTGCGTATCATATTTACACCCGACAATTTTTTGGCGTTGTTGTTGGGAATTAGCAGTTAGGTGAAATTTTGTTTTGTTATTTTACTAATTCCATTTTATTTAACTTATTTATTTTTAATTTCTACAGGTTTACTGTTAGTGCATGAATAGATAGTGCATGAATAGATCCATTCTTGCTAACGAAGAGTATCCTTTTGACTTAGAGATCGAGAGAACTTTGTGAAGAAGGAGAAGAGAAGTGCGTAACATGGCTAGGGACACGAATGATCCTGGTTTGAATTATCCGTTAAATCCAAATGATCAGAATGTTGATCTTCCTATTCATCATGTGATAGATGACCAGGACAGGCCAATTCAATAGCATGTTGTTCCAATTTTGGATAATTAGAATTCAGGGATAGTTAGACCTTACATACAAGTTTAGCAATTTGAATTGAAACCAGTAATGTTTCAGATGCTGCAAACTATTGTAAAGTTCAGTGGGTCACCAAATGAGGATCCAATATTGCTCTTAAGAATTTTTCTAGAAGTCTATGACTCATTTAGACAACAAGGTGTTCCTGAAGACGCCTTGCGACCTAAATTGTTTCTATATTCCTTGAGAGATCAAGCAAGAGCGTGGCTTAATGCTTTGCCATCGGGGAAAGTGGCATCATGAAATGACCTTTTTCAGAGGTTTTTATTATGGTATAATCTGCCAAAAATGAATGTCAAGCTTAGAAATGACATCACGTCTTTTCGAAAACCAAATGATGAAACAATATATGAAGCTTGGGAAAGATTTAAAGAATTATTGCGAAAATGTTCGATGTATGGTTTCAGCACTGGACTTAGATGGAGATGTTTTATAATGGGTTGAATGCAAATACAAGGATGGTAGTTGATGCTTTTGCCAATGGTACTTTGTTGGATAAATCTTATGATGAAGCTTATGAGATTTTGGAACAGATTGCCAACAATGATTATCAATATCCTACCACACGAGTTGGGACTGGCAGGAGAATTGTTGGCATCGTGGAACTTGATGCAATCACTTCATTGATTGCCAAGGTATCATCTTTAACTAATATGATCAAAAAAATGAAGAGGCCAACTGTAGTTCAAGAGATAAAATTAGCCGAACTATTGTGTGTTTATTGTGGTGAAGACCATATGTTTAGCAAATGCCCATCGAAACCAACATCTATATGTTACATGGGTAATTTCAATTGGAATAATAACCCCTATTCCAACACTTACAATCCAAGGTGGAAGCAACATCCAAACTTTAGTTGGAATAATTGAGGTGCAAGGAAATTTAACAATGCTACAAGATAGAATGCCATCATGCACCACCTGGTTATACTCAACCTATGCCGAGGCAGAATGCCTAGCAAGGTCAAGCATCAGTTTCTTCATCAGTATCACCTATTGAAGCTTTGCTGAAAGAGTATATGACCTAGTCTGATGCTGTGATCCAGAGTCAAGCTGCATCCCTTTGAGCTCTTAAGAATCAAGTAGGACAGATAACAAATTCTTTAAATTCGAGGCCTTAGGGAGCTCTGCCAAGTGAAACTGAGAATTTGAGATCACAAGGGAAGAAACATTGTAAGGCAATCACTTTCAAAAGTGGGAATCAGCTGAATGAAATTGTTAAAGATGCCATTGTAGAAGAGGGCATTTCAGAGTGCAACCATGGAAAGATTTCAGAAAAATCTGAAAAGAACACTGCGCTTGAGAAGCCTAAACAAAAGATTGTTGCAGAAAAATTAGATGATTTTGTTAATGGAAATGCTACATCAAAATAGCAACAACAACCTCAAGACGGCCACTTCCACCATTTCTTCAATGATTCCACAAATGTAAACAAGAGGCTCAGTTCAAAATATTTCTAGATGTCCTTAAACAACTCCACATCAACATACCGCTAGTGGAAGCTTTGGAGCAGATGCCTAATTATGTGAAATTCATGAAAGATATACTATCAAAGAAGTGAAGATTGAGAGAATTTGAGACTGTTTCTCTCATGAAGGGAGTACAACGATGTTGACTAATAAATTACCTCCAAAGTTGAAGGACTTAGGGAGTTTCACTATCCTTTGTTCAGTTGGAAATCATTATGTTGGAAAGACTATGTGATTTATGAGCGAGTATAAATCTAATGCCTATGTCTATTTTTAGGAAGTTGGGAATTGGGAAAGCAAGACCTACTACGGTTACGTTGCAACTGGTTGATTGATCTTACTTACATCCAGAAGGTAAAATTGAAGACGTGATGGTAAGATTAGGAAGGTTTGTTTTTTAGGTAGATTTTTTTATTTTAGAATGTGAAGCTGACCATGATGTGCCAATTATTCTTGGAAGACCTTTTCTTTCTACAAATAGAACTTTAATTGATCTATAGAAAGGTCAACTGACCATGAGAGTAAATGAATAACAAATCACATTCAATGTATTCGATGCCTTGAAATGTGCTGATGAGAATGAAGAATGCCACACCATTGATTTGATATAAACAATAGTGGATGAAGAGTTCACAAGATTTTGCCATAGCAATTTTGATAGCGATGAAGAATCACTTGCGCAAAGTGACGTAATAATTTTTTAGGACCTTGGTGAACTTGAGGAAGCCAAGCAGTTTATGGATAGATTAAAGGAGAAGTTGGAATCTTTGGATTTATTAGTTTGAACTTTTACTCCTCCTAAACCATCTATAGAGGAACCCTCCACACTGGAGTTGAAGCCTTTGCTGCTGCACTTAAAATATGCTTATTTGGGAGAGAATAACACTTTGCTAGTAGTTATTTTTGTGGAGTTGACACTTGATCAATAGGTGAGGTTGTTGGAAGTACTCCAGTGACCTAAGAAGCCATTAAGATGGACAATTGTCGACATCAAGGGAATTAGCCCTGCTATCTGTATGCATAAAATTTTTTTGGAGGATTGCCATAACAATTCTATTGAATAACAAAGGAGGTTGAATCCAATCATGATGGAAGTTGTTAAGAAAGAAATAATCAAGTGGCTCGATGCTGGTATTACTTATCTGATCTTTGATAGCTCATGGGTGAGTCTTGTAAAATGTGTGCCTAAGAAAGGAGGTGTCACAGTAATCAGCGATGATAATAATGAGCTTATTCCAACTCGTACTTTCATGGGATGGAAAGTATGCATGGATTATCGTAAGCTCAATAAGGCAAGTCGAAAAGACCATTTCCCCTTACCATTTATTGACCAAATGTTGGATAGATTAGCTAGGAAAGCCTTCTACTATTTCTTGGATGGTTATTCATGGTATAATCAGATTGCTATAGATCCTACCAACCAAGAGAAGACAACTTTCACTTGTCCATATTGTAATTTTGAATTTCAACAAATGCCATTTGGGTTATGTAATGCCCCGACAACATTTCAGCTTTGTATGATGGCAATATTCTCTAATATGGTGGAAAATTTCCTTAAAGTCTTCATGGATGATTTCTCTGTCTTTGGGAATAATATTGAGGGTTGTTTGGAAAATATGGAATTGGTTTTTCGCCACTGTGAAGAAACAAATCTTGTTTCGAATTTGAAAATGCCACTTCATGGTTCGTGAAGGTATTGTGCTAGAGCATAAGATATCACGACAAGGGATTGAAGTTGACAAAGCAAAAATTGAGTTAATAGAAAAATTTCCACCTCCGACCAATGTCAAGGGTATTAGAAGTTTTCTAGGCGATGCGAGATTCTATAGAAGATTCATGAAGGATTTCTCGAAGTTACCTAAACCTTTGTGCACCTTGCTGGAGAAAAATAGACCTTTCAATTCTGATGAACCTTGTTTGATTACTTTCGAGGAATTGAAGAAAAGATTGGTAATGACACCGATTGTAATAGTGCCAGAATGGACATTGCCCTTTGAACTCACGTGTGACGCCAGCAATTTTGCCATGGGAGCATTATTGGGACAGCAAAAAGACAAGGTATTTCATGTAGTCTATTATGCGAGCAGGACCCTGACAGATGCGCAACTGAACTACATCACCACAGATACTTCAATCTTATTTAGTTGGCACCAAAGTCATAGTCTACACAGACCACTCTGCTATTAATTATTTTGTGATCAAGACAGATGTTAAGCCAAGATTAATTCAGTGGATACTTCTGCTGTAGGAGGTTGATTTATAAATTTGAGATAGAAAAGGGATTAAAAATCAAGTGGTTGACCTGTCAAGATTAGAAGCTGGAAATGAAGATGACAAAATTTAACTTATTAAAGAAGATTTTCTAGATGAACACTTGTTGGTTGCCATGGCATTACCTTGGTATGCCGATATAGTGAACTTCTTAGTAACTAGTTTGATGCTAAGAATTATTATTGGGATGAACCCTTCCTATTCAAGCATTATGCTGATCAGATAGTTAGGAAGTGTGTCCATGATGATGAAATACATAACATTCTACAACATTTTCATTTAGCACTTTACGGAGGACACTTTGGAGGAATGAGAACTACTTTTAAGGTACTCCAATCTAGTTTTTATTGGTCGAGTTTGTTCAAGGATGCCCATGAATTTTATAAGTCATGTGATTGTTTTCAGAGGATAAGGAAATCTATCTAGGAGACATGAAATGCCGCTACAAAACATTTTGGAGATTGAGTTGTTTGATATCTGGGAGTAGACTTTATGGGTCCATTTCCACCATCATTAGGCTATCTTTACATACTCTTGGTAGTAGACTACGTCTCTAAGTGGGACAAAGTTGTTTCCCTCCCTTCTAATGATTCAAAGTCAGTGATGAAGTTCTTGCACAAGAACATTTTCACAAGAATTGGTACATCTCGAGCCATTATCAGTGATGAAGGTTCTCATTTTGATTGCAAATTAGTTGCTATTGCTTTGCAAAGGTATGGGGTGAAGCATAAGATTGCCACAACATATCATCCCCAAACAAATAGACAAGCGGAGATCTCTAACAAATAAATTAAATAGATTCTGGAAAAAATGGTGAATCCAATTCGAAAGGATTGGTCCTCTAGGCTAGATGAAGCCTTGTTGGCTTATCATATGCCATTCAAAACACCATTGGGGATGTCACCTTTTAAGCTGGTTTATGGAAAGCCATGTCTCCTACCTGTTGAGCTAGAGTATAAAACATTTTGGGATATTAAAAAACTAAATATGAATTTAATCGTTACTGGCCATAAAAGGTTGTTACAACTGAATGAAATGGAGGAATTTCAGGCACAAGCATATGAGAATGTTAAATTGTACAATGAGAAGACCAAGTGTTGGCATGATAAAAGGATTATGCTAAGGCAATTTGACCCGGGACAATCGGTGTTGTTCAACTTTAAGCTCAAATTGTTCCCTAGCAAACTAAAATCTCGTTGGGCAGGCCCCTTCGAAGTAGCTCAAGTATACCCTCATGGAGCTATTGATGTCAAAGATATGAAAACGAGGGTCATATTTAAAGTTAATGGACAATGCTTGAAGCACTACTAAGGTGCTCATGTAACTCGAAATAAACAGCCCATTAGTCTTTGAGATGTTTAACTTCAACATTTCGATAATTTCTTTTTGTTTTATTTTTGTTGATTTTAAATTTCTCTCAATTATGTTATTTATTTTTTAAAAAAAATTATTTCCTTGTATTATAGGTATTTTTGTTTTCATAATGGCAATAGTGAGGTTGGGCCATATGTTACCTGTTGGCCCATTGGAATTTGTTTTCCAAATATTTGGGCCTTCCACTTTTCACTTTCACTCCAAACTCCATTACACCAAAGTCAGACCATAATTACTGCCCTCCCATCACCCACGTCATACCCCATTTACTCCTTACATTACCGTCATTTTATTTTACCCTAATCTCTTCAATTCTTTTTACAGTTACCCTAAATCTTCTTTCTCTCCCTACTTACTTGAGCTTCTTTAGAAACTGGAAGTTTTCTCCTTTCTCTTCTACACAGACGTTTGCCTTAACTTTCCCCAATGGCTAGACGATCTATTCCTTATCCATCTGCTATGCCACCCCGCATTTTCTTTAACACTGTGGCAGAAGAAAGATACCGGAACAACATCTCCAAGCGACCCTTTTCCTTGGATAAAATTTTCTTTTCTTGTCTTCGAGCTACATGGATGGAAAATTTTTTGTTGACATCTGGAGGATGTTCTAACCAAGATTGTTCGAGAGTTCTATGCTCACCTTACCTCCCTAAATACTACTTTTATATATGTGCGAGGAATCTCGATTTTATTTGATGCAGAGACTATTAATGTTTAGTATGGTCTTTCTGATATCCAAGATGAGCATACCGAGTTTCTTGCAACCATCACTGTTGATGGGTTGACTTAGGTTCTTCAAGACCTATGTGTGGCAGGAACTAAATAGATGATGTTGAGGCAAGATTGTTACACCGTGGAAGTGGCATTTTTTAAGCCTAAGTGCAGGGTTTGGTAACATTTCCTTAAGTCACGCCTACTTTCTTCTACCCATAAATCAATAGCTTTTGCAGATCAGATGTTGCTGCTCCAGTCCATCATGCAGGGGAGGAAAATTAATGTGGGTAAGGTTATATTCAACAAAGTACACGATGCGCACAAAAAGATGTCAGGAGTCTGAACTTTCCTTCTTTAATCACCGCGCTTTGCCAGTGTGTTAATGTGTCAGTCCAAACCAATGAGGATGTTGTCCCAAATAACGGGGTAGTTACAAGATTGATTGTTGCAAATATTTCTAGGGAGGATTTGCCACGACAACAACCTTCTGGCTCAGGCTCAACATCTTCTACGCCAACATTTTCCACAGCAGCAACCTCCGAGACTAATAGTTTATTTGAGTAACATGTGCTTAGTTCTTTAGATAATTTGCAGGAATAGAATAATCTTTTCGAGACTCAGTAGCTTCAGCTTGTTGTAGATTTGGCAAAGGTGTAGGACAAACTAGCTTTTTAGTAGGCCTATGAGGAGATGAGGGATGTTGCTTTGAAAAGGTCCCTTCAAAAGAATTTCACCAAGCCAATGCATGCATTTCTTGACTTTCCTAAAGAATTGTAGGCAGTTGTAGTAGAAAAGGTTGGTAAAGCCTAGCTGGTTGAGACAGACCCTGCCATTGCCGAGAAAGAAACCAAAGAACCAGAGGAAGAAACAGAAAAAATAAATAAGTTAGTATTGCAATTAATTATGAAGAACAAGAAGAAGCAAATCCCGCACTCGTACCACCAGTGGATAGCACTACAGTTGTTCCACCTCCCTTTGCTGAACCTATGATTGAACAGGATAGTGAGATCAATCGGATTATTGATGAAATCACCATATTTGATGATGAAAAAGAGGACGTGCCACTCCAATTATGGAAAAGGAAAATGCACTATAAACATAGTGCATACAAATCCACTCGTAGGACAAAATGAAGTAACTACACTCCGGTCTAAGTTAGGGAAGTTCTTTTCCCTTCCATACATCATAGACTCTATTTATTTTTCATGACATTTTCTATTGTATATTCGTAAACATATTGAGGACACATATTGGGGGTGTGTTGAGCATTTAATATTGTATTAAATAGTTAGTTGAGCATGTTTTAATTTTTGGTTCACTTGTCATTCATTTTTCCATGGCACACATAATTGCCACGAGTTGTTTTGCCTATGATAAGTACAATCTTTACTTATGATTTTTGATGACGGGCTTAAATTCTTCAATACACCTAGAACATGTGAAAGTGGATTAGGTGAATTTAGCTTAGGAGAGTTGCTTGAAAATTAACTCCTATAACATGAGATGTCTAATCTCAGTTAGTTTTGGAATATAGCGAGTGTCTTTTAATGATCTGAGGGACTTTTGAAGCCAAACTTAGTCAAATTACCAAACCATTACTTAAATAAAGGATAGTCGGCATTCCAAGGCTTTGAATTGCCAAGTAAGTTAGCATTTCTTTGTTTGATCCATTGTGCTATTAACTAGAAAGGTGAGTTTAAGTAAGAGTGTGTAATAAAAAAAATAAGGGGCACTCCACTGTAGTAACAGGCTGAGTAGCTATGGAGGTAGTTGTTTGCTCCATCCATCTTCTAAGTTAAAAGCCTTAGCTTTAGGAGTGATTTTTATTTAAATTCTGACATGATTGAGTACTCGATAATTCAGTTTTTGCTCCGTTATGATTATTGAGTCAAATAATTTTGTAACATGCTAAATCCCTTACATTAATTTGAGTAGGCTTAGAGCAACTTGAGTTTAGGTAACAAATGAACTAAGTGAATTAGGAGATGCTTATTATGGCCACAAAGCACACATGAGCACTTAGGAAGTTTTGCTTTAAAGATTAAATTTTCTGCACCACCTTTGTTAAGAAAACCTCTGACACTTGAACAAGTTTTTGGAGAAAGAAGATTGTTGAGAACTGATGTATATAGTGTTCTTTGAGTAGACTGGTAGTTCAAGGTGGTTATGTGTGATGGAAAATTCATGCATATTTCATTCATACATATCTTACTTGAGGAAAAGTAATAACTCAGGTTTAGGGGTGTGATAACTCTTGAAAAGGGTTATATTTCTTGTCTTTAAACTTGGTTAATTGCCTGTACTTAGGTAAGTTTAGTTGCATTTTAGGATTTTCCATTAGATTTTTTAAGAAATTGCATTAAAAGGTTTGGACTGTGCTTAAATGTTATTACATGTTACTTCTAATTGTTTGCGTGAATGATTTTTTTTAAGTGGTAGATGCAAAATGAGAAAAAGAAGTAAATGAGTGAAGGATTATCGTGGCAAAAGGTTGGACAATTTGCCAATACGAATGCCATGGCAATGCCAGAAAGTGACCCAGTCAACACTTAATTGTTATTAGCCATATTATACGTATACACGAAAAATCAGCCTAAAAAAGAGGAAAAAGATCATTGGATCATGGGATGATAGGCCTACCCTAAAGGAAAAGATATAAAACCCAAAAAGAAAAAGAAAAAATGGGGATGGTTGAGGAGACAATTGAAAAAAGATCTTTGGATGGGAGTAGAGGATAACGGTTGAGAACAAGGCAAAATCATAAGAGAGAAGAAGACAGTTCCTCTTGGCCACCATTAGTTTGTGACGCCGAAGCTGTCGGCTGGATAGGTGAAAGCCATCTTCCTGAAGTTCTTGTTTTACATTTTTATTTACTGTTTTGTGAATTGAATTGAGAAGAATTATGTTGAATGCTATTCTAAATTTGAATGTTATTTGCTAGCCCATGAGTTAATCTCATAGGTTTGGGATTGCTTGATGAAACCTTTATTTTTTTAATGACTAAATCCTGAATTAATTTTAATTTACTGTTTCATTTTATGGTATTTATGAATTGAATGCGTATAATCTTAGACATAGATGAATGTGCAGCATGTTTATGAAATTAATCTAATACTGACAAGGTTAGGTTAGTTAGATCAAAATTGAATGATATGAGCAAGTATTCGACCGAATACTTGTAGTAGTCTCTAGACATAGAGCATTGTTCCATACAGAAAGAAAACAAAATAGTGTCGGGTATCGTGCTAAAGGCCTATAAGCATATATCGCTTTAGGCAAGGTAACTTGAGGTCTTACTCTCGAAAAAAGCAAGCCATTTTAGATCTCTTCTGAGTAGTAGAATAAGATTGATTTTTCCGAGGCATATTTGGTAAACAAGGGTAGATTCTCAGTAATCCCAACCTTCCAAGTCAACATCGTAGATTCTTTAACCTTTGCCGTAGCATCTCTATTTTTGCATCCTTAATTGTTTACTTGTTTGTTGTGCACATTTTATGCAACATTATTCTCCTAATTGCCACTGCATTATTATTGTTTTTGCATTAGCATTAATCTCACTTTACTATAATAACCTAACCATTTTATACCTATTCGATCCCTATAGAGACAATCTCACTTAACACTTCATTACTTGATCTGATGCGTATACTTGCTCAATTTTCATATCATATTCACACACGACAGACATTCAGATGGTTTTTCCAATTCCTTCATTCTATTTAGGGTGTTGAGACACGGAGTTGTCGTGTTGTGACACCAACTCTATTTCAGCCCAAATTTCCACCTTGAGAATGTCTCAGTCTAAAAATAAGCATATATCAAATAAAATTTAGAATCAAAACTGGTTAGTTAAATATACAATAATAATATATAGGAAAATTAAATTTTAAGTTCCATCATATATTACTATTGGAATCATCCAATAGCTCTATCGTCGTGTTCCCACTTGCGTCTCTTTCAGCATTTGTCCACAGACCATCATGCCGCTTCATCATTTTCCATATGTATCTTTCTTTATATTTTCTTTTTAACACTACATAATCTCATTAGGTGTATCCCTAAATTTAGAGCAGTTGGATTCAAAAGTGAATATGGAATGACACTGTTCCCCTGGTTTCTTTCAATTTTCCTCACTTGGCTGAGATCCACATCTAAAAATTTTAGTTTCACCATTAATTCTAATCATCAGTTTGTTTTTCTCTAAATCAATGGTGGCTTTGGATGTGGCTAGAAAAGGTCTTGCCAACAAGATGAGTATCTCTCGATCTTCTTAAAAATCTAATACTACAAAATCTTCCAGGATAATAAAACTACGCACCTTCACTAACACATCCTCTAACACTCCTTTAGGTTGGATAGCAGATCTGATAGCTAACTGAAATGTAATTTGAGTGTTTTTGAGTTCCCCTACCCTAAGTTTTTTTTTTAAATAGATGAGAGCATTAAGTTTATACTAGCCCCTAAATTGCATAGAGCTCTCAGAAAATGAGTGCTCCCTATCTCTATTGGTATTGGAAAGCTTCTTGGGTTTTTCAGTTTCTGGGGTACTTACTTAGAGGTAATAGCACTTCAGGAAGCATTGATATTGACTTGCTCTCCTACCTTAAATTTCCTATGCCTAGAAATAATTTCTTTTAAAAATTTGGCGTATTTTGGAATTTTCTTGATTAATTCAATTAATGGTAAGTTGACATTCAATGGTTTGAAAAAAATTAGGAAACTTACAAACTCATCCCGTTTATGTTTCTTTCTAATTTGGAAGGAAATGATACCTGGGTGTTACTGGCCATGTCTTTTTCTTTCTCCTTCAGTTCAGTTACCGATTCGATGACCTCCTCTGGTTCTGGTTCTTGTTTAGCTTTTTGGAATTTTCCTAAAGTGCTTTCAGCATTTACTTTTTCCTTCTTTTGTACTAGGGTTGTGGAAATACTAAAGATTTTACCCAACTAGAGCGCGATCACTTTTACTTGCTCAGTCCCTTCTCTCCGAGGATTATTCTCAATTTTGCCAGGTATTCCTGTGCCAATTTGCCTTCTGATATCTCCTATTGTACTCATCAATTGGCTCATTTGGTCCTCCAATTTGGTCAATGTCTTCGATGAATTAGAGCACTCAGATTGCACTTGCTTTACATCTATTCTCATTGACTACATCTCCCCTTCAATTTGATTCAGGCATTGAGCAAATACAATATGGTCATTCGGGTTGGCCCTATCTTGAGGATTCTACAAATAAGGAGGTTGGGAATTAGTGGTTTTAGCTTGATTATTATTATCTCCTCCTTGATTTCTTCCCCATCTCAAGTTCAGGTGATCTCTCCAATCAAAGTTACAGGTATTTGAATAAGGATTTCCTCCCCTATTCCTGATATAATTCATGTCTTCAGTTGGTTTGTTGATGTAAGGAAAGAGCAATTTGTCTCCCCCATACACAGATGGTGTACTATTTGTGTATTCAATAAGGTTAAGTCTATCTATTAACTATTGGTATTTATCATTTTCCTAAATACATTTTACAGTAGCTGGCTTCTGGCCATATGTAAATCATTCAATAGGCTGCTGACAGGAGTTCAACACCATGTTTTCTATCAATTTGTATTCATCTTCGAACGTTCTGTTCATAAGGGCTCCTCTTATTGCTCCATCTAATCCAAGTATTGCATTTTCGTCCAACCCATTGTAAAAAACCTGTAATCGCATCCTCTAAGCAAATCCATAGTGTGGGCATTTCTAGACAAATGCTTTAAAACATTCCCAAGCCTCATGAAAACTTTCCCCTTCCATTTGTCTAAAAATAGAAATTTCTCTTCCTAGTTGAACCACTTTGGTAATAAGGAAAAAATTCTGTAAAAATTTTCCAGCAAGTTTATCCCATGTCGTGATAGAACCTAATGCCTACAAATCTAACCGAGAAAAGGTGTAATCAATCAAAGGAAAGGGAAACAACCGAAGACAAATAGTGGCATCAGTGACCCCATTGTACTTTAGAGTGTCACAAAGTTGAAGAAACCATTTTAAATGTTGATTCAGATAATTTGCAATTGTGCCCCTAAATTATATATTAGTCTGAATCATTTGAATCATTTTCGGCTTGATTTCAAAATCATTAGCTGTAATAGCCGACCTTGTTACGCTTTCTTGAACCATGTCCAGACTTGGTAAAGCATAATCTCTTAACATTCTCTCGTTACGAGCCATATGTAAATTTGTGGGTAGCTATAGTGGTGCTGGTGGATCACCTAAAGCGTTATTGTTAACTTCATCGAATAGCGGATTCTCACGTGATACGTTGCCTATAGGAGGTGGTGGTGGATCATGCATCTACTGTTACTGTCAACAATTTTTGTGCTACTACGAGTCATACACTAAACACAAAAAGAGAAAGTTAAAAACAATAAAAACTAAAATTATATCTATAGCCTAAGAATTTCCTAATTATTCTTATTGAAGTGCAAAAAGTAAATTGAACTAGTGACGTTGTCTCTCCGACAACGACACCAAAAACTTGGCCGTCTCTAGACGTGCTAACATCTAGGTGTGAATACTGCAACAACATATATGTATATGAGGTAGTATCCACAAGTATACGGGTCCAGTTGTAATATAGTTACAACAGAGTAGGTGAGTACTCCAAAGATCGTACCTAATGGAGGGTAGTGCTAAATTAACTTTAACCTAAGCACCAAAAGATCTATTTAGTACTCGAAAAAAGTTATAGTATGAAAGTAAAAATAAATGGAGTTTTTATGATTTTTATAAGAATAAAAGATTAAAATAAAGGAATAGATACCAAGAGATTGAAAAGTATAATTAATCAAATCTAGTTATGGGTGATCAGTTGTCTTTGGTAATCTTTATTAACTATTGCTTCGGGTTCCTCGTCAATCAACTAGTCGCTATCTTAGTAGGATCTTCTGATCTTTCACTAAAATAACGAGTTAGTAAGGACTACTTATCTTGCAACCTCACAATCTAGACTGGCTTAGGGTGAAGGTGTTCACGAATACACAATACCAATTTTGGGTTAATTCCCATCTTGATGACTTCTTAGGTTGTTAGGCCTAGGGTTTAGGTTTTTCCTTTCCCAAACAGTTGATCCGTTGAGTGGCCCTATGAAACAGTTAACATATCATACCCCCACTTGCTAATCCCCCATAGAACAATTAGTTTCTCATGGTTTTGATAAAAAATATAGAATCGACATAAGGAGTAGACATGTTAAATGAATCTATATTATAAAGTTTAAGAAAAAGCCTAATTTGTATTAGGAATGAACACGAATCCACAAAGTTAGATTATCTCCACAAATCAGATCTCTTAAGACAAAACAAAGAACAAATTAGAAGTAAATCTAAACCTAAGAAAAAAGAAAAAACTAAACTGAATTTAAAAGAATAATTCTAGACTAAGTAGTTGATGTGCATAATATGTGACAAATAAGCCTATTTATAGATTTCAGGTGGTCGTCCTCCTTAACCTAGGTTAGCTAACATTCTCGAGCTTTAAGTTTGATTGTGTAAACCAAAATTCCCCCTAGCTCGTGTTAATTTTTGTCCAGAGTTGATGTCTAATAACTCTTGAAAAGAGTTATATTTCATGCCTTTAGGCCTACCTAATTGCTTGTACTTAAGTATATTTTGTTACATTTTGGGACATTTTTGTTAGCATTTTTAATATTGCATTAGGACTTGGACTCTGTCGGAATTAGGTGCTTTTAATTGTTTGTGGCGTAGTTATTTGTGTGTTCGTATGGTAGGAATAGGTTTTAGAACAAGGAAATAAATGAGTAAAGTTTTGTCAAGGCAAAAGTGTAGATAGTTTACCATCACGGATGTCATGGCAATGCCGAGAAAGCCAAATCAACATTTTTTTGTGCAACAGTCCTAGTTCAAATTCAAACTTGTATCGGATATATCCCCCTAAAAGAGAAGGTAATCACAAGTTGTTAGTTGACCCTAGCCCATCTATCTATAAAAGGTAATGAAGGGGACCTTACAAATGGCAGAAAAAAAAGTAGGAGAAATCCTTAGGCGTGAATAAGGATTCAGCTGTACAAAAGAAAAGAAGTCGAAGGCAGTCCTTCTTAGCCACCACAAGACATTGTGTTGTCGAAGTGCGGATTGGGGAAGTGAAAGTTGTTTCTTGAAGTTCTTCCAGTATTTCCATTAGTGTTCCTTTGAAAGATTGAACTGAAGTAGTTGAACACAATGTCTGATAATATTTTGGTTTGAAATTTTATTTCCTAGCCCATGAGCTGAATCTCATAGGGTTGGCATTACTTTCAATGAAACCTTAACTATTTTTATGGATGCAGTATATATCTAATTTACTTTATTGTTTCATTTGATTGTTCTTATTTCTTAATTTAAATGCAAATGATCTCTAGACATAGAAGACTACTTTCATATTTATAAACTGATTCCAATTCTAAAAGGGTTAGATTGGTTGGATTAAAATTAAATGAAATGAGCAAGTATTCGATAGACACTTGTAGTTGACTCTAGACATAGAGGCACGATCATACAAAAGGAACCCATGCAAGATATCTAAAAAGTCTTTAGACGCGAGCAAGGTAACTTGAGGTTTTGCTCTCGCGAGAGGCATGTCATTTTAGAACTTTTTTGTGCAGTAAAGTAGATACGATTTTGCCAAGTCATTATTGAAAGTAAGGGTCGATTCTAGGTATTCCTGACCTTCCAAATTAACATCACTCTATCCTTATTCTTTGTCGTAGTATCTTTCCCATAGCATATTTATTTGTTTATTTCTTTGTTTACATTGTATTCAGATAAAAACTCTCATTATTACCATTACATTTCTGCTCTCACTTTTGTCATAACATTTCTAATTATTCATCAATTTCATCTATCGCATACTTCATCATTCCTTTGAATTATCACTAAATACTTACCTTAGTTTATCATAACGTTTTAAAATAACTTTACCAATTTTGTGCTTGAATCTGATCCTCGTGGGAACGATACTCACTCATCACTTTATTACTTGAACCAACGTGTATACTTGCACAAATCGTATATCATTTCACACATGACAAGTTTTTGGCGTCGTTGTCGGGAATCGACAATTTGGTGAAATTTGGTTTGGTTATTTTAGTTAGTAGTTTTATTTTACCTAGTGTATTTACTTTTTATAGGTTTTCCATCAATGCATGAGAAGAGGCATTCTTACTAACATAGAATATCGTTTTGATCTGGAGATTGACAGAAACTTGCAGAGAAAGAGAAAAGAATTGAGAAAAATGGTTGGAAACATGAATGGTCTTAATGGTAATCCAAATGATCACAATGAAAATCCTCTCATTGGACGTGTGGTGGATGATCGAGATAGGCCAATTAGAGAACATGTCGTCCCAATGCTGGATAATTTGAATCTAGGGATAGTTAGACCAAATATAAAAGCTCAATAATTTGAGTTGAAACCGGTAATGTTCTAGATGTTACAAACCATAGGACAGTTCGGTAGACACTTTCTAGAAGTATGTGATTCATTCAAATATTCAGGTGTTCCTGAAGATGCCTCGAGACTTAAGCTATTCCCGTATTTTTTAAGAGATCTTGCGAGAGCATGGCTAAATGCTTTGTCATTGGGAATAGTGGCATCATGGAATTATCTTTGCTAGAGGTTTTTGCTATGGTATAATCCCTCAAATATGAATGCCAAGCTTATAAATGACATCACATCTTTTCGGTAGACGGAGGACGAGACACTATATGAAGCTTGGGAACGATTTAAGGAGCTAATTTGGAAATGCCTGATGCATAGATTCCAACACTGGATTCAAATGGAGATGTTTTACAATGGGCTGAATGCGCACACAAGGATTGTAGTTGATGCATTTGCCAATAGTACGTTGTTGGACAAAACATATAATGAAACATATGAGATCTTAGAAAAGATTACCAATAACGATTATCAGTATCTGAATACAAGATTTGGGACGAGTAAGAGAGCTACCGATACCATTAATATGCCACAACAAAATAATATCAGTAACTAGAAGGATGACCGCTTTTACCTTTTCCACAATGATTCCGTAATTCCAAATAAGATGTTCAAATTAAAAGATTTTTGGAGGTTTTGAAGCAAATCCACATTAATATACCGCTAGTCGAAGCTTTAGAGAAAATCCCAATTATGTAAAATTCATGAAAGACATACTGTCACAGAAGCGCAGGTTGGGAGAATTTGAGACTGTTGCTCTCATTGAAGGGTGCACAACAATGTTGATGAATAAGCTGCCTCTAAAGTTAAAGGACCCAGGGAGTTTCACTATCCCATGTTCAATTGGAAATCATTATGTAGGAAAAGCATTATGTGATCTAGGCACAAGTATAAATTTAATGCCTATGTCTATTTTTAGGAAGCTACGAATTGGAAAAGAGAGACCTACCACAATGACATTGCAATTGGCTGACCGCTTATGCCCATCCAGAAGGTAAAATTGAATATGTATTGTAAAGGTGGAAAATTTTATAGTTCCTGCAATTTTTCTTATTTTAGACTGTGAAGCTAACCATCATGTACCAATTATTCTTGGAAAATTGCTTCTTGCTGCTGGCAGAACCCTAATTGACGTGTAGAAAGGCGAGCTAACTATGAGAGTGAATAATCAATAGGTTAGTTTTAATGTGTTTGATGCGTTAAAATGTGTGGATGAGAATGAGGAATGTCACACCCTTGACTTGATAGAAATAGCAATGGACTAATTCGTAAAATTTTGCTACGATAATTTTAAACGTGAAGACGATTTGATGGAACAAGATGACACAGTAAGTTTTGAAGAGCTTGGTGAATTTATGGAAGCCTAGTAGATAGTGGATAGGCCAGGGAAGAAATTTGGATCCCTGGATTTATTAGATCGATCTTTTAAGCCTCTTAAACCATATGTAGAGAAATCTCTCATACTAGATTTGAAGCCTCTGCCAGAACATTTGAAATATGCGTATTTGGAAAATAACAGTACTTTGCCAGTTGTAATTTCTACTAAGCTAACACCTGAGCAAAAGGACATGTTCTTACAAGTGTTACGGTGATCTAAAAGAGCAATGGGTTGGACCTTTTCCGATATAAAGAGAATTACCCCTAAATTTTGTATGCATAAAATTTGTTGGAAGATTGTCATAGCAAATCCATTGAACAATAGAGACGACTAAATCCAATTATGAAAGAAGTTGTCAAGAAAGAAATTATCAAGTGGCTTGATGCTGGCATTATTTACCCAATTTCAGACAACTAATGGGTAAGTCCTGTGCAATATGTACCCAAGAAAGGGGGTGTCACGGTAGTAAGTAGTGACAACAATGAGCTCATATTGACTTGTATTGTTATAGGATAGAGAGTGTGCATGGACTACCGCGGGCTTAATAAGGCAACTAAGGAGTATCATTTCCCTTTCCCATTCATCAATCAAATGTTGGACATATTAGTTAGTAAGGCTTTTTATTGCTTCCTAAATGGTTATTCAGGATATAATCAGATTGCCATAGCACCTGAAGATTAAGAGAAGACTACTTTCACATGTCCATATGGTACTTTTTAATTCAGGCGAATATTGTTCGAGTTATATTCTTGGACATGGTGGAAAATTTCCTTGAAGTTTTTATGGATGAGTTCTCTGTGTTTGGAAATGATTTTGAAGATTGCTTAAGAAATTTGGAGATTATTTTATGCCACTATGAAGAAACGTATCTAGTATTAGACTGGGAGAAATGCCATTTCATGGTTTGTGAAGGCATTGTCTTGGGACATAGGGTATCACAGCGAGGAATTGGGGTAGACTGAGCGAAAATAGAAGTGATAAAAAAAGTACCACCGCCCACCAGTCTTAAGGGTATTAGAAGTTTTCTAGGACACGTAGGATTTTTACTGAAGATTTATCAAGAATTTTTGAAAATATTTAAAGCATTGTGAACTTTACTTGAATAGAATAAACCTTTTAATTTTAATGATCAATATTTGCGGGCTTTTCAAGAACCCAAGAAGCGACTTGTAACAACACCGATTGTGGTTGCTCTAGAATGGACTTTGCCCTTTGAACTCATGTGCGACGTTAGTGATTATGCTGTGGGAGCAGTGTTTTGTCAAAGGAGAAACAATATACTACATGCAATATATTATGCTAGTAGGACGTCGATAGAGGCTCAACTTAATTATACCACTACGGAGAAGGAATTAATGGCAGTGGTCTGTGCATTTGACAAATTTTGTTCTTAATTAGTAGGAACAAAGGTCACAGTTTACATAGATCACTTGACTGTCAAGTACTTGATACGGAAGAAACATGCCAAGCCGAGATTGATTAGGTGGATACTCTTGTTACAAGAGTTTGATTTGAAAATTAGAGATCGGAAGGGAACCAAAAATCAAGTAGCTGACTATTTGTCAAGAATAGAATCAGGAAATGAAAATGAAAACAAGAAATTTATTAAGGAAGAATTCCCAGATGAACAGTTGTTCTTTCCCAAGGGATTACCTTGGTATGCTAACATAGTAAACTTCTTAGTAAGTGGTGTAATGTCATCTGACTTCAATGCTCATAAAAAATAAAAAATTATTCATTATGCCAAATAGTACTATTGGGATGAACCATTCCTATTCAACCATTGTGCAAATCAAATAATTTGGAAGTGCTTCCCCAACGATGAGATGCATAGTATCTTACAACATTGTCACTTAGCCCCATATGGAGGACACTTTGGAGGAATGAAAATACTTGCCAAGGTACTCTAGTCAGGATTCTATTGGCCAAGTTTATTAAAAATGCTCATGAATTTTATAGTTCGTGTAACCGTTGTCAAAGAAAATGAAATGTGTCTAGGAGACAGGAAATGTCATTGTAAAGTATATTGGAGATTCTGTTTGATGTATGGGGAATAGACTTTATAGGTCCATTTTTACCATCCGTGGGCAAGATATACATACTTTTGGCAGTAAACTATGTTTTTAGGTGGATGGAAGCAGTAGCCCTAGCCTCTAATGATGCTAAGTCGGTATTGAAAGTTTTGCATAAGAACATTTTCACACAATTTGGTACATCGAGATCCATTATCAATGACGAGGGATCCTATTTTGGTTGCAAACTGATGGCCAATACCTTGTGCAGGTATAGGGTGAAACATAGAATTGCCACGGCATATCACCCTCAGAAGAATGGCCAAGCTGAAATTTCCAATAGAGAAATTAAATAAATTCTGGAAAAAGTGGTGAATCCATCTTGGAAGGTCTGGTCTACTAGATTGATTGAAGCTCTCTGGGCATATCGAATTGCATTTAAAACACCATTAGGGATGTCACCTTTTAAACTTGTTTACAGTAAGCCATGTCATTTACCTATTGAACTTGAGCATGAAGCGTTTTGGGCGATTAAGAAGCTGAACATGGATTGGGTTACCGTTGGTGGGAAGAGATTACTAGAATTGAATGAGATGGAAGAGTTTCAACCACAAGCATATGAGAATGCTCATTTGTATAAGGAAAAGACCAATCGATGACATGATGCCAGAATTTTTCCAAGGCAATTTGAACCTGGACAACATGTATTATTTTTCAATTCCAGGCTCAAATTATTTCCTGGTAAGTTAAAATCTCAATTGTTAGGACCTTTTGAAGTAATGCAAGTGTATTCGCATGGTGTTATCGTTGTTAAAGACCTAAGAACAGGGGCTACATTTAAGGTTAATGGAGAACGGTTGAAGCATTACTGGGTGCTCCTATAGAGCGTGATAAGCAAAGCTTTAGCCCTCGTGATGTTTGAATTTTGAATTTTTTGTTTTCGTTAATAAGTAGTTTTTTTCTTTTTTATTTCCCATTGTTATTTTAATTTTTATTCTCTTTATTTTTATTACAATTTCATTTCTGTTATTATTATTATTATTATTATTATTATTATTATTATCAATATTATTATGAATAGGAGTATAATAAAAGAAGCAGGATTTGTGAATGTGTACTGAGCAACAGTTTGCCACAACGTTATAGAGAAACATTATATCGTGAAAAACTGAATGATGAGGTGTTAATAGAAGAGTTGACTAGTTAGAAAATTCCAAAGGAAATATTTTTAGGCAGTTACATTTAGTGAATATTGGAAAACCCAAAGTATGAAGCCCATAATGTAGGGCTCGGTTATTTCATTTTTTTCTCCCCAAAACTCTTTTCTGTTTTTAACTTTTCCTCCATGTCCTAACCTTTTTTCCTCACTTTCCCATTCCCTAAAAACTATCATAATTATCACTTTTTATTTTTTTAAAACTGTTCACATTTCCCACTTCTTACAAAGTTCACATTTTTACGGTTTTCTCGTCTTCAACCTCTCTGCTATTTTCTATTTACTCCATTATTTTTATTTTTTATTTCCCAGACTTTCTCTTCATGGCTCGTGTAAAGAGTGCTTCTAAAGCAACAGAATCTTTGCGCACTGGCGCCCTGCAACTGAAGATATTCTTCAATGTTGTTGCATGCACAAGGTATTCAACTATTATTCTAAAGTGACCATTTTGCTCTGAACTGGGATGTTTATTGAAGGATGAACCCTACGAGGGGTACGATGAATTGGTATCCTCGATTGTAGGAAAGCACAAGTGGAGCATATTTGTCTACACCCAGGGGATGTTGTGGGAAAAGTGCTAAGAGAGTTTTACACTCATCTAAATTCCCTAGATTCTCCTTTCATTTATGTGACGGGTAAACTTGAGCCATTCGACAAAGACCATATTAATGCCCAGTTCGGTATCGAGAAAGTTAGAGATGAGCATTCTGAATTTATCAAGAATATTACACCGGAGGGGTTGGCAAAACTATTGGAAGATTTATGCGTTGAAGGAACGCAGTGGATTATTTCAAGCCAGAAGTGTTCACGGTTGAAAGAGTTGCATTAAAACCAATTGGCAAGGTGTGGTGCCACTTTTGCAGGAGTCATCTTATGCCGTTTACGCATAACACGACTATTCCAAAAGAAAGAATATTGTTGTTGCATTCTATTTTACAAGGAAGACAGATACATGTAGGGAAGATTATCTTCCAAGAGGTCCATATGTGTGCTAATAAGAATGCCGGGAGTGTGAATTTTCCTTCCCTTATTTCTACCTTGTGTAAGATGGCAAATGTGCCTTTAGTTGATGCTGGGGACGTTACCCCCAATAAGGGTGGGATAACACGAGAATTTTTTCCAAGCTACGAGGAACGGAGTTTACCGCAACATCCCAACACAGTCAAGCTTCCGTTACCACACATGTCCCCATAACAACATCTCCCACCTCTCATGACCAGAAAATCTTGACTTTTCTAAAGCAGTTAGAATAGAGGTTGTTTCTGTTTGAGGTGTAACAATACTAGATAATGGAAGTGTTGGAACAAAGCAATGAACGCCAAGTTCGATATTGGTCATATGTGAAAGGTAGGGATTTGAAACTAAGAAGATCCCTCTAGAAAAAATTTTGAAACCTATACCAGAATTTCCTACTTTCCCAGCTACTTTGCTCTTGTCTAATAAGTATAGAGAAGAGCCAATTCCATCCACTGCTAGAACTAACTCTGTGATTGAAAGAGCCACTGCAGATAAAGGAAAAGTTGCTAAAGAGGAGTTAGAAAGGTCTACCTCTACCAACCTAGAGATGGATGTAGAAGATGGAAAGAAAGAAACAAATGTCCCTGCCACTACACCAACCACTGCCACTAGAAAAGGTAAAACTCCTGTAACAACATCTTCACTCACTTCCATGACTGCACAGGATCAAGCAATTGATCAACTGATCGATGAACTAAAGGGGACCGACAAAGAAGGTAAGGAAGTTGACCTACAGAAAAAGAAGATATGATACAAAGTCAGTGTTTGCAAGTCCACAAAAAGAATTGAATGAAGTGCCAATGTTCTAGTACAAGAAAGTTATGTTTTTGTTTTTTTTCTCTCATGCATTGCATAATTTTTTCTTTGGTTTGTGTGCATATTCATACTTGTTATATACTATTCATGATTTTACATGCATTGAGGACAATGCATCCTTTAGGTTTAGGGGTGTATTGTGCATCTAGGTTGCATTTTGTATTTAGTATGTTCATTTTGGTATATAGGATATTTTTTTGTGGCATAATAACTATTGAAATACTGCTTTGTCTATAAGAAGTACAATTTTTCTTTCTGATGTTCGATGATGAGCTTAAATTTTTTCTTGATATACCTAGAAAAGGTAACAATGGATTGGGTAAAGTTAGCTTAGGTTAAGTTGCTTGGCAATTGATTTCTAAAAAAGGAATGTCGTATACTCTATTTTTTCATTTTTTTGAAATATAATAAGTATATTTTAATGCCCTTAGGGATTTTTGGAACCAAACATTAGTTAAATTTCTAAGACATTTTGTTTAATTAAATATGCACTCCAATGCTTAGAGTTACTAAGTAGGTCAGCATCACTTTGTTTGCTTCATCGTGTTGTTGATTAGAGAAGAAGGTCTAAGTAAGAGTGTATGATATAAATTTAGGGGCATTCCATTGTAGCAAAGGAGGTTGTTGTATGCTCCATCCATATTTTTAGTTAAATGCCTTAGCTTCATGAGTGACTTTTGATTTAAACTGTGACATGACGAGGTACTCGACAATTCGATGTATGCTCCATCATGATTGTCAAGTCAAAAACATTTTTGTGACATGACCAGATCCCCTAATATGGTTTCCATTAAAAAAGAATAAAAAAGTAAAACAAAAGAATAAATGAGAATAAATATATGAAAATGTGAATAATATACTTTGTTATGGGCTTAAAGCGAGTGACTTATGTTTAGGTAACGAATGAACTAAGTGAATAAACAGATATTTGCTATAGGACGAAAGAAACAATGCATATGAAATTTGTTTTTCGGGATAAATTTTTGCACTGTCTTTGCTGAACAAACCTTTGACATTCGAATCAGTTTTAGGAAAAGAGAATATTGCTGAAAACAAAGGTATAATTTTTTTTTTCAAATAGTTAGGCAATACAAGAAGGTTTTTTGTGCCAAGACAAAATGGATGCATTCATGCATTTAGGTGTATTTTGCTTACATTTCAGGATATTTTAGTTAGCATTTTTAATATTGCATTAGGACTTGGACTATGTTGGAATTAGGTGTTTTTAATCGTTTGTGGTGGAGTTTTTTTGTGTGCTGGCATGACAGGAACCGATTTTGGAACAAGGAAATAAAAGAGTGAAGTTTTGTCAAGGAAAAAGTGCAGAAAGTTTGCCAGCATGGGTGCCATGGCAGTGTCGGGAATACCAAGTCAACATTTTTTGCGCAACAGTCATTGTTCAAATTCAAACTTGTATTGGATAAATCCCCTTAAAAGTGGAGAAGATAATCACAAGTTATTACCCGACCCTAGCTTAATCTATCTATAAAAGACAATGAAGGGGACCTCACAAATGGTGGAAAAAAATTGGGAGAGATCCTTAGGCGTTAATAAGGTTTCGATTACGCAAGTGAAAGGAAGTCGAGGCAGTCCTTCTTAGCCATCACAGGACACTGTGATGTTGAAGTGCAGACTGGGCAAGCAAAAGATGTTTCTCGAAGTTCTTCCAATATTTCCATTAGTATTCCTTCAAAAGATTGGATTAAAGTAGTTGAAAACAATGTCGAATAATATTTTGGTTTGGAATTTTATTTCCCAGCTCATGAGTTAAATCTCATAGGGTTGGGATTACTTTCGATGGAACCTTAACTATTTTTATGGATGCAGTATATATCTAATTTACTTTATTGTTTCATTTTATTATTCTTATTTCTTAATTAAAATGCAAACGATCTCTAGACATTGAAGACTGTTCACATATTTATAAATTGATTCTAATTTCAAAAGGGGTGGATTGGTTGGATTAAAATTAAATGAAATGAGCAAGTATTCGATAGGCACTTGTAGTTGACTCTAGACATAGAGTCACGATCATACAGAAGGAATCCATGCAAGATATCTAAAAAGCCTTTAGACATGGGTAACGTAACTTAAGGTTTTGCTCTTGCAAAAGGCAGACCATTTTAGAACTATTTTGTGCAGTAAAGTTGATACAATTTTGCCAAGGCATTATTGACAGTAAGGGTCGATTCTCACTCTATCCTTATTCTTTGTCGTAGTATCTTTGCCACAGCATATTTATTGTTTATTTCTTTGTTTACATTGTATTCAGATAAACACTCTCGTTATTACCATTACATTTCTTCTCTCACTTTTGCCATAGCATTTCTAATTATTCATCAATTCAATCTATCACATACTTCATCATTCCTTTGAATTACCGCTGCATAGTTATCTTAGTTTACCATAGCATCTTATTCGTCAGTCTTGCCATAAAATTTTAGAATAACTTGACCAATTTTGTGCCGCAATCTGATCCTCGTGGGAACGATACTCACTTGTCACTTTATCACTTGAACTGATGTTTATACATGTAAAAATTGCATATCATTTCACAGGCGGTAATGTCACGACACAACAAGACCTGTGCTGCGACACAGGAGTCAATATACTCCTCTTGGGATGTCTTCAGGGGGTATGTCGTGACACCTTTAGGCTGTGTCTCAACATCGAAGATAGTCTTTTGATTTCTCCATTCTGCTCCCTATGTTGTGACATTGACCATTCCATGTTGCGACATAGTGACCAGTGTCGGTTTAGTACGCCTTCTAATTATCTCCTGCACACTTACAAAGTTTATTGGCTCACCCTAAGGCCTCATTCGACCCTTAAGGTCAATAAAAGACTAAATTTGAAAATTTTATTGTGTTCAAGAAAACTTACAAAAATATAATTAAAACCTAATAAAAATGATTGCTTTCAAGCTCCTAAAGTGCGAAAATTAGTTTAATCTGTCACACCAAATTACAACAGATTAATCGTGTAAGTGTTGGATTTGGTGCCCTGAGTTCAGTATATTTGTTTGTAAACTTGTAATTTTTTCAAACAGATTGGTTAATAAAACAAATTCAAGGTTTACATTAATATAATTTGTATAATTGTCCTCATATGGTTTTTGCATGCAAAGCAAAATAGAAGAAAATATTAGTTCACTGGTTGTCTAATGTTTAAACTAATACTAAACGATATTATATGGTCAAATCGTAATGCAAAAAGATAGCTTGTATCGGTAGATTAACTTAAACATGTCATTAGTCTAATTGGAAATGAGCAAACCAATTGAAAGAATAATATGTCATCTATCAAGTCCAATTGGGGAGATGTTTTATGTTGAGCATCGAAGTGGATGACTCCCAAAAGATAGAGACATAGATGTGACTGACTGGGCTAACAGTACATTAGACTGAAACCAAGAAGAATAGATCTTAAATCTTTTTATGGATTTATTCACTTGTGACGTTCATAGTGTGGCATACCTAAATAATGAGTGGATGACATATTATGTATGCATGACTCAGATACTTTAATGTAAGTAAAAGCCTGAGTTCAAATAGATCAGGAAGTGAAAGCTGGTGCGTTGGGTATACGACTTTTGTAGTTTGTAGCGTCATTCACAACATTGGAATTCATAGCTCGAGATATGGGTAAATGATATCCTCTCATTGGCATTACAAGGTTGATGAAAAGTAAACGTGGCCACGAGTCATTCATTTTTGTGATGAATGATTTGATTACTATTTGATAGTAACTGACTTTTCATGAAGGAAAATGTAATGGTTATCATGAGATAAAATATGATCATATTGGAAGAACGTATATTATCCAAAAGAGATTAAGGATATTCTATGAGGGTAACACACTTATGAAAATGTCATTGTACGAGCACTAATCGAGTTGATTTCATAAGGGTATTTGTTGGGAAAGCTTAGTTACGGTACTATAGTGGAATAACTTTGTGACTAAATGAATTTATAATTAATAGACAAAAAGATGGAAATTAATTATAAATCATTTTCTTTCTATTTCTCACGGCAAGAAGATAAAGATGAAGGAAAATGGCTTTTCTTTCTTTAATTAATCAAAATTAATTAATTAATTAAAATTTACTTAACCAAACCTTAATGATAATTAATCAAAGATAGTGGATTTTAACATCATCCACCACCATTAGATGAAACAAACTAATCTATATGTCATTCTGAACCTTTAGCTTTTTGAAAATCTATGACGATTGAACTTTTGCAATTTAGCCTATGTACCTAAATTAAACAATTAATAGACAAAATTGATGGGTCAAACTTTAATAAACTTTTATATCAATTCTATAAATATTCATATTTCATATTTATGGACTCGATTTATAGAAATAAAATTTTAAAACCACTTTTTTTGCCCTATTGAAAATTAAATTGTTACACGAAAACCTCAAAATCCCCAACGCGTTTTTTGTCACCAGCGAAGTAGAATCTTATCTAAAACACCAACAGCCCAACGTATTACTTTGTAATTCTTTCTAACATGGTAACCTCACGCATGGGCTTGATATAAATAAACAAAAAGAAATTAGAAACATCCCATCCCCAAAGCGCAACATGGAACATAAGAATCTGATAGGGAAGAAAATCTATAACTGTATCTGTACAACTTTTGGAGAAGTGCCAAAAAATCTTTGCGACCTTTCCAAAAAGCTGAACTTTAATCACAGGCATTCCAAAAAGCTAGCTTTGACATCGTAGAAAGACTTTGAATTTCATTTGAACTGATATCAAACTCATCTAAACTGGCTGCATTAGCCGTCACTTGTTTCTGTTGTCGTTTCCTAAAAGAATGTACATGAAAATCATTTTGTACATGTGCAGCAGCTTGAACTGCATTCCTAATAGTATCCAAGGTATCCTTAAGTGAAAGTTGATCCTCACTAGTCGCGAGGTTCCCCGTTGAGACGTTATTCATCATTTCAGCCTGTAATGTAGCTGAGCCCATGGAAAGCTCACTTTCTTCCAATGTAAGGGATGAAAAATGACTCGTAAGAGCTACCTCTGAAAGATAACCAACAAGTCCTTTATGCCTATTGGAGGCAGCAATAGATGTTGCAATTTAGCTAATTAGATCTTGTGAGGTTGGATCTTTCACTGCCCCAGCTGAAGTTCCAGAAGCTACAAGTGCAGCAACCACTTTTTGTTAGGATCGTCCCGATTAAGCAACAAACAAGTAAAAATAGTAGAAGAAATTGAGAAGATGAACACACAAATTTAACATGGAAAAACCCCTCCAAAAGAGGATAAAAAACCACGGGCAAAGATAATTTTACTATAATGGCAAAAGAATGAAGAGTACAAAAGATGGAGATAAAACTAAACCCCGAAAACCTGAAAAACAAAGAACCCTTAAAACGTAAACACAAAATTCTCTGAATGTGTTATGAGTTCTAATCTAATGGGTATTATTTCTAAGATTGTAAAAGAGCCTATTTATAGGTTAAATTAGTAAGTCAAATAAACTATACTAATAAATGTTAAATATATTATACTAATAAATACTAAATCTTCTAGAAAGAAAATATATTTTTGTTTAACTTGACTTACAAGCAACCTCTTAGAATTTGGGTCACACAACTCTAACAATCTCCACCTTGACACGAATTCTTTCAACGCCATCTTTGCCAAAACCTGCCACGGGCCTATCTTGAACTATGCAGGGAGTTAACTGAGTCGAATCTACGCTTAGAAGCTGGAAGACTTCTAGCCTTCGACTTATGCACTGCCAAATCGATACTAACCCAGGTCTGATTTCACGAATATAGTGCCCTAACTTTTCAAAACCTGCATCCAAAAGAGAACCTCTCTTCAACGAAACGATCATACCTTTTTCCCTCCTATGACCAAGTTGCCTCCACTCCAAAAGAGTTGACTTTGACTCCGTAACAGACGAGGGACGTCCGATTTCACCGGTCACTGTAGAATCTTCTAGAATATAAAGACTGCCAGTTCTTTTACCTTTTGACAAAACGAGAGCTCCACGAGATACTTTAATGTCGCTCGACTCGATGTTGATTTTGCATCTTTTCAAGTCTAAAATACTCAAGGAGATGGGATTTTTTCGTAAATCAGGTACATACCTGACATCTGAGAGTGTCCGAATCGTCCCATCATGTATCCTAATTTTAATAGTACCAATACTGATTATCTTACTAGATGAATCGTTTCCCATGTGCACAACTCCACCTTCAACTGAACTGTATGTGGAGAACCATTCTCTATTGGGACACATGTGGAAAGAACATCTTGAATCTAGGATCCACTCAGACGTAAGCTTGGAGTTATCGCTCGTTGACACTAACAAGAAATCATCACCACCTTCATCGACCAAATTAGTACCAACTACATCTTCCTCGTTACTCTCAGCAGCTCTTTTATTTCATAGTTTATAACAATCTACTTTGACGTGACCTAACTTTTTACAATAGCGACACCTTTTGTCTCATTTCTTTGATGCTACCAAAACGGAAGCTTGCCTATCTGCTTTGCTATTCAAACCAAACTCATTGTCGAGTTTGTCTCTACTCAACAAATGACCCTTCACATCTTCAAATGAGAGTTTGTCTCTGCCATAAATCAGGGTCTCCCTGAAAGGCCTGTATGAAGAGGGTAAAGAGCACAATAATAGCATAGCTTGATCTTCATCGTCAATATGAACCTCAATATTCTTTAAATCATTTAAAAGAGTAATGAATTGACTGATGTGATCTCTAAGAAGCTCACTTTCATTCATGCGAAATGTAAATAGATGTTGTTTCAACACTAAACGGTTAGCCAGAGACTTAGTCGCATAAAGAGTTTCTAACCTTTTCCACAAGGCGAATGAGGTCTTCTCCATCAATACCTCCTACAATACTGTATTCGTGTGGCACAACTGGATTGCAGACAAGGCCTTTTCATCAAGCTCTTCCCATTCTATTTGATTTAAATTCTCAGGCTTTTTCTCTGTAACAACCTTTTTCAAGCCTTTTTGAACTAGAATTGCCATCATCCGAACTTGCCACAAATTGAAATTTGTCTCACCATCAAACTTTTCAATTTCAAACTTTGTTGCTGCCATCTCTGAACGGGCTGATCTATGAAAATTGAACTAGCTCTGATACCACTTATTAGGATCGTCCCGATTAAGCAACAAATAAGTAAAAATAGCAGAAGAAATTGAGAATATGAACAAACAAATTTAACGTGGAAAAACCCCTCCAAAGAGGATAAAAACCACGGGCAAAGATAATTTTACTATAATGGCAAAAGAATGAAGAGTACAAAAGATGGAGATAAAACTAAACCCTGAAAACCCAAAAAACAAAGAACCCTCAAAACGTAAACACAAAATTCTCTAAATGTGTTATGAGTTCTAATCTAATGGGTATTATTTCTAAGATTGTAAAAGAGCCTATTTATAGGCTAAATTAGTAAGTCAAATAAACTATACTAATAAATGTTAAATATATTATACTAATAAATACTAAATCTTCTAGAAAGAAAATATATTATTGTTTAACTTGACTTACAAGCAATCTCTTAGAATTTGGGACACACAACTCTAACACTTTTTCTCTGTTCAGAAGAAAATTAACACCACTTAAATAAGTTTGATGCATCAAAAAGGCAGTCTATATAAGATGCAACAACTACACCCCTTTGACTCAGCAATAAACCTTAATCAAACAGATTTGATGACCTTCCCCCATACACCCCTTTGATGATATTGTTATGTCGTTTAAATGTTATAATCCTTGATGATTTCTTAAATTTTAGTTACAAAAGAGGCAGAATAAGGTTAAAGAAGTTAGCCAGATTCACATTTACGTTCCAAATCGTGCAACCCAGGGCTAAGCAGTCCACCCTCTAATGTCTCAGAAATTTACATTGACTTCACGATATAGAATCAGATTTAATGCCCTCCGAAACCCAATCCAGTGGCCATATTGTTATTCCTTGCTCATTCTTGGACATGGTACAGCATGACAGGTTATGTGGTTCCTTGGATCTAGAAGATAGCCATTGTTGCAACTTGTCTTTTAAAAGCTCTTGCAGAAGCCAATCAATAGTACCAGAGCAAGTCCCATTTTTAATTAAAAGAGCCTTTATGACATGACTCCATGAATCATCATCAACTTTGATGTGTTTTGGAAGATGTATTATGGGTTCTATACTGTCTTTTTGCAATGAAGATTCAGACAGAAGCATCTCTACAAATCTGACAAATAATAAAAGCTCTTTTGTACTTTTAGATTCAATGTGGAATAAATTGTTGGAAGCCTAATAAAAATATCTCAAATACTATTTTTTTATTACAGACAAATAAACACAAACTCTTTTTCTCTCTATACTAGCTGCTGCTAGTTTTTCCTTTTTGTTTTTTACTCACAGTACTTTTTTTTCTCTCAAGGCTCACTAACGTTTTTGGCACACACTCGTTAAGTTATTTCATAAGACTCTACCTACATATTTATAAGCATTGTAAACCAACTTAAACTTTATCAAGCCTTGCCGTGTCCTTTGTCCTTGATTTTTCATGAAACTTCCAGCATGATAATGCTTTATCCTTTGTGCAGGCTAATTTGGTAAGTTGCAGGCCACTTTGCAATTGAATTTCAAGCCACGTTTCCATGTGTTTGAAAGTCAATTTGGATAGAAATTGTTTAGCTGCAATTTTTATGCCGACTTTGAAAGTTGGTTTGTTTTCTAGCACTCCCCCTCAAATCCAACTTTTCATTCCAAGTTTGTCTTTGAGTTGATGGAATATGTCCACTTTCATTGGCTTCATAAAAATGTCCGCCAATTGATCTTCTATTCTGCAGTAAACTAACTCCACATTTTTATTTTTCACTTGCTCTCAAATAAAATGATACTTTGTATCGATATGCTTGCTTCAACTATGAGACATCGGATTCTTTGCAAGAGATATTGTAGACTCATTGTCAACAAAATTATGATTGGTCCTTATTGTATAATAGCTAATTCACCCAAAATATTCTTGAACTAAATTGCTTGACATGTGCATGTTGCAACCGCTATGTATTCTACTTCACATGTTGAGAGGGTTACTGTTTGTTGCTCTTTCGATGACCATGAAAAAGTCGCGGAGCCGATATGGAATAAATATCCGTGCTTTTACAATCATCCAAGTTACCTCCATAATCACTATCTGAATAACCAACCAATTTTGAACTTTGTGAGTGTGTATGAACTAAACCATGGTCTATCGTACGTTTGATGTATCTCAAAATTCTCTTTGTTGCAATTAAGTGCAACCGCCATGTATTCTACTTCACATGTTGAGAGGGTTACTGTTTGTTGCTCTTTCGATGACCATGAAAAAGTCGCGGAGCCGATATGGAATAAATATCCGGATGTGCTTTTACAATCATCCAAGTCACCTCCATAATCACTATCTGAATAACCAACCAATTTTGAACTTTGTGAGTGTGTATGAACTAAACCATGGTCCATCGTACGTTTGATGTATCTCAAAATTCTCTTTGTTGCAATTAAGTGCAACCGCCATGTATTCTACTTCACATGTTGAGAGGGTTACTGTTTGTTGCTCTTTCGATGACCATGAAAAAGTCACGGAGCTGATATGGAATAAATATCCGGATGTGCTTTTACAATCATCCAAGTCACCTCCATAATCACTATCTGAATAACCAACCAATTTTGAACTTTGTGAGTGTGTATGAACTAAACCATAGTCCATCGTACGTTTGATGTATCTCAAAATTCTCTTTGTTGCAATTAAGTGCAACCGCCATGTATTCTACTTCACATGTTGAGAGGGTTACTGTTTGTTGCTCTTTCGATGACCATGAAAAAGTCGCGGAGCCGATATGGAAAAAATATCCTCCATAATCACTATCTGAATAACCAACCAATTTTGAACTTTGTGAGTGTGTATGAACTAAACCATGGTCCATCGTACGTTTGATGTATCTCAAAATTCTCTTTGTTGCAATTAAGTGCAACCGCCATGTATTCTACTTCACATGTTGAGAGGGTTACTGTTTGTTACTCTTTCGATGACCATGAAAAAGTCGCGGAGCCGATATGGAATAAATATCCGGATGTGCTTTTACAATCATCCTAGTCACCTCCATAATCACTATCTGAATAACCAACCAATTTTGAACTTTGTGAGTGTGTATGAACTAAACCATGGTTCATCGTACGTTTGATGTATCTGAAAATTCTCTTTGTTGCAATTAAGTGGTATTGTTTTTGCTTCTCCATGTATCTGCTAACTATTCCCACTGCATACATGATGTCTAGCCGCGTGATAGTCAAGTACCTTAAACTTCCAACAATACTTTTAAACAACGTTAGATTTACCAGCTCTCTAGATGAATCAACACTTAATTTCATGCCTGGTTCTACTAGCATAGCTACTGACTTGCAATCTTTCATTCTGAATTTTCTTAAAATTTGTTTTGCATACTTCTTTTGAGACACAAATGTTCCATCTTTCATTTGTTTCACTTCAACTCCAAGAAAGTATGACATTTCACCAATATCTATCATTTCAAATTCTTTATTCAGCTTTCATAAAGTCATTAAACATACCTAGATTGTTTCCCATGAAAATCATATCATCCACATATAAGCACACAATCATGATGTCACCAACTCTATTTTTCTTCGTATATAGATCATGCTTGTATGGGCTTTTAATGAACTCGTTCTTCTGAAAGTATTCATCTATTCTTATGTTTCGTGCTCTCGGGGCATGCTTTAGTCCATATAAAGCTTTCTTCAAGCGATAAACTTTGTCTTCTTGTCATTGTTTGCTATATCCAGGTGGTTGTTCAATGTAAACTTCTTCTTCTAGGTAGCCATTAAGAAATGCTTACTTCACATCCATCAGATAAAGTTTCCATTTATTCTATGCTGTAATTGTCATGAGAAGCCTTATAATATCAATCCTGGCAACTGGAGCAAATACTTCATCATAGTCCACACCACATCTTTTCTTGTAGCCTTTTACAACTAGTCTTACTTTGTATTTATCCACTTTTCCTTATTTGTTGGTCTTCATCTTGTACACCCATTTGACTCTAATTGGACTATATCCTTCTGGTAGACTTGTTAACTCCCACGTGTCATTTCATCTTATTGTTACAATTTCTTCATCCATAGTCTTCTTCCATCTTACATCTTCAATTGCATCTTCATATGTTATTGGATCACATCACATTCTGTCATTAAACAGAATAATGAATAATCGAGTGTTGTTTCTATGGGTTCTGTGACCTCCTAAATATCGCGTAAACTATGCATTCTTGCAGGTGCTTCCTCTGAGTTGCTAGTACTGCTACTGGTTGGTGATAATGATGTTGTAGGAGTTGTTACAACAGGACTTGGAGGATGGTTTTGATCGTCGCCTTGTTCTTGATTAATGAAGTGGTCGTCTTTGTTATCACTGAAAAATAATCCTTCAACTTGCTTCTCTTCTTCGCTCCATCTCCAGTAATCAGCTTCATCGAATTCAACATCTCTTAAATGAATGGTGAAAGGGTTGTATAGCCTATATGCCTTGCTTTTTTTTTTCATAACCAATGAAAATACATTTTACTCCTTTATCATCGAGCTTTTTTCTCCTCTAGTCAAGAACATGGGCATATGCAATGCATCCAAAAATCTTGAGATGTCCGACTCTTAGATTTTGATTGCTCCAAGCTTCATTTGGCATCTTGTATTTCACACTTTTTGTTGGACACTAGTTCAACAAATAAACAATATATTGAATATCTTTAGCCCAGAAAGTTCTTGGTAAATGCTTACCTTTAACCATGCTTCTTGCCATATTAAGAATAGTGAGGTTCTTTCTTTTAGCAAGTCCATTTTGTTGTGGCGTGTAAGTAGTTTTTAATTAATGAATAATTCCATATTTTTCGCAGAAGCTTTCAAACAGCTTTGAAGTATACTTATTACCTCTATCAGTTCTGAGTATCTTAATGAAATGTCCACTCTGTTTTTCTACCATGGCTTTGAACTCGATAAACTTGTCAAATGCTTCTGGTTTTGTTTTAAAAAGATATATCCAACTTTTTCTATAAAAATCTCCAATAAAAGTAACATAGTACATGTTTCCACCAAGTGATGGTATATCAAAAGGACCTACTATGTCGAAGTGCACAATCTCCAATAGTCTCCTGGCTCGTCGAGTTTTTCCAACTTCGAAACTCTATTTGTGTTGTTTTCCTTTAATGCAAGCTTCACACAGTTGATCAGGAGAACTAATTTCTGGAAATCCATTCACCTTATTTTCTTTTGACAATAGCTTCAGACCAAAAAATCCAAGATGCTCGAACCTTAAATACCACAACCATAAATGATCTTTGATTACGTTCTTCATACATTTCACCTCTCCAAATTCAATGTAAATAGTGAACAGACGGTCACGCGTCATATCAACTTGGGCAATTAATTCACCACTTTTATTTTCTAGGGCGAGCAATGAATCCTTCATATGTACTTCATTTCCTTTTTCTAGAAGATGTCCAAGGCTGATGATGTCGCTTTTCAAAGCTGGTATGTAATAAACATCTGATATGAACTTCTTCTCTTCATTCTTTTGTGTAATAGTAACTTTGCCTTTACCTTTGATCGTGGCGTGCGATTCATCTCCAAACGTTACTTGTCCATGAATATTCTCATCCAACTCTGAAAATAAGTCTTTTTAGCCACATATGTGATTTCTAGCTCAATTATCAAGATACCAACTATTTTTACTTATTTTTCACTTTCTTTATAAGTGAGGAATACACTAGATTTCACGTTTTCTTCTTCTTTAGCTGGTGCTACATGATTTCTCTCCTCCACCTTAGGAGTTGTTCTACACTCATAACTAAAATGGTCATATTTATTGTAATTATAACATTGTATCTGAGATTTATTTCCTTGTTGACATCTACCTCCGCCTCAACCTCGGCCTCGAACTCTTTGTTGTCGACTTGATGTTTGATATTCTTCAGTTGTTTGGGCTCTACCATAAGATTGATTACCTCGTCCATGTGTTCCTCATCCACCTCTATCTCTGCCTCTATATCCTCCACGATATCCTCCATGATATCCTCCATGATTGCTTGTACCTTGTCCAAAACTATTGGTACCTCCACTTTCATTGAAGGACAGCTTGTTTCGCAAGACTTGCTCCATATTTTCAGTATCATCATTCTGCTTCATTTTATTCTCATAGGCATGGAAGGAACCCACAAGTTCATCGATTGATATTTGTGACGAATCTTTTGACTCTTCAATGGCGATCACTACATAATCAAATTTACGTGTCAATGAACGCAAAAGTTTTTCCATTACTCAAACATCATCAAGTGTTTCTCCATTCCTTTTCATTTCATTTACCACCGCTTTAACTCGAGTGACATAATCATCAACACTTTTTTAACTTTTCAATTTCAATGTCTCAAATTCATCTCTAAGGGTTTGTAAACGTACCTTTTTGGTCTTTTCCGCTCCTTGAAGGGATTTTTGCAAAATTTCCCATGCTTCCTTTGATGTCTTCGCATCTGAAATTTTTTCAAAGGTTGATTTCTCAACACCTTGAAAAATAAAGAACAAATCCCTCTTATCCTTTTTGCAAGCTTCTTTCATTACTCTTTTTTTTTTCGTTTTGCAAAGTCGCTTCAGCAGCTGCATTTTCGGGCTCAGCATACCCTTCTTCGACAATGTCCCAACAATCTTGAGAATCAAACAAAGCCTTCATCTAGATTCTCCAATTGCCATAATTTTTCTTTGTTAATTTTTGGTATATGCGGTTGAATCATGTTTGTCATTTTAACGTTGACACGAACCTGACTCTGATACCACTTGTTGGAAGCGTAATAAAACTAACTCAAATACTAATTTTTTATTACACAAAAATAAAAATAATACAAATACAAACTCTTTTTCTCTATATACTAGCTGCTGCTAGTTTTTCCCTCTTTTTTTACCCACAATACTTTTCTTTTCTTTTTTGTCAAGGCTCACTAACGTTTTCAACACACACTCATTAATTTATTTCATAAGACTCTACTTACATATTTATAAGCATAGTAAACCAACTTAAACTTTATCAAGCCTTGTCATAAAAAACTATTCAAGCTGCTACCATCATTATCCTTTGTCCTTGATTTTTCATGAAACTTCTAGCATGATAATGCTTTATCCTTTGTGCAGGCCAATTTGCAAAGTTGCAGGCCACTTTGCAAGTCAATTTCAAGCCACATTTCCATGAGGTTGAAAGTCAATTTGGATAGAAATTCTTTGGCTTTAATTTTTATGTCGACTTTGAAAGCCAGTTTGTTTTTTGACATAAATTACATTGAGGAAAACTAGTATTAACTCTATAGTCGAACTCTGTGGTTTCACTGTAGGACTTATGATTGCCACTAGTGATGCAAAATGTAACCTTCCCAAGAAGGTGAGGAGGATCTTTACAATAGATAAAAATGCAAGCTTTTAAGATTTAATTGAATTCATAAAGATAAAAAACTTCATGGAACAAAAATTTCAGTGACAAAGAACTAAAGATATAGAGCTCTTTGGCACACACTTCTGTAGTCTCATTTAAGTAGCCCTATTCTGGAGAAATCCCCCAAATTGTGAATTGCTTCTGGTCAACAGTCAAGCTTGAACTAGCTACAAAGGAAATTCCTATTTCACCGTGGTTGCACAAAGTTTTACAATAATCATTATTGGTATCAATGGCTTGTATTGCAGAAGAATATGAAGGAATATCATCATTTTTAAATTCTTCATGTTGAATTATGAAACCTAGCATAGAGAGAGAGATAATAAAATGTCAACAAAATAAGCTACATACTAGAATTTCAATTGTCAAAAGTACTATCATCAGTAGAAGGTCATAAATCTTCAAATTTACATACATTAAAATTTAGCTAATGAGACCATTCTTGTTCCTTAGCTAGTCGTGTCATTGAACAAGATAGTAGCTTTCCCTCTTTTAAGGATAAAGAAATTCTCATTAAAGGAAAAAATATATATTTGGCCTCATATTAAGTCCAAAATGTATTATAAAGATAACAAGCTTTGGAAAACTTGGCTAGGTAGCTACCTTTAGGAAAGGGAGTTACCAGTTTAGAGCCCAAACCTTATACCAACAACATATCTCAACCAACACATAGCCTGGAATAGAATAATTACAATAGGATATTATTACACTGAGATTTATTTAATAATAAGTTTTGATATAACAATTTAAATTTTTTTGAATAAAAGTTAAAGTTGAACAAAATTGGCAAAATGATATTTCAAACGAAGTCTAAGAGATAAAATTTTGAATCTTATACTTTGAACTCTTAGAAAATTTTTGAATAAACTTTTAAATCAAGTTAAAATTATTTCAATCAAGTTAGAATTTTTTCAATCAGTTAAACTATTTTTAAAACAAGTCAAAATAACTTTAAGCCAAAAAGTATTGTATCGATCGTTTCCAAAATATCGATACCCCTTCAAAAAATCAATACCAAGTTAACGTTCTGTTTCTCAAACCAATTCAGCTAAGTATCGATCAAGTATCGATCCTTTTTCATTTGGTATTAATAAATGTAACACCCTCACCCAACCCAATCATTAGATCTGAGAGCGGGCACTACAACAGAACTAGGTTATTGTTCATACTAAGATCTCACTATTTTAAAATCAAATTGTATTATCTATTTATAAAGTAAAATTATATAAGAAAAAAAATTCTTAAATAAATTTTGTTGTCCCAACTCTGGACTCTAAGGAAACTATATAATTATCGTATATTTGACCCCACAGTGAAGTCCCTAAAGATAACCCTTTCCTATGTACATGACACTTTACTACGGAGCTCCTTGATTCTATAAGGTCTGGCTTGATCCCTCATCGAGTTCCTTAATCCACAATTCCTACAACAAAATATCAAATGACTGTAAGTTTGAATGAACTTACTGAGTCCCTAGTTTGCACATAAATAAATCCTCATCCAATGGAGGTTTAAATAAATTGAGCTAGATATGACAAACTCCCTGTTTGTTCTAGGAAATTTCCTTTAAACCTGTCGTAGCAGACTTTATCTTATCTCCAATCCTATCCATTAACGGATAAGTCATTGATTAATCATCTTTCGGCCATTCTATCGACTTTGATTAGCCTTGATAGTTCCTTTTATCGTCTCACAATGTCTATGGACTCTATCCCTTCCTTTACCTTATGCTATTTCTTCCTTTTTTTTCTATTGTGGGTTCTTCCTTTCACCATATTCTTATAAGGTAGTTTTTTAACCTTATTCATGATCCTTGAATTAAACTATCAAGGTAGTTTAATAAGGGCTAGTTTAATAACTGTATTACATTACCTTGAAATGTAGTACACCCTCCTGTTATGAGTCATTATGACCTATCGTACTCAGCAAACTATCACAGAGTGGCCTTTTAGGTTCATGATTCCTCTTTCATATTGCATCCACATATAACTAGCCCTTTGGTTGACATTTCTTTAATGGTTCCCCCTTAAGAAGGAATAGTCATGATAAACATACCTATCACTGGTGTCAACCTCATAGTACTTTTCTATCTTGGGTCCCCAACTGACCCCTCCTATTCCAAGACCATTTTTGTCAAGGTGTTTACTATCTTGACTCTAACCTACCAATTTCACTGAGCATCTCTCAGTGGTTCTTATCGGTGGATCCTTACTGCAACCCCCTATTTACTCTCTTTTCCACTTACTTATACACCAAGATTACTGGCATGACAATTCACACATCTGATTCTCATCGAGTTACATTCCTTATGCCTTTTCAGCTTCCATGATTACTATTTTAGCAGATTGATTCTCTTTCTACTTTTCTTTTTCCTTATTTGACTAATTTCCCAATAGTCTGCTGGCTCACTATCATTTGTCATTACTTACCTTTTCTTCCAACCCTTTTTCTTTAGTGGTGGGATTTCCCACGACTACTATCTTGGCTTTCCACCCATATTTATTGTCCCTACAGACTTCCAGAGTATACCCCCATGTTTAATGTAATGGAAAACTCCATTGGTTTCCATATTCTAACTATGGTCCTACACCTTGGGATCCTTGTCTTTAGTGTCCAGACGAACTATCCCGTATTTACTTTTCTGGCTAACTATCTATGATGTCGTAGCATCTTTCAGCTACGGCCTTACACAATATAACCACGTGTTTACAATCCCAACGGACGGTCAAAGGATGCCATAACATCTTTCAGCTATGGTCTTACACAATATAACCCCATGTTTACAGTCCCATTAGACTATCAAAGGATACCATAGTGTCTTTCAACCATGGTCCTAGTCCTTTTAAGCCATTTTGGCGTGTTTTCACATGATGCCATAGCGTTTTTCAACTATGGTCTTACTCATTTTTAGGTGTATAGCCTCTGTTCAGTCTCATGGCTTAGCCATGAACTTTTACTCACTTTCCCTGTTACATTCCATCCATTCCTCCATTCGTCGTCCTATACCTTGATGCTCGTACACAGTAGTATCCCTTCATAAGGCCCAGAGCTTCACTCATCATGGTTTGCTTCTTACAATACCGTATGGCGGTATCTAACATAATCACTCTTTTTTTCCCATTCCTAACTCTACTTAATCGTAGCGAAAATCCCCTTTCATAATTCCTTATGCAATACATGTGTTTTATGAACGAAATATCATGGATTATACCCATTGAACTAAAATGGTGAATACTTATAGACCCATGCAACGTTACAACGTACTTAGCATTTCAATGGTTGACTGTAGAAACTCACTTGAAACTCTTTTGTGTCACGAACTTAGCTTTTTCAAATGCCAAAGCTTCCATTCTTCTGGTAGCTAAGCATGACAACCAATTCATGGGTTAGACTCAATTTTTTTACTTTAAATTAAAGTTTTCTAGAAACATGTATAACCCTTAAAATGGTTCTAGAAACCCGTTCTCTTAATCTCTACATATACAAAAGGACTAAGAACCTTACCAGCTTACTGAATTCTCCACTTTTCTGACTCTAACCTCACGATCATCGCTCCATGCAGATTTTTCTTTAATCATTGCTTCCTAGGAATGACCAAGGAATGAGATAAAGAAGGAAGAAAATAAAATGGATTTGAGAAGAAGTCTTCCCGGGAAGTAATTTCTTAGTTATTTATAGTCATTCCCGCATGACCTTCCCCCGTATAAAATCTCTTTATTTACAATCATTTTATCCCTCACTAAGGGACCGGCTAGTTCTAATTTAATTGAACCAGAATCTGATCTCAACCTTGTCCAATTTAGCTACTAACATTTCCTGATATTCCAATAGAGACTGCCAACTTACGATCTTATTCAATTAGATCCTTTAATGGTTCCAAATTTTTGGGTATAAAGGAAACTGGGTGTGACAATGAAATTCCACTGGTATCGATATATTTAGCTCCAAGGGTCACTGAATTTTTCATTAAATGCAAAAAATATCGATACCTTTTTAGCCAATATTGATACTTATAGTTTTCGGTGAATTAAATGTACTAGTTATTTCATCCCTAATGACTTTATTCATGTCTTTAATAATTAAAACAAATGGAAATCAATTAAGGGGTCTAAATATTAACTTCCAAATATCCTACAATAATAAAAGAGATTATCAAGCTTAAAGATCAATCGAAAACAATCTTGTCCTTACAATTCTTAAAAAAATTCTTTAAACACTTGTGAGCTTTCATTGTTTTCATTTAGCTCAAGTGTTTCTCTTTGTAATTGAGCTTAATTTGCAAACATTCTGATCTTGTAAGGTTTATGTCTTTGTTTTCTTATTTGTACCTCTTTGAAAGGTTTTGTGTCTTAAGGTTTGGGTAGAAACCTTAAGAGAGTTTGTAAGGTTAAACATTATCCTCAAAGGTTATCAAATTAGTGAATTTGGGAAAATCCTTAGTGGTGGAAAGCTAAGGTAGTGGAGTAGACAACTGGGGCCGAACCACTCTAAATTGTTGTGTCAAAATTTTCTATCATTGTTCTCTTGCATCCAAAATATTTTAAAAAGTCATTTCACCCCCTTGGCAATTTTGGTTTGATTATTTGAGCTAAAAATTGATATTAGAGTTAGTCTATTTTACACAGTTTAACAACCAAAAAGGAGATCCTTGAGATAGCTCAACTTTTAGCCAATCAATCCACAACAGATGACATCTACATCTGGTTTAATTTTTCTTGGAGAATCACAATCTATCTCCAAGCCTCTTTACTTCAACAGTGTCAACTACTCTTATTGGAAGACAAGAATGATGTTGTTCATACAAGAAAATAATCTTGTCTTATGGGACATTGTCATAGGCGGTCCCTCCATACCTCTCAAGCAATAAGGAAAGCTCATTACTCCAAAAAGTACAAAACAGTTGAATGATGGAGATAGAAGGAGTAATCAGTTGAATGCCAAGGCTATGCATACCTTATTTTATGCACTTCGCTTAGAAGAATATAGTAGAGTATCATCTTGTTCCAATGCCAAAGAAATATGAGATAAGCTTGAAGTCACACATGAAGGTACTAGCCAAGTAAAAAAGTCTAAGTTTCGAATTCTTACTCTAAATTATGAAACATTCAAAATAAAGCTCGATGAATATATCAAAGTGATGTTCAATATTTTACTATCATCATCAATGGATTAAAGTCTTACGGGAAGACATATCCAAATAAAGAGGTGGTAAGGAAGATTCTTTGAAGCTTGCCTAAATTGTGGGAAGCCAAGGTGACTACAATTGAAGAAGCAAAGAATTTAGAAATGTTGACTTTGGATGAGCTCATTGGTTCTTTTCCTACACAGGAGATGAGGCTCAATGAAGGGGTTGAAGAAGCCAAAATTGTGAAGAAAAAGGTTGGTGTTTCTCTCAAATCCACCAATAATGAATATAGTGAATCAAGTAAAAAGATGGATGAAGATAAATGAATGGAAATGTTTGTTAAACAATTCAAGAGGTTTATGAATTTCAATAGAGGTAGAAAATTCCAAAAGAAAGGACTCAAGTTTGAATCTACGAAGGAGAAGGATCCCATAATATGTTAAGAATGCAATAAGCCGGGACATATGAAACTTCGATTGTCCCCAATGGAAGAAAAATAGATCAAGCAAACAAAAGCTCAAGGCCCATGTTGCTACTTGGAGCGATGAGGATTCATCAAATGATGAAGATCAAAAAGTAGTCAACCTTTGCCTTATGGCAATTGATGACTCTAAGGTAACTTCTAACTTGTCTAATTCAATTTCTTGTTCATTTGATGAGTTACAAGATGCCTATGATGAGTTGGGTTTGCAGTTTAAAATTATGGTTTCAAAATATAATAACAAAATTTCAAAATTAAAGGATGAAAATAGTTTACTCTCCAAAGTCATGAACTTGAAAGTAAAATTCATAATATGAAAGTTATTATAAATTATTTTGAGAAAAAGAACCAAGACTTGCCTAATTTGCTTCCAAAAGTTCATGATGATCATCAAAAGAAATTTGAGTTACCTGAAAAAGAAAATGTTTTATCTAACAAAGTATCTCCAAAAAATTTTAAAAAGGGAGAGAGCTCAAAATTAAACTTTGTTGGAACAAGCTTTAATTTCTATAAACATAGAGGTCCCTCAAGATTTTAAAAAGGAAAAATTGTTAAGAGTATATGGGTCCTTAAAGGACTTAGTGTTACTCAAGACAAAGAGATTCTTTCAAAATGGATTCCCAAAGGGACAAAAATTTTAGGAACTAATACTTATGGACCCAAAAGAATTTTGGTATAAAAAACAAAACAAAAATTAATTTTATGTTTGTAGGGAAAGGAGCATTGCTTCAAGGTGAACAACACAAGTACAAACTCATGGTACCTTGATAGTGGATGCTCAAGACATATGGCCAGTGACAAGATTCATTTAATCGAATTGAACCCAAAAAGTGGAGAAGAAGTTGCATTTGGTGACAACTCCAAAGGACAAATAGGAGGAATTGGCTCTATTGGTAAAAACTCTTCAATCTTTATTGAAAATGTTTTGTATGTCAACGATCTTAAGTATAATCTATTAAGTATTAGCCAATTGTGTGATAAAGGTCTTAATGTCATTTTTTAGTCTAATGGTTGTAAAGTTATTAATGTTGTGTGTAATAAGATTATGCTTGTAGGTCATAGAATAAGAAACATTTATATGGTGAATCTAGATGAATTGCATGATTCAAATGTTTGTTTGATTGCCAAAAATGAAAATTATTCTTGATTATGGTATAGAAAACTAGGACATGTAAGTATGAGCATTTTGCACAAATTAGTTAAAAATGACTTAGTTAAGGGACTTCCTAAAATTGACTTTGATTTAGATAAAATTTGTGATGCATGTACTAAGGGTAAGCATAGAAGAGTTTCCTTTAAACCTATTAATGGTGTATCCACTAGTAGATTTCTTCAACTAATTCACATAGATCTTTTTAGGCCTATTAGAACAACTAGCTTGGGTGGAAAACAATATGCATTTGTGCTTGTTGATGATTATTCTAGATTTACTTGGGTTCTTTTCTTAAGTACTAAAGATGAAGCTTTAGAAAAATTCATCACATTTTCAAAAATGAATCAAAATAATGAAAATGGTTACTCTATTTCTAGTGTAAGGAGTGACCATGAAGTCAAACTTCAAAATCTTGGTTTTAATCATTTTTGCAATTCAAGTGGGATTAGTCATAATTTTTCTACACCTAGAACCCCTCAACAAAATGGAATTGTGAGAGGAAAAATAGAACTTTAGAGGAACTTGCTAGAACTATGCTTTGTGAAAATAATTTGCCTCAATATTTTTGGGCGGAAGCCATAAACACCACTTGCTATATTGTTAATAGAATAATGATTATGCCTATTTTAAAGAAAAATACATATGAACTTTTCAAAAACAAAAAGCCTATACATGTTTATCTTGGTTTTAAATAATGTTTTTTATTTTAAATAATGGATGCAAGTGTTTTGTTTTAAATAATGGAAAATATAATCTTGGAAATTTTGATGCAAAAAGTGATGAAGAAATTTATCTTGGTTATTCTTTAAATTCTAAAGCTTATCGAGTGTTTAACAAAATAACTTTAGTAGTAGAAGAGTCTATACATGTTTTTGATGACTCTAAGCTTCCTCCTAGAAAGGATTATTGTATTGATGATGATGATGCAACAATTTTTAATAATGATGAGAAAATAGATCAATCATCAAGTAAGAAAATACAGGAACAAACTCAAAATGCTTTAAACGAGCTTACATTAGAGGAGAGGGAATTCACTCATCCAAGGGAGTTTAAAAATGTGAAAGATGGTAAGATTTTGGAAAATCCACCCCGAGGGGTAACTACTAGATCTTCTCTTAGAAATACATGTAATTATGTTGCATTAATCTCATTCGTAGAGCCTAAAAATATTAAAGAAGTATTAAATGATGAATATTGGATGTTGTCTATGCAAGATGAGTTAAATCAAATTGAGAGAAGTAATGTATGGACCCTAGTTGAAAGACTTAGTGAAAAATCTACTATAGGTACTAAATGAGTTTTTAGAAATAAGCTAGATGAGAGTGGTAACATAATGAGGAACAAGGCTAGGCTTGTTGCTCAAGGCTACACTCAAGAGGAACAAATTGACTATAATGAAACATATTCTCCCGTATCTAGAATGCAAATGATTAAGATGCTTTTAGCAGTTTCATGTTTTAATGATTTGAAATGGATGTCAAAAGTACTTTTCTAAATAGTTTTATAAATGAAAAAGTGTATGTTGAACAACAACCCGATTTTGAAGATCCAACATTTCCAAACCATGTTTTCAAACTTTCAAAAGCTTTATATGGTTTGAAACAAGCTTCTAGAGCTTAGTATGAAAGACTTTTAAATTTTCTTTTTGAAAAAGTTTTTTTCTAAAAGGAAGGTTGACACAACACTCTTTATTAAGATAAATGTAAAAGATTTATTAGTAGTGCAAATTTATGTTGTTGATATAATTTTTTGTGCTACTAATGAAATTATTTGTGAGGACTTTTCAAAGCTAATGCGAGGTGGGTTTGAGATGAGCATGATGGGAGAGATCTCATTCTTTTTTTGGCTCCCAATCAAGAAAAAGAAGGATGAAATCTTCATCAATCAAGACAAGTATACAAAGGAAATGCTCAAGAAGTTTGGGATGAACATCCTCAAACCTTAAGCCACTCCTATTAGCCATTCCACAAAGCTTGACAAAGATGAATAAGGTAAATGTGTAGACATTAAATTATATAGGTCTATGGTTGGTTATTTACTTTATCTTATTGCAAGTAAATCGAATATTATGTTTAGTGTTTTGATGGCGTGTTGGATATCAATCATACCCTAAAGAATCACATTTATAAGCCGTTAAGAGAATTTTTAGGTACCTTAGACGAAATCCTAATTTAGGAATTTGGTATCCTAGAGATTCAACCTTTAGCTTGCATACTTTCTTGGATGCGGGTTTTGGAGGTTGCAAACTAGATAGGAAGAGCACCTTCAGTACTTGTCAATTCTTAGGCAAAATGTTAATTTCATGGTTTTCAAATAAACAAAATAGTGTTGCATTGTCCACCATCGAAGCAGAATACATATCTGCTTGTAGTTGTTGTGCTAAAGTTTTATAGATGAAACAACAATTTAAGGACTATGAAATTAACATACATACCATTCCTATCAAGTGTGACAATACTAGTGCTATTTGTCTCACTATGAATCTCATCCAACATTCTAGAACTAAGCTTATTGAAATAAGACATCATTTCATTAGAGATCATGTCCAAAGAGGTGGTATTGTTCTGGAATATGTAGACACTTATGGATCAATTACTTGATTTTTTTACAAAACTTTTAGACAAGGAAAGATTTTGGACACTTAGGAGAGAACTACGTTTGACCACCTTGCCTTGACTTTGCGTTGAATCTTTTCTATACACTTTAAATTATTTTTAAACTTGTAAATTTTTTACATGTATTGCAAAGGCATGCTTGTATAATTTCCATGACACTTATATGAAAAAACATATAGGGAGTTTAATGTGTTTTATTAATTTATTTTGACCTTAATTGTCTATTATGATTTATTTTGATGCCTTTAAACTTGTTAAAATGGACTTTGTTTGGTTAACTTAGTCATTTTTTTAATGCACCTATTGTGCTTTATGAATCATATGCATCATACTTGCTTTTTTGCATCTTAATGCATATGAAATCATTAGAATTTATCTAAGAGCCATTTTAGGACACTTAGAACACTTTAGAACTTAAAAATGAGTTTTTGGAAAATTTATGCACTTGAAAAATAGATTCATAATTTGGTATTGATAACTACCGATAATTTTATAAAATTATTGATATTCGTCTAAAAATATCTATACTTATCAGGTTTTAAGAGTACCTGCACTGAGATTTTTCAAAATAGTCTCAAAACCCCAAATTTCCTTTCCCCTCATCCCAAAAATCCTTTCTTCCAGACTTCAAATATCTTCAAAAACGTTCAATTTTTTTTTGAAATCTTGACACTAAAATACTTTCTAACACCATTCCATCAAGATTTCTTAAACATTGCTTCAAGATTTTCAACATTTCAACTTTTTTGAGGTAAAACCTAAATTTTACTATCTTTTGATTTTATTAAATGTAGGATAAAATGTTGATTTTTGATGACTTTTTGGGTTGATTAGAACTCTATAAACTATGTTTTATTGTAAGGGATAACCTATTACTAAATATTTTCTCAAAATTTTTTTTCAAACCCTTTGCCCACCAAGTGTTCGACCAAATTCCTCAATGAAAATTTTTATAGTCTAAGTGTGGTTTTAGTGCTTAGTCCTTTACCATGGACCCTAAGAAGCGTCCTAGAACTGGTACCTCCTTTTCAAATCCTTCTAGTTGCTTTAGATCATCATTTAATGAGTTTTTTCATTTCGAAACGGAATGAGAATGGTTCAATAGGAATTTTGGGTCGAAACAATTTTGTGAGTCTAGGAATATATATTTTGCCATGTTAGAAAGTATTAATTTTTCTTATCTTTTGGTTTTGCAAATTTGGGGTTGGATTGATTTCTTAAAAATTTTCTCGCTGACTTACATTAATCCTTGTTAGAGCTTTTTACTCAAATGTCAAACTTGAATATGATGAATCCGATGATAACGTAATTGCTATAACGTCTTTTTTAGTGAACACCCCAATTCGACTTACTTTAGATGATTTTGAAAATTTCCTTCATTTTCCTTCCAGAGGTAGCTCAAATGAAAAATGAGCCTACAACCTCATTCTTTATATTGAGTCTGGACATACATCTGAACTCAATCTCCATGATCGTGTTCACCATCTCATCATTACTTGGACTTTATGTCCTATAAAAAAAATGCCATGCTTCTCTTCATCGTTTATTACTGGATCGATTATATCCTATCCAATAGGCATCCCGACCTAACTCTTATAATGTTCAATAACATAACTAAGGGTATCAGGAAGGTAATGTCTACAAACATTAACCTTTCCTATGGCAGTTATTTTTCATACATTTGTAGGAAATTAGGGATTAATACTCATGGAGACAGCCCTATCACCTCTAATTAACCTATTACTTATTGGGACCTTCACCATTTCAGTTACCATTTTGATGCTAACTCCGTTGAATGGATAAAGAGTGGTCTACCGGCTACACATGTAGATGAAGATATCAGAGACGTATTGAAAGATGTCCTGGCACTCGAGCATGTTCCTCTAATGACTACTCATTCTTCTTCCGACGTTAATGTTGCCCTCCTTAAGTAATGATCTTCGGGGATTTAAAGATGATGTTAACACTAGGCTGTCATTGTTAGAGATACAAATGGCATCATTTCTAGCTTATTTTCCTTTGACTCCTCCTTTTTCTCCTCATATGACAATTAGGATTGAACTTTAGTTTTCCATCTTCATATCATTGTTCATAAAGTTAATTTAGAGGCAAAGGTTGGTTGATTAGTATTTAATACTATGCTAAATTAAATTTATGCAAATTTTGTGACCATTTTTTTCAAAGTAAAAATAATTGCCAAATTTTAAATATATGTCAATTTTTAAAGCCTTAAATTGAAAAAGACTTTTATAAAGGGGAGCGGTTTATTCAAAACAAATTTACCAAATGTTTTGATATATCTAAAAGGGAGATTATTATACCAATCTTTATTTGATAATAAGTTTTGATATAACAAATTAATTTTTTAGAATAAAAGTTAAAGTGGAACAAAATTGGCAAAAGATATTTCAAATGAAGTCTAAGAGATAAAATTTTCAATCTTATACTTTGAACTCTTAGAAAAATTTTGAACAAACTTTTAAATCAAGTTTAAATGATTTCAGTCAAGTTAGAATTTTTTTCAATCAGTTAAACTGTTTTTCAAACAAGTTAGAATAGCTCCAAGCCAAATACTTTTAGACTGTATTGATAGTTTCCAAAATATCAATACGACTTCAAAAACCGGTACCAAATTGACATTTTGTTTCTCAACCAATTAATCTAAGTATCGATCCAGTATTGATACCTTTTCATTTGGTGTCGATAAAATTCCACTAGTATCGATATCTTTAGCTACAATGATCATTGAATTTTTCATTAAATGCAAAAAATATCAATACCTTTTTAGCCAATATTGATACTCGTAGTTGTAGGTGAATTAAATGCACTGGTTATTTCATCCCCAATGGCTCTATTCATGTCTTTAACAAACACAATGGCTGGAAATCAATTAGGGTTATAAGTACCAGCTTCCAAAATCCTACAACAACAAGAGAGATTATCAAGCTTAAAGATCAATAAAAAATAACCTTGTGCTTACAATTCTCAACAATTATTTAAACACTTGTGAGCTTTCATTGTTTTCATTTGGCTCAAGTGTTTCTCTTTGTGATTGAGCTTAATTTGCAAACATTTTGATCTTGTAAGGGTTATTTCTTTGTTTTCTAATCTCTTTAAGAGTGTTTGTGTTTTAAGGTTTGGGTAGAAATGTTAACAAAATTTGTAAGGTTAAACCTTGTCCTCAACGGTTATCAAATTAGTGAATTTGGGAAAATCCTTAGTAGTGGAAAGCTAAGGTAGTGAAGTAGTCAATTAGGGCCAAACCACTCTAAATTCTTGTGTTAATTTTTTCTATCATTATTCTCTTGCATCCACAATATTTTAAAAAGCCACTTGACCCCCTCTTGGCAATTTCTGTTTTATTATTTGAGCTAACATATATGTAACAACTTATTATAAAGGTATGAGTGTTTTATGCTCACACAAAAGACTATAAAGTTGGAAACAAGATTTTAGGATCAAAGGACACCTTTACATCATGGAAAATAAACATTTTATAGATGATCAATAGCATGTAGAAGCTAAAACACTTTTCATGCTTTGATATATCAATTAAATGAGGAAAACTATTTACCTAGGAGTCAACACTTAATTTCCTCTTGCATGAGTCTAGAATATTTTTCCAATACAAAGAGTCCTTACTTCCATTTGACTTACCATTGTGATGTACTTGGCTATGTTTTGCATTTTAACCAATAAAAAAGACAAATTAATTTCTTTTTAGATTCCTTATCATAAAATTCAAGAATCTATCAAGAAATAAAAAAACAAAAACAAAGGGTAAACATTAAATTTGATACCAAAATATCTATCCACTACTCATGTTAGCCACAAATATGATAGGAAAAAAGAAGAAGAGAATTTGCAATATATAACTGAAAAGATTGATGTCGTCAAAAACTACTTCTATATACCTTTGATTTCCTTTCATTTTCCTTCTCCATTCTTTGAGGAAAACAGGAGACAAAGAGGAAAATGATTCCCAAAGCTCCCAAATTATAATGATATAAAATCGAAAGAAATAAAGATCATTCTTCATGTTCATAAATTTGTTATAATACGAAAGTTGGGAATATCACCTTTCTATAATAAACATTAAGGTCCCTTTAAACCATTTAATAAAATCACATTTATGTAGTAAACATCTTCGTATATTTACCGCCTCCTATCGTCCTAACGTCGAGAGTGTGAATACTGCTACAAGAGATATGGAATTATGGAGGTGCTCGTAAGTATACGGGTCAAATTGTAATATAGTTTGTTTATAATGAAACACTTAGTAAGTATTTTAAGGATTATACCTAAGGGATTTCAGTTTTGGGAAAACTATTATTAAGCCAATTACCAAAAATAACTATTAGTCTACTTCAGCCACGAATTAATAGTGTTAATTTGGAAGCAGAATGATAATAATAGTAATAATAAACTAAATGGATTGAACTAAACCTAAATTTACTCCTAAGTTCATGTATCGGCTTCTCCTATCCCTTGTTTTGACTCTACGAGTTCCTTTAGCCTAGATCCAATTTTTTTAAATGATTAATGATTAATATAGGGTTCTAAATAATTGGCTACTAATTATCCTAGTAGCACTTCTGAGCCTTCTACTAATCTAACTAGTTAGCAAGAACTACTCATCTTTCAATGACACAGTTTAGATCGGGGTAGAGTAAGGTTTTCACAGATATGAAATACCGATTTCCGGTTATTTCCTTCCTATATGACTTCCTAAGGTCATCAATCCTAGGGTTTTAGTTCTTCCTTCCCTAACCATTGATCTACTAAGTAATGCTTGATAAGAAATACCGATTTCAGGTTAATTCCTATCTAAATGACTTTCTAAGGTCATCAATCCTAGGGTTTAATTAGACTCAACTAGATCCAACCAATCCAAATTAAACTCTACATATCAATCAATTAATTAGATTTGTACAATTAAAACATGAAAAATATGTATAAATCATAAATTGATTCTAATCTTTACACAAAGATTCAATTAACTTTGTTAAAGAATAAATAATAGAGTAAAGGAAATAGATGATTATGGATTTATCAATGAAAGCAAGGCTTTGGAACAATATCTACTTCCGAAAGTCTCACTTCAAAATATGATCTTCTGATTACAAGAACATAACGTAAATTAAGCAAAAACTAAGAACGAAATAAAAACCTAAGAATCAACCCCCCCTAATGAGTTGTTCTAAGCAAGTATTTATAGATTGTATGTATTATGACCTAATTAGGTCAAGTGAGGACAGTTATGCATGTTAATTTAGGTTGTGTAGATGAAAATACTCTTTCTCAATAAATTGGCTTTGATGTAGCTGTGTAATGACACATTCAAGCCTGTGTCACAACATCAAAGGTAGTTTGTTTTATTCTGGGTGTCTTCAGGGCTATGTCGTGACACCGCCTCACATGTGTCGCAACATCCTCGACAGACTGCTCCTTGGGTATTATACTTGTTGTGTTGTGACATCCCAACTTTGTGTTGCAACGTTAGGAGAAATCCACTGTCTCTTTTCCCTTAAATGATGTCCTGCACACTTAATCAACTATTGGCATTCCCTTAGGCCCAGATTGGCCTAGAAGGTCATAAAATACATAAAAATCTCATTTTATTCACTAGGTCCTAAGAAGGGAAACCTAATAAAAATTATATTAATTTGCTATAAGACCAGCTCGTTAAGTAAAGAATTAGGCCTAATCTACTACAATGAATTGTGGCGGATAATATAATTTAAGCATTTATAGCCAAAAAAAGGAAAAAGAAGTATGTTTCGGGCATTAACTTAGGGCAATTGCATTTACATTACATACTATATATCCAATCTTTATGCTTTGTTCTGTCAAAACCCCATATGCATAAATGCAAAAAAGCTACCTTGACCAACAAAAAATATCAAGAGAAAAAAAATTTATCTTGCCAAATTGCTTTAAGAATAATTAATATGTAAGAAAAAGCCTACTCCTAAGTCAACTAAAATAAATGATGTCCAAGAAAATATAGAGGACAAAAAATGAATATATTATGTTGATTTTGATGACAAACTAACAAACCTCCATCTGGAAGCAGCACAAAACTATTTGAATACTTTCCACCCTAGTAGGTTGAGAATAAAGGTGATCTTGAACAATGTCATCTACTTCATATAGAAAATTTAATTGTGGATTCTACTTGACTGTGGCACTTCCATATTCCAAAAATTTTGAATTATCACATCCCTGTCAAGGCTGCAAAATAGACCCATTTCCCAGTATATGTCCTCATTCAAACTTAGTTGCTCATCAAGTTTTTTTAAAGCTTGACTAATCTCAAGATCAATTGGGCTTGCACGTTCCAATATATTATCTACCCCATTTTTTTGAATGACTATATTAAAGGAAAATTCAACAGACTCCGGACAAGACAAATCTTGGCATGGTTTGTGTACATTGCTAGCTAGAGAACTGGATCTAGGATTTTGAGAAGTATAAGAATTCGTACTCTGACTCAAGGCAGAAGAGGATATTAGTGATTACACGACTAACATAAAATGGGTTTTAGCTTGTGTATAGATATAAAGAGTGACATTAGTCTAGATTATAAAGTAAAGTAGTATTTCTATGACTTAAGATGAACAATGAAGTTATGATGGCTTCCAGCTAAACGGAGAATAAGATAAAGTTTTAAGGAAATTAATCACATGAACGAGATATAAATTTCATCGAAAAAGCCTAGGAAGTTCCATTCTTTTAGTAAGCATATTAGATTTTTAACACCCTATACCCAATCCAACCGTTAGGTCCAAGCTATAAGGTATTACGATAGTCAACTACATTCATCATACATAAATTCTACTTAAATATCCAGTTAAAACAACGAGTGCTCAAATACATCATAATACCATGAATTACAATAAAAAATGAACAATTGAGCTTACGAAGCTCTTAAACCAACTCAAAAACAAAATAGGACTAATTTGAAACTCTTACATAAAATAGGTAAAAAGAAAAAACAAGGGTCACACAGCTGTGTGACAGGCTAAGGCAATTAAAGCCAAAGGCATGGTTGTGTTGCCAAACTGTGTAACAGATAGGTGTCGTTTAATCTTGGTTCAGACAACCCTGTCATTAGGCCATGTAACAGACTATGGTCATGTGGATCACACTGCACCTAAATTAAACAGACCACATGGTCGTGCCCTATGCTCGTCTATGGCACATGACCATGTTGCAGACCATGTACCAAACCGTGTGTACCTAAAATACCTTCCAAAAACAAGAAATCACAACCTAGGTTCACTTAAGCCACAAGTCATGCAATATACCAACCATTTAACCTATTCTAAATCATCAAAAACTTGCCAAAAATATATCAAATAACATTCATCCTAAATGCCTAACCAATATGCCACAATTGGCACCTTAATTTAACCATTAAACATCAAAAATTCATTACCATTCATGCCATGGTATTCATACTCAAATATTCACATACAATCAGCATTTCAATGGCTAAAGTGTCACCAAGTAAGGTTATCCAAGTGACCTAAAATATAAGTGCCAGTTCAACAAGCCAAAATGTATTATAGGTACCAAAACATGCCTATACCACCAAGTACTTGAATAAACCAAGTCAACCATTAAGGTTTAAATCCCATAAACCTAATTCACATTCAAAATGGCACAAAATATACTTCGATTGCTTATAAACATATATTGTCATTAACCTATTTACATGCCACTTATAATCAGGCTAAAATGAGTAAATAGCTACCAAAAGGGTTAACGGGTAGTGTTATCCCCTAAGACAATCCAATCGATTGCACGAATCTAACAATCTACAAGGAAGAAAAAAATAAGGTAAGCTTATTTAAAGATTAGTAAGTTTGTAAAATTTAAACACAACATACATGTCATATAAAAGCATACCAATTGAAATTAACATACAACTTAGTATTTCTTGCCATGTTTCATATTCCCTACCATGCCAAATGGTTAGTCATGAACATTAATATCATCAAGACATCTAGATACATAACAGATATGCTAACTCACATTTAATCAATAAATAACATTTCATGCCATAATAGTCCACTTCCTTTCAATTTATTAACTTTTTTTCCCGGATAACTATAGTAAATTAACTTTTGATAAACGAGATAACTTTTCTCACGCAAGTTGATAATCAAGACATTACCCATTACTCGATGCTACTCACACAAGTTGTTGAGAATTTGTAACAAATGCTAGATTCTAGCCATCAGTATGATACCCATCACCGGTAAATGGTACCTGATAAATATAACACCGGCACAAAGTGCTTGATAATTGTAACATCAGTACAAAGTACATGATAATTGTAATCACTGGCACATAGTGTCTGATAAACCCTAATGACAAGTCATTTATATCCTAATCATTCACTAATCTCACATGAGCCTTAATTCAATTCTCATACTCTTTCCATCTTTACATCATAGTACCATGTTCAATATGATCATATACATACCATATGATAATACAATTCAATTCAATCACATACAATTGTCATTCTTTATAATTCAATCCCTCATTTCCACTTTCAATTCTTTTCTCAATCAATAATATCAACATATACTTATATAGTAATACCTAATATCAATTTAAGCATTTATTAAATAGAATAAACCTAATACGAACTTACCTAAATGAGACAGCAACAAACACCACACCGAGGACTACTCAGAAATTTTTCCCTTTCCGTGGTTATCAACCGCTTGGTCTGTTTATTGATCTATATAATGATTTAACTCAATTAACCAATTCAAATACCTTAAATTATCTAAATTCATGTATTTGACCCTTTAATAACATTTTACATTATTACCCTAAACTTTTACCTTTTATTCAATTTAGCCCCTAAAATCAAAACTTACACATTTATCACAATTAAGCCCAAAACATGTTAGTTGGATTTACCCTTATTCATTTGTGGCCCATAATTAATGAAATTTTACAAGAATTTCATGCTAAATTTATTATTTTATCATTTTAGTCCCTAAACTTAAAACTAACCAAATTCACTTTACAAAATAGTCCTAATTCAACACTAAGCTTCAAAATTAACCCTTTACATTAAAAATCTTTAAGAACAACAATGATAACTTTTCAAATCTTTAATATTTTTACAAAATAGTCCCTGTGTTAGCTAGATTAAGCTACAACGATCTCCAAAACATAAAAATCATAAAAAACGGGTGAGAAAATAACTTACATGTAATGCAATGAGCTTGGTCGAACCTTAGTGTTCTATAACAATGGAGAATTTAGTTTTGCCAAGTGAAAAGAGGACGATGATGGCTTATTTCATCTTTTGTTCATATTAAGTAATTTTTTAATTACTAATTTACCACTATAGCTAACCTGGACTAATTGCCTCATAAAACCCTTCAATCATGACTTTGTAATTATTTAACACATAAACTAATAACAATTAACTTTTACAGGTTTATGATTTAGTTATTTTTCCTTAATAAACTACCCAAACATCAAAATTATCGAACCAAACTTTCATGTGACACTCTAATAACCTTGTAATTATTAAATAAATAATATTTGTTGACTTACTTGTCGAAATTATGGTTTCAAAACCATTATTTCTAAAACTACTAAAAACAGGATGTTTCAAAGTTGGAATAAAAATAATTCTAGGGAATAACAGACATAAAGGGATAACATGAAATTATTAGTCCAAACAACCAAACTCACCTCATTTGTCTCACTATAATAAACGAGAACAAAATGTTCAAAAACCCTGCCAAAGTACACTGAACTGTTAACATATATGCCTCCCCATTGCTAACTATCTTGTATCGGGAAATGAGATGATGTAAATAAATAAACTGTGATGTGAACTTACGGGTCAAGCATCCAATAACTACGTCTCTGAAAAGTAGGGTTTTTCTTTCTGTGCGCATGATAAAAAATTTAAAGTTTCAACACTACCGACCTACCATGAATAAATATATTACCATTCAGACTGAAAACCCAAGTATAAAACTCCGTAGGTCCATCAAAACAATCAAATGTCATGGAACATTTAAGGCAAAAACTAAAATAAATATATTTCATTCTTTAGTTCAATTAGCCATTAATTTTCCAAGAAATAAGTGTATATTGTAACACCTCTAAAACCGCTATGTTATATAAATGAAATGTTATATTAAAGATATCAATAGTAGATTTCTCGTAAATGATATGAGATATATTTAGTGATTGTGGAGAAGGTTTATCGATACCAAAGAAGATTGAAATAATAATTATGATGTGAGATATTAAGTTGAGGTATGGAATAAATTGTAAATAAGTGAAAATTGAATGGGTCAAAATAAAAAGCTGGAAAAGTTGATAGATCAAAGTTGTAATTTTGTCATAGGTGTGAATGAAAAAATTGTAACTATTAAAAATTGTCAAGGGAAAAATGATCATTTAGCAAGTGAGATTTTTTAGAAAATTACTAAAATACCATTAGACATGTTTATTTAATTTGTGCCCTTAGATTTACTTGATGGAGATGGAACTAATATCGGTCATTGGATAAAAGATAATACATTTATTTTAATTATTTGTTCATGAAAATGTTGGAAAATTTATGGCCCTTGGATCTTGATGGAAGAAGTGAAAAATATTGTCCATTGGATTTTAATTATGATGTTGGGATTTTTATTGATATTTTAATTATTATAATATTATATATTTATTATAGAAATATTTAGAAATTTCTTGGTATTTCCATTTGCCTCCAACAATCAAAGAAGGAAAAAAAGAGAAAGTTTTGTCTTGTATTCAATTTGGTCATTTTTTCATTAAACTTTATTGTTTTATCCCAAAATTTTTGAGAACTTTCATAGCCACCAAAAAAGAAAAATGAAGTAAAGACCTTAGAGATGTTTATCATCTTGGAAGCAATAGATTAGACTTAGGAAGTGAAAAGAGTTAAAAGGAAAGTGAAAGGAAGTGATGAAAGTGAAAAAGGGAGAGAAGAGAAGCAAAGAAAGTGAAGTTTTAGCTTAAGGAAGGAAGTATTCAAAGATTTCTTTTATTACCTAAGGATTAAGTGTAAAACATGTTAAATTTAATTATGTTAATTGTATGAAATATTTATGAATATGATAAAATCCTGAAAGGTTAAATTAAGTAGAAAGAACATGATCAATCCATGTTAGTGAATTGGTAGTGAACTAGAAAACAAACATGTTAAAAGTTTCACCAAAAGCAGATTATGCACAAAGAACAATGTTGTAACTTTGAAAATTTATAAAAAATTTATAGAAATTGAGTTAAACGTTAAACTAAGCATGAAATTGAATTTTAATGAGTAGTTTTACATAGAAGAAATCGTGTAAGCAATTGAATTGTAATTTATGAGAAAATAAATTTTAGTAAGATAGGGTCAGATTAATTTCGAGCTCCCCTGTTCTAACTTTAAAAAATCATTAAAAATAGTAAAAAATTAATTAGGAGATGAAATTTATATGAATAAAAATCTTACTAAGTTTATTTTCAAGAAAAACAAATGAGAACAATATACGAGCTCTGTACTAAAAGATAGATATTTTTTAGTCGGATAAGGGCAAAATTGTCTCGCAGCAGAACAACTTTAAAAACAATTTTGGTATTAGTTCACTCTTGGTAAAATTCTGAAAATATTTTTTGGTAGAAGGTCAATTAGTCTAGTTTCTAAGACATGAAATGGATCTTGATTTCGAATTTTATGGGTTGAAAAATAAATAATTTAGTGACTGCCACTGAAGTAGACAGTTTTGTTATGTGTATATATTAAAGCACTTATTAGGCCTATATATGAAGATAATGAAAGAACACATCCAACTAAGTGAATAAAGTGATAAGTGAAATCAATTAAGAGATATAATTAAAAGAGTAGTAAGAATGCACTTGTTTGAAATTGAAGCATAATTAATGGAAAGAATAATTATAAATGGATCAAATTACTTCAAATGGTCATAATAAAGTTATAATGAAGTGTCTATGAGTGATTTCAAAATTTTAGTGTTCAAAGTACATAATTGTAATATTCTATATTCGAGGTATTAGTTCATCTCAGATAAGGGTTGTTACATGCAAACTATATATGTGTCTGATAAGCAGCAAGAGTTCATTTTTAATCAACCAATTAGCCCAATAGTTTTGCTTAAGTTCCTAGAATAATAGTGTTTCCTTCATTTCCAAATAGTAGAAGCACGCATTTTGTAGAAATTTCAACTAACAACATGGCATATATTTCAGGGAATTGAATTAAAATACAGGGGTGTTGGAAAAACCTTAAGCCATTCATGGGCTTTGCCAACAGTTCTTCCATCCTTCTTTTTACGCCAACTATGACCATCTTTGCGAAAGAAACAAAGAACTCTGTTGTTGAAAAGAAACAAAGAGCCACCTATTAAGAAATTCCAGTCAATAATACAAACATCTAAAAAATATAACTTAAACAAGATCTAAAGTTAAAATTAAAAGATTTACTTACTTGTTGGTTTTTCAGGAGGTTGAAGCGTAAGTTGATACTTTTCATGATTTTCTAGTATAAATAACAATTCAGTTGGTTTCAACCACCGAACTTGAGCTTCACGAAACCTGAGAGGTTATTATCGAAATAAAGGAATAAACAAATGGTTTCCAATTTAATTAAAGCCCAGTTTAATTAAAGCCCTAGAATAATTATTTTAAAATAATAAATTATTTGTACTTGATTGCGCCATCTTAACATCAATCCCAAGAAGAAAACAAAAAACAAACAAAATGAAAACTATGTAACGTCATTTACAACAGTGGAATTCATAGCTTGGGATATGGGTAAATGATATCTCTCATTGGCACTACATGATTGATGAAAAGTAAACGTGGTCATGGGTCATTTGTCTTTGTGATAAATGATTTTATCGCTATTTGATAGTGATAGACTTTTCATGGAGGAAGATGTAATAATTATCATGAGATAAAATAGAATCATATTGGGAGAGCGGAAATTATCCTAAAGAGATCAAGGATTTTCTATGAGGGTAACACACTTATGACAAGGCCATTAGATGAGCATTGAGTAGATGCTTTCATAATGGTATGTCGTTGAGGAGAGCTCAATCTCGATACTATAGTGGAATGACTTCGGGACTAAATGAGTTTATAATTAATAAGCAAAAAGTCAGAACTTAATTGTAAGTCATTTGAGCCAAAATTACATATGTTCAATCGGTCTCTCTGCTAGCTCATTAAAACCAAAAATAAATTGTGTGTTGAATCGAAAATGAACAGAATGAATAGAAATAGATAAATGGAAAACATTCAGAAATGATTGTGATTTTTCCAGAATGAAGAAATGGAATCATTTCAAAATGAATGTGGTTTTCTGAAAAAAAATTAAAAATGAGAAATGATCCATTTGCAAATATATATGGATTACTCAGAAATGATCGGAAGAATAAGTTTATATTTTTGAGTAGTTTTAAAGCCCAAAAATGAAAATAAATCATTCAGTCATAGTGAATGTAACGCCCCAAACTTGATCCGATAAACCAGACTCGAATGTTGGGTGTCATGCCCTAATATGAATGTAACTTAACTGCTTACTTAAATAAAAAGTTTTTATTCATGAACATTTACATAGTTATGAGAGCTTCAAATTGAATTACTAAGTATATATATAAACAATGCATGATTACAAGTACGACGTATGGTAGTCAAAATTTTAGTGACACCTATGATTAACTCCCAAATCTAACATAAATACCATAAGACGTTGATTTAGAACTATGTATTCAAGTTTGACCAGGCCACTTAACTTGCTCTGTATGCATAATAGCCCCTTCTCGCCACTTCTTTGGTGTAGTCCTGGCATCGTCCTTCTAGGCATAAACCAAATTCAGCTCACCTAAAACATACTGTACAGTAATAAGTTCATGTGATTTTAGTGAGGCAAACATCAATTACCTTAATTCTATTTAACACTTCCTTTATCCACCTATTTATACTTATTCTTCAACTTAGCTCTGGCGTATATCATTCTAGGATTTTTCCTCATTCATACCATGGTGTTGGGTCTTACCCTAACATCATACCTTACATTTGTTCCTTTCCTTATGTAATACTCGCGTTCATCACTTCACCTTCTCATGTTTTCCTTAATCAGACTCATTTCATAAGTCCATTTAGGCATAGTACTATTGTTTTTACATTCCTATTCTAAAACATTGTTTCGTTAACTATTCATGAAGTTCATGGACACTAATAGATATTTCATTCCATACCTTGCCACACATAGCCCTTACTCGAGTTGGTCCTTCTAACTTAAATGGTGCATTCTTTTGTATCGCCACATACTCTAGCGAATACTCTCCTAGTTACTCTATTTATCCCTTGTTAGAGGTCTATTCGCCCAAAACATTGTCATTTTAGCATTCATCAACCCTTGGTAGACATCTCATTGAAATCCTTTAACATAGTTAATCAATACCCTTTCAAAATTACATGATTAAAACCCTTAATTAAAAATATGCTCCCATAAGCTAGCTTATAACTTTTTTATCTACTTTCATTTTGTTATCCTTATCGGAACAAAAGCTAGAATTCTACTTTACCGAAGTGCATTGATTCTACAACATGTAAATTACCTTAATTATTCTTATGAGTCTTACTAGTAGTGCCATATCCATTTTTTTATGGCTCACTACAAGATTCAACCACTTAAGAATTTTCCATACATACAGTTTTTTCCGAATTCACCATAGAAACTTTTCCTTCATATTGCACCATAAAGGTTTCTCTTTCTATGTTACGCCACAGAGGCTTCCCTTTCACATTGTCAAAACCATTTTTATTTTGAAAAACGGGGTCGACTTTTAAAACGAAAATAGAGTCGCCATCAATCTTTTTTCGAGGTGTGATCGGGTCACCTTGAGATTAATCATTTTAATAAAATATTTTGATTTATTAAAATAATGATTTTGGTCTACAAAATTCGAGAAAACGGGCTCGGGAGTTGGTTACGCACGAGGAAGGATTAGCACCCTCGTAACGCCCAAAAATTGGTACCTAATTGATTAATTAACGTCCTAATGTCGAAAATTTGAAATTTTAAAATACGATCTTCTTTAATAACCTAAATAAATCGAATTTGATGTTAAGACCTCCTGGTCCCGAAGTAATAAGATGTCACATCTAGTAAGTTAGGATACGACATTTTAACCCTCGAAACTAAGCTTGTCTCATGCATTAAAGTTTGAAAAGGATATTCGGTTATTTGGATAAAAAAATCAAAACCCGGTAAGTTAGGACACGATTTTCTCAAAGCTCCAAAGTATCAAATATTGCCTTATTTTTAAAAGTTTTCTTTTTTAAAATTGGGGAAAATTGATGCAATATTAAAACGATGCGTAAAAACTTTGATAAAAAATGGCAATATGAAAATACAAATAAAAATTTATAAAACACATAATGGCAATTATTTAAATACTAGCATCAATAATCAAAGACCAATAAATTTAAAACAAAGGGTATAAAATAAAAAAAGTATAAGGCAAAATAAAATGTAAACAAATTCAAAAATAATGAATTTGAAAATGAATAATAAGGGAAAAGGAATTTGAAATCAACAATATACAAATCAATAAATAAATTATATATAAAAAAGTAGGTAATATATGTATAAGTTTGGAATAAATAATATATAAAAATGAAAATAGGTAATATATAAAGTAATAATATATAAATGAGTTTAAAAATAAATATTGTGTAATAAGGAATTTAGAACAAGTTATACACAAAACATCTTAAAATAAATGGTATATAAAATAGATAGTATAAAAAATTTGTAATTGATAATATATGGAAAAAATTTTAAAGCAAATAACCAAACAATTTAAAATGGATGATTTATAACACGAGTTTCAAAAAATAAACAACATGTGTGACATAATATTAAAAACAAATAAAGCATATAATTAATGGAAGAAAATAAAAGAATGATAAGAATGGTTAAATGAATGAACAATATGTAAATAAGAAAGTTGATGGATAAATAAACGAATAAAAGTAAAAGAATAATTAATGATTAAAAAATTAAATGGATAAATAAAAAAAGTTAAAAAATGCTTAAGTCAGCCTAACTCTCACAATAAGAAGATTCAATGAAATTCCTCCACCAAAATCCAACTCAAATGAAAGAAACTTAAAAAGAAACGAAGATGAATGAAGAACAAAATAAGAACAAGCCACAGAAAATAAAAACGCAAGTGAGGGAGAAATTTGAGTGAATGCTCTTAAGAATTATTATTGCTCCAAACTCCAGTGTTTTACAATGAAGGGAGAGGCCTCTATTTATAGTTGAGTCTCCCCAAATCCTACGGTACAAATCAATTACATAAACAGCTAAGATTAAAGGGTATCTACAAATTAAATCTCTAATATTACAAAATCATATCTTCTAATATTGCATATCTTTGAAGATTATGTTTCCATATGCGTCAAGCTTGTAGATGGACCTTCAACCTTTTCAAGTAATGGGTCATTCCGACCGGGCCAAATGATATAATTTTGGACTGGACTTGGACTTTGTTTTATTATTTTGGGTTGATTTTTTTATGAGCCCGGGCTAAATTGGCCTATTACACACATTATTCTACAAAGGCATTTCTTTTCAAAATTGCCACCGAGACCTTTCCTTTAGACTACGCCACGAGGGCATTTCCTGTAACATCCTAAAATAGGGCCTAAACGAAACAGTTCTTGCGAAACAATAAATTTGAGATAAAAAATTTTATTGTGATTAATTTTTATGATTTACCGATTGATAGGATGCATGTGCTAGAATACGGCTAAGAAATTTCAGCGATTACATGTTTGAATTGCATATTAGGGTTTAATTGCAAAAGTGGGTAAATATGAGTTTTAGATGATAAAGAATTTAATTGAAGTGCATAATTGAAGCATAGGTCCTTAAATGGTAATTAGACCATTAGATTTTCATGGACAAAAATGGGCTTGCATAGTTAAAAATAACTAAAGTTTTAATGAAGGGCATTTTAGTCATTTGGTAATAAAAAGAATTAAAAGGGAAAAATATGGCAAAATGTGCTTATCTTCTCCATAAGGGCTGAAATTTTCCAAGGACACCATAGCTAGGGTTTCTTCACTTTCTCAAGCTCATAGTAAGTGCATCCAAGCCCCGTTTTTAATATATTTTTTTACGTTTTTTGAGTCCTTGTAGCTCGATTTAGCTTATTCTACCATTAATTCATGTTAGGGTTCATATTTGGAAAAATACTCATAGGTGAAATGTGTTTATTTTGATGTTTTATGGTAGAATATGAAACTTGGAATTATGTTAAATAACTTTTGCTAGGCGATTTTAAGTGAAAACAAGTAAAACGACATAATCGGTAAAAATACCTAATGTTCATAAGTAAATGTTAGAGTGGGAATTTGATGTTGCCATAGAAGGGAAAGATGTTCAGGATGTCATAAAACATAAGAATAATGGATGAAGTTTAATTTCTAAGCTTTGGGGAAAAGTGTAATTATGCAAAAGTTTAGGGACAAAATCATAATTTTACCAAAGTTTGAGTCAAGGAATGTTTTGATGAATGTGAGTATTAAATAAGCTAAAATTTCTATTATAGATCAAGAAGAACGAAATCTAAAGTTAGACCGGGGAAAGAAAAAGGTTGATGACTAAGTTGCTAGATTTGATCGTATTTTGTACCGAGGTAAGTTTACGGTAAATAAATGCAATATTTCAATAATTATTATTAATTTTGTTATTTTCCAGCAATTATGTACTTATTTCATGAAATTATTTAATGTTGACTCAAGTATGAGATGGTAGAGAATCAGTGTTAAAAAGTCCTATTGAAACATTAGTAATGTATCGGATACAAATGTCATGACATTAAGGGAATGAGATCCCATGTAAGACCAAGTCTGGGACATGGCATTGACATTTTTGAGGTTATGAGAGGTCTCACGTAAGACCATGTCTGGGACAAGGCATGGGCACCGATATGAGAACTCTCATGTAAGACCATATTTGGGATATGTCAATTGCAGTACAGGAAACATCCCATGTAAGACCATGTCTGGGACATGGCTTTGGCATGTTATTATCAGACAGGAGACCCGAGTATCCTTAGTATTCCAAATGGTTCGATGGATTAGTAAATAGACTATGTTACATAAAAGTTCAGGTAAAAGTATAATAAATAGATTCAGGTGAGTTATAAGGGTTAAGAATATCTCAGTTATCAGTTGAGAAAGAAATTTTAGCAAGGGAGGAGTAAGTTATAATCATGAGTTATTTAATTAAACAAGTAAGTAAACAAGTAAGAGAGTAAAGATCATGATACTTGATGATAATTTATGAGGATAATTATTTATGATAAATGTTGTTATTTATTTGCTTGTAAACTTACTAAGCTTTATGCTTACTCCCTTTTATTTTCCTTTTATTTATAGTATCGCCAAGCCAATTCAGGGATTGTAAGAGTGTCGGAGATCATTCCACACTATCAACAGACTATCTCGATATTTTGTGGTTCGAAACATTTTAAGTTACGGCATGTATAAGGACTTTGTTATTTTGTGTGTGTGTATCCTTATGATATGGCTAATGAATAGCATGGAAATACTCGATGGTGATTAGCTATTGAAATGGATATTTAAGAACATGTTTTGGTGTTATGTATGCCTAAATGATAGTTAATACAAAGAAAGAAATTATAAAAGAGTAAAAAATTGTAATGGAACAGTTTTTGGATAGCAGCATTGACGTGATTTTGAAAAATCACCAAGGATAGTAGAAATGGAATTAGAGAGTGAATGAAATATATAATTAAATATTATCGAGTCTACTTTCACATGAAAGAAACGTTGTAGGCAAAGGAATTTTATATTATAATATATTTGAATTTTAGTGAGACAGGGTCAAAATGGTTTTTGAAGTCCCCTGTTCTGAATTTAGAAAATCATTAAAAAATTGTAAAGAAAGAATTATGAGTCATAATTTATATGTCTAGATTCTTTAGTGAGTATATTTTCAAAAGAAATAAACGAAAACATTATCTGGATTCTGTATAATGAGATAATTGATTTTTAGTAAAGAGGGGTCAGAACTGTCAAGTAGTGAAATAGAGGAGACTTTAACGAATAAAATGTACTATTTGGCTAACCCAAAAATTCTAAAAATTTTATGATAAGAAGATATATGAGTCTAGTTTTAGGGAAAATTTACGGATATAAATTTTGAGTTTTGTTACTCAAGTCATAGTTAAAGTAGTGACTATTATGCAGGTGGATAGTTTTATTGTGAATAGTGAAATAAATTATTTTGATTTGTTTAAGTATTTGAAAATTTTTGAATGTTCTTAGTTTGGACCCGAACCATTTCCGTTGCATGTTATAGTGTCTCCAGGGTCCTTTTTAGGGACATTTTGATTGAACGTGAGTGAAATAATTTTAAAAGCAAATTTTTATACTCCGATCTAGTCAGTTAAGTCAGATAACGCCTCGTGCTCGACTTCGGCAACGGTCTCGGGTAAGGGGTGCTACATTTATTGGTATCAGAGCGAGAGTTTAACCGGTTCAAGAAATATTCAGTACGAATAAGAGTTCAGCTATACATGACATACTTGTATTTTGATAATGTAACGACTCCGGATGATTTTAGAATTTTTTTCTTTTATAGTTATGGATCCCGAACGAGCTTGTGCAGATGATGTAGAAAGTAATGCGCCCACTCCCGCAGAAAGGACGGTGCTACCAGATAGTAGTGAAAGTCTCGTTACAGTTAGTCAGGAAGGAGGGGCTCGAAAAGCCTTCTTCCAAGCTATGAATGAATGGTTTACTGATTTTATTCGTACGAATCCGACTGTTAGACCTCCACCCTATCATGATTCTTCGATCCCCCATGTAGCTCCTCCAGTCACAACTATAGTTATAAGAGAAAGGCCACCAGTTGATAAGATCAAAAAATGAGGGGATGAAGAGTTTTAGGTTACTAAAGATGATGATGCAGAGAGAGTAGAATTTTGGCTCGAGAATACTATTAGAGTCTTTGATGAGTTATCCTATACACGTGAGGAATGCATGAAGTGTGTTGTCTCACTCCTTAGAGATTCGACCTATCATTGGTGGAAGAATCTTGTGCCAGTTGTACTGAGCGAGAGAGTTACTTGAGATTTCTTTCAGGAGGAGTTCCGTAAAAAGTATATCAGTCAAAGATTTATTGACTAGAAAAGAAAAGAGTTCATTGAGTTAAAGCAGGGTAAGATGACTCTAACCGAGCATGAACATGAATTTGTTAGACTCAGAAAGTATGCTCGAGAGTGTGTGTCTATAGAGGCTATCATGTGGAAAAGATTTGAGGATGGGCTCAATGATGATATCCGACTGTCAGTTGGCATTCTAGAGACAAAAGAGTTTGTTATTCTAGTTGAAAGAGCCTATAAGGCAGAGGAGTTCTTAAAAGAAAAAGAAAAGTGCAAAGCTTAAATTGAGGTTCAAGACACAAAGAAAAGGCAGATGAGTAGATCATTTCAGTCTACATCCAAGAGGCCTAGAGAGTTCTCTATTAAATCAAATTTTTTAGCCGGGTATCCTAGTCGAAATAGAGGTAGAAGATTTGTGGGTTCAAGAGCTCAGACTACTTCAGTCGCAAGTATGGGTTGTACTTGACCACCTAGACTAGAGTGTGTTCAACGTGGTAGACGTCATCTCGGTGAGTGCTGAGCAAATGAAAATGCTTGTTTCAGATGTGGTGTACTAGACATTTTATTCGGGATTGTCTCGAAATAGTTAAAAAAGAAGTAATATTAAGTGCAAGATCGGTAAATGCTCTCGCTTGAGGCAAACCATAGAGGAATCTGGGAGTTGGAGCAAGTAACAGGGGTACGTCCAGAGACTCAGTAGCTAGACCAGATGTTAGAGCACCCACAAGGACTTATGCTATTCGCGCTCGCGAAGAGGCATCATCCTTCCCTAATGTGATTACAGGTACATTTTCTCTCTATGATACTAGTTTTATTGCTTTGATTGATCTGGGTTCGAACCATTCCTATGTTTGCATGAGATTGATGCCTAGTATGAACATGCCCATAGAATCTACCGAATTTGTGATTAAAGTATCGAATCCATTAGGCCAGTATGTGTTAGTAGACAAAGTATGTAAAAATTACCCTTTGATGATTAGAGGTCACTATTTTTCGGCAAATCTTATGATATTTCTGTTTGATGAGTCTGATGTGATTCTTGGTATGGATTGGTTTACTGCCCATGATGTGATAGTGAATTGGAAAAAGAAATGCATTTAGTTGAAATGCAAAAACGATGATATTATCCGAGTTAATTCAGATGAGTCAGATAGTTCTCTTGCCATGATTTTTGTTATGTCTGCTCAGAATTGTTTGAGAAAAAGGTATGAAGCTTATCTTACTTTTTTATTTAATACTAAAGATCCAGAGTTGAAAATTGAATCAGTGCCAGTAGTTTGTGAGCTTTTCGATGTGTTTCCAAAAGAATTTTCAGGTTTGCCTCCTATTAGGGAAGTTGAGTTTTGTATTGCGTTGCTTCCAAGTACCACTCCCATTTCTATTGCTCCTTATAGAATGGCCCCGTTGGAATTGAAAGAATTGAAAGCTCAGTTCCAGGAATTAACTGATAAAGGTTTTGCAAGGCCTAGTTCTTCTCCGTGGGGCGTACCATTGCTTTTTGTGAAAAAGAAAGACGGTTTGATGAGGTTGTGTATAGATTAACGGTAGCTTAACAAAGTAACAATAAAGAATAAATATCCACTGCCTAGAATTGATTACCTGTTTGACCAATTGAAGGGAACTACTGTGTTCTCCAAGATAGATTTGAGATCTGGTTACTATTAGTTGCGGGTTAAAGAGTCAGATGTTCCGAAGACTGCTTTCCGGACTAGGTATGGTCACTATGAGTTTCTTGTGATGCCATTTGGTTTGACTAATGCTACTGCTATATCCATGGATTTAATGAACCGAATCTTTCAACCGTACTTGGACAAGTTTGTAGTTGTGTTTATTGATGATATTCTGATTTACTCTCCTGATGAGATTAAACATGCCGAACATTTGAGAACATTTTTACAAATTTTGAGAGATAATCAGTTGTATGCCAAGTTTAGCAAAAGTGAGTTCTGGCTTCGAGAAGTTGGATTCCTTGGACAGATTGTCTCAGGTGATCGTATTAAAGTTGATCCGAATAAAATTTCAGCAATTGTTGAGTGGAAACCACCTAGAAATGTGTCAGAGGTTAGAAGTTTTTTTGGATTAGCTGGTTATTATAGATGATTTTTAAAGGGATTTTCCATGATAGCTACCCCATTGACAAGGTTGTTGCAGAAATGTGTCAAGTTTGAATGGACTGAGAAGTGTCAGCAGAGTTTTGACAAGTTGAATGCATTGTTGACTGAAGCTCCTGTTTTAGTACAGCTAGAACCGGGTAAAGAATTTGTAATTTAAAGTGATGCATCCTTGAATGGATTGGGTTGTGTATTTATGCAGGAAGGTAAAGTAATAGCATATGCTTCCAGACAGTTAAAGCCACATGAGAAAAATTACCCAACGCACGATTTAGAGCTAGATGCCATTGATTTGCATTGAAGATCTGGAGACATCACTTGTACGGTGAGAAGTCCCGAATATTCACTGACCATAAAAGTTTGAAATACTTGATGACCCAGAAAGACTTGGACTTGAGGCAAAAAAGATGGCTAGAGTTGATTAAAAATTATGAGCTAGTGATCAACTATCACCCGGGTAAGGCAAACGTTGTTGCTAATGTCTTCAGTAGAAAGTCTTTATTTACATTGACAGCTTTGAATATTAATTTGGCTTTATCAGATGACGGTTCTATTTTAGCTGAGTTGAGAGCTAAACCAATGTTTCTTGAAAAAATCTATAAAGTTCAGAAAAATGACAGTGAGTTGCAAGCTAAAAGAGCTCAGTGCGAGTCAGGTGTAGAGTCTGATTTTCAGATCGATTCTTATGGTTGTTTGATGTTCAAAAATTGGATATGTGTACTGAAGAATGATGAGCTTATTCGAAATATCTTACAGGAAGCACATAGCAGTTCTTTGTCTATTCACCCAGGTAGTATAAAGATGTATAATGATTTAAAGAAAACGTACTGGTGGGCAAGAATGAAAAGAGATATTTCATAATTTGTTTCTAGATGCTTGATTTGTCAACAGGTAAAGGCCAATCATCAGGTACCTTCAGGTTTATTGCAGCCTCTGTTAGTTCCTGAGTGGAAATGAGACCGAGTTACCATGGATTTTGTGATAGGGTTGCCGTTGACACCGAGAAAGAAAGATGCAGTATGGGTTGTGATTGATAAGCTAACAAAGTCGGCTCATTTTATCCCAGTTCGTATGGATTATTCACTTGACAAGTTGGCTGAGTTGTATATTTCAGAGATACTTAGACTACATGGAGTACCGTTATCGATTTTCTCAAATAGAGATCCGAGATTTACTTCGTGGTTTTGGAAGAAATTACAGGAAGCTTTCGGTACAAAGTTGAGTTTTAGTACAGCTTTCCATCCTCAGACTAATGGTCAGTCAGAGAGAGTTATTCAAATACTTGAGGATATGCTCAGATGTTGTGTTTTAGAATTTCAAAGTAGTTGGGAGAAATATTTGCCATTGGTAGAGTTTGCCTATAATAATAGTTATCAGTGGAGTTTGAAGATGGCACCTTATGAAGCTTTGTATGGACGTAAGTGTCGTACGTCTTTGTATTGGACAGAGCTTAAGGAAAATTAGATTTACGGGGTTAATCTAGTCAAAGAAACATAAGAGAAAGTAAAAGTCATTAGAGATTGCTTGAAAGTAGCTCCAGATAGACAGAAATCCTATGTAGATTTGTAAAGAAAAGAGATTGAGTTTCAGGTTGGTGACAGGGTATTTTTGAAAGTATCCCCGTGGAAGAATGTTCTCAGATTTGGCAAGAAAGGCAAACTGAGTCCACATTTTATTGGACTGTTCGAGGTGATTGAAAGAATTGGGCCCTTAGCATATCGGTTAGCTTTGTCGACTGACTTAGAGAAGATTTACGATGTATTCCATGTGTCTATGTTACGCCATTATCGTTTAGATCCGTCACATATGATTTCTTAGAAAGAGGTTGAGATTCAGCCAGATATGACTTACGGTGAAGAACCGGTACAGATTCTAGCTTGAGAGACCAAGCAACTAAGGAACAAAAGTATTGCACTTGTGAAAGTATTATGGAATAGGAATGGGGTAGACGAGGCTACATGGGAGCCCGAAGAGGCTATGCGAAAATAATACCCAAATCTTTTCACAGGTAAATTTTTTGGGGACGAAAATCCCTAAAGGGAGGAGAAATGTAACATCCCGAAATAGGGCTTAAATAGAATAGTGGTTGTGAAACCACGAATCTGAGATAGAAAAGTTTATTGTGACTATTTTTTATGATTTACCGATTGATTGGATGCATGTGTTAGAATACAGAAATTTCAGCGATTGCATGTCTGAATTGCATATTAGGGTTTAATTGCAAAAGTGGGTAAATATGAGCTTTAGATGATAAAGGATTTAATTGAAGTGCATAATTGAAGTAGAGCTCCTTAAATGGTAATTAGACCATTAGATTTTTATGGACAAAAATAGGCATGCATAGATAAAAATAACTAAAGTTTTAATGAAGGGCATTTTAGTCATTTGGTAATAAAAAGAATTAAAAGGGAAAAATATGGCAAAATTTGGCTGAAATTTCGAAGGACACCATCGCTAGGGTTTCTTCACTTTCTCAAGCTCATGCTAAGTGCATCCAAGCCCCGTTTTTAATTTTTTTTTACGTTTTTTGAGTCATTGTAGCTCGATTTAGCTTATTCTACCATTAATTCATGTTAGGGTTCATGTTTGGAAAAATACGCATAGGTGAAATGTGTTTACTTTGATGTTTTATGGTAGAATATGAAGCTTGGAATTATGTTAAACAACTTATGCTAGGCAATTTTAAGTGAAAACGAGTAAAACCACATAATCGGTAAAAATACCTAATGTTCATAAGTAAATGTTAGAGTGGGAATTTTTTGTTTCCATAGAAGGGAAAGATGTTCAGAATATCATAGAACATAAGAATAAGGGATGAAGTTTAATTTTCGATCTTTGGGGTAAATGTGTAAATATGCAAAAGTTTAGGGGCAAAATCATAATTTTGCCAAAGTTTGAGTCAAGGACTGTTTTGATGAATGTGAGTATTAAATAAGCTAAATTTTACATTATAGATCAAGAAGAATGAAATCTAGAGTTAGACCGGGGAAAGAAAAAGGTTGAGGACTAAGTTGCTAGATTTGATCGTATTTTGTACCGAGGTAAGTTTACGGTAAATAAATACAATATTTCAATAATTATTATTAATTTTGTTATTTTGCAGCAATTATGTACTTATTTCATGAAATTATTTAATGTTGACTCAAGTATGAGATGATAGAGAATCAGTGTTAAAAAGTCCCGTTGAAACATTAGGAATGTTTCGGATACAAATGTCATGACATTAAGGGAATGAGATCTCATGTAAAACCATGTTTGGGACATGGCATTGACACTATTGAGGTTATGAGAGGTCCCACATAAGACAATGTCTGTGACATGGCGTTGGTACCGAGATGAGAGGTCCCCCATAAGACCATGTCTGGGACATGGCATGGGCACCGATATGAAAACTTTCATGTAAGACCATATTTGGGATAAGTCAATTGCAGTACAGGAAACATCCCATGTAAGACCATGTCTGGGACATGGCTTTGGCATGTTATTATCAGACCGGAGACCCGAGTATCCTTCTATTCCAAGTGGTTCGATGGGCTAGTAAATAGACTATGTTACATAAAAGTTCAGGTAAAAGTATAATAAATAGATTCAGGTGAGTTATAAGGGTTAAGAATATCTCAGTTATCAGTTGAGAAAGAAATTTCAGCAAGAGAGGAGTAAGTTATAATCTTGAGTTATTTAATTAAGCAAGTAAGCAAGTAAGAGAGTAAGTAAATATCATGATACTTCATGATAATTTATGAGTATAATTATTTATGATAAATGTTGTTATTTATTTGCTTGTAAACTTACTAATCTTTTCACTTACTCCATTTTATTTTCCTTTTTTTTTGTATCGCCAAGCCAATTCAGGGATTGTAAGAGTGTCAGAGATCGTTTCACACTATCAACAGACTATCTCGGTATTTTGTGGTTCGAAACATTTTAAGTTATGGCATGTATAAGGACTTAGTTATTTTGTGTGTATGTATTCTTATGATTTGGCTAATGAATAGCATGAAAATACTCGATAATGATTAGCTATTAAAATGGCTATTTAAGAATATGTTTTGGTGTTATGTATGCCTAAATGATAGTTAATACAAAGAAATTATAAAAGAGTAAAAATTTGTAATGGAACAGTTTTTGGACAAGAAGATTAACGTGATTTTGAAAAATCACCAAGGATAGAAGAAATGAAATTAGAGAATCAATAAGATATAAAATTAAATCTTATCAAGTCTATTTTCACATGAAAGAAACGGTGTAGGGAAAGAAATTTTATATTATGAGATATTTAAATTTTAGTGAGATAGGGTTAGAATGGTTTTTGAAGTCCCCTGTTATGAATTTAGAAAATCATTAAAAACTTTTACCGAAAGAATTATGAGTCATAATTTATATATCTAGATTCCTTAGTAAGTCTAATTTCAAAAGAAAAAAATCGAGAACATTATCTGAATTCTGTACAATGAGATAATTGATTTTTAGTGAAGAGGGGTCAGAACTGTCGAGTAGTGAAACAGGGGAGACTTTAACGAATAAACTGTACTATTTGGCTAACCAAAAAATTCTAAAAATTTTTTGATATGAAGATATATGAGTCTAGTTTCAGGGAAAATTTACAGATCTAAATTTCAAGTTTTGTAACTCAATTTATAATTAAAGTAGTGACTATTATGCAGGTGGATAATTTTATTTTGAATAGTGAAATAAATTATTTTGATTTGTTTAAGCATTCAAAAAATTTTGAATGTTCTTAGTTTGGACCCGAACCATTTCCGCTGCATGTTTTAAGGTCTCGAGGGTCCTTTTTAGGGACATGTTGATTGAACGTGAGTGAATTAATTTTAAAAGCAAATTTTTATGCTCCAATCTAGTAAGTTAAGTCAGATAACGCCTCATGCTCGACTCCGGCAACGGTCTTAGGTAAAGGGTGTTACATTTCCTTTCATGAATCACCACTGAGGCTTTTCATTCAAGATATTCTCACGAGGATTCCTTTACTATACTTTGCCACAAAGGGTTTCTTTACAAAGGTTCGTCATAAAGGCTTTCTTTTGTAGAGGTTTGCCACAAGGCTTAGTAACAGCTCGTTTTTCAGTGGTGTCGAAAATAGTGGTTTTGGGGCCACCAAATCTGATGAAAAATTTTGTAAATATTATTATTTAATATTTATGAGTCAAATATGGTTTTTGAAAAGGTTTTTGATATGATAAATTATAATTTATAAGCGATTTATTAAGTTCAAGTGGTATGACCCTAAGGTCAAATGGTTTTAGAAAATGAGGTATTGGGACCTCATTTCTATAAACCAAGCTATAAATATTTTATAAACATTTACGAAGTTTCATTAAGGTGGTATTAAAGTTTCGTTAAAAATTTTAACGTTTCGATAGTTAATTAATTAAAAGGACTAAATCGTAAAAGATGTAAAATTTTATCACTATTTTACTTGAGTAATTAAATGGTTCATTGAATAAAGGAAAAAGGACTTAAATGGTAATTAGACCATTCAAGGGGTTAGTGGACAATAATGGACATGAATTTGATGTTTTATTTAATTATTAACTAAGGTTAATAGGATAATTATATTAAAATAAATAAAACAAAAGTTTATCATCTTTTTCAAACCTTCATCACCGATTGTAAATGGGGCAAGAAGCCATTTTCTTAACTTGGAGGTTTCGGTAACTTCACAAGCAAAATTGGTATGTAATTTTAACCTCGTTTCTTGTATTTTTATGTTTTTTGAGATCGTTGCAACTAGGTCCAACTAGTCCATACCTTCGATTTTGAAACTATTAAAGATTTTGAATGTTGTCATTAATGAACCTTGTGATTTTAGATGTTAAATGTTGAATTTTAGATATTAGTTGTTATTTATTTATTAAGTGATTTTTGATGAATTTTCCAATTAGGGACTAAATTATTAAAATAGTAAAAGTACAAGGATTTGATGTGAGATTTTACAAATATGGGATGATATGGGTACCATGAATATTTGGCTGTTATAAATTGGCATTAAAAATGGTTAATTTGCATGTTTTGGGCTCGTGGACTAAATTAAATAAAAGTAAAATTTTAGGGTCAATTTTGTAAAATGTCAAAAATGACTAAATTGCATAAAATTATCTTTTATGATCTAAATTAATATATTTCAATATATTAAATTTAGATCAAGATCGGGTGGAAAATCGAGGATAATAAAAAATTACCAAAATGCCCCTGAACTTTAGTATTTTTACAATTTAGCCAGGTAAGTTCGTATGGACTGTATTATGTACAATTTTAATTAAATTGAATGTTAATATGTGATTATATTGTAATTAAATCAATATATATGAGTATGCAATTTATCGTGTTATGAAACGACGTAAATCCACCGACGTACGATGATTACTGAGCCCCATTTGAACCTTAGGAATTCGTAGGATACAAATGACATGTCATTAGGGTTTACATGGTTAAGGTGTTGGTCTTGAACATCCTACCATTGTGTGAGGTCTGGCATGTGTTGCGGATACTCCACAGCTCGTGTAAGCAGCATCATGTAGCTACATTTCGATGCACAGCTCGTGTAAGCAGGCCCATTTTCATAGCTCGTGTGAGCATTCTAATTCATAGCTCGTGTGAGCATTCTGATTCACAGCTCATGTGAGCAATGTACAAGAATTGATGGATTACAATTATATGAGTTAGCACACTATGTGTGAGCTATCCTAGGTATCCAACAGTATTCTAAATAGTTTAACGAACATTATTCAGATAAGAAACGGTAAGAGAATGATGTGTATTATGACATGTACATATATGAACATCCTTGATATGATGATACATGGAAATTATGTAAGTTGAGATGAGTAATAAACTCAAGTGTTACATGTTGAGAATAAATGGTTGTCCATGTTGAATTTATATGAAATATGTTTAAGTATGCTAACATGTGTGGTTTTTTTATGCTTAGGCATGTGCCAAGCTATTGGTTGAATGGTATTATGTTTACTTATAAATTGCATTGAAATGGTAAGAGCCCAAATTGAAATGTGTTTGTGTTCATGAAAGAGTGGTAAGGTTTTAATTATGAAATTTCTTATGAAATGATTTATCATGTGGTTAATTCCTAAAAGAGCTATGTTTAAATGCACTAGCTTATGGCTATGGTTGATGATATGCTTATGTCTTAAAGTGTAAAATGACGAAAAAGGGAATGATGAGTTGAATTGATGTTGTTATTTAAGTTAAAGAAAGTAAATGCAATGGAAAACAATGAAATAAAAACGAAAATAAGAAAATTTGAAAGAGTTTAAAGTTATTTAAAATCCTACTTTGCTAGAGATGATATGTATATGTGATGCTGTGGAATTAGTCACTTTGTGAGTTGTTGAATATGAATTCATGAATCTTGCGGTTTTGGTATAGGATTATTCTTGATATGTATAAATTTCATATTTTAAATGGATTAATATGACTAAAGTTTATACGAGCTTACGAAGCATTCATTGCTTACGTAGTTGTTTATCATTTACTTTTCAAATTATCAAAAGCTTGATCGGGTTGGAAGCTCATCGGAGATCTATCACACTATCCAGCAATTATATCGGTAGATTTTGATGTCTTGATTAAGGTTATAATGGCATGTATAGGTGAACTTATGGTTGATGATTAGTTGAATGTTAGTTGATGTGTTTGGTATGTATATGTCGTGTAGAGTGATGTAGCCTTGGTACATTTGGTGGCTTGTTGATATGTGTTAATTTGATAATGTGTTAAAGCATGTTTGAATGACCAAAGTGATATATGATGAAATGACCTCAACATGGTCAAGATATGGTATGCTTTGGAAAAGTCTTGAACTAGATATGGCATGAATCTATTATAGTATGGTGGTTATGTATCAATTATGTTATGTATTGGCATGGAAACAAGTTAAGTGATAATTGGTTAAATATGCACATGTATAGGTATTTTGGATGTTGAAGTAGCCATATATTTTGGCTTGTGTTTATGTCTTTTTGGATGATGATATGAAAATAGTTTTCGTACGTAAATATTTGGTATTAAAGTGGTTGATATCTTGGCTCATGATGCTTGAATGATTAAAGATGGAATGGTAGTTTAAAATGCATATTATAAATGTCTTATGATATGTTTGAATGTAGTGATTTGGTATTTTTTTATAAATGACATATATGGCTATTGGTGCTCGTTGTTGAATGGCACATTTGGGTACCTTTTCGTGTGAATTGGATAGGTAAATCATATGGAATGTTTTGGTATAAACTTAGTGAAAAGTTAGTTGAACATTTTGGCCAATTTGAGTATATGGTTATACCTATTTAATTGTTGAGATTGAGGTGCCCTTTGGGCATATTGGTTGTATGCTTATGTACCATATTTGAATAGCTTGTTTATGCATGGTTTTAGTGCAAATTGAAGGCTTGTTTATATGTGCAAAAGTGATTGTAGGTATATGCATGAATGGGTGAGAAAAATTGCTTGGAAATGGCTTATTTTTTTCGTCCACACAGGCAGAGACACGGGCGTGTGTCTCAGCTGTGTGTGGCACACGGCCTAGCAACACAGCCGTGTGTGCAACACGGCCGTATGTCCTTTATAGTTTTCAAACGATTACAAGTCAGGCTGTTACACGACCTGGCACACGGGCATGTGGCTTGGCCGTGTGACCCAAGTCAGTGAGTTACACGGGCACAAACACGGGCTGGGGCACGACCATGTATCCCTACTTTGAATGTCCACAAGTTAGTTTCAAATGTGACCCCTGTAGTTTTGAAAATTTTCACGTTTTCCTAAAAAAATTTATATATTTTCGATTTACTCTCGACTTGTTTCTAATGTGTTTTTATGGCCTTGAGGGCTCGTATGAGACAATATGTATGTTATTGATTGATTTTGTTATGATTGATGTAGTTAATTGAATGGTTTAAAATTTTTTATAATTTTGAAACGTAACCTTTGGTATTGCTCTGTAACCCTATTTTGGCGACGGATACGGGTTAGGAGTGTTACAGGCTTTTCTTTCATCGTTTGCCACAAAGGCTTCTATTTCTCTGGCGCGTTCACGATAGGGATTCGCCTAAACTCACATTACGTGAGGTTTGCCCCTCATCACCTTGGGTCACGCAGAGAACTCCACTAACTAATAACCTTCCTCTAGTTCTTTCCATATGATGCCATAACCCACTAGTTATGATATTATAAGATATAGACTTTCCATATGATATCATAGCCCACCAGCTATGGTCTTACATGATACAGTGCCATGGACTTTTCCTTTCAATGAATCATGTTTAAAGTCCCAACGTACTCCTTTAGACGACTCCATGGAGATAGACACAGACTCATCTTACATTGACTTACTCTTAATAGACATGAACTCGACATACTTTCAAGATACACAAATACATTTCAATCATTCACTTACAAGTGTTTTGCATCCTTAAGATTCACATCACATGCTTAGATCAATAGATCTCATATCAGACCTCTCATGCATTTAAACCAAACTTAACATATATCTCAGAAATTCACTTAATTCATACTTTCGACTCCTGACTTTTCATCATATACTATATCTAACGAATTCATACAAACTATAAAGGTGAATCTTGTCCAATAATCATATATTAGCATATTAATCATACCATCCCTATTAGGTTCAAATCAAAGTTCATACGATCTTTCGAAGAAGCATTTAGAATGTAACGCCCCAGAATTTGGGCCTAGAAGTATTAGGCGTTGAACAAGGGAACGGTTAGGAAACTGTGCATAAATGAATATCTGCTTCAGTGATTAAGTGATTTAGGAGTGTTTGGAAGTGTCTAAGAAGTCTTGGGTTCAAACCTCGGCTTTAGAAAAAATTTTGGTTTTAAGTGGATAAAACCCTGGATGCTTGGATGTATGCGTTTTAAATTATTGTGTTAAAAATGTCATAATGAAGCTTGTGGTTGTGGCGTCATTAAGGTTATAAGGGAGCCTGGGTTCAAGTCTTGGCTCTTATAATTTATTTTGGTTTTTCTTTTAAAGGAACCTGGACTTTGGCCTTTATACCTTTTAATTAATTGAAGACAAAATGTGACACAAAAAGAGCTTGTGGCAATGAGGCAAGTGGCGTGAATTGGGTAATGCGAGAGCTTGGGTTTGAATCCCATTTCAAGCAATAAGGATATTTATTTTATTAGCATGAGGCGGTAGGAGTTTGAGGTGGTTTCGTACTCTGTTGAGTGAGAGTTTGAATGGGTCTTGGAGGTTGTTATGAAGGACATCAATGAGGGATAAGGGGAGAGATTTGAGGAGATTTTCAAGGGATTTGGAGGAAAGGAGTGTTGTAGCCGAATTGTGCAACTTCTATGTGCAAATTTGGCTAGGGGAATTCATTTTTTTGCATTTCGGCAATTGGTGAGTGTATAGGTGCCGAATTTCCTCTTTAACATTTGGAGTTTTGGACTTCTCTTTCTTTTTCTCTAGTACCGAAACTAAAAGTAACCACTCGTGCATCTTTTTCTCGGGTTCCCTCTAGTTTTTTTTGTGCTACGAAACTGACTATTCGTGTTATTCCTTCTCTGCATCTTTGCTATTCTCTTTTTCTCGTCTTGGCCGAACCTAACATCTATTTTTCCTTACCTCTTTCCTTCTGCAATTAGATTGTTTCATAGCCTAGCTGAACCTTCCTTTTCTCTTCTTTTCACTTTTGTTCACCTTCTATTCTGCGCTGGCAGAATATGACTGTTCTTAATCCTTCTCTGCATCGATCTACTACAAAGGTTCTGACTATCAGTAAGTGATCAAAAACTATTCTCTTCTTTTCTTTCTCAAAGCCGAATAACCCTACTGACCGATTGTTATTTCTTTTCTCACGTACTGCATTCGTCACGATTTAAGAGAGTTACTCGGGAGTGCTGAGGCATTCAAGATTCTTCTTTCGTTTTTCAAGTGTATATTTGAAAGGGGTAAGTTGGCTTGTTCTTCGATGGTGCTGAGTTTTAATATTGGGGCCTTAAGTCTAATTTTTTGTAAACAACCCAGTCTTATAGCTTTCATTGTTCAGGAAAATAATCGGCGAGGTCGTGTGATCGATTATTTAGCGATCCAAGGGCATTAAGCAATTCTCATTCGTTCAAGGTGAGTACTGAGGGACGATTTGGGTTTAAGTATTGTGAACGTTAATGTTGGGAAAACTGACGGTATACCTTGAATGAATGTAGGCCTTGGCGAGAAAGTGTTCACTCGATTTCGTAGTCAGGTGTGTATTTGTACACCGTAAATCATTACTGTCATAAATTCGAAAGAGTGTGTAATCACACTGTCTCTTTTGTGAATCGGCAAAAGCCAAAAAGCTAAAAAGCCACATGGGCGTCCGAATGCTCGTGTGGTGAACCGAGCCCACGAATATGGGCGTTAGACTGTTGAGGCCACCACAAGCGTTCTCGTGCTCTTGGGCCGTTATGGGCCACGTTGGGCTAAAATGGGCCTTGTGCGCCCAAAGGGCTCCTGGGCCCCACACGGATAAAATCCACCTTAAGTGGCAAATTCTGGACTGGGCTATGTAGTTCGCATAGTCGTGACCGAATTTAAGCTAACTGGGCCACATGGAAGCGTGTGGGCCCACTTGGGCCGAATATAGGCCTTGGGCCCATTTGCACCGTTATGACTATTTAGGTTATTTGTGTCACTCGAGGTGACTGTAGGCCTTCGAAAAGGCTGTTAAATGGTTGAAATACCCTCGAAGGGTAAAGTAACCAAAATACCCATGGGGGTAAAATTATCGTTTTACCCTTAACTGACGAAATGAACGTTACTCTCGTAGTGGTAGGTTGACTAATGTATGTATGAAAGTTATGTGACTGGTACTGAACATGACATCCTGCATTCACGTATGTTACTATGGCATGTCTTCCTGCATGGGGTTAGGTTAATATTGACGGAGGAAGTGTATAGCTTGTAGTCGTTCTGTTCAAGGCTTACTGCCTTTCTACTTATGGCTTTTAGTCGTTCTGTTGATTAGTAGCGCTGCTGCGATACTTATGGCTTTTAGCCGTTCTGTCTATGGTGCCAAGTCGTTCTATAGACTTAGTGTCGCAACCGGTGCCAAGCTTGGTGTGTTGGCTGGGTGGGTCGATTTTATCCCCATATGGTGTGTTGATTGGTACGGGTGGTGTATTGGTTGGATTGGGCTAGATTTCTGTCTACATATCTGCATCTGATACTGATTCTGTAATGGGCTTAGGTCCACCTGGTTCTATTAATGGGGTCAGGCCCAGTCTGTTTCTACATATCGTATATCTGACTGTTTGTATTATAAGGGATTACACACTGAGTTTCCACAAACTCACCCTTCCGTCTAACTGTGCAGGTAATCCCCAGCCTTAGGTGATTTGGAACCGCGAGAGACTCGGAGGTGGCCACACAACCGCTGATGCTCTGCCCTAGAGTTTTTAGTTAAATTTAAAGTTTGTGTTGGGTTTGTTCATGTAATAACGGCCTTTTAAGTTTGTGTAAGTTTTTAATTGGGCTTTTGCTTATTTACTTTAAATTGCTAGTTTAGGGAAGATGAAATTTCAAAATAATAATTGTTTTCAAAGTCACGAACTTTAAACGATTGGAGTTTTCAAATGCTTCCGCGTTTTAAAAACAACTATTATAACAGTAGCAGATAATAAGGCAAATGTTTTAACTAGATGATTGTTAAATAATACTAAAGAGGTTTTAAGCTTAGAAACATTTTTTTCCAACAAGACAAATTTGCAAACGACACTTCAATGTGACACGCCAGATTCGGCCATAACATCTAGGCCAGGTTTGGGGTGTTACATAGAATAAACAGCATACACATAAAAGAGTCAGCTTAGGGACTCACCTAATAACCTTAAAGGGTAGCTTAGACTTCGATCCTGCAATCAGCAAGATATTGCAGCAACCACTACCTTGTATAATAGAAGATCACCATTAAAACCCATTTGAGTAGCTTTTACAAAAATTTCAAACCCCAAATAACCCATAAACAAAGCCTTACTTCATCAGACATTCATACAGATCTACTTTTCCAGTGCCTTTAACTTACCTCAACATGGAGAAAAATTGTTGCGTGTGAATGTGTAATGCGAATGTGCAAGTATACACATCGAATCAAGTAATAAAGTGGTGAGTGAGTATCATCTCCACAGGGATCGGAATTGATTAAAATAATTGGTTATGCGGTTACTATGAAATTGACTAATTAAATTGTGAAAAAGAAAAAGATGACAAATTGATAAATAAATTTAATGAATGGATTAATAAAATCAATTATGAATGAAAAATGTTAGGGCAATTAAAATGTTGTGGCAATTCTTAAAGAATGAGTGGGAAAGAGTTTGTACTGTTGAATGATAAAGGTTGGAATTACTCTGGCTTATTTTTATATCAAAATAATGCCATGGAAAATTCTTGACGATTCTACTCCTCAGGGACTCACTACTGCAATCTACTTCTTTTGAAAGCTAGACTTTGAGCTATCATTTTGTGTTTTTGTATGTCTACATAACTCAATAATGATATCCAGAATGCTTTTCCATTCCCTGTACAGATCTCAACTTCTACGTCTAGAGTGCTTCAAATATTCTTTTGAATACTTGTCTATATCAATCGATTATAACCCAATCTATTTAATCTTTCCAGAATTAAATTAGATCTAATAACATGCCATACAGTCATCTATGTCCAGAGCTTACATGCATGCATTTAAAATAATCACAAATCGAATTAAACAATATTCTACTCAAAATCAAACCATGGACAATAAAGATAATAAAAAGTCGCTCAAATAATTCCAACCCAATGAGTTTTAGCTCATGGGTTGGATATTCAAATGCAAAATAAAACCATTACACTTCGTCATTTAAGTTTATGAATAACAAAGTTAAAATCAGAAAATAAAGGCAGAACAGCAGGAAGCTTTTGTATTTAGGATATCTGACTATAGCAATTCTGACTATAGCAGACCTCTCCTAATGTATTTAGGATATCTTTCCTCTAAACTCAGTTTCTCTATTCTCACTTATTTAGTCATTTCAAAATTTTAATTACAAATATTATTTTTTCTGGGGAATTCATCTTGTCACATGGTTTCTTTACTTGACAATCTTAATGGAGCACACACTAGATTACTAGGTAAAAGAGATGGATGGAGCAAACAACTACCTCCTTAGCTAATCAACCTATTACTACAGTGGAGTGCCCCTAAATTATTATTAATACAACTTTTTTCCTCACTCTTATTTGAACTCGTTTTTCTGATCAATAATACGATGGAGCAAACAAAGCATTATTGACCTACTCAACAATTTAAAACATTGAAGTGTAAAACTATTTCTAGGGTATTGCTTATCATTCATAGACAAATTATTGAATTTAGGTTCAAGAAATTCTAAATGCATTAAAAGAACCCTACAAAAGATTTAATTCCATTGATACTGTTAAGTTCAATTTTAAGCTTAACTTATTCAACTAAATTATTTAAATTATTGATTAAATTTTGAGCAATTGAATTTTGAATTAGTCTAAATTACAGCAAGAACATCCCATGCCGTAATAATGTTTTTTTTGCTCCAATTCAAGAATTTAATGTTAAAATTTTAAGTCATGTGCAGTGAATGACATTTGGATTTCGTATGAGCTCAATTTGGAATTTAATTTGCATGATTAAGTCTTGAATGTTGATCATATCTTTGGTTGAAGGTATTGAATTAGCATTGGGACAAAAGTCGGTCCAATTAGATGTACAACAGACCAAACATGCGACAAAATCAGCAAGGAAATTAAATTGATTTCCTTCTAGTGGTGGCCGACTCTAATCACATCAGCCTTGAAGAGTTTAATTAAAGTAAAACTCTACTAAGCTAAGGATATTTTCATGTGACGGGTTCAACTAGGATAAAAGGGATAAGATCAAATTTAATTTTGAATTGTTGGAGGTTATTATCCCATAAATAGAGATGACCAAAGAATGAAAAAGGAGTCAAAAAGAGAGAAAAAAATACAAACAGAGAGGCGTGGCACTCGAGCAAAGGAAAACTTCAAACTGAATCAAGAAAAGCCGAACAAGCAATTGAAGTAGCAATGAGAATTTCAAATTTGAATGAAGAAGGAAGCTCGACGATTGGAGGAATTTCCTTCTCCAAACTCGGTTTGTAATTTATCTTTGGTTACAATTGATTCTTGTTTCGCTTCAATTGCTATGAGTGGTTAGAATATTCAAGCTTAGTTAGACACTTATGAAACCTAGCACAAGGAATTTATGAATTAATTTTATTTAAAATTTGGATTTGGCATTCTTGAGTTGCTTGCTTTAACGTCTAAGGAATTTTTCTAAATCAATTAGATTGATCACCTACTTAATTTAGGACTTTTCTCATGCTCATCTAAGTGCAACTGAGTAATCGAATTTCTTAATTACACTTAGAAGTGGTGATAATCAATTGGCATGCCGCTAATTGAAGCAACTACAGATTTAATTTCGGAAGCCGTTGGAGGATTTTCTTTAATTAACGCAAGGTAAAATCTCTAACATACTGAATGCACTTTTAATTAGTCAACAAAGAATAATTAAAGGTAGGAATTCAATTACGAACGTTCTCTAATTGAATTTAAATTTACTTGGGATAGGAATTCGCTTCGTAAGTGCATTTTCAGCCTTGTTGCTAAATTGGATTACTAAAATAATTTAAGATCGAAAAGGCCTTGTGCTTGGTGGATTAAGGCGTCAATAACTAAGCATCCTCTCTCTTTAATTCGACAATTTTTCAGCATTTACAATTTATGCTATATTTTATTTGTTACCAAAGAGCATTATTAGAAAACCCCCCATTTTTCCCTTCTCGCATATGTTTATATTAACTTGATTTCAATTCTTTTCAAATAGGTTTAACACGAGCTTCTTCGTGGGACGATTCCGTACTTACTCTATATTACTAGTTAATATCAGTTGAGTAGGGGATTAAATTCGGTGCACGTAACGACAGCTACCAAATTTTGGCGCCGTTGCCGGGGAAGCGACGTAGTCAAATTTATTTGATTTTCAGAACTTATTTTGTTTTCTTGTTTTTGTTTACGCAAGTAGATTAGTCCCTCTGGTATATGTTATTAAGGAGTGGAAGACGAACATCGAAATACCCTGTTAACATCACTGATCGACAAGCTGATCATTCCAACCCCCACGTTGAGCCTAACATTTCAGAGGATTCCAACATGGCTAACCAGAACATAAAGCAATTGGCCGTTCCTAATTTGGCTGCACAACCACCATCTATCACGTATCCCGCCCTTGATAGGCCCTGAAAGCTCAATTCGGGATTCTTGAATTTGTTGCCAAAATTCAATGGGTTACCACGTGAGGACCCTTGCCGTCATATTAATGAATTTCTAATTATTTGCTCAACTATGCAGCCAGATAGCATTGAAGAGGAACAAATCAAGCTCCGAGCTTTTCCTTTCTCATTACAAGGTTTGGTGAAGGACTGGTTATATTATATGCCACCAGGCTCATTCACAACTTGGACAGGGTTACATAAAGCTTTCCTTGAGAAGTATTTTCCTGCATCAAGAATAAGGTCAATCAGGAAAGAAATCTGTGGAATCAAGCAATTGGTAGGGGAGTCACTATACGAGTACTGGGAAAGATTTAAACGGCTATGTGCGAGTTGTCCACAGCATCAGATTAGTGAGCAGCTCTTAGTGCAATATTTTTATGAACGATTGACACCACAAGATTGAGGAATGATCGATGCGGCAAGTGGAGGTGCATTGGTTGATAAAACTCCTGAGCAAGCTCAAAATTTGATCGCTAATATGATGCAAAATACACAACAATTCAGTCTCAAGAGGTCCGACTTGGGTAAACGAATGGATGAGGGCCAGTCGAGTATGATGGAGGCTCAATTAGCTAATTTAACGGCTATGGTAAGTAAGTTGATGAGTGGAGGTACAGTGAAAGCTTCACTATGTGGCATTTGTTGTTTAGAAGGACACACCACAGATATGTGCCCAACATTACAGGATGGGGAAGCCAACGTCGTCTTTCCAAATCAGAGGAGGTATGATCCATACTCGGCTACTTATAACGAGGGATGGAGAGATCACCCTAATTTTAGATATCAAAACCGAGCTACACCTCCAAGGTTTGAGTAGCAAAATTCTCGATCATATAATTCGTCACAGCAACAAAACCTTAGTGCTGAAACCAAGACCCATACCATGCTTGAACAAATGATGAAGATGATGGCTGACCAGAAGAAGGAAACCGATGGAAGGTTTCAGACTTTGGAGTCGGCAGTGAAGCAGTTGCAAACAAGAGCCTCGTTGACCGATGTTAATCTTGGGAACTTACAAGCACAGGTAAATAATCGGTTACCGTCACAGCCTGTGGAAAATCCGAGGGATAATGTCAGTGCTATAACCTTGCGAAGTGGGAAGGAGTTGAGATCGACACTAAAGAAGGTCCAAAACAGTGATGAGGAAGATGAAACTAAGGTAACAAAGGTCCGATTCAGTGATATTGACGAGGAAAATTTAGCCTTGCCGAAGGCTGATTTACAACTGCCGCAAACAGCACTAAAGGAAGGAGGGAAATCACGCTTACAACAACCCACTACTTCGCACGATGCAGCAAACTTTGAGCAGGAAATGAGGGTTCCCGAGCTTAGAGCACAAGCAAGTCAGAACACTAATAACCAACCTCGGTCTTATGTGCCGAAGGCGCCATTTCCACAGTGTTTGAGGAAGGAAAAGTCAGACGACGTCAATGCCGAAATTCTAGAGACTTTCCGCAAGGTACAAGTTAATATTCCATTGATTGATGCAATAAAACAAGTGCCTAGATATGCTAAGTTTTTGAAAGAATTATGCACATCTAAAAGGAAATTAATTGGAAATGAAAAAATTAGCTTAGGCGAAAATGTATTTGCGGTATTTCAAAAGAAACTCCCAACTAAATGCAAAGATCCGGGAATGTTTTCGATACCTTGTAAGATAGGAGACCTTAAACTTGATAGGGCTATGCTTGATTTAGGAGCTTCTATAAATGTCATGCCTAGGAGTATCTACGATAAAGTTCAGTTAGGTGCATTAAAAGACACGGGACTGATAATTCAACTTGCGGATAGAAGTAATGCCTACCCTGATGGCGTTTTAGAAGATGTTTTAGTGCAAGTAAATGAGCTAGTCTTTCCAGCTGATTTTTATGTTTTAGACATGGGACCTAATGATAATTCGATTGATGTACCCTTACTCTTAGGAAGACCTTTTCTTAAGACTGCTAGAACGAAAATTGATGTGCATAAAGGGAATTTAACTATGGAATTTGATGGAGAGATAATTAAATTTAATATATTTGATGCTATGAGATATCCCACTGATATTAATTCTGAATTTACCCTTGATGTGATTGACAATTTTGTTCAAGATGCCTATGAATTAGGGGATGAGGACGAGTTGAAAAGCGTTCTGGCTAAGAGCATTTTTGATATTGATGAGCAAGAATTTATCGCTTCTGATTCTTTAATTGACCCAATTTGTGCATTAGACTCGCCCAAATTGACACGATTCAAGCCGATTCTCCTTAACCTTACGGTGACTGGTAAGCAAATTCCTTCATTAATTTCACCACCTAAATTGGAGTTAAAAGAGCTGCCCGAAAATTTAAAGTACATTTATTTGGGGGAAAATCAAACTTTACCATTGATAGTGTCTAATGCTTTAACCGAAATGCAAGAATTCAAGCTGCTTAGAGTTCTTAGGGAACATAAAGAAGCCTTCGGTTGGACACTAGCTGATATTCGGGGGCTTAGTACGACTTTATGTACTCACAAGATAGCCTTAGAACCAGATTCAGTCCCTAAAAGAGACCCCCAACGTCGATTGAATCCACCAATGATGGAGGTAGTTAAGACTGAAATTTTAAAATGGTTGGAAGCTGATGTCATTTATCCTATAGCCGATTCAAAATGGGTAAGTCCAATTCATGTTGTACCTAAGAAGGGAGGAATCGCAATAGTTACCAACGAAGAAGGGTTGGAAATTCCTACAAGGGTGCAGAATGGTTGGCGGATTTGTATAGACTATAGGAAGCTGAACAAAGCCACTAAAAAAGACCACTACCCCCACCCATTCATGGATCAAATGTTAGAAAGGTTAGCTGGTCGTTCACATTTTTGTTTTTTGGATGGCTATTCAGGTTATCTACAGGTACCCATCGCACCTGAGGATCAAGAGAAGACCACTTTCACTTACCCGTTTGGAACTTACGCCTTCAAAAGAATGCCTTTCGGGTTGTGCAACGCACCAGCCACTTTTCAAAGAGGTATAACGAGCATTTTTTCAGATTTTATTTCACATTTAATGGAGGTGTTCATGGATGACTTTACTGTTTATGGGGATTCATTTGATCAATGTTTGCATCATCTTGTGTTAGTTCTTAGGCGTTGCATTGAGACTAACCTGATATTGAATTTTGAGAAATGTCATCTCATGGTTGAAAAAGGCGTAGTATTGGGACATGTCGTCTCAGTTAAAGGTTTAGAAGTTGACCAAGCCAAAGTCGAGGTAATTAAAAATATACCTTATCCAGGTACTGTGAAAGGAATTCGATCTTTCTTGGGTCATGTAGGGTTTTACCGTCGGTTCATCAAGAATTTTTCGCAAATATCGTCACCTTTATGTGCATTGCTAGGTAAGGATGTCGCATTTAAATTTAATGAGAATTGCAAAAAATCTTTTGATGAGTTGAAATTGAAATTAATCACGGCTCCTATCATTCAAGGACCGAATTATGCATTACCCTTCGAGATTTTATGTGATGCTAGTGATAGGGCTGTTGGTGCGGCACTTGGGCAAAGAAATGGTAGGGAATCTTATATTATTAGGTATGCTAGCGAGCTATTGAACCCGGCACAATTTAATTACACCACGACTGAGAAAGAGCTCTATGTCGTAGTCTTTGCCCTAGAAAAATTTAGAGCATATTTGTTAGGAGTCAAAGTTGTTGTATTTTCCGACCATAGTGCTCTTAAATATTTGTTGCATAAAAAAGAAGCCAAGCCTCGACTAATTAGGTGGATTTTGTTGTTGCAGGAATTTGACCTGGAAATTAAAGATAAGAAAGGTAAAGAGAACCTTGTGGCCGATCATCTGAGTAGGTTAGAGACTGGAATTTTGAGGGATTACCCAAGTGATCTATTTCCTGATGAGTGACTTTATAGTATGTCTAGTGTTTTCCCATGGTATGCCGACATAGTGAACTACTTAGTGACTAAAGAGTTTCCTATGAATGCACCTAGACATTTCAGAGAAAAAATTAAAAGTCAAGCCCGATTTTGCTTATGGGAAGAGCCATACCTTTGGCGATTTTGTAGCGACCAAATAATTAGGCACTGTGTTGATGATAGTGAGATAGAATCTGTGCTTAATTTTTGTCATAGTCGAGAGGGTGGGGGACATTTTGGACCTAAGCGAACAGCTCATAAAATACTTGAGAGTGGGTTATTTTGGTCGACTATTCATAAAGATTCATATGCATTTTGTAAAAATTGTGCATCATGTCAAAAGACCAGCAATTTAAGTAGAAGAAATCAAATGCCATTACATAATTTTTATGTTTGTGATATATTTGATGTATGGGATATTGATTTTATGGGCCCTTTTCCTTCTTCTTTCGGTCATCTATACATTCTTGTTTGTGTTGATTATTTGTCGAAATGGGTAGAAGCATTCCCAACTAGGGCCGATGATGCTAAAACTGTGGGGAAGTGTCTTAAGACCAACATTTTAAATATATATGGGGTACCAAGGGCTATAATCAGTGACAGGGGAACACATTTCTGTAATAGAACCTTGAAAGCCTTATTTGCACAATTTGGTGTCACCCACAAAGTATCGACAGCTTATCACCCTCAAACCAATGGGCAAGCCGAAAGTAGTAACAAAGAATTAAGGGTAATTTAGAGAAAATTGTTAAGCCCAATAGGAAAGATTGGAGTCAAAGGTTAGATGAAGCATTGTGGGCTGTTCGAACGGCTTACAAAACACCAATTGGGATGTCGCCTTACAGGGTTGTTTTTGGGAAGGCATGTCATCTTCCCGTAGAGCTTGAACATAGGTCATTTTGGGCTGTTAAGGAATGCAATTTGGATTATAGTTTGGCAGGTGAAGAGTGCAAGTTGAAGTTGCAAGAATTGGAGGAGTTGCGCCTAGAGGCATATGACAATTCGGTCATCTACAAAGGTATGTCGAAGGCATTTCGTGCCTCGAAGCTAATTCGCAAGGAGTTAAAGGTGGGTGAAAAGGTATTACTATTTAATTCTAAACTTAAACTGTTTCCCGGTAAATTAAAATCAAGGTGGCTTGGTCCATTTATAATAACCGAGGTGCATCATCATGGGGCAATCGAAATTAGGAGCCTCGAAACTAATAAAATTTTCAAAGTGAATGGTCACAGGCTGAAACATTTTCATGAAGGGGAGCAAGCAGCTTGGTTGGAGGATATCAATCTTGAGGATCCATGAGGAATTGTGATGTCGAGCCAACGACTTAAAACAAAGGCGCTTGTGGGAGGCAACCCACGTATTCAGGGAACTTTTCTTTTATCTTTTCCATTATTATTGTTTATTTCCATCAAGTAAATTTTAAATTTTAATTTTCTTTTGCATTAGGGACAATGCAAACATTAAGTATGGGGGAGAATCAATTCACTGATTTTCTAACATATTTTATGTTTGTTTTAATTTAGCGACTCTCATAAATTTTGTTAAAATTCTTTACGTATTAAAATAAAGAATGAAGGCGTATTTTATGAATTCAAGATTGATTGTGATTCTTGTATGTCAAGTGGTTGGGATTAATTCTGTTTTCAATTGAGTGATTTTGGTTCTTTAAAAAAAAACTTGATTCTGTACTTTAAAATTGAAGAGATTTTTTAGTCTGCTTACTTGATCAATCATGTGGTCCTTGTGAGGAGTTTGAGCCTAGAGAGTAAGTTGGGACATCCATGCCAACTTGAGAGGTTATTATTTATTCATGTGTGATTATTGTATCAACTGTCAATTGCTCTAGAACTTGCTTTAGATCTTACTAAGTCTAGTAATACATTTGATTTACATTAGTATGATTTAAGAGGCAATAGGAATTAAGCCACGATTACCTATAAAAGCCGACCTTGACATTATTCCAATTAGTTAGCCAATTTGAAACCTTAATTTCCCAATTTTTATGTACCTCCAGAAATTGAGCCAAAAGCCTAAATCAACCTACCTTATTAGGCTAGTTAATTCAGTTTGGAAGTTCATCATAATTTCGACATATGCTAGCCAATTTGGGGTGATGTTTAGCTAGAAATTAAAGGCTGATTTTCGTGAGAAAGAAGTAGCAAGTTGCAGCCTTCCGAGTGAATTTAACGAATGAAGCGTTATGTGATTACAATAAGGTGGATTGGTTGAATCAAGGATATGGAAACAATGAAAGGTTGATTGAATTAGTTATCTTCTTGAATTGGCATCATTATTATTAAAAAAAAAGAGAAAAGAGAAGAGAAATAAGAGAATTGATGACTTCCGGACGATTAACTAGTCTAAGAAAATTAGCTCCACCATCCAAATTAATCCCTCCCGTCCTTAAAACATTACCTTGGCCCCATTACAACCTTAATTTGGCCTCAATTATATTTATGAGATTTTATTTATTATGTTAAGGTAAGATGGACAAGCAAGCCTATGGGGTTAATTACGGTTGATTTCAATCTGAGAGCATTTTACTAAACACAGTGAGTGATGAGCGTTACTAAATTCTCCGGTAAGGATTGATCAAAGAAGCAGTCATGAATTTCTTTTCTACGTCATCTATTTTCTTTTCTTGAATAAACCAAAATTTAGGACTGTGATTTCAAAATTCATTCCAAGCATGAACGATGCAACGACTCGCGATTATTCTTAATATTCTTGAATTTTTTCTTGATTCTTTTAAATTTGATTGCTCAGGGACGATCAATGGCTTAAGTATGGGGGAGTTTGTTAAGTTCAATTTTGAGCTTAACTTATTCAACTAAATTATTTAAATTATTGATTAAATTTTGAGCAATTGAATTTTGAATTAGTCTAAATTACAGCAAGAACATCCCATGCCATAATAATGTTTTTTTTTGCTCCAATTCAGTAATTTAATGTGAAAATTTTAAGTCATGTGCAGGTGAATGACATTTGGATTTCCGTATGAGCTCAATTTGGAATTTAATTTGCATGATTAAGCTACTGAATGTTGATCATATGCTGGTTGAAGGAATTGAATTAGCATTGGGACAAAAGTCGGTCCAATTAGATGTACAGCAAACCAAACATGCGACAAAATCAGCAAGGAAATTAAATTGATTTCCTTCTAGTGGTGGCCGACTCTAATCACATCAGCCTTAAAGAGTTTAATTAAATTAAAACTCTAATAAGCTAAGGCTATTTTCATGTGACGGGTTCAGCTAGGATAAAGGGGGATAAGATCAAATTTAATTTTGAATTGTTGGAGGTTATTATCCCATAAATAGAGATGACCAGCAGCTGAAAAAGGAGTCGAAAAAGCAGAGAAAAAAATACAACAGCAGAGAGGCGTGGCACTCGAGCAAAGGAAAACTTCAAACCTGAATCAGCAAAAGCCGAACAAGCAATGGAAGTAGCAATAGAATTTCAATTTGAGCGGAAGAAGGAAGCTCGACGATTGGAGGAATTTCCTTCTCCAAACTCGGTTTGTAATTTATCTTTGGTTACAATTGATTCTTGTTTCGTTTCAATTGCTATGAGTGGTTAGAATATTCAAGCTTAGTTAGACACTTATGAAACCTAGCACAAGGAATTTATGAATTAATTTTATTTAAAATTTGGATTTGGCATTCTTGAGTTGCTTGCTTTAACGTCCAAGGAATTTTTCTAAATCAATTAGATTGATCACCTACTTAATTTAGGACTTTTGTCATACTCATCTAAGTGCAACTGAGTAATCGAATTTCTTAATTACACTTAGAACTGGTGATAATCAATTGGCATGCCGCTAATTGAAGCAACTACAGATTTAATTTCGGAAGCCGTTGGAGGATTTTCTTTAATTAACGCATGGTAAAATCTCTAACATACTGAATGCACTTTTAATTAGTCAACAAAGAATAATTAAAGGTAGGAATTCAATTACGAACGTTCTCTAATTGAATTTAAATTTACTTGGGATAGGAATTCGCTTCGTAAGTGCATTTTTAGCCTTGTTGCTAAATTGGATTACTAAAATAATTTAAGATCGAAAAGGCCTTGTGCTTGGTGGACTAAGGCGTCAATAACTAAGCATTCTCTCTCTTTAATTCGACAATTTTTCAGCATTTACAATTTATGCTATATTTTACTTGTTACCAAAGAGCATTATTAGAAACCCCCCCCATTTTTCCTTTCTCGCATATGTTTATATTAACTTGATTTCAATTCTTTTCAAATAGGTTTAACACAAGCTTCTTTGTGGGATGATTCCGTACTTACTCTATATTACTAGTTAATATCAGTTGAGTAGGGGATTAAATTAGGTGGACGTAACGACAGCTACTAGATACTTAAGTTATTCTAATTTTAGGAATCAATTTTCAAACAACTATCCTAAGCTAAACATGTCTAATCGACTTTCACAATTTTCTAAATTAATCTAAGAGTTATCATCCTTATTGAACATCACCGATATCAATATACTCAGCATAGTCTGACAATTATTTGGCATTTGTTTGTAATGGAAAAATTAATGAAGAAATGCATGAATATTAAAACATCTATCTACAGTATATTGTATTTACAACATAACACACCCCCAAACCTAAGGGATGCATTGCCCTCAATGTATGAACAATGAAACATGTCAAAAGCAATGACAGCTAAATATGATTGCATTAAACATATGTTACAAATGAAAGAAGAAAACAAAAGCTTGGAAGGAATTGGGGTTACTCTAATTGGGTTGGGTTGAATTTTTGGCAACACGTTTGTAGCGTTGCTTCCTTTCTACTTCACCAGCATCATCTTGAACGAATTTTCCAATAGCACTTTGTAACGCTTCCATTTTAGCTGGTTAATAGGCATATCTTCTTCTTCATCAGTACATAACTTCATGAGATCATCAATCAGTTGATGAACCGCCCGTTCTTGTTCGGTCATACGTGTAATGGATTTTGGTGTAGTGATGGTGTCAGTAGGTATAGTAGCTTGAGTCACAGTATCGTCATCCTTATAAAATTCAACATGCACATATTCAATTTCCTTTGCTTCTCCTTCTTGTTCTGTGATCTTCTTCTCCGCAGTAGCTTCTTTGCCATCATCATCATCATCATCATCATCATCATCTGGCTCCAACAATTTTGTAGGAAAAATAGAGAATGTAGGCATAGGTCGGGTAAAGTTCTTCTGAAAATATTTCTTTATGGCCTTATCTCTTCGTCGGACATACCCCCAAAATAGAGTCATTTCCTTTTAAGCTCGGCCAATATCAGTGGCTAGCCTTTCTTGGTATTTCTCCATTATGTGGAATCATTGTTGCAACATCTTAAGCACATCAATCACTTTCTGCTCAAAGTTAATATGAGATGTTGATGGAGTAGCATCGGAATTCATAGGTGGCGAAGATGTAAATGTAGAACCCGGATGTCTTGGCATTTCCTTCCCAAAAAATCTTAGGGTGAGTTGTTTTGTTTTGGCTCCTTTGTTAGGGATTGTGTCTTCATTCGCTTGAATAAGAACCTTCACCCACAGACAAAGTGTCGTAATGAGCGACAAAAATTTAAGGTACCAGCATTCTTTTGAAAGCAACGGTGGACTTCTTTAAAATAATGCTTCCAACATTCATCTTTCTACCCATCATAATTGACTGTAATAATAACAAGCGTTCTTTTAAAATAGTTGAGTTGTGAGTAGAAGGGATGAGATGAGTTTTAAGGAAATGATACCAGACTCTACAGTAAGGCTTCAATGATACACGACCAATGGGATCACAATCATTTCGTGAAATTGTCCACTTCATCCCCTCAACACATTAATGTATGAGAACTTGGTGGAGTCCTTCAATAGTCATAGTCTTGAAAAATTGGGCGTGTTCATCAAGGCCGTCAGATAACCCATATTGTGCACTGATGGATTCTTCATCGAACATCACCGAGACACTGTGCACATATATAAAAGCATTATCAGGAGAGGTGATATGAGCATAAAATTCTTTCACTACCTTGGTGAGAACATCATCAGGGTGGAGACAGAAGATTTTGCTATCCATATTTCTCCACTACAAAAGAGATTGCTTCAGAGTAGCCCAAAAAGGGCACATCTTGGAAAAGGGAACCTTTTTCCAGTCAAAATGACCTCTTTGATATGTTTTGGGTGTACTTTTCTTCCATGATTTTGCTAAAAAATGTTCGTAGGGGCATAGAAGTGGGAGAAGATGGTGTTTGGCGAGCCATTGTAGAGACACTAGTGACTGGAAAATAATAAAGGTGAGACCTTTGAAGTTTTATGGAGTAAAAGCAGAGAAAGTTGAAAAAGATGAAACGGAAAAGAAGTTAGAAAAGAAGTGAAATGACTAGGGTAAAATGTGAGGGAAATATAGCAATGATGTGGGGGCTAAGATTAATCTGAGAGTGTGCCCTGACACAAAAAAAAGAAAAATTTAGCGGGAAAAGGAAAATAGTAGAAAAATTAGGAAATTAAAATTAACTAATGTATTAAATGGGCTGATTTCTACAAACCTGGGTCATAATGTGCCTGTAACAAAAGAAAATAACAATTAAATAAACTTGTTGAAGAAACTAAAGAAAGAAATTAAAAGCAAAGTAAATGAATAAAATAGAATAGGAAAGAAATATTAAGCAGTTCAAAAATTGATGGAATTTTTATGACGAATTATAGGGGCTCCAAAGTAGTGCTTTAATTGTTGGCCATTGACTTTGAAAATGGAACCAGTCTTGCTATCTTTAACTTCAACAGCCCTATAAGGATGGACATGCACTATCTCGAATGGGCCAGACCAATGAGATTTCAACTTACCAGGAAATAATTTAAGCCTAGAATTGAATAACAAGACTTGTTGTCAAGAGCAAATTTTCGAGGAAAAATTTTGTTGTCATGCCATCGTTTAGTCTTTTCTTTGTACAGCTTGACATTCTCATAGGCTTGTGCTCAGAAATCTTCCATCTCATTCAACTCCAATAGATGGTTGGTACCAACAACACTCTAATCCATATTCAATTTCTTAATTGCCCAATATGTCTTATGTTCAAGTTTAACAGGTAGATCACAGGGTTTCCCACAAACAAGCTTCAAGGGCGACATCCCCAATGGTGTCTTGAATGCAGTGCGATATGCCCATAAAGCTTTATCCAATCTAGATGACAAATCTTTTTAGTTGGGATTGACTACCTTCTCCAAAATTTGTTTAATCTCTCTATTAGAGACTTATGCCTGCCCATTTGTCTGGGGATGGTATGCCGTGGCAATTTTATATTTAACTCCATACCTGTTAAGAGCATTAGCAACTAATTTGCAATCAAAGTGTGAACCTTCATCACCAATTAGAGCACAAGGGGTACAAAACCTAGTAAAAATATTCTTATGTAGAAATTTCAGTACCGATTTGGCATCATTTATTGGTAACACAACAGCCTTAACCCACTTGGAGACATCATCAACGGCTAAAAGTATGTATACATTTCCCTACGAAGGTGGGAATGGACCCATAAAATCAATTCCCTAAACGTAAAATAGTTCCACTTCTAAAATAATTTTCACGGGTATTTCATACCTCCTTAATAGATTTCTAGTTCTTTGACAGCGATCGCATGCTTGGAAAAATTCATGAGCATCTTTAAACATGGTCGGCCAATAAAAACCAAATTGGAGAACTTTTATCGTAGTTATCATGCCCCCAAAGTGCCCTTCAAACGGTGCTAAATGAAAATGAAATAAAACACTTTGAATCTCGTCATCTGGAACACACCTTCGAATTATCTGATCTACACAATGTTTGAATAAAAATGGCTCATCCCAATAATACTACTTGGCATCATGGAGAAATTTTCTTCGTCTTTGATTTGTGAGGTCAAGTACCAGTAATCCACTAACCAAAAAATTTACGATATCAGCATACCACGATAATGCCATGGCAACTAATAGTTGTTCATCTAGGAAATCATCCTGAATGCATTAAATATTATCGTCTTCATTTACTGCTTCAATTCAAGACAACTGATCAGTCACTTGATTTGCTATGTCTTTCCTATCTCTAATTTCCAAATCAAATTCATGCAATAGTAGTATCCATCGAATCAATCTAGGCTTGGCGTCTTTCTTGGTCACCAAGTATTTAATAGCAGAGTGGTCAGTATAAACCGTAACTTTAGTGCCTACTAAATAAGCTCTAAATTTGTCCAAGTCAAACACCACAGCTAACAGCTCCTTCTCAGTGCTGGTATAGTTTAGTTGTGAATCAGTCAACATACAACTAGCATAGTAGATAGCATGAATAACTTGTCATTTCTTTGCCTAAGTACTACCCCTTCGGTAAAATCACTAGCATCACACATAAGTTCGAAAGGTAAAGTCCAATCTAGTGCTATGACTATTGGTGATGTGACTAGCCATTTTTTCAACTCCTCAAATGCTTGTAAGCACTGCTCGTCAAAATTGAAAGATATGTTGTGTTCCAACAATGTACACAGAGGTTTTGATCAAAAATCTTTGATGAATCATCGTAGAATCCTGCATGGCCAAGAAAACTACAAATACATTTAACTGTGGAGGGTGGTGGGAATTTCTCAATAACTTTGATTTTTGCTTTGTCGATAACAATCCCTTGCTGTGAAATTTTATGTCCCAGAGCAATGCCTCCACTTACCATGAAGTGGAACTTCTCCTAATTGAGAACAAGGTTAGTTTCTTTACACCGAAAAAGAACTAACTCTAGATTTTTTAAACAATCTTCAAAATTATCGCCAAACACCAAGAATTCATCCATAAAAACTTATGAAAAATTCTCCACCATGTCCGAAAATATTTCCATTATCCAACGTTGAAAGGTTGCAGGGGCATCGCATAATCCGAATGGAATTCATTGAAATGTAAAAGTTCCATGAGGACATGTGAATATGGTCTTCTCTTCATCAATAGGAGCTATGGCAATCTGGTTATACCCCAAATAACCATCTACAAAATAATAGAAGGCTTTCCCTGCTAAACTATCTAACATCTTGTCGATAAATGGCTGAGGAAAATGGTCCTTTCTTATTGCTTTTTTGAGTTTCTAATAGTCCATACACATCCTCCATCCTGTGACAGTACAAGTAGGAATTAGTTTGCTGTTATCATTGCTTACCACAGTGACACCCTTTTTTTTAGGTACACATTGAATAGGGCTCACCCAAGAACTATCCGAAGTTGGATATATGATTTTAGCATCCAGCCATTGATAATCTCTTTTTTGAAAACTTCCTTCATAATGGGATTCAGTCTTCTCTACTGCTTGATAGATTTTCTATGGCAACCCTCTAGTAATATCTTGTGCATGCAAATTGTTGGACTGATTCCTTTGATATTCGCAATCGTCCATCCCAATGCTTTCTTAGATTTCTTTAAAACTTTCAATAATTGAGCTTCTTAATCTAATGTCAATGCCACATAAATAATTACTAGCAATGTGTTGTTATCTCCCAAGTAAGCGTACTTCGGATGTGCTGACAAAGGCTTCAATTCCAACATAGGAGGATCTTCTATGGATGACCAAGGAAGTTTAAGATAATAGTCCGATAAATTTAATGGTTCGAAACTTCTCCTTGATCCATTCTCAATTTGCTTAACGTCCATCAGTTCATCAAACGCTTCAATCATTTCTGCTTCAATTAACTCAATTGAGTCTGCATCATAATTACAATTATTGTGATAAAATTCTGCAATTTCTTCCTAAACTATTGTGTCATCAATCTCCACAGCGTGAAATTCTTCATCTATATCTGCACACTTCATAGCATTGAAAACATTAAAAGTTATCTGATGATCATTAACTCTCATAGATAATTTACCTTTTTGTACATCAATTAATGTTCTACTAGTTGCAAAAAAATGTCTCCCAAGTATGATTGGTACCTCTTTATCAGCCTCACATTCCAGAATAATAATATTTGCTGGAAAAATAAATTTGTCAAACCTTACCAACATGTCTTCTATTTTACCTTCTGGATATAAATATGAACCATCAACTAATTACAAAGTGACAGTTGTAGGCCACGTTTTTCCTATTCCCAGCTTCCTAAAAACATAGGCATTAGATTTATACTCACACCTAAATCGCATAATGTTTTGCCAACATAATGGTTTCCAATAGGGCAAGGTATAGTAAAACTCCTTGGATCCTTCAGTTTTGGTGGCAATTTGTTTCTCAGCGTTGTTGTGCATCCTTCAATGAAAGCAACAGTTTCAAACTCCCCTAACCTTTTCTTCTTTAATAAGATATCTTTCATGAATTTCACATAGTTAGACATTTGTTCCAATGCTTCCACCAACGGTGTGTTGATATGTAATTGCTTCAGGACATCCAAGAATTTCTTGAATTGGAAATCTTGCTTAGATTTTTAGAAACGCTGAGGAAAGGTGGCGGTGGCCTTCGTTCCATTGGTTAAGGTTGTTTTGTCGTGGCATTTTTATTGGCAATGCAAGATGAATTTGCTTCAACATTTTTTTTGGTTATTCTATTCATTTATAGCCTGCTCCGCTACTGGTTCTGAATTATTCTTATTTGTGAAATCTAAACTACGTTCTTCAATAGTGGTGTCATTAACAGCTCATAATAGTTGCATAGCACTTCTGAGCATAATGGCTTTACAATGTTCATTTCCTTGAGGTCGTGAATTTTTTATATCACTAGGAAGTGCTCCTTGCAGTCTTGAGCTTAATTCTTTGGAAATTTACCCCACTTGACTCTCTAAAGCTCACTAAGATGCAAGTTGACTCTGAATTATAGCATCATTCTTAGTCATGTATTCCTTCAATAGATCTTCCATCGATGAATAACTCGAAGCTGAATTTTGCTGAACATTTTACCGTGGCATGAGTTGATTGTATCTAGGTGGTGCGCCCGCAACATTCTGCCGAATAGCATTGCTGGAATTTCCCACCCCTGGATTACTCTAACTGAATTTAGGATGTTGCTTCCACCCTACATTATGTGTTGGAAAATGGGTTGTTGTTGTTGTTGCAATTAAAATTTCTCATATAATAAACCAAGGCTAGATTCGATGGGTATTCATCAAAAACATGATCTTCTCCGCAGTAAACACATCCTAACTCGGCTGCACTTATTTCCTACACTGCGACTGGTCTTTTCAATGTTTTAATCATATTTATTAAAGATAATACATGAGCTATTAGGGAAGTAATCGCATCAAGTTCCATTGCTCTAGAGACTCTTCTACCAGTCACTACTCTGGTAGTAGGATATTGATAATTGTTGTTTGCTATCCTCTCCAGAATTTCATATACCTCATTATATGATTTATCAAGCAAAGTCCCATTGGAAAATGTGTCAACCACCATCCTTGTATGCACATTCAATTCATTATAAAACATTTCCATTTGGGTCTAATGGTGAAAACCATGCATCGGGCATTTTCTAATTAACTCTTTGAATCGCTCACAAGTTTCATATAATGTTTCGTCCTTAGATTGTCAAAGGACGTAATATCATTCCTCAGTTTAGCATTCATGTTCAGAGGATTATATCTCAGCTAAAACCTCTAACAAAGTTCACTCTAAGATGTCGTTGTACCTGACGAAAATGCATTTAACCATGCTTTAGCACGATCTCATAATGAAGAAGGGAATGACTTCAGTTCCAGGGCATCTTCAGGAACACCATGCTGTCTAAATGAATCGCATACTTCCAAAAAAAGTCTTAAGTGCAACTATTGATCCTCAGTAGGAAATCCACTAAATTGCCCTATAGTTTGTAACATTTGAAACATCACCAGCTTTAGCATGAAATATTGAGCCTGAATATGCAGCCTGACAAAACCTAGATTTAGATCATCTAAGATCGATACTACATGTTCTCTGATGGGTATGTCTCTGTCATCTATTATTCAGGGAATATCAGCATCCCTACCTTCCTAATGTAATGGCTCTTCTCTAACCTGATCATTTCTAATTCTATCCATTTCTCACAATTCTTTTCTTATTCTTCGCAAGGTTCTCTCAATTTCTGGATCAAAACAATACTCTTCACTTGCTGAAATGTCTATCCTGCACCAACAAAAATCCTGAGCAACAAAAAAAAATCAAAACAACTAATTAAGCTAAACTAAAAAATTAAAGAGGTAATAACACACCAAATTTTTAACCAAAATTGTTGATCCCTACAAACGGCGCCAAAAAATTGCCGCGTGTTAATGTGTAATGTGAATGTGCAAGTATACACGTCGAATCAAGTAATAAAGTGATGAGTGAGTATCATCCCCACAAGGATCGGAATTGATTAAAATAATTGGTTATGCTATTACTATGAAATTGAGTAATTAAATTGTGCAAAAGAAACACATGACAAATTGATAAAGAAATTTAAAGAATGGGTTAATAAAGTCAATTATGAATGAAAATATGCTAGGTCAATTAAAATGCTATGGAAATTCTCAAAGAATAAATGGCAAAGAGTATGTATTATTGATTGATAAAGGCTGGAATTACTAGGGTTTATTTTTATATCAAAATAATGCCATGGCAAAATCTTGACCATTTTACTCCTCAGGGACTCACTACCGCAGTCTACTTCATTTGAAAGCTAGACTTTGAGCTATCATTCTGTGCTTTTGTAACAGAACTCAAGAATTGCAGAATGATATCAAGATTGTTCTTTTGTTCCCTGTACAAATCGCAACTTCTAAGTTTAGAGTGCTGCAAATATTCTTTCGAATACTTATCTATATCAACCGATTATAACCCAATCTATTAAATCTTTCCAGAATTAAATCAGATCTAATAACATACCATACAGTCATTTATTTCTATATCTTGTATTCGTGCATTTAAAATAATCACAAATTAAATTAAATAGTATTCTATTCAATCAAACCATGGGCATTAAAGATAATAAAAGTCCACCCAAATAATTCCAACCTAATGAGATTTAGCTCATGGGTTAGACATTCAAATCCAAAACAAAACCATTCAACTTCATCATTTAAGTTTATGAATCACAAAGTTCAAATCATAAAACAAAGGCAGAACTTCAAGAAGCTTTCGCTACTCCAGCTTTCACTCTAATAATGAGATTTGATGCAAAACCCAGGATAGATTTCTCTTCCCCTTCCTTACGTCTGTAATTCTTCTGCTTTGTAAGCTGCGACCCTCTCCTCTCTTTCTTTGAGATTTTTCACGATAACCTGATTCAGAGAGAAAAAATTATTTTCTAAATCTTCTCTCTCTCCTCAGATTCTCTTTTTCTCTTTTTCTCTTTTCTCTTTTCTTCTTTATAGAGTAGGTCCCTCCCTCTCAGCACATACCTTTTGCTTCCCCGTTTTTAAGGTGGTTTATATGGCACAAATACAGCTGGCTTAGAGTGATATGGACTGAGTGCTGCGTCATCTTCCTGGAATTGCCATGGCATTCTTATTGGTAATCTAACCAATATTTTTCCATGGCAATATTTCACTTCATTCATTTTCCTACTCTTTTCTCTCTTCTCTTCTTTATCCTGCACCTACTACAAACCACAACCAACACCTTTCTTCCTTAATATTAAAAGTAACAAATAATAACATATATAGCACAATCCAAGCTTTATTATGCAATGTTCTAAAAATATCTAAAAATGCAAACATAATTACTTGATTACAAACAATTAATTCAATCTAGAGGCTTGAAATATGACTCTTTTTAAGAGTTGTCAAAAATCACTTAGTAAACCCCAGAATTTTAGATCTAGATTAAACAAGAAAAATCCTTCTTGTTTCCTCCAACTCTAAGTCTTAATACTTTGAAGGAATGATGGAAGAAGATAACTCTCCTTAACCAAATCGGAGTAATCTTTTAACTTAACCCAAGTCTCTATTGGAACTTGATACACGTCACATCCATACTGAGTTGTCTTATCCAAAATCTCCCACTTCCAAGAGACTTACTCGATTATCCCCTTAGCTTTTATCTCTTCTAGTTCACATTAGGTTAGTTCCTAACCAGCTTACCTTGCAACCTAACTAGCATGAAACCACAGTCATAAGGTGCACTATACTACTGGTGTAAACTCCTACCCTAAAAATCATTTCACTTAAGCACAAATCTCATCCCACTAATCATAGTAATCTACATGGAACCCTTATTTGTTTATATTCATTTCAGAGTCCACCCATTCTCTACACCAAAAATTCATTTGGATGAATGCTACTTCACCAATCATACTACTTTAAGACTCTACAGTATACGCCACAACATTTCTTACAGAATCGTTTCCCTCAATGTCTGCCATACGCACTATTCCTTCAATGTTTACAATACCTTCTAGTCCTTTAGGGCTAGCCACACATATCATCTCTTCGGGGTTTGTCATACTTACCTTCCTTCAAAGCTAACCATGCCTATAATTCTTTCAGAGTTCGTCGTACTTACCATTCATCTCTTTCAAGGTCCACCAAAGTCAGGCTTTCTAGGCATACTCATAGAATTCTTATACTTAGTCAAGTTCTAACACCATATACACTCATAACTTACTCTATTTGCCTTATTACTTTAAACGGTGTTCAAACACTAATGCTTCATTGGGCAAGATGTTACAGTGTACAAGTTGAGTTGTGAAATACTAAATATATTGGGTTGGATTAAATTATAAAGTGTCAGGTTACAAGTCCAAAAATTACATAAAATTGGGCCCAATACAATGAGAGGCCCAAATCCCCATTATAATACATATGATGGGAAGCACACTTTATTAGACATATCCCACTCCTAGTAGGACTAGGAAGTTGTTTTTCTATTTGAAATAAACCTTTACAATTCAATAAGGATTCTACCTTCTCTCCCTATAAATAGATGGCACCAATAAAGCTATTTACATCATTAGAGAGATTGTTACTCTGTCAAAAAATAGAGAGAATTTATTTTTAACTATTAAATATATTTTTCTGAAATAGTAATTCTACCAATTTCTATTGAAGAAGAGAGAATTTTCGTTTTCACCCCAAAAAAAAAAGAAAAGAATTTTTTTTGTAGTTTTGTGTTTTGATTCAATTAGTTCGAGCCCAAACTCGAAGCAGCTCATGGTAGGAAAATAGCGGAGAAGATCGTTTGGTTGAAAGCTGGAAAACATAAAGGAGTCGTTTATCTGAAAACATAGGTACGATTTTTGTCTAATGTTTATTATCATAAATATCACAAACCGGGTCAGATTTTAAAATTTTAATTTTTCGTCGTACAAGAAAACTGTTTTCAAATCAAATTTTTTCCAACAGCTTGATCAACTAATATCTAAAATTAATGAGTCGTGGTTGATGACAGGTGATCTTAATGTTATTATGAACAATGATGAATGACAAGGTGAAGCAATTTCTAGTCAGCCTAGACGTACTCGTTTTAAATCTTTTTTCTTCCAACATGGGCTTCATGACTTAGGTTTTCAAAGGTCGATGTTCACATGGAATAGGGGACAACTGTTTCAAAGACTTTATCATTCAATTTGCAATAAGGAATGGCAGAATTTTATGTCAAACACCAATGTGCGACATCTTTAAAATTGAAATATGATCAGCGGCCCTTATTGGTCTCAACTAATCCGGGAAGGTCAGTGGATGGTGTAAGACCCTGTTTCTTTCTAGCCAGTTGGTTATCTCATCTTGAATTCTGAGATTTTGTTGCTAAGTATTGTGTTACAGATGAAGGAGTTATGGATAATCTTGAGAACTTCTCACAATCAATACAAGTTTGGAACAAAACTGTGTTCAGTAATATTTTTGTGAGGAAAAGGAAAACGATGATGGAATTGGCATGCATACAAAGAGTCTCAGAAAGACGTAACAACATGAGGCTTAGATCGAGAGGAGAATAGGTCCGTTTTGAAATCAAACATATTCTAAATTAGGAAGAATTTTTCTGGTTTCAGAAGTCTAGAATTGAGTGGCTATTGGATGGGGATAGGAATACTAGCTTCTTTTGTAGCTACACATTGAAGCGACGACGATAGAATAAGATAAAAGCCTTATATATTGAAGGGTCTAGATGATGTTTCGATAATGATACCTTAAGGAGACATGCGGTTGATTATTTCTTTATTTATATACGGTGGATGATTACTTGTTGGGGAATTTTCCTGTGCAAGGACGTTTTCCAAAACTAGAGGCCCATGTTGTTAGTAAGTTGCTAGCCGAGGTTAGTTTGGAGGAGCTTCGACGCTCTGTTTTTAGTATGGCCTCTCTTGAGGCACCTGGGGTGGATGGCCTCCATGCCAAATTCTACCAAGCTAATTGGGAGTTAGTGGGAATCATTGTTTTTCAATTGGTCAAACATGTCTTCTCAAGAAGGTGCTTGGATATTAGGATTAATAGGACTTTTCTGGTTCTTATCCCTAGGGTTATGAAAGAGTGGAAGCTATCAGTTAGTTTAAGCCAATTTTTATGTAACGTTTTGTATAAAATTGTTACTAAGCCAATTTTCATTTTTCTTCAACAAGTTATGCAAATACTGGTTAAGCAAAATCAATCGAGTTTCATTACTTCATGAAATATCTCGGATAATATAATCGTTGCGCAGGAAGCGATTCACATCATGAAGAACACAAAAGGTAGAAAAGGGTGGATGGTTGTCAAGGTGAACCTTGAAAAGGCATATGACCGGGTTCGTTGGGACTTCCTGAATGATACCTTGAAAGATGTTTGTTTGCCTGGAAGACTTGTTAATAGTATCATGTAGTGTGTTTCCACACCTTCCATGCAACTACTTTGGAACTAATCTCTCTCAAAAGGTTTCATTCCATCAAGAGGAGTGAAACAATGAGATCCTCTTTCTCGTTACTTGTTCATTCTCGGAATGGAAAGAGTGGGACATCTAATTGAGGCAGCATTTGAAGAAGGGTCTTGGGAACTGCTTATGCTCTCACGTCGAGGTCTGGGTGTTTTGAACCCATTTTGCTAATGATCTTTTATTATTTGGTAGAGTGAATGAGCAAGGTGTAGAATGCCTTAAGCAACTTCTGGACAAGTTTTTCTTTTCCTCCGGCTACAAAGTTAACAGGTAGAGGACCCAACTTTTTTTCTCTAATAATGTGACAGAAGAGGTAGTTGCAAATCTATGTGGTAAGTTAGGTTTCTGTAGAGTCAATGACTTGGGGAAATATCTTGGCATGCATTTCTTTCATCACAGGGTTAGGAGTAATACCTTCCAATTTATTCTAGATAAAATGAGGAACCGTTTAAATGGATGGGATGCTCATCAGTTATCATTTGTTGGCAAATCACTTTGGTGAAGTCTGTGTTACTTTAAAATCCCAATTACTTCATGACTACAGCCTGAATTCCAGTTACGATATGCAAGGAAATCGAGAAGATTGCTTGGGGCTTTCTATGGGGTTCCTCTAACAAAGGTGAAAAACTGTCTCTTGTTAGTTTGAAAGATTGTTGTAAACCAGTGTTTAAGGGAGGTTTAAGAATTCGACGGTTACCATATCAGAATTGTAAGGAACCAAATAGTCCTCAACTAGCTGAATGAGCTGAAAACCCTGAACCTAGGGTTGAGCCAAAAGAAGAACCAGTCAAGCTAAGTATTGAACCTGAATATACAACTCCCATGCCGACTTCTACAAGTACTTCAAGGAAATCAGAGTTTTCAATTTTGATGGATATGTGCAAGTTCATGCACAATCAACAACAAATTTACTAGAAATATACAAAAATTAGTGATGATTCAATCCAAAATACTTTTTAAAAATATCTCTAATACTTTTGTTCCTGAGTTCCCAGATGCTATCTTTGAGACATGGACGGAAGAGACTGACGATGCAAGCGAAGATGGAGCTAAAGACGATAAGGGGAATAAGTTAGAAAAATAAAAGGGGGGTTCTTGTCTTGTTATTTATGTAATTGTTTTCAGGTCTTTAGGAATTTATTTCTTTAGTAATTAGGATTTATTTTTTTCAAAATAAAACATAGCAAGCATGAATAAATACTTCTTTAGAAAGAAAAAGACTAAGTGATGTGGCAATGGGAATGAACATGTCTAGGATTGGGTTATTAAAAAAGACTTGGTATTTAAGCAGTCTTAACGACTAACCTCTCTTTCTTTACAACCCTACATGGTGTTTAGTTTTCATTCATTACTTTGTTCTTGCAATGAGGACATTGCTTCTTTTTAAAGGGGGTAAGGCAAATAATTGCTTGAAATTTTTAAAATTTTTCAAGTATGTTTTAATCATTTCTTTCTTAAGTATGTTTTAATAAATGAATGTTTAGATAAATTCATTTTAATAAGATATCTTGTATGCAAGCATGAATGATGATTTTATCTGAGTGATTGTATGTTATCATGAAAAATGTAATGTTTTTATGATCTTAGTCTTAGGTAATGTTTTCCATGAAAACTTAGTTTCTCTTGAGATTAGACATGCATGTAGATTTATATCTTTAGAATTGACTTAGTAACTTTCTTGAGGCGAAATCATAGGGGACATAAAAATCTAAAATGATATAGGCACCATTTTTCTTTGGATCATTTAAGCCTTTTCAAGCCCACCTTATGATATTAGACCCTTGAAACTATAATTTTGAGCTTAAAGGCCTGTTCATTGTAATAAACCTACATTATAAGCCAGTTACCATCTTTTTTTTTTAAATTATCCAAATTTTGTGCACCTATCTTAACTAAAGTTGTCTTGGGAATCAACATTTGAGGAAATTTTCATAAAGATGTATGTTCTTATACTTAAAAAAACAACAACAACAAAGACAAAGAAAGAGTGAAGAAAATTTTGCTCAGTCTCCAAAAAGAAAATGTCTGAGTATGAGTTCAAAATAAGTTTGGGGGAGCTCCACAGGTTCATTTGAAGAAAAAGGTTGAATTTTGATAAATCCAAGACAAGTTAAAGGTTAAGATTTTGAAACTGAAATTTCCCATCTCTTAAAATCCCCACCTTTAATCAAGCCCCATTACAACCTTATAAAAGGCCTGTTGATTTGATGATTATGTCACCTATATTAGTGGAGAGGAAGTATTAAGTTCAACATATGAAGATCATAAATAAACCTTATGATTGTTTTGCTTGATTGATGAGAAATTGTGTTGAATGAAAAATATTATCTATGGTTGTGACATACATGCAAACTATGATTCATGTTGGCATATCTTGAAACTTAGAATAAAATTTTCAAAATGTTTGTATATGAGTTACTTGTTAATAAAGAAGATCTATGAGCATGAATTTATTAATGCATGATTATGAGACTAAGATTGATGCTACTTACACTATTAGCAAAATTTGCCTTAGCAAGACCTTGTGCTGTGCATGAACATTACTCGGGACGAGCAATGATTTAAGTTTGGGGGTGTGTAAACTGAAAAATATATAGGATTTTTCCTATATAATTCATCATCTTTTTACTTAAATTTGTTGCTAAAACCAAATAATTGTTTAATAAATTAATGAAATATGCAAAAATATGAAATTAGGACATAGAAATTATTAAAATGTGATTTTATACTTTATTATATAGTTTTCATGCAAAAAATGGCTTATTTTATATTAATTTGAGCTATTATATCTTCAAGCTATAAAGTGGGCCATGCAAGATTAAATTAAATACTAAAATAGAAAGTTATATTTAATAATTCATTTTTAATATTTCATTAATAAATTGGGTTTTAATTAATTAAGTAAATTGATTAATTAAAGTGGTTAAATTATATTATTTGGTTCTCTAAACTATCTACTATTTTTGGACAGGTCTGAGAGTTTTCTTCTAATTGCAAAACTGTCCAAATTGGGGACCAAGTCAACCCAATTTTCAGCTACACTTGGATGTCATAAACCATTTTTTTTTTGGTTTAATTATACAAAGTCCTTAAAGAGTTGAAGAAATCAGAGATTTCCCCGAAGATTTGCTGATGACCGAGTCTTAGTCCTGATTTGTTGTGGCACTCAAATTGACCAAAAATCAAGGAAAAACCAGCCATCTTTCCTCAATTCATAGCTGGCCACTCTTGGAGGAAGTTTCAAAGGATGGACACTCCTATTTTTAGCAAACTAGCTCCCTTGCCTCACCTATAAATAAGAGCTCATTTCTCACTTTTTCAATTATCCATCATCCCTCATCCCATCATCTCTCACTCATTCATCATTCTCTCAACTCTTTTAGCTATCTTTCCCTTTCATCATCCTTGCATAAGGATTTTAGCAATTAAGCCTCTTAAAGAACCCTTGGTCAACCACCTTGGAGAGCCATCAGCAAAGGAGCAACGCAAAAAAGCGAAGGAGCCTCGTCAGTTAGAGTCTTGGGTGACAGTCACTTTGAATTGGGTTTAATCTTTCTTTTCTTTAATTTAATATAAAGATGTTTGCTATGTGTTCTTTGTTCTTGTTTACAACAATGATAGCTTAATTTTATTTAAGCTAGGATGACTATTTTGATTAAATAATATTTATTTGATTCATTCTTATAATGTTTGTGCCTCAACCGAACAGGTTTTCAATTAAAATCAAGTTTGTATTTCGTTCATACGTGATTGAAATGCACCTGAATTAGCTGAGCGATCCTAACCAGACGACGGCTAATGGACGCATAATTGAAATGTACATGCTCAATTTAGATCCTAACCCGATTGAATTGTAAGTTGCATAACAACTTTAACCAAGTTCTGTTATCTGCATAGTTTTTAGATTTGTATAATTAAATTGTTTCAAACCTAACATGTCCCTGTTACCTCACACGAATGCTAACAAACTCTTAGTGAATAAGGATCAGTAAAATGCGTATTTACTAAGAAAAGGATTCCGAAAGGACCTAATGTTGTTTTCAAACTCATGAAAGATCGAGTTGCCATGGAATGTTTTTCCGAAATTTATTAAGCATGTTGATAATAAATTGAGTTTAATTAAAGTAATTATCCTAGTTTATTTATGTTATAATTGTTGCAAATTGTGTTAATTTTACTAAAATCTATTTCATTCATATAGTTTGCATACTTAGGATAATTTACATTAACGATCATTGCATTTAGTTTAATATATTTTAATCACCACTTCTCAACTATATTTTGTTTTTTTTATTTACCAAATTGTTAATATAATTTTACAAATTAAGTGACTTAGCACAAATACAATCCCTATGGAGACGATAACTCGGTACTTACTTATTACTTGATAACGATTGTGTACACTTACACAAACCCAAGCGCTACATAAAACTATAGTACATTGGAAGTGGACCTCTCGACAAACCATCCGAGTTTGTGACTTGGTGGACACAGGAGGAGGATGGAATTCTAATTGGCTTTCAATAGTACTCCCTAGGAATATGGTAAATTAAATACAAGCTTGCAATCCACCATTTAAGGGTTCAGGGGCGGATCGTATTTCTTGGAAGTGGACGTTAGCCAGTAAATTCTCTCAAAAAATCATAAGCATCTATGTTGTACTACTAGTCCAAATCAATTTGGGAATGACAAAGCAATTTGGAAAGTGAAGGCACCCCAAAGGGTAAGGACCTTTTTATGGCTACTTGTTCAGAATAAACTTTTGACAAATGAGGAGCGCACACAAGGAGGTATAACTTTCTTCTCTTTTGTGAAAAATGTGGAAAGGCAATGGAATTAGCAATTCATGTTGTGAGATATTGTGATTTCACTCAAACTGTGTGGAAGTCATTAGTACCTAGGCTTAATTGGAACGTTTTCTTCAACTTACATTTTGGGTGTTGGGTACACTGGAATATCACAAACGAAGGGAATCTAACAATTGGCAGGGGCGAATGGCCAACTTTTTTCTTAATTGTTACTTGGTTTCTTTGGAAGAGTCGTAATGATTTCATTTTTGATAATACTAATAAAAGTAGTCATGAACTCATTGCTCCGGCTCTTGCTTGGGCAAAATCTTTTGTATTCAATGGTAATAGGGAACAATTGGCCTGTTTTTCTAAAACGGAACAAGGGTGGCAACGTCTAGAACCTAGATGGATGAAGATTAACGTCGATGGATCGGTGTCAATAAGCAATACCAAAGAGGAAATAGAGGGAGCTGTAAGAGATTTAAGCGGAGTTTGGTTGGTGGGTTTCAAAATGGTAACAAGGGTGTCTGATGCTTTCCAGATTGAGGCACGAGTGATTATTAAAGGCTTAAAGTTGGTTTGGCCAAAAGGTTTCAAACAGGCAGAGGTTTATTGTGATAATGCAATGTTAATTGATACTATTCGAAATGGTTTTGCATCAATTAGTAACATTGCAGAAGTCTGATTAATTCATGAATGGTGCACTAAAGATTGGCAAGTGAAGTTTAGGCATGTATTAAAAGAGGGTAACAAGGTGGCTGACAGCTTGGCCAAGACAGCAGTAAGGCAATTTAATCAATTAGTTGTTATAACACCCTATTTTGGCCAAGGTCTAAAAGGCCCAAACTACAACGAGCATATATGGCGCAAACCCCAAACCAAATAGAGGCCCAAATTAACCCCCAGATGACAGTCAGAAACTCTAGGGTTTCAACAGCGCCGCAACCACAAGCCCTGCACGATCTTCACCTGCAAGAAATAAACAGCAAAAATAGAAAGAAAATCAAATATTTGTAAATAGAATCAAGCAGATTTGTTACTTTATTTTTTATTTTTTATCATGGCTATAAAAAGGCCATTAAAACATTGTAAGGGGGATTGGGGGGAAATCAATAAAAAAAAGGAAAAGGGGGAAAGGAATGTTGTATTGAAAAAAATACAAGAACAAAGAATCAGAAAACATTTTTTTGAAAGGTGATTTTCGTCATTTTTAGAGTTTTTTTTCGATTTTTGTTTACATGTTTTTATATCTTCTAGTAGTAGAAAATAATAAGAAAACAAAGAAAGAAGGTTCTTACTTTTGGTTCGGTCTCTTCAAACTGCCGTCAAGGGTGGTGCTTTGGGCGGCGTCATGGCAGTGGTGTGGCTGGGGTTTGGGTTAAGAAAAAAACCCTAGCAGAGAGTTTTCCCCTCCCTTCTCTGTTTTTGAAGAAAATGAAATGAAATGTTTTGTTAAAAGTTTTTTTTGGGGGTTTGAAAAATAATGTCGTTTAATGGCCATGGATTTGCCTGTTTGGACCCTTGGTGGGCTATTTATGTATTGGGTCCTTTGTTTTTTTGAAGTGTGTTTAATCATTTTCTTTTATTTCTTTTAAATTTAACCACACATTTTATTTTTGTTTCACTTTGATCCTTATTAAGACACAGCTTTTTTTAGGGTGGGATTAATTCCCCTTTGGGTCCTCCTCCTGTTGCGCGCATTTTAATTTAGTCCCTTTTAGTGTTTTCTATCTTTAAATTCAGCCTTTTAACTCCGTTTAGTTTTCAGTTTAATCCTTAATCTTTCATTTTAGGTTTCTTTAGTTTATTTTATTAATATTGTTATTATTATTTTTATTATTATTGTTATTTTTATATTATATATTATTATATCTACATATATACACGCATATGCATGTTAATACATATACATATATTTTAAACGTTTTAAATATATATACATAGTATGTACTTATTTTTTATCTTATTTTCATAATTTTCACATACATATATATATATATATATATATTCATATTTCATGATTTAAACATGCATGTATATTTTTGTATGTTTATAATTTTATTCATTTTCTTTATTCAATCACTTATGTGTATATATATATATATATATATATATATATATTTAAAGAATGTTCTAATCTTTATCTACTTGTATTTGTCATGTTGCACGATGTTGATTTGTTATTTCATTTATTTTATTTCTCTTGCTTGTATTATTTATGCTCATATTATCTTATCTATATTTTTTATTTATTAATGCGGTATTTATACATACATTCCATATAACAATCGTCATCCTTTTACTCAAATTTAAAATAAATTTTTTAAATAGAGATAATACTCGTATTTGGGATTTTTAAGAAAATTGAGCCCTAACGTATTGGGTTCCAATTTTCTTCGTTAAATCTAACAATCGAGAATTGCTCTTTAAACAAACAAAATAAAAAGTTTGTTGTCGGGAATGCAATATGTTGTGTCCTAATGTATTGGATGTGACGTGTTGATTTCTCGAGACAAAGATTTTTTTAAAAAAATTAATAAAGGAAATGTTCAATGATTAAGGATTTTGAGAAATGGTGCCCTAATGCATTGGGCTGTGATTTCATCATAAATCTTAAACAATTGAACATTCTTTTAAATTTTTTTACACGAGTTTTTTTTACTAACTCATCTTGGAAAATATAAATATTGTGCCCTAACGCATTGGGTGTGATGTTTTCTTTTTCAAAATGAGAGAGTCTTAATAAATAATTTAATTTAATTAAGGATCGCATTTTTTAACTCTCGACTTTAAGAAATAAATTAATCAAATTGGTACAAATTTTTGGGCGTTACGAGGGTGCTAATCCTTCCTCGTACGTAACTGACTCCCGAACCCGTTTTTCTGAAACTCGTAGATCAAAGTCGTCTTTTAGGTGATCCAATCACACCTTAATAAAAGATTGGTGGCAACTCTAAACTTTCATCGACAACTATTTTTTGTTTTTTTCAAAAATAAAAATGGTTTCGACAGCTTGGCAACTTCGCTGGGGACTTTTTAAAAAAAAAAGAAGAGAGTCGAGCCATAAAGTTGATTAATTTCTATCTTAAGGTCGAGAAAATAAATTTTAAATTCATAATATCCTTTTGCATTCATTATTTTCTTACTTAATTGATCTTTGCATTATGCATTACATAAGTTGAATAATTTTACCCTTCTAAGTGGGAGTGAGAAATTATTCCTTCGTGAGGTTTTCACCTTCGTATAGGATAGTGGATCGCTTTCGGAGTACATCGGTACCTATGCCTTCGTGAGATTTTCATCCCGTATAGTCATAGGGAAAATGTATTCCCCTGAACCGAACTTGATCTATATGAGCCTATAATGGGTGAAGATCGAGGAATCTGCTGGTTCGGGTACCTTTTCCCTAGAAGCTGAACTTCATATAGTGAACCTTAGGAATCCACCTTAGGTAGAACTATACTGAACCCTAGTAAATATCCGATTAGGTTTTTTACTATTTCTTGATTATATTTTATGTTTTTATATGATACTGACTTTTTGTGTTTTATTTTGATTGCATGACATGGCATTTCATTTCATTATAAAAGGCGTCGGTTCATATTCAGTTGCTAGATAGAAAGCTTATCATGGAAAAAGGGTTTCTTGATAAAGTGGAGGATAATGCGGCTGTCCGAACTTGGTCTGAAATGACACAGCAAGAGAAAGGTGATAGTTTTGCTGACGGACATGTATCGGAATTATGGGATTTTACTCGCATCAGTGTAACTCAAAACAATTTGCAAGAGTTGAAGGAAATTTGGGATTAGTGGAATGACAAGGTTAGACAGTTATTTTATAATAATTATGGGGATTTTCCTTATTTACTTGATGTGAAGGTAGACAAGCATTTGTTTCGAGCCCTCGCCCAGTTTTGGAATCCTACTTACAGCTGCTTCATATTTGGGAAGGTCGATTTGGTGCCTACGATAGAAGAATATGTGGCTTTACTCCGATGTTCAAAGTTTCAAGTGGACAAGGTCTTCTCGAGAGCGATAAATGTGCCAAACTTTTCGAAGAAGCTGATGAGTATAACAGGGATAAGTGCGCAGTGGGTTGCTGCACGGATTAAGCAAAAGGGGGATAGTAAGTGCGTTCCTTGGAGGAGTTTGAAAGATGCAATTCTAACGCACCCAGACGTGAGGAAGAGGTTAGATGTCTTTGCTTTAAGTATATATGGCTTGGTTGTCTTCCCCAAAGCCTTGGGGCATGTTGATGAAGCAGTCACTTGAGTGCATGCCTGAAAGAGTGAGAGGGAGATTCATTGGATGTGCACAGCTCCTACTCGTATGGTTTCACAGTCACTTTTGGAAGGTTAACAAGGTTTCGTATCGAGTTTTCTCTGAAAATTATTCGTCACTAAAGAAGATTGTGGCCACACCGAGGAGAGACGATATTTCAAAGGAAAAGTGGATGGGAATTCTTCAAAATCTTCAAGAAGAGGACATCGAGTGGAGAGCTCCCTGGTTGCTTCCAGATGAGTTCCTGTATAGGTGTGGTAATTTCGATCGGGTTCCATTGCTTGGAATTTGGGGAGCTGTTGGATATGCCCCATTATTGGTGCTAAGGCAGTATAAGTCAAGGCAATTTATACCTGCGACCCAAGAGATAGTTGATTGTGGATTTTCATACAGAGATGATGGTTATAGAAAGAAGATTCAAGAGATATCTGATGCGTGAAAACAGACTCGCCGAATGAAGAGGTTAGTTGTGGGTCCGATGACAACTCCTGAGTATAATGAATGGTGGGTTAGGAGAATTAACGACAATATACCCAAGATAAGTTAGGAAAATAGCCAGTCAATAGAGGAATATTTACGGGTCGTCCCTTCTGAGTTGGAAATCATAAGACAAGATTTTGAAAGAAGAAATGCGGAGTTAGAAAAGAAGATAGAACAAATGGAGGAAAAGAAGATGAACTTGAGATTAGACATAGACGTTTAAAAGCTCGAAACTGAGAAATTAAGGAAAGGGAAAAATAAGGTTGAGGAAGAGTTGGATAGCTTGAAGACAAATTATAAAAAGTTGCGTCGGTCAATGAGAACTGTCGGGCTAGGAAAAACTTCAGAATAGTGGCATAAAGAAATTCGAGAAGAAAAGGACAAAGCCTATAGATGGAAGCAAAAATTCCAAGAGGTTCAGATGCGAAATGAGGCTTTAGAAAAGAGTTTGTCAAATAGCCAAAGAGAAAAAGGTGAATTAAAGGATAGGGTGACCGAGTTGGAAAGATCTCTTCGTCAGTACCAAAATCGAAACTCCGCAATAGAGTTGAAAGCTAGCTTGAGCAAAATTGAAGAAATGAAGAAAAGAATAGAAGAATTGGAAACAGCATTACAAAATTGTGAGATCCGAATCGAGTGCTTGGAAGCAATTGAAAGTCGTAATAAGGAACAGCTTCACTACTTTCAGAATCAAGTTAGGAGCAGAGATCATATTATGGAGGAAACTGTGGTCCAAATTCGAGAAGTCACGATCACATCTGAGACTTTAGCAAAGTGTGGTGACATCTTTGAGTGTGAAGTATGAATTAGAATCGGATCGGGGACAAGAGTTAGCTTTGTTACTTAGGAAGATTAGAATTCTGAGTAATAGGGCAAAAGCTTTATTTTTAATTCACTTTATGTAAATAAATTTAATTTCTAGTAAAGTTTTCTTAAATGGAATTGAATCAAAATTGACGTCTTTTTTGCATTTATTTCATGCATTGCATTTGCTTCATATGCATTCAAAAAAGTATTAAAAGATTCTAATTAATTTAAATCACTCCTCAGCTAATCTAGAAACCAACCAACCTACCAAACACCACTACGGTACTCGATCAAAACCTAAGGACATGGATCAAAGGATGGAAAGGCTAGAACAGTTTCAAAAGGAGATGCAGGATCAGCTTCAATAACAAATGAATGAACAGCCTGAGAAAATTCAGCAAAAAATGATGGACAAAATTATGGAATCTCAAGGGAGTATGATGGCTCGATTAACTCAGTTGTTGACCGGAGGAACTGATAAAAGAAATGGCTCTATGCTCAATGTTGAAGATGGAGACAGTGAGGGACCTGTTTATCCCCCAGGCTTTACCCCTCAGCATGTCGAGGTGTATCCGCGCAAATCTTCTGTCACCATCAAGCCTCAAGATTCTTGGTAGGTCTTTGTAACACCAATGAATTTTCAAGCTGGATCAGGCTCTAACCCCGGAGACAACCTTGTTAATCCTGCTATCCCTGACTTCGACGAAACAGCTAAAAAAGAGAAAATGAAGGATGAATTGCCAAAACAGCTAGAAGAAAAGTATAAATGGCTGGAAGATAAATTTAGAGCAATGGAAAGTGCTGAGAGCTACTATGGGATTGATGCTAAAGAATTAAGCTTGGTTCCGGATTTAGTACTCCCTTACAAATTCAAAATCCCCGAGTTTGAGAAGTACAATGGAACCAGTAGCCCCGAAGCCCATATTACCATGTTTTGTATACGGATGACTGGTTATGTTAATAGCGACCAGTTGCTGATACATTGTTTCCAGGATAGCCTCACAGGGGTAGCATCCAAGTGGTACAATCAACTGAGTCGTACCAAGATTAATTCATGGAGAGATTTAGCACAGGCATTCATAAATCAGTACAACTAAGTAACCGATATAGTACCAAATAGAATCACTCTACAAAACATGGAAAAGAAGCCCGGTGAAAGCTTTAGGCAATATGCACAGAGGTGGAGGGAAGTTGCCGTCCAAGTTCAGCCATCTCTTCTAGAAAGAGAGATGACTATGCTTTTCGTTAACATGTTAAAGGCCCCATTTATCACACATATGTTAGGAAGTGCCAAAAAAAGCTTTTCTGACATAGTTATGAATGGTGAAATGATAGAAAATGCTATCAGAAGTGGGAAGATTGATGCTGGAGAAAGTAGCAGGAAGTCAACCTCGAAGAAGAAAGAAAATGAGGTCAACAACACAAGTTCATATAGCAAAGGGATATTCAAAGACGATTACGGTGAATCAGCCGGGAAAAGTGGCTGTTAACCAACAAAGATCATCAAAGCATAGATCTGACGCAAGACAAAACACGGAAAACCTTCAATTTACACCAATTCCAATGTCGTATAGGGAGCTGTATCAGAATCTATTCAATGCACACATAGTTTCCCCTTACTACTTGAAACCTCTACAGCCTCCGTACCCCAAGTGGTACGATGCAAACGTACGATGTAATTATCACGCGGGAATCATGGGGCATTCCATAGAACATTGTACGGCGTTCAAAAAGCTGGTTGAAAGACTCATAGGAATGGGCGTTGTTAAGTTGGATGATTCGCCTAGTACAGAGAATCCTTTACCTGATCATAATGGAGTGAACATGATAGGTGGGAACATGGGTAGAAAAAACAAGGAAGATATTGCAAAAGTTAAAAAATTCCTTTGAGATGGATCTGGAAGAAGATGGTAGAAAGGGGGTTATTTGTTTTGGATTCAGAGAGAAGCTTTGAAGGGGTGGAAAACTACTGTGAGTTCCATCAAGAGGAGGGACATGAGATTCAAGAATGTACAGAATTCAGAGCCTTGGTTCAAGGCATGATGGATGACAAGGAAATGGAGTTTTACGAATAAGTTAAGGAGGAAGGGAGTATCTGCACATCCAAATCCACGAAGGTTCCAAGAGTAGCGCAGCCTGTGGTCATCATTTCGCAACCAAAGAATGATGAGGTGAGAACACTAGTAATGCCAAGAATCATAATAAAGAAACCTGTAACCTTTTCTTACCAAGATAGTAGGAAGGTTCCATGGAACTACGAATGCAATACAACTGTTCCTGGAAAGGAGACTACAAAGGACCAGGGTGTGAGTGTTGATCCAAAACCTGTGAAAGGAAGGGCCGTAACAGTGGAACAAAAAGGGAAAATAGCTGAGCCTGTGTTTCTATCAATAAGCCGGTGAAAGAGGAAGAAGATGTGGAATTCCTCAAATTTTTGAAGCATAATGAGTATAATGTCATCGAACAGTTGCATAAACAACCGGCTCGCATATCTATACTAGCCTTACTCTTGAATTCAGAAGTGCATCGAAGTGAGTTGATGAAGGTGCTGAACGAGACCTATGTGGCCAACGATATTTCTGTCGGCAAATTAGATTGATTGGTCAATAATATCAGTGCTGATAATTTCATATTCTTCAATGATGATGAAATACCACCTGGTGGCATGGGGTGTACCAAGGCTTTGCATATCACTACACGATGCAAGAGGTATACTTTGCCAGGAGTGTTGATTGACAATGGATCAGCTTCGAACGTGTTTCCATTATCCACACTTAACAGGCTTCCTATAGATAGCTCGTACATGAAAACATGCCAAAATATAGTGAGGGCGTTTGATGGTACAGAAAGAAAGGTCATGGGAAGAATTGAGATACCCTTATTGATTGGCCCAACAGTTTATGAGGTGGATTTTCTTGTGATTGACATCAAACCCTCCTACAATTGCTTATTAGGGAGACCATGGATACATTCAGCAGGGGTCGTACCGTCATCATTACATCAGAAATTAAAATTAGTGTCAGAAGGTCAGCTGGTGACAATAAACGCCGAAGAGGATATTATAGTGGCTGTATCCAATGAGGCGTCGTATGTGGAGACCAATGACGAGTCGGTGGAATGCTCTTTTCGATCTCTGGAGTTTGTAAATGCAACATTTATTCCTGAAGAGAGCAAAATTTTGGTGCCTAAAATATCCAAAACTACAGAGATGGGTTTGCAATTGTTGGTAGGGAAAGGAGCTTTACCCAGAAGAGGATTAGGGAAATACCTTCAAGGGAAAATTGAGGTTCCAGTGCTAAAAGAGAAACAGACAACTTTGGCTTACAGTACAAACCAGATAGAGGACAGAGAAAGAAGGAGTTAAAAAGAAGGCAGGAAAAAAGAAGGGCACGTTTAAATGGGGAGGAAATCAAATGGGAGCCAATAATACTTCCCCACATATCCAAAACCTTCGTATCTGGAGGGATCATTCATTCTCAAAGAAGGATATCAACTGAGGAAAGCATCGAAGAGACGTTGGAAAACATGCACATCAATGCAATCAATGAGGATGCAAATGAAGGGGGAGTTAGTTAGACATTTGTCCTTATGAACCTGGGAGTGTTCTAGATAATTGGACTGCGGAAGATATAACTGAAGTCTTTAGAACTGTCTCAGAGTAATATTCAGAACAAACTTATTGTTTTAGCTTAGAAATAATAATAACTCTTTTGTGAAAAAGGCTTATGTTCAAATATCATTATTTTAATAAAATACAACTCTTTCGAGCAAATATTCTTTTATTCTTTCCATACGAGTAAATATATTAAATTATTCTCTCATTTATAATCATATTTCACAAATAATTGTACATAAATTCATACATTCTTTTGTAACCATATTAGGTCCTTGTATATCAATGACGTGAATGACGCTGCTACAAACTCAGAATTTCCTCTTAAACGAAACATGTGTTTAGAGGGATCACAGGACTTTGAAGGTGACGTAGATGGTGGTTTATCTTTGGACTTGTTGAGAATGGTAGAACAGAAAGAAAAACAAATTCTACCTCACAATGAAGCAATAGAAGTGGTGAGCTTGGAAGAAGGGAAAGAGGTGAAAATTGGAATTGAGATTTCTGCAAACACAAGACGAGACCTTATTGAATTACTCCAAGAATTCAAAGATGTCTTCGCATGGTCATACCAAGATATGTCTGGGTTGAGCACTGACATTGTAGTGCATCGCCTACCTATAAGGGAGGATTGTAAGCGGATTCAATAGAAGTTAAGAAGAATGAGGCTCGATATTGTGCTTAAAATAAAAGAGGGAGTCAAGAAGTAGTTTGATGCTGGGTTTTTACAGGAGGTCAAATATTCTGAATGGGTAGCCAACATCGTCCCAGTCCCTAAAAAAGTTGGAAAAGTGCGAATGTGCGTGGATTACAGAGATTTGAACAAAGCTAGCCCAAAAGACAATTTCCTATTGCCACATATCGATACTTTGGTGGATAATACGGCGGGATATTCACTGTTTTTCATCATGGATAATTTCTCAGGATACAACCAGATAAAGATGCACCCTGAAGATATGGGAAAGACTACATTCATTACTTTGTGGGGAACATTTTGCTACAAAGTAATGCTATTCGGATTAAAGAATGCGGGAGCAACATATCAGAGAGCCATGGTAGCCTTGTTCCACGACATGATGCACAAAGAGATTGAGGTTTATGTTGATGATATGATTGCCAAATCCAAAACAGAGGAGAAGCATGTGCAGGTCCTGAGAAAATTGTTCTTAAGACTAAGAAAGTTTCAGCTCAAACTTAATCCAACAAAATGCACTTTTGGAGCCAAGTCAGGAAAGTTGTTGGGCTTCATAGTCAGTTAAAATGGAATTGAGATTGACCCAGACAAAGTCAAGGCAATACGAGATTTACCGCCACCACGTACTCAGAAAGAGGTTCGAGGTTTCTTAGGACGACTGAATTATATCGCTTAGTTCATTTCACAGTTGACCGAGAAATGTGATCCCATATTTTGTCTTCTGAAGAAACATAATCCAGGTGTTTGGAATGAAGAATGCCAGGAAGCTTTTGAAAAGATAAAGCAATACCTATCCAATACTCCAGTGCTGTCACCACCTAGCCCAGATAGACCTTTGATTTTGTATTTAACAGTGTTCGACAATTCCATGGGATGTGTGCTTGGTCAACATGATGCGACTGGAGAAAAGGAAAATGCGATATACTATCTCAGTAAGAAATTCACTGATTGTGAAATGAGATATTCGTCTATCGAAAAATTATGTTTTGCCTTGATTTAGACAACAAAGAGGTTGAGGCAATACTTACTCTATCATACGACTTGGCTAATTTCAAAATTAGACCCTTTAAAGTATATGATGGAGTCAACGGCGTTGAATGGGAGAATGGCTAGATGGCAAATCTTGCTCTCCGAGTTCGATATAGTATATGTAAGTCAGAAGGCCATCAAAGGGAGTGCGATAGCAGATTTCTTGGCTAGCAGAGCTTTAGAAGATTATGAACCTCTGGACTTTGACTTCCCGAATGAAGACTTGATTTGTGTGGCAAATGCTGAAGAGGATCCTCAAGAAAATCATTCTTGGAGGTTAAACTTTGACGGAGCTTCGAATGCGTTAGGCAATGGGATTGGGGCAATCCTAGTATCTCCAAATAGAGATTATCATTCTTTCACCAGTAAATTGGACTTTGACTGCACCAATAACATGGCTGAATATGAAGATTGCATCATGGGTATCCGGACAGCCATAGAGTGGAAAATTAAGACACTAGAAGTATACGGAGACTCAGCATTGGTAATATACCAACTAAGAGGGGAATGGGAAACAAGAGACCCCAAGTTGATCCGTTATTGGAGATTGGTTCTAGAATTGATTGAAGAATTTGACAACATTACCTTTTGTTATCTCCCACGGGAAGAAAATCAGATGGCTGATGCTCTTGCTACTTTAGCCTCCATGATTAAAGTAAATAAATTAGAGGACATGAAGCCCATTCAAATTAGTATTTATGAGATCCCGACCCACTGCTACAGTATTGAAGAAATGGAGAACGATAATCGTCCCTGGTACCAAGATATATTGTTATATGTGAAGAATCGCGAATATCCTGAGCAGGCAACGGAGAATGATAAGAGAACATTGAGGAGACTAGCTATTGACTATGTTTTAGATGGAGAGATTCTATACAAAAGCGGAAAGGATCGAGTACTGTTAAGATGCGTGGATGTTGTAGAGGCTAAGGAAATTTTAGAAAAAGTCCATGAGGGTATTTATGGAAAACACGCCAATGGATTCACCATGGATAGACAGATCATGAGATTCAGATATTACTGGACCATCATGGAAGGAGATTGCATCAATTATTCCAAGAATTGTTATAAATGCCAAATTTATGGGGATAAAATGCATGCACCTCCTTCACCTCTTCATGTTATGACTTCTCCATGGCCTTTCTCCATGTGGGGGATGGATGTCATTGGGCCAATATCGTCGAAGGCTTCTAATGGACATCGTTTCATTTTTGTGGTTATTGACTACTTCACTAAGTGGGTAGAAGCAGCCTCATATGCTAATGTCACTAAGTCAGCAGTCAGTAAGTTTTTGAAGAAAGAGATCATATGTCGATATAGAATCCCTGAAAGGATCATATCTGACAATGCGCTGGATTTGAATAACAGCACAATAGCGGAAGTCTGCAACCAGTTCAATATTAGACACCATAATTCATCACCGTATCGTCCAAAAATGAATGGTGCAGTGGAGGCAGCTAACAAAAATATCAAGAAAATTAAGGCGAAAATGGCTGAAACTTACAAGGATTGGCATAAGAAGTTACCATTCGCTCTTCTTGCTTACCGAACATCTATCAGGACTTCTACTGGGGAAACACCTTTTTCTTTGGTTTACGGGATAGAGAAGTTTTACCTATTGAGTTAAAATCCCTTCTCTCCGGATATTGGCTGAGTTAAAGTTGGATGAGGCTGAATGGATCCAATCTCGGTATGATCAGTTGAATTTGATAGAGGAAAAAAGACTAAAAGCTATTCATCACGATCAAATGTACCAGAAACGAATGATGAGAGCATATAACAAAAAGGTCTGTCCTAGAGAATTTCACGAGGGGGATTTGGTGTTGAAGAAAATCCTCCCTCTACAAAAGGATTTCAGAGGGAAATGGATGCTAAACTGGGAAGGACCTTATGTTGTAAAAATGCTTTTTTTTAGGTGCTTTGATTTTGAGTGAAATGGATGGTAAAAACTTACTGAATCCTGTAAATTCAGATTCAGTCAAGAAATATTTCACTTGAAGGAAAAGGAGGAATCAAAGTGAAAACCCGCAAAGGGTGCTCTGATGAAAAAAAATGGAGAGGCCAAGGTGAAAACCCGCAAAGGGCGCCTTGAGACCAAAGGGGATTTGAGTTGAAAACCCGAAAAGGGCAGCTCAAACTTTGTTAGATTGGGGCATGTGGTGATCTTTCTATACCTAAATCAATAGAAAAAGGATATGCGGCATCTTGGGGCATCGACAAAGTACTGTGGATCTCCTAAACACATGTTAAAATTCAAAAAGTTTCTTAGTTTGTACAGAGAAGTTCAAGCTGCGATATCCAAGGCACCTAGTCTTCATATTACTTGTACTAAATTTGTTTGTTCTTGTAATAATTCATTCTTTGATGATCTTGAATACTTTTTTCTTTTTAAGACACTTGCTATCAATAAATTCTTTTTCTATTATTCGAGTTATGCCTCGAATTAATTTATCTCTTAGTCAGTATTTTGATCTTTTTGCAAGCATGTTGCATTAAAATAATGATTAATGGACTAATAAACTTTCACAAAAGGAGTTTTGCATATTACTCTGGGAATTTCTAAATAATTTAGTAACCTGAAACAGGACTATTGTTTAGAACGCACTAAGCTTAAAAGTTGAAGGGAAATGTCTAAATTAAGACTGTTCTTTCGGATTTTGTTGTCTAAATATTGATTGAATGAGATGACAAGAAGTCCTGATTGGTGACAAAGCTTCAATCACTAATGAGTAAGAAGAAGTTCCCTTTGGAAAGAAAACTCTTCATTTGTGCATGAGCATTTGGTATGGCACCTTGGTAATGGTGTAAAAGAGTTTCATGATCTGCATCCTTGAATTACGAAAGGAGAGGATTGAGAAAAGCCAATTTTTTTCTACCCTTGGGTCATAGTGGAAGAAAGATGGTACAAATTTTGCGTCCCAGTGAATTGAACTTTAAGGTTTATAGTAGGGGCAATCTAACTAAGGGTTTCTTTGAAAATGCCAGCTGAGCAGGAGGGCGTTGTAGCACGTCAGTGATAAAGCCTTAATAAATTTCGAGCAATGATAACCAAAGTGATAAAGAAAGATCATTCTCACAAAAAATAGCATTCTACAAACACCATTCATACATGTCTAGTTAGGAGCATTTGATGCATTTTGATCATGCCATCCTAATTACTAGGCATAATTAGGTTGATACAGGTCATGTTCCCTAGAGAAAAACTGGTGAAACTCCAGCCTTGGCTCCCTGAGCAGCAGTGGAGTAAGTCGAAAATAACAGATCTTGCCTTCCTGTATTGGCAATGAAGCAGATCGGAGACATTAGTCTTATCGCCTTGACATTGCAATGGAAAGGATTGAAGCCACGAAGGCGAATCTTACTTCCCTGGCATTATAGCGGAGCAGATTGAAGCCACGACGGCGAATCTTATCTCCCTGGCATTAAGACTTGGATTAGCTGAAGTGGAGCAGATTAAAGCTGTAGGCAGCAAATCCTATCTCTTTGGCATTGCAGTGGAACGAATTGAAGCCACAACGGTGAATCTTACTTCCCTGGCGGTGTAGTGGAACGGATTGAAGCTACGACGGCGAATCTTGTTTCCCAACATTGCAATTTAAAAGACCGAAGATGGCGAATCTTATCTCCCTGAAGTTGCGGTGGAGCAGATTAAAACCAATAATTCTATCTCCCTGAAGTTGCGGTGGAGCAGATTAAAACTGTAAGGGGGATTGGGGGGAAATCAATAAAAAAAAGGAAAAGGGGGAAAGGAATGTTGTATTGAAAAAAATACAAGAACAAAGAATCAGAAAACATTTTTTTGAAAGGTGATTTTCGTCGTTTTTAGAGGTTTTTTTCGATTTTTGTTTACATGTTTTTATATCTTCTAGTAGTAGAAAATAATAAGAAAAGAAAGAAAGGAGGTGCTTACCTTTAGTTCGGTCTCTTCAAGCTGCCGTCAAGGGTGGTGCTTTGGGCGGCGTCATGGCAGTGGTGTGGCTGGGGTTTGGTTAAAAAAAGAACCCTAGTAAAGAGTTTTCCCCTCCCTTCTCTGTTTTTGAAGAAAATGAAATGAAATGTTTTGTTAAAAGGTTTTTTTTTGGGGTTTGAAAAATAGTGTCGTTTAATGGCCATGGATTTGCCTGTTTGGACCCTTGGTGGGGTATTTATGTATTGGGTCCTTTGTTTTTTTGAAGTGTGTTTAATCATTTTCTTTTATTTCTTTTAAATTTAACCACACGTTTTATTTTTGTTTCACTTTGGTTCTTATTAAGACGCAGCTTTTTGGAGGGTGGGATTAATTCCCCTTTGGGTCCTCCTCTGCTATGCTGCGTTTTAATTTAGTCCCTTTAGTGTTTTCTATCTTTAAATTCACCTTTTAACTCCGTTTAGTTTTCAGTTTAATCCTTAATCTTTCATTTTAGGTTTCTTTAGTTTATTTTATTAATATTGTTATTATTATTTTATTATTATTATTATTGTTATTGTTATATTATATATTATTATTATATCTACATATATACACGCATATGCATGTTAATACATATACATATATTTTAAACGTTTTAAATATATATACATATTATGTACATATTTTTTATCTTATTTTCATAATTTTCACATACATATATATATATATATTTATATTTCTTGATTTAAACATGCATGTATATTTTTTATGTTTATAATTTTATTCATTTTCTTTATTCAATCACTTATGTATATATATATTTTAAAAGATGTTCTAATCTTTATCTACTTGTATTTGTTATGTTGCACGATGTTGATTTGTTATTTCATTTATTTTATTTCTCTGCTTGTATTATTTATGTTCATATTATCATATCTATATTTGACATTTATTAATGCGGTATTTATACATATATTCCATATAACAATACGTCGTCCTTTTACTCGAATTTAAAAATAATTTTTTTAAATAGAGATAATACTCGCATTTGGGATTTTCAAGAAAATTGAGCCCTAACGTATTGGGTTCCAATTTTCTTCGTTAAATCTAACAATCGAGAATTGCTCTTTAAACAAACAAAATAAAAAGTTTGTTGTCGAGAATGCAATATGTTGTGTTCTAATGTATTGGATGTGACGTGTTGATTTCTCGAGATAAAGATTTTTTTAAAAAAATATTAATAAAGGAAATGTTCAATGATTAAGGATTTTGAGAAATGGTGCCCTAATGCATTGTGCTTCGATTTCATCATAAATCTTAAACAATTGAACATTCTTTTAAATTTTATTACACGAGTTTTTTTGACTAACTCATCTTGGAAAAAATAAATATTGTGCCCTAACGCATTGGGTGTGATGTTTTCTTTTTCAAAATGAGAGGGTCTTAATAAATAATTTAATTTAATTAAGGATCGCATTTTTTAACTCTCGACTTTAAGACATAAATTAATCAATTTGGTACAAATTTTTGGGCATTACGAGGGTGCTAATCCTTCCTCGTACGTAACTGACTCCCGAACCCATTTTTCTGAAACTCGTAGATCAAAGTCGTCTTTTAGGTGATCCAATCACACCTTAATAAAAGATTGGTGGCGACTCCAAACTTTCATCGACAACTATTTTCTGTTTTTTTTCCAAAATAAAAATGGTTTCGACAGTTGTTATCACAGATCCACCACAGTATGTAAGAAGTCTGCTGGAGGAGGATGTTCGTCGCTCACTACATAAAGCAACCTTTATCCCTATACATTCCTAATCGTAGGCATGTATTTTTATTTACTACCAAAAAAAAAATAGGAATGGCAATGAAGTGGGGTAATATAGTTTTTTTTTTTTTGCCACAATCTCGTCTTGAATATGATTTTATTTAAAATTTTTGTATTGAGCTTGACTTGATCTCAAAATAGTTTTATCAATTCTATCATAACCTACCCAAAATTTTAAATCATATTTTATAATATATGATATATTTAAAAGATTAAACCAAATGATAATATAGAATAAAAAATTTTGCAAATATCTCACAACGAAGTGCGACGAATTCTCTAAAGCAAAAAAAAATTAATGAAAAACTTGAACCAACTTGTCCTACCTAACCCTAAACACAATTTTCAAAATAAAAGTTACACTTTATTGGATTGAGAGGTAAAAGTATTATAGAGGTCTTTCTATTAGTAGTCAAATTACATTTTGCTCGCTATTAAAAAATAGGTAAATTAATCATTACACATTAGATCAAAGAGTAAATTGGTCTTTCTATTAAAATTTTATAAATTTATACCGTTAAAATTTTGTAAATCTATACCGTTAAAAATTAGTATTTGTATGTCAAAATAAGATACGCGTGACACTCACATGTAATTATTCAGTTATTTCATCAATTACGCGGTTTATAACAATAGAAATAGATGAAACTTTTAATAATAATAAAATCAATTTACTCTTTGATCTAATATAAAATAATTAATATATTTATTTTTAATAAAAAATAAAATATAATTTAACTCTTAATACAAAAACTTAAATAATATTTTTACTATGGAAGGAATAAAATTAAAGGATTTTTAGGAAGAAAACAGAAATGTAACCATGGTTGAGAGGTGCATTATAAAGTGGGAAAATGGGGTTAAAAGGTCAAAGGGGGACCATCATTTATGACCAACTCCAACGAGCAATCAGAAACAGATGGTTTACCCTCTTTTCTTTGTCAAGTTTCTGCAATGAAGTTAACAGCATTAAAAGGTTCCCCTTTTTGTTTTCCAGATACGGTTGGAGATTTTTACTTGCTTGAATCATTTTCCCCTTGTTATTTGCCCTTAAGATGTGGTCCTCAATGTCCATTATCTACTAAAAGAACAAGGAATCTACCCTATTATATTTTAGATTACATTTTAATTTCTTTTATTAAAAAAATAAATTAATTCTTATATATTAGATGAATGAGTAAAATAATTTATCCGTTAAAATTTGATGTTTATATATAAATGATGTTTATATATAAAGTATAATAACAAATTTAGTCTTCAACATTTACACATTTATTCGATTTGACCCTTACTCTTTTATTCAAGTAAATTATTGAAATTGGTAAAGCTAAAGGGTCAAAAAGTCTTAATAACAAATAAAAAATGATTAAGCTCTTTTAAAATTTAAAATTATTAAAAATCATAAAAAACTGTAAACAATTTTTTAAATGTTATAAAAATTTAAAATTATATTTTTATAATTTTAAATTTTAAAAGGGTTAATTTTTTTTTTAAATTTGTTACTAAGGCATTTTTACCCTTTTACCTTATTAATGTCAAAATTTTAATTTACTTCTAATAAAAGAGTAGGGTCAAATTGAATAAATGTGTAAAGATTGAGAGCTAAATTTGTTATTATACATTATATATAAATACCAAAACAAACATTTAACGTGTAATGTTAACAAAGAGGTTGTTTTGCTCACTCATCTAAAATACAGATACTAATTTATCTATTTTTTAATAAAAACTAAAATACAATTTAAATATAATATAAAAAAATTTGTGGTACTTTTTACCGATTCGCCTTTCCAAATTTTATTTCTTTGGATTGAAACTTCAATTTGGAACTGTATGACTGTTCGTTGGGTATTAAAATATGAAATACATGTACATTAAGGGCACGTTTGGTTCGCTGTATTGGATTAGAGGTGTAATGGAATAGAGGTGTAATGGAAGAGAGGTGTAATAGCAAATCAACTGTTTGGTTGAATGTAATGGAATAGAGGCGTAATAGTAATCTTGTGTTTGGTTGAATGGAATAGAGGTGTAATAGCATAATGGAAAAAACTAAAATGACTAGAATACCCTTAGCATAAATTTATTTTGGTAAATGATTATTGTTATTGTTATTTAAATTTTAATAAGATTATTATTATCAATAATAAATAATTTAATCATATTTAAACATAATTATTATTAAATATATTAAATATATTATAATTAAAATATATAATTTAATAAAATTCTTAATAATTAATATTCTTATATGAATTTACTCAAATCATAATATATGATACTATAAAAGATAATTTGAAATGATTAATATTAAATATATTTTAATTAAAATATATGATTTAATAAAATTTAAAATAATTATAACTAATAAATTATCTTATATGAATTTGTATAATTTAAAATAATTATTATTACATATAATTTAATAATAATATATAATTTCATAAAATTATTGATAATAATTTTTCTTATATGAATTTATACAATTTAAAATAATTAATATTAAATATAATTTAATGATGATATATAATTTCATAAAATTCTTAATAATAAAATGTTCTTATATGAATTTACTAAAATCAAAATATAACTTGAGAATTATATTCGCATAAACATAATTAACTTATATTAAGAAAATGTTAGATGAAAATGAAATTCTACATCATAATCCATATGTTATATAGTTTTACAACATCAAAAAGTTTGAACATCGATTTTACTTAATTAAACCAAAAAAAACTTTAATGAGAAAAAATTCCAAAAGATCTAACTCGCAAAAAGAAATAAAATATCCAACTGTTTTACTTAATTAATCGATTGCTTTGCATTGAGATCTTATTTATCTTTCAATTTCGAGCTAAAATGGATCAAGAGTCTTTGAATTGAATTCCTCGTTCATGAAAAGTATAGCGAGATTCTTGAAGTTACCAAAAACAATAAAATTAAAATACAGTATTTAAAACAAATGGCGACAATAGATCAAACGATGCCATTACCTATTAAGTGCTTAAAGAACACCATATCCCTCAGAAAACAATACATTAGAAAAACTAGAATTCCATACTGTTTTAAAAAGTTCCCAACAACATGACATGACATGAAATGAATAAACACCATTTAGAAAAGAGATGTTCCCTTCCCCTTCTTGTCGCCACCAATTTCAAAATGCTTGCACCTCTGCAACAACACAAGACACAAACACCAACACATTAGCTCATCAAGCAAACACATTGGTCAACAAAGGGTTTTCTCAATGCACAAACCTTGATTGGATCTTTGGGATACATGCTTGCAACCACGGCATTGCGACCTCAAAGACAATCTTCTTGGTGGTCTTGGCCTATTCAAACCATACAATGCCATTAATATTATATAACATGCTAGGAGTCTTGAGAAATAGCAATGATCAGAATGACAAAATGAGTTAACACTCCTTACTAACTAGTACCAGAAGATGCAGCATAAGATATTAGATCCTCTCTCGGTGTATCGAGAAATAGCAATAACTAAACATCCTTTACTAACTAGTATCAGAAGATTCAGCATAAGAATTCTAGATATTTTGGTTATATAACTAAACACCAAGCAAGATATAAAAGACAAGTGAAGAGGAATTACCTTCTTGTGGAACACTAGTTTGGTCTGACCACCATAACCTGATTTTTTTAAGCAAATTTCTATCGCATTTTAATGCCAATTTGATGTTTTAACCAACCGCCATTAAACATTTACAAGAAAAGAGAGAGTAATTTGTTATTAATAATAACCAATTAAATAATCATGCAGAGCTTAGTTACGCAATATTTATTGCGTCATTAGGGAATATATTAACCTAAGCAAACCTTGTATTCGTCAAGCTAAGGCAGAAGATATCTATGCATTAATTTCAACCCCATAGTGTGGCATTGAAAGGGTTCTGAGCATGTTAACAGACTGATTTGATTATTGATGCAAGAACGAAAATGATAAGAATCGGGTTGAAAAACAGGTAGTATAATCCATGAACAAGCAACAGAATGTGAATCCCATGCTGCGAAATGTAATAAGACCATGTTTTTGCATGGGATAAGCAAACCAGATAGCATACATAAACCTTAAGACACAACATTGCAACAAAGGATAATCATTTAGGCCTATTGAACAGAGGTTTGATTCTACAAGAATGAACATGGTGCAACTTTACGACAAAAACTTGATTGCGATTTCAAGCTGCATATAAAGCAAGCAAAGAAGCAGAATTGGTTTCTAACTGACCATAGTGCAGTGTCATAGTGAACATGTAGAAAGCTTCATAGCTTCCAACTTCATCCGGTTCGAAAATTAATGACCTATTGAAAAAACATGCCTAATATGCCACAAAAGTGAGAACCCTATAGGCCTAGACTAAGGTCATGCAACTGAAAGCTGCAATAGAAGAAGCTGAAACCTATACTAGATGATAAGATAAAACCGATATACGATTTGTACGAGCAACGGTATAAACAAGTCATCAAGTGAAAGCATTACAAATTGTTCTCTATCAGCAGACATGAAAACTTGCTCTAATGAAAGCATTGTTGCAAACGGTTTAAACACGAAAATAGAATATTCGTTGCAACCCCATGGTACAAATATGTTTCAAACAAAACCGAATAGTAAACGGGGAACAGATATGAATTATGATACAATATAACAAAGGATAAGCAAAACAAATGATAACCAAAGTAACATGAATACAAACAAGCAAAATAGAAGCAATTCATTCAAACATAAATGGAAATAATTTAGCATATATCATCTATGCTAGTTGATCAAATGGAAATAATTTAGCATGTCAGAGGAGAGGACCTAACATTCTTTAGGGCCTAAGATGAAACTTAAATGATATATGACTATGCATGCCTGGAATTTTAACATTATTTCTACTTTTATGTTACTAAAACCTTGTCCCTCAGAGAATTTTGCTCTTTTGATCAGGTGACGGAAAGCAAATTAGATCAGTCCCAGCCTTTAGAAGACAATTCTAACTCAATTTCAAATAATGGAATGAACTAAATCGAAATTTTAAACTAAATAAATTAAAAACACTAATCGGGAAACATAGATAAACATCTAAAGCGTAGAAATTAAAGGAAAGGAGACAAGGTATTCTCACTGGTAGTAGAAGAAAGCGGTATGTTGGAAGTTCAAATCTGTGAAAGTGATGAAATTTTTGGGTCCTGATAAAATAAAGAGCAAAAACGTATGAGAAGATGGAGCTGAGGGCAAAAATCAATTTTAAGTTTACCTCTGCAATCAATGGAAGGGAAACGTCGGAGAGGATGAAGCTTGATGAGGGCAGAAAAAGATTACCTCCCTTCCGCCATCTTGTTTCTCGATCGCAAAAAGCGGAAGAATGGTGAAGCCCTTTGGCTGTCAGCGTACCTTTGGCTGGAAGAAGATGAAGGCGAATCGATTTGGCTGGAAGAAGATGTGAAAACGTGAAGGTGAATCGATTTAGCTTGATTTGAGGATATGAAATCGACGGGAAATTTTTGGGGAGAAGAAGGCAGGCTATTTTGGTCTCAAAATTAAAGAACAAAACGGTGAATAGCTATTACAAACTAAAAGTCAGGAATACCTATTACAGCTGCTGAGGGAATAGGCAAGGAATAGCAAAACCTCCGATTTGGTAAACGGTGAACCAAACGGCGTATTGGGTGGGGCCACCGAATCGGGGTGTAATGGATTAGCCATTACACCCAACCAAACATGGTGTAAGGTTCAATTTTTATTGGTTTTGGGTTTAAAAAGTATTTTTTTAACCCAAAAATAATGAAAAATACTTGGCTTCGAAAATGATGTAGGAAAATTTTTTCCATCTAAATACAAAAGTTTAGATTTAAATGTCTTAGGGCACATTTGGTTCGCTGTATTGGATTAGAGGTGTATTGGATTAGAGGTGTAATGGAATAGAGGTGTAATAGCAAATCAACTGTTTGGTTGAATGTAATAGAATAGAGGAGTAATAGTAATCTTGTGTTTGGTTGAATGGAATAGAGGTGTAATAGCATAATGGAAAAAACTAAAATGACTAGAATACCCTTAGCATAAATTTATTTTGGTAAATGATTATTGTTATTGTTATTTAAATTTTAATAAGATTATTAATATCAATAATAAATAATTTAATCATATTTAAAGATAATTATTATTAAATATATTATAATTAAAATATATAATTTAATAAAATTCTTAATAATTAATATTCTTATATGAATATTACTCAAATCATAATATACGATACTATAAAATATAAATTAACATAATTATTATTAAATATATTATAATTAAAATATATAATTTAATAAAATTCTTAATAATCAATATTCTTATATGAATTTACTCAAATCATAATATATGATACTATAAAATATAAATTAACATAATTATTATTAAATATATTATAATTAAAATATATAATTTAATAAAATTCTTAATAATCAATATTCTTATATGAAATTACTCAAATCATAATATATGATACTATAAAATATAAATTAACATAATTATTATTAAATATATTATAATTAAAATATATAATTTAATAAAATTCTTAATAATCAATATTCTTATATGAAATTACTCAAATCATAATATATGATACTATAAAATATAAATTAACATAATTATTATTAAATATATTATAATTAAAATATCACGGAGCTTTTTCACTTAGCGTGCGGTTTGTTTATTCTTTGCACAAGCATCGTGATGTTAAGCTCTCAATGTGACAATAAGGACAAGTTAATGAGTTACATCTCGACCTAGAACCCCCAAAATCATGTCATCAACTCGATAGTTTAAAATTTTACAATTTGATCCTTATTCAATCTTAAATTATCTATTGAGCTTAGTAAACTTGTACAAGTCTCGCATACGATTGTATAACATGATAAAATGATATTTTGAACTTTATAATATGTACTAATTGTTAAATTGAATTGAAATTGATCATAATTGTTCTGACAACAAGTATGATATCCCATAACTTGAATTCGACAATCGAGTTGGGTATAGAATGTTACAAATCTATAATGTGGGCAGTTTATTATTCACATTCATTGCCGGAACATTTCCACTGTTACCTAGATTGGGTACATTATCTGAAAAAGTAGGCCTCAGATCTGTTGTTTGAGAAACTGGGGAAGATTCCATAATCGCATCACCCTGTGTTAATCCAATTGCTTTCACATCCTAAACATTGATCCAAGGGAAAACTTTTAAAATTCTATGACTTGTGCACATATACCCGAGCTTAGAAAAGTCCAAAACCCTGATAATATAAAAGAGATACAAAAATAATGCCCAAAAATGGAGCAGTTAAGAATACCATTAATTTTGGTCTTGAGAAATATAATCAACTATTATCTATGAGAAATACCTGATACAATTGTGGACCATTGTCATCGTATCCAGCAACCAGTAGAGACACACCAAAAGGCCTTACACCACTACAAAGAAAAAGAAAGATACATCAAACTTACCATCAAAGCAAGAGAATTGCACAATTTAGCATTTCCACTTTTTTGGTCCAATTCAAACGGACTCAAAACATAGCAGCAAGGCCATGGATCATAAGGCATGTGAAAAATAGTGATCTACAACATTGCCATTTTTCTCGAAGTTCCTTCTCATATTCCACTTTCACTCCGAGATAATGCAAAAATATTAAGGCCAAAATATTAACTTTGATCAATAGAACAGACCAAAGCTACAATACCATGATTTGATCTGACATAATTTTTTCCCAGATGCACATAGGTTAGAAATTAAGTAAACTAAGCGTCATTAAGAGCCATCAATACCTTATACAATCTATGATCTCGTTTACTTTTGCTTTCTACTTTTCGAACGAAAACTCAAAAATCAAGGCCCATACCACTGCAGAACAATATGAAGATTTATGTGAATCTATATATCAAGAAATATATAAGTTATATTAGCAGCAAAGAACTGTATTAAAACATAGAAATGGTGATGAGCTACTTACTTAGTAGCCTAGTAATCAAACCTATGTATTTTGAAAGAAACGCATTTCACCTTTCTACATGCCTAACCGTATTTCAAAATCAAAAGCACAGTCTCCTTTCTTTTGTTGGATATAGCAATACGTGGCACAAAATAATAAACCATAAAAAAACTATATTACATGGTTAACAACTTACAGAGCTTCCTTAAAAAAAACCATAATAAGACAGCAAGATCATAAATAAAAAATTCACTGACAAATAGGATATGAGTAAATGAATTCTTCATATATCAATCAAGGCATAGAACAAAAAGTAAAGGAAGGAAAGCTTTTTAAAAAAGGAATAAATTCCATGAAACAAAAAATGGTCATGTACTGGATAGTCGATATTTAGAAAATGAGTATTCTACGATAGACCAACTTATGAAACGTGAAGTTAGTAACTTAGGGTGCTCATTTTGAACTCCTTGTTTGGTAAGTCAACAATGTCATAGATGCACATGAACTGGTACTTGCTCAAGACATTGGCGAAACATAGAGATAATTGCAGATTTAATTTTCAAGCAGTTTAATGCAATATGCATGCTAATCAGATCCAATATATCTCCAACTAAAAGAACAAAATAACCGAGCTTTCAGATAATTACGAATGAAAAGAAACACGTAAACAACTCCAATATTTGGTGTCGACATCGTATTTTACGAACTCGAAATCGGACATCAAATGTCCATATTTTCCGTAATTAACAAAAATCATCAACATGGAACTAGAAATTGAATACCCTAGGCTTTTAATCTTCTTACATTATAAAGTTGAATTGCTTCAAAAGAACTAACTAATTCTACCAGGAAAAGAAAACTAAAGCATCATCAATTATCAGTTATCTTTTACATGATAACATAGAGCCTCACATATTTTCTCAAAACAAAAACTAAATGTAATTAAGCAAGTACAAGCATTGCATGTTTCTATCGCTAGGCAGTGAGTGCATTCAACCATTCCCTAATTTTTGGTAAACCCAATACCCAAGGTCATATTGACACCGAGGTCGATGTAACATGGGAAAATCTAGAAATTCAAATGCAGATAGAAAGTGTGAGTGTATGGTACTAAATAATATACTCACAGAGGTTTCATCAACCAAGATTGAAGGCAATTTCTTCTCAGTAGCAATTACCACCCCATTAGCAGCTGTAATTTAAAACCATTTATTAGCATAAAAATCAAAATCATTAGCAACTTTTTTACTACTTCTAAAATCCCAAAACCCTTTTTTAAAAAGAAAATAAAGAAACCTTTGATTCCAAGAGATGTTTGACCCGATCCTACTACTGTCAAGGCGTGCTCGATCTGAACTATCTTTCCTGAAGGACTATTCAAGAACACAACAAAAAAAAGAACTCTTGTTCTAAAAAAATTATGAAATATAGTACATTAACAAAGCTATAAAGCGATGAAAACATTACAGAAAAGAAATATTCCAAATTTGAGCACAAGCAAAAGCAAAAGCAAAAGCAAAACAAAATCAAAATCTATTTTACAGAAAAGAAAAGAAAAGAAAAATAGGGAAAAAATTTGGAAGAAGAAGCAGAAATCTGGAGAAAAGAAAATGGAGAAAAGAAAAGAAATGTGAGAAGAAAAGAAGCGTACCGTACTAGAAGAAGAAGTAGAAATCTGGAAGGGAAAAAATTGGGAAACGTCGGGAGAGAATGAGGGCAGAAAAAGGAAGAGGAGACGCAATGGGGAAGCCAATCGGAAGGTTAAAACAGGGAGGGTAAACGATGCAACACCTAAACTGAGCAAAAGGGTTGTATTACAAATCGGTGGTTTTCACCGATGAGATAAGTAATTGATTACACGCGTATTAGCAATACATTGAACCAAACGACGGAATAAAGAGGGATTAGGTGGGGCCCACCGATTAGGGGTGTATTGGTAGCCAATACACCCAACCAAACATGCTGTTAGATTTTGCGTGTTAGAGTAGAATTATCAAAAATACACTTATATTAATAATTTAAAAAGTATTTAAAATTTAAATTCATTTTTATTTTATGCATCATTATGTTAAAATATTATTCACAAACATAATTATATTAAATTATTAAAATATAATCTAAATTAACTAACTTTTGTTATAGTGTAAACCAAACCATGTTTTTAACCGAGATTTTAACACAAGCCAAAATATTAAAGTAAAAATTTTAGTTTATTATGAATATTTTATTAAGTAGATGTCAATTAAGATTAGGATAAGTTTTGATGAACTTTAAATTCTAATAGTCATTAGATTAGAAGTAGAATTCTATTTCATTTATACTTTTATGTCTATAAATATAGATTTTGGAGAACCATTGTAAATTACTTCCATTGATCAATAAACTACGCTCTCTTTATTCACCTATTTTATTTGTTCTTTACTCTATGTTCTTTTATTTTATGACATGTTATCAGTACGAGTCTCTTTTAAATATTATTCTACTTAAACTATTTCTCATAACCCAAACAAAGTTCTTTAAAAAAAATCCCTTCAAAACCAAAATCAAGGCTTGAACCAGCGCCCTATCCCTGTCATTGCTTCCAAGTTCTTTAGCTTTTTGCGTTTGTGCACAAAGAAACCTGTAATGAGGCAGCATATTATGCGTATTATAGATATGTGTACTCTTTTTCCTTCAATAAGAATTTTTTCCCACGAGGTTTTTTATTTTAATAAGGTTTTAACAAGGTACATTATCTATCAATGGACGTCCAAGGGGGAGTGTTATGAATATTTTATTAAGTGGATGTCCATCAAGATCAGGATAAGTTTTGATGAAATTTAAATTCTAGTAGTCATTAAAAATAGAGTTCTGTTTCATTTATACTTTCTATGTCTATAAATATAGATATTGGAGAAGCATTGTAACTTACTTCCATTGATCAATAAAATACGCTCTCTATTTTATTTTCCTATTTTCTTTGTTCTTTGCTCTCTGTTCTTTTATTTTATAACACGATATCAGCACAATTCTCTTTTAAATAGTATTCTACTTAAACTATTTCCCATAACCCAAACAAAGTTCTTTAAAAAAATCCCTTCAGAACCAAAATCAAGGCTTGAACCAGCGCCCTATCCCCATCATTGCTTCCAAGTTCTTTAGCTTTTTGTGTTTGTGCACAAAGAAACCTGTAATGAGGTAACATATTATGCGTATTATAGATATATGTACTTTTTTTCCTTCAATAGGAATTTTTTCCCATGGGATTTTTATCTTAGTAAGGTTTTAACGAGGTACATTATCTACCAATGGACATTCAAGGGGGAGTGTTATGAATATTTTATTAAGTGGATGACCATCAAAATCAAGAGAAGTTTTGATGAAATTTAAATCTAATAGTCATTAGAAGTAAAGTTATGTTTCATTTATACTTTTTATGTCTATAAATATAGATTTTGGAGAAGCATTGTAACTTACTTTTATTGATCAATAAAATATGCTCTCTCTTTTATTCTCCTATTTTCTTTGTTCTTTTCTCTCTATTCTTTTATTTTATAACACGTTATTAGCACTATTCTCTTTTAAATATTATTCTGCTTAAACTATTTCCCATAACCCAAACAAAGTTCTTTAAAAAAAAATCCCTTCAAAACCAAAATCAAGGCTTGAACCAGTGCCCTATCTCCATCATTGCCTCCAAGTTCTTTAGCTTTTTGTGTTTGTGCACAAAGAAACCTATAAAGGCAATCTGCTCAAGATGCATAAAGAAAAAAAATCCAGCCGATTCTACAAGGATTCAAACTTGTGTTTGCTTGATTCCGTTAAAGACCTAAATCGCCACCCATATTGCCAAATGTAAGATTCGTACTACGCCCTCTAGTAGCCACTGAAATCTTCAATCCTCAATGCTCGTGATAATAGTTAGGGTGATAACGATGATGTTAAAGAATCTTAGGTATTTTTTATTATGATTTATTTATTATATCATGTTTATTATAATTGGAGACTAATCATGACAACATAAATAGATAGATTCTAATTTAAAATCTACATATGCTTGTGATGGTGATTATGAAACAAAGAATCAATGGAGGCATTTAGAAGTCTGTCCTACTAGATTTGTTGCATTCCCCGAATTGAATGCAAACATAAAGAAAATAAAAGATATAATCATGGACCCCTAAAAGTGGGAACATAGTAATAAATAATAGAACGATGAGAGTTCTCAAGATAACTCTTTAAAGGGTAAAGATAACTTATGTTATCAATGTGATATGAAAGATTATTGGTCACATATGTGGCGTATGCCCAAATATTTTGTTTTTGCTAATATTCTTTAAGGAAGTATATGAGAATGTAGTAATGAATTCTATCATTACAGATAGAAAATATTTATCTTATTTGGTCTGAAACAAACAAACATTATTTCAATATTTGATAGTACAAAATCGGTTGAAAGCTCCAGGAGAGCTAATATATCAATATCTAAAAAGCAAAAAAAATTGTGATGGTTAATATATTAGTTTTAAAAGATATTCATTATAATGGATATTTGAAGATTTTAGCATATTCCTTGAAGCAAATATTGTATATAATTCTTTAGAAATTATATTTATTTTATTGCCTTAGTGACATTCTTTATATTGATTTAGATATTTCCAGTAGTAAATGTCACAATAGTACTTATATGTGGATACAAAGTAAAAGGAATGATAGTAAAATTATCAATTTATCACAATTTATATTGACATTATTAGTACAATTTAAATACATGTTAAACTAAACCGAAGTTTCTTGATACAAATGCATTTACTACTTGGCGTGACTAGTTAGACTATCCTAAATCATATATGATGCTATAATTAATCGAAAATTCATATGGACATTCATTAAAAACCGGAAGATTCTTTAATTTAAAGAATACTCATTTGTTGTTTGTTCTCAATGAAAATTGATTCTTAAAAGCTCACTAGCTAAAGTTGAGATTTTATGTCTTGCATTTCTAAAATGAATATGGGTTCATTCATCTACAATGCGGATGGTTTTGATATTATATGATTTTGGTAGATGCATCTACAAAATAATCACGTATGTGTTATGAACTTGCTAATACTGATGAGTTTGTATCTCAGTCTTTTATTGGTAGAGTTTGAAAAACTTTTGTGAAAGTTTGTTATTTATGCGAAAAATGGTTTAGAGAAATTATTGATTGAACTCCTCTGATTAATGTCTAAACTATTACTTATGAGAACTAAATTTCCTATTTCAACATGAGATTATGTTGATTTATATGTTGAACGCATTAAGCCAATAAGTTATAAATACTCCCCATTACAATTGATTTTTGGTCAAGAGTTAAATATTTCTCATCTTTCAATTTTTGTATGTGTGTATATGTTTCAGTTGCTCCACCACAACAAAGATGAGTGAATACTTAAAGAAAGTTGGGAATATACATTAATTACCAGTCTCCTTGTATTATTATATGTTTTAAATGTATTGGAGATTCAATTATGACATGATTTGTGATTACAATTTTCATTTGATAGTTTACTCGACATTAGAGTGAGAGAAAATGTATTGGAGATTCAATTATGACATGATTTGTGATTACAATTTTCATTTGATAGTTTACTCGACATTAGAGTGAGAGAAATAATAACTTGTAATGTATTAGAGGGAGAGTAATTTGAACCAGAAGTCAAAAAGGATAACTCATTACAAGTTTCAAATAATAAATCTAGATGGTCATATAGTGAAGGCGGGTACTCCAGAAGAGACCCAATGTAACACCTCGATTTTTTGGGTTAGAAGTTTTAATATTTGTAGGTAGAGTCAGTGGCTAGATGAAGCATTTGAGTTTGTTTCCGAGTTTTAGTGTCAGAATTGGCCTACTGGTCTGGTGGTTGGTTGTGTGTTAGTTTAGCTTGGGGTCCCAGGTTCAAGTCCTCAGGTGCGCTTTGAAGGAATTATTTTGATTTAACATTTTTTTTTGTTTTAAAAGGGTTAGATATTTACTTTTAATTGCTTTACTTATTTTATTTTTATTTTTGGTTAAAAAAAAGGAAAAAAAAAGGCAGAAAGTTTTTGGACGTTCATTCTCTTGATGTTTTTTCTCTTCCTTCTCTCTCAATTATTTTTTCCCCACATTTAATTTATTTGCTTAACCTCTTGGATTTTCCTACGGCATTAGTTTGTTTATATTTTTTGTCAGCTTGAGCTTCGAGTTTGTATTGACATTGTCGATGTGTGTCAATTGAGTTCTAGGCATTTTGATCGCAAATCAAGTGTGGATTCTGAACTCTTCTTTTCCATTATTGAAATACTGAATTGATTCTGGTAATTCGACATAATGAGTGAGTTTTGAACTGTATAACTAGGTACTGAATTGCTTTAAAATTTGACAACCCTTTTTGTGTGATTTGGGTAGATGAGCAATTGAGGTTTGTTATAGTTTTAAATAGCATGAATTTGGTTTATTATGGTGTGTATCTGAAAAAATTTGATTAGGGGTCATTCTAGTGATCAAAAAATGAAGCTTTCAATCAATTTCGGTATGGTTTCGTGACCACACGAGTGGCCACACGGGCGTGTGCCCCCACACGAGCGATTCACATGGCCATGTGCAATTGGGATTTAGAGTTTTTGAGCTAATCTGGATGTCACACGACCGTGTGGCTGATTTGGGGAAATTAGTCGATTTTCACACGACAATTTCCTCTGGGCATACGGGTATGTGTGTTTGGGAATTAGGGTTTCAGAATTTGGTACCACACGATCGTGTGGCTAATTTGGGGATTTAGGGATCCCACACGGGCATGTGTTTTGGACACACGGCCGTGTCTGGTGGGCACGCAGGCTTGTGAGACCCTCACACAGTCGTGTTTTCCGGTACTCTATTTTAGTACAAATGGATAGAGAGTTACACGGCCTATGCACACGGCCATGTCCCTAGCTCACACGGGCATGTGCCTCAGTCACACGGTCGTGTACATCCTCCCACACAGGTGGGTTGACCCCCACATGGCCTAGGCTTTCCACACAGCCAAAGCACAAGGTCGTATGGTTCTAAGTCACCTATTTTAGTTCTATGTAAATTTTTTATCTAAAAATGTGTCTGTGTGTTCCGACCCTTGGCTAGGTTTTAGTGAGGGTAGATAAGACTCTGATCTGGGTTTCGGCTTATGTGTTATTTGTGACTGTTGTGTGAGATATCTGATTCTGAACCCGGTTAGCTGGGTGTGTGCATATCTCTTTCTGTCTGACTGTCTGTCAATATGTTTATTATTTCTATGAGGTTGTAAGCATACATGCACTTGCATAAAGAAATTTTAGTGTTGGTTGTGAAGAGAAGGAAGACTGATTATGATCTAATCTTGCAGTTTTACTGCAACTTATTTGTACAGCAATTTATCGCACTATACCGTATGTACGTCAGCTTTGCTGCATACTATTATATGATCTGGTAGTTTAAACTGTAACATGTTTGTACAATGGTTTACTGCATTGCTCTATACTGCATATATACCAGCCTTGCTGCATATTATTATTTGAGTGGCTTAGTCCACATACATGGTGTGTAGGGTTGGATGGGCCTTTCGAGGTCCTAGTGGTGTGTTTGGTTGGATGAGCTTAAACAGTTATTTTAGGGTGTGATCGAGGGACGGAGAGGTGTTCTGACTAGATGGGTGGGTTTTTTTATCACTTGACTGCATTCATACGCATCTATTTGAGTTTTCTGGGTGTAAGATTATTTGGTTGTATTTTGTCTGATTGAATAACACTTGTGATTGAGTGTCTGTGTGTGACATGGTGTGTTTGAATTATTACGTTCTGTTGGGACGTTGGTTCTAAGTTTACTTTCTGATTCTGTGTATATCTGTAAGTATGTTTCGCTATTGAATTGAGTTCCGTAATTCTATTTTTAGTAACGTGTCAAACTCACACTGAGCTCGTGTAGCTCACCCCCTTAGTGTTTCTCTTTCAGGTACACTTCCGTCTTCTATAGCTAGACTCGGCTCGCTGGAGGTCTCGAAAGTGTCACATTTTTTAAACTAGTTAATAAAGTTTTTCTGTAAATTTGAGTTTTATGTAAACGATTTTGGGCTGTAAGTTATGTTTTAAATACTGTTGTATGAAATTGTGTTAAATACAAGTAGACGTTATTTGGGTTGAACAACTTTTTTTGTAACTTTTGGGATTCGGTTTAAACTCCTAGGCCGAGTTTTAGGGAGTTACATTTAGTGGTATCAGAGCCAGGTTTGCAAAAACTCAACCTATTTTTTATGTAGCCGTATGCGCGTGTGTTCGTTTTAAAGAAATTTTTTGGGAAACTATACCACTGTGTTTTGAGATGACTTGTGTTTAGAAAATAAAACTTTTTCACGAAAATGAGATGTTTGAGACTCTGGTGTCGGTCTGTGCGAAACTTAAGAAATTGTAAGATTAGTTTTGTAAGCTTATTAAACATTAATACTTATGTTCGGTTTTGGAAATGGTATAGTCTTTAAGCTCAAGTACAAGATCGATATGGATTCTGAAGGTAAGCGAGATCGATAGAAGCCGTCCGCTTCTTCGAGACTTGTGTTTGTTCAAGAGTCAGAGGTCAACACGGTTCCCCCAACTTTAAATAGCGATAACCCAGAGCTTGGTCCTGAGGCATTGACTCGGGTAGTGAGGAAAGTGCTAGAGAAAGTGTTTGAGGCTAGATTAGGGAGGAGGAGTGAAATGCTTCAAGCTAGGTGCACAGATTGTGAAGAAAAAAGAATGCAATCCTCCGAGGTTGGAGCCTCGGTCTGCGAAGCATGTTAGAACGCATTTGAGTGGCAATAAAGGTTTTACGGGAGATGCTAATAGTGGTGCGAGTGCTCCGTTTTGTGAGCACTATAAGAACTGTCATCCAGGTAATTGTTGGAAAAAGGCAAGAGCATATTTTCGATGCGGGTCCACCGAATATTGAACCTGGGAGTGTCCTCGACGATATTAAGATAGGTATGGTTGCGAATGTTTCGACGCTTTGATTAGAGCATAGTAGTTGTGTGTGATAGGATGAATATGTATCTGTTTCAGTAGCTAAGTGTTCTGATTATGTGTTTGAGGTCTCGAATTCAAGTCCTCATGTGTGTGTGGTTCTTAAGTCTAGTATGGTAGTGTTTCAGTAGTTAAGTGTTTTGATTATGGCAGTTCCTTCTCTTGATGTCTTTTCTCTTCCTTCTCTCTCAATTATTTTTTCCCACAATTAATTTCTTTGCTTAACCTCTTGGATTTTCCTGCGACACTGGTTTGTTTATATTTTTCGTCAACTTGAGCTTCAAGTTTGTATTAAGGTCGTTGACGTGTGTCGATTGAGTTCTAGGCTTTTTTATCGCAAATTTGTTGTGGGTTCTGAACTCTTCTTTTCTGTTATTGAAATACTAAATTGATTCTGGTAATTCGACATAATGAGTGAGTTTTGAGCTGTATAACTCGGTATCGAAATGCTTTGAAATTCGGCAACCCTTTTTGTGTGATTTAGGTAGTTGAGCTATTGAGGTTTGTAATGGTTTTAACTAGTATGAATTCGGTTTATTATGGTGTGTTTCTGAAAAAATTTGATTAGGGGTCATTTTAGTGATCAAAAAATGAGGCTTTCAGTCGATTTTGGTATGGTTTCGTGACCACACGGGTGGGCACACGGGCGTGTGCCCCCACACGGGCAGTTCACACAGCCGTATACAATTGGGATTTAGGGTTTTTGGGCTAATCTGGGTGCCACACGGCCGTGTGGCTGATTTGGGGAAATTAGTCAATTTTTACACGACCGTGTCCCCTGGCATACGAGTGTGTGTGTTTGGGAATTCAGGTTTAGTGATTTGGTGCCACACGGCCGTGTGGCTAATTTGGGGATTTAGGGATCCTACACGGGCGTGTGTTTTGGACACACTGTCGTGTCTGGTGGGCACGTGGGCATGTGAGACCCTCACACAACCGTGTTTGCCCAGTACTCTATTTTAGCAAAAATGGACAGAGAGTTACACGGCCTACTCACACGGCCATGTCCCTGGCTCACACGGTCGTGTGTCTCCTCCCATACAGGTGGGTTGACCCCCACATGGCCTAGGCTTTTCCACACGGCCAGAGCACACGGTCGTGTGGTTTTAAGTCACCTATTTTAGTTCTATGTAAATTTTTTATCTAAAAATGTGTCTGTGTATTTCGACCCTTGGCTAGGCTTTAGTAAGGGTAGATAAGACTCTGATCTGGGTTTCGGCTTATGTGTTATTTGTGACTGTTGTGTGAGATGTCTAATTCTGAACCCAGTTAGTTGGGTGTTTGCATATCTCTTTCTGTCTGATTTTCTGTCGATGTGTTTATTGTTTCTGTGAGGTTGTAAGCATACATGCACTTGCATAAAGAAATTTTGGGGTTGGTTGTAAGGAAAAATAATACTGATTCTGATTTGATCTAGCAGTTTTATTGCAACTTATTCGTACAGTAGTTTAGCATACTGTACCGTATGTATGTCAGCTTTGTTGTATACTATTATATGATCTGGCAGTTTAAACTGCAACATGTCTGTACAATAGTTTATCATATTGCACTGTACTACATATTTGCCAGCCTTACTGCATATTATTATCTGAGTGGCTTAGTCCACATACATGGTGTGTAGGGTTGGATGGGTCTTTCGAGGTCCTTGTGCTGTGTTTGGTTGGATGAGCTTAAACAACTATTTTAGGGTGTGATCGAGGGACGGAGAGATATTTTGGCTAGATTGTGGGTTTTTTTATCACTTGACTTCATTTATACGCATCTATTTGAGTGTTCTTGGTGTAAGATTATTTGACTATATTCTGTCTGACTGAATAACACTTGTGACTGAGTGTCTGTGTATGACATGGTGTGTTTGAATTATTACGTTCAGTTGGGACGTTGGTTCCAAGTTTACTTTCTGGTTCTGTGTACATCTGTAAGTATGTTTCTCTATTGAATTAAGTTCCGTAATTCTGTTTTTAGTCACGTGTCGAACTCACACTGAACTCGTGTAGCTCACTTTCTTAGTGTTTCCCTTTCAGGTACACTTCCATCTTTTGTAGCTGGACTCGGCTCGTTGGAGGTCTCGAAAGCGTCACATTTTTAAAATTGGTTAATAAAGTGTTTTCTGTAAAACAGAGTTTTTTGTAAATGATTTTGGACCATAAGTTCTATTTTAAATACTGTGGTATGAAATTTTGTATTAAATGCAAGTAGACGTTATTTGGGTTGAACAACTTTTTATTTGTAACCTCCGGGATTCAGTCTAAACTTCTAGGCTGGGTTTTGGGGAGTTACACCCAATACATAACTAATAAGTAAGAATCCATAAAAGATTTAGGTACCTGAAACTGAAGATTAAAGTAGTGAAAATAAGGAAATTGTGATAAGTTATGTCAAATCGATAAAATGTGAAATCAAATAAAAAAAAAGTAGTCGACAATGGTTTTGCATGGAATATTATTGTTGAAATGAAATGAAAATATTGAACAAATCTATTGAGAAATATAAATATCGAATAAATTGGTCAAAATAGAAAGACACAAATTAAGTACAATTAAAATCGTTGAGGTTTTGGACTAGTAATCCAAATATCTAAAGGTATAAAGCCGGTGAGGGTACAAATGAAGTAATTTTGCAAAAGCAAAATAAAAATATGAAACTTTTCGCTAAGTCCTAGTATTGATTATGAAAATATATAATACTCTTTTGTGGTGGATGCAATAACCTTTAGATACATTATTAAATTGACAATTCATAAAATATTTAACTTGCATCTAATGCTTGTTGTTACAAACTTTTATGAATCACTATATAGTAAAGTTTATATTAAAATCTTTTAAGGATTTAGAATGATAGAAGCATATTGAAATTCTCGGAAATTGTTCATTTATATGAATTGAAATAATTTAAGCATATGTAGTAAATTTGGTGAGTGAATAGTAGTTGAAGGAGGATTATAAAATAATCCAAAATACATATTTATATTATTATAGAAGAATCATGATTAAAGTTTGTTATGATTATTGTTGAAACTCCTGAAAAGATTAAAATATATTTCCCCAAAATTTTCCATCACTCGTGACTTTCAAAATAATGTTGGTATAAATGCTTAGCAAATACTTTCAAATGGTCATTTGAAAAGCTAGTATTCAAGATTGAATACGTAGAATATGAGACAGTATGTGATGTTTTCATGAAGGGGAGTAAATATGTGTTATATTTTTTTCCCTTAATCGAGGTTTTGTCCTGTTGGGTTTTCCTGATAAGGTTTTTAATGAGGCAGCATATTATGCGTATTATAGATATGTGTACTCTTTTTCCTTCAATAGGAATTTTTTTTCCCACGGGGTTTTTATCTTATTAAGGTTTTAACGAGGTACGTTATCTACCAATGAACATCCAAGGGGAAGTGTTATGAATATTTTATTAAGTAGATGTCCATTAAAATCAGGATAAGTTTTGATGAAATTTAAATTCTAATTGTCATTAGAAGTAGAGTTATGTTTCATTTATACTTTCTATATTTATAAATATAGATTTTGGAGAAGCATTGTAACTTACTTCCATTGATTAATAAAATACCTCTCTTTTATTCTCCTATTTTCTTTGTTCTTTGCTCTCTGTTCTTTAATTTTATAACATAGTTTTTAGTATTTGTAAAAACGTTTTTGGTTGAAATTAGTTTTATCCTCGTTTAAGAAGTTCAATATATCTTTTTACTTTATAGCATCATGTTTAAAATAGACATTTTATATATATTTTTTAAAAACACTTTTTAATAGCAATAGTAATCACTATCAAGCTTTTCAAAATCATTTTTCAACTTCAACAATAAACTGGTTTTAAAAAGAAATCAAGAGTTCGAATAATAAATGTTTAACTTGATGACTTGGTCCACACAACAGCTTAGATTTAATGTGACAATTACAGAGATTCAACAAACAATGCAATGGTATCCATCCTTTGTAGAACATTGTGATGACATACAATGTTTATTACTTGATCTATTGTGAGTGTTGACATTTGACTTTTTTTGAAAAAAAATCCAAGTAATATGATAGAATATAGCATATTGGTGCTACAAAAAGGGAAGTCTTAGTATACCATTACAATGGGACCTGGCATGGACAGCCTTTGCTATTATTCTTCTGGCTTTCAAAGTCTTGAAGAATCAATTGTTGAAGCTTCTATATAATCAAATTTTAGGAATAAGGTGGCTTTGTTTATAGTTGATGCAGATGCTCCCCACGGAATAAGCCGATATTTCACTACATTTGCGCATATATATTCTTCATGATAGATTTTGGACTAAATTTAATGATTTGTAGTTGAATCAATTACTTGATGCTGGGTGTTGTGGAATCAAACATTAAAATCTAAAATCAGCCATGAAATGAGAGAAAAATGATTTGACAGGCCATTTGACTTTGGAGTTTCTGATGTAATTCACCAACAGCTTTTGATTTAGGCTTCAACCGGACATGATAGGGAATTTTAACTAAATCAAAAAATATGACTGTTAGGAATTAGTCGGAATCCACTTCTTACCCAAAAATAATGACTCCAAAGGCTAGTTCTTTGTTGCTTTTGAAAAGTACTTTTGAGAAGTACTTTTGAGAAGTACTTTTCAGAAGTATTTTTGAGAAATACTTTTCAGAAGTATTTTTGAGAAGTGCTTTTTAAAAATTTCAGTATTTGGCATTGCTGTCAAAAAGTGCTTTTGAAGAATAAAATGTCCATTTTAGACATGATATTATAAAGTAACAAATATGTATTTAAATAATATTCAAATTAGTTAATATTATGATATTTTAGCAAAAATATAAAGAAATAATTTATTATAACTTATTGTTAATATTTTAATATATAATATTAATTTTAACTATTTCTAAGTAATTAATATTAATTATTTATAAAATTTAATTAGAATATATAAACTATATTTAAATATTTAAATATAAAATTAAATATTTGTAATTAGATATTGACATGATTGTATTATTATAAAAATTATTTTTATTTTAATTAATTCTTTTAACACATTTGTATTATTTTATTTTAAAATGTATTTGAATATATAACTCATATTATATACTTACTCAAAAAAAACTCATATTATATACTAACATAACATAGAAAACATAAACCTAACGAATTAAAATATTACATATATTTGGATTAAAGTTTTAAAAGGGATAATATTTGTATACCAAATATAAATACTAAAAATTTGTCAATAGCATTTACAATTTAAAGTGAATTCATTAAACTAGATGCTCTATTTGATAAGCATATGAAAATGATTTGGTTATATTCAATAAATGATTTGGTTAATACAATACTTATATTTGATAAGCATATGAAAATGATTTGGTTAATACAATACTTATATTTGAAAAGCATATGAAAATGAAACTCGAGACTGTCTGATAAAGAACGCAAAAAAGAATATTTCCTGGAAAGAAAATTGTTAGGATGAATTCTTCAATTCCAATCATTTAAATAACGGGTCTCAGGAACCAAGCAATATGCCAAATTAGTGGACAGTCCACATCATTAACATTGCATACTGTTTTAAGATGAACAAGAATGGAACTAAATTAGTGGACAGTCCACATCATTAACATTGCATATTGTTTTAAGATGAACAAGAATGGAACTAAAGTGTCTACCGAGGAGTAACATACTGCTATTTTTGTAAATAAAGTACAGAAAGTGTATAATTAGATGGTTGAATAATACACATCCGAAAAGATCATTGCCAATAAGCCACTAACAAAGTAGCCTCATAAACAAAGAAATAGTTCTTAGGTTACGCCTAAATTTCATGATAATGACATAAAACTACATCAAAGATTAGAGTCAAACTTTGTTCATAAGAACATAAAATAAATCATTGGCAAGAAACAATTTTGCAAAGCATGTCATATGTCTTTGAGCATCCAAAGGAAATAAGAAATTGTCACCGTGGCTCTCATCTTACTCTTGACATAGTAGTGTCGCCTCACTATGGCATCCTTAACCTCCATATGACATGTATACAAACAGCCACCCCTAGAAAGGCAATTCCACTGCATATGCAGCGAAATAAAAATACCTTGCTTCATACTTTTTCCTTATTTAGCAAGAAAGTTTCTTTACGGATTATGACCAAACATAACTTCAAAGAATTAGCTGACTTCATACTCAAAAGCCGACTACTCATTTGGTGGCCAGTACTCTCAGCGACAAATCTAAAATCCGAAAGAAACAAATTGCTTCTTAACACAATTATAATAGCATTACAAAGTAGAATAAAATAGCAAAAACCATGACACTTGCAGATAAATTAGGTCCAAGAAGGATCTAACTGAACAACAAATCGAAAAAGTGAGGAGACCTATGATCAAGGAAACTATAACTCTAAATTTATCCTGCATTCCCCGATCCATCATTAGCCTCCCATTTGATAGTAGCACGATAAAATTTTGGCCGAACTGGATCCGTCTTTAGGAATAGAGGTGCTTCAGGAAGAACCTTCAATCCTAATTAGAGAATTTAACCTTACACAAATTTTGTTTTAGGAAGCTGAACAAGCTTTTGAGAAGTCATTAAAATGAAAACAGTAGGTGTCGAAACCAATTTTTTGAAAAACAAAAAATTTAGGTTGTTGACTTTGAAAAATGAAAATTGGGAGTCACCACCAATCTTTTATTAAGGTGTGATTAGATCACCTAAAAAAATGGCTTTGGTCTACGAGTTTTAGAAAAACGGATCCGGGAGTCAGTTACGTTCAAGGAAGGATTAGCACCCTCGTAACGCCCAAAAATTGGTACCTAGTTAATTAATTAATGTCTTAATGTCGAAAATTTGAAAAATATAGTCCTTAGCAAAAACTCTTAAACGTTACGTATTAAGACCCTTATCATTTCAGAGAAAAAAAATGCCACACCCAATGCGTTAGGGCACGACATTCTAATTTCCTCAAAAATGAATTAGGCCAGAATACTTGTGTAATAAAAAATTAAAAGAATATTCATTTATTATTTTTTAGAAAAAATCTTCATTTCGTGAAATCAATGCGTCACATCCAATACGTTAGGACACAACATGTTGAATTCCCAATAATGAGTTCTTATTTTTTTGATTAAAGAGAAATGCTCGATTGTTAGATTTAACGAAGAAAATCGGAACCCAATACGTTAGGGCTCAATTTCCTTCAAAATCCTAAATACAAGCATTATCTCAATTTTGAAAATTTTGAAATCGAGTGAAAAATGATGTGATGCTACATTAAATATACAATGCAATAATAAATATTACGATGGCATAGAAATAATATGAATAAATGAATAAACAAAATCGATAACAATAATCCATGACATGCAAAATATTAAATGTAAACTCAATTATATAACGAAAGGAGGAAAGTCAACCAAATAAATGAAGAAAAGAATATATATAATATGAACATAGAAATTATGAAGATTAAAATATACATATGGTTTACAAATAAATTTTCGGTTATGGAACGTATATATATATGCAATACATAATATTTATGAATATAAAGAAAATAGATAAACATATATAGATTATAAAATAGGTATTTAAAATATATATATTTGAGCCCTTTTCTTAAAAAGAATAAATATCCATATGGATATAAACAAAACATTTGTTAAAAATATGTACATATAAAAATAATGATAATAATAATTACATTATAGAAAATAAACATATATATAGGAAGATAAATGGATACATAAAAGTATATATATATATATAAATATATTAAATAATAATTACAATATTAAAAATAAATATACGTACATATAAAAATATTTGTTTTAAAATAAATAAATAAATAAAAACAACAAATATATATATAAATAAAACTAATTAAAAATAAAAGAAATAATTACATTATGGAAGTTAATTAATTTAAAAAAACTAAATTGAACTGAATATGAAAAATGGGGAAAATCGCAAATAAATAAAACCCAAAGGATTAAATTGAACACGAATTACATAGAGAATTTGGAAGAGAAATTTTCTCCTCTCCTCTAAAAGCAGCGTTGTTCAATGAGGCTAAATTGAAATTGAAAGCAAATTAAAGGGCTAATTCTAAAAAGATAAAAAAAACTAATTGTAAAACATTAAAAAGGTGCGAATAACTCATAGGGCCCGAATGGGAAAATATCTTCATCCTTTGAAACGCGTCACTTTATTAGGGCTAAATAAAATAAATAAACAAAATTCGCAGCGGTATCACCTTCTCCCTTTTTTAAAATCATAAATAAGTAAAAAATAATCGAAAAAGAGAAAAAACAGTAAGCCACCTTTAAAAACTGCTAATCGTTCTCCCTTTTTTTATTAATTCCCTCCTTTCCTCTTTTACAATGAAGGGAGAGGCCTCTATTTATAGTTGAGCCTCCCCAAATCCAACGGTACAGATCAATTACATCAACGGCTAAGATTAAAGGGTATCTACAAATTAAATCTCTCAGATTACAAAATCATATCTTCTAAGATTACATATCATATCTAAGATTGCATATATCATATCTAAGATTGCATATCCTCGAAGATTATGTTTCCATATGTGAGCCCGGGCTAAAATTGGGTATTACAGCTGCCCCTCTTCGCTCGTTGTCGTGTAACAGGAACGCAGCAAAGACTTTAGAAATGGCCAATTTTTGCCCGGTCACGCTGGATCTTGGTGCTTTTCTTCTTCAAGCAGCCATATCCATCTTACTGCATCTTTAGAGGTATAGGAATTGGTGTCTCGATCCACTCCACCGCAACGTCAGAGAGATAGGATTGGTGACTCGTAACTTTTAATCTGCTTAACTGTAATTTCAGAGAGATAAAATCCATCACTCTAATCCACTCCACTACAACTTAGGGAGACAGGATTTGTTTATTTAGTATGCCCCACTGCAATTTCAGGGGGATAAGACTTGCTTTCATGAGTCTGCTCCACTGCAACTTCAAGGAGATAAGACTCGATGTGATCTACTCTACTGCAACTTCAAAGAGATAAGATATGTGGTTTTAATCCACTCCACTGCAACATCAGGGAGACATGATTTGTTTATTTAGTATGCCCCACTGCACCTTCAGGGAGATAAGATTCGCCATCTTCAGTCTGCCTCACTGCAACATTAGGAGGATAAGACTTGATTACTTAGTCTGCTCCACTACAACTTCAGGGAGATAAGACTAGATGTAATCTGCTCTCTGCAACTTCAGAGAGATAAGATCTAAGGTTTTAATCCACTCCACTGCAACTTCAGGAAGATAGGATTATCAGCTTTAACCTGCTTCACTACAACTTCAGGGAGATAAGATTTGCCATCTTCAGTCTGCCTCACTGCAACTTCAGGAGGATAAGACTTGATGCGATATGCTCTCTGCAACTTCAGAGAGATAAGATCCAAGGTTTTAATCCACTCCACTGCAACTTCAGGAAGATAGGATTATCGGCTTTAACCTGCTCCACTACAACTTTAGAGAGATAAGATTTGCCATCTTCAGTCCGCCTCACTGCAATTTCAGGAGGATAAGACTTGCTTGCTTAGTCTGCTCCATTGCAACTTCAGGGAGATAAGACTAAATGCGATCTGCTCTCTGTAACTTCAGAGAGATAAGATCTGTGATTTTAATCCGCTCCACTGCAACTTCAGGGAGATAGGATTATCGGCTTTAATCTGCTCCACTGCAACCTCAGGGAGATAAGATTTGCCATATGCAGTCTGTCTCACTGCAACTTCAGGAGGATAAGACTTGCTTACTTAGTCTGCTCCACTGCAACTTCAGGGAGATAAGACTAGATGCGATCTGCTCTCTGTAACTTCAGAGAGATAAGATCCAAGGTTTTAATCCTCTTCACTACAACTTCAGGGAGACAAGGCTTGGTAGCTTAAATCTGCTTCCCACTATCTTCGAAAGATATGATTTTCCGTCTTCAATCTGCTCCACTACTGCTTAGGGAGATAAGATCTACAATCTTCAACCTACTCCGCTGCTGCTCAGGGAGACAAGGCTTGGTGTTAAATCTGTTTCCCACTATCTTGGAAAGATAAGATTTGTCGTCTTCAATCTTCTTCACTACTGCTTAGGGAGATAAGATCTACAATCTTCAACCTACTCCGCTGCTGCTCAGAGAGACAAGGCCTGGTGGCTTAAATCTGCTTCTCACTATCTTGGAAAGATAAGATTTGTCGTCTTCAATCTTCTCCACTACTGCTTAGGGAGATAAGATCTACAATCTTCAACCTACTCCGCTACTGCTCAGGGAGACAAGGCTTGGTGGCTTAAATCTACTTCCCACTATCTTGGAAAGATAAGATTTGCCGTCCTCGATCTACTCCACTATTGCTTAGGGAGATAAGATCTACGATCCTCAACCTACTCCGTTGTTGCTCAAGGAGACAAGGCTTAGTGTTTCACCGGTTTGTTCTCTGGGGAACATGACTTGTATAATTCATTTTATGAACCTAATCATGCCTAGTGATTAGTATGTCATGATCAGAACGAGTCAAATGCTCCTAACTAGGTATGAATGATGTTTGCATGAATGCAGAATGTCTTTTTTTTTTACAGCGATCTTTCTTTATCGCTTAAGTTATCATTGCTCGACATTTATTAAGGTTTTATCACTGACGCGCCATAACGCCTTCGCTCAGCTGGCATTTCCATTTAGTCAGATTGCCCCTACTGTAAACTTCAAAGTTCAATCCACTAGGACGCAAAAATTTGTACCATCATTCTCCCACTGTAACCCGAGGGTAGTAATATATGGCTTTTTCTCCATCCACTCCTATCACAATTCAAGGATACAGAATGTGATATTCTTTGGTCCTTTACACCATGCCTAAGGTGTTGCACCAAAGGCTCATGTGCAAATGAAGGCTTTCTTCTCCGAGAAAACCTCTTCATATTGCCTGGTGATCATTGCTCGCTTGTTTATTTTAGCTTTGTCACCAACCTGACATCTTATCATTTGGTTCAACCAATGTTTTTGACAACAAAATCCAAAGAGAAAGTCCTAGTTTAGACTCTTCCTTTTCAGATTTCCAACCTTTAAACCTGGTGCGTTCTAAATAATAGTCATGTTTCAGGCTCCTGTATTATTTAGAAACTTATAGAGTAATATACAAAACTTCCATTGTGAAAGTTTTATTAGTCCATTAATCATTATTCCAATGCAATATGCTTGCGAAAAAGGTCATAACAATGGATAAGAATAAAGTTAGCTCTGAGCATAGCTCGAAAGGAATAAATTATCAAAAATAGTAAAGAAGGATAAAGAAATTGATTGCGAATGCGTATCTTAGAAAAGAATGAAGTATTCCAAGAACAACAAATTCAAAATAAATAGTATGGAGACGAGGTGCCCCAGATATCGCAGCTTGAACTTCTCTGTACAAACTTTCTGAAGACCCTTCTGAGTTTGACATGTGTTTGAGAGATCTACAGTACTCTGTCGATGCCTCAAGATGTTGCCTATTCTTTCCAGATAATTCAGGTATAGCAAGATCGCCACATGCCCCAATCTGGTTAAAGTTTGAGTTGCTCTAATCACCTCGTGCCCCATTCCGATCAATATTGGAGCCGCCCTTTTCGGGTTTTCAACTCAAATCCCCTTTGGTCTCAAGGTGCCCTTTGCAGGTTTTCACTTTGGCCTCTCAATTTTCCTTTTCTTTTTCTTTTTATCACTTTTTCTTCTTCTTTTTCTTTTTTTTTTATATTTTGATTTTGACCCTTTTTTTTTAATCTGAACTCATAAGATTAGGCAAGTCCTTGTTATTCCTTTCGACCAGAACCAAATTTCTTTCATAAAGCCTTTTGGGGCGAAATTTAACTATGACGAAAACTTTAGATCTTCCCCTTTAATTAAGATGAAATCCAACAATGGAGAAATGGCAACTTGACTTCGACGGGCTAAACCATGATGAGCCAAAGAAGAAGGCATTGTCCCGACAAAGAATCCTAAATGCATCGTTCATGATGTTAATCTTGAACATACTGTAAATTTTTGATATCGTATTGTTGTTCAGATTACAATGTCAGTGCTTACCCAAGCATATCCTGATATGACCATACAAAGACATCTTTGAACTCTTTGAAGTAACCCAACAAGGTTCTGCTTCATTTATTCGGTTATGCACGTTCCCTTAAGGTCACAATCTCCATTTTCTCCTCATGAGGTAAAATTTCATTCCTGTTCTACCATCCTCAACAAATCTGAAAATAGGCTACAATCTATGTCATCTTTAAAGTCATGAGATCCCTCTAAACACAGATCCCAATCAAAAGGAACTTCTGAGTCCGTAACAGCATCACTCATGTCATTGATATCTGGGGACCCATAGTAGGTAACAAAGAATATACAAAAGAATGTATGAATAATCATTTGTACAATTATGAATGAAATAAAATAATAATATGGAAGAATATTCGAAAGAATGAAAGTATAATTATTCGAAAAGAATGAAAGAATATTGGCTTAAAAAAATGAATGCAAAGATGTATTTTATTAGAATAACGACGTTCAGAAATGAGCCTATTTCATAAAGGAATTCTTATTGCCTCTAGGCTGAAGGCAACAAGTGTGTTTTGAACATTACTCTGAGTAATATCTAAATACTACAAGGGTTTCTTCTGCAGTCTAATTATTTAGAACACTTCCAAGTCTATAAGGGCGAAAATCTGACAAGGTCCCTTCTTCAGTTGTTTCATCGTGAACACTTCTCGACACCCCTTCATATATTGCATTCAATCATGACTGGGTACTAGATAGCCATCCATCTTGACAATACCCATGTTGATGAATTTTTCAACTAGCTTTTTGAAGGTAATGCAATTCTCTATAGAGTGTCCCGTAATTCCGGCATGATAATCGCATTGTGCACTTGCGTCGTACCATTTGGGATACGGAGGCTGTGGAGGCTTCACATGTAAAGGTGAAACAACATGCGCATCGAATAAGCTTTGATACAGCTCCTTATATGACATTGGAATTGGCGTGAACTGGAGTTTTTCAGTACCTTACTTCACATATGATTCTTGTCTTGATGAACCCTACTGATTAGTAATCGATTTACTGTATGTGTTCACGCTGTTCACCTCTTTTTCTTTTTCTTTTGAGGCTTGCCTTCTGTTATTTCCTCCAGCATCAATCTTTCCGCTCCTTATGGCGCTTTCAATTATTTCACCATTCATGATTATGTCAAAAAAGCTTTTTGTGGCACTCCCTAACATATGTGTGATGAACAGAGCTTTCAATGTATTTATGAATAGCATTGTCATTTCCCTTTCCAGGAGCGGTGGCTGAACTTGGACGGCGACCTCTCTCCATCTCTGTGCGTACTGCCTAAAGCTTTCATTTGATTTCTTTTCCAAATTCTGCAAGGTGATTCTATCAGAAACCATATCTGTCACATGACTGTATTGTTTTATGAATGCCTACGCTAAATCCCTCCATGAACCAATCATGGTACGGCTCAATTGATTGTACCATTTAGATACTGACCCTACGAGGCTATCCTGGAAACAATGTATCAGCAGCTGGTCATTATTAACATACCCAGTCATCCGCCTACAAAACATAGTTATATGAGCTTTGGGGCTACTAGTTCTATTGTACTTCTCAAACTCAGGCATTTTGGACTTGTAAGGGAGCACTAAATCAGGAACCAAGCTCAATTCTTTAGCATCAACCCCATAATAGCTTTCAGTATTTTCCATCGCTCTAAATTTTTCTTCCAGCCATTTATACTTTTCTTCGAGCTATTTTGGCAATTCACCATTCATTTTCACCATTCATTTTCTCCTTTCCAGCCGTTTCATCGAAGTCAGGGATAGCAGGATTAACAAGGTTGGCTCCGCGGTTAGAGCCTGATCTTGCCTGAAGATTCATTAGCGTTGCAGCGTCATCCTGAAATTGCTGAGGATTAATGGTAACAGAGGACCTACGCGGGTATATCTCAACTTGCTGGGGGTAAAGTTTGGAGGATAGACACGTCCCTCATTGTTTCCCTCTTCAACATTGAGCACAGAGCCTTTTCCTTTATCAGTTCCCTTGTTCAACCATTGAGTTAACTGAGCCATCATACTCCCTTGAGATTCCATCATTTTGTCTATCATTTTTTGCTGCTCATTCATTTGCTGTTAAAGCTGCTCCTGCATTTCCTTTTGGAACTATTGTAGCCTTTCCATCCTTTGATCCATGTCCCTAGTTTTTGATCGAGTACCGTAGCGGTGTGTGGTGGGTTGGTTGCTTTCCAGATTAACTGAGGAATGATTTATATCAATTAGAGTCTTTTAGTAGACATTAATGCTATGATATCGTGTAATGCGAATGCATGAAATGAATGCATAAAGAGACGTTGATTCTGATTCAATTCCATTTAGAGAACTTTACTAGAAAACAAATCTCTTTACATAAAATAAATATTTATACGGCCTTGCCCTCATAGGCGAAAACATTCGATCCTCTTCTTCATTCGAGTGTTAAGATAAATCTCACGAACTTTTCAAAAAAGACGTCTCTTCTATCTCCTTTTTGCTCGATCCAGGCCGTAACTCATTGCTCACTTATCCTCGTGATGCTCGTTGGCTTCTCTTTAAGAAAGTTCAGTGGCTCTCGAATAATCTTTGTCATCTTAAATCTTTGGGCAACGAGCCATAATCGTGTAGTCCTCCATTAAATTATCACCCTTCTCTTATCATGTGTTCTTGGACCATATTTCAACAACCATATTATCGTCCACTTTATCAAGAAACTCATTTCCTTATGACAAGCTCTCTATTTAGCAACTGAACGTGAATCAACACCTCTTTTTTTATGATGAAATGAAATGTCATGTCGTGCAATCAAAATAAAACACAAAAAGTCAGTATCATAAAATATAATCAAGAAATAGTAAAACAGCTAATCAGATATCTACTAGGGTTCAGTATAGTTCTACCTAAGGTGGATTCTTAAGGTTCATTATATGAGGTTTGGCTTTTAGAGAAAGGGTACCCGAACTAGCAGATTCCTCAATCCTCACCCATTATAGGCTCATATGGACCGAGTTTAGTTCAGGGGAATACATTTCCCTATGGCTACATGAAGATGAAAATCTCACGAAAACATAGGTACGGATGTATCCCGGAAGCAATCCACTATCCTGCACGGAGGTGAAAACCTCACGAAGGACTAGTTTCTCGCTCCCACTTAAAGGGTAAAATCATTCAACTCATGTAATGTGTAGTGCAAACAATACTTAAATACATTAAGCAAGAAGATAATCAGTGCAAAAAAAATATCATGAATTTTTTAAAAAAAATACTTTCTCGACCATAAGACAAAAATCAATCAACTTTGTGGCTCGACTCTCCTATTTTTTTTAAAAAAAAATCCCCAGTGGAGTCGCCAAGCTGTCTAAACCATTTTTTTGAAAAACAAAAAATTTAGGTTGTCGACTTTAAAAAATGAAAATTGGGAGTCGCCACCAATATTTTATTAAGGTGTGATTGGATCACCTAAAAAAACGGCTTTGGTCTATGAGTTTTAGAAAAACGGATCCGGGAGTCAGTTACATTCGAGGAAGGATTAGCACCCTCGTAACGCCCAAAAATTGGTACCTAGTTAATTAATTAATGTCTTAATGTCGAAAATTTGAAAAATATAATCCTTAGCAAAAACTCTTAAACGTTACGTATTAAGACCCTTATCATTTCAGAGAAAGAAAATGCCATACCCAATGCGTTAGGGCACGACATTCTAATTTCCTCAAAAATGAATTAGGCCAAATACTTGTGTAATAAAAATTTAAAAGAATATTCATTTATTCAAGATTTAAGAAATTGCGGCCCAATACGTTAGCGCACAATTCCTCCAAAATCCCAAACTCGGAATATTTCCTTTATTATTTTTTAAAAAAAATCTTCATTTCGAGAAATCAATGCGTCACATTCAATACGTTAGGACACAACGTGTTGAATTCCTAATAATGAGTTCTTATTTTTTTGATTAAAGAGAAATGCTCGATTGTTAGATTTAACGAAGAAAATCGGAACCCAATACGTTAGGGCTCAATTTCCTTCAAAATCCTAAATACAAGCATTATCTCAATTTTGAAAATTTTGAAATCGAGTGAAAAATGATGTGATGCTACATTAAATATACAATGCAATAATAAATATTACGATGGCATAGAAATAATATGAATAAATGAATAAACAAAATCGATAACAATAATCCATGACATGCAAAATATTAAATGTAAACTCAATTATATAACGAAAGGAGGAAAGCCAACCAAATAAATGAAGAAAAGAATATATATAATATGAACATAGAAATTATGAAGATTAAAATATACATATGATTTACAAATAAATTTTGGGTTATGGAGCGATATATATATGCAATACATAATATTAATGAATATAAAGAAAAATAGATAAACATATATAGATTATAAAATAGGTATTTAAAAATATATATATTTGAGCCCTTTTTTAAAAAATAAATATCCATATGGATATAAACAAAACATTTGTTAAAAATATATATACATATGTACATATAAAAATAATGATAATAATAATTACATTATAGAAAATATACATATATATAGGAAGATAAATGGATACATAAAAAGTATATATATAAAATATTAAATAATAATTACAATTTTAAAAATAAATATACGTACATATAAAAATATTTGTTTTAAAAAATAAATAAATAAATAAAACAACAAATATATATAAATAAAAACTAATTAAAAAATAAAAGAAATAATTACATTATGAAAGTTAATTAATTTTAAAAAAAGAAAAAAAACTAAATTGAACTGAATATAAAAAATCTGGAGAAAAATCTGCAAATAAATAAAACCCAAAGGATTAAATTGAACACGCAAATTACATAGAGGGGCTGGAAGAGAAATTTTCTCCTCTCCTCTAAAACGGTGTCGTTCCAGCGAGGATAAATTGAAATTGAAAGCAAATTAAAACGCTAATTCTAAAAAGATATAAAAAAAACTAATTGTAAAACATTAAAAAGGTGCGAATAACTCATAGGGCTCGAATAGGAAAATATCTCCATCCTTTGAAACGCGTCACTTTATTAAGGCTAAATAAAATAAATAAATAAAATTCGCAGTGATATCACCTTCTTCCTTTTTTAAAATCGTAAATAAGTAAAAAATAATCGAAAAAAAACAGTAAACCACCTTTAAAAAACTGCCAATCGTTCTCCATTTTTTTATTGATTCCCTCATTTCCTCTTTTACAATGAAGGGAGAGGCCTCTATTTATAGTTGAGCTTCCTCAAATCCAACGGTACAGATCAATTACATCAATGGCTAAGATTAAATGGTATCTACAAATTAAATCTCTAAGATTACAAAATCATATCTTCTAAGATTGCATATATCATATCTAAGATTGCATATCATATCTAAGATTGCATATCTTCGAAGATTATGTTTCCATATGTGAGCCCGGGCTAAAATTGGGTATTACAGTAGGCAATGTAGTACCTTCACCATAGTAACACCAACTGTAGCAAGTAGTCCCACTTCTGAAGCAGCTAATCTTTCTCCAGATTTTAGAATTTCTAGTGTATCAAACAGAGAACTAAAGCAATAATACCAAACAGTAGAGTTTAAAACATATCACCGGTTTTTATTTGTCTAAAAAATGGGCATCTGTGAGACTATATATAATATAAACATCAGAATCAATACTGGAGCTGGACGTTGACCAACTATGCAACACTTTACATAGATATGCTGACCTTTTAATTGAAAACATAATACAATCATAAACAGCCTAAGCTGATGAAGGGTTAAATGAAAGAACCCTACAAGTGAATCAAGCTGAAGAGTGCATGAACATAAAAAAGAACAATATAGCAAGCAAGCACTTACGAAGCAACTATAGCAAGGATCATTAACGTTTAACAGTATCCTATTAACTTCAAAAAAAAAAATAGTTCCAAGCTTCTAAGAAATCAAGAAAAAAGCATCAATTCATGCACATAAGCAATTCAAAAACATCGTTGCCCTCTCCTCATAAGCAAGTTAAGATATAATTAAGATAAAACCATGCACATAAACAAATAATAGTACCATTAGGTGGAGCAAAAAGAAGTGAAGAACAAATAGTATAATAATAGTTACAAGAACCTGGTGTTCAGTGTTGACAATTTTGTTGGTGAAACAATCAAAAGACCCAAAATTCGATTTCCATTCAACAACAAGGCCTCTTGATTCCCACTCAGTAACAACACTCAACACATCGGGATTTGTCACTGTGAAATAAGGAGCACTATGATCGAATAACAGCTCTCTCCCATCTTCACTTATCTCTCTAAATTCCCAAAGTTACATATTACCAAAAACAACAAAAATTCATTAAACTATGCACTTTAAAATTTTATTTCTGCTTCCCAAAACACCAGGAAACAATAGAATATAAAAAGGGCAGTCAAAATTCGTCAAAGAAAATGAATTTTTAATAAAAAAATAAGTGGAGAGAAACAAAAAAGGAACCTTCTTTGAGACATGCGGCCACCAGGACCCCTGGCAGAGTCAAAAAGGGTCACTAAAATTCCATCCCTTGCCAAAGTAGCGGCACAAACAGACCCTGAAACTGTGAATTTCAAGTTTTTAAAGTTAACAAAATAATGATAATAATAAATCTAAAAAAAAAGATCAGAGGAGTGGGGTTTTAATTTTTGTTTATTAGTGGGTGGAGAAACAGAAAGTGGGATATTATAGTAGATAGTAAGTATGGATACTTACGCTTCTCACCACGGCAACCTTGGCGACAGTGTTTTGCATTCTATCACGGTCGGTGTCGTAAACGGTGATGCTAATCAATTGGGGTTCATCTGTAATTACTGTGCCTATTAAACAAAACAGTTTTAACAGAATTCATGCGTTGGGTTTCGGAACACAAAAGCAAATTCAATAGAGAGAGGGTGAACAATCGAAGAATATAAACTTTCTATAATATTTTTGCTAAACTCTAAACAATCAGAAAATAACTAAAAACAAAGCAGAAAGAATAATTAAAGAAAAGAAGAAGAAGAAAAGAAACTCACCAGCGGAAGAGGAACAAAGAACCAGAGGAAAAGAAACAAAGGTAAAGAACTTGATATCTCAGGCAAATAACCAGAGGGAGGAACGGTTTTGGGGGGAGAAAAATGGAAATTACTAGCCAAAAGCACTTTTGGCTGAAGAAAAGGAGAAAATTTTAACTTTTTCATCTGGATAAAATGACTTTTCCGATGGCGAATTTTTTTTGAAATGGAGATTATTCTTGGCTCCTTTTAAAAGAAAAAGACTTTTTATTGAAAAAATCTTTCTAAAACGCAAAGGAGAACGGCCCTGAAGAGAGTGCATTTGGATTCTTTTACACGTATAATGACTTTATATTATGATGCAAAAATGTTGAATCCAATCCATACCATGTTCAAACTTGTCTTCCAGGTTAAGATTGCTCCTTTTATATATTATTGTCATGCTGGATAAAATATCCTGCTGAGACCATACCTTTTTTTTTTCTTTTTCTTTTGTGTAATATGGTAATTATATATATATGTTCTTATTCCTTTTTCAGAAGGTTATTTTTAAAAGAAAAAAAGCAATAACAGAAATACATAGTTCTATTGCAACTCATAGATTCATACTTTAAACGAATTTCTAATTCGAATTCAACATGTGTAAAAAGAAAAATAGAACTTGGAAGCTCTGAAATTGAAATCAAATCATGCGACAACTGCTTGCAGTTTGGGAATTCTTCCATGTTCTGGAATAAACAAATTAAGAAAAGGTAAAGGAATAAAAACCAAAGACGGTTCTTATTTGTTAATCAAAAAAAGGAAAGAAATATTAATTATATTAGCAAAGGATAGACAGACGAGTACAATTTACAGTCATTGGAAAGGGACGGACGATCCATAATGTTGCCACGTTGTTATTGCACTGGCATCTGTCGAGAACCCACGATGTAGACATGCATGTATATATTTCCCTCTCCCCTTGCGTTGTTTGCTTTTTTCAACCACAACCCACCTTTTTTCAAAGCTTCATTCATTCCAAGAGAGTGTGAAGAGTAAGTATGGCGGACTGGGGACCGGTGGTGATAGCGGTGGTGCTATTTGTGTTGTTAAGTCCAGGATTGTTGTTTCAGTTGCCAGGGAGGAACAAAGTGGTGGAGTTTGGGAACATGCAAACCAGTGGGATTTCCATTCTCGTCCATGCTATTATCTTCTTTGGACTCATTACTATCTTCCTCATCGCCATAGGTGTTCACATCTACACTGGATAGCCTGCTACCCTTACTATTGTGTTTTGTAAGATTTAGTCCTTTTTTTTTCTTTTATTACCCTTCTGATTGGTTAATGTATTTCTCCAGGGCGAAGTGTTTGGTTTTGGATTGTTATCTTGTTGGCCTTAATGCAGTTGTAGAATAATAGAAATGATTGGTGAAATAGCAAATTTGTGCTTTTATTTGTATGTTCAGACTCCCAGGATAATATCACAACTTTCTGGACAAAAATTAGTTTTGAAGGAAACAACAACAAAGAAGAAAATAAATAAATAAAAAAAGTAAAAAGACCTCTTTAACAGACACCTGCCAAGTAGATAATTTGTCAAAGTGTCTTTTTTTGCTTGTTTTAACCTTCCATTTTGGATAAGAAATTCGATGCTGATTAGCTGACGAAGATTTTGAACATTAAAAACAAAGCAACGGAAGCCCCTTAAATCCAACAAGTAAACGATGGGAGAGACTTGCACGCAATAAAGGGTTGGTAATAACCAAAATAGAACACCAATAGTTGTATTCACAAAGACGCTACAATACATCTACATATCTCAGTTACATCTGCAGCAACATTTATGCACATTTCCAGGATGCATTACTACTGGAAAAAAGCCTGGTACAATAGGTTTCCCAAGAACTCCAGTGCTGCTCAATTATCCAACCCATATTCCAATTCTCTGTCTCAATCTTGTTTTTCTCTTCACATAAGTTTCCATGCTGCAATGCCACAATTCCCACAGCGTTTTGAATATAAAGTCTTATCAGTGATCTGCTAAATCTTTGCATTAAATTAGATAGATTGAAGAAGATATACATTCATGTCACGCAAACAAGGATAAAACTTAGCAGCCTAACGCAAAAGGTAATTCATTCAAATGATTCCCAAGGATCGGAGAGAGGCAGGGTATAATAAGTAAGGAAATTTGTCGCAAAACGGGTTATTAATGCGATATCATGAACCTATTATAACCTTAAGCAATGCCATAGTAATTAACATCAAGGCTCAGTTTGTCTGTTCGAGTTAAATCCAAAACTCATTTCAAATCAAATATTAAAAAAATCCAAACCCCAAAGACAAAAGACAAAAAGTCAAAAACTCATTTTTCCCCCTTTTTAACTAGTAAAAAAGTTCTTCCCATACCGTAGGAAGAAAGATCTGCATTGGATTGCATAAAAGGTTCAGAAAAGGCATATGCACCAAAGATCAACAGATAAATAAAAGATTGGACAAACTAGAACATATTTGATATTCGAAAGCATTGAAAGCATTCCAAATAAAAGGAGATGGGGAATATGGGGTGTAACAAGACAGGAACTTCTAAAATCCTACCAACCAAAGGTTCAGCCACCACCAAAACCAACCTGAAAGAGAGTTCCCATTAAGCTCTGTTTCCCAGTTTCTTTTCTCCTAGGTTTGGTGCTCACCTCTCATAGCTGCAACCTGCAGTTCAGCACTACACTAGTAAAAATACAAAATATCCAACGCCAAATTTTAGCAGAATCTATGAAAAGCGATTTAAGGTTAATAAAAAAATGCAGAGGATGGAACAGAATTAATTCCTGTGAACAAAAGAGGCACTTCGCAAAATATAGCTCTAATTCACAATAACCTACTTACTTAGTCCTCTAAGTTCAACAAATGTCCTTCTTCTTTTTTTTAATCTTCACCCATTCAACTATCAATCATGGAATATACCCCCAATCTCAAACCAACAAATCTTACAGTATATTGCCATTATTAGCATGCTATTGAAATCAAAGCCACTTAACGATGAAATCCAGTAACTTGACAAAAACGTACGAAAGGAAAGAACCTAGGGTTTATTATAAAGTTTTTTTTTTCTTTTTTATGTACAATTTCCAAATTAATCCAAAAGAATAAAATTTAGGAGAACCTAGAATTGAACACATTTTTATCCCCAGTCCTTCACGAAAACAGAGAATGCGACATCAAAAGGTAAAAAGACAATTTAAGAGAAAAAGTATATGTAAAATACAACACAATATCAACCCATTCAAGAAGAAATAATCAACAAACAAATTACCAGGGATATCCTTTCGCCGCGAAGGAGGGGCCATGGCGTAACACAGAATCGAACGACCTAACATGGAAACCGTTGAAACAATCCCAGCAACGTAACAAACCATGACCAAACCAAGAACCCAAGGCATCAACATGAACCCTATAAAGAAAGTAACTGATCCACACAGCATCAACGAAACAGATATCCCTAGCATCAGCCAAGCGAATCCCGCCGGCGGTATCGTCGTCATCGATGCCGTTCGCGGAAGAGGACTCCTCTCCGGGGCGGCTGGTTGGTCAGAGAAGGGAAGCGGCATCGTAGGCAATCGTAGAAGATTTAGGACCAGCGCCAACAGCTCGTAGAAAAACCTTGATTGTTGGCCCTGATTTCGTTGTTGTCTTCTCATCATCTTTTTTTTCTCAGAAAAATTCCTAGATGAAAATTGTCCTAACCCTATAATCCGAGCCGGGAAGGGGGGGGGGGAGTGAAAATTGGAAACAATAACTAGAATTTATTTTTGCTAAAACGAGGCAACTGGAAAAACGAGTACACAGTTATCAAAAACACCGTTTAATTGGAGAAAAATTAACAATCAGAGGGTTCCAGCCAAGGCTAAGGCTTTGTTTGTTTCTCAGGAAAATTTGGAGGGTAACCAAAAGATAGAAGTGACGCGGCGCTGCTGTTATTCCATTTAAATGGAATTTTCAGATAGCAAAAAAGTAAAAACAAAGACAAAAACAGAGATTATGCCCGAAACGAAAGCGTAAAGGATTAAGTTAGGCGTCCCTACCTAAAACTCCCACGTGGCTTTAACTTACTAGCTATTTTTCTTAATGCCTGATTTGCACGACTTTTTTTTTTTTTTATGTTCTAAATTATAGATTAGCTAGTGAAAAATAAATTGATCTAAATAATAAAGATGCTTTAATTCAATGAAAAAGCATAAATGTGTAAATATTTTTGTATTTATATTTTCTATATAAAATATATAACATGGAAAAAAATAGATTCAAAATAATACAATTAACTTTATAAAGTAAATATTTTTATATTTTATATTTTTAATTGAGTTTATATCCGATTAACCCACAACACCAATTCAAATATTCAAGTATTGGTTTTATAATAAATATAGATATTTAAATTTTAAAAATTATTTTTAATAAATTTTTTAACTATAATTAACCTGTAATCTATAATATATAGATTTTAAATATTTACTTTGTTGGAATAGTTCTTTGAGATACATTAAATGTTTAATTTATTTAATTAATTTTTATTTATAATTAATAAATTAATACCTATATATTAGTAAGGTTCATCTTTCAAAATAATTCTTAATTTGTAATTTCTTAAAATATTAATTTACTAACAAACCATTTTCAAAAAAATTCCTAAAAAAATAATTTGTTATGAATATCTTATTAAATGGATGTCCATCATGATCAAGATAAAGTTTTAATATATCTTAAATTATAATAGTTATTAGAATTAGATCTCTACTTTTTCTATATTTCTTATGCCTGTAAATAAAGACTCTGATGAAGGATTGTAATCATCCTTTTTGATCAATAAAGTACAATCTCTATTGCTTTCATATTTTTTTTTGTTCTTTATTCTCTCCATATTTCTTTATTTTATAACACGTTATCGGCACGATCTTGCTCAAAATGATAGTTCCTTTTATCGACTATCAAATTTATCCTTCATGATTTTTAATATCTTTGACGGCAAGATACAGAGTTTTTACAGGAAGTTTCTTTTATTTAATGTTTCATATCTTTTTTTTAATTTTGATTTCATTTTACGTTATCATTGTTTTGATTAATTTATTTTACCTTTTGTTCTTAAGGATGGTGAAAGATTTGATATCATTATCTATATGAAATCGAGAAGTAAGATTCACTCTCAAAGTTTGCTTTTTGATATTTACTTGGGGATGATCAGTTTCTTTTCATTACAAAGGATGTTTATAATCACTACTTCTCGTCCATGGTAACGTAAGTTAATCTAATCAACTTCTTTTGAAATTTGACTTGATTTCTATTAAAAGTTCGGTTTATATAATTCACTATTTGTATCTCTATGAATTTATAAAATCCTTCACGCATTTAGTTATTGAGATTTTAATCGGAGACAAATATTTTTTTTATTTTAATAGAATTGATTGGTTTAATTTTGATTTTGATTAAGATATATGATTATTGCAGAATGTGAGTAAAAATACTTACTTGACATGAACTTTGGGATATTCACCCATGCGTGATAATTTCATATCTGTTAGAATTAAGTGACCCTAATCTTTATTTAAATAAAATACATTGGTAAAATAAAATAAAAGTAAAATCCATATAGAACTACACTTCTTTTATTTTATTTTAGAATAAGGCTTTTAAACCTTATTAAGCTCCATCTATTTGATATTGATTAGAATAAGGTGTTTCAATCTTACTACACTCCTATTAGATTACAAGCCTATAAATAGACATAGCCTACTTCTCTTGTAATCATTCGAATTCAACATAGTGAATGATCTTCTCCTCTTTCTATGGTTTTTTTCCCAAAAGGGTTTTCAAGTAAAATATGTGTTTTATTTATGTTTCTCTCTCTTTTTCTTTGTAATACATTGTCATTACCGACGTTCTATTTTTAACAAATTGGTATTAGAGCTTCAGGGTTGTTCATCTCAATGACGGCAATAGTGTCTTTGAAGTATGAAATTTCATTGTTGGATTGCAACACCAGATTAGCGTTGTGGCAGATAAAGATGCAGGTAATTCTTGCACAGATGAACTTAGAGGAAGCCCTGTTAGGGGTAGATAAGATGCCTTCAACATTGACGGAGGAAGAGAAGAAGCTCAAGGATCGAAAGGCGTTAACACAGTTACATCTGTATTTGTCTAACGAAATTTTGCAGGATGTGATGAAGGAGAAGACCGTCACTGGATTATGGAAGAGGTTGGAACAAATATGTATGTCGAAAACTCTAACTAGCAAGCTGCATATGAAGTAGCGTGTTTATTGTAACACCCCTAACCCTTATTTTTTATTGGAATAGGGTTACGAAACATTACCAAACTTTACGAATTAAATACGAATATTTCCCAACTTTTGTTACACATATTAAGAACCAATTATATAACACTCATATTGTCCCTTAGATGGACCTTGAAGGCCCAATATTCACCTTAGAAGTGAATCGGGACTAAACCGGGTATTCAGGGAATTTTTCCCAAATTTTCAAAAATTTTCTTAGAAGTAGGGGACACATGCCCGTGTCTCTGCCCGTGTGAATGAAAATAGGCTATTTTACAAGCCATACTTCTCACCCAATTTTGTGTCTATCTACAATCAACATTACATATATCAACAAGCCATAATTAGACATTCAAAACAAGCTAAAATAAGTAGCTAAACTCAACACACTACATATAAGCCATCATTAAACAAAATACCTATACATGTCATTATAACCAAAATCAAAACATTCGAAAATATCGATAGAACCAATGTATAGTGTGATATATCTCCGACAAGCTTCCAACCCAATCAAGCTTCCGATAATCTGAAAAGTAGAAGAGAACAAATACATAAGCAATGAATGCTTAGTAAGCTCGTATAAACTTTAATCATAATACTTCCTTTTCAAATATGAAATTTATACTTATCAAGAATAATCTAATGTTGCTACCACAATACTCATGAAGTTATATTTAACAACTCACTAAGTGAATAAATCTACAGTATCACTTATACATAATATTCCTAGCATAGTAGGATTTTAAACAACTTTAACTCTTCCGAAATTTCTTTATTTTCATTTGCGTTTCTTTACTTTTCATACTCATTCCATATGCATAACACACCAGTCATAAGCATATCATTCAAGCATAGATACAAGCTAGTGCATTTCAACATAGACCTTTTTTGAATTAATCACATGATAACTCATTTTATAAGAAATTACATAACTAAAAACTTACCACTCTTTCATGAGCACAAGTATATTTTCATTTGAGCACTTCCCCTTTCAACGTATCATATAATAAACATATTACCATTTAACGAGTAACTTGACACTTGTCTAAGCGTCAACAACAACACTTGTTAGCATACTTGAACATATTTCATATAAATTCAACATTGATAAACTTATTTTATCAACATATAACTATTACTCATCACAACTTACATAATTTCCAAGTATCGACATATCAAGATATTGATATATATACATATCATGACACATATCATTCTCTTACTGTTTCTTCATATACATATATCATCCAAAAACAACTTCTGTTATTTTACCATTCGAAGAACGACTTACGGATATGAGTACATCGTTTTCAGAAGCCCGAATCATGAGAGCTAAACAGAAAGTAAACACGAAAGTTCACAACAAATGTTGAACCTCAGTTTACTTGGGTAATTTACCGTAAATTCATCCTTTACATTCGTAGTGCCATAACCCAGTTATGGTCTTATCATCAGAATGCCATAGCCCAGCTATGGTCTTACATATAAACACTGCAATGGTCCAACCATGGTATTACGTTCATAGTGTCATAACCCAGTTATGGTCTTATCATCAGAATGTCATATCCTAGCTATGGTTTTACATATAAATATTGTCATGGTCCAACCATGGTCTTACGTTCATAGTGCCATAACCCAGTTATGGTCTTATCCGTCAGTTCATCCTTTGCCACAGAATGATTGTACTCAATCTCGCGTTCAATCCAAACTGAATATTAAATTCGATAATATATTTCCAATAATAATTCAATTCCAAGAATAGAACACATATATATAATATCCATCACCAAATAACATTCACTTTAATCAAAATTATACAGAATATAGTTCGTGCGAACTTACCAAGCTAAATTGTAGAAATACCAAGATACAGGGGCGTTTGGTAATTTTCCATTTCCCTCGATTTTCACCCGATCTTGATCTAAATTAATATTTCATTCAATTCATTAATTTAAATAATAAAACAATTCATCTCATGCAATTTGGTCATTTTTGACATTTTTACAAAATTACCCCTAAAATTTTACTTTTATTTAATTTAGTCATTGAGCCCAAATCATGCAAATTAACCATTTTTAATGCAAAACCATGCTAGCATAATATTCATGGCATTCAATACAGCCAAACTTTGCAATAATTGCACAACAAACCCTTGTATTTTTTTTACTATTTCAACAAATTAGTCCCTAATCAAAAAATTCATCAAAATTACTTAATAAAATACTTTTAAATATCAACAAACATCTCAAGTTCATCATTTGATAACTAAAATCATATAGATTGATCAATGGCAACATTCAAAATCTTTAACAAAATCAAAAACTAGAGTAAGATTTAGTTGGACCTAATTGTAACAATCTCAAAAACATGAAAATTACAAGAAACGAGTAAGAGTTGAACTCACATGAAGCAAATTGAAGAACCAGCTCAAGGAGCTCTCCCATGTCTATTTTTGAACCGAAAATTGGGAGAAGAATAAAGAATTGCTAGAAACTTTCTAATTTCACTTTTATTTTATTTTATTTTCAATTTAATTACAATTTTGCCATTAATGGCTTTATTTTATTTTTTTTTTCCATGTTATGCCGCCTCATCTTTTCATTTAGGCATAATTGCTATTTAGGTTCTTCCTTATTTATTAATCAAGCCATTTAGTCACTTTATTATTATAATTAGCAAGTTTTGCACCTTTTTCAGTTTAGTTCTTTTTAATTAATTAACTGTTGAAACGTTAAAATTTTTCAACGAAAATTTAATACTACCTTAATGGCACTTCTTAGATATTTATAAAAATATTTACGACTCGGTTTATAGAAACGAGGTTCTGATACCTCATTTTCTAAAACCACTTGAACTAGGGTTTTATCACTCGAATCTAATAATTTATTATAAGATATAAATTACTAATTCAAAATTTTTTAAAACCATATTTGACTCGTAAATATTAAATAATAAAATTTGCGAGCTTACTCGCCAGATTTGGTGGCCTCGAACCACTGTTTCCAACATCACTGAAAATCGGGCTGCTACATTTATGCTCATCGTTTGGAGGAAGGTGCGTCTGTGCACGAACACTTAACAGTGTTTAAAGAAATTCTCTCAAACTTGAAGGTCATAAAGGTTCAGTATGATAAGGAAGATTTAGGGTTGATTCTACTTTGTTCATTTCCCCCATCTTATTCAACCTTTAGAGATACGATTTTATATAGCTGCGAGTCTCTCACAATTGATGAGGTTTATGATTCTTTAACCTGGTATGATAAGATTAAGCATCTTGTGGTTAAAACTGACTATCAGGGAAAGGGTCTCATTGTTCGTGGAAAACAAGATCGGAATGCTGATAATAATTGTGGAAGGACACAAGAACGAAATTCTCGTGATAAATCTAAAGGTAGATCGAAGTCTTCAAACAGCGGTAAAACTTGTAACTTCTGTAAGAAGAAATGACACATTAAATTTAAGTGCTATAAGCTATAGAACAAGATCAAAATGGAGGCTGTGAATCAAAATGGAAAACAACAAAAAAAATTCAGTAAAGTTGATGTTGTAGAAGAATACAGCGATGGTAACTTCTAGTCGCTTTTGTTAACAATTCTAAAGTGAACAAGGAATGGACCATTGATTCGGACTGCACCTTCCACATGAGTCCCAATCGAGAGTGGTTTACAACTTACGAAAAAGTGTTTGAATGTGTTGTTTTGATGGGAAATAATGCTTCAGTAAGTATTGCAGGTTTTGGAACAATTAAAGTTAAGATGTTTGATGGAGTTGTCAGAACACTTAGTGATGTACAACATGTTCCAGAATTGAAGAGAAATTTAATTTCATTGAGTACTCTTGATTCAAAAAGGTACAAATACACAGCTGAAAGTGGGGTTTCGAATATTTTCAAAGGTTCCCTTGTTGTGATGAAAGGGCAGAGAAAGACAGTCAAGTTATATGTTCTGCAGGGTTCTACTGTTACTGGTGATGCAACTGTCGCTTCCTTTTCCTTGTTAGATGATATTACTAAACTTTGGCATATGTGCCTAGGGCATATAAGTGAGAATGGCATGGCAAAATTGAACAAAAGAGGACTTCTTGAATGGTAAAGAATTTGCAAACTGAACTTCTATGAGCACTGCATTTTTTGGGAAGCAAAAGAGAGTTCGATCCACCAGAGGAATCCATAACACGAAGGAAACATTGGAGTATATTCATTCTGATCTGTGGGGGCCATCTAGAGTGCCTTCGAGAGGTAGAGCTAATTATATGCTAACTTTTATTGATGATTTTTCCAAAAAATTTTGGGTGTTCTTCTTGAAGTAGAAAAGCGATGTGTTTTCCATATTTAAGTCTTGGAAAACTATGATTGAAAAATAGACGGGAAAATAAATAAAATACATTCGCACAGACAATGGTTTAAAGTTCTTTTCTGATGAGTTTAATAAACTGTGCAAGTTAGAAGGGATCGTGAGACACTTGACAATTCGTCATACTCCATAGCAAAAAGGCGTTGCAGAACTAATGAACAGAAGATCATGGAAAAGGTTGGATGTATGTTGTCAAATGCCAACTTACCGAAGTCGTTTTGAGGCCAAAGCAGCCTCTACTGCATGTTTTTTGATCAATCGATCTCCATCTGTTGCCATTGAGAAAAAGACTTCATAAAAGGTATGGTTTGGTAATCTTGCTGACTATTCTGATTTAAAAATCTTTGGGTGTCCTGCGTATGCTCATGTTGATAATGGAAAATTGGAACCGAGATCCAATAAATGTATTTTTCTTGGTTATAAAGTTGGTGTAAAAGGGTATAAGTTATGGTGTCTAGAAAATAGAAAAGTTGTGATTAGCAGAGATGTTTTTGACGAAACTTCTATGCTACCTAACTTATCTCTTAAAGACTCTTTCAATAAAGAAAATCAAAAGTAGGTGGAGCAATAGATTAATCCAGAATCTACAACAGAGTCGATTCCTCAAGCCAGTACAAAAATTCAAAATAGAGTTGCTTCTTCACCACAATACTCTATCGCCAAAAATAGAACTAGAAGAGAAATTAAACCTCCAAAGAAGTATGCCGAGGTTAATCTAGTTGCTTATGCTTTAAATGTGGCTGAAGATATAGATGCAAACCAAAGCCATCTAATTATTCTGATGCGGTTAGCTGTGAAGACTCAGAAAAGTGGATGTTTACTATGCAAGAAGAGATGAAATCACTCCACAAAAACAAAACATGGGATCTTGTGAAACTTCCTAAAGGTAAAAAGGTTGTTCGTTGTAAATGAGTGTTTAAAAAAAAAGGGACTCCGGGTGTTGAAGAACCCAAATATAAAGTAAGGCTTATTGTAAAGGGTTACAGTTAAATTCCAGAAATGGATTTCACAGATGTGTTCTCCCCAGTTGTGAAACATAGTTTGATTCGAGCTTTGCTTGGTATTCTGGCCATGCTTGATTTCGAGCTTGAGCAGTTAGATGTAGAAACTACATTTTTACATGGAGAACTTGAGGAGGATATTTACATGCAACAAACAGAGGGTTTTACAGTCTTAGAAAAAGAGGACTATGTTTGCTTACTGAAAAAGTCCCTTTACGATTTGAAACAGTCACCAAGACAATGGTACAAGAGGTTTGATTCCTTTATGACTTCTCATGATTTCAAAAAAAGTAACTTTGACAATTGTGTTTACTTTAAGAAAAACAGTGATGGTTCTTTTATGTATCTACTCCTTTATGTTGATGACATGTTGATAACAGCGAAAGATAAATGAGAGATAAGAAAGGTCAAAGCCTAACTAAGTGAAGAATTTGAGATGAAAGATTTGAGACTAGCAAAGAAGATACTTGGTATGGAGATTCTTAGAGATAGAAAAACAAGTAAATTGTACCTAAGTCAGAAGGGATACATTGAGAAAGTTCTTTGCAGATTTAATATGCAGAATGCTAAGCTTGTTAGTACTCCTTTAGCAGCCCATTTCAGACTTTCATTAGTTTTGTCTCCACAATTAGATGATGAGATTAAGTACATGTCACATGTCAAATGTTCCATACTCTAGTGTAGTGGGATCTCTCATGTATGCTATAGTTTGTTCACGTCCAGATTTATCATATGCAGTCAGTACAGTTAGCAGATACATGGCGAATCCCGGTAAAGAATATTGAAAAGCAGTTCAGTCGATTTTAAGATACTTACGAGGTACTACTGATGTTTTCTTACAGTTTGTAAGAACTAGAGATTGAGTCATTGGATATGTTGGTGCTGATTTTACTAAAGACCTTGATAGAAGAAGATCTCTCACAAGTTATGTCTTTACAATCAGAGGTTGTGCAATCAGTTGGAAAGCCACTTTACAAACTACAGTTGCTTTGTCTACCACTGAAGCTAAGTATATGGCGATTACTGAGGCTTGTAAAGAAGCCATTTAGTTAAAATTACTCTTTAACTCAATGAAGACTTTCAAATTAGTACAGTATTTTGTGACAGTTAGAGTGCCATCTTCCTTACAAAAGATCAAATGTTTTATGAGAGAACAAAATAAGTTGATGTTTGGTATCATTTTATTCGTGATATTATAGCTCGTGGTGATATTGTTGTGACCAAAATTAGTACTCATGAAAATCCTACAGATATAATGACTAAGTCACTTCCTAAAACCAAGTTTGAGTATTGCTTAAACTTGGTTGGTGTTCATTGTTGAAGTTAAACCCTTAAGGGATTTTATGGAAGAGGTGGAGAACTTATTCGTTGAGAGTTCGCGATGAATAACTTGTTCATTAAGAATTCGTGTCAAGGTGGAGATTGTTAGAATTAAGTGACCCGAATCATTATTTAAATAAAATACATTGGTAAAATAAAATAAAAGTAAAATCCATATAGAGCTACACTTCTTTTATTTTATTTTAGAATAAGGTTTTTTAAACCTTATTAAGCTTCATTTATTTGATATTTATTAGAATAAGGTGTTTCAATCTTACTACACTCCTATTAGAATATGGTTTTACAAGTCTATAAATAGACATAGTCTACTCCTCTTATAATCATTCGAATTCGACATAGTGAATTATTTTCTCCTCTGCCAGTGGTTTTTTCCTAAAAGGGTTTCTACGTAAAATCTGTGTGTTCTTTATTTTTGTCTCTCTTTTTCTTTGTGATACATCGTCATTATCGACGTTCTATTTTTAACAATATCATTGTAAGATTTGAGATGAAATTATGTCATAAGAGGTGGAGATTAGAAAATGTTTATGTTTAAACTTTTATAGTCGCAAAGTTATTTTAATTTGACATTATAATATTTTGTATTTTGTTGTGGTATGATATATAAAATATATATTATCTAACCACAATGATTTATTAGTGACATGAATTTATTATTTGTTACGTTTAATAGATGTTTTATTTATACCTATTCATTTTATTCTTATATGAATAAATAAAATTTTATTTAAAATAAATTTTATATGATTATATGCTTCGAAGAGCTAATATTGCATCAAAGCGTAAAAAGCTCTTTAAGAGCGTATATTTTAGCTCCTTGTGATGCAAATTTTGTAAAATATAATATTATTTTTAGATCAAGAAGATATATGTTGCATAAAACCTTTATGTGTTTTACATTAAAATCATATATATAAATAACATGAGATACTCATGTATTTGTATTATATAAATTCCAAAAGGAATACATTAAACTATATGATTGAAATATCTAATGTGCTCCTGTAGTAGCAATATTGTGAAAATGACTTTAACAGCATTTTCGAATGATCTCATACCTTCTAGTGGCTAAGCAAAATAACAAGTTCCTAACGAAAAACTATGAAATTCTTTCCACTAGTTTTGCTTCATTCCTTGAAGTGAATGTAGTAGTACATAACGATTATGAAAAATGAAAATATAGAGATCATGATTGTTGTTGTAATTGAGGGTGTGATTGGAGACTAATCATGACAACATAAATAGATAGATTTTGATTTAAAATCCACGTATATTTTGTGATGGTGATTATGAAATAAATAATCAATGGAGGCATATAGAAGTCTATTCTACTAGATTTATTGCATTCTCTGAAGTAAATGCAAATATAAAGAAAATAAAATATATAATCATGGACTACTAAAAGTGGGAACATAGTATAAATAAGAGAATAATGAAAGTTTTCAAGATAGCTCTTCAAAGGGTAAAGATAACTTTTGTTATCAATGTGATATGAAAGATTGTTGGCCACATGTGGCATATGTCCAAATATTTTGTTTCATTAATGTTCTTTGAGAAATGATATAAGAATGTAGTAATAAATTCTATCATTATAGATAAAAATATTTATCTTATTTGGTACTAAAACAAACAAATATTATTCCAATATTTGATACTACAAAATTAGCGAAAGCTCTAGAAGAGCTAATATATTAATATCTTGTGATGGTTAATCAATTGATTTTAAAATATATTTATAATGGATCTTCTATTGAGATTGTGAATGAGGAAAATATTATATTTCATATGAATCACTATTACTATAAATATTTATTTTGAAAGGATGAAAAGAGAGGATTAGGTTATTAATTTATGTTTATTTTATAATATTTGTGATCTTCTTTTGTCATCATCTCCATTAAAGAGTTGGAAGCAAAATATTTGACTGTAAAAGATCTATTTATGAGCAATAAAATATGATAATTCTATTTAAAACTCGTTATGGATGGATGCACTGAAGTTGCAAATTTTTTAGATATTTGAAGATTTTGGTACATTCCTAAAGCGAATATTGCATATAATTATTTTAAAATTATATTTATTTTGTTGACTTAGTGATATTATAATATTCACATTGATTTAGACATTTTCAGTAGTAAATGTCACAATAACACTTATATGTGAATACAAAGTAAAAGGAATGATAATAAAATTATTAATTTGTTACAATTTAGTACAATTGAAACACATGTCATTAATGTGACAATCCACGGTATGTCACCTAACTTTTCCATCTATTTTGAGATAATTTGGCAAGTAATGTATGCTTAAAAGAGAAAAATTAAATAAAGAGTTAAATAATTTTTTTGAAAAAGTTGGAGGGCTAGAGTAGTGATTATGCCAAAAAAATTAGCTTAGAAGGTAAGGGAAATGTTGCAGCCAGAAATTGATTCAATTCTCTATAGTTGAGCAGGATTAAGCTACCGCACTTACACATGAATCAAGCAAATTCAATTACAAGCAGATGTTTCCGTTTTTATTGGATATATATCAAACCTATAAGTAAAATTTAACTATTTCATAAGAAAGAATGAGATAACCAGTCTCACGGGTATGCCGAAAGGAAGAAGTAACTCCTTTCAACCCAACTCCGACTGCTGACCCCTACTACCTCAAATTACACTTAAAATTCTAAGCAAGGCACCTTTCTAGAACTCATCTTTTGACCCTCTTTGCCATTTTTATTCTGATTGTAACTTCGATTTAAGTTTGATTAAGTCATTTTATAGAGGCCTGTTTGAAGTAGGATAAAAAAGTAACGGCAAGATTGTTGTTCATTACATTTTGGGGCTAAATTAAGGCCAGGACAAAGGATGTAAATGAGATAATGGTGTTCACAAGCTACTCATGTTCAACTCGAAAATAATTCGAATTTGATTTCGTAATAATTAAGCCAAGCCCAAACTTGAGTTATCGAACAAACTGAATTCCAACTTAATAATACTTAACTTGAAAACTTAACGAGTCTCATCAAACTTTTCATATTATTAAATTATATTATTGTCCTGAATATATATTATTAACCATAAACTTAATTATTGAGTCGAGTTCGAGTTCAAGTATAGAAATTGATGAATAAACTTAATCAAAGCTCGACAGTTATTTCTATAGAACCAACAAAACCTTATAAAAACAATGCTTGCACACACATCAACATACATAATGCCAATGTGTGACTTACCGCATGAAAGGCATATGGTGATTTCCCCGTGTTTAGCCGTGATACAGAACTCAATTGGAACCCAATCCTCCGATCCAAAGCAATTACCTAATGCCGCTTTATATAACTATGAGCTCCAAAGGTGACCGCGGGTGGTCCAAAAATGAGCACAAGCTCTGCTCTCTCTTACAGGCAAAATGTGGAACTGTATTCTTTTTCTTGATAATCCGACTGACACAGAGTATGAGATAGTTTCAACTCAACAAGGCCATGTTTGATATAGATTTTTCCAAACAAAACTTAAAAGAAAAACAACATGAAAAGTTTCCCATAACCAATTAAAACCACATTTGGGTTATAAACATTGAAAAGGAAGACATTGAAGAAACGAGGAATTCATGTAATGGCGTTTGGAGGCGGGAATGCGGTGAAAAGCATCTCTGATGGGGAAGTCGAAAGATGGGAAATTGGTATAAGAAGACCAAATATCCCATCCCAACGACTAAAACCAACCAAACAATCAAAAAACACAAACCCCGTACCATGATGCCATGGATAAAGGGTCTGGTGTGCAGGGCTAATTGGAAGGCAGGGCAGCCTGTAGAGAACCCATCGGTATTTTAAGAGCCACGAAAATACTGCTCTCCCCTATTTGTCTCACCCCTTTCTCCCCTCCCAACCCTAAAAACTAGGCCGAAGAAACACTATTGGAACTGGAAAAAGAAAAGAAAATAGAACATTTTGATGATTGAATTGAAGGCCTAATTCCTAACCTAATTTTTGCAGATTTGACGATAGCAAAGCGGCTGAATGGTAAGAACCCTACAATTTATTCATAGAGCAATTGATCACGTGAAGCTCACGTGGCTTAATATATCTTATTCTGTTGTCCATTGGCCAGCCCGGGTCAAATAAAAAGTTTAGGCCCGACCCGGTTCCACTGTATTAAACGTTTTTATATAAAAATAAATTTAAAAAATATAATACATCAAATACACTAAAATCATTAAAATAAATATTTTCCAACAAATGAAAAAAATTAAATATATATAATTAAATAATACTAAAACAAATAAATACTACTAAAATAGTAACAAAATTAATAATAAAACAAGAATTATACAATATTCAAACAATAACAATAACATAGTAGCAATATAATAACGAACTGATAGCAAAATAATAATAAAAAGTAAACATGCCTTTTTTTTTTTTGCAAATTCGGGCAGTGCCAAGCCCGGGCCAAAAAAAACTTACCCGAGGCCTAGCTTGTTTAGAAAACATGGCTTATTTTTTTTGTCCAAGCTTATTTTTAATGCCTATATTTTTGCCCAAGCCCTCCCACTTTTCAGGTGAGCCTTCGAGCCAAGTCGGGTGACCCAACCCATGGACAAGTCTATCCTCGTTTTGTGTCATATTTCTTTTTATTTTGGGAAAAAACCTCTCTAGTCCTCCTTAATTTTTGCATTGAGCATACTAGTCTCTTTCAGAAAAAAAAAATTGTCACTGTCAATTTTAAAATGACAATTAATAAGGGTATAATAACAATTCTTTTTATCACTATAATAATAATTTTAGTCTTTAATATTTACATATTTTATTGATTTGATTATGATTCTAAAAATAAAAATTTAAAATATATAAATTTAAAAATTCTCAAATTAAAATATACAATTAAAATATATGAATATTGTATTGAATTGGTATTATATTTAATGTTAAATATAACTAATTAGTAAACTAGATTTATGTTAATCTCTTGGTTGAGTCAATGTCACGAGTCAATCGAGCATCAATTTAATTGAGAAATTTTACAAAAATACCCTCACTTTTATAAACACAAGGTATTTTTATCATTTCATGTTTTTAGTAAAATAATACTATAATAAAATTTAAACTTGGGTCACAATCACATGAACTTTAAACTTTTATCTTAACCAACTTAACAGAGGCCACATTTAATTTTAAAATAAAATTTTTATAAATATATATTTTACGTATTTTTTTCCCGTGTGACATAGAATTAGTATTATTTATTATGTTAAAAGCAATATTCTTTAAATATAAAATTTCTTTTCCCTAAAAGAATATAGTTTTTATTTCATTATTTTATTATTAAATATAATTAATAAATGGATTAATATTTGATAAGTTATTAATGTATAAGTCTTATGCACCATCACTAATAATAAAATAGCACATCATCATTCTTTGTAAAATAAAAAACATTGAAGGACTTGAAAATAAATATTATTAACTTTATTAAATATAATTAAATATTAATTATAGTTATTTTTATTTTTTTAGGTTTGAATTTTGAATTTTAAATTTTAGGGTTTGGTTTTTATTTTGGATTATGGATTTGAGATTTTGGATTTCTAGTTTCAGATTTTTTTTGGTATATATTTATGTTTAACAGTTATAAATAGTATTTATTTTTCTTAAAAATAAAATTATTTCTATTTATCTTTAAACCCTTCAATATTTGTTTTCTTAAAATGATAACGTGTCATTTTATTGTCAACTGATGGTGTATGAGACCTATGCACCGACGGTGCATCAAAAATTCTGTCTTAATAAATTACAATAAAAATTATTTTTAAAATATAAAAATATAATATTTAAAAGATTAAAAACTTATTTTTCTCTCTTTAGCCCATGAATCTCCTTTTCTATCTTTCAACTTTCTCGATCTATGGTGTTCCGAAAGCTTGAAATGAAGTTTAAGTTTCATTTGGAGACTTACTTTGATCGAAATCTTAACGGTAAGTGGTGCCTTCAAATTTCCTTTGACGATGTCAGATTTCACTTAGGAATTGAAAGACCTTTTCAAAAGAAGTTTGAAAGAATTTTTATTTGAAAAAACTTTTGGTCGAACAAATAATTTAGTTTATAACTATTTAAAACAGTTTTGTTCTATTTTATGTTAGAACAAAAGTTGGGAAAGAACTGGAAAATTTATGTAATAAATCCAAAACGTAAGTAAAAAAGATTAGGATATCCTTTCTAAGCATATCAAACTTCTTTTATCTCTTCTCTAAGTTATACAAGTAAATGATGATGATTTTAGAATGTTGGCTACGAAATATCTTTAAATTTGTTACATTAGTGAAATTTAATCAAAAATCAAACATGACAACTTAAAGACTTTGACTGTTTCAAATTAATTTGTTCCGACTATTGTTTGAACATGAAATAGTACAAGTAGTACAAGCAATCAAAGTTTTATCTCAAGGAATCTCGAGCTCATCAAACATAAGCTTCAAGCAAGATTCATTTTTCTACTGATTTGGCCCTAAAAACATGATCTTTTAACGTTAATAATGTCCACCTTAAAGAAATTTGATCGGAACATACACTATTTTAACATTAATTCAAATTATCCATGAAATAGCAAGAGATAGTCATGTTCCTCAGCTTTTAACATTAACTCAAACTGTCCATGAGATAGCAAGAGATAGTCATGTTCGTTGGAACAATCAAAAGTTACAAGGCTACTTAAACCACGTTTGAGAATGGAACAAATGAAGGTTAGATATTACTTGACCCAAATATCCTCGTGAATTACGAGAGAGAGAGAAAAAAAAGACCTTGAGGTTAAAATGAAAAGAAAATTTGAAGACTTACAAATCAAGAACAAGAACCAGTAAAAAATTGTTGAACTTGACACAAGGGATAAGTGTGTAGTGAAGATGGATGATTTATCCTGTTTAGTACAGGTCAGAAAGTCTGACTGTGGTAAGGAGAGAGAGACTTGAAATTGGAAGAAAAAATGAGGGTCATCGGTTGCTTTTGATAAAAAGATATTAATGTCATGGCAACAACAAATGCTTGTTTTTGTTGATTTAAAACTAAATAAGGCAGATGATGGTCAGAGTTGGAATCCCTCTTACAAGCAAACAACACCACCACATTATTTCAAAGAGTGCTGCGCAGTGCTTACAGAATTAAAGACACGAAAGTTAATATTAAATCCATGACACATTACACAAATTTTGTTTCATCAAATAACATGCAAACAGATGATAAAATGTGCTGATGATGTTCTTATGAAGGAATGCGGACACCATGCATGCATGCATTCATGCATTTGCCACTTCATGCTTTTGCTTCTATTTTCCTTTATGTATCATAGTCATGGTAGCCATCCCGTCATGTAATTATTCACACTCGGGCCCCCGGTGACCGCCGATATCGTATCGGGCTGATATCTGTAGTTCAACAAATCAAACCGATTAAGAATTCATCTTGTAGTTATGTTATTTAAATTCGTTGTTAGTGTTGGATATAGGTATGTAGTACCCGATTTGTAACGTTGGCTCGCAGTCCAATGGATGGAAGAAGACATCACCCTGAGGCTGATGGGTTGGTTGTCGGCCGTAGCCGACGTCATCGGCATTTGGATTCAGCTGGAGTGAATGTACTTGGTAGCCTTCCATCAACTGCAAAAACCCACCGTTTCTCAACTCATTAAATATGTTAATTTTGTTGGTAATTTCCCTTGTTGAACGAAATTGTAACCTTAAAGATGTAAAAAGAAACCTACCCTTTGTTTTAGGTTCTTATTAGCTTCATTAAGTAGATGTTCCTGCATTAAAGAGAGTGAAAAATAGTTGCATTGGTGGAAGAGACAACAACAAATTAATGGCTTTCAAATTATATAAGATGATGGGATACCTTTCGTTGCAGATCAGTGAGCTGATCAAGCATGTATTGGGTCTACAACAGAAATAGTCAAATCAGATCCATAATTCAATTTTTCATTGATTAGTGAATGCAGTTTCTGTTATGAAATGAGCATTGAAAGTAGAGGAGAATGGAGTGAAAGTACCCGCGTTGATCTTATCAGCTTTAATGAAGAATCAAGCTGCCTCTCAAGTGACTCAAGCTCTTTGCTGCTCAAAGGCCCCAGATCTTCTCCAAGTAAATTCCTAACCAAATATATCAACAATATATTTTCATCTTCAATCATGTATCATATATTTAATGATTACCAACAATTTGGGCCATTTCAAAGGTTGCTCACTCACCTTTGGGACCTTTGTAAGGCTTCATAACGTGCTTTAAGCTTCAGATATTCCTGCTGGCTGCTTAGCTCCTACAGATACATCATGAAATTTGCATTTATTCCCACAAAATTACACATTTGCAGCCAAGTTTAGCATTGATAGACAGGTTAATTACTATGTATTACTTCATTGTTTCAATCATCATCTAGCTGAAAAATGTAAGCCAAATGCATATACGCTAAAACAAATTGAGGGACACCAAAATAATGGCTAATCTTAAGAAACAAGCAACAAGCAACAAAACCAAGCCAAAACTCAAAGGTAAAATGTTGTATTAGGTAAGAAACCTTAGTAGGGAGATCAAGTAATATGCTTTATAAATATAAAGTAGGTAGAATTATGAGAAAGATGCAATGTTATGGATCTCTATGGGAGAGATGAGCTTTGTAGAGATATGACGAATAGTTTGGTGACACACTGGATTAATGAGCTAACATGTATTCCATGTAGGGAGAATAGAAACTCCAAAGAAGAAAAAACCAAGGCAGTGTTTTCAAATCTCAGTTGGCAGAGATGAGTAGCATATTACCAGAGCCTCCCTAGTTGAAACATTTGTCTCTGGTGCTCCATGGCTGCACTTCTGGTACCTCTCCAATGTTTTCATCATGCTATATATATATATCAAGGTAAATGACTAAATGTTAGTTCAAGGATACAACACATTCATAAACACAATATTCGAATGGTTGAAATTGGGGCTTTATGTTGAAAAGATAAATCCAAAAACAATTATTCAAAGTTCAATTAAAAAGATGGGAAAAAAAAGTAATAAAAGTTCAAAAATCAGCCATTGAGGATCATCATTTAACAACACACTGACAATAAAGATAAAAGGATAATTTTAAAAAAATAATAATAACAAAAAGAAGAAATCTTGCAATTTCCGAAAGGTACCAGAGAGAATATATCAATTAAAAATGCTATTAAAAGAAAAATGCTAAATGTATCACAAAATTTTTTATTTTTATTTTTAAAATTTTAAGAGGAAGTAATTAAAATGAAAGCAATCTTTAATTAGTTTTTTTTCTTGGTACAATAAATTGGATGGTTTAATTATTCACCAAATGTTGGGAATTAGAACTTGTTCCTTATTATTTAACTCTTTTCAGACTTTATACCATTTTCACCTAAAAAGAAAAAAAATTACTGATCCAATGTTTCCAAAACACCTTACTTAAACTAAGCTTTTAATTAAACTTACAAATCATCAAATTATACTTGTAATGACGATGAAAAAGAGATTAATTAACACAGGCAGACTGTGTATTAATTAATTAATAAACGTAGTACTATTAATCACATAATAATCAATACATTTGCGTTAATTAATATTCTAGACCAGTGGAATTAAGACAAGTAGTGCTCATGCAAGTAGATCAATTGAAAGAATTAAAAAACATCAAATATTTCAGCCTTCTAAACGAAATTTAGATTTAAAAGCAGAAGTTGAAAACCCTAACATGGGGGGGCGGGGGCGGGGAGCAGCTTTGGGAAAATCAAAACCTTAGAAACTCAGAAGCATTGATGGAGATGTACCCTTTTAAGTGATCCATTGAAATAGATCCCAGACATGATAGAATCCATTGGAAACAAGGAAGTCGGTTTGTAAGAAAGAAAGCAAACATCTGAAAAAGTAGAAACGACAGGCTGAAATCTCTTGTTTGTCTTTACTGTTTTGATTTTGTTTTTGTAACATCTCAAACAGGTATCCTTGGGTTTTTTATCTGTTTTGTTTTAGAAAAATAAACCAGGTTGAAGTCTGCTTTTAAATATGGGATTAAGTTTGAAACTTTAAAATAAAACCCTAAGCTCAGATCGTGTAAATTTATGAGCTCATCGAAAGCTTTCTTTCTTTTTTTTTCTTTTTTTTTTCCTTTTATCTAAATAAGCTTTTGTTTGTTTATATGAGAAATTAATATACATGATCTATAATGATTTAAGAGGAAAAAACAGGATCTAATCAAAGCTTGAACGAGAGAAATTAAAGAAAGAAAAAAGTATCCAAAGCTAATCTGCAAGAGATCTTTTAGCTTCTTATGTTAAACATGAAAGACGTTAGATCGGAGATTTTAAAACTAACTTGTAGGCATATATATATATATATATATATATATATATATATATATATAAGGATGAAAGAGGGGAAAGGAAAGGGGTGATAAAACCAAAGAGATCAAAGAAGGAAGAGAAGAAATTAGAGTGGGAATATATATATATACACAAGAGAGGGATGTTGGCTTTTGATGATTTAGAATTGCAGATCTAACATCAAGAAGAAGAGGAAAAACACACAGGCAAACGCCAATACATTCACCAAAACGGCAAAACTCAAACATAGCTTTATATTATAAATTTTCACTCTTTTCTCAAAATTTTCTCCCATAACTTGAATACCCCAAAATCACACCCAAAACAGCAAAAAAAACCCTCCTCTTTGAACCCCTAAAGTCAGAAATCAAAGCAAGCAAAAAGAAAGAAGCGAGAGCTTGCTTTGTTTTACGACCAAAAAAAAACCCTTGTATAGTAGTAGTAGGAGGAGGACTAGTGTGTTGGTTTTGGGGTTTTGAAAGAGGGTACCAAAAAAGAAAAAAGGAGTAGTTAGTTTTGGTGATACCTTGAACTACTGCAAAACTCGTACAGTTTTCCCCTATTGGAGAAGATGATGAGAGCAACCTCTGCATCACAAAGAACGGAAAGCTCATAGGCTTTCTTCAAAAGCCCATTCCTTCTCTTAGCAAAAGTTACTTGCCTGTTAATCTTGTTCTCAATTCTCTTCAACTCAACCCTACCTCTCCCCATTCTTTTTTTTCCCCAATAAAAATATTATCTTTGCAATACCCCCAAACACACTCTCTTTAACACTTTTGTTCTTCTTCTTGCTTTTCTCTCTATTTATTCTGTCATGGATGATACGCTTTCGCTAACAACTTCATCCATCATGTAATCAGAATTAACCCCCCCGCCCCCCCAACAAACAAAAAAAAAACACTTAAACCTTTTGCTTTGTTTTACGCACTAAACAAAATGATAAGACAGCCTAAACAAAAAGGATTTTCCTTTAGGTATATTATATCTCCAAGGGACCTAATTTCTTTTGTACCTTTACTTAAGCTTCACCCATTGCCCGTTGGATCAACCCCATCAAACGGTGAGAAACGAGGAGCAGCCAAATACGAAGAAGCTCAGAAACCTTAACCAGTCAATGCAAAAGGGTCACTGCCACACTGCTACGTGTCGAATGGAGAAGTACATAGACTTGTAATGATCCAACTGACCATTTTAGGGTTCGGGCAATCGTATGACCTAACCTTAAGAAGGTGAACCCTCCGTAATCTGTTCCCTTCTATTTACGTAATTAACCTTCTGCTTGGTCTTTTTGAATTTTAAGAATCCTTGTCTTGCAATCTTCTAACGTAATCCTAATATGGTTAACTTAATTTATTAATTAGCAGCATGTCCTGATGATGTCATGGACCATAGAACAATGTTTTTTCATAAGAATAAAGCCTTGATTTTTTACTATAATAAGTTTTATCTTGGTATTGTATACAAAGGGGTGTTCATGCTGAGATTACTGGAGTTGTGGAGTCAAATCCATAACTTTAATGATGATAACAAGAATTGCATGATTAGAGGCGAAGCAAATGTTACTGAGAGAGATAAGAAAAGCTGAAAAGAGCAAAATATATGTATCTATGTATATATATATATATTTTTAATTAGTTCGAAGGTTGGAGAGTTTTGAAGGAATTAAAGGAGAAGCTTGCTAATTGTGGTTCTGACATTAATTTCTTAATCCCCCCCCCCTCCCTTTGTACATTTTGCAAGCAATTATTGAAACGATTGCATATGTTAGCTGCTGTATGTGATTATTTCATATAAATGACCCAAACCCTTATGATTTAGTTTCTTTTAACTCATTTTGCATTAATTTAATGTAATTACGTTCTACATTATTTGGACTTTAGAAAAGGGTCAAATACGAACAAATTTTAATTTTTAAATAGTTATTTCTTATACTTATATATGAATATACATTAAACACATGATAGCTAGTATGGTTTCATGATTTTGTGCATCAATTTGCAATTTTTTTCATACTTTCGTGCATCATTGCGTCCTATTATATGGTCCATGTTTTTGTAGGAATAGACTTCTCATAATAAATTCACTTTACATACGAATATAATTAATAATTTTAATGAAAATTTTTATTATAATTTCTTAATTTAGTGGCAAGATAATTACAACAACGGCTAAGTAAAAGTCTAAACCTGAAGATAATTGCTCAAGATGAGGGCCATGAGTCCTTGAATACTCAAGTTCGAGTGTCATCATGCGCAATTAAGATGTGTGAGTCTCCAATATTATCATATGTGTATCTACTATATGTGGGTTTTATTTGGTTTTTTGATTCCTCATCCATTGTGTTTTGCACTGATTTCATTCTATGTTGTAGTTGTTCAAATATATATTATACTTATATAAATATCCTGTTTGTAATATTAAACCTTTCAAAAGTATTCTAAAACTATAAATTAATATAATAATAAAATTACACCTTCATATTAGAAACATAAAATTTTAACTAATCCCTTTAAAAATTTTGAAATGATAACTTAATATATTTGACCCTATAAAATTTTATAATCAATTTTGGCTCCACCTACTTTCGTCACTCGATAATTATATAGTGTGAGATGGGGTACAATTCCTATCATCCCAACGGTCAATTATTTAAAAAATAATAATTGAATGTAAACAATTTTTAAAGTAAACTTTTATAATTTGGGCGTTGCAGGTAAAATCAGAAGGATTGTTATATAGCTAGCATGGAAGTACAAGGAACTTTGTATTTGATCAAAGACTGTTTTGGTCTTGAGTAATTAATCAATTAAAAATGTAACCCCGTACTCAATTCATCATGCCTTTGCTTTAGGATCTTCACCCCAAATATATAATAGGTTAATCGTGCTTTTAGTTGTATTTTAGTTATTTAGTTATTAATTTTTTAATTTAATTATTCAACTCTTCGAAATTAAATATTTTAGTCATTCATCCGTTAATTGTCGTTAGATGAGTAACAACAAGCTAATGTAGCCATTTTTATTGGCACGATAAAAATTTAATCCTCCAATATTTATACATTCTATCAATCGATCTTACAGTTAAAAATTCAACAAATTTAGCCATCAATATTTACAAAATTTATCATTTTAGTTCTAGTTCTTAAAAATTCAATAAATTTAACCCTCAACATTTACAAAATTTATAAAGTTGGTTATAATTCTAAAAGTTTCAAAAAGAAAAAGAAAAAATATTTTAAAAATAATTTTTGGATAAAAATTACAAAATGATTTAAAATATAAAATATAAAAAATATGCATTAATATATATATATATATATATATATATATATATAAAATGATTCAAAATAAAAGAACACGAAATAAATTTATGGGTATTAGAGAGAGATAAAGTTGGACATCCTCAAGGGACATGAAATCGATAAAGTTATCTCTCTTGATTCAGTTTAACTCATATTTTCAATTCCTAGACTAGATTTTATAGCACATTACTTGGACTACTCAAATTTGGAAGTTCCTGATGGCACGTACAGGTAGGAAAAAGCAATGCGAATTTTTTTTTTCTTGTTTAGCATGTTTTGGAGGTAGGTTAAGGAATATTAAAAATTATTTTTTAAACATATTTTCTTTTCTTTTTTGAAATTTTTAGAAACAAAATTAAATTGAAATTTTTCTATAAATATTGAGGCTAAATTTACTGAATTTTTAGAAATTGAGCTAAAATGATAAATTTTGTAAAAATTGAAGCCTAAATTTATTAAAATTTTAAATTTATGATTAAATTTATAAAATATGTAAACCATATAAAAAATTGTAAACACCTCATGGACCATACATCTAAGATTCACTTATTAGTTTTGCAAACCATATTTTCATATGATAACTAAAAGCAAGACGTTGATAAGGAGGCTCCCAAGCGAGACCCTTGAATTTTATCTAGTTTCTTAAAAAAAAAATTCCATAAGAAGTATATTTATGTTTAGTTCTCCTTTTTCTTTCCAAATATCATAAAATATTTTATTTTATTATGAAAAAATATTTGGTATATTGTCAGTAAAGTTTTTTAACTTCATAAGTAAAGTTAATGGTTGATAAGTGTTTTATAAGGACATGAGGTTTGAATATTAAGTATGAATCATAGTTCAAATACTTTGTGATCCATTTCATATTTTCCATGCTCCAGATACTAGAATGACTATCCGATGGGATAAAATTATCTCGATCAAGATGACAAACCCATTTTCTGCACCATCAATAGGATTAATTATAACAAGCCACACTCATATTCTGGAAATACAAAAACAAATAAATTTCGTGGTCGAACTACTGAAATAGAATGGGGCTAAAAAATCTGAGAACTAAAGTTTCACTTTTTGTATTGAAAAGCGAGGCTTCGTGATTCTTGTGAATCTAATTCATTGAAATTCCATCCAGTAAAACGGAAGAAATATAAATCTCCAAAATAATAGATAGGAATATTGTAAATAAAGCCATTGCGACACCCATCAAAGGAGTCGTTCCCCATCCAGGGGCTACCTTACGATATTCCGAATTCAATGGTTTCAGAAAATCCCCTACAGCAGTTCGTCTTGGACCAGATCTAAAACTACCCTTAACAGTTTGTGTAGCCATAAATCTTATTTTGTATTCAATGAGATCTATTGATTTTGTATATCATTCCGCTGTAAATAAACAATCTTATCATAGATCCATTGTGATCTTGAAATTATATAATAACGGAAACAACAACCTTAGTCGCCATCTCTATATCTGGTTTACTTATAAGTTTTATTAGGTACGCCTTATATACTGCTTTTGGGCAACCCTCTCAACAATTAGAGATCCATTCGAGGAGCATGGGGACTAATTGAAGTAATGAGCCCCCAATAATAAAATATTAAAAAATATATATTTAGAAAATAGAGACACATGTCAATTTTTTAAGGTTTTTTGTGGAACAAATAAAGTACACTATTAGTATACTAAATAATCACTATTTTATTATTATTTTTTCTGCTTGTGATATCCACGACTAAGGGTGCCTTTAGATGGGTAGCAAGATTAATTCTAGTGAGATTAAAAATAGTGGTAGCTATGAGATTAATTATTGTAGTAGTGGGATAGAGCATAATAAAGGTAAGATTAAAACCAATAATGGATATGTGTTTGGATTCCAACAAAATTACAGTTGTGAAGTGAGAATGAAAAACAATTATTGGGTATATTAATTTATTATATAATAATTTATTATTTAAAACCAAACTTTTTATTAAATAATTAAAATTATGTTTATGGTAATAAATTTATATATTTATTATATAAAAATAAAATTATATTTCTTTAAATAATAACAAAATTTACATGTACTTACTTTATATATAAAAAAAAGCACAATGGTTAAAGCAGAACCATAATCTCTCTTAATCGAGACCTTACTCTTCTTTCATTTCTCGCATTCCACTTGTTTGATCTCCCCCATGATTTTGGCTTTCTCCACTAGGGTTTCAAACACTTGTTCCTAGTGTGGAGCAACCTGAATCTTGAGGTTAAAGCACAGCCCACTTTTGAACCTCACGCATTTGTATTGCTCCATGACAACCATACCTTGAGCATAACGGCTGAGTATCAGAAATTCAGCCTCATACTCCACCACAGTCTTATCTTTCTCCTTCAACTTGATAAACTCGAGTCTGTGGGCTTCCACACACCTAGTGCCAACATACTTCTTTTGGAAGGCTTCCTAAAAATATTCTCAGGTTAAACATTCAAACTGTGTACCCCTTACAACAGATTGCCACCAACGATAGGTCTCTTCCCTTAGCAAGGACATAGTACCTTTTAATTTTTGTTATGAAATAGAATCTAGATCCTCTAGAATTCTCTCCGTCGATTCCATCCAGTGCTCAGCCATAGTAGGGGTTGTTCTAGCAACTCCTTTGAATATTTCAGCCCTATTCGACCAGAGCGTCTCCATAATAGATCCATGGCTCCCCGATCTAGTTTGGGCTCTAGCAACCCTTTGTAAAATCCCCAACATTGCTTGCGACACTGCATCGTCTCCGTTCTCGTAACCTCTACCACCATTGTTGGTAGAATTCTCCACGTACTCCTCCTTAGGGATTGGGTTTTCCTTCTAAACAATGGGTGGCTCAATGGGTGCAACCCTATGCAGCCTACCCCTACCACGTCTACCTTGAGTGTTTATATTGTATTCTAAAAAATTTAAGTTCTAAAGTATATCTATAGTTTTCAAACAAAACCCGATCTAGCTTGGGCTCCAGTAACCCTTTGCAGAACCCTCAGCATTGTTTGCGACAATGCATCATCTCTATTCTCGTAACCTTTGTCACCATTGGCGGTAGAATTCTCCACGTACTCCTTTTTAAGGATTTGGTTTCCCCTCTGAACAATGGGTGGCTCAGCGGGTGCAGCCCTACGCGGCCTACCCCTACCACGTCTACCTTGAGTGTTCATATTGTATTCTCGAAAGTTTAAATTTTGAAGTATATCTACAGTTTTCAAACAAAAAAGTTCAAGTATTAGTTATTTCCTGAGTGTTTACAGTCTAACAATTACAGTTTATCTAAAGTTTTAAAAGTAACAGTAATTAAAGTAGGACCGGCATCGGAGTCTCAGATTTAATTTTTTTCAAAAAAACTTGTGTCATGATTTTTTCTGAAATACCCCTTTCCATGACATGCATGCAGACTCATTCCAAAAACTCATAGTTCGAGTTTAAAAAACCTAGGCTCTGATACCACTAAATGTAACCTCCTCAACCTGGCCTAGACATTAGGCTCGAATTTAGAAAATTACATTGGCCACCAAAATGGCCAAGTAAGCTATCGGAGTTTATAAAATAGTAATTTTAAAATATTTGTTTCTTTTAGAAGAAAACTTAGCCTATTTTCAGAAAAACTCACGAGTAAACGAAAATACCAAGTTTAACATTTTCCTTGTAATAGTGACTACTTTTGAAAACTTAGTTAATTTCAATTTATTTATTACTCAAAGTTTATTTATAATCTAGTAATATAAAAGTGATATATAGTTTTAATTAAGTAAAATCGAATAATTTAATGCTTTGTTAATTCTTAATCCATGTTTCAATATCCTAATTTCAAATTAAATACCAAGCATGCTAAATAAACCCAAAATCGAAGTCACATGACACAATTCAAATAAAGCAATTTAGTTTCAAAATAACAGAAATAATAAAATACGTCTAAAATAATTTTGGTTAAAAATAAATTGAGCCGAGTCCTCCATATGTCGAGTTTGTGTCCTAACCTGGTGGGTTATCTGTAAAGCTAGAAATAATGGGGGAGTGAGCTTAAGAAACTCAGTGTAAGTTCAATCACCAGAAAATCAGTGCAAACAATAAACAAATCATACAGAATGACAACTTATAGAATAATCACAATTGATTAGCAATTTAGAATATCGGTATTTTAGATCAACTCATCAATATAGTATCTCAGTATTCATAGCCATGTAAATGTTTATGAATGCAATGCAATTTCGATTTATCAAAAAAAATCCTACCCAATTCCACTACACACTACAGTAAGAGTTCCCCAGAACTCATCTATCCCTACACACCGCATTGTGCATAAACCACTAGTAATTTTGCAAATTAACTACCAGTAATAAAAATTATGGATGAATCAACAATATTTTCAGTTAAAAAGTTTGCAGACAAGCCGTCAGTAATTTGTGGATAAACCACCAGTGTTGTAGATTATTAAACTGCCAGTACTTCCTCATTTCATATCGTCCCCCATGCAATGCAATATTACATGCTTGTAACAATATCATGTAAAAACAGTAGACATACTTAACATGTATTCAGTTTAATAGTAGCAGTAGACATGCTTAACATGTATTCAGTTTAATAGTAATAGTAGGCATGTTGAACATGCAATCAATAATATAGTGATAGATTTTACAATAATAGTTTATTAGAAATATAGAGACAGTAGGGATGTATCAATCACGTATCTTGCATATGACAATAGTAATTCAGTCAATCAGATCATGAATTCCAAAATATTAATATTATTAGGGTCTCAATTAAGTGAAATAAAACTCTAAAAATAGTTTGGGGGCTATTCAGGGACTAAACAGAATAATTCATAAAATTCTAGGCAAAATTGTAACATAGGAGTCACACTAAAACAACAAATTCACACGGACTAATGATTGATATCAAGATTCGGGTATAATTTGTAAAGATTTAGCAAGATTTTGAAATATTATTTAATCAAACCGAGAAAATAACATCAGATGTTGGTATAACGGAAATACAAAATTTAATCATTGGAAACGAAGTGTACTTACTGATTCTTGACAAGAAAAGGGATGCTACTGATGAAAATTTTAAGCTCGATGGGAAGAATGATCGAATGGAGAATGTTTTAACCGGGAGAGCAAAATAATCAATAGCAAAAAGATGAAAAATATGATATAAAGGGAGGAAAAGAAAAGAAAAAGGAGAAGAAATAGGGAGATGTAAACAAAATTCTAATTGGAATTGAAGAGAAAAGAAAATGCAAGTCTAATTAGGAAGAGATGGGCTCAATACCTAAGGTTTGAAAACCTAAGGGTGGCATGGTAAATATCCCAAAAGTGGGCAAAATTAAAAAAGATATGGAAGGGAAATTAGTGGCTCAAACTTGGTTGTGGTTTTAACCATTAAGCTAAATACATAAGCTTTTAACCATTAGGCCTAAGCCTATTTTTTTTTAAATTTTTGTTCTTGACAATATATATTTTAATTATGGTTTTTACCTTAAGTTGCTGGAAAAAAAAAAAAAAAGAAATGAGAGGAAGGTTAGCTTAAACTTGGGTATCTAAGGAGTGCACTAAACACTTAATCATTTAACTCTAATCATTTTCTTATCTATCTATTACAATTAACCCCTACATTTAGGATATGACAGAGTTCGCTTTATTACTTTTACTGTAAACTTATTTAACTTTTAAATTTTATTTATATATATATATATAGATATGCACTCATAGATATGCACTCATGTTTTGTTGTGTTGATGTTATTTTTCAAAGTTTTCACGTATTAATTAATTTTATATATTTTATGTATTCATAAATTTGTTGTCATGTTAATGTTATTTATTTTAATTATTTTCAATTGTTTATATCATACCTCAATTCGTTCATATTTAATATAACTTTTCATACCCATGTTTATATATATATATATTTCATTCTACCCAAATGTATATATTTCACACGTTAAAAAATAGTTGTATGTATATTGTCACACATTATGTTTTTTTATTTTATTTTGGTAAATAGAACAATGAATTACATAGAGTAGATCATAAACAAATTATCAAAAGTGCAATCTTCCTTCAATATCTCTTTAATCTTCAAAGGGGTTCCTTAAACATGTGCAAAGTATCATCCCTCATCAAAGTTATTTTTGCAAAGCATCTGCTACCCGATTAGACTCTCTTGGAACATAATTCAAGAATCACTTCTCTTGGAACATGTGTAAAAATAGTTGTATGTATATTGCGACACATTATGTTACTTCCATTTTGTAATATATTTTATATAATTTGTGATAATTATTCAATTTAGAGCCTATTATGTTTCAATTTATATTTTATTTTATATAATTTATCATAAAATTTAATTTGTAAAAAAACATATATTCATATTATATTTGCATTATATTTTTATCTTCTAAATTAATGATTTATTTTACATAGATTTTAACACATGATATCTGTGTCATATGCATATAATTTTTATGGCACCATGAACATGTGTTTTGATTATTTTATATTCTTTTATTATATTTTAAACAATATCATATTTCCTATAGTCTTTTGTAATAATTTAATTTTAATTTTATGTACTTAAAATTATGGTAAATTACATAGATAGTCATCCACTATTAAAAAATTTCATTTTAGGCACCAAAAATAAAAAAGTTTGCAATTTAAGCATCCACATTATATAGTTAAATCATTTTGGCCACTTCGTTAAAATTACAAATGAAAAACTAATGTGGTAGTTAAAAATTGATATAATTTAGCCATCAACTTTTACATAAATATCGATTTAGACATAATTTTAAAATTAACCCTAAAAATTTACAAATATTCTCAATTTGATCCTAATTCTAAAAAAATTAAAGAAATATATAAATATTTTAAAAATCATAATAATAAATTTAAATTTTATGTTGGGGATTGACCCGTATAAACAACAAAATAGAAAAACTGAGAAGATTGAACATACAAATTTTACGTGAAAAACTCCTTCGAATAGGATAAAAACAACGTGCAAAGGAGGCTTTAGCTTTTCACTAAATGAGTAAACAAACAAGAGTACAATATGGAGAAAATAAACCTAAATGTACTAAACGTACAAACCTAAAACCCAAAAACAAAGCCCTAACTCGAGAACGAAATTCTTTCCATAGTCATCACAAAAACTCTCACCAAAACTTATCTACGACTACATCTTGTTGCCCCCAAAAGAAAAGTTGTCACGCCTCAATTTATTTTCGATTAACTGTCAGAATTAAGCATGAAATGAGTTATAGGCTTAATGGTTAGCTATTAGTAAATCCATCCGAGAAACTCAAGTTCAAGCCCTTCCCTTCATTTTTTAGAATTTTCGACGATCCTTGATGGAATTGCATTGTGCTGCCCCTAGGGTTAGAAACCCTAATATATTACATAACTAATATTTGTTAATAAGATCTTCTTTCCCCTTAGTCTTCTTTCCACTTTCTTTTTCTTTTCTTTCCCTCTTTCTTCCACCATATTTCCATCTTTTGTGCTGTCGAATCTTTTCCCTTATTTCCTCGATCATTTGATTTCTATCGGTATTTAGATTGTTTTCAATAGCGTTCGTTATCTTTGCCGAAGGACGGTAAATACTACTTGCTTTCAATGGTTAGATTTCGCATAGACGATGTTAATCTTTCCAATTCATTTAATCAATCTCATTCGAATTCCTCGAATATAATACGTAAATACTTGTATGTTGTCATTTTAAGGATCAGATCTAGGTGAATCAGAACAGAGATGATCATGGGAAGTGCCAATCAACCTCGTGGTGAAAAGTGTATGCTCTTTACCAAGTGAATCGGTGGAAAACCGTGTGTAGTTTAGGGTCACACAGTTTCCTACATGGGTGTACTAGCCACACGAGTGGGCCAGACGACCATGTGTGTCAGTCATTTTAAGAACTTTCATGAATCACACGACCTTAGCTTGTTACATTACCTGCCGCACGATCGTGTCCTTATCGTAGGGAATTTTATCGTTGTTCAAACAGCATCAGGCTATTACACGGCCTGACCACACAGTCGTGTACCCCTTCAACACGATATGAAGTTATCACACAGCCTGACCACATGGTCGTGTGACCTCTGTTTTACAATTTTGTCCAGAAATTGTGATATGTTTAGTTTAGTCCTTTTACAGTCCTTGATTTGTTTATAGAGTGTTTGTAAATTCAATGAAGACCCTAACATTATGAATATTCTGGAATCTATGATATAAATGGCTGAATTGCTACTGTTATATGCATGATATGTGAGTGATACATGCCTACTATCATTGTATACTCAATGAATTGTTACTATTGCACTGCTTCTGTATTACTGATTGCATGTACAACATGCCTACTGCTATTGTTAAACTAATTGCATGATAAGCATGATTACTATTTCTATATTGTACTGTTACTAGCATGCCATAATGGATAGCATGGGGATTGGGACGATTTGAAAGGAGGAAGTACTAACAAATTTAAATATGCAAATATCGGTGGTTTATCCATAACTTTCTGGCAATTAATCTGCAATTTTTATCTAAAATTTACTGGTAGTTTACCCACAATTTTACTGGCAGTTCATTAGCAATTACTGGTGGTTTATCCATAATGCAGTGTGTATAGATTGATGAATTATGGGGAACTCTTACTGTGGTGTGTAGCAAAGAATGGGTAGGAACTTATCCTATTAAATATGAATTACATTGACATTCATAAGCATACACAAGCAAAATGGACAAACTTTATATTGCTATGCGACTGTGATTGTTCTGAGAACTGTTATTTTGTATGCCATGTCTACTTTTTTGCATTGATTTTCTTGTGTTTAGACCCACATTGAGATTCTTAAGCTCATCCCCTTAGTTTCCTTCTTTACAAATAACCCACAAGGTTATGGCACGGACTCGGCATTCGAAAGGTTTGTCTCAGATAGTTTTTTCTTTTTGTATTGATTTTCTTGTGTTTAGACCCACATTGAGATTCTTAAGCTCATCCCCTTAGTTTCATTCTTTACAGGTAACCCACAAGGTTATGGCACGGACTCGGCATTCGAAAGGTTTGTCTCAGATAGTTTTTTTCAACAAAAGTATTTTAGACCTAATATTTATAATTTCTGTTATTTGGGAATTGTATTGTCTTACATGAACTGTGTCATGAAACTTAAATTTTGGGATAATTTTGGCATGCATGACATTGTAGTTGTTTAAATTTTTGAAAATTGGAAAATGAATTTATGATGCATGAAATATAGTTTTTAATCAAAACTTTGTCGATTATCACTTTTTTTGTTGCAATATAAAAAAATGAGGTTTGAGTAGTTAATAAATTGGAAAACAAATTTTGCGAAGTAAACATTAAAATCAACCAATTTTTGAAAAAAAAGTATCATTTAGAAATACGTTAAAATTTTCTTCTAAGGTAAGCAAATGTTTTGGAAAAGACTGTTTTAAAAACTACGATAATTTTACTAGGTCATTTTAGTGACTAATGTAGCCTTTAGAATTTGGCTATAACGTTTAGGCTGTGTTAGGGAGGTTACAAAAGTCTCGTAGTACTACATCTTTAATTGACCTCTCAAAACAAAGATACAATGCCCCTTTAAATAGGTTAAGATTAGAGGTCTGACATACTAAAATATCCCTAGAGTAATCACTGGAAAAGACAGCAGAGTTTAATTAGGAGAAGAAACACAATTTATGTGGGTAACAGGTCGCAACGTCCCCATTCACGTCGTCATGACGTTGTCCATCATCACAGTGTCAGGAAACTTTTCAGTGTGACATCGCCGTCTGTTCGACTGAAAATATGAGACACATCCCACATTTTATATTAATATTAAATAAATATAAATATAAATATATTAATATTAAATAAAATAAAAATCCACCACCCTCATCCCCATCACTTTTCCTCTCTGTGCTGCTGTAAAATTAGCTTTTGCAGCAGCAGATAAAAGTAAACCAAGCATTATCATCAAAGATGCTTGTTTGAACATACATAGCCAAACAATTTGATCACTTTCTCTAGCTATCATACTTCTATAAACCAAAAACTAACATTTAAAATAAGTTGATAATTACAATGAAATTTCAGCCAATACTTAAGCTTAAAGGTGATTTTATGGAACTTTAGAAAATTTAAGCACACAACATAGCTGAATAATAGAAGCACTTTGCAAGCACTACAACAAAACAAGTTTTTAGCGGCATTTTTTTGGCCTTATAGCGGCGCTTATAAGCATTACTAAAACAATTTGCGGCATTTTATAAGCGCCACAAAAAACGCCACTACAGGTAAGGCTGCTAAATTTTGTGGCATTTATGTGGGGAATCGCTGCTATAAAACATGACCTTTAGCAGCGCTTCTCCCAAAACTACCGCTAAAGAACATGACTTTTAGTGGCATTTGTGGTAAAAGCGCCCAAAAACACCGCTAAAGATTATGTTCTTTAGCGACGTTTTTGGGAAATTTAGCATATTTTACCAATTCATTTTAATTCATATAGAACCCAAATTTTCAACATAATTTCCTGCAACATCAAATCCAACCAAAAACTTCAAATCTAAATAATACTATCATGAATGAAATATGTATATGATCTAAATTAATAAATGAAATAACAAAATATATTACATTCAAAAGTTGTATTGTAAAGATATTCTCACAATAAGAAAACAAAAGACTAAGATGGCGGATTCTGCGACTGCTGAAACATTTTCATCATATTCTGAAGCTGTAGTTGGAGTTCGTCATATTTTCTTGTTGCTTTTGCTTCTTCGCTGCTGCCTCCGCTTTAGGTTATAGCTGGAGTTCTTCATATTTTCTTTAAACCTCTGCTTCTCTTGATGTTATCTCCACTTTAAGTTGAGCAATTTACTTTAATTTTAGCATATTTTACCAATCCATTTTAATTCATATAGAACCCAAATTTTCAACATAATTTCTTGTAACATCAAATCCAATCAAAAACTTCAAATCTAAATGATACTATCATGAATGAAATATGTATATGATCTAAATTAATAAATGAAATAACAAAATATATTACATTCAAAAGTTGTATTGTTAAGATATTCTCACAATAAGAAAACAAAAGACTAAGATGGTGGATTCTGCGACTGCTGAAACATTTTCATCATATTCTGAAGCTGTAGCTGGAGTTCGTCATAATATTTTCTTGTTGCTTTTGTTTCCTCGCTGCTGCCTCCGCTTTAGGTTATAGCTGGAGTTCTTCATATTTTCATTGAGCCTCTACTTCTCTTGATGTTGTCTTCGCTTTAAGTTGAGCAATTTGCTTAACTGTGCTTGCTTGCATCTGAGCCATCTGGTCTCTTAACCTCTGAACTTCAGCTTGAGCCTGATTCGCTGAAGGCATGTATTGCTGCGAGTCGGGTCCAAAAAATTGGGTTGGGTTAACAAGAGATCCTTGAAATCGAACCTGACCATACCTTTTAGGACCTAAAACTTCAGTAATAATTCTGTTATCAATGATGTCCAGATTAACAGAACTATCACTTGAAGTGATCGCTTCATACTTTGCCCTTTTATCCTTTAGTTTCTCCTAATAAATCAATCAAGGAGTTAGAAACGAAATATATAATCAAACAAATGCAACATAACTTGACATTATTTGCAGCTTCAGTAGTTATAGGAGATTCATCTTTCTTTCTATGTGTAATGTCAAAAAACTAAAGGCGTCTAACATTTTGACCAAATGATAGTTCCTATAATATAGTAGGAAAAATATTATTTAGTAGAAAGTAATTAATATTTGACACAACTAATAAATTCAAAATACCTCGCCATCAGCTATACAAGCAAAACTTTTCGACCCAGCTGTTTGTGTGAATTTTTATTTTTGCCTACTTGTAGTTCCAACTGGCTCTCATGAAATTATGAAATTATTATTAAGTATATAGTAAATACTATAAACCGAAATAATTATAAGAGTTTGGAAGTACGTAATACCTCTCATTCTTTGAATTCCAAAATCTAACTGCATATTCTCATTGGTACCTCAGCATTCCCGGTGGGACATTTCGCAATTTCTCTTCGAGGGGAATATTTTTCTTAAAATATTCCTTCTTTAAAGTACTTTTATGGTCTCTCCATTTCTTTCCTAATTCCTTCTTCACATAATTATCCAAGACCTCTAAAACAAATCTCTCCTGCGAATAACACAAGTTTAGAAAGTACAATATAAATGAAACTTAAACCAAAATATTATAAATTACATTCACGTTATTACCTTAATATTATCGAGAGCTTGATTTTTGTTACTATCAAGCATATGATGCCATGAATCGTAGTTGATTGGAAATGGATTGGCATTTTGTGCTATAATGCCCAAGTATCCTGCTAAAAGTCGAGCTTCTGATCCAATAGGCTGACCATGACTGTTTCTAGATGCTTTGACACGCTCGACAAAATTTAGATCGTATAAATATTTTAATAGCGTACGTCCTCGAGTTTTGTGCCTCCCACCACTTTCAGTTAAAAAAATGATATATGATAATATAAGAATTTGAAACAAAAATCAATAATAAAATTCAACATGCATGAAATTAAAGTTCACATTACTTTGAATTTCTGCAGTTTCGTCAGCTGTATTCAGAAAATTCGAAGATCCAATAGCAGTCTGTTGTTCACTATTTGTTTCTTTTGAATTTGGAGGATTCTGAATAATACTTAGATCTCGCAATCTTCTTCGAGGCATATTATCTGCAATACATATAAAATAGTTAAAATGTTAGTAACTAATTACAATAATAATAGTACATATAAAATAGTTAAAATATTTAACAAGATCAATATTTAAATTATAATATTACATATAATTAAAAAATCGTAAAATCTTACTACATCGTGATTTTTTAAATATCTTCATCCACATCCTAGCTAACCCATTGAAATTGTGTACTAGTACTAGGGATAATTTCATTTAAGTTTTGTTCTGGAAAAGGCAAAGTTTCTGATCTTTCGTTGATGTCATCTCTACTTCCATTGCCCATGTCAAACAAGTCTCTAGGGGTGTTACGGAGTACAACGTATCAACACTCATCAGTTGGATCTTTTGAGTAAAAAACTTGTTTAACTTCAGAAGAAAATACATACGGCTCGTCTATCAATTGTTATCCAATGTGAATTAATCGAGAAAAGTTCACCATTGTAAAACCAAATTAATATTTTTAATTCTGCGAGCAGTATTAACATCAGCCCAATCACATCGAAATAAGACAACCTTCTATTTGCCATAGTAATCTAACTCAATAATGTCCTTAAGAAGTCCGTAATACTCCACATTTCCCTCAACAGGATTACTGTCCCTAGCACTAACATAACTTTTAATTGAAGAATCAAAAACTATTTCATAATTTTGAGTCCTCCTCAATCTTTCGCAAGATTTTGAATAAAACCTGAATCTATTAATATAACACCCCAAACCCGGCCTAGACGTTATGGCCGAATCTGGCGATATCACATTGAAGTGTTTTTCGGAAACATAGTTTCAATGAAAAAACCCGTTCTATATTAATTCTCGTTTATTGAAAACTCAAGTTGTCTTTAGCAGTTTGTTGATCATATTAGTTTGTTACTATATTTAAAACATTGTTTGATGCAGAAGCTTTTACAGTATTTTAGGAAAACGTGGTGTCTTGAAAAGCATACATCTTTTGAAAAATCTGCGTCCTACTACTATCAGTAAGATTTTAAATAATTAAATTCCCAAATTAAAATTTAACGATTTAAAAAGGCCTTATTACAATCAAATACCCAAATTAAATTATTATCAGTAAAAATCCAGTATAGAAGCAAATGCAGTGGTGTGGCCACCTCCGAGTCTCTCACAGCACCGGTACTCAAGACTAGGGATTACCTGTAAAATAAATAGAGGGGTGAGTTTACGAAAACTCAGTGTGTAACCCCATATAAGCAAAATGGCCAAATAGGCCCTAGGCAAGTACAGTCTGGGCCTAAGACCAACCCAATAGCAGTTCAGTGTACTTGGGCCTTTGGCCATTATAGTATCAGTATCAATGTGCGCCTTAGCCCATTACAGTGACAGTAACTGTTTAGACATGCAAAAAGAAATCCTACCCAACCAGCCTCTACACTCCACTCCATTCAGCGCAACACTCCATGTGGGGATAAAATCACCCACCCATCCCTACACTCTAAAATTAGCACCAGTTGCGGCACTAAACAGTATTTGTAGCAGAGCTGCAGTATAGTACACTTCCTCAAATCATCATAATCCCATTCCCATGCAACATATCGTATATGTATGCAACATATACATATATCGTGGCATGCTCATATACAGTCATACATAACGTAAAGCATACAATCATTTTATAATATAAGGGTATATCAATCATTTTACCACGTGGGGATAGAACAGTCATTTCATATCATTTTAGGGGTCTAGGTCTACTTACCGAGCCATCAGTAGGTCCACAGTCGTCTCGGACAACCCGTGCAACCTTAACAGTCAAACAGTGAAATTGGCCCTAAGGCTCAAAATACGGGCCCATTGGCCAAAAACGACTTAGGACCACGAAATCGTTCATGGTGGCCGCAACAGTCTAATCCCCACATTTTATACGTTCAGTTTACCACACGAGCGAGCGCACGCTCGTGTAGCGTCAATTGCCATAATTTTTGGCTTTTGCCAGTTTACGTTTTGGGCAAGGTTTACACACCTTGTTTCTATTCGTCACGAACAGTCGCTCAAACACTCACCAACCTTCAATCAAACCACGGTGATTCCCACGAATCTAATTTTTAACGATTGATTAGGAATTCCATGAATCCTTCCTTAACTGCCATACAATTGCTATCAGTTATCACTTACAGCAGAAGAAGAAGGAAATAATGATTTGCTTATAGAACTCACCAAAAGAGAGCAAGAGAATCAAATAGTGGAAGGATTTGACACTAGCACAGCCCCTCACCCTCGATTTAAAGCTGTCAACAATAGTTAAACAAACCCCACTTTAGTAACTCAAAAGTCGAAACTTCGAGTGCTATACTCACTTACCGAAAAGAAAGGAACAAAGTCAATCGACAGAAAAAGAAGAATGGCTTCGGCAATGGTCAAAACTGGAAATTGGCAGCACAACACTAGAGGGAGAGAAGAGGAGAAAAGAAATCGAAGGAGACAAAAAGGTATAATCGGCCAACACAGTGAGAGAAGAAAAGAGGAGATGAAAAGAAAAGAAAGGTGCATTCGACCAAAGAGAAAGGTTGTCAAAAAGTGAAACAGAAGAATGTGCAATACCTTTACCACATTCGGCTTCAAGCAAAAGAAAGGAAAACAACAATACGAAAAACCCAAAAATAAGAAGAAGAGGTTTCGGTAGAAGGAAGAACACAAACAAAACAAAATCGAGAAAATATGAGAAGCACCCCTCTAGTCGAATTCTTGAATGCCACAGAGTCCACTTTCGGCACAACATTCCCTCTCCCCTCAGCCTTTGATTTTCTCCTAAAATCCCTCCTCAAACCTCTCCATTTGAGCACCCCTCCCCTCAACCACTCAATTTGAATTCCTCTCAACTACTTCAGTGTTTCAGTCAAACCACAACACCTCCCACGGCACAGCAGCAAAATAAATACTCCATTGCCTCTACCAAGCTTCGAACCTCAATCCTCTAGCATAGGTAACAAGCCACTTACCCCCTAGACCAGCAGGCTTTTTGTGTCTTGTTTTACCTACAATAATTTAAAAGCCTACTAACTATAAACAAGAGTTTTTTTCCCTAAAAACAAAACTTTTTGCACAAGTCCAGGCTTGAACCCAAGACTTCTCAAACACTCCCAAACACACGCAAAACACTTATCCACCAAAACAGACAGATATTTATGCAATAAACATACAAAAATAATTACTTGGATTTTTAGGGCGTTACAACTCTACCCCTTAAAAAAAAATTTCGGCCTCGAAATTTACCCGATCAAAACAGATGAGGGTATTGTTGTCGTATTGCCTCTTCGGGTTCCTACGTGGCCTCCTCTAAGCTGTGATTGCGCCAAAGCATCTTAACTAGTGGGATAGACTTCTTTATTAGGATTTTCACATCACGATCTAAAATCTGAACCGGTTCCTCCTCAAAAGTCATGTCTGGTCTAACCTCAATCTCCTCAGTCCAAATCACATGTGTGGGATTAGAGCGATAAATCCTCAGCATAGAGACGTGGAACACATCATGAATCCGATCCAACTCTAAAGGTAACTCAAGTTGGTAGACAACCGGTCCCAAACGTTTCAATATGCGATAAGGCCCAATAAACCTAGGGCTCAACTTGCCTTTCGGTCCAAATCTTAGTACCTTCTTCAATGGTGAGACATTAAGAAAGACGAAGTCCCCCACAGAATACTCAATCTCCTTACGCTTCAATCCCCATACGACTTCTGTCTGTCAGATATTGCCTTCAGTCAATCCTGAATTAATCTAACATTATCCTCGATATTAGAAACCAATTTAGGGACCAGAACACGCCGCTCACCCAACTCAGTCCAACACGAAGGAGTATATAGTGCCTCGTAAGGTGCCATCTGTATGCAAGACTAGTAGCTATTGTTATAAGCAAACTCTGCCAAAGGCAAATAGTTTTCCCAAGAGCCTCGAAAATCAATTACACAACACCTTAACATATCTTCCAGTATTTGAATCACCCTTTCCGATTAATCATCTGCCTAGGTGTGAAACGCAGTACTAAAGTCCAGTCTTGTACCCAAATCCTCATGTAACTTCTTTTAGAACCGAGACGTGAAGCGAGGATCTCTATCTGATATTAGGGAAATCGGTACCCCATGCAGTCTCACTATCTCAACCACATACAGTTTAGCCAGCTTCTGCAAAGAGTAATCAGTACGAATTGGTATGAAATGAGTTGACTTGGTCAACCAATCCACTACCACCCTTACCGCATCCTTCTTAGTAGGAGTTAGGGGTAGCCCACTAACGAAGTCCATAGTTATCCTCTCCCACTTCCAAAGTGGAATTTTAACTGGCTGTAGCAACCCTGAAGGTAACTGATGTTCAGCCTTCACTTGCTGGCAAGTTAGACACTTACTTACAAAATCAGTAACTTCATGCTTAAGACCAGGCCACCAATATAACTCACGAAGGTTTTGGTACATTTTATTCCCGCTGAGATACATAGCATAAGGAATACTATGCGCCTCTCGCAGTATAGATTGCCTCAAATCATTATCCCTTGGTACACAGACTTTCTCACGGAAGCACAATACCCCTTCGCTATTTAGTCTAAAATATAAGGTTTCCCCACTCTTAATTTGTAAGAATCGAGGGCCCAAATACCCATCCCCCAACTGCTTACCCTTAATCTACTCAGTCCACGACAGTTTCACTTGCAATTCGGCCAACAAACTACCATAATCAAACAAGCTAAGATGAGCAAACATAGCCCTCAGATTCGACATAGCCCTATGGCTCAGTGCGTCAGCCACCACATTGGCCCTACCAGGATGGTATTCAATCGAATAGTCATAATCCTTAAGCAACTCAATCCATCGACGCTGCCTAAGATTTAGCTCTTTCTGAGTGAGAAGGTATTTGAGGCTCTTGTGATTTGTGTAAATGATACACTTTTCACCATATAAGTATTGCCTCCAGATTTTTAGTGCGAATACCACCGCGACCAACTCCAAGTCAAGCATCAGATAGATTGCCTTATGAGACTTAAGCTGGCGAGACGCATATGCCACTAATTTACCCTCTTGCATCAACACACATCCCAAACCGACATGTGATGCATCACTGTGGACAGTGAATTCTTTCCCAGACTTTAGCTGTATTAAGACAGGGGCCTCAGTTAGAACCTTCTAAAGTTTCTCAAAACTCTCTTACTACTTACCAGTCTAGACAAATGATACCCCTTTACGCAATAGTTTAGTCAAAGTTGTAGCAATCAACGAAAAACCCTCAACAAAATGTCTATAATACCCTGTCAAACCTAGAAAACTTTGAATCTCAGATACCGTCTTAGGTGGCTTCCAATCCAGAACAGCTTTAATTTTTCGAGGATCAACTCTAATCCCTTCAGTTGTCGGTAGTCAATGCACATACGCATGGATCTGTCCTTTTTTTTCATAAATAAAATCGGTGCTCCCCTTGGAGACATACTAGGGAATATGAATCCTCAATCCAGTAACTCTTGAATCTGAGCCTTAAGCTTTACTAGCTCATTCAGTGCCATTCTATAGAGAGCGATGGACACCAGAGCTGTACCCGGTAAGAGCTCAATCCCAAATTCAACTTCACGATTTGGAGGTAGTCCAGGTAGTTCATCGGGGAAAACATCCAGAAAATCCTTGACTATTCTGATATCTTTAACAGACGGAGCCTAAGAATCAACACCATGTAGGCTACATACGCCTCACAACCTTTACGAACCAACTTCTTGGCCCTCAGGGTAGAAATCACATTTGACAGACAATTCTGACGCTCCCCTATTAGCACCACCTCATTCCCCTCCACAATTTTCAGTACCACATGTTTAGTAGCACAATCCAAATTCACTTGATGCTTAACTAGCCAGTCCATGCCCAGTATTAAGTCGAATTCTTCAAAAGGAAGTTCCATTAAGTCCACCAAAATATGGTTCCTTGAACCTCCAACGATACATCTCTGAACAATCTGTTCACCTTAACTGACCGCCCTAAAGGACTCAACACAGTAATTTCACTCGCAGTGGTTTCAACCATTATACCAAAGTCTCAGACACTGATCATGCTATATATGAATGCGTAGACCGAATATTAATCAGTGCAGTATAATGTATATTATAGATAAAGAACGTACCAGTAATAACATCTGAGGTGTCTTCGTCCTCTCAGCGACGTACAACATAAACCAGAGCTGACTGCCTCGCCTCAGTATGGCCAGCACCTCTGCCCGGTGCTCCACGACTATGGCCCATACCATTTCTAACTCTGGCCTAACCACAGCCTCTCAGTGACTGCTGAACACCTTTCGGCAGTTGAATAGTACCCCGACCTATACCTTGCATCTGCTCGGGCCTCTGTGGACAGTATCTGATGCGGTGCTCTAATGATCCGCACCTGAAACATGCCCCAATCCTTTTCCAGCACTCGTCCTGATGGTGTTTACCACAATCAACACATGTCTGTGGTCCAATAGCAGTAATAGGGGCCCCAACTCTGACCGACCCATCCACTCTGACCTTTTTCTTCGGCCTCTGAGCAGAACTCGAGAGCTCCGAATCCCTCTTATTCCTACCCTTTTCTCTGTTCAGATGTTCAGTACACTTCACCTCCTCGTCGATCTTTGCTTTGGTCACCAGTGTAGCAAAATCTCGCTCCCTCTGTGGAGCTATCAAAACTCTTAGACTATTCCTGAAGCCGTCCTTGAACTGAACACACATTTCATAATCGGTTGCCATCATCCCATGTACATAGCGGCTTAATCACAAAAAATGTTCTTCATACTCAGCCACTGATTTATCCCCCTGAGTCAGATTCAGAAACTCCCTCCTCCGGGCATCCACATAACTAGCACCCACATACTTCCCTTGAAAAGGAATTTTGAAGAATTCCCATGTAATCGGTCAGCCTGAGTACCCTTTTTAACTGCAAGCCACCACTGATAGGCTTCGTCTCATAACAATGACACGGCTCCTTTTAGTTTCTTTTCAAGGGTACAGTCGAGGTCATCCATGATCCTCTCTGCGGACTCAATCAAATATTCAACCACGTTAGGGGCAACTCCAGTAATACCTCTAAAAATCTCAGCCCCGTTAGTCTGGAGTCGCTCTGTGACCGACCCACGGCCCACAGTACCAGTATTGGGCCCAATGACCCTCTCCAGAATTCACAATATAGCTTGGGATAGTGCGTCATCCCCAGTCGCTCGATCGGGAGACCCAATCTCAGTCACAGGTGAAGTCAGTGTCTCACTAATCTCCAAATTAGGTATATGGTCAGTCGACGAGGACACAGCTCAAGCACCTGTATGGCCTCTACCACGGCCTCTTGTACCCCTTTTGCGAGTACCTATTGTGCTCAATATCGAATTATGTTTTATCTGTTTTAAAAATTTTATGCATTAGTTTCCCGTTTTAGTGTCGATTAACAAATATCTTATGGAAAGTAATATCAGTATTTAAGAGTTTATTTTCGCAGAACGCAGTGTCTATCAGTGTTTATCGGTTTTACTATAGTATCAGTATACACTAACTTAAGTGTTTTAGTACGGTCTATCTATACTAGTTTTAGTTTTAAAAAGATAACAATTTTAGAGAACTTACAGAATCGGTGCCGGAGACTTGGTGTACTACACATTCAATATAAATATTTCAAAGTACTTTCAAATCGTTTAGAACAGTTCCTTTTGAAAATTCCAAGTTTTAGAAGAAACCCAAAAACCAGAGTCGAGTTTTGAACTTTGCTTTGATACCATTAAATGTAATACCCCAAACCCGACCTAGACGTTATGGCCGAATCTGGCGATATCACATTGAAGTGTTTTTCGAAAACATAGTTTCAGTGAAAAAAACTCGTCCTATATTAATTCTCGTTTATTGAAAACTCAAGTTGTCTTTAGTAGTTTGTTGATCATATTAGTTTGTTACTATATTTAAAATATTGTTTGATATGGAAGCTTTTACAGTATTTTATGAAAACGTGGTGTCTTGAAAAGTATACATCTTTTGAAAAATCTGCGTCCTACTACTATCAGTAAGATTTTAAATAATTAAAATCCCAAATTAAAAGTTAACGGTTTAAAGAGGCTTTATTACAATCAAATACCCAAATTAAATTATTATCAGTAAAAATCCAGTATAGAAGCAGGTGCGGTTATGTGGCCACCTCCGAGTCTTTCGCAGCACTGGTCCCTAAAACTGGCGATTACCTATAAAATAAATAGAGGGGTGATTTTACGAAAACTCAGTGTGTAACCCCATATAAGCAAAATGACCAAACATGCCCTAGGCTAGTACAGTCTGGGCCTAAGCCCAATTCAATAGCAGTTCAGTGTAGTCGGGCCTTTGCCCATTACAGTATCAATATCAAGGTGGGCCTTAACCCATTACAGTGACAGTAACGGTTTAGACATGCAATCAGAAATCCTACCCAACCAGCCTCTACACTCTACTCCATTCAGCCCAACACTCCATGTGGGGATAAAATCACCCACCCATCCCTACACTCCAAAATTAGCACCGGTTGCGGCACTAAACAGTATTTGCAGCAGAGCTGCCAGTATAGTACACTTCCTTAAATCATCATAATCCCATTCCCCCGCAACATATCGTACATGTATGCAACATATACATATATCGTGGCATGCTCATATACAGTCATACATAATGTAAAGTATACAATCATTTTATAATATAAGGGTATATCAATCATTTTACCACGTGGGGACAGAACATTCATTTCATATCATTTTAGGGGTCTAGGTCTACTTACCGAGCCATCAGTAGGTCCACAGTCGTTTCGGACAACCTGTGCAACCTTAACAGTCAAACAGTGAAATTGGCCCTAAGGCTCAAAATACGGGCCCATTGGCCAAAAATGACTTAGGACCACGAAATCGTTCATGGTGGACGCAACAGTCTAATGCCCACATTTTATACGTTCGGTTTACCACACGAGCGAGCGCACGCTCGTGTAGCGTCAATTGCCATAATTTTTGGCTTTTGCCAGTTTACGTTTTGGGCAAGGTTTACACACCTTGTTTCTATTCGTCACGAACAGTCGCTCAAACACTCACCAACCTTCAATCAAACCACGGTGATTCCCACGAATCTAGTTTTTAACGATTGATTAGGAATTCCCTGAATCCTTCCTTAACTGCCATACAATTGCTATCAGTTATCACTTACAGCAGAAGAAGAAGGAAATAATGATTTGCTTATAGAACTCACCAAAAGAGAGCAAGAGAATCAAATAGTGGAAGGATTTGACACTAGCACAGCCCCTCACCCTCGATTTAAAGCTGTCAACAATAGTTAAACAAACCCCACTTTAGTAACTCAAAAGTCGAAACTTCGAGTGCTATACTCACTTACCGAAAAGAAATGAGCAAATTCAATCGACAGAAAAGAAGAATGGCTTCGGCAATGGTCAGAACTGGAAATTGGCAGCACAACACTAGAGGAAGAGAAGAGAAGAAAAAAAATCGAAGGAGACAAAAAGGTATAATCGGCCAACACAGTGAGAGAAGAGAAGAGGAGATGAAAAGAAAAGAAAGGTGCATTCGACCAAAGAGAAAGCTTGTCAAAAAGTGAAACAGAAGAATGTGCAACACCCTTACCACATTCGGCTTCAAGCAAAAGAGAGGAAAACAACAATAAGAAAAACCCAAAAATGAGGAGAAGAGGTTTCAGCAGAGGTAAGAACACAAATAAAACAAAACCGAGAAAATATGAGAAGCACCCCTTTAGTCGAATTTTTGAGTGCCACAGAGTCCACTTTTGGCACAACATTCCCTCTCCCCTCAGCCCTTGATTTTCTCCTAAAATCCCTCCTCAAACCTCTCCATCTGATCACCCCTCCCCTCAACCACTGAATTTGAATTCCTCTCAACCACTTTAGTGTTTTAGTCAAACCACAACACCTCCTATAGCACAGTAGCAAAATAAATACTCCCTTGCCTCCACCAAGCTTTGAACCTCAATCCTCTGGCATAGGTAACACGCCACTTACCCCTTAAACCAACAGACTTTTTGCGTCTTGTTTTACCTATAATAATTTAAAAGCCTACTAACTATAGACAAGGGTTTTTTTCCCTAAAAACAAAACTTTTTGCTCAAGTCCAGGCTTGAACCCAGGACTTCTCAGACACTCCCAAACACACGCAAAACACTTATCCACTGAAATAGACAGATATTTGTGCAACAAACATACAAAAATAATTACATGAATTTTTAGGGCATTACAATTAATGAGAATGACAATATATCTTTTTACTACTCTATTTGGACCTTGGGAAAACCATTTAACTTTTTCATTGACGTCCTTTCCACTCCAAACCTATTGAATCGAAAGTAAATTGATTAATTATAATGTTTTACAAAAACATTATTATTTGTCAATGAAAGCTTCAGTTGCATACCGTCTACCCTAACCATTCATGAAAGGATTCTCTGAATAACTTATGAATCTCTTGATGTTGTAATCTTTGAGAGCGTGAACGAGATCTCAAGACTTGTTTGTACTCACTATGTTAAAAAGTGGATTACTTGGTTAGAAGATAAACAAATTAAAAAGATGAATATTTATCAAAATTTAAAACTTACTTGCGTAATGGTTCAATTGAATCGTGGTGAAAAAGAACATATCGATGTGCTTGTACCCAAGATTTATCATCTAAATGTGCAATTTCAACTTTATCGATTGGTTGTCCGTAACTTCGAAATAGATAAGTTTCTGCTAAGTGTGCAATTGCCAATTGATGTTGCCACACTTCTTACATGGGCAAAGAATCATATTCTCTTGGCTTGCATTTTGAAATGCAAAATTTAGAAAATTTTGTACTCCATTTCGATAGTCGTTGCTTACCCTTGACAATCCATCCAACTCTTAACCATTTCGTAGTTCTTGAAGTCTAAAATTGACAATAAATTATGGTTACTTAAGTGTTCTAAATAGATTTAAATCATGTTATTATACTAAAATAGATAATATAATATCAAGTATCAAGTATCTAATTATTTAAAAAATATATATTAGTGATAACATTATTTATATTCTCTAAATGTTAGAAATTGTATTTTTTATATTCTTCAAATGTTTATGTAAATTATGATAATCATTAAATTTAAATGTTTATGTAAGTTATGATAATCATTAAATTTTATTCATTTACTAAATTTTTTAATCTGGTTTGGAGATGGAACCAATTTGTAGTTATAAATGGAACCAAGTTATGTAAAATATTGCACAAACTATTATTTTATCATAACAACACTATTTGAACTTCCATAAATCAATATATTGATAATTATTTCTTTTCAAGTTAAAAACTTGTTGTCTGTTTTATTTATTTAGTTTTAAATTTTTAAAAATCGATTCAAAATTGGCCTCAACTTTTGCTTCGTTTTCATCATTGCCAATACATGATATTAATAAATAAAACTCAAATTTAACTTTGAAAAAATACATGCAATTACTGTTCATTTAACTTAAGAGTAGTGATAATAACATGATATGGTTAACTTAATAGAGTAGTGCAAATTAATTAATTATTCATAAAATAATATGTTAAATTAAAAAATTAAAATAAAATAAATAAAAGTAATTGAACATTTAAAATACAAAAAAAAATTCATGTCATCTTCCACATGGGATCATACATTGATTATTTTTATTATCTTATAAAAAATAAATCTTATAATATATTGAAGTAATTTGTATAATGTTTGATAAATTTAAATATCAAATTAGAAAAAAATTAAGTACCAAATTAAAAAATTAAATGAAATTAAATTATAAAAAAAGAGAGTATAGATTGACTAAATGAACTCATTTTTATTAAGTGATAAGTCACCCATCATTATTTTTTATCTTTTCAATAGCTTTTCATTGGAAAAGGGTCTGTGAAAAATAATTAAACTAGAAATTAATCTCAACATGGGGAACAGTTTCGTTAATTTTAAGCGTTAAAAAATATGATTATTATGAAATACGATTAATTAATTAATTAATTTTATATATCATAAAATAATTATGAAATATGATTATTTATTGAATTAATCAGAAATTAATTAATTATTCATAAAATTATTTAAATATTAAACGTGTATTTAGTTAGTAGAGAGAAAAACTGGAATTTGGGAACGCTTGGATTGAGATGGGAAAAATAATATATACATTTTGGTAAGTTAAAAGGAAAATGTGGGAGTGGCTAATAACTAACCAAACCAAGTGCTGATTAACTTTGGATGGAAGTGTCCAACAGGAAATCTTGGTCAAGGAGAAGCTATTTATGTATATACAATATTATCAACTATACTAATATTCTACTACTGGTAGCAATATTAATTAAGAGGGTAGAACAAGTTGAAAGCAAAAAAACATCTAAGAGACAGAGAGGTGAAGGCAACATAGTTGCTATAAAAAATGGAAAGAAAGTAAGTAGTCATAAAGAAACTAACAACACAAAAAAAAAAAAAAAAACACTACAACAAGAACTGTCTACCTGTGTTTTAGCAATCGACTTCCTTACAAGTTCTTTCAATAGATAGTGCACCTAAAGATCAAAGCATCATTTCAAGTTTCAGTATAAACTAAGAGCTCCAAATATCTTACTCTTGTTTTAGTATAAACTAAGAAAAAACATGAGATTAGAACTACATGAAAATGGCCAAATTTACATGCATTCAATAAACTAATTAATATTGTAAAATAGTTGATTAGATTTCTTAACCATCATTTCAAGTTTCAACCTTGTAAAACAGTGTTAAAAGAACTTATTTTTGAAAAGAAATATGACCTAATTCAATTTCACATATAATAAAAATTTTAAGATAAAAAAATCCAATTAGCTATGAACTTATAAGAACTAAATTTTTCTTGGTGAAAATATATTTAAGATTTACACATGTAAGTAACACGAATAAGAATTCTAATGAAAATATAAGCAAATGAAAGCTTGAAAAATTTCCAGCTATTATAGGAATTTGCCCTTCTAAATCATTGTTATATAATATCATCTATTATAAAAATGATATTATACTTGTTATGTTGTTATTAGAAAGATTTATGATCTCGAGAGTAGTCAAATTGTTAATAGCGAAAGACTTTAACCTAAAATATATAATCAAATTTGTCAAAATAGCTTGATGATAGAACCCCTACACTTTTTTCTTTCTTTCTGTAATTAGAGATAGAAGTCATGTACTTTCTTCCTCTTATATTGAACTAATGGTTGAAAACAGTTTTAGATTGTTTTCTCACAAATACTGACTTATATTTTTGGCTTATCTTTAGATTGTGTTTATGGTTATCACCTTTTTCACTAATACTCATCATCACCATGTTTCTTGTTAAGTCAATCTCTAAGTTTTGAAATATATAAAACAAAGAATGGTGACCATCAATATATCACCCAAAATCTCAAAATCATTTTGATGTGTACTGGAAAAGTTAGTGAAACGTTGAGTTTCGGGTTGAATGAATAATTGGTTAAAACGGGGCGTTGCATGTTAAGTGAAACGATGTGTTTTATTAACCGTTTTTGCCACGTCAATTCTTGTTATTTTTCCTTCCTTTTATGTTAAAAGTGTGGGGAGTCAGTTATGAATTTATGATGAATAGAGAAAACAGATTTTCTCCCTATCTTCTCTTCTCTCCCTTTCTCTGCTATTTTCTCTCTTAAAAATTCTACTCGATTTTTGAGTGTTCAACAAAGGTATCAGAGCTTCATGATCTTGTTGATGGCGGGTGACGGAGTTTCGACGAGGCTGCAGAAGGATATTGTTAGTGTTCAGCAGGAGATGTCCAAGTTGCAGGCCGAACTGGGTCGTTTGGAGGGTAAAATGGAAACTCAAATGGATACAAAGTTCCAGGAGTTCCGTAATGATGTGCAGGCTCTTTTGGAACAATATCTCGGCCAACCCAAGCCTGGTCCGACGATGGTGGGAACTGAGGATAAAGGGAAGGGGGTGTTGGGAGCGCCGCCTGGGTTTCCTCCTAAGGAGATGGGAGGTGGGTCGAATCTGGCAGATGGGACTAGTATTCACTTGGGAGCTACTTCTCATGTCGTGAGGAAGTCAGAAAAAATTAGTCGTCGACTCGAGTGCCCCAGTTTTGATGGGTCTGATTTTCGTGGATGGTTAACTAAGCTCGAGCAATACTTTGAGGCGGAAGGAACGCCAGAAGAAGAGAAGGTTCATGTTGTGATGTTACATTTGGAGGGCAGAGCTTTGGATTGGCACCATTTTTACTCGCGACGGAATGGAGGTCTTCACATGCTAGCATGGCCAGCTTATTTGGAGAGTTTGCAAAACCGTTTCGGTTTTGGGCAATTTGGAAACCCGATGAAAGCTCTGGTCAACCTTAAGCAACTAGGCACGGTGGAACAGTTCCAGGATTCTTTTGTAGAGTTGTTGAATCAGCTACATCTGCCTGAGTCTTATGCCCTTAGTATCTTCCTCAATAACCTGAAGTCAGAAATTGGGCATTATTTAGATCTGTTTGAACCTTCTACATTGGTAGAGGCTTTCCAGTTAGCAAGGAAGATCGAGGTACTACTTTTGGGTACGGCTAAGAAATCTTTGTTTTCTTTACAAAATTCCTCTCGGCCATTTCCTATGGCAGCTGGGTATTCTTCAATTCCAACGAGAGCAAACTCAGTTCAACAATCAGGCAGCAACACTTCTGTTTGTAAGCCGACATCTCGTTCCATTTCTCCGGCGTTGATGGCAAAATGGAAACAGAAGGGCTTATGTTTTTGGTGTGGAGCTAAGTATCAACCGGGGCATAAATGTGTTAAATCACAATTGTATCAGCTGCTGATGGAACCCTTTTCTGACAATGAAATGGAAGAATTTCAGGAGTGCTCGGATCGTTTAGAAGAGAGTACTCTGGAGGAGGAACCACCTAAGTCACCTGTAATTTCATTACATGCTCTCACAGGTATGGAAGGTCATAACACCATGCGTGTTGCTGCTCGGGTAGGCTCCCTTTTAGCTATTATTCTTGTTGACTCTGGAAGTACGCATAACTTTATCGATGTTAGATTGGTTAGTCACCTGTCTTTACCTGTAACGTACCAAGAGCAGTTAAGAGTTTCCGTGGCCAATGGTGAATCTTTATTCACTAGAGGGGTGTGTAAAGGGGTGTCATGGGAGGTTCAAAATTATACGTTCGAAACAGATTTTATGGTTTTACCATTAAAAGGGTGTGATATAGTGCTTGGGGTTCAGTGGCTACTCTCTTTGGGTGACATCAACTGGAATTTTAGTTCCTTAATCATGCAGTTTAAGTTCAAGAATGAAAATTGCCTACTGCAGGGAATTGTTCCTGGTTCTTTAGCTGAGGAAAGTTTGAATTCCAATTCAAGGTGTTTTTCGACTATTGGGCACTCTTTGGGTCCCTATGTAATAGTATTGTGCTCCTCTAGTCAAATAGTGCTTTCAACTATTATGGCGGTTGAACCGGAAAACGAACTTCATGAACTTTTGGAAAATTTTGCGGATATCTTCCAATTACCGAAAGGACTACCTCCTTTTCACTTGCATGATCATAAGATTCCTTTGAAAGACGAGAGTATGGTGGTGAAGGTTCGACCGTATCGATATCCGGCCATTCAAAAGGGGGAAATTGAGAGGTTGATCCAAGAAATGCTTTAGGCAGGCGTCATACGAGACAGCAACAGTTCCTTTGCTTCTCCTATAGTGATGGTAAAGAAAAAAGATGGTAGTTGGAGACTTTGTGTTGATTATAGACAATTGAATCAGCACACTGTTAAGGATAAGTTTCCTATTCCAATAATTGAAGAACTGTTGGATGAGTTGGGGGAGGCTCGCATGTTTTCCAAGTTGGACTTGAGGTCTGGATACCATCAAATACGAATGTGGGAACCCGATATTCACAAGACAGCCTTCAGAACACACGAGGGGCACTATGAGTTCCTCGTAATGCCTTTTGGCCTCACCAATGCCCCATCAAGCTTTCAAGCCCTTATGAATAATGTTTTTAAACCATGGTTGCGGAAGTTTGTACTCGTTTTCTTTGATGATATTCTCATATATTCAAAGTCATGGTCTGAACATTTGAAGCATGTGAAGTCGGTTCTTTTGGTTTTAAGGGAACAACAATTATTTGCAAAGAAAAGCAAATGCTGTTTTGGAACATCTAAAGTTGAATATTTGGGTCATGTGCTTTCTGAGGGTACAGTTTCTATGGGTTACTCGAAGATTAAATGCATTTCGGCTTGGCCGGTTCCACAATCTGTGAAGGAATTGAGAAGTTTCCTTGGTCTTTCTGGCTATTACAGAAGGTTCATTTGAGGATATGGGACGTTAGCCAGACCACTTATAGAATTGCTGAAGAAAAACGGATGGGGTTGGTCGGACCAAGCTACAGCAGCTTTTCAAGCGTTAAAGGCAGCCTTGTGTGCAGCACCTGTGCTAGTTCTACCAAATTTTCAGATGGATTTTGTGGTTGATACGGACGCTAGTGGAATTGGAGTGGGTGCAGTGCTACAACAACAAGGAAAACCAGTGGCTTTTTTTAGCAAAGCTTTGGGAATCAGACACCAAGCCTTGTCAATTTATGAACAAGAAATGTTAGCAGCACTGTTAGCCGTCAGGAAATGGCATTCGTATCTGGTGGGTCGGCACTTCAAAATAAGGACTGACCATCAAAGTTTACGTTTCTTGTCAGATCAGGTAGCCATTACCCCATTCCAGCAGCGTTGGGTTGTGAAGATGCTCGGGTATGACTTCGAGGTGTCCTATCGGAAGGGTATTAACAATAAGGTTGCTGATGCCTTATCTCAACAACCTCACTTGGAACAAGGTCAGTTTTTTACACTATCATCCAGTTCAACTATTTCTGAACTATTGCAACAGGTGCAACAAACGTATACAATCGATGTGAAGCTGATAAAAATTATTAAAGACCTACAACAAGCCAATATTCCAAATGATAAGTATTCATGGGATGGCCGATTCTTGCGCCGTAATGGGAAAATCATGGTGGGTAAAAATGTGCAACTGAGACAAGAGTTATTTCAACATTTCCATGCTAGTGCAGTAGGTGGTCATTTGGGGGTTCAGGTCACTAAGAAGAGATTGACGAGTCTGTTATGTTGGAAGGGATTAACGACTGATGTGAAGCGGTGGGTTCGCGAATGCTTGGTTTGTCAAAAATGCAAGAGTGAGTCAGTTGCTTCCCCGGGACTCCTTCAACCTTTGCCCATTCCTAATAGGGCTTGGTCAGTCATCAGCTTAGACTTCATTAAAGGTTTATCGAAGTCAAGCAAGAAAAATTCTATTCTGGTAGTAGTAGACCATTTAACCAAATACAGTCACTTTTTGGGGTTATCTCATCCTTATACAGCGAAGGAGGTGGCGTAGGAGTTTATGAGCCATGTTTACAAACTCCATGGAATGCCCGATTCGGTCATTTCAGACAGAGATAAAATCTCTCTAAGCAACTTCTGGCAGGAGTTATTTCATCAAGCTGGTACTAAGTTATTGTTGTCCGCAGCTTACCACCCACAAACGGATGGTCAGACAGAGGTGTTGAATCGTTGTCTCCAAAGTTACTTAAGGTGTATGACTGGAGAGACTCCCACCAACTGGTTCCGGTGGTTACCACTAGCTGAATGGTGGTATAATTCTTCTTTCCATTTCTCTATTCAACTTACTCCCTATGAAGCTCTATATGGGCAGCCTCCACCTTCACACATGCCATACCTTGCTGGGGTCTCCTCTGTGGCGGTCGTCGATAGGAGTTTGCAAGCTCGTGAGGCTGCAAGAAAATTGCTACATTTCCATTTAAAAAGAGCTCAAGGACGCATGAAACAATTCGCAGATAGACATAGGAGCGAGAGGAGTTTTCAAGTTGGTGATTGGGTCTATTTGAAGTTACAGCCATATAGACAACACACTGTCAGAAAAATTTTGAATCAAAAGCTATCTCCCAAATTTTATGGCCCTTTTCTAGTACTTAAGAAAGTGGGTGAAGTCGCATACACCTTGCAGTTACCTCCGGGGTCTCGTATCCACCCAACTTTCCATGTCTCTCAACTGAAGAAACACATAGGGTCTGCTCCTTCGCAATCTCATTTACCCTTGGTCGATATTCATGGTGTCTTACCAAAGGAGCCGGTCAGAATCATTGAGCGACGAATGGTGAAAAGAGGGAATCAAGCTATCACTGAAGTTCTTGTTGAATGGATTGATTCTTTCCCTGAAGATGCGACATGGGAGTCTTTGTCTGAGTTACAAGCTAAGTTTCCTCATTTTCATCCTTGAGGACAAGGATCTGGTTCTGAGAGGGTGGTATTAATGTGTACTGGAAAAGTTAGTGAAACGTTGAGTTTCGAGTTGAATGAATAATTGGTTAAAACGGGGCGTTGCATGTTAAGTGAAACGATGTGTTTTGTTAACCGTTTTTGCCACGTCAATTCTTGTTATTTTTCCTTCCTTTTATGTTAAAAGTGTGGGGAGTCAGTTATGAATTTATGATGAATAGAGAAAACAGATTTTCTCCCTATCTTCTCTTCTCTCCCTTTCTCTGCTCTTTTCTCTCTTAAAAATTCTACTCGATTTTTGAGTGTTCAACACATTTAACACAAAGAAAATCATTACTTCAATTAATTCAAGCCGAGAACAAACAACAAAATTTCATAAACAAAACTTTCTGCCTTAACAAACAAAATAACAAACAAAATATTTTAATTATTTTCTAATAAAATTTCCTAATAAAATTTCTTCCTTCCATTTATGCAGCAAAATTTATTGAAAGAAAACTTTGTTCTAATCATCAATGGCCAACAAATGTAGCAAAAGAGTTCACATTCTTTCCAATGTCGAGATAAAAAGCTAACAACGGTCACAAAGTTCAACTGAAACAAAATTAATAAAACAACAAAAGAAATTAAACAGAACCATTCCTTTATTTTCTTCTTGTTTACCAGCAACCAAACACAACACCAATTAACAAACAAAAAATGAAAAATAAAAACATAAAGCGAAATTAATCAAATAAAAAAGGGGTGTGTGAGGGAGAGAATAATTGATTACCAGTTAGGAACAGAAGCAATGCAGGTTGGAGAAAGTGACAAAAACCTTGAAAACCTCGCTGATCTAGAAAAACATATCGATTACAGAAGAGAAGTAAGTCGGCGAAAATCCCGAATGCCAAAAAAAAAGAAACAAACAAGAATTAGCAATTACCACAAATCGAGAACAAGGAACAAATGAGATGATATATCTCTGTACCAAAAGTAATCACCAATCTTTATCTTCTTCAACAAAATATCAATTTTGCGCATATATCGAGGAGGGGGAATTAATTTGGGAAAAGAAATTCGGGAAAAAAAGAAAGAGATTTCAGAAAAAATTAGGGATTTTGGGGAGAGGGAATTGATTTGGGGAAAAGAAATTGGGGAAAAAAGAAAGGGGTATGGGAAAGAAACAACTTAGGGATTTCGAGGAGAGGGGGAACTGGTTTGGGGAAAGAAATTGGGAAAAAAAGAAAGGGGTTTGGGGAAAAAACTTAGGGATTTCTGGGAGAGAGGGAACTGATTGGGGGAAAATAATTTGTGGTTTTGGGGTTAACAAAATGGCGCTGTTTCGAAAAATTTTAATACATATTTGCGAGGTTTATGAAAAAATGCCACTATAGTTCTACCCTTTTGCGGCGTTTATTTAAAAACACCACTAATGCCTTACCTTTTGCGGCATTTTTCAGTTAGCGCCACTAATATATAACCTTTGCAGTGTTTTCGGTCCAAACACTGTTAAAAACGCCACCAAAAGCTTAATTTACTATAGTGAAGTGTAAGATCTCAAAGGCTTTTAAGGTAACCAGAAACAGAATCTAAAGTTTTGAGAAAAGCAAGGTGTTATCTAAATATATAATTAGACATACCCTTTAACGACTCCATTTGAATTTCTAAGCACCCGGATTTCCAGCCCTTGTTTCTAAATATATTAATTTTTTTGTATAATTTTTTTTTCAAATCTTTACTGCTACTGCTGCTGCTACAAAAGCTAATTTTACAACAATAAAGAGGGAGAGGGAGAGGGATAGGGACGTTGGTGGAGGGAGGGAGGGGGAGAGGGACGGTGGGGTAAGGTCCAAGAGGGGGAGAGATTTTTATTTTAGTTAATATTAACATAATTATATTTATTTAAAATTAATATAATTATATTTATTTAATATTAATATTAATATAAAATTTAAATTTATTATATTTTTTGAAAATATTTACGTATTTTTATATATTTTTTGAATTTTTTAAAATTAGGATCAAATTAAGAACATTTATAAATTTTGATGGTTAATTTTTTAAAATTATGACTAAATCGATATTTTATATAAAAGTTTAGGGCTAAAAATGTTATTATACCAATTTTTAAACTGTCACGTCAACTTGTCGTTTGTAATTTTAACGGGAATGACCAAAATGACAGAACTATGTAACATGAGTGGCTAAATTGCAGACGTTTTATTTTGTGTATCTAAAATAATTTTTTTATAATTGAGTGAATATGTATGTAGTTTACCCTAAAAGTTATATCATAACACTTATCATATATACTAATTATAATTTTAGGGTAACATAATAATAAAAAGAAAGTCTAATTTCTTTTTCTTTTCCATAATAAACATGAAAATTTTTAAAATATATGAGTTCAAGTTTTGGGTAAAGTACTAGGATAGACACTCAACTATTTAATTTATTTTTTAGTAGTTGAACTTTTAAATTTTTGTTTTAGTTATTCATCCGTTACTTAGTTAATGAAAAGAGTATTAAAATATTTAATTTCAAAAAATTAGATAATTAAATAAAAATTTAATTATCAAGTGATTAAAATTTAACAAACTCAATAATTGGATCAAAATTTACTGGGCAAAATACCATTAAAAGCCATTTTTTTAAAAAATTACTAAAATGGGCCAAGTAAATAATTAATTACCGGAATGACCCAATTCATCGAAAGGGCGTCCACGTCAGCGCGTTGTCAGGGGACATTGTAGGAAAACGCTTCCTCAAGGAAGCGCTTTGTCCACGTGGGCAGAAAGCACGCCCTCGCGTTTTCTTGCCACGTCAATGCGACCTTGGGGACACGTTTTGCCTGCACGTGAATAGCAACAACGGCTACTTTTTTGACCGTTGGTGACCTCCCCAACGGTAAAAAAAACTATAAACCCCCTTTTCATTGTTTTTTCACAACTTAATTCTTTCTCTCAATTTCTCTCAAATTCCTCTCAAATTCCTATTTAAAAAAGCTTTAATTTTTTAATTATTTTTAAAAAAGTTTTAAATTTTATTTTTTTGAATTTTTTAAATCGTAAAAATTTGTTCGAATTTAGCAATGACTGGAGATTTAATTCGTCTTTATAATAGCACATATCCGTCGAACAAATGAAAATGGTAAGTGTTAAATTTAATTTTTAAATATTATTTAAGATTTTTTATTTATGTAATTTTAAATAATTATTATTTATTTTATTATTTGTTATAAAATTCTGTAGATCGGATATTGCAATGCTATATCCGTAATATGCATGGTCCTCCATCACCATTAGTAGAGAATTACCTACGGGAAGCGAGATTTTGGCACGTGGCGACGGTAGGCCGGGGATGCAAGTTGGACCCGAACCTTATCAATGCGTTGATTGAGAGGTGGAGACTCGAGACGCACACACTCCATCTTCCATGTGGAGAGTGTACTATTACTTTGGAAGATGTGAATTTGCAATTGGGATTGCCGGTGGACGGGTACGCGGTCACCGGGTCTGTTCAATCTGATGATTGGGGAGAGTATGCTACGGGCTTTTGGGCGCTATTCCGGAGAATATCAACGGAGGTCGGATCGAGATAGGCTAGTTACGAGACACATTCCCGGATTTGGATGATGATTCTACCAAACTAGAAAGAATTCGATATGCTCGGGGATACATTCTTCAGATAATTGGTGGTTATCTGATGCCAGACTTGTCACGGAACATTGTACATCTAAGATGGCTGCTGAAACTCGTTGATCTTAGAGAACCTGGTGAATTTAATTGGGGGTGTGCCGTGTTGGCAACATTTTACCAGGAGATGTGCGGGGCGACGCAACCGAATAAAGCAAAAATCTGAGGTTGCCTGTCACTACTTTAGTCATGGGCACAGTTTCACTTCCATTTTTACGTCCTCGAGTGGACCACCCATATACATTCCCACTCATAACGAGGTAAATTTTAGATTAGATTTTACAATTATTACGTAGATTTAAAATATAATGGTATGCTAAAAATTTATTTAATTAGGTGGAACCATTCGGCAAGTTATGCTCGGTTACCTACCTCTCTTGAAGATATACGACTTCTATTAGACCAACAGTCGGAAGCACATGTAAGTATTAAATAAAATAGATATTTCCATCATGAGCTAGTCGATTGACACTTAGTATTTAGTATTTAGTATTATGTATTATGTATATAACTAATATTTCCATCATGTTCATATAGTTTCAATGGACACCATACGAGGATCTGGCAATTCGGGCAGTAATTCCGGATGAATACTTCCAAAATTCAAACACTTGGCATGTGAAAGTCGCATTGGTCAACTATGCGACCGTGGAGATGCACCAGTCAGACAGAGTATTACGGTAATTTGGATTTCGACAACCGATTCCCGTGGCACCTGAGGTGTTGGATGATCATCACAAAATCGACCTAAGGCAATTGCATACGGATTGGCCGAGATTCTGGTCATACTACATCCAAATGTGGGAAGATCGGTATGATTATATACCTACTCGAGAACCGATCGTCGTTCTAAAGTTAGCGTGCACGCCAAATTACATGCCATGGTTTAGGATCCATGGCAAGTCGTATTTACTGTCAGCAGATGAGAGGCAGCGGCAATTGCATGTCCAAAGGGAACGACGTGGCCCTTTAAATCCAAGAAGAAGGGACGACGACACTGGCCCATCAACGAGGCCCAAACATTCACCTGGCCCATCATCAGCGCCCATACAATCACTAGGCCCAGCAATAGCAACAGCACTGACATAGTCACCTGACCCAGCAGTTCAACGGACAATACCCACGACACAGCCTTTTCAGATGATGCCAGGTGCGTATCCTAGCCCTTTTATGTATCCCAACCCTCATATATTTCCTTTTTATAGTCCTATGGCAGGTTTGAGTCCATGGCCCGGTTCATCTCCATTTTTGATTACGCCGAGTGGACCGCCGATGTATAGGCTAGCGTCACACGAAGGATCGTAAGAGGGGCTATCGAGGAGCTCTTCTTTTTACCAATCCCCATCACCGTATGGGTTTCAAACAACTTCACCGTTGGTGATGCAAACACCTTCACAGTCACTATTCTATCAAGGTGGCTCATTGTCCCAACACCGACAACCAAATCCCTGTCAGAGCAACCAGAACCCCTTCCAGAAACTGGACAAAGGATGAATCCAGCATGTAACCATCGACGACCACCATGTGGCACTGAATCCGGTGGGCACGGAGATTGATTTTTATTTTAATATATTTGTACAAACATTTTGAATATTTTGATATTATTTGATGTAATAAAATACAAAATAGTTTATTTTGAATATTTTGATATTATTTGATGTAATAAAATAGAAATTCTTCTATATTATTTCATGTACTAAAATAGAAATTTACTTTTATATTTTTAATATAATAGAAATTCATTTAAATAAGGCAATATGTTGAATATTTCTATATTATTTCATTTAATAAAATAAAACGTTGTTTTGAATAAAGTAATTGTAATTTACTTTAACATTTTTAATAAAATAGATTTTCTTTTAAATAAGTAATTATTCTGAATATTTGTACCAATTTTTGATTTTAAAAAATATAAATAATACTAAGTTTTTTACAATAACGTTCAACTATTGCGATTTGGGCATGATCGGCTTGTATGGACTGGGTTCCTACACCATCCGCACAACTTCTGTTGACTGGATGTTTCTCAGATATCCATATTGTTACGTATTCTAGTCGAGCAAGGTCGACCCTTTGGTTTGCGACGCAATTCTCTATCCGGTAACAGCTTAAAGGGAGCAAGCGATATAGACGGCCACTTACGTTCATCTGGGATCGGTGGGAATACATGCCTCCAGATGTTGTACATGTTTTCTAATTTGTACACTTCATTAACATAGCTCATCGGATCTAGACGGAGATTTTGACAAGCTGCAATTACATGAGCGCATGGATAACGAAGTGCATCAAACATCCCACAGTCGCAAGTCCTATTTCGCAAGTGTACACGATATTGCCCGCCAATAACACCTTGGTGTTGTCTGTCAAACTCTATCACGTGAAACCATAAGTTGGCTCGATCATGACAGACTGTGTGCATGGTGTTCTCCCGCGCCTTGGCCTTGTTAATTTCTTGCACTACCTTACTGCACCATACATGGCTTCCTTGCATCTGACCTGCATAACTCCCTGTTCGCTTTGTAAATAGTGCCACTAAACAAAAATATGTCTCTCGCACAACCGATGTTATCAGTAGATGGCATGTTCCTTTTAGAACAGAATTTATGCATTTAATATGACCATATCGTAGGCCTCCGTCGTATGCTTGTGCCCACTGTTCGAAAGGTATGTTATAAAGGTAGTCCGCGCCTTCGCCATTAATTGAACGCAAAACTGCCAACATCTCATGAAAACGATCTTTATTTATTTCATACCCTGCCAATATAAGTTCATAGCGAATATTACATACCACTCTTTCAATTAGAATAAATTTAAAATATATTAACTCATCTTTAATTTCTATCCTTCTTAGCCTCTCTAAATTATTTTTGTTGTAACTTATGCAATCTGAGAAAATTTTTTGCCTCATTTATAGCCTCAGGCCAAACATGTACTACTGTAGCAAAAACGCGTCCACGTGGGAGCGATTTCAGTACTTTTGCTGACAAAGCATCCTGCTTAAAGCATTTTTGACACTATTTGCTCAGAAACGTCTACTCGAAATTATTTTTTCAAGAGCTACTGTAGCAAAAGCGCGTCCATGTGGGAGTGATTTCAGTACTTTTGCTGACAATGCATCCTGCTTAAAGCGTTTTTGACACTATTTGCTCAGAAACGTCTACTCGAAATTAATTTTTCAGGAGCTACTGTAGCAAAAGCGCGTCCACGTTGGAGCGATTTCCTTAAAAAAATTAATTAAATTACTCAAGTAACCCTAAACCCTAATTTAATCGATTTTTTTCTTAAAAAACCATAAACACGAAACCTAATCCAATTTTGAAAAATTTATAATTAATTTCATTAAGAAACCCTAAACCCTAATCCCTTATTTATTTAATTTTTTCTCTAAAACCCTAAAGTTAAAAATCCCAAAACCTTAACTCTAACCCTAAACCCTAAACCCTAACGGTAGGGCAAAACGCTTCCTTGAAGAAGCGTTTTGTCCATGTGGACATAAAGCGCGCCCTTAAGGGAGCAATTTCTGTCCATGTAGACAAAACGCTTCTTCAAGGTAGCGTTTTCCTGCTTCGTCCCCTGGCAACTCGCTGACGTGGACGCTTTCTTGGGGAAATAGGGCCATTCCAATAATTAATTATTTACAGGGCCCATTTCGGTAAAATTTTCTAAAAAAGGGCTTTTATATGTATTTCCCCCCAATTTACCCTTAAATTTTGAATAAATATTACATTAATTAAGGTTTCGGAGTTAAAAGTTATAATTGGGTAAATGCTTGACTAATGGCAGTTTTTTTTTCTTTCTTTTTAAGTTTTTAAATTTTAGACTTTTAATTTTTAAGAAAAATATTTGATATAATGTGAGTAGAGTTTTAAACTCCATAAATAGAGTTAAAGTGAGGAGAAGTGTTATAAAAAAATAGAGTTTTTTATGAGTCGGGTTGGGTCAAGGCTCGATTCAAAAAAAAATTCCATTTTACTGTTGAAGAAATAATAAAATAATAAAAATTATATTTTTCATTAATATTTATAATTAGATTTCAATTTAAAAATATATTTTTATTATTTAAATTGAATTTGGGTTGTGCTAGGTCAACTCGAGGTAAAAAAATATTGTCCACACTTGGCCCAAGTCGGATCGGCTTATCGGGCCAGGTGAGCTACTCGACCCTTAGACAAGTCTACCTATAAGGTATAGTGAAATATTAAAAAAATAAATATATAAAATAAGGCACATGACAAAATTTTAACTCTGCTTGTAAAGTTCTAAAAAAAACTATGTCAATGTACTAAGTATTAACTCTTAATTTTAACTAGATTTTAATGGAAATATTTTATATTATAAACATATTTATAAAATTATTCCAACAAATTATTATCAGTGAAGTGGTAAGAAGTTTTCACATGAACTTGTTGGTCATGTATTTGATTCTCAAATAATGATTTTCAATTGTTTTATTTGAAAATCATCTAAAAGTATGAAAAGATTAAAATATCATTATAATAATATTAATTATCCTTTAAAGTATAAGTATTTTAATAATTTCACAATTGAAATAATGTCGAGTTGAGTCATGATACTAACTCAATCTTCCATTTCATATATATAAGATGTTGTTTTAAATGATATTTAGAAATCATTTTTATTTTAACTTTTAATCGGTTTTCTAAGATATGTACTTGGTTTCTCTAAAAGGTATCGAGATTTTGTAATTTTTATTTGTGTATCTTTTATTTTTAACGATATATTTAAAATGAATTGCCTACATGTTCACTCTGAGTTTTTAGAGAATACTAGAAATTTTATGACACATATATGAGTATGAAAATCACATATTTTGAATTTATAAGTGTATTTGAATATAACATATAATAATAATGAAATGTATTGATTGAAATTAACTAATAATAACAAATAAAATATGTACGATATTAAAATGAAAAAATAGATTAAATTGTGTGTATAACGAAATTTAAACTCATAAATACACTAGATTAAAAATCTGAATCAACACAATTTATTATCATGGTGTTGTCATCAATCTTGAGTTGGTGTTGAGTTAAATTGTGACATTAACTCAATCAACAACATTATTAACATATATAATGGTGAAGATATTATATTGTGCATGTTAAAATAAAACGTATTCCAAGCATCAAAATGAAGCATTGTTTGAGTGATAAATTCAAAGTTTTACTAATCTAATTAGTGTTGGTTCAAATCTCACTATATACTTATTTTTATTGGTTTTATTAAAATAAAAGACAAAAGTACCCTAAGATAATATAACTTATTTTAATTATAGAAGGACATTTACGTAATTTCATTAATCGAGTTGGCACCGATTAACTTGTGATACCAATTCAAGAAGAGACTTAAATAATAGTATAAATATACAATTGATGGAGGTAATAAAATATTCATAATATAATTAAAATGTAAACATTTTTTAAAATAATATATTGATTTAGTGTGTAACACCCTTTACTGTCTTTATCACTAGATTAGGGTTAAGAGATGCTACGATAAATAACAGAACATAATCATGCTATTTCAATTCTTATTAAAATATTCATTAATCATTAAACATTCAGTTAAACATGTTATACATGTAAGATCGGGCTTAAATTGAGCTTATGAAAGCTCTAAAAACAATTTAGAACTAATGAGGGACTAATTTGAAACTTTTCAGAAAAATGTGGAAAAAATACAAAACAGGGGTTACATGGCCGTGTGGCTAGGCCGTGTGATAGGTTGAGGCCGTGTAATGCAAGGTCACATGGCCTTGTTGTCGGATAGTGTAACTAACTATGATCGTGTGGACCTAATTGTAAAACTTTGCAAACATTCACACAACTGTGTGGCTGGGCCGTGTCAATCATCCTGTACCTAAATTACTAGTGGCACACGACCATGTTAACCAACCATGTATGGCACACAGCCATGTGACAAACCATGTGACATCAAAATGGTCATTTTTCAAATGATGTAATCTAAACCTATGTACATTACCAAAACACAAGTTCAAGCACATTATATATTGCCCAAAAAACTTCATAAACTCAATCCAAAACATGATATAACACATTCTAGTAATGCCTAACCAATATGGCATTTGACACCATAACAACCAAATTCAAAACATAAAACTCAATTATACATACAAGCATGTATCATCATAGTAAAATTTACCAAGAATACTTCCCAAACTTTATCTTTTAACAAGCTTAAAACATGCTTAAACTCCTACAAAGTTGACCATATAAATATATATATCTCATTCACACATTTACCTTTGTACATAATCAAAACTTACAATATAATTGAAACAACTTAATTTAATAAATGCATATACCACAACTATTAACTAACACATATACCATACATTTCACCCAAGATTACCATTCTGAACCATTTCACAATCTAAAATCAAGTATACCATCACCACACATACTGTCATCATTTACCATATATACATACCATAGTAATCATTAAATTCAACCTTATACGTGGCTACCATTATAACAAATTACAACTTCAACTTATAACTCTAAACTATCAACCCAACATAGCCTATATACATAACATATAACCATTTAAAACACAAACCACAATCAACAACCGGAGTACCAAAATTCAAGAGTGACTAAAAATGAATCACCTATATACATGCCACAAAACTGAGTTTTAAATGATAAAAAGCCTACTGAATCAACACTGGGATAGCGTGAGCTTCGAACGATCCGCTTGACGTGTTCCACAAGTTGGCAATCTACAGAGAAAGAGAAAGAAAATGAGGTAAGCATATACAATGCTTAGTTAGCTCATAGGTATAAAACCAAGTAACTTACCTCAGGTTATAATTATACACTGTATGCTACTTAGCTTGGTAAAGTTTACTTATCATGACAAATCAAATATAAAAAAAGGTGAGTTTAACATTTATCATGCCATATAGTAACTAAATCATATAACATTTCAATTCACTTAATTCAACATTTCATTATCATTCAAAAAAAATCATTTAATCAATTGACTATGTTAATCATATCATACAATTTATTTACCCATAATACATCCCATTTCAAATTAATGCCAAACATTATTTTATTTCATAATTTAAATTCTCAATCAAATTCATATTAAATCATATGAACTTCATTCTCATATCATATCAATTCATTTTTATTCCAAATATACATTAATTTCCAATTTAATGTTAATTACTACTTCATTTCATAATACAAATTTCGAATCACATTCATCGATTTGTCACATTTCCATATTGGCCCCCTGGGCTTGTATAACTGATTCTCAATATGTATATGTATGATCCAATCATCGTATCAAATCATTTTGAATATCATTCATTTCATTTATGCTATACATGTCCTTATTAACCTGACTCAGACCTAGACAGATACATGGATCCAACCAATCATACCAATTTGGCACCCAGTTCCTAGTAGATAAATCTGAAATAAGAAGTTGCACCTAGTGCTAGTCGGTAAAACTGGTAAATAGATGTGACTAGCACTGATCAGTATAACCAAAAAATGGGTGTGCCTAACACTCTTCGACGCATAGTCATATAAACCTAAACTCTCCCTATCCTATGGCATACCAACTATATCCGACTCTGCCTGAACAATTAATAGGGTAATAATTTCTCAATTTCATATCATAATTTCATCAACCAATCATCAATTTTCAAATATGATAGCATATCACATAATAATACTAATTTAATTTCACATATAACATCATATTATACTTTCACATATATTCAATTTAGACAGGGCTAAACTAAACAATTCATAAAATTCTAGGCAAAACTGTAAAATAGGGGTCACACGGCTTTATGGCTAGGCTGTGTGAGGAGCTATAAACTGTGTGGAGGGGTTACACAGCCGTGTGGCTAGGCTGTGTAATAGACTGTGGCTATGTGACAAATGCAAAAATTAATCTACAAGAGAGGCATGGTCATGTGGAAGGGTTGTGGTCGTGTGGTTCATCAATTAGCCTAGGGTTTGTAGGGCACATAGCCATGTGGGGGGCCATGTGGTCCACACATGTCATCCACACGCCTGTGTGGGAAACTGTGTGGCCTTATTAATGTACACAAGCACCACAATTCTCTTGGAAAAAGATAGACACCTTTCACTCGGGGTCCGATCGATGTGTTTCGCGCTCGGTTCTAGTCCGATTAACCTAAATTGGTCCTTTAAATGACATATATGCACAAGTTAATGATTTATTTCAAGATTTGTCAAGTTTATCGAAAGATTCGGCAAGAACTAAAAATGATTCAGTAACTGAATTAAAAGATCAACTTGGATCAATGCTATTGCGAAATTTACAAGTTCTACTTATCAAAACAAATTCACTTACCAAACCTTGATAAAAATATGAAGGCTATTGACGATGAATTCAAAAACCAGTAGAAAAAAAATTAATGAGGATTGATTTGATATGGAAAAGAAAAGAAAATTCAACAACAAAATGATGAAAAATATGATGTAAAGAAGCGGAAAGAAAAGAAAGAGAGGAGAAATAGAAAAGATGAAAACTAAATTCTAAATGGAATTGAAAAGAGAGCAAAATCCTAGTTTATTTAGAAAAGAATGGTTAAATAGTTTAGGGTTTGAAACCCTAGGGTGACAGGGGTAAATATCCCAAAGTTTTGGGCCAAACTAATAAAAAAATGAAAGGGGGAAGAGTATGGCTGGAACCTAAGTCACTTAGGGGGAGACTAATGTTTAACCATTGGGCTGTCGTCCATTTCTTATTAAGTTTTAATCCCAACAGTATATATTTTAGTGTGGCTTTTATCCTAGGTTGTTGAAAATAAAAGGAAAAGAAATAAGAGAGGGTAGCTCGAACCTAGGACCACTAGGGAGGACACTAACTACTCAACCATCTAGCCTAATTCATTTCTTGGTTAATTATTTCGATTAACCCCCTATATTTTGGGTTGTAACAACTCTCCCCTCCATAAAAAAATTTCTTCCTTGAAATTTACCTACTTTGAATAGACGATGATACTGTTGATGAAATCTCTCTTTCGATTCTCATGTGGCCTCCTCAATGCCATGGTTCCGCCACAGAACCTTAACAAGTGGAATTCATTTCCTTCTTAGAACCTTTACTTCAGGATCTAGGATTTGTACGGGTTTTTTACAAAGGAAAAATCCAGTCTCACCTCAATCTCTTCAATTAGAACAATATGGGAAGGATCAGATTGGTATCGTCTCAACACGGAGACAAGGAAGACGTCATGAATATGGTCAAATTTTGGAGGTAATTATAATTGGCACACCACTGGACCAACTCTTTTAAGAATTCTATAAGGTCCGATGAACTTAAGACTTAACTTGCCCTTTCTTCCAAACCTCAACACTTTTTGCCATGGAGACACTTTCAAGAAGACTTGATCCCTGATATTGTATTCAATGTCCTTCCTTTTGAGGTCTGTATATGGCTTCTGCCTATTTGAAGCTTCTTTCAGTCTATCCTAAATTAATCTAATTTTCTTTTCAAATTCCTGTACCACTTCTAGACCCAAAATTTTCTTTTCACCTAGTTCGGTCCAACATAGTGGTGTTCGGCACTTATGACCATACAAGGCTTCGTAGAGTGCCATTTGAACACTTGATTGGAATCTATTATTATAGGAAAATTTTGCTAGAGGCAAATGTTCCTCCCAACTACCTCAAAATTTAATGATGTAGCTCCTTAGCATACCTTCCAATATCTGAATAACCCATTCGGATTGTTCGTCAGTTTATGGATGGAAGGAATGCTAAAATCTAATCGAGTACCTAGTGCCTTATGTAGATCTTTCCAAAATTGAGATGTAAAACGAGAATCTTGATCTAAAATAATTGATACGGGTACCTCAAACAACTTTACAATATCTGAAATATATAACTTAACAAACTTTTGTAAGGAGTAATTCGTATAGAGAGGTAAGAATTGAGCTGACTTAGTTAATCGATCTACTATTACCCATATTGAATCTTTCTTAGTGGGTGTTAAGGTTAAACCACTAACAAATTCCATCATTATTTGTCTCACTTCCACTAAGGTATCTTAATCGATTGTAAAAGGCTTGAAGGGAATTGGTGTTCAACTTTCACTTGTTGACATGTTAAGCACTTAACTACGAATTCTACCACTTCACACTTTAGTCCAGGCCACCAGTATAGTTTCTTTAAATCCTGATACATCTTATTACCTCTAGGAAACATGAAATAAAGGCTTGCATGTACTTCCTGAAGTATGGTTTGTTTCAGATCCTTATTGTTTGACACACAATACCTCCCTCGAAAACACAAGATACTATCATCATTAAATCCATAGTCCTTAGTTTTCCCATCTTCCACCTGCTTAATCCATGGCAACAAGGACACATCTAAATGTTGTTTAGCCTTAATCTCATTACCCAAGGTGGGTTTCATTTGTAGTTTAGCTAGTAAGCCTCTATTATCTACTAGACTTAACCTAGCAAAATTACTCTTTGATCAGTCATTTGTGTCCTACTTAGAACTTTTGCCACTACATTGGCTTTTCTAGGGTGGTATTCTATCACATAGTCATAGTCCTTTAACAGTTATATCCACTTCCATTGCCTTAAGTTCAACTCTTTTTGGGTGAGAAGGTAATTGAGACTCTTATGATAAGTATAGATATAACAGTTCTCACCAAACAAGCAGTGCCTCTAGATTTTTATTACGAATAACACTGTTGCCAACTCTAAGTCATGAGTCAGGTAGTTGCACTCATGCTGTTTCTGTTGGGAAATGTGCCCATATTGTAGTAAACATGTAACTATTTTCTATGTATTTGAACGATATGTAAATAAATAAAGTTAATTTTACATTTCACTATTATGTCATTTGTGTTTCTGTCTTTCATGTTTTGCATGCATAGCAAAATTGTGACAAGCAAATGTTAGCTTAGTGATTGTCTAAGTTCAAACTGATGATAAGTGACACTATAAGAGTGTTTACATTGCGAGAAAGACAACTTACTTCAGTAGATAATCTAAACGAGTCCGTAGTCCGTAATCCCATAAACGAATCAAAGTGAGCATTTGATTCAAATACTTAGAAGGATTATTATGTCATCTACAATCTAATTAGGGAGATGACTAGTCTTGGCTATCAGAGTAGTTGACTCCACAGGTAGAGACATGGATGTACTCATTGGAAGAATGATACATTGGACTGGACCCAAGTGGAATTAATGATGAATTCGTTTGTGAATTAATTCACTTGTGACGTTCATGGTGTGATTTACCTAAATTCTAAGTTAGTTACTGACCATGTGTATGTAACTCACGTGCTTTGATATAAGTGGAGGCTTATGCTCTAAAGATGATCGATCCCATAGTCGGTATGTTGGGTACATAACTAGTGTATGACATGACTTTACTTGCAATAATTAAATTCATAGTTCAATTAAAGAGTTAACGATATCCTCTCATTGGCATTGTGTTGATTGATAAATATAGAACGTGGCCACAAGTTACTTATTCTCAAACAAGAAATTTATCATAGTCTTTTGTTGACAACGATCATATTAATTATTAAGAAGACACAATGGTAACAATGAGATAAAATAGGATTGTATTTCAGTGAACGAGTTTAACTCAAAGGAATCAAAGATATCGTATGAAGGTAACACACACATGACGAGGTCATTGGACAAAGCAGTTGGATGAATTCCTCTTGTAAAGAGTATACAATAAGGAGTTTTCACTCATGGTATTTCTTGTGGACTGACTCCATGATTAAGTTAATTGCGAATTATTAAAATAATGCTTGTAGACATAATTGAAATTACTCGAGCCTAATTATATATGTTTGATTGGTCCCTCTGCTAGCTGAACAAAAGCTCGGTTGAACTACATTTGAATCAAAAGAAAATTCTACGACTTCAGAAATAATTTAATTAAGTTGATTTATTTGATGTGGAATTAAATTAAGCAGTCGTGAGAATTGTTCAAATAGAGAATTTGAATAAAGAATTTTCTTGAAAAATTAATTTGGAAAATCTTAGTGATTTTTGGAAAAAATAATTTTGATCAATTAAAATTAAATTCATCAAATTAATTAAAATTAATATGATATTTTTGAAATTAAATTTCAAGTCGGTCAATTGACATAATGCGTAATTGAACTTGAAAATTGCAATTGAACTTCCCTCCGGAGGACCGGTGTAGCTCGCTTCGCTTACCGCCTTCGTCTTTCGCCAGGGCTTATACTTCATCAATGTCCTTACTGCGTTTCACGCTTTTCAGGACCTCGATCCAAGCCCTCAGTCTCAATTCAGCATGGATGGATAGATGGCATACGGCCGTTAGCTATTAAGTCTGTCTCCTGGTTGTTATGTTAGGAACAACCGTCATCAGCAATAGGCGCTTCTTTTTTTTTTCAAGGCCGTCGAAGAACTGGTGAAGCGGGAGCTACAGTCTTTCCTCCAGACTCATCGGTAGGGTGATGCTACTTCTAAGGGTTGAGACGATTCAATAGGCTTGGCTTGGGGCTCCCTCCCATGCGGGTATCCTTCCGTTTGTTGGCTCCTCAGCACATAGGGCTAGGGAGGAATGAATTCGCTTAGTCCTATGAAAAAAAGCTTCCTATGATTTTCTGGTATGGATGAGCTTCTAGGAAATCTGCCAGAGCCCTTCCCTTCACAGATTTCTTGAATAGATATTCTCTCCAATTAAGAGAATAACAGAGACCATTTGGTCAATCGACCTGATAACATTGGTCTTTTCATTAAAAACTTGAGAGGGTCTGCTCTTGAGATTAACTTGATCTGATTGCTAAGAAAGAGTAGCGTAGCTTTTTGCAGCAAAGACCGCACAAAACACTTTTTCAATTGGCGAATAGTTTTATTCCGCCTCTACGAATCGCCGGCTTAAGTAGTATAATGCATTCTCCTTTCCCTGTTCATTCTCTTGTGCTAAAAGTGCTTCGCTTCCAGAGAATGTTCGCAGGCGGCGAGATCGCTATAGAGGATTCAAGGCTTTTCTCGGCGCGGCCAATACCGGAGCAGAGGTTTCTTAAGAAGTTCCAGTTCCTTTTATGTTATGGTATAAGGCATTCAAATAGGGGTGAGGCGCAGCTCTTATTTTAATCCTCCGTCCCAAACAAAGAAAGAACAAGGATTTCATCCAAGGTGCCAGCACAAGCACAAGAAGAAAGAGATTTCTTTCTTTTAGCCGCTAAAAGCTGATTGATCTGTTCTCCACTTGTCACTGTAACCGTAAAAGACTCTATCTTAAAAGCTGCCTTCTTTTTTATCAGAGAATTCTGCCTAGATAAAAGAATAAGTAATTAAGGGGGTGTTTCAATCGCAAACAGAAGACGGATCTCAGACACGCAAGCTACAAGCATTAACAACCGCTTTCGTTTAACCTTATGTAAAAAAGAAGCTTTATTAGTAAGGTAGGTAAAAGCCCTTTCTATGTTATTAGTAAAGCGCCGCAACTGCTGTTTCTACCACTTTATTGGACTTCGGGGACTTTACGGCAGAGTACTCGGAAGGACGTCGAAAAAGAAAGGCGTCTGGGAGAAGACGGCCCGAGTGCAGACAGCAGATGGCTACAGCCGGCTAGACGACTTACTCTACAAAGACGGCAGACTATGTCGGGCAAAGAAAGGCGTCTCGCGGTCCTTCATGACGCCAGAGTTGGATTACACTTTGGAGTTGATCAAACTCTGGCTCACCTAGAAAGGCATTCTTATTGGCCCAGGATAGAAGCAGATGTCCAACGGTGATGAGTTGTGTGTGCTCTATGCAGCACGTCGAAGCTGTCCAACAGGAAGTTGGGGCTTTATCAGCCCAATACCTTCCTGGCCATGGGAAAATCATAACCATAGATTTCGTAGGACGATTTCCCTATCTCTTAAAGGGGGGGGGATAACTACGTTTTTTTCGTAGTAGACTTCTTTCCCTTTATCTCGCTATTGGTCACTAGTAGAACTCCCCTACTCACTAGATATGATTTATTGATTGATGAACCCTGATCACTAAGCGCACTTACTTTCACTTTAAGGCTTTATTGAAAGGAATGGGGAATCTTCTTATTCCTTAAAGGTGAGTTTTCTTACTGGTTCAAGGAAGCTTTGTCTGCGTTCCAGTAAGCGCCTCTCAAAGTAAGCCTATCCATGATAGTAGAGTCTGAGAAAGCAAGCACTAAACTCAAAGCTTATGGCAGCAGCTAGAGTCACTCCAGTATTCAGAAAAGAAGGAGGTGTCCTAACTGAGTTCTTTTCTCGCGCTTATGCCTCTCCTCTGCCTTATCTCCATTCCGTAGATAGAATCCGGAAAAATCGATATACGATATACCTTTTTGATTTTATAGGTAAGCGTTTAGTATAGTAGTTCGACGAGCCCTTTTTGCTTCTTCCTTCTAGCTAAGTCACAGTCTTATCCCTTATTCGATTTCTTCAAAACCAGGCCTGAAGGAAGGAATGAATCAAAAGATAACCGATAAATAGGTAGCACTTGAGGTCCCTAAAGACAGAAGGAAAGACAGAACCTTACTAGAAGGAAGAAGAGCTATCACTAGGACAGAAAGTCGGCACACATGCTTGTCACGCTTTATATACTCCGATCGGGGAATATTAATAGATCTTATTAGCTATAGACTCGTTCCGCTAGACGAGTTTAGGAAAAAGGAATTTCGAATTGTACGATCAGCTCCCTCAATACCTCCTTCCATGCAAGCAATTACAGCTCTTTTCTCTGCCTCTTAGCCCGGGATAGCTGTCTCGGGTTTCTTACCCTGCTCTCATTCCTGGTCTGACTTTTCTTTTTGGTGCATTTGGGCCTCATCCCTCTCTAATTACGTATGTAAGTGTCTTCTTTCCTGTAGTCATGCAGCATCGGGTTGTCCGGAGCAGTGTCAGCGTCAAAAGCGGCCTCGGAGCGCAGTCTTAAGGTTGTAGTTGTTGAACGCGCAACCAGAGAGGAGAGCTATAGGAGCAAGACTGTTTTGGACTGGACGTGTACCGAACGAAGATCGTGTCTACTTACGCTCAAACAATCAATATAGGTGGAAAGCTGGAAGCTTCAAAAGTTCCCCGCTGAACCTTAGAGTGCTATGATGGGGTATTTCAGTCCGTCCCTACTAAACTAAAGCGGCTTAGGCGTCGCCACGGATAGGGCATCAAGTTTTAAATCGTCCAGTTAACCACTCCTATTATTGGCTTTCCGCATCCTCAGGGGGCCGCTCGGACGAAGAACCGGCAAATCGAATATGGAATTAGAGCTCGGGTGGGGCATCAACCACAGGTTGCGGAACTATCGAGATGCTTTCTTGCAGAACCCAACAAGGGCTGTAACTCAATAGAGTGAGTGGGAAACCTTGTAAACGCGAGCAGGAGAATAGAGATCGGTCTGTCTTGTCTTAGACTAGCTCTACTCCATACATCTTGGCTATCTTGAGCTTATTCATATGGGGCTACTTTCAATTTTCTGCTTACTATTTATTAGGGCTTCCAGCACTAATTCCTACGTTTAATCTGGGTCTCATAGCCACGCCACTGTGACCTTCACAGCCTGATTAATGTGCTTTAAAAGCGCACCCTTGGTCGAGCTTTCTTTCTGATTCGTTATTCGTTAGAGGATGGTCTAAAGTCCTCCTAGGGGAAAGACATAATAAAAGCTTTCTCCCCTTTTGGGATGAGCTTTTTTATTCCTATTTTAGAGACATCTGCCTCCTGATTTGCTTGCTTATAGGCTTCACAGGCTGGTGAGCTGCCGTCCCTGATATCAGCTATTTACGCAAGCTAACGCTTGTCCTGCTGGGCTGATATCGCCACTATGGTGAAACAAATCTTTGTCCATAGGGTGGGCATGAAGGAGCTTACTGAGTCAAGTGGTTTAAGTCCTGAAGACTACGAAAGGTTCAAAGGACCTGCCCTTCTACTTGGTCAAACCACAGGACAGGGATAGACAATATTAAAAAAGGTCTGGGACGAATCTTGCAAAACGAAGCTTAAAGGCAAATGGATCCGGAAGCTAAAAATATTAGCTACCTTTTCTCGTGCAATAAATTTCTTCGATAAAAACCTCTTTAAAGCGGGTAGGAGCTCTTTTCCTTTAGTCCACTCTTTAAAAAGAAAATATAACTCTTAAATTAAAAGTAACTAAATCTAGAGGATCAATCTGACATTTACAATTCAACTTATCGAAAACATTGAATTGCCTATATTGATGGTCAGAGATCAAGGGGAAGCTCTTTCTAAAAGTAACCTAGGAGGGATTTACCAACCGCATACAAAGAAAGCGTTCTGAAATCTATGGAATGAGGTAAAGGAAGGTCAATTCTGCCTACCTAAAGGGCAGAAGAACCAGACTCTTGGACTGAGGAAAGAGTAGGAGTTGAGAGAGAAGTCATGAAATGAAGAAAAGCCCAAGGTTTTTATTCCTTCCACAATAAAAATGAAAATACCTTCCCAATTTCTCATAACGCCGAGATCTAAGCCCTTGTCCGGCAGCTAAAAATAGGAAAAGCTCATCTAATGTGGTCACTATTAGCGTCACATCTGATAGTGAAGAAGAGGCCCAATAGGGTAAACAGGCAATGCGCGTAGGCGTAGGTCTTCCACTATCACCTCTGGTGTGCCACTCGTCAGTTGAGAAACCTGGGGGAGCTATCTTCGTGGTACCAATGACTGGGGGCAGGGGCCCATTATATAAAACAGGGCAACTTAAACATATGCTTTGAAGGTGGAGCCTATTGCTACAGAAGGGAGGCCGGACTTTTCCAACTATGGCCTTATTTATTGCTAATAAGATAATGCAAAAAATGGGCTATGACTTGGAAAATCCTGTCGGACTAAAAAATGGGAAGGGGCTTGACGAAGGCACAAAAGAATACATTAAAAGAAGGGGAGGCTATCCGCTTTCCGACGTACGGCCTGGGGTACATCCCAGATTATGGAACGAGAGATGGGTCAGAATTTGAAGCTTATGAGTCGTCCACTACAGAAGGCTGAGACCATGAAGTTCAACTGGATGATTTCCTTTCTCTAGCAGTAGCAGTAAACTTCGCAGCAGTCCTAATTTACTAATAGAGCTCCGATAGTGATGAATCAGGCGAGGAAGATGAAGAATAACTCCAAGCCTTAACACGTGCAGCGTCAGAAAGAAAGGAGCCCCCTATTATGTAAAGCTCCTCCCACGGAAGACGAAGTCAAGCAGATCCATTTTGGCACGGACGATGAACCACGCCCGATATTCATCAATGCCCCACCTTCCTCCTGAAGAAGTGATGTAGTATACCCAACCTCTCCAATAGTTCCGTGATGTGTTTGCATTCCGCTATGCAGAGATGCCAGGGAAAAAATCCGTCGCCGTCCATGAGCTCAAAATTCGGTAAGATGCAAAGCCGATAAAACAAGCACAGAGAAGGTTCCACCCTCTACTCATGGAAAAGATAGAGAAAGAGGTGCAGAAGCTTCGCAACGTCGGCTTTATTAGGTAGGGAGGAAAAGCACCCGGACGACCTCTACAGATTCGCCCATTCCGCATCCCTTTCGGCATTGACTCTTACCTTATATAGGCATGCCCTTCGGGTTAAAAAAATGCAGGATACGAAGTACAGTCTATGACGCAAATCTTCAGAGAGATATTGCATAAAACCGTAGAATGCTACGTGGATGACCTAGCCGTAAAAAGCCGTAAAAGAGTCGACCACTTGGCAGATTTACGAAAAGTCTTCCTTAGGCTTAGGCAACACAACCTGAAGATGAACCCTATAAAGTGCTTCTTCGGAGTATTGTCAGGGAAATTCCTCGGATTCATAGTACGAAAGAAGGGGATTAAGGTGTATCCCGCCAAAACAAAAGACATACTGGGGATGCCGTCTCCTACTAATATCAAGGAATTGAGAGGCTTCCATCCAAGGACGGCTGGCCTATATAATCAGGTTTATCGCCAATATATAAGGCAAGTGCCAACCCTTTTCTCGTCTAATGAAAAAAGGGGTGGAGTTTGTCTGAGACCAAGCATGCCAAGATGCATTCGAAAGCATAAAAGAATACCTGACTCAGCCGCCGGTATTAGCGGCCCCTGTACCGGGACGACCATTTTTATTGTACATCTGCGCTCTCGACCACTCACTTCCTCAATTGAGAAGCTAGAAGTAGTTTATCAGTCTTGCGCGGGCCCCTCCTTTTGATTTGAAAGACGCGAAGGCCTCTCTATTCCGGACTCGCTTCTTTTTATAAGCCCTTGCTTCTTGTAAATCGCCTAAAGGAATTGGTTCGGTAAGGAAGCTTTCATTTTGGATCTAGTTTTAGGGTCGACGAGGTTCGATCTGATCTCGCACCTTCCGCCATTCCCGACCGGCGGCGCTCTCGTAAGGCGCGATCCATAAGAAATAGAGAAGGGGAATCGCGTCTTGCTTTGTTTTGGCTCGATCCCTGGATTCCTTCAAAAAGAAAACTCAAATCGTTGCGTACCTACGGGGGGATCCAATCCAAGAACTTAGAACTTAAAGCACGGGAATAAAGAAAGACGTAGACGACTTATCCCCAAGGCCCCTACCCACCTTAGATGCTTTGGCACAAGGTTACCAATTAGAAAACATTAAACCTTCCCCAGCTAGCCCGTAAACGCCTGTCTTACCTCTATTAGTAGTACGTGAGCGCTTACCTAGCTTGGAAGGAATCGACTAAGTCTTCGGTTCCACCTCGTGTGGATAGGAAGAAGACTAGAAAGTCAAAAGATCCTAAAAAAATCAAATGTTTTTTCTGCAACATTAAAAAGGGCACTTTAGATCAAATTGCAAAGAGTATTTGAATTATCTAGCTAAAAATGGCAAATGTATAGAACTCTTTGTGGTTGAAACTTGCTTAGTGGAAGAATCAACTGACAAATGGGTTATTGATTTTGGAGCCACTAACCATGTGTGTGTTTCTTTATAGAGCTTCAGTAAAATGAGAAGTCTACTTAACAAGAGCATCTCGTTGTGAACTACATATGGGAGCTATGTTTTAGCCGAAGCAGTGGGAGAAGGTACTTTACATTTTGATAATTTTAGGAAGATTTTTTAAAAATACATTTTTTATGTACCTCATTTTAAAAGGAATTTAATTTTTGTAGCATGTTTATTTAATGACGATTATTTAGTGACATTCAATAAAGGGATTGCTATTCACAAAAATAGTTCTTTAACTTGTAATGGATGGATGAAAACATTCTCTACTTTATCAAACCAAATAACTACTCGATGCTTCAAATTGAAATGGTGAATAAGAAGATTAAAACTTCTCACTCTAATGAGGGGTACCTATGGCACTTAAGACATGATCATATTAAGCAAGAAAGAATCACTAGACTCGTGAAAGATGGTCTTTTAAGTATGCTTAAGGAAGTTAGTCTTCTACAATATGAATCTTTCTTGGAAGGTAAGATGATATGAGGTCTTTTAATACGAAAGGTACAACGACTAACCAACCTTTAGAACTTGTGCACACTGATGTATGTGTTCCCATGAGCATCAATGCCCAAGGAGATTACGATATTACATGAATTTCATCGACATCTATTCTCAATATGCATATGTCTATCTAATGCACAACAAAAGTGAAACCTTTGATAAATTTCGAGAGTTTTGTGTGGAAGTGGAAAAACAATTTTATTTATCCATAAAAAATCTTTGGTTTGACAACTCCTTACTTTCTTCTAGGATATGTGATACAAATGACTTGCTATATTTTGAATAATGTGCCAACCAAGTCTACTTGTAAGACACCTTATGAACTGTGGCATAGAATGAAACCCACTCAAAATCATTTTAAAATATTAGGTTGTCCAGCACACGTTATGAATAAGGATGTGAAGAGTTGGATGCATGGATAGAATTTTGCAAGTTTGTAAGATATCCAAAAGGAAAAAATGGTGGTTTATTCTACAATCCAAAAGATAGTACGATTAAAGTTTCTACTCATACTACTTTCATTGGGGAAAGTTAGATAGATAAATTTAAGCCTTGAAGTAAAGTGGTACTCGAGGAACTTTTCGGAGTTGTAGAGTAATCACCAAGTTTAATTCTTGAGGAAATCGTAGAGAGACCTACAAACAATCAACAACATAGGAGAATCCGTCATAGTGGGAGATTTTTTTAAGAAATTGGACTCCTTTATCTATGATGATTGTATTTATAATACGGAAGCCAATCATGAGGCTGATTATCCACTCACTTAAGATGAGGTTATGAAGGGCGTTGATTCCAAGTTCTAGAAAAAAGACATGGATGCAGAGAAGGATTCTATGGAATCCAATACGGTGTGGGAACTTGTTGACAATGATCATATTAATCATTAAGAAGACACAATGGTGACAATGAGATAAAATAGGATTGTATTCAGTGAATGAATTTAACTCAAAGAAATCAATAATATCATATGAGGGTAATTGTAACCTCCCCAACCCGACCTAGACGTTAGAATTGAATTTGATAGACTACATCAGCCACCGAGATGGCCTAGCAGAGTTATCAGAGTTTTTGAAAACAATTATTTTAAAGAATCTATTTAATTTAATAGAAAACATAGTTTTAAAGCTGTTACTATTCCTTAACGTTTTAATTATCATCTAGCAGTGGAAAAGATGTCATTTATTTAAGTATTTAATAAAATCGGGGTTCATGCTTACTAATTAATAATCAAAGCATAATATCTTAAGAATTCAAATAAAATGTCATGCAGAATAAAAGAAAACCTATGTCTTAAATCCTATGCCACAGTTTAATTAAAACATTACAGTTCTCGAATAACAAAATAAATAAAAAGATTAAGCCCTAATAAATTGAAAATAGAATGTATTGTGTCGAGGCCCTTCGTATGTTATACTCGTGTCCTAACCTAGTGGGTTATCTATAAGGATAAAAAATTAAGGGGGCTGAGCTTTGACGCTCACTGTAAGTCCATATAAAATAAAACCAACGAAATAGTTGTTAAGACACATTAATAAACATGGCATGGAATAATCATATATATCAATTCAGTTCATAGTATCGATTTTACAACGCAACCATCATTAATATATTAGAACTCACAATAACAATTTTTAGAATAACCAAATTCTCAGGTTTTCCCATAATAATCATATTCATACACATACATACATATATTCATACAGTTTCAGGTTTAAATAGAATAAATTCTACCCCATCGCTACACACCATAATGGAAGTTTCCGAAAAATCCCTTCTCCAACACACCGGGATGTGGGTAAACCACTACTAGTTCACAGATAATAACCGCCATTTGGCTATAGGCACACAACAAGTCCCTATGATTGGAATCCACCTTTGGCTGTGGGTTCATAGCAAAATTCCTACAAAAGAAACTTGCTTTTTGGTTGTAGATTTTACAACATAAACCCACCTTTGGAATCAAACTTTGGTTGGGGATTCATAGCAATACTCGCAAATAGAATCTGCCTTCGGCTGTGGGTACACATCAATTTTCAAATAAGAACTGTCGCATGGTTGTAACTTTGCACTGCCATTTTTCTTACAGATTTCTTCCTCCATACATATCGTCTCAACCCATGCAATGCATTATGACATATTGGATTCAGACAAAATATTATAGCATTTAATGTACTAATACATGGAAAATCAGTAACATAGTCAGACATTTTCATGTATTCTATTTTTAGTATCATAAGCATGTCGTTTCGTACAATTCATGCAATTATTCATAAATATAAATAAATACAACCATAAATCGATCAGTCCTAAATTCTAGCATATTTCTTATCATCAGGGACCTAATTGCATATTTTAATTCACTAAAAGAATTTTGAACTTATTTAGGGACTAATATGATCAAAACATAAAATTTTGGGACAAAATTGTAAATTTTGAGTTACATGGGATAGATGGCCATATGATCGGACTATTTAGGAAACCTTGAACCGTGTGGAGGGGGTACACAATTGTGTGGCTAGGCCGTGTTAGAGACTGTGGTTGTGTAGTGTTTCTAAAAATCAACCTATAGGGAATATATGACTATGTGAAGGGTCCTAGGCCATGTGAAAAGAGAAAAACTGGGGTTTTAGGGGGGACATGACAGTGTATTGTGGTCTATGGCCCACATGGGTTGCCCACATGCCCGTGTGATGTAACCTAAACTCAATTTTACCTTGATTTTCTCATAAAAGAACACACACATGACTTCTAGCATCTTGAACACTGATCCTTATGTCCAAGACTGATTCAAAATACCTACAACAATTCTTTCAACTAAAAATTACACGAGAATTAATATCGATTTTCAAGATTTATAAAAATTGTCAAGATTTTCGAGAAAAGTCGTAAAAGATTTGTAATTGATTTGAAATATTTGACAAAAATGATGTTATTCCAAAATTTTTGGGTTTTACCTAATTTGAAACAAGAATACTTACCGATCTTTGATAGGATTTTGAAGATTATTGATGATAAATTCAATGCTTGGAGGGAGAACGGGATAAATCATGAATTGATTTTGATTTGAGATTTCAAAAGATTATTTTCCAACAAAGAATGTAAAAAAGTTTTTGAAAAGAAAAATGGGAATAAAAGAAAGAGATGTATTGAAAGAGAAAAGAGGAAAAATTCTAATCAGGGTTGAAAAAAAGTAAAAATTTAAATGTAATTAGGTAAAGAGATTAAATAGTTAAGGTTTCAAAATTTTGAGGTGTTGAATGGTAAAATACCCTTTTTTGCTGAAAAATAAGGAAAAAGAAAGGAGGGAAATGAGTTTGGCATGGCTTAAACTTTGGTACAAGGGAGAATGAAAGTGCTTAACCATTGGCTGCTTTCCCTTCTTGGCTTATTTCTACCAAATTTATTATATATCTTAGTTGGCCTTAGTTCATTGGTTTCTGAAATAAAATAGAAGAAAATGGGAAGAGTAGGGGTTTGAACCTTGGTTATCTAAGGAGTATCCTAAGCTTTTAACCATCAAGATTAAAGCTCATTTCTTGGTGATTAATTAAATTTCTAGCCCTATTTATTAAAGCTCATTTCCCATGTCGCTTCCTTCTTAGAACCTTTACATCACGTTCTAGAATTTGCATAGGTTCTTCTTCAAAGGAAAAATCTGGTCGTACCTCGATCTCTTTGATTGAAACATTGTGAGAAAGGTCAGAATGGCAACATCTCAACATAGAAACGTGGAAGACATGGATTCGGTCCAGTTCGGGAGGTAATTTAAGCTGGTAAGCAATTGGGTCGATTCTTCTAAGGATTTGGTAGGGTCCTATGAATTGTGGACTTAACCTACCCTTTTGATCGAACTTTAATAGCTTTCGCCACGGGGACACTTTCATAAAGACTTGATCACCGACACTATACTCAATGTCTTTTCTCTTTAAATCTTCATACGACCTCGGTCTATCGGAAGTTACTTTTAGTGTTTCCTGAAATAGTTTGATTCTCCCCTAGGACTCTTGCACTAACTCGGGACCCAAAACTTTTCTTTCACCTAGTTTGATCCAGCACCAAGGAGTTCAACATTTACGTCTGTATAGGGCCTCATAAGGTTCCATTTGGATGCTCGATTGGAAGCTATTGTTGTAGGAAAATTAGGCTAAGGGTAAATGTTCTTCCCAACTACCTCGAAATTCGATAATACAACCTCTTAACATATCTTCCAAAGTTTGTATCACCTTCTCGGATTGCCCGTCAAATTACAAATGGAAAGGAGTGTTAAAAATGAAGTGGGTTCCCAATGAATCTTGCAACTTCTTCTAGAATCGAGATGTAAAACGGGGATCTCGATCCAAAATAATTGATATGGGAACCCTATGCAACCTCACTATCACGAAATGTATAACTTAGCCAACATCTATAATGAATAATCCTTGCGGACAGTTAAGAAGTGTGCTGACTTAGTTAACTGATCTACTATCACCAAAATTGAATCTTTCTTAGTGGGTGTTAAGGGTAACCCATTAACAAATCCCACCGTTATTCGCTTTCACTTCCATTGTGGTATTTTGATGTGATGCAACAATCCTGAAGGAAATTGATGCTAAACTTTTACTTGCTGACACATTAAGCACTTGACCACAAATTTCGTTACATCTCGTTTCAATCTTAGCTACCAGTAAAATTCCTTCACATCCCAATACATCTTGTTCCCTCCAAGATGCATGGCATAAGGTCTAGCATGCGCTTCCTAAAGTATGGTTTGTCTTAAGTCATTTTCATTCGGTACACAAAACCTTCTTTAGAAACACAATATGTCATCATCATTAAACCTAAAATTACCGGTCTCTCCCTCTTTTACTTGCTTAATTCAAGGTAACAAGGTTATATCTAAGGTTTGTTTAGCTTGGATCTCATCAAATAAGGTTGCTATTACTTGCAATTATGGTAACAAGTCTCCATCATTCACTAAACTTAATCGAGCAAGCATTTCCCTTAATTCGGTTGTCTGTTTCCGGCTTAAGGCATCTTCAACAACGTTGGCTTTCTGGAGTTGGTATTCAATTACACTATCATAATCTTTTAACAGTTCTAACCACCTTTGTTACCTAAGGTTCAATTCATTTTGGGTAAGAAGGTATTTAAGGCTCTTATGATCAGTGTAGATGTAACACTTCTCCCCATATAAGTAGTGCCCCCATATCTTTAGTGCAAAAACTAATAGAACCAACTCTAAGTCATGAGTCGGGTATTTGCACTCATGTTCCTTCAACTACCTTGTTGCATAAGTCATTACTTTACTGCCTTGTATCAACACACAACCAAGGCAGGTATAGGATGCATCAATGTACACCACATATTCTTTCCCTGATTCAAGCTGAATTAGTACAGAAGCTTGGGTTAACACCGCCTTAAGTTTTTCAAAGCTGGTTTGTTACTTTCTGTCCACCTAAACGAGTCATCCTTTCTCAACAACTTAGTTAAGGGCGCAACTATTAAGGAAAACCCTTCAAAAAATCTACGGTAATACCTAGCCAAACTAAAAAAATTACGGATTTTGGAAACAGTTTTGGGTCGTTTCCATTCAACGATCTCTTGTATATTCTCTGGATCTACCCGAATACCCTCTGCGGATACTACATGACCCAAAAACATAACCTCCTTAAGCTAGAATTCTCATTTACTAAGTTTAGCATACAACTTCTTTTCACAAAGGATTTGTAGAACCTTCCTAAGGTGCTCTTCATGTTCATGTTCGAATTTGGAATAAACTAGAACATCATCTATGAATACAACAACGAACTGATCAAGAAAGGGTTAGAGCACTCGATTCATAAGATCCATAAAAGTAGTAGAACCAATGGTCAAATCGAATGACATTACAAGGAACACATAGTGGCCATAACGGGTTCTAAAAGCAATGTTGGGTACATCTGTCTCCTTCAACATAAGTTGATAATACCCTTGTTAGAGTATGCCCAAAGACTAATCATGAGATTATTGTAATCACATACTTGTATTAGCTTGTTTATTAATATAAGATATTGCCACTATTATTTCAGTTTCTTGTTCTATGAATATAAATAGCTGAATTGCAATAAAGTCCTAAGAAAATATGATTATTCTTAAAAATGTCCTTAGTAAAGTGTTATTGTGGGCTTGGACAACAATAATGCATTGAGACTAATGTGTAGTTGATTGATGACAAAGAATTGTCATTGACATAGGGATGTCAAAATCAATACATGAGTATGTGTTAGAGAACAACATATTGGACTGACCCAATATGAGTATGGTTCTTGAATTATTATGTAATAGTCATAATATTACTAATAGTGATAAATATATATATGATCCTTAAACTTGAGATCATCATTGTCCCAACATCGTGATTTGTATATTTTGATACAGTCAAAATGTCTATCATAAAAGGTTGTACTATAAAGATTGATGTTGGATATACCAGAATCCATGTAGTGGGATATAGTTGGTCAAGAAAGGATTTATCCTTCCTACATAATTGGAGCAATATCTTAGGCCTCTTGATGGAATAAGACTAGAAATGCATAGTCATGCTCGAATAAGTTGATATGAGATATCACACTTATTTGTTGATTGTAGTCTGCTCATGTAACACCCTTAACCCGTATCCATCGTCGGAATAGGGTTACAGAGCATTATCGGAGTTTACATTTCAAAAACCATTAAAAATTTTAATCATTTAACAACACATCGTCAATCATCTCAAAGTCAATCAAAGACATACAATTGTCCCATATCTGAGCCCTCGAGGCCCTAAAAACACATTAGAAATAAATTGAGACTAAATCGATAACTTATAATTTTTTTTGGAAAAAGTTGAAAATTTTCAAACTGTAGGGGTCACATGGCCGTGTTGCCAGGTAGACATTCGAAGTAGCGACAGATGGTCGTGTCCTAGCCCGTGTCCGTGCCCGTATAACTCATTGACTTGGGTCACATGGCCAAGCCACACGCCCGTGTACCAGGCTGTGTACCCTTCGAAATGACCTTACACGCCCGTGTGCCAAGCTGTGTGCTAGGTCGTGTAATAGCCTGACTTGCAACCCTTTGAAAGCTACAGGGGACACACGACTGTGTCGCCTGGCCGTGTGTAACACCCGGCTACGACACATGCCCGTGTGGACGAAAAATAGGCCACTTCCAAGCCATTTTTCTCACCCAAACATGCATCCACCTAAAACCAATTTTCCATAAATAAACAAGCACTCCAAAGTGCACCAAACCATGCCATCACAAGCTATACAAATATGGTACTTTTGCATACAACCAAGATGTCCAAAAGGGCACCTCAATCAACACCTAAACATGTATAACCATATACTCAAATTGGCCATATTTTTCAACTAATTTCTATGTAAGTTTCTGCAAAAAAATACCATTTGATTTACCTATCCAATTCTCACCAATTGATACCAAAAATGCCATTCATCAACTAGCATCAATAGCCATACATCTCATTTATAACAAATGTACCAAATCACCACATTCAAACATATCACAAGACATTTATAACATGCATTTTAACTACCATTCCGTCTTAATTCATTCAAGCATCATGAGCCAAGATATCAACCACTTTAAAGCCAAATATTTACATACTAAAACTAGTTCATATCATTCCCCAAAATACCATAAACACAAGCCAAAACAAATGGCTACTTCATCAACCAAAATACCTATACATGCCATTATAACCACAACTTAAAACACCAAAAGTACTGATATAACCGATGGATAGTGTGATATAACTCCGACAAGCTTCCAACACGAACGAGCTTTCGATTTACTATAAAACATGAAAAATAACATAGATTAAGCATAAAATGCTTAGTAAGTTCGTATAATGTAAAACACAACTTACCATTTCAATACACAATAAGTAAGTTAAACATGACATAATCCAACCACAACTTGGTCAAAGCATGTACACCAAACATGTTAGTCATTTAATCATGTAACATAGGCAATATAATCATGGATGAGCACAACATTAAGTCATATATCATATGCATATATCATCTGTAACACCTCAAATTTGGGGCTAGAAATTTTGTGATTTGTAGGTAGTGTCAGTGGTTAGATCGGATATTTGAAGTCGTGTCCGTATTTTAGTGTCAGAATAGGCCTGCTGGTCTAGTGATTTGGTGTGTGTTAGCGTACCTCCGGGTTCTGAGTTCGAGCAGTCATTTGTGTGGTTTGGGGAAATAATTTTAATTTAGTTTGTTTTAAAGTCCAAAATACCTATTTTAATTTGAATTTTAATTATGATTTTTGGATAAACCTTCCCTAAATCACTTTCACATTCTATTGTTTCTCTCCCCACTCTCTCTTGTCAGTTTTTATTTTTCTTCTCTTCTCTTTATTTTTCATTTATGGTGTTTGGGTAGTTCAAGGTTTCGAGTAGAGATTTTAGAATTTTGTTGAGGAGGCGTTCTGATCTTCTTTGGTGTTTGGAATAGCAAATTCAAGTGTGGGTTTCGTAGCTTTTTAATTTAATCGTGAATTATTATATCATTTTTGTGAAATTTGGTATTTTCGAGTGTTTCGATGATTGCATAATTATAACATTGTATTGTTGTTAAATTGAGTAAAATTTGACTAGTTAGGGTGTGTTTTTTCATTGTTAGAGGATAAGAATCTTTTGATGTCGAAATTTGTGTTTTCTGGGCTATTTCGGCGTGGTTTCGTGACCACACGGGTCTGTGCCGCACATGGGTAGTCCACACGGCCATGTACAATTGGGAATTTATGGTTTTCGATGATTTTTAGTACCACACGGCCTAGCCACACGGGCGTTACATAGGCTGCTCACACGGGCATGTGTCCCACACGGGCGTGTGAGATCTCCACATTGCCATGTCTTTTCTGTTTTTAATTTTTAGCATTTTTGGACAGTGAGTTACACAGGCTGCTTACACGGGCATGTGTCCCCTTAACATGGGCATGTGTGGCTTTCACACGGGTGTGTGTGGCCTCCACATAGGTGTGTAGACCCCCACACGGCCTAGGCATTTCCACACGGCCATGTGGTCCTACCTCACCAAATTTTGTATTGTGTTGATTTATGACCTGTTTGTGGTTCTGTTTGTTCCGACCCTTGGCTAGGTCTTAGTAAGGTAATCAGGACTTTGTTTTGACTCAGACATATCTATTATATGCAATCGTTTAATTAGTGAAATGACTCGTTAAGGTGATATTGCCTAATAAATGAGTATTTGCTTTAGTGGTTAAGTGATGTGAGTGTGTGTGTGACTGTCTGGAAACTATATACATCGATTCTATAATTGATTGACTGATAACGAGCTTCTGTGCCTGTGTAATTGACAGTTTTTGGTGTGCATTCTTGCATTTGCATTATGATTTCGGGTTTTGGATATGAAGAGAAGGAAGTCTGATCTGATTTAGTAGTTTCAACTGCAATACATCTGTATAGCGGTTTATCGCATAGTATGATACTTCTGGTAGCATAGCTGCATACTGTTATTTACGTGGCTTTGTTTCACATGCATGGTGTGTAGGGTTGGATGGGCTTTCGAGGTCCTATACAGTGTGCAGGGCTGGTTGAGCTTCTTATAGCTCATCTGTGATGTGAATGGGGGACGGAGAGATGTTTGGCTGGATTAATGGGTTTCATGTTGATGCATTTGTTCCGCATTTTGTCTGTCTGTTTGCCTGATTGCGAGATTAATGGTATATAGATCGTCGTACTCAGTACCAATCTGTCTATTTTGGTTGTGATGATTATTTGGATACCGGATTGCCATCATAGATTTTCTTCTATGATGGTACTTAATTTTTCGTTTTTCTGACATTTCGTTCTCACACTGAGCTCGTGTAGCTCACCCCACTTAGTTTCCCTTTTTCAGGTATTTTGTATACTATTGTTGGACTCAGCACGTCGGAAGTCTCGGACAGTCACGTTTTAGAATTAGCTTTAAAAGTATTTTCATAAATTCCAGATTTATAAATGAGCGGTTTGAATTGTAAGTTTTACTTTGAATATTGTGGTATGAATTTTGGGTTTTACGTACGTAAGCGTCTTTTAGACTAAAATTTTTGTAATATTGGGATTTTACAACGAATAGTTTTTACGTAACTTTAATGTTGTCGACATAACACTGTTGGATATGCATTCGGTATATAAATATGAAAATTCACAATACATGTATAATTCAATTAAAAACATATATATTCAATATAATTACACGAACTTACCTCGATAATTAAACATAGATACGGAGGAGACTAATATGAAATTTAACTTTGCCCTGATCTAAAGCCGTACAAGGTTTGCCTTGATCTAAATGGATAAATTTAGCTCAATTCAATAATTATTCTATTCAATTTAATCCAATTTCATAATTTCGCAAAATTACAATTTTTCCCCTATACTTTTGATTTCTTTTCAATTTAGTCTCTAACTCATAAAAATAGAAATTCATGCAATTTTTCCAAAACCCGTTATAGTCAAATTTCATATAGGTCCCTAGCAAGCCCTATATTTCATTTATTTCACAATTTCAGCATCTATAATTTTCTATTTTTCAATTTAATCCCTATTTGACAATTTTACCAAAAATCACTTAACAAAAGTTGTTTATCTATCAACAGCTAACCATTTTCTTCCATAAACCAACAAAACTCATACACATTCATTTATGGAGAAACATTAATAGTTTAATAGTTTCACAAATTAGTCCCCGAGCTAGCTAGATTAAGTTACAATGATCTCGAAAATATAAAAATCATTAAAAATGGGACAAAAATTACTTACATGCTTGCACTTGTACTAGCCAAATGTAAAACGCTCTAAAATGGTGTTTTTTCCTTGAAGAATCGGTGGAGAAGATGAATGCATGAAGAAAATGTTTTGTTTTCTTTAATTTTAACCTTTAATTACTTAATTACCAAAACAACCTTAAAAATTATTCCAAATTTCAATAATACCAAGCCATGCACATCCACTAACTTCATTGAAGGTCTAATTACCACATAAGGACTCATACTTTAAGGTTCTATAGCTATTTAATACCTTTAGCTACTAGAACACTTCTTTTGCACTTTATGCAATTTAGTCGGTTTTATTAAATTAAGCATGAAAACGATAAATTTTTTTAACAAATGTTTGGTACGGTACTACTATCATGCTGTAGACAATAAAATAATACCAAGCCATGCACATCCACTATCTTCATTGAAGGTCTAATTACCACATAAGGACTCATACTTTAAGGTTCTATAGCTATTTAATACCTTTAGCTACTAGAACACTTCTTTTGCACTTTATGCAATTTAGTCGGTTTTATTAAATTAAGCATGAAAACGATAAAATTTTTTAACAAATGTTTGGTACGGTACTACTATCATGCTGTAGACAATAAAATAATAATAAAATAAATATTTTGACATCGTATTTTGGTCTCGAAACCAATGTTCTAATTTCTTTGAAAACAGGTTGTTACAACTCTCCCCCTAAAGGAATTTTCATCCTCGAAAATCTTACCAGAAAAGAGGTTCGGATATTGCTTTATCATAGCTTCCTCGGGTTCCCAGGTGACTTCCTCTATCCCGTGTCATTCCCAAAGAACCTTTACTAAAGCTATGCTCTTATTTCTCAATTCTTTAACCTCTCGAGCCAGAATTCTAATCGGTTACTAACTTTATGACACATCAGATTAGAATTCTAATCCATAACAGTAAATCTGTACACATCAAACTTTAATTAACAGTAAATGTTTTTCCTAGTTAGCTTCGAAGTCTAATCCACAACAGTGAAGCATATCCTCAAGTATCTGAATTACTCACTCGGACTGACCATCGGTCTGAGGATGAAATGCAGTGCTAAAATGCAACCACGTACCTAGAGCTTCCTATAACTTTTTTCCAGAATCGTGGTGTAAACCATAGATCTCTATCCAAAATAATAGAAATTGGTACCCTATGCAATCTGACAATCTCAGAAACATATAACTTACCTAATCTCTCAAGGGAGAAATCTGTACGTACCAGAATAAAATGTGCAGACTTCGTCAGACGATCAATGACAACCCAAATTGCATATTTCTTTCTAGGAGATAGGGGTAAACCCAATACAAAGTCCATTGTAAATAGATCCCATTTCCATTTCGGTATCATTACTGGCTGCAATAATCCAGAAGGTACCTGATGTTCAGCTTCAACTTGCTGACAAACTATGTATCTCGATAAGAAATAAAAAATCTGTCGTTTCATTCCTAACCACTAGTACATTTGTTTCAAATCACCGTACATTTTATTACTTCTCAGATGAACAGAAAAGCTACCATTATGGGCTTCGTGCAAGTTTGTGCATACATACAAATGGGTTGATCCCGCATCAATCAAAGTAGTAACATCAGTATCAAAAATAGAGAAAGTGCCAGTAATAACATCTAGCGCAGAAGCTTCCTCTAGTACGCGAATAGTGTAAGCCATAGCTGGTGCTCGTGCTTCAAACCTTACAGTAGAGTCTTTTGTTCCACCACGGCTATTACTCACATTTTCAAGATTACGAGGTGGTCTACTTCTCGCAGCAGTGTTGCTCGGTCTCATAGTTTGAACTTTTTCTTTCTCAGACTTCTCTGGGCAATCTCTAAGATAGTGTTCGAAGGAACTACACTTGAAACAAGCTCCGTTCTTCAATTTACATTCACCGTAATGTGCTCTATTATAGTGCTTACACTCGGGCCTATTATCTCTGACACTACCTACACTCGCTACAGATGTAGCTTGAGGCTTTGAACTCGAACGTCGGTTACCTCTGTCTCTACTAGAATACCCCACTGAAACTGTGGAAAGGTTGTGATATTCTTTTGGTCTCTTCGATGATGACTGATATGACATCCCAGTCGATCTCTTTCTCGAGTCCCTAGCGTCAAAATCAACATTTCTTTTCTCTTTACTAAGCTCCTCGGCTTTATGTGCCCGATCAACTAAGACAACAAATTCTTTCAGTTCAAGAATTCCAACTAAAAGCTTTATATCTTCATTTAACCCTTCTTCGAATCTTATACACATGGCCGTTTCAATTAGAATGCATTCTTGGGCATATTTACTCGATCTGATAAACTCTCGTTTATACTCTGACATAGACATACAACCCTATTTGAGCTAAAGAAATTCTTTATGTTTCTGATCTAGAAATCTCTAACTAATATATTTCTTTCGGAACTCAGTTTGGAAGAATTCCCAGGTTATGCGCTCTCTCGGTACTACTGAAATCAAAGTGTTCCACCACTGGTAAGCTAAGTCTTTTAACAAAGATACCACTCAGTTAACATATTCGACCGGTGAACAAGATACGTCGTCGAAAATTCTGATTGTATTCTCTAACTAGAATTCTACACTTACAGGATCATCTTGAACAGTAGCTATGAATTCTTCAACCTCGTACTTATAAATCTTATCAACAGGAGGCTTATTAACTCGTAAAGATTCCAAACCTTGAGGAATAACGAGGACCGGTTGAGAAATATGAGAGGATCGAGGTTGTTAAGCAGCTGGGTTCGTCCATACGAATTGGTAAACCATTCGCTCATCATCTGGAAAAAGGTTTCCTTAGCCCAGATATAGGCCTTGTATCACTCGACACTACCTTGTGAATAGAGGCTTGAGCATTACTCTCAACTTCATCAGAGTCAGCTCGGTTGGATGTCATTTCTATAAGAAAACATGTTTTAAAACGATCAGGGGATATCACACTATCACAGGTTATATAATGGCATGTATAGCTGGACTCATATACGCTACGTTCAATTCAAAAATAGACTAAACCGTAGCTTTGATACCAATAAATGTAACACCCCTAACCCGTATCGGTCGCTGAAATAGGATTACGGAGCATTACCAAAGTTTACATTTCAAATACCATTAAAATATTTAATCATTTAACAACACATTGTCAATCATGGCAAATTCAATCCAAGGCATACATATTGTCCCTTATACGAGCCCTCGTGGGCCTAAAAACACATTAGAAACAAATCGAGACTAAATTGAAAACTTATAAAAATTTTCAGAAAAAGTTGAAATTTTCAAACTACAGGGATCACACGGCCGTGAATGCACTTATAAATGGCTTCATTGCCACAAGCATTCGATTGTCGTAATGTATATCATGTCCTAGTCTACATTGCCATAGTGTAGGCTCAGCCTTATCTTCCTTCTTGACACTTGGCCTTTTCGTAGATTGAGGTGCTTTCCTTCTTTCGCTACCTCGTTGATTCCACTCCTAAATTTGCTTCCTATGAAGCTCTTAAAATTGTTGGAGTAAGGAATCTCCAATGATGTTGAGTGTCGAATGCTAAGTCTACTTGGTGGATACTAGGTGGACACCAGCCTTGCGACAAAGGTCAGTGACAAAATATGGGAAATAAATACCAACCTTACCACCTGAGATGCAGCGTTTCATTTTTTATTTCACCAAAGTACCTACACAAATTCATTTTCGCTGTAAAATGAAATACAACCGGGTTGGTCTAAACACATTTACATTATTAGTATCCAATGCAAGGCAAAGACACATGCACATGAATTGCGTCCATATTTTTAAAATTCAAAACATGATTGATTTCTTAAATGAGAGAGGTCACCTCGAGAAAGCTTCGCGCTTCCATTCCCCTCTACATTTTATAAGGTAGTTTAGAATGGCGCCCATGTCTAAATTAGTAAAATGGTTCAAATTGTCCTCCTCATAACACAACACACCATAGAATTCATAGATAGTGGCTGGGGAAATATCAATATGTTTACACTTGACGTATACCCTATCATGTGTAGCAGTTTTGAAATTGAAGTAGAACTCTAGCACTACTGGTATAACAATAGGTTGTTTTGGAAGCAAGCAAAAGTTATCCTATCGATGAAAACAAAAATCATCCCAGATTTCATCATTAAAAGATAAGGCCGAATCAAAAATTATCCCTAAATGGTTTGATAAAATTTCGCAACCTCCTTTTGGGTAAATTTAAAGCCATCGAATTTTGGCACTGGAATAGAGGCTGTTTGGTGATAAGATCGTTTTCGTGTTCTCGGGGGCACTCTTATAGTTTTCTAAATTTAAAAGCAATAAAAAGAAACTAATTACCCAATATCAAGAAATCAATCTATAGACCAAAAACTTAAAATGAAAATAAGAAAAATAGTAGTAATAAGCAAGGGAAAAGAAAACTTAAACTGCCCTGATTGTCGTAATCAAATGGATCAAATCGAGAAGTGTCATGTTCCCCAAGCCAAAACAGTGCAATACGTACAAAGAAAGAAAACTAACAAAAAGTAAAGTAAAATAAAAGAAATAAAAAAAATGAATCGAAAGAGATTTGAAAGGGTGATTGAGAGAAAATAGAGAGGCGGAAGAGTTTTTAGGGATTTAAGATGAATGTTTTAGGGAAAATAAGAAGAATGGGGATTTTGGGGTATTTGGAGGCTTAAAAAGCCTTCATAACACGCGGGTCGCGATATCTGAAACCGGGTATTACGTGACCCAACTTGGATATCACAATATCCCCTTTTTTGAGACTCTCTACATTCCATTCTATTTGAGGTATCGCAATATTGAAAGTCAGGTATCGTGATACCACTATGTAAAAAAAATTTTGACTTTTGAAATTCCAAGGATATCACGATATTAGGGACCCAGTATTGCAATTTTGTTCAACACGCAACCAAGGCCTCTTAGGAACCACATTTTCTTAATTATCTTCGTTCGCTTCCTAATTCTCTTACATGGCCCATGAACACATGAAAAATTACACCATTCCATGAAGTTTGCAAACCTATTAGCATATAATTTTTTTTGTCTAAATTACTTGGCACTTATGTTCTTATGAGGGTAACACCTCCTCAGACCTAGACTAGGGCTCGACACATTTGAAAACTTTTGTTTCTCCTTCTATGTCTATAGTTAATTCACCTCGTCCTACGTCGATGGTACCCTATACATGACTAAGAAAGGTCTTCCTAACAAAATAGGAATTTCTAGATCCTCCTCAAAGTCAAGCACGATAAATTTCGTGGGAAAAATGAATTGTCTAACCCTCACTAACACATCTTATAAAAATCCCTTAAGACATACTAAAGAACAGCCGGTTAGTTGCAAGGTGGCTTCTGTTTCCTTAAGCTCTCCTAAACCTAACCTCCTATAAATGGACAATGGCATGAGGTTAATACTGGAATCTAGGTCACACAAGGCTTTCCCAAAACTCACTCCACTTATCTCAATTGTGAGGTAAAGCTATAGGGATCCTTTAGTTTGGGAGAAACTTTTCTAGATACTACTATGCTACATTCTTCGTTAAGTGAAATTTTCTCTCCTTTCCTTATTTTCCTCCAACAAGACATAACATCCTTAAGGAATTTGGCATATTTGGACATTTTCTCAAAGAGTTCTAACAAGGGAAGGTTCACATTCAAGGCTTTCAACATTTTAAGGAAGTCTATGAACTCATCATCATTCCTCTTCTTGTTCTCCTCCAAACAACTCTAAAAGGGTAAGGGCTTCGAGCTCGTTGGTGGTGGTGGAACGGTTCTATCCTCTATTTCGACTTGTATGGGTTCACTCTCTAGTCTTTCCTTCTCTAGCACCACATCTCCAACTCTAAGAGTGTGGATGCTCTCTTAATTCTCACTTACTTCTTTCTCCTAATCATTTGGTCAGATATGTTCCTTAACCATAGCCCTGAACCTAAGGGTGATCGCTTTTATATGCTCCTTTCCCTCTCTCATTAGATTAGGCCCAATATTGTTGGGTATGTTAGAGGCTAAATTGTTTTGCAATTGTTGCAAAACTTAGTTCAATTAACTACGGATTTGGTGCACATCGGCTTGTACTACACGCAGTCTTTCCTTTACTTTACTTTACTTACCCTAATAAATAATTAAGGGTTACTACTATAGGTGAGTTTTCTCTCTTGATCTTGGGTGTCGTAAAAGGTAATAGAGGTTGCTATGGCGCATTGGGTTTTAGAGGGTTAATGTTCTAGTTTCCTTGATTTGAAGGTCTTGCTTGGTTTCCTCCCCACCTAAGGTTAAGATGGTCATGCCATCCCAGGTTATAGGTGTTAGAGTAATGGTTATATCCTCTATAACCCATATAATTCACCTCCATATGGTTACCCTCATGTCGTGTCTTACATTACAATGAGTTAGATTGGGTTGGTGTTGGACTTGCGCCTTGGTTACATTTATCTCCAATTGTTTTAACCTTTTGAGGACTTGTTGATACTTATCTTCACTAGTGACAGCATTCGTTGCCACTTATTTGGCTCGATATGTGAACCGCTCAGCTGGCCATATGTAAGAGTTAATTACTATGTCCTCTATGAGTTAACAGGCTCAACATAGGTCTTTGACATGAATGATCCAACAGATACTCCAGCAAGACTAGACCATAAATTCCCATCAAGTCTATTGTAGAAGACTTGAAATTGTTGCCAATCTTGTAAATCATGGTATAGAAACTTGCGCAACATCAATTTGAAGTGCTCTCAATCCTCATATAATGACTCTCCTTTCAATTGTCAAATATTCATAATCCCGTTTGAAGTTTCATGATCTTGCTTAGGGGAAAATACTTTGCCAAAAGCTTGCTCGCTAGCTTTTCCCAAGTGTTGATTGAATCTACCGGCTACAAATCTAACCACATAAAAGCATCATCAATAAGAGAGAAAGGGGATAACCGAAGACGTATAGTGTCATCGGATACCCTATTATACTTAAAAGTATCACAAATGGTTAGAAACTGCTTAAGATGTTGATTTGGATCCTCATTCATTAACCCTTGAAATTGAAGGTTCGATTGTATCATTTTGATCATTACTAGCTTGATTTTGAAGTTGTTAGCATTTAACGCAAGGTGATTAATGCTTCCTCGAACAACATCTAAGTTGGGCATTGTGTAGTTACGCAAAGTTCTTTGCTCCGTGGGTATTTTGTAGTGGTTGTTGAATTTCTCCTTGTTAATTTTCAATGGGTTGCTCTCTTGGTAAAAATGGAATGTCTATCGAATGTTGTACCCTTCCTGTGCGTGTAATGATACGTTCTGTTTTCGGCTCAAATTGTAAGACATCGTTACCGATTCAAGTCATATAATGTCTCCTAAAAAAAAGAGATTGAAGAAATTAGTTAATTGTAAAATAAAAAAATAAAAACAACAGAAAATAAGGTCATATCTATAAATCCTACTTTGTCTACTTATCTCTACCTAAAAGCGTACACTAAGTATTACTCAATCTTACACCATCTTCGCTGACAGTGGCGCCAACTACTTGACCGGGTGCGCACGTGCGCATTAAAACACTGAATTTATGAAACTATTTTTAAAGCACGATTTTACAGCAAGCGTACACAAATCGCGTAAATTACCAAGCGGCTCCATTTTATCTTCCGATCTCAATTTTACTGACGTAGACGAATTAGGTCTGATTTATCTTCTGATCTCGCCAGTTAATCCGAGACTAATGAATGGGTGCATAATAAGATTATCTTTCGGTCTCACTTGATCTTAATATTCCCTTAGGTGCGTCACTACCCAAGTTCTTAGTTATATCTAAATTAGTCTAATTTGTTACGATTTAGTCCTATTTTTCTAGGGATGTTAGTTTACCCATATCTCTATCAACCAACCTCTTTTGAGGTTTATCTATTCATGCTCAAAGTAAAGAAAATAAACATAAACATGGAAAATAAGGCAGCCATGAAAATAAAGCTTGAAAAAAAATATAAAATTTGATATTTTCATGCAAGAAAACTTAAATATCATAAAACCAAAAGCATTTAACAGAGAAATCTAAGGCAATAAATATAAAAGGAACAAGCTTAAATAGATTAAAAGTAAAATAACTTAAACACATTACACTAAAGCTTAAAGAGTCTTGAAGGCAAGGTATAGGGACTAAATATATAAATAAACCTTAGCTACAGTAATAACTACCTTAACTAACATTAAGAACAACAATAACAAGAAGTATATAAAAATAATAATCTCTAATCTAAGGTAGAAGAAGAGAAAAATAAAAACCCTAGAAAAGTGCAGAGAAAAACTAAAGAAAACCTAGAGAAAACTAACCTAAACCTAAGCTAAAGTGTGTCTCTCCTCCTCAACTTTCGACTATTTTGAACTGTATTTTGATGACTGTTCAAAGTCAGAAAAGCCCCTACACGAACCTTGTATGACTAGTGGGCCGGATAGACAAAAGGTTGCCATTTTTGTCCAAGTTTGTCCCCTTGATGAAGGTGATATCGCAATACCCAAAAGAGGATATCGTGATATCTCGAGCAGTGTTGAAACTTGAGGTCTTCTTAAAAATGTGGATATCGCGATTGCCAAGGGGATATCATGATTCTACTGAAGGGAATCCTTGATCTTCTACACTGTTGGAGGTGTCACGATCCTAAGGGTTGGATATAGCGATACCCTTTCCCTAGGTGTCGTTCTCTCACTCATTTTCAACATCTGACACGTCTTTACGACACTCAAGCACACGTTAGGCCTCCAAATGGAACTAGTGACCAATTTGGGTAAAAAAATAGATAAAATGAGAAATTTTCACTTATTACCTGAAAGTATGAAAATAAAAAAAACTATGCTAAAAACTCTACTTTTCTTGAGAAAAAGCTCCTTAAATGTGTCAGAAAAGCCTAATTTGTCACATCAATTTATGGCAGATCACCTAGGTCACTTAGGGGGAGACTAACGCTTAACCATTGGGCTATCACCGATTTCTTATCAAGTTTTACTCCCAATAGTATATATTTTAGTGTGGTTTTTATCCCAAGTTGTTGAAAATAAAAGGAAAAGAAATGAGAGAGTGTTTCTCGAACCTAAGACTTCTACGAAGTGCAATAACTGGTTAACTATCAAGTCTAATTCATTTCTTGCTTAATTATTTTGATTAACCCCCTATATTTTGAGGCGTGACACTTATTGTGGTGTGTAGCAGAGTTGGATAGGATCTTTCTGATGAACTGAAATTGCATTGCCATTCGTAAGCATGTACAAGCAAACTAAAAAATTCTTAAATGCGATGCTGATGTGTTGATCTGGAAAACTATTATTTTTGTATGCCTTATCTATCGATTTGCATTGATTTTCTTTTGTTCAGACTCACACTAAGCTCTTTAGGCTCACCCCTCTTATTTCAATCTTCACAGATAACTCGCAAGGTTAGGATATGGACTCCGCATTCGAAGGTCTCGACTAGAATAATTCTCATTAAAAGTATTTTAGACTTAATACTTATAATTTATATTATTTGGGAACTGTAATGTCTTCTATGAACTATGGCATGGGATTTATTTTTTATTTTATTTTATTTTATTTGGGGATATTTGGCTTGCATGACATTTAAATTGATTTTAGGCTATTGAAACATGAATTTTGATTTAATTATGCATGAAATATTGGTTTTCCATTAAAACTAAGTTGAATATCAATTTTCCACTGCAATATTATGTTAAAAAATAAATAAAATTGAAAATCAACTAAGTTTTCTAAAATAATCACTATTACAAGGAAAACGCTAGAAACAAACGGTTTTCGAAACTCGTAAGTTTTAGTGAAAAAGAGATAAGAAGCTAAGCTTTCATCTAAGATAAACAAATGTTTTAAAAGGTTATTCAATAGAACTTCGATAATTTTTACTAGGTCATTTCAGTTGCTAGTGTAGCTTCCAAAATTCGACCGTAATATTTAGGCTGGATTAAGGAGGTTACAAAGTAAGTCTTCAATTCACGTCATTCTAAATTCGATCATTGGATAACCTTTACCTCTTAACCTTTAATAAAAAATAAATTTAATTTTTAAAAAATATATTTAATTGATAGATCCACATATCTAATATATTTTATATATAATAATGTATGCTTGCATGGATAGTTTTATTAGCTGGCACTTGGAAACTCTATTTAAAGACACATAAGATAATTTTTTAATTTAAAAGTGGAAATATATTTTCTAATTTACTATTTATCTAATTAACATATATAGGATAAAAATTATATTTATTTATTCATTTAAAATTATGTAAAAAACATAATAGCGTCCAATATTTAAAAAATTTAGGTTTGGAAAGCTCATTTCATTATTTAACCTTTTAAATATTTAGTGAATTTTCAATTTTAAAATATAAAAAGGTTAGTCATTTATATTTGAAATTGCATTTTTTAGTTACTTACGTTATCGTTTTGTTACCTCCTTACCGACAGTCCTACGTGACAATCCAAATGAGTTTTAAATGTCAACTTAGATGTCCAGTTGTTGGGATAAAAATAGATTTTTAATTAAATAAATTTAATTTGGACTGCCATGTAGGACATCCAAGTTGGCATTTAAAACCCAATTGGATTGCCACATAAGACTGAGTTAGGGTGGTAACGGAACTTAACGGTAGAGTGACCACTTCGTAACATAACGATAACGTAAGTGACTAAAACGTAACATTTCAAATATAAATGATTAAAATATAATTTGAGGAAAATAAAAGTGACAATTTTTATAATTTACCCTATAAATAATTTATATTCATTAGCATTATTGTAGCTGTTCTTTTACCTCTTTTATTCTCAATTAGTTTCATTCCTTTATAGCTCTTTATTACTTTACTACATGTTTTCTTTGTTAATATTTCATGTTTTAATTTCTTATTTATTTATCCTTTCAGGCTTATGCTTTCATTCTGGAATATATTTAAGGTATATTTCTCCTCTATTTTTCCTTAAAATTCACTATCAATTTTTTTGTATAAATTAATATTTAATGTATACTTTTAAGTTCACTTATATATGCCAACTTTTTTATAAATTAGGGTTAAATTGCACTTTAAACCCTAATATTCTTTTAATTAATTTATTTCATAAACGATTTTGAAATTTATTTCACTTAATACTCGCATGTATTTTCTGCATTTTTCAAATTTGTGCATCTATTTTATTTTTATATTTAATTCATAACATAATAATTTAAGTATTTAATAAATTATTTTAACGTAGTTAATTAAAATAATTAGAAAAAATAACAATACTGTAATTGTAGCTTTTTTAGCTTTTCTAAAGAAAATATAATATAATAATATTTATTTTTGTTTACTATAGTAATATAATATTAAGATTTATGAACTTTTTAATAACATACTTGAATTTTTGGGAATTAATCATAAAAAATTCACCATTTTTAAATGAAAGGGAAATATTTTTTTTCTAAACATTATTAAATTGTTTTTATATAATTGTAAAAGAATATACATTAAAACCAACATTTAAAGAATTTAATTTTTAAAAAAATAATTTAATTTTTTAAACAGTATATTTGACTTTAAATTCTTAAATATGTAATTGGGATATTTGTAACACCTCCGACCCAGCCTAGGAGTTTTGGCTAAGTCGAAGGCGTTACATTCGATCACTGAGGTGATCCTGTAAGCCTCTCTTTAAATTTGTGAAAAGATTTTATCAACATCTTGAAGTATTAAAAATAAAATAGCGGAAATCTTTTACTAAAATGGGAAGTTTTCTAAACCGAAATAGCATGCATAATATCAGAATATTAATTAAATATTATGCTTTTAACTTTAACTAAGCTAAACTACTTTTAATCTTAAAATAGAAACGAGAAAGAATGAACAATTACAACTCGAAAGTAAATTGTTTTGAGGGAAACTAAAATAAACTTTTTAGTTAGAAATAATGGAAACATCTTGCTATCCAATTGTCCTCCGATGCCATCCTGAGTCCTAATTTTCTGTGCTATTTGAAAGGTAAGGAAAGGGGGAGTGAGCTTACAACGGCTCAATGTGAGTCTAACTTATAAATCATCATATATAATTGTAAGAGAAGTAAAGTATATAATTTAAAGCACAGTAATGAATTAAGAATTCTTCATGGTACACATAATAGATGTATAATCAATTCATATATGATGCAATGAAATTTATGGATTGAGATCCAACCCGTCCGTCCTATCTACCCTCGAGCATTGCTCGACACTCCAAATTACATAAAAAATACTGACCATCCCAAATTTGATTTCTGGTGATGATGGTTGTTCACTTGTCATCTGTGGCGATGACTTTTACTAAATTAACTTGTCATCCCGGTTGCCAGTTTTTTATGGCTTTTTAAGCAATCATTCCTGTAATGCCTCCACCCGATCCAATGAACCAGATCTAAGTATTGGGTGTTATGTCCTATAATAGATGTAACTTTAGATTTTTGCCTATGTAAAAGTTCAATCTATGAATGTGACAGAGTCTCTTATAGGTGTAAATTGTATGATTACATTTACACTTCATGATAATAAAATTTTAGAATTCCCAATTTCATCTTTCAGTCTATAAACAAATTGAAATGCTATTTAAACAACTTATTCTCTAACTTGAACATGCCACTTAACTTCCTCTATATGCATAACAGCCAATCGTGCCACATCCTTTTGGCGTAACCTTAGTGTCGTCCCTCTTGGTGCATACTTCTTTACAGCATGAAACATGAAATAACCTTCGTAAGTTCATAAGAACTTAGTGAGTTAAACATTAGATACCTGATTCTTTATATAAAAATGTGATAGATTCTTCTCATGTCCTTCATGTGTCCTTTGACTTTTCCTTATTCCTTCTGTCAGTTACTTCGCTAAGATTTCCTTTAACAGACTGTAACTACTCTTTTCTATTTTAGGTCTTTATCTTCCTCTCAGGGTCTTTAGGGACTTATCTTTCTTTCATATCCATTAAGCCTTCACTCTACTAGGCTCCAAATTTGAGGTCCAAATTCAAATGGTCGTTTCTTTCCTTTAAGCATTTTATACTTAAAATCTCTTTATTTTCTATGTCCCTTCTTAAATCCTATATTTACATAGTTCTTAACCATTTCTTTCAACTTATTAATAGACTTAAAATCTTATTTCATACTTACTGGTTTTACCATTACCTTCAGGCGAGGTAGGCTACGCCCATTACTTAACACATATCTCGGATGCCTTTCTTTTAGAGTTCACCCAAATCTTCCTTACTTTAAGGTGCTATCTATACATGCCTATAACACATATCCCGGATGCCTTTCTTTCAGAGTTCGTTGGATACTTAGTTCCTTCTACTTGTCCATACAATATCTGTTGCATTTACCATACCTTCAGAGTCCTATCTTTACTTTGCCTTCAAAGGACCATTCATGCCATTCTTTCCTAATTCCTTACACGCCATTCATTCAAAATTTTTCATAAAGGCATTCCTTTATTTAAATAGCCACAAAGGCTTCCTCTGAATTTGCTACAAAGGCTTTCCTTTATAGAGTTGCTATCAAGGCACCCTGTCCTTAAGTTGTGTCACGAAGGCATTTTTTTTTCAGATATAGCCACAAAGGCTTCCTTTATGGAGATTGCCACAGAGGCTTTCTTTTAACAGATATCGCCACAAATACATTTCCTTTTAGAGATTTGTAACAAAGGCGTTCTTAAACAGAGGTTATAACAAAGGCATCCTTTACATCCAATACTCGCCACAAAGGCTTTCCTGTCCAGAGTTGTGCCACAAAGGCTATCCTTTACATCCAATACTCACCATAAAGGTTTTCCTTTCCAGAGTTGTGCCACAAAAGTTGTCCTTTACATCTAATACTCACCATAAAGTCTTTCCTGTCTAGAGTTTTTCCACAAAGGCTTTCCTATCCAAAGTTTGCTACAAAGGCATCCTTTACATTTAGTACTCGCTACAAAGGCTTTCCTATCAAGAGATTTACCACAAAGGCATCATTTACACTCAGTACTCGCCATAAAGGCTTTCCTATCCAGAGTTTTTCCATAAAGGCTATTCTTCTCCTGGTGATTTAGGCAATAAGGATTTTCCTAAACTCACACTTAGTGAGGTTTGCCCCTCATAGTCTTGGGAAACATAGAAGACCACATTAGATAATAATCTTCCTTAAAGTTTCCCATATAATATCATAACCCATCAGTTACAATATTACACAATATGATCTTCGTTTAGTGCCATGACTATGGAATTATCCTTACAGATATTCGTGTTTTTACTCTCGACGGACCCCTTTGGTGACTCCGGAGTTAGACACAGACTCATGATGCATCGACTCACTCATGAAAGACATTCTATGCTTACCAGACACACATACAGTTCCTATCAGACTCGTTCAAATTCATAAGTCTTACATTTCTTATCAGATTTATCACATCACACTTTACTAGTTTCGGTCTCATACTTTGGTCGTTTAGCATAAAAGTTTCTAGATAAGCATAATATACATGCAATAGTCAATCTAGGAACTCACCTAATGACCTCAAAGGGCAGCTTAGCCTTTAGATCCATCGTTCAGCAAGATGCTACAACCTCCTCTTCCTTGTTAAACAAAAACACTTTGTTAGAACCCATTCGGGTAGCCATTATCATCATTTTAAACCCAGACATCTTCCAAAGCCATATTTCTTCAATCATACTTACAGACCTATGTTTCCTTGATAGACAAAGTCACAAACATACCTTATAGTGAAGAAAATGACTAGAAATATCTAGGATTCCAAATTCAGCTCGGAACAATTTTTCTATCTCTCTTTAACCCTAAATATTTTTTTTGTGTTGAAACTTTTTTTTTGAAATCAACTTTTACTTTAAAAAACCAAAAAAAATGGAGTAGCCACAATCACTTTCAAGAGGTGTGATTGGGTCATCTCATAATTTGATCATTTTAATAAGAGGTTTGATTTACTGAAATAATGTTTTTCAATCTACAAAATCCAGAAAATGAGTTCGAGAGTCGGTTACGTACGAGGAAGGATTAGCACCCTTGTTACGCCCAAAAATTAGTACCTAATTGATTACTTGATGTCTTTAGTGTTGAAAATTGAAAATTTGAAGAGAATTTAAGATATGATCCCTTTGTATTAAGATATTTTAATAGAAAAGGCTTTATTCCGAATTAATCGAGCAGAGGGATCATGCCCCGTGAGTTAGGACTCGACGCCTTTAGTTTTCAAAAACCAGAATAATTACCGTTTTAATCGTTAATTAAATCTCGTTTTGATATTTTTGAAATGGATATCCGACTATTTGAGTTTTTGAAAGAAGTCATATTCCGTAAGTTAGGAACACAACTCTTTTAATCCCAAAATGATGAGCATTGCCTCTTTCTATGTACTTTCCATAAGTTAGATAAATGATAATATTTTTTTATGATAAACGTTTAAATTATCTAGGCATAGTGTGAAAATAAATGTATGACGACATGGTAATTAGTAAGATAAAAAAAATAATGAGGGTAAAATAAAATGAAATTAGAAAGATAAACGAATCAATAAATGAAATAAAACGAATGAAAGGTAAAATAAAAATGCCATGCTAGTGAGTAACAAATATGCAACCAGTTTATAGTAATAATCTGCGACAATCACATCGTATCCATTATCATATCACTAATACGCATAATAATGATAATAATAATAATAACAATAATAATAATAAAATATAAAAGTGCATACAATAAATATAAGTAAATAAATTTTAATTATGGAAGAAGGTTGAAGAAATAATAAATAAAATAAAAAATAAAAATCTTATAAAAAGGATTAAAATTAAGTAGACTAAGGATTAAATTGAAATCAAAATAAAATTACGGGTATGAATTGTAAATAATAATACAATAATTAATAAAAGCAGAATAAAGAAATAAAATGAAATGCGAAAAGAAATAAGGGATAAATAGGAAATTATACCAAACTCCCTAAACACACTATTCCATAGGGACCAAAATGAAAGAAAAATAAAATTAAGGGTATAATTAAAAAAGGAAATGGGACTGGATTGAAAACTGCCTAAAAAGCAGAAAGACTAGGGTAGCAACTATACCCTAGTCACAAAAATGCATGTATCCTGCCAGGAAATTGGGTCGGGTTTTAGGTCGCCTGAAACGACACCGTTTCAGGTACCTATCTTTTAAAATGGTCCAAGGACCAAAATGAAAGTAAAATTAAATTAAATGGAAAATTAAAAAAATAAAAAGAAAGATAGGACTAGGTTTAAACAAGCCGCAAAAGCGGAAGGATCAAAGGCGCACATATCCCCCCAAGAAAAACACGCAGATCCTAGGAGTGGTCCGGGTCGAATCTCAAGTTGCGTCAAAATGACGTCGTTTTGGCATTTAAAGCTTAAGCTCAAAACGATGCCGTTTTGGAGGGTTTATATAAGTAAAAAATCTTTTAAAAAATTTCATTTTGAATCATTTTAAAAAAATCCTTCTTTTCATTTCATTTTTTCTCTAAAGTTTCTCTTCCCTCCGGTCACAGGGCCAGCAAGTCTCCGCCATGGCTGTCGATCATCGGTGATAGAAACCACCTCCTCTGATGGAAAAAAAATCGAAAAAGACTCCCTTTCCAATCCTTTTTTGTGTCGAGCACGGATCTGGGGTCAAAATCCCAAAACAAAAATGATCCAAAGTTCGAAAATAAAAAAAAAGATGAAACCTTTCGTTTTCTTGAGTTTTTTTTTTAAAAACTGAAAAAAGAAAAAAAAAGAGAGATGACCCTACAACAATGGATTCCTACGATGGTTGGAGACAAAGTGCCGCAGGTAAAAATGGAGCCTTTTTACTTTTTACCTTTGTTAACTTTTTACCTTTTTTTGTATTCAATTTTTCTCTGTTTTTGATTGCTTTCTCTGTGTCTATTTTTTATTTTAAAAGAAACCCCTTTTACAATCTGTTTCCATGGCTTTTATAGCCATTTCATACTTTTTTATTTTTCCTACTATTCTTGCATATTCTTTTTTTTTGCAGGTGTCCCTGGAATCAATCAACGGGACAGAGGTAGTTGACGGTGGCAGACCTCGGGGAACGAGCATGCTGACATGGGGGGCGTGCGGCGCCAAGCTAGGTTTCTTTATTTTTTCTTAAAATTTTTTAGGTTTTGGGGCTTATCGGGCCATTAGGGTTTTCATTGATTTAAGCCATTTAGGTTTGTAAACTTGGGCCTGATGTTTTTTGTAAATGGATTGTTGTTTCTTTGGTTTTATGTATTTTGTTATTTATGGTTTATGGTGGGCCGGATAAAATTGGCCTATTACAGCTGCCCCTCTTTGTTCGTTGATGTGTAACGGAAATGGAGCAAAGACTTTAAGAAGGGTCAATTTTGCCTAGTCTTGCCGAATCTCAACTTCCATAGTCCTTCTGTTCTTCAAGCAGCCTCATTCTAACCCACTGCAACTTCAGAGGTATAATAAGTGTAGTTTCAATTTGGTCCACTGCAACTTCAGGGAGATGAGACTTGTAACTTTAATCTGCTCCACTACATCTTCAAGGAGATAAAATTTGTAACTTGTAGCTTTAATCTGTTCCATTGGAACCTCGAGGTAATAAGATTTGTAGTTTCAATCTGCTCCTCTGCAACTTCAGGGAGATAAGATTTGTAACTTGTAGCTTTAATCTGTTCTACTGCAACCTCAGGGAAATAAGATTTGTAGTTTCAATCTATTCCACTGCAACTTTAGGGAGATAAGATTTGTAACTTGTAGCTTTAATCTGTTCCATTGTAACTTCAGGGAAATAAGATTTGCAGCTTCAATCTGTTTCACTGCAACTCTAAGGAGATAAGATTTGTCATTTCAATCTGCTCCATTGTAACTTTAGGGAATAAGATTTGTAGCTTTAATCTGCTCCATTGCAAATTCAATGAGATAAGATTTTTCACAATGACTTCAATCCGTCCCACAGCAACTTCACGGGTATAAGATTTTTGGTTTCACTGATCTGTTACACCGTTCTCTAGGGAACATGAACTATAAAATCCATTTCATGTGACTATATTTATGCCAAGCGATTAGAATGTTATGATATTAATAACTCAAATGCTCCTAACTAGATGTATATGAATGATATTTGCATGAATGCAGAATATCATTTTTCGATAATGATCCCCTTTTTAATGCTTAGATTGACATTGCTCGTTGTTTGTCAAGATTCCATCACCGGTGTGTTACCATGCCTTCTTGTTTAGGTTTAGTATCTTTGACAGAAAACCTGAAGGAATAATCACAATTTAAACTATTCATTCCCAAACATTTACAACTCTTAGATATGGTCAATTCCGACTAGTGGTCCTATTTCAAGTCCTTGTACTATTTAGAAAACCTTTCAGAGCAATATACAGAAATCCTTTTACTTGAATATTATCAGTCCATTAATCATTACTTCAATGAAAAATGCTTGAAAAAGATCGTAACAATGGACAAGATTGAAATTTATTGCGAGCAAAGCTCGAAATGAATAGATTACTCAAAATAGCAAACGTTGCTTAAATACAAAATGAGTAAGATGAAACTAGGTGCCCCAGATATCGTAGCATGAGCTTCTCCGCACAAACTTCTCGAGGCCCATTTTGAACCTGATATTTTTTTAGGAGATCTAGAGTACTTTGTTGATGCCCCAAGATGTAATGTTCTTCCTTCTGAGAAGACCCAACCATCACATGTTAAATCCAAATTTGAGTTGCCCTTTCCTGGGTTTTCAACTCAAAACCTCTTTGGTCTCAAGGCGCCTTTTTCAAGTTCACGCATTCACCTCTCCCATTTTTTTAGGTGAAGTATTTCTTGACTGAATCCAAATTCACAGGATTAGACAAGTTTTTACCATCCATCTTGGTCAAAATTAGTGCTTCTCCAGAAAAGGCCTTCTTTACCACATAAGGTCCTTCCTAGTTTGACATTCACTTTCCTCTAAAGTCCTTTTGTATGGAAATGATCTTTTTTAATACCAGTTCCCCCTAATGGAATTCACTGGGGTGAACTTTTTTGTCATAAGCTTGTATCATTCGTTTTGGTACATCTGACCATGATGGATAGCTTTCAACCTCTTCTTTTCAATCAAGTTCTGCTGGTTATATTGGGATTGGATCCATTCTGCTTCATCTAACTTCAACTTTGACAAAACTCAGAGAGACGGAATCTCGACTTCAATAGGCAAAATTGCCTCCATTCCATAAACCAATGAGAAAGGCGTTGCCCTGGTGGAGGTTCTGACAGACATTCTATAAGCATAGAGGGCAAATGGTAACTTCTCATGCCAATCTTTATAAGTCTCATTCATTTTCCCCACGATCTTCTTAATATTCTTATTGGTTGCCTCCACTGCACAATTCATTTTTGGGCGATATGGTGACGAGTTGTGGTGTTTGATCTTGAATTGACTACAGACCTCCGCTATCGTGTTGTTGTTCAAGTTCAATGTATTGTCAGACATAATCCTTTCTAGCATCCCATACCGATATATGATCTCTTTCTTCAAGAATTTGCTAACTATCGACTTGGTGACATTAGCGTAAGAAGTGGCCTTTACCCATTTGGTGAAGTAATCAATGACTACGAAGGTGAATCTACGCCCATTGGAAGCTTTTGCTAAGATCGGCCCAATAACATTCATGCCCCACATAGAGAAAGGCTATGGAGAAGTCATAACATGAAGAGGTGAAAGAGGCACATGAATTTTGTCTCCATAAATTTGGCACTTATGACATCTTTTGGCATAACTGATACAATCTCCTTCCATGGTGGACCAATAATACCCGAATCTTATGATTTGTCTGGCCATTGTAAAACCATTAGCATGTGTTCCATTGACACCCTTATGGACTTCTTCTAAGATTTTCTTAACCTCAACAACATCTACACATCTTAGTAGTACTTGATCCTTTCATTTTTTATATAGGACCTCCCTATCTAAGACATAGTTATTCGCCAATCTTCGTAGTGTCCTTTTATCATTCTCAATTGCCTGCTCCAAGTATTCACAGTTCTTCACATATCGCAGTATATTGTGGTACCAAGGGTGATCATCCTTTTCTTCTTCCTTGATATTATAACAATGGGTCGAAGCCTCGTAAATACTCATCTGATAGGTTTTACATCCTCTTGTTTGTTCACTTTAATCATGGAAGCTAAAGTGGCCAAGGTGTCGGCTATCTGATTTTCATCCCGCAGGAGGTAGCAAAAAGTGATGTCATCAAACTTCTTAATTAACTCAAGAACCAGCTTTCAATAATTGATAAGTTTGGGGTCTCTCGTCTCTCATTCACCTTTGAGTTGATAGATCACTAGTGTAAAATCCCCATATATCTTTAGTACTTTGATCTTACGTTCTATGGCTGCATGGATACCCATGATGCATGCTTCGTATTCCACCATATTGTTCATACAATCAAAATCCAATTTACTAGTAAATGGATAATAATGCCTGTTTGGGGATACTAGGACTGCCCCGATTCTGTTACCCATAGCGTTTAAAGCTCCGTCAAAATTTAGTTTCCAAGGATGTCTATCTTGAGAATCTTCTTTAGTGGTTGCAACATACATCAGATCTTCATTTGAGAAATCAAAATTCAAAGGCTCGTAATCTTCTAAAGCTCTACTGGCTAGAAAATTTGCTATTGCACTCCCTTTTACTACCTTCTAGGTCACATAGACTATATCAAATTTGGAAAGTAGAATTTGCCATTGAGCCATCCTTCCATTCAAAAAAGTCGACTCCATCATGTACTTTACAGGGTCTATTTTTTAGATGAGCTAAGTTATATGGTACAACATGTACTGTCTCAGTCGTTGGGTTGTCCAGATTAAAGTACAACACAACTTTTCAATCAGCGACTATCTTATCTCACATTAGTGAATTTCTTACTGAGGTAGTATATCGCTCTTTCTTTCCTTCCTGACTCATAGTGTTGGCCAAGCACGCATCCCATAGAATTCCCAAATACTGGCAAGTACAGTATCAGTGGCTTATCTGGACCAGGTGGCATTAGTATCGGGGCATTGGACAAGTATTATTTGACCTTGTGAAAGATTTTCTGACATTCTTTATCCCATACACCTAGATTATGCTTCTTAACGAGACGGAATATGTGGTCGCATTTCTCAGTTAGTTGTGAAATGAACCGGGCGATGTAATTTAATCCCCTTAAGAAACCCCAGACCTCCTTTTGAGGGCACGACGAAGGAAAATCCTATATAGCCTTGACTTTATCCGAGTCGATCTTGATCCCCTTTTCACTAACTACAAGTGCTAGCAATTTCCCCAACCTAGCCTTGAAGGTACATTTTGCTGGATTGAGCTTTAGCTGGAATTTTCTCAACCTCAAGAATAATTTCCTCATCACTTGTATATGCTCTTCTTCTATTTAGGATTTTACCATCATATCGTCAACATAAACCTCAATTTCCTTTTACATCATATCATGAAACAAAGTTACCATGGCTCTTTGATATGTCGCTCCCGCATTTTTCAATCCAAATAGCATTACTTTAAAACAAAATATTTCCCACATGGTTACGAATGTAGTTTTTTCCATGTCTTCAGGATGCATCTTTATCTGGTTGTATCCGGAGAAACCGTCTATGAAGGAAAATAGTGAATAGTTTGTCGTGTTGTCCACTAAGGTGTCAATGTGAGGCAACAGGAAATTATCCTTCGAGCTGGCTTTGTTTAAATCCCTGTAGTCTACACACACCCGTTCTTTTCCATCTTTTCTAGGGACAGAGACTATATTGGCTACCGACTCCGAGTATTTAACCACTTGTAGGAAACTAGCATCAAATTGCTTCTTGAGCTCTTCTTTTATTTTTAACAGGACATCGGGCCTCATCCTTCAAAGTTTCCATTGAACCGGCTTGTATTATTCTTTTATGGAAAGTCGGTGTACAACAATATCAATACTTAGACCAGGCCTGTCTTGATACAACCATTTGAAGACATCTTTGAATTCTTGGAGTAACTCAATGAGGTCTCGCTTTGCCTTGCGGTGATGCAAGCTCCTATCTTTATCTCTTTCTTTTCTTGTTCGTCTCCTAAGCTCACAATTTCTACTAACTCTTTGTGAGGTAAAATTTATTTCTCCTCTTGTTCTACCATCCTTAACAAATCAAAAGATAGACACATACCTTGCTCAAAAGGAGATTCTGAGCTAGTAGTAGCGTCACTCATATCATTGAAATCTAGAGAGTTGATATAGGAACGAAGGAAGATGCAAAGAACAAATGAATCTAAGAATAATTATCTGTGTGGTATGAGTATGAATGAAATGGAAAGAATATTTTCCAAAATGAGACACAAAAATACATTTTATTGAAATAAAAATAATGGACATATGCCTTTTTCACAAAAAGATTCTTATTACTCCCAAGTTTAGAGCAATAAGTTTGTTTTGAACATTACTCTAAATTAGTTCTAAAAATTACAGGGATCTTTTCCGTAGTTCAATTGTTCAGAACACTTTCGGGGATATAAGGACAAATGCCTAATAGATTCTCCCTAATTCCTTCTTCGAATATGGCGTTGATGCTCAAGTTTCTCAACGTTTCTTCTCAACTTCTTTTACTGCCCTTATTCATCGATTCCTACTTGACCTCTCCCCCACTCAATCGCATTCTTCTTTTTTTTGCTTCTTGTCTAGCTCTTTCTTCTTTTGTCTCGCATCTGGCTTATATCCTAAGCCAAAGCGGTCTTGTTTTTCCATGAGTATTGGTGCCTCGACTCTTCCTTGTAGGTATTTTTCGATTCCCTTCCCAGGTAAGGCTCATTTCCCAACCATCAATTGCAGACTCATCCTCGTGGTTTTGGATATTTTGGGCACTAGGATCTTGTTTTCTTCAACAATGAAGGTTGCATTCACAAACTCCAGTGATCAAAAGGAACATTTTATTATCTCTTCATCCGCTCCTATGTATGGTGCGTCACTAGTTACGAATGCAATGATATCCTCTTCAGCATTTATCATTACCAATCGACCCTCCGTTACCAACTTCAATTTTTGGTATAACGACAATAGCACTGCCCCAGCCGAGTGAATCTAAGGCCTGCTAATAAACAAATATAAGAGGGCTTTATATCCATCACCAAAAAGTCTACCTCATATGTGTTCGGACCAATTAAGAGAGGTATTTCAATCTTTCCCATCACCCTCCTTTCCGTACCATCAATGCTTTTACTATATTCTGGCATGTCTTCATGTAAAAGCTATCCACTGGAAATCTATTCAGTGTGGATAGATGCAAGATGTTTAGCGCAGATCCATTGTCGATTAACACCCCTAGCAATGTATATCCTTTACAGCGGGTAGTGATATGTAGGGCCTTCGTGGATCCCATGCCCCCAGAAGGTATTTCATCATCATTGAAAAAGATGAAATTGTTGGCACTCAGATTGTTAACTGGACGGTCTAGCTTGTTCACAGAGATATCATCAACGACATAAGTTTTATTCAACACATTCATTAATGCACTACGATGTGTTTCTGAGCCCAAAAGCAAGGCTAGTACTGGTATGCGAGCTGGTTGTTTGTGTAGCTGTTCTACAACACTGTATTTGCTATGCTTCAAGAATTTCAAGAATTTTTTAGCTTCATTCTAAGTTACCGACTCATTAACCGATGATTCCAGTCTAATCGTCCTTTCCTTTTTATGTTCTACTACCAAGGTTTTTCCTTTAACAGGCTCGGTTCTTGCATTTGCAAAGTCATAGCGCCTCCCACTGTGCGTGTAGAAACCAACATACTGGTCCTCTTCTGAAGTGTCAATCGAATTCTCCTATCCTGGGATCACCACATTGTAGTTATAATTCCATGGACCCCTTTTGCTATCCTTATAGGGAAAAGCCACGAGTTTTTGAATTTTGAATCTCGGCGTAACTTGTGCTCCCACTTCATTGCTTCTTAGTTATGAAATAATTACCATTAGGTGGTTGACCTTGTAGACCTTCTCTGTCGATCCTTCTTCTGACACACAAACATCTCCTCTTTCCAAGCCCTTGCCATATTCAAAGAATTCTAGCTCATTGTTATCCATTAGACTTTGTACCAAAGCTCTGAATTCAATGCACTCCTGGATCTCATGACCTTTTTTGGTGTGGAACTCATAGTAGCTCCTCATCCCTTTAGGTACCTCCTCCGAATCTTGAACGATTAATCTCACGTCTATCTAGTAGCTGTCGTTATGACTACCGAATTAAATTCGCTACTCAACCAATATTAACTGGTAATATAGAGTAAATAGGGAATCGTCCCACGAAGAAGCTTGTGTTAAACCTATTTGAAGAGAATTGAAATTAAGGTAATGTGAAACGCATGCAAGAAAGAAAAAGGGGGGATTATGCTTCTATGTTTGCTAAAAATAACCTAAGTAACAAACAAGTTTAAATTTCAATTATGAATGCTAAAAATTATCAAAATAAAAAGAAAGAATGCTTAGTTATTGACTCCTTAATCCGCCAAGCACAAGTCCTTTGCGACCTTAAATTATCCTAGTAGACTAATTCGGCAGCAAGGCTGAAAAATCACTTACGAAGTGACTTCCTATCCCCAGTAAATTTTTATTCAATTAAAGAACATTCATAATTGAAAACCTACTTTTAATTATCTCTTTGTCGACTTATTAAAGGTGCATTTAGTATTTTAGAGACTTCACCTAGCATTAACCATAGAAAATCCACCAGCGGCTTCTAAAATTAAATCCTTAGTTGTTTTAATTAGCTGCGAGCCAATTAATCATCACCAATTATAAGTTTAATTAAGAAATTCGATTACTCAACTTGCACTTAGATGATTATAAGAAAATTCCTAAATTAAATAGGTGATCAATCAAATTAATTTAGAAAAGTCCCTTAAATGATAAAAACAAACAATTAAAGAATACCGAACTTGGAATTAGAACAAAGCATGTCTTTGAATCAACTTGTACTTGGCTTCATGAGTGCCTAACTAAGCAGAAATTATTCAGCCACTCATAGTAAGGAGAACAGAACAGAAATTAATTGAAGACAACATGAATTTCGAGCCAATCTTGTATGGAAAACTGCTCTTAAGTGTCAAGCCTTCCTCCTCTCGACGAGCTGAATTTTTGGACTACTTTCCAGCTGCTTGATTAGCGCGTGCTGGTTCACAAATTCCTGGACTGAGTAACCCGAATTATTCCTACAAAAAATCTCTCCCCTCGACATTGCTTCTTCCCTTCCTTTTATAGAATAAAATTAACCTCTAATAATTTAAAACAAAATTTGTTCTTATCCCTTGATCTTAGCTCAACCCATCGCATAAAAATAGCTCCAGCCTACTAGAGTTTTACTTAAATTCAACTTATCAAGGGTTATTGGATTCCCTTGATTTGATTAGAGTCGGCCACCGCTAGAAAGAAGAAGAATTAGAGAATTAAAAATAATTCCCTTGCCGACTGGTTTCATGATGTCGGTCTATTGCGCCTTATAGTGGACCGAGCCTCGCCTTTGCTGTCAAGGTATTTTGTGGCCGAATTAATTTCTTCGAATTTTTGACCCCATCAACTTAGAGAATAAGCATTCACCCAGCCTTCTCCAGCAGCTTCTTCATTTGGGTTCATTCTAACTATCCGATGAACCTACCTTGCAACATGGCTTAAAATATTGTTAAATCATCGGCTTGAAGCAAAAATAAATTAACAGAGCATAGTATATTCTTAATGCAAATTGAGCTAATTAGAAACTAATTAGTCAAGAATGCGTCAATAATTAAGGTAATTAATGGAGTAAGTTAAGCTCAAAATTAAACTTAACAAACTCCCCCATACTTAAACTATTGATCGTCCTCGAGCAATTCCTAAGAGTCAAGAAGCGAAGCAAATAGAATTATGCTAAATTTAAAGAACTCAAGTCGAATCACGAATTGTTGCATCTTTCATGCTTGGAATAAATTTTGGAATCATCAATCCTGAATTTTTTTGGTTCATCAAAGAAAAGAAAAATCTGCTTTAAATCCACAAATACTATTTCAAAACAAATCAAAATTTAAGAATGCTTCCTTGATCAATCCTCTCCGGAAAAGGAAAAAAAATGTTTTAACTCACATCACTCAATGTGTTTAGGATAGTATGCTACTCTCAAATTGAAATCAACAGTAATTAACCACCATAGGCTTGCTTGTCCACCTTACCTTATAACATAACACATACAAAATCCAAAAATATGATTGAGGCTAGACAAAGGTTGTAATGGGGCCAAGGTAATGTTTAAGGACGGGAGGGGGTTTATTTGGATGGTGGAACTGGTTCTCTTAAGCTAGTAAAATTCATCATTCGGGAGTCATCATTCTCTCCTATTTTTCTTCTTTTTTTCTTTTAAAAATACGGATGACGGATTCAACCAGCCCTTCATCGTTTCGATTTCCTGCCCCTTGATTCGGCAGTCTCCCTTCAATGTGATCACATATTACTTCTTTCATTAGACTATTCTTTTGCTTAATAGAGAAGCTACACTTACTGATTTTCCTCTCATTTTTCATTTCATTTTTTAATTGCAAATCATCCCCAAGTTTCAGCTAAAACCCACTCCAAACAGTACTTCCAGCAGCCCACCATATGTCGAGATCAAGATGAACTTCCCAATTGAATTTACTAGCCTAGAGAAGGTGAGTTGATTCAGGCTTGGTTCAATTTCTAGAGGTAAAAAAATTGGGGATTTACGGCTTTAAATTGGCTAACTACTTGGAGATAATATCAAGGTCGGCTTTTATAGGTAATCGTTGCTTAATTACTAATGCCTCCTAAATCATATTAATGTAAATCAAATGTATTACTAGACTCAATTAGATCTAAATCAAGTTCTAGAGTAATTGACAATCGATAATAACAAACACACATGAATGAATAATCCTCTCACGTTGGCATGGATGTCCCAACTTTACTCTCTGGGCTCAACTCCTCACAAGGACCACATGATTGATCAATTAAGCAGACTAATAATTTTTTTCTAAGTTTTTTTCCTTTTTTTTCTTTTTTCTTTTTTTTTTCGAACCAAAATCAGTCAATTGAAAACAAAATTTAACCCAACCAATCGACATACAACAACCACAATCAACTTGAATTCATAAAATACACCTTCATTCTTTTATTTTAAAATTTTCCTAAAGAAATTTAACAAAATTTATTCATGAAATCTTCTAAAAAAAAGCATCAAATATGTTAGAAAATCAATGAATTGATTCTCTCCCATACTTAATGTTTGCATTGCCCCTAACGCAAAAGAAAATTAAAAATTACCAATGGAAATAAATAATAATAACGTAAAAGATAAAAGAAAAACTTCTCTGAATAAGTGGGTTGCCTCCCACAAGCGCCTTTGTTTGAAGTCGTTGGCTCGACATCGCAATTCCTCATGGATCCTCAAGATTGATCTCCTCCAACCAAGCTGCTTGCTCCCCTTCATGAAAATGTTTCAACCTGTGACCATTCACCTTAAAAATTTTATTAGTTTCGAGGCTCTAATTTCGATTGCCCCATGATGATGCACCTCAGTTATTATAAACGGTCCAAGCCACCTTGATTTCAACTTACCGAGAAACAGTTTAAGCTTAGAATTAAATAGTAGTACCTTCTCCCCTACCTTAAATTCTTTGCGAATCAGCTTTGAGTCACGAAATGCCTTCGACTTACCTTTGTAGATGATCGAATTGTCATATGCCTCCAAGCACAGCTCCTCCAACTCTTGTAGCTTTAACTTGCGTTCTTCACCTGCCAAAAATCCAAGTTGCATTGCTTAACAGCCGAAAATGACCTATGTTCTAGCTCTACGGGAAGATGACATGCCTTCCAAAAAACAATCCTATAAGGCGACATCCCTATTAGCATTTTGTAAGTTGTTCGAATAGCCCACAATGCTTCATCTAACCTTTGGCTCCAATCCTTTCTATTAGGCCTGACAATCTTCTCTACAATTCCCTTAATTTCCTTATTGCTACTCTCGGCTTTGCCATTGGTTTGAGGATGATAAGCTGTCGATACTTTGTGGGTGACACCATATTATGCAAATAAGGCTCTTAAGGTTCGACTATAGAAATGGGTTCCCTTGTCACTAAGTATAGCCCTTGGTACTCTATAACTTTTTAAGATGTTGGTCTTAAGAAGTTTCACCACAGTCTTAGCATCATCGGTCCTAGCTGGAAATGTTTCTACCCATTTCAACAAGTAATCAACACACACAAGAATGTATAAATAACCAAAAGAAGAAGGAAAAGGCCCCATGAAATCAATACCCCACACGTCAAATATATCACAAACATAAAAATTATGTAATGGCATTTGATTTCTACTACTTAAGTTGCCGGTTTTTTGACATGATGCACAATGTTTACAAAATACGTATGAGTCTTTATGAATAGTCGGCAAAAATAACCCACACTCAAGTATCTTACGCGCTGTTCTCTTAGGTCCAAAATGTCCCCCACCCTCTCGAGAATGGCAAAAATTAAGCACGGATTCTATCTTACTATCATCAACACAGCACCAAATTATTTGGTCACTACAAAATGGCCAAAGGTATGGCTCCTCCAATAAGTAAAATCGGGCTTGACTTCTAATTTTTTCATTCAAGTGACTAGGTGCATTCATGGCGAACTCTTTAGTAACTAAGTAGTTCACTATGTTGGCATACCATGGCCAAGCACTAGACACACTATAGAGTTTTTCATCGGGAAATAAATCACTCAGCTCACTCCTAACGTCCCCAGTCTCTATCCTACTCAAATGATCAGCCACAAGGTTTTCTTTACCCTTCTTATCTTTAATCTCTAGGTCGAATTCTTGCAAAAGCAAAATCCATCTAATCAATCTGGGCTTGGCTTCTTTTTTATGCAACAAATATTTAAGAGCACTATGATCAGAAAAAACGACTTTGACTCCTAACAAATACGCTCTAAATTTCTCTAAGGCAAAGACTATGGCATAGAGTTCTTTCTCAGTTGTGGTATAATTGCACTGAGCTGGGTTTAATAGTTTACTAGCATACCTAATAATGTAAGACTCTCTACCGTTTCTTTGCCCAAGTGCCGCACCAACAGCCCTATCACTAGCATCGCATAGAATCTCGAAGGGTAATGTATAATTTGGTCCTTAAATGATAGGTGTCGTGATCAATTTCAGTTTTAATTCATCAAAATATTTTTTACAATTCTCATTAAATTCGAATGTGACATCCTTACCTAGTAATGCACATAAAGATGAAGATATTTGCGAAAAATTCTTGATGAACCTACGGTAGAACCCTACATGCCCTAAGAAAGATCGAATTCCTTTCACAGTACTCGGGTAGGGTAAATTTTTAATCACCGCAACCTTGGGTTGGTCAACTTCTAACCCTCTAGCGAAGATGACATGCCCTAACACTACACCTTTCTCAACCATGAAATGACATTTCTCAAAGTTTAATATCAGATTAGTATCAATGCAACGCCTAAGCACTAACACAAGATGATGTAAGCACTGATCAAATGAATCACCATAAATAGTAAAATCATCCATAAATACTTCCATTAAATGTGAAATAAAATCTAAAAAAATGCTCGTTATACCTCTTTGAAATGTGGCTGGTGCGTTGCACAATCCGAAAGGCATTCTCTTGAAGGCATAAGTTCCAAACGGGCAAGTGAAAGTGGTCTTCTCTTGATCCTCAAGTGCGATGGGTACCTGTAAATAACCTGAATAGCCATCTAAGAAACAAAAGTGTGAGCGACCAGCTAGCCTTTCTAACATTTGATCCATGAATGGGAGTGGGTAGTGGTCTTTTTTAGTGGCTTTGTTCACCTTCCTATAGTCTATACAAACCCGCCAACCGTTCTGCACTCTTATAGGAATTTCTAACCCTTCCTCGTTGGTAACTATTATGGTTCCCCCTTTCTTAGGGACAACATGAATCGGACTTACCCATTTTGAATCAGCTATAGGATAAATAACGCCAGATACTAACCATTTTAAAATTTCAGTCTTAACCACCTCCATCATCGGTGGATTCAATCAGCATTGGGGGTCTCTTTTAGGGACTGAGTTTGGTTCTAAGGCTATCTTGTGTGTGCATAAAGTCGTACTAAGTCCCCTAATATCGGCTAGTGTCCAACTGAAGGCTTCTTAATGCTCCTTAAGAACTCTAAGCAGCTTGGATTCTTGGATTTCGGTTAAGGCATTTGACACTATTAATGGCAAGGTTTGATTTTCACCTAAAAAGATGTACTTTAAATTTTCGGGCAGCTCTTTTAACTCCAATTTAGGTGGTGAAATCAGTGAGGGAATTTTCTTATGAGTCACCGTAAGGCTAGGGAAGATCGGCTTGAAACGTGTCAATTAAGGTGAGTCTAATGCACAAACTAAATTAATCAAAGAATCAGAAATGATAAATTCATGCTCATCGATATCAAAAATGCTTTTAGCTAGAACACATTTTAACTCGTCATCCTCTCCTAATTCATAAACATCTTGAACAAAATTATCAATTACATCAAGGGCACACACAGAATTAATATCAGTGGGATATCTCATAGCATCAAATATATTAAATTTTTATTATCTCACCATCAAATTCCATAGTTAAATTCCCTTTATGTACATCAATTTTCATTCTAGCGGTCTTAAGGAAAGGTCTACCTAAAAGTAAGGGTACACCAATCGAATTATCATTAGGTCCCATGTCTAAAATGTAGAAATCTGCTGGAAAGACTAACTCATTTACTTGTACTAGAACATCTTCTAAGACGCCATCAGGGTAGGCATTACTCCTATCCGCAAGTTGAATTATTAGTCTTGTTTCTTTTAATGAACCTAATTGCACTTTGTCATAGATACTTCTAGGCATGACATTTATAGAAGTTCCTAAATCAAGCATAGCTCTATCAATTTTGAGGTCTCCTATCTTACAAGGTATCAAAAACATTCCCGGATCTTTGCATTTAGGTGGGGGTTTCTTTTGAAATACCGCAGATACATTTTCGCCTAAGCTAATCTTCTCATTTCCAATTAATTTCCTTTTAGATGTGTATAATTCTTTCAAAAACTTAGCATATCTAGGCACTTGTTTAATTGCATCAATTAGTGGAATATTAACTTGTACCTTGCGAAACGTCTCAAGAATTTTAGCATTGACGTCGTCTGATTTTTCCTCAAGCGCTGTGGAAATGGAACTTTCGGCGCATAAGAACGCTGCTGGTCATTAGTGTTCGAACATCTTTCCACTTGAGGCTCGAAGACATGCACTTTCTGCTCAGAACTTGCTGCCTCGCGCGAAACAATGGCCTACTGTAGGTGCGATTTTTCTGCCTCCATTGGGGCTTTCCGTGACAGTTGTCCATCAGCCCTTGGAATGGCTAAATTCTCCTCTGTTCTATCACTGAATCGAATCTTTTGTACCTCTGTCTCGCTCTCCTCATCGCTGCTTTGGACCTCTTTCAATATAGGTTTTAATTCCTTCCCACTTCGCAAAGTTATGGCACTAATATTATCCCTTGGATTTGCCACTGGCTATGATGGTAATCGGTTATTCACTTGTGCCTATAAATTCCCAAGGTTAACATCAGTTGATGAGGCTCTAGTTTGCAATTACTTTATAGTGGATTCCAAGGCTTGGAATCTTCCATCGGTTTCCTTCTTTTGGTCGGACATCATCTTCATCATTTGTTCAAGCATGGTATGGGTCTTAGTTTCGGCACTAAGGTTTTGATGGGGTTATAGTGACATATTATATGGTCGGGAATTTTGCTGCTCAAATCCCGAGGGTGTGGATCGGTTTTGATATCTAAAATTAGGGTGGTCTCTCCATCCCTCGTTATAAGTAGTTGAGTATGGGTCATACCTTCTTTGATTTGGATAAAAGGTGTTAGCTTCTCCTTCCTATAGTGTCAGACACATATATGTGGCATGTCCTTCCAAACAACAAATGCCACATAGTGAAGCTTTCGAATTACTTCCAGTCATCAACTTGCTTACCATAGCCGTTAAATTAGCTAACTGAGCTTCCATCATGCTCGATTGACCCTCATCCCTTCGTTTACCCAAGTCGGACCCCCTGAGACCGAATTGCTGTGTATTTTGTGCCATATTAGCAATCAAATTTCGGGCTTGCTCAGGTGTTTTATCAACCAGTGCTCCTCCACTCACTGCATCAATCATTCCTCTATCTTGTGGCGTCAACCCCTCATAAAAGTATTGTACTAAAAGCTGCTCACTAATCTGATGCTGCGGATAGCTCGCACATAACCGTTTAAATCTTTCCCAATACTCATATAATGACTCACCTACCAGCTGCTTAATTCCACAAATTTCTTTCCTAATTGACCCTATCATTGATACCGAAAAGAACTTCTTAAGAAAAGCTTTATGTAACCCTGTCCAAGTCGTAAATGAACCCGGTGGCATATAATATAACTAGTCCTTCGCCAAACCTTGTAACGAGAAAGAAAAGGCTCGGAGCTTGACTTGTTCCTCTTCAATGCCATCTGGCTACATAGTTGAACAAGTAATTATAAATTCATTAATATGTCGGTAAGGGTCCTCACCTGGTAGTCCATTGAATTTTGACAACAAATTCAGGAATCCCGAATTGAGTTCTAATGTCCTATCAAGGGCGGGATAAGTGATAGATGGTGGTTGTGCAGCCAAGTTAGGTGCGGCCAATTGCTTCAAGGTTTGGTTGGCCATGTCAATGTCCTCTAAATCGTTAGTCTCAACGTAGAGGTTGTGAGTAGGGGTGAGCATTCGATCGAATCGAATCGAATCGAATCGAAAATTTTTGAGTTAATCGAGTTTTCGAATCTCATTTTATCATCCTAACTTTATTTGAAGTTTTCTCGAATCGAGTCGAGTGAGATGGAATTCGAATCGAATCGAATCGAATATATTTGTTCGAGTTAAATTTAAAAAAATAATTTTGGGTCCTTGTAACCATTGTCACCCATCGTAATAAAATTTGTCCACATTAATCAAATTTTTATTAACTTTCATCACTTCATAATTTATTTATTAATTTTTATATATTGGTTAGCTTCTTTGCTTGCTTAGTTGTTTCAATTATCTTGATTCTTGTCACTATGTATTTAAGAATTAAAGAATATATTAAATGTAAAAATATGATTTTTTAATAAAAGTTATTTTAAAAATAAAATGTGAAATTAATACCAATATAAAATTTTAACACGAATATTTTATGGCATAATTAATAATTCAATTTTAATATAAATATTCAATATGACTAAACAATTCAATAATATAAATAATATAAAATGTGAAATTTAATTTAATAATATAAACAAAATTATTACTATTTATGTTTAGTGATTTTTTTGGATAATTTTGATTTTTTATTTGAGAGTAAAGGGTGAGAAGTAAAAGTTTAGGGGAAAAATAAAAAGTTTTGGGGAATAAAAGTTTGAGGGAAAGTAAATAGGGGGAGTAAAATTTTGGAGGGAAAATATTAAAAAAAATTGGAGGGGGGAGGGTTTGGGATAAATGGGAGGTGGGATGGGAAGGGAATAAAAGTTTTAGGGAAAAAGTGGGAGGGAGTAAAAATTTTGGGGAAAAATAAAAAGTTTTAAGGGTTTTTGGGAGTAAAATTTTGAGAAAAAATAAATGGGAGAGTAAAATTTTGGTGGGAAATGGATTTTGGAATTTTGGTGGGAAATGGATTTTGGGTAGATTGAGGGGTTAGGAGGGGAGGGGAGTAAAAGTTTTGGGGGGAAAGTGGGAAGGAGTAAAAGTTTTGAGGGAAAAGTAAAATGGTTTGGGAGTTTGGGGTAAAAATGTAAAATATTATAGTTTGATATTCGAATTATTCGAATTATTCGAGTTATTCGAATTCGAAAACTCAACTCGATTCGAACTCGAAATTCGAAAAAAAAAATTTGAGTTGATTCGAATAACTCGATTAACTCGAATAACTCGATTCGTTTAACTCGAAATTCGAATTTTTTTTCGATTTTTTCGAGTCGAATCGAGTTTTGCTCACCCCTAGTTGTGAGATTCGGCTTGCTGATCGGTGATGTTAACAGGGAACTTCGATGCTTGTCATCCACTCCTTAATAACATATACTAAAACAATTAACCTATCTGCATAAACAGAAACAAGAAAACAAAATAAGTTCTGAAAATCAAATAGATTTGACTACGTCGCTTCCCCGGCAACGGCGCCAAATTTGGTAGCTATCGTTATGACTACCTAATTAAATCTGCTACTCAAACAATATTAATTGGTAATATAGAGTAAATAGGGAATCGTCCCACGAAGAAGCTTGCATTAAACCAATTTGAATAGAATTGAAATTAAGGTAATGTGAAAAGCATGCAAGAAAGAAAAAGGGGGGATTATGCTTCTATGTTTGCTAAAAATAACCTAAGTAATGAACAAGTTTAAATTTCAATTATGAATGCTAAAAATTATCAAAATAAAAAGAAATAATGCTTAGTTATTGACTCCTTAATCCGCCAAGCACAAGTCCTTTGCGACTTTAAATTATCCTAGTAGACTAATTCGGCAGCAAGGCTGAAAAATCACTTACGAAGTGACTTTCTATCCCCAGTAAATTTTTATTCAATTAGAGAACATTCATAACTGAAAACCTACCTTTAATTATCTCTTCGTCGACTTATTAAAGGTGCATTTAGTATTTTAGAGACTTCGCCTAGCATTAACCATAGAAAATCCACCAGCAGCTTCTAAAATTAAATCCTTAGTTGTTTTAATTAGCTGCAGGCCAATTAATCATCACCAATTCTAAGTTTAATTAAGAAATTTGATTACTCAATTTGCACTTAGATGATTATAAGAAAATTCCTAAATTAAATAGGTGATCAACCAAATTAATTTATAAAATTCCCTTGAACGATAAAAACAAACAATTAAAGAATACCGAACTTGGAATTAGAACAAAGCATGTCTTTGAATCAACTTGTACTTGGCTTCATGAGTGTCTAACTAAGCGGAAATAATTCAGCCACTCATAGTAAGGAGAACAGAATAGAAATTAATTGAAGATAACATGAATTTCGAGCCAATCTCGTATGGAAAACTGCTCTTAAGTGTCAAGCCTTCCTCCTCTCGACAAGCTAAATTTTTGGACTACTTTCCACCTGCTTGATCAGCGCATGCTGGTTCGCAAATTCCTGGACTGAGTAACCCAAATTATGCCTACAAAAATCTCTCCCCTCGACATTGCTTCTTCCCCTCCTTTTATAGAATAAAATTAACCTCCAATAATTTAAAACAAAAACTGTCTTATCCCCTGATCTTAGCTCAACCCGTCGCATAAAAATAGCTCCGGCCTACTAGAGTTTTACTTAGATTCAACTTATCAAGGGTTGATTGGATTCCCTTGATTTGATTAGAGTCGGCCACCACTAGCAAGAAGAAGAATTAGAGAATTAAAAATAATTCCCTTGCCGACTGGTTTCATGATGTCGGTCAATTGCGCCTTATAGTGGACTGAGCCTCGCCTTTGCTGTCAAGGTCTTTTGTAATTTCTCCGAATTTTTGTCCCCATCAACTTAGAGAATAAGCATTCGCCTAGCCTTCTCCAGTAGCTTCTTCATTTGTGTTCATCCTAACTATCCAATGAACCTACCTTGCAACATGGCTTAAAATATCGTTAAATCATCGGCTTGAAGCAAAAATAAATTAACAGAGCATAGTATGTTCTTAATGCAAATTGAGCTAATTAGAAACTAATTAGTCAAGAATGCATCAATAATTAAGGTAATTAATGGAGTAAGTTAAGCTCAAAAATGAACTTAACACTATCTTTTTTTACCAAACCCATTTTAGTGGGGTTTTTACTTCCACCACATCGGTTTTGGTCATTTTTCCTTCACTCTCAATTATCACATTCACCCCTTAATTTGAATGACTGGATAATGGATTTCTTGCCACATTAGGTCTTAATGGATCATCAAACCTTACGATCCCCATCTTGATGAACCTTTCAATCAGCTTTTTAAATGCAGTGCAGTTCTCAATTAAGTGTCTCGTTATTCCTGCGTGGTACTCACATTGAGCATTCGCATCATACCATTTTGGGAACGGAGGTTGCATGGGTTTCAAGTAAAATGGGATACCACACACGTATCATACAAATTCTGATATAACTCCCTATATGTCATCGAGATGGGTGTGAACTGGAGTTTTTCTGTGTTTGGTCTTGAGTTAGATTCTTGCCTTCAAGGGCCTTGACGGCTGGTTTTTATGGTCTTTGGTCGGCTTACAGTGACTGGTTTTGAATAACCTTTATTATACATACTCGCGGTGTTCATTTCATTTTTGTTCTTTATCGGGGCTGATCTTTTAGCGTCCTCCCCCTCGTCTATTTTCCCACTCCTTACTGCATTTTCAATCATTACTCCGGACATTACTATATCTGATAAGCTCTTGGTAGCACATTCCACCATATGGTTCATGAACAGGGCTTTCAAAGTATTTATGAAAAGCATTATTATTTCTTTCTCTAAAAAAGGTAGCTGAACTTGCGTTGCAACCTCTCTCCATCTCTGAGCGTATTGCCTAAAGTTTTCACTTTTCTTCTTCTCCATGTTTTGCAACATAATTCTATCGGGTGTCATGTCGGTCACATGGCTGTATTGTTTCATGAAAGCTTGTGTCAAATCTTTCCATGAGTTGATTTTGGCACGCTTAGCTGGTTGTACCACTTGGCAGTCAACTCGATTAAACTATCCTGAAAGTAGTGGATTAACAATTGGTCGTTATTGACATACCCCGTCATTCTTCGGTAGAACATTGTGATATGGGCTTCAGGACAACTGGTCCCATTGTATTTTTATAATTATGAAGTTTTGAATTTTGGTGGGAGCACTTGATTTGGGACTAAGCTTAGCTCCTTAGCATCAACCCCGCAAAGGTAGTCGACACTCTCTATAGTTTTGAATTTCTCTTCCAACCACTTGCGAGGATCTTCTAGCTATTTCAGCAATTCTATTCCTGCTCTATCTATTTTCACCATGTCATCCAAATCTAGAATGACAGGATTGGTTGAATTATCCTCAGGATTGAAACCTGAACCTATAGGGCAATTCAACGATGTCGACTTGGTATTGTTGTGGTCTTATGGTAATGGGTACCCTTCGTGGATATGTATCTAGTTGGGCTTAGACATTTACTAGGGTAAAGCCTGGGGGTATATAGGGTCTTCATCAACATCCCCAGAGTTATTTACAGTACTTTTCCCTTTTTTAGTCCCTCCGGCCAGCACTTGGTCAACTGGCTTATCATGTTTCGTTGGGACTCTTGTATTTGATCTCTCATGTCCTGCTATACCTTGGCCAATTGTTCCTGTAGCTGCACTTGCAACTGATCTTGCGTGTCTTTCTGAATTTGTTTCAATCTCTCTAACCTTTGATCCATGGCTTTAGTTTTCTTCTGCATTTATGAACGATATTCATTGGCAAATTCTTCTTTGGTTTCGAGTGCTTGTCATAATTTCAATTAATTAGGGTTTTTTTATGAAATTTAATGCATATGATGAAATGTAATGCTGATGAATAACATGAATGCAAAAAGAGGCATTGATTCTGAGTCAATTCTATTTGAATAACTTTACTAGAAAATGAATCTCTTTACATAAAACGTATACATTTTACATATACAGCCTTACCCTAATACTCAAAGCCTTGACTTACTAAGAAGCCAAGCTAATTCTCTGGCCCGATCTAATTCTGATTCGTATTTTAAGCTTAGCATGTCAGTTTGAACCGCTAGGGTTTGCAAATGGTCAGCTACTTCCCATACTTGAGTCACAGCTTCGCCCATGATGTGATCTCTATCTCTAATCTAACCTTGAGAGCTTTGGAATTCCTCTTTCTAGTGTTCATTATTCGTTTCAAGAAGTTCAACTCGAAATTCGTAATTTTACAGTGCAGTCTGGAGCTCTTCTATCTTTCTTTTCAACTCTTCAATCTTATTTAGGTTTCCTTTCAACTCAATTGCAGAGTTGCGACTACGATATTGATGTAGAGACCTTTCTAATTCTACTACCCGGGCTCTTAATCCAACTTTTTCATTTTATCTTTCTAACAAATCCCTTTCTAGAGCATCTTCTCGAAGTTTAGCATCTTGAAATTTCTTTTCCCACCGATCAATTCTAATATTTTCTTCTTTGATTTCTTGCCGCCATTGCTTCGATTTTTTACCCAACCCGGTAGTCCTTATCGACAAACGCAACTTCTTATAATATGTTTTTAGATTATCCAAGTCTTCTTCAGTCTTATTCTTTCCTTTTCTCATTTTTCCAGCTTCTAACTTCTAGACGTCGATGTCTAATCCTAGCTGCATCTTTTCCTCTTCCAACTATTCTATCTTTTTCCCCAGCTCCGAACTCCACTTTTCAAAGTCTTGCTTTATGATTTCCAACTCAGACGGGATCACTTGTAAGTTTTCTTCTATCGGCCGAGTGTTTTCTTGATTTGACAATGGGACATTGTCATTGACTCTTTTGCCCCACCACCAATCATATTCGAGAGTTGTCATGGCATTTGTGACAAATCTTTTCATTCTGTAGGTTTGGTTCTAAGTGTTTGATATTTCATGAACCTTTTTCTTGTAATTATCACCATTGTACACAAACTCACATTGAGCCAACCCTTGCATTGCTAATATAAACTGCCTTGACCTATACTGCATCAATACAAGTAGGGGGCATATCCAATAGCTCTCTATATCCCGAGTAGAGGGGCCTAGTCGAAGTCTCCACATCGGTACAAAATCTCATCAGGGATCATCTAAGGGGCCCTCCATTCAACGTCTTCGTCTTGGAGACTCTGGAGAATTGCCATCCATTTTTCTTCTGAAATGTCATCTCGCCTTGTGGTAGCCACGAATTCTTTCAACGGAGAGTAGTTCTCGAAGAATACTCGATAAGAGAACTTTTCTACCTTCCAAAAGTGGCTGTGAAACTAGGCTAGCAAAATTTGCGCACACCCGATAAATCTTCCTTCACTCGCTCTCCGGCATGCACTCAAAGATCTGAAAGTTTCAACCAAAATTGCTGGGACGGGCGTGACCCTTTTGTCAAGCCGATCAAATAGATCTGAAACTGCCTCATCTATGTGCCCTAGTGCTTTGGGGAAAATAACCAACCCGTAAATACTCAAAGCGATGACATCAACCCTTTTCTTCGTATCCGGATGTGCCAAGATCAAATCCCACAAACTTTTCCAAGAGATGCATTTACTATCTCTCTCTTGTTTAATCCGGGCCACAACCTATTGCTCACTTATCCCCGTTATGCTCATTAGCCTCTTTAAAAAGTTGAGATGTTGGTGGCTCTAGAATAAGCTTTGTCAGCTTGGATCCTCGGACAACGAAGCAGAGTTGTGTACTCTTCTATGGTGGGCACCAAGTCTACCTTTCCAAAAGTAAAGCAACTATAGGCGGGATTCCAATACTGGGCCAAAGCTCGGAATAAGTGCTTATCCACTTTGACATCGAGTAAATAAGGCAAAACACCATAGTTACAGTAAAATAACTGCTTGGTTTTGTTATCCTATTGGTCTCATACCTTTTTCAACTCTTGGAGATTATTCTGAGTCACGCTGATGTGAGTGAAATCCCATAATTCTGACACATACCCCTCCGTCAGGCTGTTACCCTTCTCTTGTTATGTCTTCTCGGACCATATTCGTGTAACACCCCTTACCCGTATTCGACACCAGAATAGGGTACGAGGCATTACCAGAACACATACACTTATAAACATGTTAAACCGAGTTATAAAATTTCATTCAAATTTAAACTCTTCAAATTTTTAATATGCTTTTATAAATCTTCATGTTATAACTTTAAAACACTATATTTGTAACAAACAGGGCTTCTGAGACCCAATACATACTCATGCAATTCAATACTTCATTTTTATTTCATTTAATTCACGATTCTCATGTTCACGATTCAATTCAATTTGTCAATCCAATATACATTTCAATACCACAATAATTCATTTAATTCAAATCATATCATTTGCAATTTCCGTTTAATTCATGTACAGTTCAATTTCATTAAGTTCAATACTAATACATATTTATCGTTTAACTTAACGTCCCCTTTTTGCGTCATTTTACACTTCAAGCATGAACTTAGTATTTCATTTCCTTTCCACTCTCGTTTTCTATGCATATCACACAGGATATAAACATTACACTCAACCATAGTCGCAAGCTAGTCTTTTTTTTGAAGACTAACCACATGATAAACCATTTTCATAAAGATTACAAACTTTAAACCTTACCACCCTTTTATGATCATAAGCATATTTCCATCTAGGCATTTACCATCTCAATGCATAATTTTATCAATTTAATGTGGCGTAATCCAGCCACAACTTGGTCAAAGCCTAAGCATACACACCAAATATGCTAGCCAAATAAATATATAGTATAAGCATTATAAGCATGGATAAGCACCACATTTAGTTATGTATCAAACTTACCAACATGAGTTAATTCATAAACTATTTATGACATTGCTACATACCAAATCATATACCAAATATACCACATACACATACTATGAAACTTTATTTTCTCACATGAACTTTAACCATAACTAATAATGCACAATTATAAACATCATTTCTTTTCAATCGTTTATCGATTATAATCGAGCATATGGCCAATTATACACAAATAATTCATATGTTCTTCCAATTTTCCTCCTCCTCCTCTCCATTCCACATCCTTAATGTACATAACACACTTAAACAACACTAACTACAATTTTACTATTCACTCACATGTATATTCAAAGCTATCTATTTGAGTTAGAGTCACTAAATTATTTTTCCTTAGATCTTCAGAACTCCAAATTAATATCTGTAAATTTTCCCCAAAACTAGATTCATATATCTTCTTACCATAAAATTTTCAGAATTTTGGTTTATCCAAATAGTACATTTTATTCTTTAAAGTTCCCCTATTTCACTGCTCGATAGTTCTGACCTCTCTTCACTAAAAATTAATTATCTCATTGTACAGAGTTAAAATATTGTTTCTGTTTGTTTCTCTTGAAAACAGGTTCACTGAAGATTCTAAACATATAAATTTTATCCCATAATTATTTTTGTACAATTTTTGAAAATTTTCCAAAGTCAGAATAGGGGATTCCAAACTCATTCTGCCTCTGTCTAACTAAACTTCAAATATCTTAAAATATGTAACTCTTTTGCTTGCTCTATTTCTTTTATGTGAAAATAGACTCATTTAGCTTCAATTTCATATATTATTAATTCAATTTTCACCATTTTTGGTGATTTTTCAAAGTCACACAATTGTTGTTGTCTAAACTATTTTGTTGCTACTCTTTCATAATTTCACTTTTTCACTTTCAATCACAATTCAATTCAATATTTACTTTTCCATTTCTAAGTCGATATTCAATTCAATTCCACACCTATATTCATTATTCAATTACACTTAGTCAATTTCCCGATGAACACTTCGGAATAATAATAGATACTCGGTGGATTCAGCACATAGCAACCACCTTATTAATCAATGATGTCCGGTGGAATCAGCACATAGCAACCACCTTACTAATCAATGATGTTCGGTTCACATAGTAGCCTGCACATAGTACTACACATATGACCATTACCATTCGATACACATAGTAGCCTGGATATAGTACTACACACGTGATCGAAACTATCTGGTACGCATAGTAGCCTACAAATAGTACTACACATGCGACCTATCATTCCGGTACACGTAGTAGCCTGCCATAGTACTACACACGTGACCATCACTTTCACTTTTACATAGCGCCCTACACACAGTCCGTGCCACACATGTGATCATTTCTGTCACTTCATTCGTATCCATTTTTATTCCAAAGGTTCATTCGGGAATTTTTCACTTTTTCTCACTTTTCTTTTTATCGATCAATTCCAATTTCTCGTCTTTCTTGATTTATAACAATACATTTAACTTATATAACATTCACACTATTCATTCCAGTCCAAAAATCATACTTTGGCAAAATTATGTTTTTGCCCCTAAAGTTTCACAAAATTACAATTTTGCCCCTAGTCTCGTAAAATAATTTTTATTCAATTTCCTTGCATTTTAGGCCTAGCTAAACCATTTTCATAACTATAGCAGTTCACAATACTCACTTATTCACACACTTGTGACATATTTTATAACTTTTACAAATTAATCCTTTTAGACATTTTCATCGAAAATCACTTAGTAAAAGACGTTCATCACACCCTAAATATTCATATTCGTCCATAAAACATCAAAATACATGCATATCTTTCATGGGTAAATTTTTAAACACAAACCCTAGTTCAAAATAATGGTAGAAATAGCTAGATCTTGTTACGAGGATTTTAAAAACGTAAAAATCATTAAAAACGGGGCTAGAACGGACTTATAATCGAGCTTGGAAGCTTGAAAACCCTAACCATGGCTTCCCCCTTGCTAAATTCGGCCTTATGGAGAAGATGGACAAAAATTAGCTTTTAATTTTGTTTTTAATTCATTTTAATAACTAAATGACCAAAATGCCCTTAATGAAAAACTTTGGAAACATGCCTAACCATGCCCATTTTTGTCCACCAACTTAACCAATGGTCTAATTACCATATAAAGACCTCCAATTTAAAATTTCATAACAATTGGACACCTCTAACATATAGAACTCAAATTTTGCACTTTTTACAATTTAGTCCTTTTGACTAAATTGAGTGCCCAAACGTCAAAATTTTCGAATGAATTTTTCAAAAAATCATTTTGTGAAATCGTAGACCATAAAAATATAATGAAAATAATTTTTTTCTCGTCGAATTTGTGGTCCCAAAACTACTATTTCGACTAGCCCCAAATTTGGGTTGTTACAATTCGAATGGTCGCATTGTCTTCCACTTTAGGAAGAAATCTATTTTCCATGACAAGCTCTCTATTTATCAACTAAACGTGAATCAACACCATTTTCTATGATGAAAATGCAATACAATCACAGTCAAAACAAAATGAAACAAGTCAGTACATCTCATACAAAGCTAGAATTTAAAGCAAGCAAGAAATAATAAATAGAATACCTATTCGTATGACCACTAGGGGTTTGGTGTGGTTCTACCTAGGGTAAGTTCTTAGTGCTCATTATATGCGTTCGGTTCTAAAGTAAGGGTACCTGAAACGACAGATTCCTCGATCCTCACCCATTATAGGCTCATACAGACCGAGTTCAACTCAACGGAATACATTTCCATATGGCTATACGAAGATGAAGATCTAACAAAGACATAGGTACGGATGTATCCTGAAAGCGATCCACTATTTTATACGGAGGTAAAGGCCTCATAAAGGAATAGTTTCTCACTCCCACTTAAGAAGGGCAAAATCGAACGGTTATGCAATGTAATATGCGAAAAACACACAAAAAGAAACTTTCAAACCAATAAAACAGATATACTAGATCGCTATACAACCCAATATATCAAAACATGAAGGATGAAATGCAATAAAGCGATCGTAAATTTAAACCAAATTATCAATTTTCGACAAAAAGACCAAAAAGTAATCAACTCGCGGCTTAACTTCTTATTTTACTCCCCAGTGGAGTCGCCAAGCTGTCGAAACCTTTTTTCTGAAATCAAATTTTACTTTTAAAAAGATGAAAAAAATAGAGTAACCACCAATCACTTTTAGGAGGTGTGATCGGGTGACCTCATAATTTGATCGTTTTAATAAGAGGTTTGATTTACTAAAACAATGTTTTTCGGTTTACAAAATCCAAAAAATGGGTTCTGCTGTCAGTTACAGATGATGAAGGATTATCACCCTCGTTACACCCAAAAATTGATACCTAATTAATTACTTAATGTCTTTAGTGTCGAAACTTGAAAATTTGAAGAGAATTTAAGATGCGATCCCTTTGTATTAAGATATTTTAATAGAAAAGGCTTTATTCCAAATTAATCGAGAAGAAGGATTATGCCCCGTAAGTTAGGACACGTCGCCTTTAGTTTTCGAAAACCAGAATAATCACTGTTTTAATCGTTACTTAAATCTCGTTTTGATATTTTTGAAATAGATATTCGACTATTTCAGTTTTACAAAGAAGTCATATTACGTAAGTTAGAAACACAACTTTTTAATCCCAAAATGATTAACATTGCCTCTTTTTATGTACTTTCCATAAGTTAGATAAATGACAATATATATTTTTATGATATTCATTTAATGTATCTAGGCATAGTGTGAAAATAAATGTATGACGGCATGGTAATTAGTAAGATAAAACAAAATAATGAGGGTAAAATAAAATGAAATTAGAAAGATAAACGAATCAATAAATGAAATAAAAATGAATGAAAGGTAAAATAAAGATGCCATGCTAGCGAATAACAAATATGCAACAGTTTATAGTAATAATGGCGACAATCACGTCAGTATCCATTATCATATCACTAATATGCATACTAATAATAATAATAATAATAATAATAATAATAATAATAATAATAACAATAATAATAAAATATAAAAGCACATACAATGAATATAAGTAAATAAATTTTAATTATGGAAGAAGGTTGGAAAAATAATAAATAAACAAATAAAATAATGAATAAAACATCTTATAAAAGGATTGAAATTAAGTAGGCTAAGGATTAAATTGAAATCGAGAATGAAATTAGGGGTATGAATAATATAATAATTAATAAAACAAAATAAAGGATTAAAATGAAATGCGCGAAAAGAAATAGGGGCTAAATAGGAAATTATCCCAAACTCCCTAACGCACCATTCCATAGGGACCAAAATGAAAGAAAAATAAAATTAAGGGTAAAATTAAAAAAAGAAATAGGGCTGGATTGAAAACCGCCTAAAAAGTGAAAGGACTAGGGTAGCAATTATACCCTAATCACAAAAACTCGCAAATCCTGCCTGGAAATCGAGTCAGGTTTCGAGTCGACTGAAACGACACCACTTCAGGTACCCATCTTTTAAAATGGCCCAAAGACCAAAATGAAAGTAAAATTAAATTAAAAGGCAAAATAAAAAAAATAAAAAAAAAGATAGGACTAGGTTGAAACAAGCCACAAAAGCGGAAGGATGAAAGGCGCAAATATCCCCCAAGAAAAACACACGGATCCTAGGAGTGGTTCAGGTTGGATTTCAGGTTGCGTCAAAACGACGTTGTTTTGGCATTTGAAGCTTAAGCTCAAAACGACATCGTTTTTTGGGGTTATATAAGTAGAAAATCTTTTAAAAAATTCATTTTGAATCAATTTAATAAAAATCATTCTTTTCATTTCATTTTTTCTATGAAGCTGCTCTTCCCTCCGATCACAGGGCTGGCGAGTCTCTGTCGTGGCCGCCAGTCATCGGCGACAAAGATCGTTGCCTCCGGTGGCTGAAAATAAAAAAAGACTCCCTTTCGAGTCCTTTTTTTGTGTCGAGCACGAATATGGGGTCAAAATCCCCAAAAAAACGATCCAAAGTTCGAAAATAAATATAAAAAGATGAAACCTTTCGGTTTCTTAGGGTTTTTTTAAAAAAAGGAAAAAAAGAGATGAAAATCGAGCCTTTTTTGGGTGTAACGAAGACAAAATGCCGCAAGTGAAAATCGAGCCTGTTTACTTTTTTATATTTTCTATTTTAGACGAGATTAAAAAAAACTACCTTTGTTAACTCTTTGCTTTTTTGTATTTAATTTTTCTCTATTTTTGATTGCTTTCTTTGTGTCTATTTTTTATTTTTAAAAAAAGTCCCTTTTACAATCTATTTCAATGGCTTTGATAGCCATTTCATACATTTTTTTATTTTTTTCTACTATTTTTGCTTATTGTCATTGTTCTTTTTTTTTCAGGTGTCCTTAGAGTGAATCGAAGGGACGGAGGCAGTTGACGGTGGTAGACCTCGGGGTGCTAGCATGCTAACATGGGGGCGTGCGACGCCAAGCTAGGTTTCTTTGTTTTCTTTTAAAACTGTTTAGGTTTTGGGGCTTATCGGGCCATTAGGGTTTTCATTGATTTAGGACATTTGGGTTTGTAAACTTGGACATGATGCATTTTGTAAATAGGTTGTTGTTTATTTGGTTTTATGTATTTTATTATTTTTTGGTTTATGGTGGGCCGGGCAAAATTGGCCTATTACATTTTGTTTTTCAAATTTTAAAAAAAGAAAGAAGATTGCATTTTTCTTAACCCAACCGGAGTGTCCTTTTAACTTAACCTAACTCTCTATGGGAACTTAGTAAACATCACATAAAAACTGAGTGGCCTTATCAAAATCTGTCACCTCTAAGAACTTACTCGATTACTCCTTTAGTAAATTCGATTACCCCTTTTAGTTCATATTCAGTTAATTTCTAACCAGCTTTCCTCACAATTTAGCTGGCATGGAACCATAATGACTATAGGGTGTACTATGCCACTAGTGTGAACTCACATCCTAAAGGCTATTTTACATAACCATAAGTCTCATTTCACCACTCATAGTAATCAAACATGAAATCCTTACTTACTTTATTCTCGTATTGGAGTCCACCCACTCTAAACGCCAATAAGTACATTTGGGCGAATAATATTTTGCCAATCGTACCCTTCTATGACTATACGCCATATCCATATATTTGTACATTCATATCATTTATTCCTTATTTGGTCCTACCTTATCCCTTTCACGATTTCCCTTAACTATTCCTATTACAAAGGGCCTTTATTGGGCGGGATGTTACAATATCTATTTATCTGATTTTGATGACACTGTCGCCTACTTCATGGAGTACTAACTTTCGATATGGACTTAATTACCACTGTCTCCTACAAAACTCATCCATCCTCCATACCTATTTTTCATGTAATTATGCATATATACTTAATATGTAATGATTTTGTCATCAATTAGTGCTACATTCAATATTTCATACTAGCATGTAATGGCATGTGTTCTTGTATTCATTCATATCAATTTCTCACATATAATTTGTGCAAGTAAAATAAACAGTGACACATGTGTAGGATTTTCATGTAAATTAACAAGCCTAGTTATCTAGCACATATACAGGTTCGCAGGTATGCTTGCGAGTGCAAGGTTCGCACCTAGGGTTTGCAGGTTTGGGGTTCGTATGTTGTGGGTTGCATACTATTAACACAGGGTTTTGCATAAAACATTTGGGGTCTGCATGTCTCGCATGCATAGGGTTTGCTTATTTCCTAGGGTTCTTATTATCTATAGGCTTGCATGGTACTTAGGGTTTACATTACATGGCTCACATATTATAGCATATAGGTTCACATAATTAAATACATAGGATTTGTATTTAATAACCTAGGGGTTCGTATGTAATATCAGTTTAGGTTTCGTATGTAATATCAGTTTAGGGTTCGCATATCATGACTTAGGTAAGTCATAGGCGGTTCACATGTAATATTCTAACTCGCATTCACCATAATATGGGGTTTGTACATATTAATTAGGGGTTTGCATGTTTTTCATATAGGGTTTGCATGGATTTACTAAGGGTGTTCATGTGCAAAAGGGGCTCGCATATAAGGGGGTTCGCATATAAAGGGGGTTCACATGTATAGGTTCCTCATTATATTGGCACATGAGTTCGCAGGAAAGACATATAGGGTTCGTATAATATTAACACATGGGTTCACGTGGCATAGCTTGTATATGACACATATAGGGTTTGCATATAATAACATATAAGCTCACATGTAACAACATATAGGCTCACTATAATAATATGCCTCGCATGTGCAAGAATTTAAGGTCGCACATAATACCCTAAGGGTTTGCATGTTTATTTAGTGAGTTTACGTACTTATTCCTATACAAACTTGCACATAGGTTTGTAACTAGGGGGTTCGTATACAAGTGTTTACATGCATATGGTTCACCTTTTTGGGGTTTTGCACACAAGCTCGCACATACAATGGCTCACACACTGGCTCGCATATGGGCTTGCACCTATAGGGGGTTCGACACAGTTTCGCACATACAGGGGATCTAACTGGGTTCGCTTATACTAATTCTCTACTTCCTAATATTTTCAATTATACACAAAGATTTAGGTTTAGATCCCACACCTATTTTAAGAAAACACAAAAACCTTAGTTGGAAGAGGAGGTTGACGATCCACTTGAGGGAGAGTGATGATTTTGAAAACTTTGATTCATTTTCTTGAAAGCTGATTTGGAAAGGTAAGAACTTGGGTGTTTTTCTTGAAAATTTGTTAGGTGAAAATTCAAAGGTTTAAATGAAATTTGCTATTTATAAAACTTTCTTTCCCTAATTGAAATAGGTTTTAAGAATTCATGTAAGATTAGGACTATTTCAAAATAAGGACTACATTGAAAAAATAGTTTTTGGCTGGGCTATTTTGAAAATTTGACACTTCCATGGGGTAAAAATAGAAAAATAAAATTTTTTTGATTGAATGCACGTAAGAGATTTTGAACTTGAGACCTATGGGTAAGTTTATGCCTTACCACTAAATCAACAAGGTCATTCTTGTTATTTAATTAACAAAAATATTATTTAAGGCATTTTAAGTTCTTTTACCTTATGTTTAAAAAAATAAAAGCTAAATTTTACTCCTATTTCTTCAATGCCCAATTTTGAGATGTGAAAATATTTTCAAAATGAAATACTAAATTTAAACTTTAAAAAATTTAAAAACAAGTTTCTAAAAAATAAAACAAACTTAATAACACTAAAAAATTAAAGCATTTATTATAAATAGATTTTATAAATAAAAAATAATAGACTTCATAAATACTTTTGCATATATGTTTAATTTAGAAAATTGTATATATCATACTTTTTTTCAAACTAAATATTGAATTCAAAATAAAAAATATAAAATGATTTAAATATATTTATAATATCAATCATAAAATTTATAAATATTATTAAATAATTTTAATATAAATTTAATTGATACATACAACAAAACCTATGCATTGCACAGGTAAGAAAACTTGTTAAGAACACATATTAGCATAGGATTTGTACCATATCCTTTTGAAAAATAATTTATTTTAAATGAAATAATAACAATTTTAGCCCTTAATGCTTACATTTTTTGTCACATTGGCTCTTATTCTTTTTTTACTAAATTATCAATATTTTAAAAGAGTTGAATTTGAACATCAACTATCAAAAGAGTGGAATTGTTGCTTTTTAACAAAAATATTGACTAAACGTTAATGTTTTAAATATAGTAGCACGCATGACAGTCCTCATGTTTTAAATTGTTTGTTGACATGATATATGACAAATAGTGTCGTATCAATATAAAGTATATATGGACTGCCACGTGAGCTACCACACCAACATCACTAAAAAATTAATGTTTTAGTCAGCATTTTCATTAAAAAAAGCAAATCGACTCTTTTTTGAAAAGTTAATGACTAAATTTAGCAAAATAAAATAAAAATAAAAGTTAAAATGACAAAAAAATATAAATATTGAGAGCCTGATTTATTCTTATGCCTTTTTAAATTATATATCCGAAAGTTAACAATTATTGGTTCGAGCATTTTACTTGCTTTTTATTTAAAGGTTGATGCATATGCTGTGTGAATGGATGGCTTTTCATAGAAAAGAATCCATACGACCATAGCTAGTTATATTTAAAAAAAATAGTTTTAGCACTCAATATTTATATATATTTTAATTTGGATATTATTTTTTGAGTTAAATTTAGTTATTAACCTTTTAAAATAGTCTAAATGTTTTTATTTAATCTAAATATTAACTAAAACATTAACTTTTAACGATGTTGATGAGGTAATCATGTAGTAGTTCACGTACACTTTATGTTGATATAATACTATTTGTTATATGTATCATGTCAACAATAATTTAAAATTATAAAATAATTAAAATTCAAAATAAAATGGCACAAAGTGCATGTGAATTTTTGTGCAAGTTGTCATGTTTAAAATTTTAACATTTTAGTCAGTATTTTTGTTAAAAAAAGCATTAATTCGAGTCTTTTTTGAAGGTTGATGGTTAGATTTGAATATTTTTAAAAATTCGAGGGCCAAAATCTAGCTCAAAACAAGAATAAAGACCAAATTAACAAAATCTATAAACATTAAAAGGCTAAAATTATCATTATGCCCTAAAATTGCTACAACCTATGTGAGAAAATATTGTTTATTTTTTCTTCTTATAAATAAAAATATATGTTAAATAATAAAATTAACATATATTTTAAATATTCGTATAATGAATATAAATTTAGAATACAAAAATATAAATAAATAATTATCACACATTTATTTTTATTTTCTTTAACAAACTATTTAATTTATTTGTCATTAATTAATTAATTTTTTAAAGAAAACCTAGTAAAGTGGGGATTAATTCTACTTATAAGTCTATAAATGTAAAGATTTTAAATTTCTAGTATTTTGAATGTATATTAGTGAAAAATTATTCTATGAATTCTCTTACCACATTATCCATGGTCCTACCAATTAAAAATAAACACATTATCTTTTTTTCCACTTCACCCATGGTCTCTCCTTACCAATTGTACATATGAGGTGGGGAAAAAAAGATGTGTTTATTTTTAATTGGTAGGGACCATAGATGATATGGTAAAGAGAGTTCATAAAATAATATTTCCATATTAGCAAAAATTTTTATCCCATAGATGTTTCCACGTGTGCAATCCAAATGCTCAAATAAGCCCTTATTTAATCAGATTTGAAAATCTTAAGCTCTTATTTGACTGTTTAAAATTAGGGGTGAGCGTTCAATCGAATCGAATGAAAAATTTTTGAATTAATCAAGTTGACGAATCCTATTTTATCATCCTAACTCGATTTGAAATTTTCTCAAATCGATTTGAGTGAGATGGAATTCGAATCGAATCGAATATATTTTTTCGAGTTAAATTAAAAAAATGACTTTGAATCCTTATAACCACTGGTATCTACCGTTATCAAATTTGTTATTAACTTTCATCTCCTCATAATTTATTTTTTAGTTTTTTATATACGGGTTAACTTATTTGCTTGTTTAGTTGCTTCAATTATTTTCGATTTTTGTCACTATGTATTTTGAAATTAAAAAATATATATTAAATATGAAAATGTGATTTTTTAATAAAAGTTATCTTAAAGATAAAATGTGAAATTGTTATCAACCTAAAATTTTAACACGAATATTTTATGTCTTCATCAATAATTCAATTTTAATAGAAATTTATAAAGATTTAATATGATTAAACAATTTAATTTAATAATATAAATAGTAGATATAAATAAAATTATTACTATTTAGGTTTAGGAATTTTTTTAAATGATTTTTTATTTGGGGATAAATGGTGAAAAGTAAATCTTTAGGGGGAAAATAAAAAAGTTCTGAGGGTTTGGGGTAAAATTTTGGGGAAAAGCAAATGGGAGAAAATATTCAAAAGAAATTTAGGGGGAAAATGGGTTTGGGGTAGATGAGAATGGGATAAGAGAGGAGTAAAAGTTTTGAGGGAAAAGTGAGAGGGAGTAAAAGTAAAAAGGTTTGGAGGTTTAGGGCAAAAATGTAAAATGTTACAATTTGGTATTATGTTTATTCGAATTATTCTAGTTATTCGAATTCAAAAATTAAATTAAATTCGAACTTGAAATTCGAAAAAAAATTCAAGTTGACTCGAATAAATTGATTCATTTAACTCGAAATTCAAATTTTTTTTTCGATTTTTTCGAGTCGAATTGAATTTTTCTCATCCCTATTTAAAAAGTTAAACTCTTACGTGAACAACTCTTAAAAAGCTAAGTCTTTATTTGAACATTTAGCCATTAATATATAGTTTGAAATTATAAATTTGGCCCCTAAATCGTATTCCTTAATATTAGATTAATTCTATCTATTTTACTTTTTTAATCAATCAAATAGGTATATTTGTGTTTACCAAATTCATAAATAATTTTATACATATATAAATTTGATATTATTTTTATTTGGGTTTCTTTATATCAAACTACCTATTATTTGAAATTAGTTTAACATTATCTTTGAAATGTGTTTTTAAAAAGTGATTTTGAAAATCTTGAATTAAGAGGTTTAATTTTCTATTGTGTTTTAGGTTTCAAAACACTTTTCAACAGCAAAAACAATGTAAAATAAATGGCTTTTGAAGTCAAAAGTTCTCTTTTCACCTAAACTTAAAAGTTAGAATTTATATGTTTTTGGCTTTTACGTTTTAGAGTGAAACTGTTAAAATATAAAATTATATTAATTATTTAAATTTTAAAAAATTAGATTAATTTATATTTTATGTAGAATTATATTAAATTATTTAAATATAAATTATTACTATATTTTAACTTATTTTCAGAAAAGAATTGTATCATTAATTTTAGAAAAAAGTTATATTAATTACTTAAAATATATTTAAATTTTATATTTTTATTATATTAATTTATTTAAATATCATTTAAATTAACTTATTTTTTACTTTCCAATATCATGTCCAAAAGGACATTTTAAGAGTTTTTTACTTGTAGAATATTAAAAAAAAATACTGAAATGGCATGTTTCAAAAATTATGTACCAAAATGATACATTTAAAGGGGTGGAGGGTGGTGCATAGGCGGCACGACCCTAGTATTCTGACAGCATTCTGTAAAAAGATAATAATACTAATATTTTAGTAATGGTGCAAAATTTCAGCAAAACCGAAAAAATTCGGTTAACCGACCGAATTCGGTTAATCGGTCGGTTAACCAAATTTTTTCGGTCAGGGGTCGGTTAATTATTTTTTGATTTTTTGGTTAACGGTTAATTTGGTTCAAAACCGGTCGGTTAACTGAAAAAATTAATAAATAAAATTATAATATATAAATAGGCCCCACTATTCACCTAAACCCAATCTTAACCCAAGTATTCAACCCAACCCAATTACCCAACCCAACCCAATCATAAAATTAAATTACAAATAATTTAATAAATAAAAATAAAATTTTAAAACTAAGACTAAAACTAAAGTCTAAAAGTCTAAAAATAATTTAATTATGTAGTGATTCAATTTGGTTAATTTGGTTAATTCGGTTAATTCGGGTAATTCGGGTAATTCGGGTAATTTGGTTAATTCGGTTAATTTTTAACCAAAAATTAAAAAAACATATAATTTTCGTTTAATTCGGTTAACCGACCGAATTAACTGAAAAAATTTTGGTTCGGTTAACGGTTAAAGATTTTGAAAGGTCGGTTAATTCGGTTAATGTTATTTCGGGTCGGTTAACCGGTCGGTTAACCAAATGAACACCCCTAGTGCCAAAGTGATAGGCGTCACTACTTGGGGGTATAGGGGTATGGTGCCTATCTGATAGGTGGCACCAGTGATATTCTCAGTCCCCTCTGGCTCAATTAATAAAAATAAATAATTTAAATATGATAATTATTTAATACATTAATGGTGAATTTTTTTAATTCTACCATTTATTTTTAAATTATATTTAAAAAATTAAAAATAATAAAACATGTGAAAAAATATCATTAAAAATTTTCAAACTCATTTGGATACATAATTCTCTCTTACAAACTAAAAAAGAAAAAGTGGTACCACCTATCACTTTGGCACCACTACTAAAATATTATTATTATTTTTTTAACAGAATGCTGTCAGAATATTAGGATGGTGTCGCCTATGCACCACCCTCCACCCCTTTGAATGTAGTCATTTCAATATTTTTTTTATTTTATATTATATAAGTAAAAACTCACATTGTAACTTCCCACAATATTTTTATATCAATATCACATACTTTAAATTAACAAACCATACTTTGTAATAGTCTAAAAATCTCAAGTGTCACTCATAATAGTATTTCGACGGATAAATAGCAAAATTTCCCAAAAAGCAAGAGTCTATAAATTAAATAAAGATAGTAAAGTCCAATTTTGACATTGAAAAGAAAGTATGAATAGTGAAATTTTAGTAAAGATTAAATTAAAATTTGTGAAAGATGGACTAAAAGTGTAAATTTACTATTTTAGAAAAAAGGAAAAAATTAAGAAATATTTTTTATGAATGTGACATGAATATGAATTGAGAGGTGGAGTTTGAAAATTGAGATATGGACTAGATTGAAAAGTGATAAAAAATATAAGGATTAAAGTGTAATTTTATTATTTTATGAGAAAAGAGCTTAATTGCAATAATACTAGGAATAAATAATATCTACATAAATAATAATTACTTAGGACACATACATATACCGTGTTTCAAACAAATGAGTGATGGAAAAAGTGAAATAACTATTTTACCCTTATGTTTTAAATATGAGGAAAGATACTTTAAAGGATAATTTAGACATTTTTAATTAATATTATTTTCAATTTTAAATTATAACATAAAGTGTAATGTTTTAATGGATAAAATATGGGACATTACATTTCAATAATGAGATTTAACCATCAACGTTAATTTAAATAATTAATTAATTAAAGAAAGAAAATTGTGGGTGTGGGTGTGTGGCACCGGAAACCATGGGTAGAGAGGAAAAAAAGTTTTATATTTAATTTAATTTGGTTAAGAAAAGCATATTCCTAACTTAAAATTATTTGAAATTAAAGTTAGGTTTTATACACAATTCTAATTTAAGAGTTTTTTCATATGAAACCAATTGTAAAGGTTTGAAGATGAAGATGGAAGTGGGGAAAGTTTGGGTAAGTTGTTACACCTATTATGTTATGTTTATTTGAATATATAAGTTAATGTGAAATTGTAAGAATTAAGCGTGTATAATTATTTTATATGTTCTAAGTGATGAAAGTATTATGTTCATGTATGATGTAAATGTTGAATGATGAATGATTTTATGAAAAATTTAAAGGATGATTTTAAGTGATTAATTTGATAAAATTTGAAATAAGAGTTGAATCGCAAATTATGGAAAATTTAAAACCAGAATTAAATAGAGAAGATAAAGTTTGGATTTTTATGATAAAATATGATATTTAAAGTATTAGAAAATTGTACTTAAATTAACATGTTTTAAATATGAAATTTTAATATGATTTGTACCAATTTGAAATTGGTAAGTTAAAATTGATATGATTTGTATGTATTTTGGAATATTTGTTTGAGTTGTGTATATGAATTTGAGATGAATTAGTGATAATAATTAAAATTAAGTCTTAAGGCTATGAAATAAACTCGATGATGAATTTACGTATAAATTTTTATATCAAACACAAAATTGAATTTCAAAAGTTGAAATTGAATCCAATAATAGTAAATTAAGTGTAAATGTTATGAAAAGCTTTCAAATTTTTTATTGTGATATTCTTCATCCGAATTAGTTATTGGATCGCGAAAGGGTGTTACACACTTTTTTAAACACTTTTCAACTACAGTAACAATGGAGAACTAAGTCTTAAATATTTAGTATTGCTATAAAAAAATCAAAAAGTACTTTTAAGAGAAAAATTAGTAAATATTATGATATTAAAAATATTGTAACCCATTATTAATATTTTGATATATGAAATATAAATTTTAAATATTGTTAAGCAATTAATATTAATTATTTGTAATATTTAATTTGAATATATAAACAGTATTTTAAATATTAAAATATGTCCTGTACAAATTCAAACATATAATGCTACATATTTAAAATAAATTTAAATTGAGAAATAATTGTATACCTAATATAAATATTATATAAAATAAGTATAATTATAAGTAGACCTGTTCATGGGCCAGGCTACCCGCCCAGGCCTGAAGGTCCACTCGAAATTAGAGAGGGTTTGAGTAAAAATATTTGGCTCGAAAAATTAGTTTGGGAAAAAGGTTAGGCCTTTTTAAAATATGGGCCAGACTTGAATATTCAAGGCTCGAGCCCACTCATTTTTAAGTTTGCAATAATTTATATTATATAATTTATAATACATAAAATTAAATCTATAGTAATATATAATACTATTATAATATAAACATTAAAAAAAGTTAAGATAATTATATATAATTAGTAATTAAAAAATATATAAGATTATTAAATTAAACTAATATAAATATATTTTTTAAAATTTTAAAAATAATAATATGGACGACGTAAAATAAGTTTGCATTATACATTTACAAATATGGACAGACTTAAACAAAATTTTAAGTCTATATTTCACATTAAACTAAGCTTAAACAAACATAAAATTTATTAATATTATGCTTAAGCCTAATTATAAATAAATGTTAAAAATAAACTACTTTTTTCAAAAAAAAAATGGGATAATAATGCAGTATGTGACTGCTTAGCGTTGTTAAAAATGTAGTAAAAAATCAGATAAAGAGATGGATCTGGTACGTTGAGGAAGAAGTGGTTCAGAAATTAAGAAAAGAATCAATGAAAAACCAAAGGCAAAGGCAAAGGCAAAGGGCCAAGTGGGGAGGGTGAGACAAAATTAAGAGTCAAGACCACGTGGGTTTCTCTCTGTATTCTGAAGTGACGCCAAGCTTTGTGGGTTGCAACGTGCTGCAATTATACACCTATATAGTACCAGACCACCCACTCTGCTGCTGTTGGGGACGACCTTAATTATCCACGGTAATATTAACACAACCAATTCATAAAACGCTATTTAAACTATATTTTTTAAGTTGATATTTAATTTATTTTTATCATAACTATACTTAAATTATATTTCATTATCTAAATTATCTAAACGGTTTTAAAAAATCTCCTAACTAATCAATTTGTGATACATAACACTTTTAAAATTTAAAATATTATTTTCTTATGCTTGTTTCTTTAAAAAATTATAAACATATTCATTAGTTCTATTATTTACTCAAAACTTCAATTAAAAAACTTTAATAACCTGTAAAATTTTATCTAAACTCAAATTTCAGCAACAAAATTTATATTCCGATAAGTTTTTAACCTCAATTTCAATTCTGTTCTCACCTTGATTCAAAATCTATGTATTTTTAAAAAAATAATTTTTATCTTTCTTTTTATATAATTTGTATAAAACAATTGCTGTTGGATGAACCTCTACAATAGAAAAACCTAGATAAAATATGAAGCCAAATACTAGGAAGAAGTTGAGTAGAAAAAAAAGTATTACAAAAAAAATATCTCACAGTTAAAAATAAAAAGATTTAACTAAATTTGATTTTTAATAATTTACTTTTATTTAATCTTATTTTTAAAATTCAATTTTAACTTAAAAGTGTATTGTATCTTAAAAGATTTTTTAATAACTGGAAGTGATAAAAATTAAAATATCAACTTAAAAGAAGTTTATAATTTAAATACTATTTTACTATTTAAGCTTTGGTAAAAAGAATATCATTCAACTCATATTCATTTAATTAGAGCCGGTTAAGAATATAGCTAAAAGAAAATGTTATTTAACTTAGTATTTGTAAAAAGAAAACCCCCTTCCCCCATTTGAAAGCGATACCTAACGAATCTCTCTGTGCCCTTATTTACATCACTTCAATCATCAATCGTAGTGGCCCATTTGAAAGAGATAGTTTTCAGTAAAAATAAGTAATAAAAATATTCCGGTTATATGTATTTCGCCGGAATTTCAAATCGAGTGTAAATTGGGCGGTGGTTGAGGACCAGAGCAGTTTAAATGGAATAGAATGTCATGATTTGAAATAATAATCAAACGTGACGTGGTGATTACTTTTTTTATTTTTTAATTTTGAAATTAAGGATGAGGATGAATTATATTTCAAATTTAAAAAATATTTTCGATTGAAAAGTAATTATTGTTATCGATAATGTATATCTTAATTTAAAAAATAAAACGAGTTAATGTAAATAATAAATGGTGGAGGGATGGGTTAGGAAATGTCAAATTTTGGTTGCCATTTCAAGGAAGACACTATCAATGTCAACATAGTAATGACATGTGGACATTATTCCCTTTTTGGATACTTTTCTTTAAAGAAGTCACATCTAGTGGGGTTATCGGTATTGGAAGTCTTATCAGCGGCTAGAGATTGCTAAATCTACACTTTAGCTTTGCTCGAGCAAAGAAAATAGAAAAGATAGAATATTGAAGGGTGAAAAGTAAAAGATGGAAATATAATTACGGTTTAATTATAAAGTATATTTATTTTTTTATTTTGGTCTCAATTTTTTTTAATTTGATACTTAAAAGTATCAATCACATTAAATATATATAAATTATAAAAAATTATAAAAATAAAATTTACAAAAATAATATAATAATTGAAAAGAAATGAGTTGAAATTAATAATATTATTACAAAAATTGTAAAAGAAAATTGTAAAATTATAAAAATTGTAAAAAAATATTTAAAAAGTATAAAATGATTTTTTATAAAATATTAAAAAGCATTTAAAATTCAAGGTTCTTTTTAATTACTTGAAATTTAAATATTTTTTAATTTTATAACAATTTTCAGTATTTATATATTATTTTACTTTTAAAATTTAAAATTATATATCTTATAATTTTATAAAAATTAGACTTTTGAAAAAAATTATATATTATATATGATTTTTATATTTTTAATCAATATAATATATATAATATTAAAAAAAAGACACATGACATATTCCAATAGCACCACATGGCAAGTCAATGTCGGTCAACAGTTGGTCAACAGTCAATAGTGTTTTTTAATACTTAAGTATTTAATATTATAAATTTCTATTTTTAATTTAAATTTAATATTTTTATTTTAAATAAATCTAATTGCCATATGGCAATTTTCAGTAGCCAAAAAAAGCCACGTATTTTTCTATTGGCTAAAGTGGCCTAACAATATTTTTTACGACCATTACAAAATAGTCAAAAAATAGAGAAAATTAATACTTTAGGTACCAAATTGGGACAAAAAAGTTTAAGTACCAAATTCAGAATGTCAAACCCCACAATATATAGGAATAGATAAAATAAATAATTAATGAATTAGTTTAGATGGTTATGTAATTGGAGCACTCTTTAGAGATCTTAAGTTTTATTTACTCATTTACTATTTTTTTTTCTTTTTATTTTTAGAAAACCAGGATGAAAGTCACTCTAAAATATATATTAAATGAAGTAGAAAATAAACGAAATGGTTAAGCCTTTGCACTTTCCCCTTGCTTTCCCAAGTTTAAGTCGCAGCACCCTCCCTAATTTTCCTTTTAATTTCGACAATATGGGTAATTTATCATACAACCCCTCTAAAATTTGTTAAACCTAGCTATTTAACCTCATTTTTCTAGTCATATTAGAATTTTTTTTCCCTTTCTAACCTAAAGAGAATTGTTTCCCCCTAATCTTTATTTTTCCTCCTATTTTATTTTCTTCCCTTTACTTTCCATAATAGTTTTCTCCATTGCTGATAATAATTTTGTTTCCTAAATCAAATCATCCCGATTCTATCATGTTTTTATTAGTTTAGCCAATCGTTGGAAATTTCATCTCTAATATCTTTCCAAGAGTTGGTAAATTCAATTCAATATCAGTAATCAATTCCAAATTCTTGTAGAATTTACATCCGACGTTAATCTTTCATTCAAAATAATGGATCTTTTACGAATCTTGCCAGAATTCTAGGTAATCTTGATAAATCTTGAAAAACGTTATTAATGCTTGCGTAAATGTTGTTTGAAAGACCCAATTTAGGTACCTCAGATCAGATTAGAATGTGAGGAACGTCACTCAAGATCCAGGTAACATGTGTGTGTTCTTTTATAAGTGAATCAGAAAAAAATCATGCCTATGATAAAGCCACACGGACGTATGGGCCACCTGTGTAAACCATACGGCCCCCTCACACGGCCTAGGACCCTCCACACGACCTGCCACACGGTAATGTCTCCTTTTGTAGGTTGATTTTACAAATACCCGACGACCATAGTCTGTCACATGGCTTAGCCACACAGCCGTGTATCCCCTCCATATGATCTAGGGCTTTTCATATGATTCAGTCACAATGCTATGTGGTCCCTATTTTTCATATTTTATAATTTTTCCCATAATTTTATAAATTGTTCAGTTTAGTCTCTAACAGTCCTTGAATTATTTTTAGAGTTTTATTTCATGCAATTGAACCCCTGATAATATGAGTATTGAATTGCATGATTTGAATGGCTAAATTATTAATGCATATGCATGATCCGTGAATAAGATATGTCTGTTGAATCCGTAATACTGTTTGTATATCCATCATGTCGTATGATACTGTTAATCTGAACCCATGATAAGCATGAATTTTGCTACTGAGTTGATCTGTTATAAAAATATTGTTTGCTACTGTATTCAATTGTTATAGGCAGATTGATTGTTATCGTCTTGTTCTGTTAAAATCATAATTAAATGCTACCGTATTGATCTGTTTTGAGTTTGCCACATTGCATTGCATGGGGTGGGACGATATGTATGGAGGAAGAAGTGGCAATTTATATGCAAATTTGTTGTGCACCCACAACCCAGATGTAGTATTTATCTTTTAACTACAAATATGTTGTACATCCACAACTCATTGACAGCTTTTACTTGCAAATATGTTGTGCATTTACAACCTAGTGGCAAATTTTATCTGTGACATTTTGCTGTGCACCCACAGCCTAGTTGCAAGTTTCATCTGTGAATTTTCGTTGTATATCCACAACCTTGTGGCAGATTTTACTTATGAAATCAGTGGTGGTTAAACCACAACCTAATGTATAGGTGGTTAGAGTTTAGGGGAACTCCCATTGTGTTGTGTAGTGGTGGGGTAGGATCTTTTCTATTAAACCGAAACTATATGACATTCATAAAGCATGTGCATACAAATTGGATTTTTTTAGATGACATATATATATATGTAGACATTGATTGAAGTGGTCTGAAATATTAGTATTCTAAAATTGCTATTGTGTATTGTTCTATGCATTGTGTTTCTATATACTTAGGCGTTTGCATTGGTTTACTTGTGAGAGAAATCACACTGAGTTTCATAGCTCACTCTCTTTTTATTTCCTTCTCTACAGATAACCCACCAGGTTAGGACGTGAACACAACACTCGAACGGGCTCAGCTCGGTTTTATTTTTATTAAATATTTCAAATTTATCATTTGATACTTTTGTTATTTAAAGACTGTAATGTTTTAATATCATTTTGTGGCATGGGACTTAGGAATTGGGTTTAAAAAGCCTGCATGACACTTAATTTAATTTAAGGATATTGGAATATGATTTTTAACTATTTATACATATAATCTGATTAAATCTAAATTGAATATCACTTTTTCGCTGCTAGATTGTAGATAAATTATTGACTAATAATAAAATAGAAATTAACTAATTTTTCAATGTTAATAATTTTTTTCAAGAAAAAATATTTGATTAATCGTATTTCTGTCCAGTCATGAGTTTTTCTAAAAATAAGCTAAGTTCTCTTCTAAAGATGAACAAAAGTTTTTAAAATGTCTGTTTTATAAATTTCGATAACTTTGTTAGGCCATCTCAGTGGCCAATGTAATCTTTCAAATTCGGGTCTAACATCTATGTCGAGTTGGGGAGGTTACATTTGGTGGTATTAGAGCTACAGGTTTTTTAAACTCGAACCTCAAAAATTAAAAATATGTTTGCATGCATGCATGCATTAAAAAGGTATACTTGTGAAAAATCATGCCACAAGTTTTTGAAAAAAAATTGATTTTTTGCAGGAAACTAAATTCGATACTCCGATGATGGTCCTATTGTAGATACTATTGCTATTGAAGCTTTAGATGAACTAAAATCTTTTAGACAACAAATATACTTTAACTAATGCTTGAAATTTTATGTGAAAATTGTAGATATACTTAGATCTTAAAAACTTTCAAGAACATAATGAATACACAAGGTAGAAGTGGTAGGGGTAGGCTGCGTAAGGCTGCACCTGTAGAGCTGCCCGCTATTCTAGGTGAAAAATTGATCCCCTAAGAGGATTATGTTGAGAACTCCACCACCAATGGTGGCAGAGGCTATGAGAACGAAAATGACACGGTGACATAGGCCATGCTGAGGGTGTTACAAAGGCTTGCTGGAGCCTAAATTGAATTGGAAAGTCGTAGATCTGTTTCGGAAAGGCTCCAATCAAATGGGGTAAAAAATTTCAAAGGTGTTTCTGGAACGACTCCTACTGTGGCGAAGTATTGGATGGATTCGGCGGAAAGGATTCTGGAGGATTTAAACTTTACTTTGGAGCAGAAGTTGAAAGACATTGTGTCCTTACTTAGGGAATAAACCTATCGTTGGTGGTAGCCTATCGTAAGGGGTATAAAGGTTGACCGTATTAACTAAGAATATTTCCAAAGGGCTTTCCAAAAGAAGTATGTGGGTACTACGTATATGGAAGCCCGCAGACTCGAGTTTATTGAGTTAAAACAGGAAGATAAGACTGTGTCAGAAAATAAGGTTGAATTTTTGAGACTCAGCCACTATGCCTAAGGAATGGTTGCCACGAAGTAGGACAAGTACGTGACGTTTGAAAATAGGTTGTGATTTGACCGCAAAATTTAGGTTGCTCTACACCAAGAATGGTTGTTTAAGACCCTAGTGGAGAAAGCCAAAATTGTGGAGGAGATTAAATAGATGGAACGCAAAAAACATGATAAGAATAAGTTCTCGATTAAGAGAGATGCTAGTTTCACTAATTCAGATTCTCGTCCTATAAAATGAGCCAGAGAGATTAGACCGCAACAAAGGGTTGCTATAGCCAATTCTAAAGATAGGATTTATAGCTGTACGTATTGTGATAAGCACCACCTGAGCGAGTGTTGGAAGAAATTGGGTACTTGTCTAAAGTGAGGGTTAATGGATCATATAGTAAGAGATTGACCTCATCGAAGTGAGCAAGCACAAGCTTCGACCCAAAATTAAGCCCAAAACCAGAGATCGGGTCAGTTACCTTTGAGAGATGAGGTCAAAATAGGACCACAAATATTGTAGCAACTAATATGAACCAAACTGAGGCTTGATAGCCCACCCTTGTTTATGTCGTTAGAGGTTATGAGGATAGAGATGCGTCTAATACCATCACAGATATTTTGCCCTAATTGACATAGGATCCACCCATTCTTAAGATGTTCGCAATATAGGAATTTGAGGTAGATGAAACCATTAGTGAAGTTACCGAAGAACAATCCGTGGTAGTTGGAAATACAAAAATATATAGACTTTTTCAAAACTTTTTGAGTACTAATTCATGCAAGTTCTAAGAACAATTGGTGCATGTTTAATCTTGTAAGGTAGCTGAGGGTTAAATTTAGTAGATATATTAAACAATGTAATTACCTTGCATAACTTATAAGATTGTTGTGATTATAATATAGGAATATTTTTAATTCACTGCCTTATACTTGCTTATGAAAATTGATTGATTAATCTAGCATAGGAATATGTTCTAAAAGATTGATTAATTTAATAAACTTGTGTGTTAACAAAATACCAAGTTGCCATGAAATTATTCGTAACAACATGAACATAGTTTTAATAATTCTAAGTTAAAGAATAAAATTGATCGACACATTCATGTCATATTGATTAAAACTATTTTTAAAAATCGTACATTTGGAGTTTTATTTTCTTAGTTAACCATTTAGTTAATTTTTATTTTTTATATCACCTCTTTCAAATAAATATGTTTTTCCTTACCAAATTGTTTAATTTTACATTTCATAAATATTCACTTGTATAGTTACTGTGGGTACAATAACTTGTCATACTTGTCACATTATTACTTTATATGATTGTGTATACTTGCACATTTTTGTCGTTCCAAGTTTTTGGCGTTGTTGCCGGGGATTGTTATTCTAGTCAATTATTTGTGAAATTAATTATCTTGCAATTTGGTTCAATTTTGTTTTATTTTTACTTTAATAAGTTTTCATTATTATTTAGGTGATAATGGATCCTCTACAACATGTTCAAGGAGGAGTGTTTGCTTGTAATGCTCACAATCTGATCATTGTTTCCAATGATAGAAATTGTGCCACTCTACAATATGCCGTTCCTCTATTCAACGAGCTCAATCTGAGTATTGGAAGACCTGAAATTGAGGCACAACAATTAGAGTTGAAGCCAGTCATGTTCCAAATGCTCCAGACAATAGACCAGTTCAATGGCATGCCTATTGAAGGTCCTTACTTTCACCTCAGATTGTTTATGGAGGTGAGTGATTCCTTCAAGTTGTTGAAGTTCCTGAAGGTGCACTATGATTAAAGTTGTTCCCATATTCACTAAGAGATAGTGCTCGAGCCTAGTTGAACTCATTGCCACTAGATTCCATTACCACATGTCAAGAGTTAGTAGAACGCTTCATTATGAAATATTTCCCACCTAATAAGAATGCTAAGTTGCATAATGAGATCACTACCTTCCAACAGATGGATGACGAGTCCTTGTATTAGGTGTGGGAAAAATTTAAAGAACTATTACGAAAATGCTCTCATCACGGAATCCCGCATTGTATCCAACTAGAGACATTCTATAATGGTCTCAGTGCTCACACGAGAATGGTAGTAGACGCTTCTACCAATGGTGCTCTCTTTTCTAAGTCTTATAATAAGGCTTATGAAATTATAGAGGGAATTGCTAGTAACAATTACTAGTGGCCAAGTAATCGAGTAGCTTCAGGAAGACAAGTCGTAGGAGTGCATGAAGTGGACGCCCTCACTTCACTTGCAGCTCAGGTATATTCGATATCCTCAATGGTTAATTTTTTTTACTACTGATGGGTATAATAATGTTGCAGTTTAGCTACCTAATCAATTCGAGAATATAACCTGTGTTTATTGGGGGGAAGAGACTTGTTTGAAGATTGCCAATCAAACCCAGAATCTTTGTATTACATAGATAACTAGAACTAGAACCGAGGTAGGAAGGGACCACAATGTAATTTTTATAACTCATCTTGGCGAAACCACCCAAATTTTTCTTAGAGTAATCAAAGGGCTGGACCCAGTAACGCTTACGCACAACCTAGATTGACCCAGACACCTAGATTTACTCAACAAGTTTAGAAACCACCATAAGCCGAACCTTCCAATAGTCTAGAAAACCTATTGAAGGCATATATGGCAAATAATGATGCCACTTTAATGAATTTGGAGAATCAAGTGGGTCAACTTGCTACTGAACTTAAAAACTGACCACAAGGTGCTTTGCCTAGTGATACGGAGAATCCAAGAAATTCGGAGAAGGAGCATTGTAAAGCATTAACTCTAAGGAGCAAAAAGATGATAGAAATCAACACTGTTGAAGTTAAAGAGGAGCCAAATGACGCTTTAGATAATGTGAAAATTCAGCCAAGTGTTGAAAATCCAACTTCACCGGAACCAGAATTTGTAAAATTTGATAAGGTAACTTTTGACCATATCAATTCTGATAAACTAACTTCGTTGTTAGATGTAGAAAAACTGCCACAACAAATGAATTGCCCAATTCAAAGAAAGAATCCTCCACCACCCTAACCTCAAATATTTTAGAAGCAGAAATAGAAAGCCTAGTTCAAGAAGTTCCTAGACGTACTCAAGCAACTTCATATCAACATCCATTGGTAGAAGCTCATGAGCAGATGCCAAACTACATTAAATTTATGAAGGATATCCTGTCCAAGAAACAAAGACTTGGAGAATTTGAGACAGTAGCTTTGGCAAAGGAATGCAATGCATTTACAAAAAAAAAAACTACCCCTAAAGATGAAATACCCTGGATGTTTTACCATACCTTGCAACATCGGAGCAACTTATTGTGGTAAGAAACTATGTGATTTGGGTGTGAGAATCAACTTGATGCCCATGTCCATATTCAAAAAATTAGGGATAGGGGAAGTTAGACCAACTACGGTCACACTCTAGTTAGCAGATCAATCCTTATCACATCCAAAAGGAAAATCGAGGATGTATTGGTACATGTAGACAAATTTATTTTTGCTGTTGACTTTTTTGTTTAAGAATTTGAAGTAGATAAATAGGTGCCAATCATCTTAGGAAGGTCGTTCCTAATAACTGGAAGGACCCTTAATAATTCTAAGTTAAAGAATAAAATTGATCTAACACATTTATATCATATTTATTAAAATCATTTTTAGAAATCGTATATTTGGAGTTTTATTTTCTTTGTTAATTTTTAGTTTTTATATCACCTCTTTGAAATCAGTATATTTTTCCTCACCAAATTTTTTAATTTTACATAAATATTCACTTGTACAATCTCTGTGGGTACGATAACTCAACATACTTGTCACTTTATTACTTGATATGATTGTGTAACTTGCACATTTTGTCGTTCTAGTAGTAAATAGGATATTCAAGAAAAGCTCGTAGGAAGTTTAAGAGGAAAAGGAATTAGAGCTACGCAACAAAAGTGTGGTGGTTGTTTTAAAAAGAGAAATGATGGATTGTGTAATCAAGCAATTGATGTGTCAGTAGGGAAATTTTGAGGAAAAAATTTCTTTAATGAGGGGAGAATTGTCACACTTAAAAATATATAGGGTTAGATAAAATAAATAACTAATGAATGACTTAGTTTAGATCGTTATGTAGTTGAAATACTTTCTAGAGATCCTAGGTTCTATCCACTGCTCTCCCATTTATTTTCTTTTTATATTCAACAAACTAGGATGAAAGTCACCCTAGAATATATATTAAATGAAATAGAAAATAAACAAGAGTGGGCAACAACCCAAATGGTTAAACCTTTGCACTTTCCCTTTACTTTCAAAAGTTCAAGTCATGCCACCCTCTCTCATTTTCCTTTTAATTTCGGTAATATAGGTAATTTACCAAACAACCCCTCTAAAATTTGTTAAACCTAGTATTTAACCCCATTTTCCTAGTCATATTAGAATTTTGTTTCCCTTTCTAACTTAAAGAGAATCGTTACAGCTCGTTTTTAGTGAAATCAAAGCAGTGGTTTTGGGACCACAAATTCGAAGTTAAAAAATTTATTTTATGATTATTTTATTGCCTACAGCATGATAGTAATACCGTATAAAATTTTCGTTGAGAAATTTTACCGTTTACATGTTCAATTTAAGAAAAAGGATTAAATTGCGTAAAGTGGAAAAGTTGAGTTCTAGTAGCTAAAAGTATTAAATAGCTATAGAAACTTAAATTTAGAGTCCTTATATGGTAATTAGACCATTATTGAAGATAGTGGAATGTGATGGCTTGGCATTTGTGTAAATTTTAAAGTTTTTAAAGGTTATAATTGTTATTTGGTAATTAAATGATAATTAAAATAGGTAAAATGCTTTCATCTTCTTCATTTCATCAAGCCACCACTGAAATTCCTTGTTCTTCTAAGCTAGGGTTCGGCCATCTTCATTTTTACCTAATTGGTATGTATTTTTGTTATGTTTTTAATGATTTATATGTTTTCAGGATCGTTGTAGCTTAATCTAGCTAGTCCAGGGGCTAATTTGCAAGACTGTTAAAAGATTAGAGTTTTGCCATGAATGAATATAGGTTTTTTTTGATGTTGGATGATATAAAATGGATATTTTTTGATAGATAAACAACCTTTTAAGTGATTTTGGGTGAAATTGTGAAATAAGGATTAAATTAAAAATAGAAAATTATACATGGTGAAATTGTGAAATAAATGAAATATAGGGCTTGCTAGAGACCTAATTGATATTTGACTATGATGGGTTATGGTGGAATTTCATTAATTTCCATTTTTATGAGTTAAGGACTAAATTATGAAATAAATAAAAATAATAAATTTTCCAAAATAAGATTTTAGGTTAAATTGAATAAAATATATATTGAATTGAGTTAAATTTATCCATTTAGATCAAGACAAACCTCGTATGGCTTTAGATAGGGGCAAAGAGAGTCTTAGATTAATTGCTTTCGTATTTATGTATACTCGTCGAGGTAAGTTCGTATGATTGTGTTTATATGTTTTATATGGAATTATGCATGAATTGTGAATTGCTATTTATACACGGTTGCATATCCAACAAAGTTTAGCAATTACCAAGCCTGTTTGAACATTAGGAATTTGTAAGATACAAATGACATGTCATTAGGGTTTACATGATTTGGGTGCTATTCCTGAACGTCCTATCGATGGTTGAGGTTCGACATGTGTTGCGGATACTCCATAGCTCGTGTGAGCAACATCGTGTAGCTACGTTCTAACCTACAGCTCGTGTGAGTAGGCCTAATTTCACAGCTCGTGTGAGCATACATGTACAAGATTTGACAGATTACAGTTATATGAGTTAGCACAATATGTGTGAGCTATCCTAGCTATCCAATGGTATTCTAAACGGTTCAACGGGTATTAATCTGATACAAAATGGTAAGAGTTCGGTATGGACTATTACAGGACACATGTGAATTACATTGAAATGTTGTTACATGGTATTTGGAATTTGAAATGGATGATACATGTATATGAAACATAATTATATGTTGTGCTCATCCATGTTTACTTGGTTTATTTATATGTTTACATGGCTAACTTGTTTGACGTATATGCATAGGCTTTGGCCAAATTATGGTTGGAATATGCTAGGTTACTTACCTATTATGTGATTAAATGGTAAGTTATGTCTTATGTTATACGAACTTTCTAAGCTTAAATGCTCACTCTGTTTTATTTTTCGTGTCTTATAGTGCATCGGAAGCTCGTTCGGGTTTGAAGCTTGTCGGAGCTATATCACACTATCCATCGAATATTTTGGTACTTTTGATTGTTTTCATTTTGGTTATAGTGGCATGTATAGGTATTTTGGCAAATGTGGCTTGTATGTTTGATTGTTAAAATGGCCATTTGATTTGGCTTGTAGTTATGGTATTTGAAGTGTTGGTAAGGCTTGATTTTTGGCATGTATATAAATGGTCTTACTTTGGTTGATATCATAGATTGTTAAGCCTAAATGATGAAGTTGGAATGATTGATCAAGTTTGCATATTATAGATGTTTTGGGATAAGTGTGAATGTGGTGAATCAATGCTTTGTTATGTATGACCTATATGGTTATTTGGTGCTAGTTATAGAATAGCATTTTTGGTACCAAATGGTTTGTGTTTGCTAGGTAAATCAAATGGAATGGAATGATTTAGACTTAGTTTGAAGTTAGTGAACATCTTGGTAAAATTTAAGTATCTTAATGTATATGTAATGATGTTGTGATTGAGGTGCCTATGGCAATATTGGTTGGATGTGTTTATATCATGCTTGGTTAGCTTGATTATGCTTGGTTTAATGTATTTTGATGACCTGTTCAATTGTGCAAATATGAGTAAAGGTACTTGTAAAGATGGGTGAGAAAAATGGCTTGTAAAATGGCCTATTTTCGTCCGCACGGGCAGAGACACGGGCATTTGTCCCGTTTAGCTTTAAAAGGGTTGTAAGTGAGACTGTTATACGGCCTAGCACACGGCCTGGCACATGGCATGTGAGGTTATTTCAAAGGGTATACAACCTGGCACACAGGCATGTAGCTTGGCTGTGTGACCCAAGTTAGTGAGTTACACGGGCACAGACACGGGCCGAGACATGACCATGTGTCCTTACTTCGAATGCCCACACGACCTAAGACACGGGCATGTCTCTTGGCCGTGTGAGTCACACGGCCTAGCCACAAGGCTATAGTGTTGAAAAATTTCTCTATTTTATGAAAAATTCTCTGAGTTTCAGATTTAGTCCGGACTTGTTTCTAACGTGTTTTTGGGGCCTCGAGGGCTCGTACAAGGGAAAATATGTATGATTTAGATTGGTTTTAATATGATTATTCATATGATATGAAATATTTAAAAATATGCATTTGTTTGAATCGTAAACTCCAGTAATGCTCCATAACCCTAGTCCAGCGACAGATACGAGTTAGGGGTGTTAGAAGAATTTTTTTTATATTTCCTCTTATTTTATTTTCTTCCCTTTACTTTACATAATAATTTTCTCCGTTGCTGATAAGAATTTCATTTCCCCAATCAAATCATCCCCCATTTTTTCGTGTTTTTATTGGTTTAGGTAATTGCCATCAATTTCATCCCTAATCTTTGCTAAGAGTCGATAAGTTCATTTCAATTCCATATTCTCGTAGAATTTACATCCAATGTTAATCTTTCATTCGAAATAATGGATCTTTTATGAATCTTGCTAGAATTCTCGGTAATCTTGATAAATCTTGAATGTAACCTCCCAAACCCGAGCTAGACATTATGGTTGAATAGTGAAGGGCACATGGGACACCTAAACTACGAATCGACCCTATCATCGGTTGAAAACCTAAAATGCACTTTTTTAATTAAAACCACAATTACCTTTCTTATTTTGAGAAAAGAGTTCATTATTAAATCCATCTTTTATTAACTCAAGTTAGTAGCTCTGGCGTGGTTTTTCAAAGAACTCTTTGCAAATAGTTGCTTTTGAAAATTTTTTTGATTATCTTGATTGCAGCAGAAAAACCAATTAAAAACCTGATTATTAATTAAGTCAAGTGACATGCTCGGTTGAATTTCAAAATAATCTTATAAACCAATCTCAAGTATGAAACTATGCATGCATGAAAAATCCCCCCCCAAAAAACCCAAACCACAGTGCAAATAATTTTACAATCCAAAGCCAAATAAATTTAGGGAACTTTAAATAAATATTAATAAATGATAAAATTTAAGTCCGAAGTTTGACATATGTTGTCATGCCAAGACTGATCCTAGTTTCATTCATTACCTAAGAAGTTTGAAGTAATGGGGTGAGCTAACTAGCTCAGTGTGAGTCCAAACAATAAGGTATTTAGCATACATTTAGGTATTCACACAAGGAACCATATATTAGAATCAAGCAGCATAAATAACATTTTAATGAGTCATGAACATGCGATAATGAAAAAATGAATTTCCTACCTCAACCATCTACTACACACCACGAGTTCTCCAGAACCCGTCTGCCAAACTCCAACGAATGCGAGCAAAGCTCGATGTGATAAAACCACCGAATGATTATAATTGTAGAAAATCTATCATTTAACAAATAAATGTGATAAAATCGCTAATCTCCGCAGTACTCCCCGTTTAGTGCACTGATTACGAATAAATATGAACTTAATATGTCGTCGAATGTCCATGGAACTCCTCTATGAACCACAATAACAATCCCACCCCAATGAACATGCAAGATGTCATCCAATCTTATACATAGTCATGAATTCAAAACTTTCACATTTCTTTGGCGTGATGAAAACATCCTCATATTATAAAATACTTTTAGTAAATATGATAATTTATCCAACTTTCAATTCACCATTAAGATGGTGTCATTCAACATACCACAATCTCATATAACTTACAATTCTTTTTTGAGTGCATGTATAACAGTCTTTCAAATATTTCATAGCTAATCATTCATACAAATATATCATGCGTAAACCTCGTTTTCATTCAGAATCATGCTATACATACATTCAACATACATCATATCAACCAGTCAACCACAATAATATCAATCACAATTATTCAGTCATTTTCACATTTTTGCTAACATGCCAAACAGTTAGGGCTCAAAACGTACCTAGTTCGGCCACTTACAATTTAATTACTTAGCCGCTTAGACAAGCTCGATCAGCAATCTTAGTCCTCAATTAAATCATTTAAACTAATATTAAAATGCTCAAGTTAACAAGTTAGGACCCACACCTTAATTACGTTCTATTGAAGCACACTTACGAATCTCATGGTTTCTCCTTTAGACTTTATAATGAACCTAAATTAAAAATCATCATTTAACTAAATTAATATACAAATTAAACAAGCCCCAATTACCCTCTTATTGGTTCAGTCCAACCATTAAAATTATAACAAACTTTCAAATCCAAACTAATTAGGTTTTGTACACTGGTTTGATGCGAACTTACCCTAGAAGGCATCCTGAAAATAGGCACAATCAATATGCTCTAGCAGCGTACACCTAACCACTGATTGCAACCACTTGTATGCTTCATACCTCAGCAAGGATATGACACCCTTAAGTTTCTGCTCAGGAGTGCAGTCCAAATTATCTAGAATACGTTCAGTGGTCTCAATCTAGTATTGACTACTGTAGGAGTAGTTCTAGCAATACCCCTGAACAACTCTGCCCCACTAAAGTGGAGCCTCTCAGCAACCGTCCTATGACTAGCACCACCCATCAGGGCCCTAACAACCCAATTTAAAGCCCTCAACAAAGCCTGTGTTACTGGATCATCCTCATCATCATTATTATTATCCCGGTCATCTGTATTCCCACCCTCAGTAGTGGGTTATCTAATGGCCTCATTCTATTCATTATTCTGTACTGGCTCTTGAGATGTAGCTGACTCAACCGGAGCCCTCAGAGGTCGCCCTCTACGGCCACTCCTACCACGAGTTATCATTCTAGGTGTATTCATTTCAGTATTTTATCAATAAACAATAGGTATGAATATTCTTAGTACTTCGTTAAATCTTTTAACGCATTTCAATCAGCATTCTTTTATTTAAAATTTTATGCAATAGTCTTTATTATCACACTAAAGTTTCGTTACTGTTTCTATGGGCATGGCATTGGACCTTTAGACTTCGCCATTTCTTGCAAGATACTTTTCAAAATATCGTGGTTTGTTTTTCCCAAAAATTCCCTTTTCATGTATACATGCATGAAAATTAATTTTTGAAAAGAACCAAAAATTTAGTTTGAGGTTTTGAACCTAGGCTTTGATACCACTAAATATAACCTCCAAAACCCGACCTAGACGTTATGGCTGGATAGTGAAGGGCACATGGGACACCTAAACTACAAATCTACCCTATCATTGATTGAAAACCTCAAATACACTCTATTTTAATTAAAACCACAATTACCTTTGTTATTTTGAGAAAAATGTTCATTATTAAATCCATCCTTTATTAACTCAAGTTAGTAGCTTTGGCGTGGTTTTTAGAAAAACTCTTTCTAAATAGTTGCTTTTGAAAAATAACTTTGATTATCTTGATTGCGGTGGAAAAGCTAAGTAAAAACCCAATTAATAATTAAGTCAAGTGACATGCTCAGTTTAATTTCAGAACAATCTTATAAACTAATCTAAAATATGAAACTATGCATGCATGAAAATCCCTAAAAATAGAAATAAACCCAAGCCACAATTCAAATTTTATAGTCCAAAACCAAATAAATTTAGGGAACTTTAAATAAAAATCAATAACTGATAAAAATTAAGTTTGAAGTTTGTCGTACGTCCACATGCCAAGACCGATCCTAGTTTCCTTCATTACTTGAGAAGTTTGAGGTAATGGTGTGAGCTAACTAGCGCAGTGTGAATCTAAACAATAAGACATTTAACATACATTTAAGTATTCACACAAGGATCCATATATCAGAATCAAGCAGCATAAACAACATTTTAATGAGCCATGATCATGTTATAATGAAAAAATGAATTTCCCACCCCTGCCAACCATTACACACCATGAGTTTCCCAGAACCCGTTTACCAAACTCCAATGAATGCGAGCAAAGCTTGATGTGGTAAAACCGCCGAATGAACATAATTACAGAAAACCTATCATTTAACGAATAAATGTGATAAAATTGCCAATCTCCACCGTACTCTCGGTGCACTATAAAATAAATGCGAACTTAATATACAGTCGAATCTCCACAGAACTCCTCTATGAACCAAAATAACAATCCCACCCCAATGTACAAGGAAGATGTCATACAATCTCATACATAGTCATGAATTCAATACTTTCAAATTCTTTGGCATTATCAACACATCCTCATATTATCAAATACTTTCAGTAAATAGGATCATTTTTCAAACTTTTAATTCACCATTAAGATGGTGCCGTTGAACGTATCACGATCTGATATAACTTACAATTCTTTTTTGAGTGAATGTATAGCAGTCTTTAAAATATTTCATAGCAAATCATTCATACAAATATTTAATGCGTAAGCCTCATTGTCATTCTGAATCATGTTATACATACATTCAACATACATCATATCAATGAATTATCCACAACATTATCAATCACACAATTATTCAATCATTCTCACATTTTTGCTAACATGCTAAATAGTTAGTGCTCGAAACGTACCTAGTTCGACCGCTTACAATTTAATTACTTAGCCATTTAGCCAAGCCCGACCAGCAAGCTTAGTCCTTAATTAAATCTTTTAAAATTAATATTAAAACATTCAAGGTAATGAGTTAAGACCCAAACCTTAATTACGTTCTACTGCAGAACACTTGCGAATCTCACAGTTTCTCCTTAAGACTTAATAACGAACCTAAATTAAAAATAATCATTTAACTAAATTCATATACCACTTAAACAACCCCCAATCACCCTCTTATGGGTTCAATCAAAAAATTTAAATTATAACCATTTTTCAGATCTAAACTAGTTAGATTTCTTACACTGGTTTGATGCAAATCGTATGCACGAACGTCTATTAGCTTCATTGCTGATTTGAGGCATTTAAGTCGGCACCTACACATATAAATACTGACAACTAGTAGCTAATCCAAGATTAAAATCTTTAATTTGATCAATTAACATTTTACCCAACATATAAACCAAAACTACACACACTAGCTGGAAAAATAAAAATATATAAACTTTTTCAGAACCCTCTTAGCTCTAATCTATGCAGTTTCGGTGTAATTTGTGTCAAAATTCATACTTTAATTTTAAAATAATTAATTTTCACTTAAAATGTTAACATATTGAATTTTAATTATTATTATAATAAATTTACACAAATCTGATTTATTTTCAAAAATTTTGCATAAAAGGTGAAAATCGGCTTGACAGTCACCTCGAGAGGTTTGAACCGTTGGGGCAATTTTTGTATCGAGTGAATCAAGAGTATGGATAATTAATTTTCTAGTCACCAACGGTCTAAAAATATGCATTGAATATGTTTTGTAATTAATTTTGGTCCAACCTAAATTGGGTTAAAATTTAATTATAAGCTGACCCAATCAACTTTCTTAGCTGATTTTTATAATTGCAAAACAGGTCTTAAAGTTTCTTTTAATACCGTTCAAACCCCTACTTTTTTTCATGCCTTCTATTTTTAGCCCCAGGGTAAAAATAGCAAGTTTGAATCAATCAAACTTGCACCAAGCATGACTGGCAAAGGAAGAGGGAGTGGCTGGTATTTCTTTGCTATTTTTAGCAGCCATGTCCACCTATAAATAACCCTATTCCCTTCTTCATTTCTCATCCAACACATCTCTCAATACACATATCTTTCTCTCTTCCATTCCCTTTCTTGTTTTCCCATTTTCTTTCTCTCCTTCCTTTGTCGATTTTCCTTCTTGAAAAAGAGCTTGCACACCCTTTGGAGTAGCAGCATTCAAGTGTTTGTGAAGGTCTTGGATTGATAGAACGAGCAGAGAAGAAGAGGAGTGCACACGACTGGCTTTGGTAAAATATGTTGTGATCATGATTATGAATATTTGTTGTGTTGTTCTCCTTGATATTATTAAAATTGTTGAAATTCATTTTGTGTTAGATTAATTGCATTATGTCCGCTTAGATTACTTAAAAATATGTTTGTGTTGTTATAGGCCTTGGTAAAATATGTTTGTGTTGTTATAGGCATTATAATTGTAAGGTAACAAATGAATTAAGTATTAATTGGATTGAATTTATAATTAATTGACACAATATTTAATTGGTGCATGTTTAATCTTCTAAGATAGCAGAGGGTTAAATTAGCGACGGTATTAAACGATACTTTAGCCTTGCATAACTTGTAAGATTATTGTGATTAAATTGTTTCAATATAGGAATATGTTGTTACCTCACTTAATCTTATACTTGTTTATGAAAATTGATTAATTGTTTGAATTGACATAGAGATATGTTCTTGAGATTAATTAATTAATTTAGTAAGTATGTATGTGCATTTGTTAACAAAATATCGAGTTATGTTGAAATTATTCATATCAATATGAACACGACTTTAATTAATCTAAGTTAAAGAATGAAATTGATCTAAAACATTTATCTCATTTTGATTAAAACTCGTCTTTTAGAAATCATGCATCGGAAATATTTTACTTTTTATTTTTCTTAGTTAATTTCTTAGTCAAATTTTAGTTTTATATACTCTTCTTCAAATCAACATATTTTTCCTTCACAAAATTGTTTAAAGTTGCATTTCATAAATATTCTCTTTCATAGTCCCTATTAGTATGATAACTCAACATTTACTTGTCACTTAATTACTTGTTGCGATTGTGTATATTTGCACATTTTCATCGTTCCAAGTTTTTGGCATCATTCTTGGGGATTGCTTTAAAGATATTATTTGTGAAAATGTTAATTTTTCATTTTCGTTTATTTTTCTATTCAACTTTAATTTAATTATTTTTTCTATGATTGTTTCAGGTGTTTATGAGTATTGATCAAATTATTGACTTACTCCTCGTAGACCCTGAAATTGAAGAGACTTTTCAATAAAGAAGAAGGCAAGCAACTCAGAGAAACAAAAGAGATGAACCTTGAGAACCAAAATCAATGAAATGAAGCAAATTATGCTCAAAATCTTATCTTTATTGCTGACGATAGGGATAGAGCTCCAAAATAGTGTGTCGTGCCAGTGTTTCATGAGCTTAATTCGGGTATTAGGAGGCCAAAAATTGAGACACAACAATTCGAGTTGAAGCTAGTCATGTTTCAGATGCCTCAGGCTAGGGGCCAATTCAGTGGAATTCTAATTGAGGATCCTCACCTTCACCTCAGATTGTTTATGGAGGTGAGTGACTCATTCAAGTTAGCTAGAGTACTCGAAGAAGCACTAAGATCGAAGTTGTCCCTATATCAGCTAAGGGATAGAGCTCGAGCCTGATTGGACTCTTTGCAATTAGATTCCATTACCACATGGCTAGAGTTAGCAGAACGATTCCTGATGAAGTACTTCCCACTTAGCAAGAATGCTAAGTTGCGGAATGAGATCACTTCCTTACAGCAGATGGATGATGAGTCCTTGTATGAGACGTGGGAAAGATTTAAAGAACTATTACTAAGATGCCTTCATCTTGGAATCCCGCATTGCATCCAATTAGAGACGTTCTATAACGGTCTCAATGCTAACACAAGAATGGTAGTAAATGCTTGGTGTTGTCCTTTCTAAGTCTTATACTGAGGCTTATAAAATTATAAAGAGAATTGCTAGTAACAATTACCAGTGGCCAACTATCGTGTGTGAATATAATATGTGACTGTGGAAGTGTACACATCGAATCAAGTAATAATGTAGTAAGTAAGATTGTCTTCTTAGGGATCAGATATGATTAGTTCGGTTAAGATATTACTATAAACTATATGAATCAAGCTGTGGCAAAATAGAATAACAATTTGTAAAGGAATAATCACGTATGCAATATTAAAATCATATAACTAACTTAAAATATTGTGGCAAATATACAGAGACAAAGTTGAGAGGATCTACGCTGTTGAATGAGAAGGTTGGGATCACTAAGATTCTTTCCTCACAACACAATAATGTCATGGAAAAATCTTAACCAATATATTATTTAGATTAAATCTAAGGTAATCTACTTCTTTCGAGAGTTAGAATTCAACCTACCTTACCTAAGGCTTTGCATCTCTACAATCCTTAAGAAGGATACCCATCACTGTTTCTTCCTTTCTCTGTACAAAACGCAGCTTTATGTCTAGAGTGCTAAGAGTATTTTGTCAAATACTCGTTTGTATCATTCGATCACTATCCAACTCATCTAATCTTTTTAGAATTAAATCAAGTTTATGAACATATCATAAGTTTATCTATGTCTAGAGACTACATGCATAAATTTTAAAATAGCGCAAATCGAATGAAATAGTAAATCTAATTAGGATAATTCCTTGGTCATTAAAGGAACTAAAGATTCATCCAGTAATCCCAATCCAATGAGATGGAAATTAAAATCCAAAATGAAAGTATTATTCAACAATATATTTCCACAGTTAAAATTCATAGAAATCGATTAAGATAATGAAGGAAGAACTTCAAGAAGCATTAGCCAATCCAGCCCTCAACTCCAATGCTGCAATATCTTGCGAAGCCTAGGGTTAAAAGCTTCTCTTTCTTCCTTGCGTTGCTGCTCTGTTCCTTAGCTTCTACCTTCTTTCCTTGTGGCTCTAGATCTTCCACGAGACTGCCCTCTTCCTCTCTTTCTCTTTCTTCTTTTAATAGAAAAGGTCCTCCTCTCAGCACACACTTTTTTCTCCCTCTTTTCAGGTGGACATTTCTGGTACAAGTACAACTGGCTAAGAGTGGCGTGGATTGACAACTAGTTAGAATGTCACATCCCAAAAACTGGGTTAGAAGAAATTGAATTGTGAAATTATGTTAAAGGAAATTAATTTGGTCCAGTGGTTAAGTGTTGTGCTTGTGTGTACGAGGTTCTGGGTTCAAATCCTATTCTATGAATTTTGTTAATTTTTTCCCAAAATCCTATCTTTAAGCTTATAGCTTAAGTATTATTTTCACTCAACTGATGCTAAGAATGAGTTTGCTAGTTTACTTGTAAGGTGTCAACTTACCCTTTGGTCTTGTGTTCGAATCTCTGCTTATGAAAAGTAGGAATTATTTTTATTTTAAAGTCTAGGAAAATTTTGATAAGGATAACTTATTAGATTTATTAGGATTTAGTGGGTTTTAAAAAAAAAAAATTATCTCCTAATTTCTCTTCCATGTTCCCCAGTTCCCCACTTTTTCCCAGATTTTGTTTTTCACGTTAGTTTTCTGGTGTTGTGTTGTGTGTTTTGGACGAGATTTAGCGGGTTCATCATTTTGTAAGTGTCAATCACGTTTTTTTCTGTTTATTTTTCTCGTAGTATGTTATTTATTTTTCTAGTTTTGTGTAAGATGGATGGTTCTTGTGCGTCTTTAGTTCTTTTTTTTTTATCGTTAATGGCCTCTTGTAGGTGAGGATTGTTTTAGCATTTAATAATTTAGCGTAGAGTGGGCTTTAGGCAATACTACTGCATGCATTGTAAGCAAACGAATGCTTTGAAGGGATTGTTATGTTTGGTGTTAAGGCGGAATTTAGTGTTTAAATTTGGTATAGCATTGTTCATTGATTTGTTTTGGATGACATTTTAAGGTGATAGAATTGCGTTTGTTAAATCGGTTTCAAAAAATGACCAAGTGTATAACGAAAACTCGAGAAAACAACAAATAATGAAGGCCGAAAATTGGGATTGTCAGCGCGACAGGGACGTATGCTAGTGAACCAAACCATGTGAGTCATACGATTTGGGCCAATTAGGTCGTGTGGGCCCCAAAACTAGAATTTTTCCCTAGAGCCGTATTCGATGTATGAGTCTAATATGGGTTTCCTGTAAGGTCTGTATGATACAAATTAGGCCATAAATTATGGTTTCTGATATTCTGTTAGCATAAATTATAAATAATGTATGCATGTTAATAAGATATATGTTAAGTATGATACTGTAAGTAATGTGGGTTTTTAACAAGTAAAAACTGTGCATTAAGTATTTATATTTGAATGTTAATTAGTAATCGTGATTAAATGACGATTGAGAAGTACTAATATGCTTACCAATTTTGAAACTAAGGTAAGTATTCTGACTTGTATTTTGTGATTGTTTGATCGGTTGTGTGGTAACAGCATATGTTATATTCTGACGCTCATGTTTTGTGATATTATGACAAGACTCTATTTCTGCTAATCTGATGTCTTAATACGAGATAAATTTTTGAAATCGCCATATTTGATTGCATGTTAAGCATGCCATTGTTCTGATTCTGTTCTATGTGTCATGTCACATGCATGGGGTTAGGATGATATTATAAGGAGGAAGTTCTGGCAGTTTAGTGATCTACATCATCTGGTGGTTTATCCATATTTCTGTTTTGGCAACTTGGCTGCAATATAATGGCTCGACCACATATATTCTGATCTAACTGTTTTAACTACGACTTTGGTGGCAATGGCCACAATTATCTTTTGGTGTGATTTGGTTGGATGAGTTTTGGAGAACTCTATTTTGGTGCGTAGTGGAGTTGGGTAGGAAGTTTTCTGAAAAAAATTTGCATTCTGGTTTTCTGAAAATTCCACATTGGCATAATCATGCATTTTCAGTTTTGTTTGCTTGTGCGTCACGAAATTCTCTGTGAAACTCTGATTTGTGTATTGTGTTATGTATGATCTCTATTTGGTTTTAGTTATACACTGAGTTTTATAGCTCACCCCATTTGTTTTATTTCTAATGTTTCAGGTAATCGGTAAATTAGAATCAGATGGCGTGCGGGAGTTCGGATGGTTTAATCAGTTAAAATTTTAAAAAATGGTGATTTTGGTAATTATTTATTTTGTGTGTTTAGGAACTGTACTTTGTTTTTGGGCTTTGTTTTGGTTTCCGTTTAATTCATCAATATTGATATTTGCAAACGTGATATTACAAAACTTCAGAAGTTAAAGTAGAAATTCAGTTTTTAAAACTGAAACTCTAAATTTTTTCGTTGCAAGTTAAGTAACTCCTAACGAGTGTATCTGTAAATAAACAAATGGCTTCAATGAGTATTTTCCTTAAAACTTGAAATAATTTGTCAAAATACTTGTTTTCAAACACAATTTTGAACTCAAATTTTGGGATTAAGTTAAGTGTTTCCGAAATTAAGTGTTTCTAGACATTTGTGAAAGTTTTGGCCAAATTTTATATTTCCAAAATGAGTTTTTAGTTTGATTGAAGCAAAGGCTTTTAAACAAGTTAACATAATTCCTCAATATCCGATCATGACTTCTAGGTCGGGTTTGGGGTGTTACAAAATTTTTTTATGGAATTGCCATGGCATTTGTGCAGGCAGTCTATCCAACCTTTTGTCATGACAAAACTTCACTCTTTCACTTCTTTTCCTCATTTCTGCACCTGTTATAAATAACAAACAATTTCTTTCCTCCGACAAGTAAAAGTAACTTATAGTGACATTGAAAGCACAACCCAAACTTCATGATGCAATTTTATAAAAATACTAATATAATTTCCTAAAATGCAACTAAATTTACTCAAGTTTGATCAATTAACCAAGTCTAGAGGCCTGAAATATAACTCTATTAAAGAGTTATCACACCCCCGAACCTGAGTTATTGCTTGTCCTGAAGCAAAATATGCATGAATGCATGATGAATGAATGAATTTCCACAACAATATAATTACCTTTTGTAATGTTAGACTATGTAGAGCATATTTTATACTTTAGTTCTTAGCAATATTCTGTTTCCAAAAATTTGCTCAAGTTTCATAAGCTTGTTTAGCAAAAAAAATGCAGAAAATATTGCCCTAAAAATTAAATTTCTAGTTACTCGTGCAATTTCGACTATAGCAAGCACCTCATAATGTACTTAATGTATCTGTTATCTAAGTTCAGTTTCCTTTTAACAATCTAGCCTTGTATAACTCAATTACAAGTATTATTACTAGGGGATTCATCTTGTCACATGATTTTCTTTACTTGAAAATCTCAGTGGAGCATACACTAAATTGCCAGGTATTTTATCATGTCATAATTTGAGTACTCACTCATGAAGTTAAGGCTTTTCACTTAGAAGATGGATCGAGCAAACAACTACCCCCTTAGCTATTCAGCCTAACACTATAATGGAGTGTCCCAAAACTACTTCTTTTATTGAATCACTCTTACTTAAACCTACTTTTCTAATCAACAACACGATGGAACAAACAAAGTAATTCTAACTTACTAGGCAATTCTAAGCATTGGAGTATTTGATGATATCATTATTATTGTTCTTGAATTTTCTTAAACATTTCCACTTTATTCATTATTGAGTATTGTCATTGTACTGAATTTAGCTTCAAGAATCTCTAAGTTTATTAAAATAAACTTACTATAGACTAATTGTAATTGAAATTTGTGCATTCTACTTTTAGGTGTCAACTTTCAAGCAACTATCCTGAGCTAAACTTATCTAATTCACTGCCACAATTTTCTAGGAATGTCGAAGAATTAAATTCCTCATTGAACATCATAGGCAAAAAATATACTCATCATAGTGTAACAATTCTTTGGCTTTTATGTGTCATGGAAAAATGAATGTCAAAGAAAAAATGAACAACTATTTGAATGCAACCTATATGCATAACACACCCCCAAACCTAAGGGATGCAATGTCCTCAATGCATGAACAAATATGAATCATGAATGCAGGAACATATATATGTACATAATGAGATGTAATAAAGGGAGAAAAACTTCCCGAGCTTGGAACTTAATGGTGGTACTTTAATTGCGATGAGTGGTTTTTCGTGCACTCATATTATAATGCATCGGCCTTTTAAGTAAATTGAGTGGTATATCCTCCTCTTCATTATCAAATCTGGTGACTCTATTTCTCTTTCTTCTTTTTATAGGGTAAGTCGCTGTAACATTCCAAAATTAAGGGTTAGTAGAATAGGGTTCAAGAATTGAGAGAGAGTGGTCATGCCCTATTTTTGGATATTATCTATGTGTTTTTAGGAATAAATGAGGTATTGGTTTGTTGGATAAGTGCTTGTGAAATGTTCCTTAAAACCTAAGTTCAAATCCATTCTCTTTCACCATTTTTATTATTTTGATAATTTTGCCTCAAACCCTAGTATGCGACACGCCTTGTTTTTAAAATAAATATTCCAAAATTATTTAAAAAATAAGGAAATAGCCTAGCGGTTAATTGATAATTACAAAAGCATGAAAATTAAATTAAGGTTCCAATTTCAAATCTTTTCCCATGCAAAATAACTTCTTCTTTTTTTACAAAATCCCTTATTTTTAATGTGTGTGCCATCCATACCCTTGTAACCCTAGGTATAAATGTTAATTTTACACAAAATAATCAGCCTTTATTATATTTTTACTCACTGTAATTGTTCTTCCCTTCCCCTCTCCTCCTTGATCATCAATTTTTTTCTTTCTTCCTTCATTTTCACCGTCGCCTACACCTAGTTTTACCATCTCTTTCTTTTTCTTTTTTATCTCAAGATTTGTTAACATCTTCTCCACCATCTTGTTGGTATTTTTCCTCATTACAATCAGCCCCAAATATGAAATCTTGAACTCTAAGATCGATCCTGAACATTGCCAAGAAAGTGCCATTGTCGTTTCTCTCAACTAGCTTGTGTAAGATCACTTTTTTCTTTAATTTGTTTATTAATCTTGTAAATTAAAAACCTAAATTTCCTGATCTGGAATTTAGGGAAATTTTAAATATTTTAAATTTATTTCCCAGATTTTTAATGGATCGTTAAATCATTTTTAAATTATCCCCGAATTTGGCACCGCGGGTGATAGTGCGTTCGCCTATGTGCAAGAAATGGGGTCGTTTTGTTTCTTGGTTCTTGCCCATATTTTCCCAGCATTAATTTGAGTTCTTGAACCCTCATAATCAGCCTTTAATAACATGTTAATTAGGAAAATACGTTCTTGATCAATTAGTAATTCGAATCTCACAATTTGGGAATTGTAAGTGCGATTAATTGTAAACTAGTTTGTTGTTTCAACAAAGTTGTTGGGAAACGGTTATGGATTGATTAAATGAGGGTTTTTAATCAATATTAGCTAATTATTTTCTAGTATGTAATTGTGTTAGGTGCTGACTGGAACACCCCAAATCATCCGTAAAGCCGAAAGACATTCATGTGCACGATTTGCAACAAAATAGTGTAAGAAATCTAACTAGTTTGGATTTGTAAAACAATAGTAATTTTGATGATTGGTTGGAATCCATAAGTGGGTGTTTCAGGGCCGGTTAAGAGATGAATTGATGGAATTTTTACTGATTTTTGACTTAGGTTCGTTTTAAGGTTTATTAAGGAAATTTGGAAGATTCGCTGGTGTGCTGTGAGAAAGCAAAAAATAAGGTGTGGGTCCTAAACTAAAAAACTTAATTAAAAATGATAAATTTTTTTATATATTTGATGATTTAGCTAGCTGATTGGATTGGCTTAATAGCCAAATAATTAATTTTGTAAGTGGCAAAACCAGGTACGTTTTGAGCCTTAAAAGATTGATATGTTAGCAAAGTTGCTAGTTTGATAGTGTGACTGTGTGAATGGTATTGTGATTCTTGATTGTGTTATTTGGTATAAGATTGATTGTATATTATAGCATGATTTTCTAAGATACGAGTTTATGCATGATATAATTGAATGGATAGTTTGTTATGTTTTATTGGAAAGGTTGCTATACATGTACATTGGAAAATCGTAAAAGTATGTGAAATTGTGTAATGTTGAATGATATCATCTTAATGGTAATTTGAAATTTGGAACACTGTTTCTATTTACTGAAAGTATGTGATTATTGAGGGCATGTCGGACATGTCAAATAAATGTGAAAAGTATTGAGATATGATTATTGGGATGGGATATGTTGTAGTTGATGAAAGAGTTTTGTGGAGTATCGATGACATATTAAGTCTGGATTTATATGTAGTTAGTGCACTGTACCTGTTTGCATTGCATCATGCTCATGAGATACTCGAATGTTCTTAATTTATGCTACGTATTGTATTCTGCTGTATTGAATGATATAGAAATTAATGTTTGTTACTCTAATGAATGATGACCCATGCTCATACACCGGTTGTCATCAACTTGATAATGGCTATGTAATGATATGAAATTCAAATGATGATTCCGTGCTCTTCTATTAAAGCTAATATGTTTCACTATATTCTATATTTATGTCTGTTTAAATAACTGTTCCACTCACATTGAGCTTTCATAAGCTCACCCCTCAATAGTGTTTAACTTTCTAGGTAAACCTCGAAATTATGATCGGGGCCGGCATACAGTGATCACTTTGGACCTCAAACTATTTTTAATAAGTATTAATCAGTCTCTATTGGTTTTGGTTTATAATTTTTTAATTATTTTTGGTCTGTGGCTTGGTAACTTTTCTTTTGGGGATTTTTGCATGCATGGATTACTTAAGTAACCAAAAACTGCATGATATCGGGCTTAAGTAAAGTTTGACATTGTTCCCTAATTTCTGTTGCATTGCAAATGAACCATTTTTGAAAACCAAATCGATAAGGCAACTAAGTTTCCAAAATGACTTGAAAAATGATTTTTCTGCTACATTAGTTTAACATCGAGTTTTTACAAAGAAGAGTGATAAGCAAACGATTTTTTTCTTAAACAACACTATTAATAATAAAATGAGTCTTCAGTATAGATTATCTAATAAATGAACTCTTTTAAACTAACTCAAAGTGTAAATACAAATTTTCTCTAAAATGAGTTTATTTAAAATCTTCAAAATCGACGGAAGTTAGCTTAGCCATTTCGGTGGCTAATGTAGCCTTCTCAATCTAGCCATAACATTTAGCGTAGGTTAGGGTGGTCACATCTAGTGGTATCAGAGCCTATGTTCAAGACCTCAGACTGAGTTTTGATTTTCAGAAAGGAGTCTACATGCATGCTGTAACGACCGAAAAGTTAGTGGAGTTGGAAATGGTGGTTTCAGAATGTTGTTTTCTGATGATAGACTTAGTAAATATTATTTATTCATAGTTACAAAGGTATTACAGTATTATATTGAGGTTGATCTAATAATTTTAATTATTTGGAAATTTAGACAAGGTACAAGTGTATTGGATCTAAAGTCGATGGTTTTAGAAATTGAGGTATCGGGACCTTGTTTCCATAAATCGGACTCGTAAATATTTTTATTAATATTTATAGAATTATATTAGAACTGAATTAAATTTTGGTTATTTAATTTTGATGAAAGAGTGTTTAATTAGAGTACATGGGCTAAATCGCATAATTGAATAAAGTAGGATTTATAAATAAAATTAAATATATAGGACTTACATAATAAATAGACCATAAGATATGTGATCTTATTAGTGGTGGCAATGACTTTATTATATATGCATTTGAATATATATATTATAAAGTTTAGTTATTGTTATGTTAACTAATATTATAATGCAAAATCAAAGCTAAGGGATTTATAATGCAATTATACCTATGTATTTATGTAGTGGACGGTGGTGGGCTTAAAATGTTTTAAATGTTATAAATTTTAATAAATAGTTTATAATATAAAAACATTATTAAAAACAAAACATAGTGGGGAAATGAAATGGAATGAAAATAATTTTTCATTATTCTTCATGCAAGCCGAATATTTAAGGGAGAAGATAGAACTTTTGGCATTAGGGCTGAAATTGTTGCAAGCTTCAATTGGTTAGTAGATTTTAGTTCTTTTTACTTGAATTTTATGTTTTTGGAAACCAATAGCATGAACTAGCATACCCATGTTGAAATTTGTAGAATGATTGCAGTTAATAAAAATTACTATAGTAGAAAATCTAAGTTCTTAATAATATTTTGGTAGATTTTTAAAGTTGGAAGGAATGTGAGATGATTTGTAAAGTCAATTCATGAAATTGTACATTCAGGACTAAATTATGGATTTTTTTTTTGAAAATATGGGGGTTAAAATTTTTAATTGTGTGAAGTTCAGGGACTGTTTTGGAAGTTGTTCTTTGTACTGGAAATTTTGGGTTGAATTACTAAGTTTTGTGAGTAATTAAAATATTTTGTACCATGTGTTTTGTTAGTATTAGCTTTTAAGGAATTAAATGCTCTAAATTAAATTAGCATGGTGTTAAGTTATAAAATTCATGAATGTAGGGATTGTTAATAAATTATATGTATATTTCATTAGCTATGGAAATTAGATGAAGATGTGATTAAGTTAATTTTGATGTTAATGACGAAATTGTGCAATTGCCAATTGTTAAGGGTTAAATGTATAAATATGATTTAAAGGTAATTGATCGAATTGAAATAAAAATGTAGTATTCAAATGGAGTATCTGAATTAAATTGTTAAACTTAGATCAAGAGAAGAATAGATCGAGTATTAATCGTGGAAAGGAAAAGCTCACCGAGTAGCTATCTTCAATTCTTAGTATCTGTCATTATTTGGTAAGTTCACAATCTTAGAACTAGGACGTAATTTATTTAATTTAATTAGATAATTGTTAATTATTATTGAATTATGTTCTTAATTGTGTAATTGGATAATTTCTATTGAATGGATATCGATAAGATTATATAATTATATATATGAAATGTGGCATTATGGAATTAATCAATGTATGATTAGTAGTTAATTGAGGTGAATGTGATATTGAATTATTTAATGTGATATTATGGACTTGCAAGGGTGTAATTGATATTTTTGGTTATCCGACTAGAGTTGGGCACAATTATTTTTTGATTATTTGACTAGTGCAGGGCACAACTATTGTCTGTTATTCGATTAGAGCTGGGCGCAAAACTCTATTACGGTTAATACGTCAAGCATTGGATGCTAATAACAGGTTGGTTAATATTGAAAATGTTTGTGTTCTTCCTTGATGATATTGTAATTGAAAGATGGCTTGAATTTGCATATGAAATGTCAAGAGGACTTATTATGCACTATGTGGTAAAAACCAATATAAATATATTATATATGAGAATTGATGGAGTATTAAACTCTTATGTAGCTATCTAAATTAATCTATAGTTGATCATTCCTTTGTGTGAAGGTTAGTACTTATTTCGATTGCTGACTCAACATCCAACATCAATCCTGAACTCAATGTTGGTGATGTATTTCTTTTTGTATGTCTTGGCATGTACCTAGGATAATGATATTTGTGTAATGGTCTTTTGATATATGGTTATTTGCATAGAATGTCATATTAACTTTTGAGTTATGTTTTGTCTTGAAACAAAAGCTTGTAAATGGTTATGAACTTGACTCTTTTAAATGTGTATAAATGTTGATGTGAATTGGTAAATGTTTTGTATATGGCTATTTGGTTGAAGTTTGATTGAGTATGAATGAGTGGATTATGTCATATGTTCTTAACTTTGTTATGAAATGTTAAACTTTATTTGAGGTGCCTTTGAATGGCATATTGGTTAGGCACATAAATTGTAGGAAATTGACTTGTTTTGCTTCTTTGGGAAGTGTTTTTGGTGATGTTTATATGGATGTTTATGCTTGGTTTGTTACTTAAGATAGGTGTGATTTATGCCTTATTTAGGAAGCAAATTTGGGTACACGCGGCCTGAGAAACGGGTTTTCATATGGCCGTGTGACACATATATCCTATCCACATGGTTGTGTGTTATAATGATTTTAGGTGCAGGGTACAAATGGCTTGGCACACGACCTACGACATGGCCGTGTGTATCAAAACTGTAATAGTACAAATTTTTAGTGGTGACAGAAACATTGGTTCGAGACCACTAAATTCGACGAATGAGGTCAAAAATTTTATTATTTAGTATTTATGAGTTAAATGTGATTTTAAAAAGACTTTTGAAATAGTGATTTGTGTTTCAGAAGAAAGTATTAAGTTAAGTGGTTTCAAAAATGAGGTATTGAGACCTTGATTTCATAAACCGAGCCGTAAATATTTTTATAAATATTTACAGAGTGTCATTAAGTTAGTATTAAAGTTTCGTTAGAAAATTTTAACGTTTTGATAGTTAATTAAATAAAAAGGACTAAATTGAAAAAAAGGTGCAAAACTTGCTAATTAAAGAAATAGTGATTAAATAGCCAAGTGGTAAATAAAGGAGGACTTAAAGTGTAAATTAGCCTAATGGTATGGCTGGGGCGACATAAGTATGAAAGAAATAAGGAAACAATGTGAACTAAGGGCAAAATTGTAAATTTTGTAAATTAAAAAAATAAAACAACAATTAAAGGAGTTTCTAGCAATTTCTTCATAATTCTCAACCAAAAACACCATAGGAGAGTCTCCAAAAGCTGGTTTTTCATATTTTTACATCATGTGAGTTCAATTCTTGCTCTTTTCTTGAAATTTTTGTGTTTTAAGAATTTTACAATTAGGTCCAACTATCTATGTCATTAGTTTTTTTTATTTTATGGGTAATTTTAAAAGTACCATTGATGAGTACTGGATGTTTATGATGAATTAACATGAATTTAAAGCTTTAATTTTATTATATGATGATGTTATCAAGTGATTTCCATAGAAATTAATTTCGTGACCAAATTGTGAAAAGATTAAATATTAGGTTTTGGTATTAAATTCTATTTATCAAGGGCTGCATAATAGCCTAGAATATTTAGATAAATTGTTAATTAAAAAAATAGCTCATTTGATAGATTAATTGGTGTGGGACTAAATTGCAAAAACTATAAAAGTTGGGGTAATTGTGTAATTTCAAAAATTGAAGGGTACTAATTATGAAGTGAATTGGAACTGAAAGTATGCTAATGAATGAATAATTTTATATTTTAGATCGAGAGCCCGTAGACCAACGAGAAAAAAGGGAATTAGCAAAATAGTCATTGAACTACTACAATATTTACAATTTAACCCAGGTAAGTTCGTATGGTTAGACTTTAATGTTATATGTTAAATTGATGAATGGTATTATGTATTTATTCATATCATTTGTTGAAAATAAAATTATTGTAAAAGTTATGAAATTGAATTGAATGTTTGAAACGAACAGAACGCGGGATTGAGTACAGTTGTTCAGTGCAAAGGAAGAATTGATGACAAATTACCCAAGTAAATTGAGGTTCAGCATTTGTTGCGAACTTTCGTGTTTCCTTTTTGTTTAGCTCTCATGAGCTTCAGTTAACTCATATGAGTTTCAGTTTAACCCTATTGGGTTTTAGTTCAGTTCTTTTGAGCTTCAATTTAACCCTTATGGGTTTCCGTTCAGCTCTGCTGAGCTTCGGTTCAACCTTTATGGGTTTCTATTTAGCACTTATGTGCTTCTGTGCAGCCTTCGGGATTCTGTATACGATGTACTCATATCTGTAAGATGTTCTCCGATTTGACAAGGGTTGGCAAGTAATATATGGAATTAATGTTTGAAGACTTAAATTTATTATTGATATTGATATAAAATAAGTGAATTCATGAATTGAAGTTGTGATTGGCAAGAAATGTATATTGAATGCTTTATTTAAATGAGTTGTTATAGTATGTTCGGTAAGATTTATGTTTAAAGCCAACGAACTTACTAAGCTTCCATAAGCTTACTTGTGTTGTTTAATGTTCTTTGTAGATTTTTGAGAAGTCAGGAGATCGGATCAACACGTCGAGTCACACTATCCAACTTGCCTCGGTAGATTTTGCTAAACATACCATGTTTTATATGGCATGTATAGAGATTGAAATGGTTATGTAAATGTCAAGCATTACATTTTTTTTATGTTTCAAGTCAACTTATAAATGTATGGTTCTCTCATGTCGGGTATAGTGTTAATGTGGTTAATGGATGGATAGTTTCTAGGCTTAGTGATGAATAAATTGGTAAAACATGTTGATATAAGTAGTTACATGTGTGAATTGATTTATGTTCTAATTAGAATGTTAGAATATATGTGATAATATGACTATATTAAAGTTAGGAATTGATTGTCTTGGTGTCCTTGTTATGGCTTATATGTATGAAATTTGAAGTGTGTAGGTTGAAGTCAAGAATGGGTGAAAAAAGAGACCATAATATGGCCTATTTTTGTCCACACGGGTAGAGACATGGGCGTGTGTCTCACACACAGCCATGTGCATGGGTGTGTGGTTTGGCCATGTGTCCCCTGCACCTAATTTTTGAAAACTAAATTGTCCACACGGCCTAGCACACGGGCGTGTGGCTGGATGTGTGACCCAAGTCAGAGAGTTACACGGGTATGGACATAGGCTGGGACACGGCCGTGTGCCTCACATCGAATGCCCACATGGCCTAAAACACGGGGGTGTCTCCTGGCCGTGTGGTTCACACGCTCGGCCACACTGGCGTGTGTCCCCTGCTCCTAAGAAAATTTTTGAGATGTTGGGAAAAATTTCTCGAGTATCTAGTTTAGTCTCGATTCACTTCTAAGGTGTATATTGGGCCTCGAGGGCTCATACAAAGGACAATATGAGTATTTTATGTTTGGTTTCTGATATGTTTATTGAATGTTGTAAAATGTTCGTATTTATTCTATATAGTCCAGTAATGCTTTAGAACCCTGTTCTGGCGACGGATAAGGGTTATGGGTGTTACAAAAACAGTTTTGAACATGGTCTGGCAGACGGCCAGTGACGCAGACGTGTGACCTTAAGTCGAATATACACATAGGCTGGGACACGGCCATGTGTCTGGACTTCGAATGTCTACACAATCTGGGCTATGACACATGGCTTGGTCACGCGGCCGTGTGTCCTTTATTTTCAAAATCTTCAACTTTTTCCTAACTTTTTCGTTTTGTTTCGAATTGAACCCATAATGTTTACAATCTATTTTTAGAGACCTATAAACACAATTTAAGGCCCGCAAATGTATTTTAATGTGAATGGATTGTGATTTGATAATTGGTAAATTCAATTGAATATTTGTTTTGTAAGAAGTTTTAAATGTTAGAAAAGTTATCGTAATACCTCATGACCTCAATTTGGTTACGGAGATGGTTTAGGGATGTTACACATGCAGACGTGAAAAAGGAGAAATTTGGGAAAAACAAGCCACAGAGAATTTTGAAAATGATATTGTACAAAGAAATTTAGGTCCGAGAGGTCGATGTCAGTTGTTATAGAATAGTTACTATAAAATTATAGGTAAACACTAGAGATTTATTACTATAGATATATAACTAAAATATCTAGTATTTATATTATCTTTGAAACTGTGAGATAGGAAACTGAAAACTGTCTAAAAGTAGCTAATGATTATTTTTCAGAACCTATAGGCCAAATTTAAGACCATTGGATACATAATGGACAACTGTAGAATAAAGAACCATAGGGCTCAGCGTCGAGCTGCCAGGTTGAGTCATTTGCTTTTCAAGGAATTGTGTGTAACCTTGAGTTGAATGACATCATGATTGCGCCTACTTCTGAAGGCAAAAATGAGGAGGTTGGGGATGATGTAGTGTCCCAAGCGATATTGGTAGTCTTAGAAAAAGTTTTCAAAATTTTGGTTGAAAGGACTAATATGGAGGGAAAGAGTAAACATATAGAGTGCAAGAGAAAGGAAAAGATTAAAGTTAGAAAAAGGAGAGAATTTGCTTCCACTGGTCCAAATCCGCGACCTTTAAAGTGGGCTAGAGAAGCCAGACCACAACGAAAGGTTGTAGTAGTTATTATTGGAGAAACTATTAGATCAGCTAAGGTTCTGATTTGTAGATATTGTGGTAAGCGTAATCCAATAGAGTTTCTGTTAAAATTGGTAATTAAGGTAGAGGAATCTATTAGTAGTGTTTTCGTAATTAGATCTTCAAGATATATGTTGGAAATTTAAGATGACGCATTGTCTGGAATTGTGTTGGAACCAAAGTTACAAAGTGAAAGCTTGGTGGCCTGGTTTTATGGAAAAGGTGTAACATATTTTGTGACTAAGAAAATTCCGAGGGAAGAATTGTAATGCCCCAAAAATTAAGGGTTAGTAGAATTAGGTTTAGAAATCGAGAGAGAGTGGTCATGCCCTATTTTTTGAGATTATCTATGCATTTTTATGAATACATGAGATATTGGTTTTCGGATCAGTGTTAGTGAAACGTTCCTTGAAACCCAAGTTCAAATCGCTTCCCTCTCACTTTGTTATTATTTTACTAATTTTGCCTCAAACCTTAGTATGTGACACAACTTGTTTTTAAAATAAATATTGAAAAATTATTTCAAAAATAAGGAAATAGATTAGTGGTTAATTGATAAATGCAAAAGCATGAAAATTAAATTGAGGTTCCTAGTTTGAATCCTTTCCCATACAAAATAACTTTTTTTATTGTTACAAAATATTTTGTTTTTAATGTGTGTGCCATCCATACCCTTGTAACCATAGGTATAAATTTTAATTTTGTACAAAATAATCAACCTTTATAATATTTTTACTCACCCTAGCCATTTCTCCCCTTTCTTTTCCTCCTTGATCTTGAATTTTTTCTTTCTTTCTTCCTCCATTATTGCTGTCGCCTACACCTTGTTTTACCATCTCTTTCTTTTTATTTTTGTCTTAATATTTTTTAACATCTTCTCCACCATATTTTTGGTATTTTTCTTCATTAAAATCAGCCCCAAATCTGAAATCTTGAACTCCAAGATCGATCCCAAACATTGCCAAGAAAGTATCATTGTCGTTCTCTCAACTAGCTTGTGATCTCTTCTTTCTTCAATTTGTTGATTAATCTTGTAAATGAAGAACCTAAATTTCTAGATCTGAAAACTAGGGGAATTTTCAATATTTTAAAGGTATTTTTCCATATTTTTAATGGATCTTTAAATCATTTTTAAATTAGCCCTGAAATTGGCCACCGTAGGTGGTGGTGCGTGCGCCTATGTGGAAGAATAGGGTTGTTTTGTTTCTTGGTTCTTGCCCATCTTTTCATAATATTAATTTGAGTTCTTGAATCCTACTAATCAACCTTTAATCACATTTTAATTATGAAAAGACGTTCTTCATCAATTAGCCATTTGGATTTTACAATTCGGGTAGTGTAAGTGCGATTAATTGTAAACTAGTTTGTTTTTTCGACAAAGTTGCTGGGAAAAGGTAATGGATTGATTAATTGAGGGATTTTAATCAATATTAGCTACTAAATTTTCAGTATGTAATTCTGTTAGGTGCTGACCGGAACACCCCAAATCAACCATAAAGCCAAAAGACGTTCACCCGTACTATTCGCAAAAAAATAGTGTAAGAAATCTAACTAGTTTGGATTTGTAAAATAGTAGTAATTTTGATGATTGGTTGGAACCCATAAGTGGGTGATTTAGGGCTAGTTAATAGATGAATTGATGAAATTTACACTGATTTTTGAATTAGGTTCATTCTAAGGTTTATTAAGGAAAATTGGAAGACTGGCAGGTTGTGGCATTTGTGGCATTTTATCGAACAACATTGTTGGAGTTCAACATTCCTTGATTATTCCATCTGAAGTTTGGATGTTTCTTCCACCCTGGGTTGTAGGTGTTGGAATATGGGTTATTGTTTCGTTTGAATTATCTGTGTAATACACAAAGGATGAGTTTGATGGGCATTCATCTAAAACATGATCCTCCCCACAATAAACACATCATAGCTTGTCTGTTTTCATCTCCTGAACTGTAGTTGGTCTCTTTATTGTTTTGATCATACTAGCTAAAGATGATACCTAAGCAGTTAATAAAGAGATTGCATCAAGCTCCATTATGCCAGTAACTCTTCTGCCAATCCCCACTCTCGTAGTAGGGTAGTGATAATCATTGTTGGCAATCTGTTCCAAAATCTCATACGCTTCATTATATGATTTATCCAGCAAAGTACCATTGGTAGATGCATCAACTACCATCCTTGTATGCACGTTTAATCTATTGTAAAACATTTCCCCTGTGTCCAATGTTGGAAACCATGGATCATATATTTCCTAAATAAATCCCTGAATTGCTCCCAAGCTTTATACAACGTCTCATCTTATGATTGACGAAAAGATGTGATATCATTCCTTAACTTGGCATCCATATTTGGAGGATTGTACCGTACCAAAAAACTTTGACAAAGATCATTCCAAGATGCCACTGACCTTGACGGCAAATTATTCAACCATGCTCTGGCACGATCTCTTAATGAATATGAAACAGTTTAACTCACAGGGCGTCTTCAGGAACACTCTGTTGCCTGAATGAGTCACAGACTTCTTAGAAAAGTCGTAAGTGTAGTCGTGGATCTTCAAAAGGCAATCCACTGAACTGTCCTACCATTTGCAGCATCTGAAACATTACCGATTTCAAATTAAAATGAATGTGTGGCCTTATTATTCTTGGATTCAAATCATCCAACATTGGCACAACATGCTCTCGAATGGGTTTGTCTCTATCATCCTTCACACGAGGGATATGGAAATCAATATCCTAACCATTCAGATGTAATGAATCTTCCCTACCTGAATCATTTCCAATCCTAGCCATATCTTGCAATTCTCGTCTCCTTCTTCTCAAAGTTCTCTCGATCTCTAGGTTAAAAGGATACTTTTCGTGAGTAGGAATGCCTCTACTCATGCACTAACATAAAACCTGTAAAAATTAGAAAGAAAACAAATTTAAATAGAACTAATGGAATTATATAAGAAAATAAAAAAACAAAATTTGTCGCGTGTGAATATAATATGCGAATGTGCAAGTGTACATATCAAACCAAGTAATAAAGCAGTAAGTAAGTTTGTCTCCTTAGGGATCAGATAGGATTAATTCAATTAAGCTATTACTGTAAACTATATGAATTAGGCTATGGCAAAATAGATAACAATTTGTAGGAATAAGCACATATGCAATATTAAAATACAATAACTAACTTAAAATGCTGTGGAAAGATACAGAGACAAAGTTGAGAGGATTTACGTTATTGAATGGGAAGGTTTGGATTAGTCAAATTCTTTCCTCATAACACAATAATGCCATGACAAAATATTAACTAGTCTATTATTCAGATTAAATCTAAGGTAGTTTGCTTCTTTCAAGAGTCAAACATCAAGCTACCCTACCTAAGGCTTTGCAGGTCTATAAGCCTTAAGAAGGATACCTTGCACTGTTTCTTCCTTTATCTGTACAAAACACAGCTCTATTTCTAGAGTGCTACGAGTATTCTGTCGAATACCCTCTTGTATCATTTGATCACTATCTAACTCATCTAACCTTTTTGGAATTAAATCAAATTTATGAATATACCATACATTCATCTATGCCTAGAGACTACATGCATACATTTTAAAATAGCGCAAATCGAATGAGACAATAAATCTAATCAGAATAATACCTTGGTCATTACAGGAACCAAAGATTCATCTAATAATCCCAACCTGATGAGATTAGCTCATGAGTTGGAAATTAAAATCCAAAATGGAAGTATCATTCAACAACATATTTTCGTAGTTAAAATTCACAGAAAACAATTAAGATAATGAAGGAAAATTTCAGGAAGCTTTCGCCAATCCAGCCCTCAACTCCAGTGCTACAATATCTTACGAAGCCTAGGGTTGAATGCTTCTCCTTCTTTCTTTTGTTGCTACCCTATTCCTTAGCTGCTACCCTTTTTCCTTATGTCTCTAGATCTCCCACGAGAAATTGTGTGAGAGGAAAAATGACCTCCTTCCTCTCTTTCTCTTTCTTCTTTCTATGGGGTAGGTCCCCCTCTCAGTACACACTCTTTTCTCACTCTTTTTCAATGGATATTTCTTGTACAAGTATAGCTGGCTAAGAGTGGTACAGATTGACAGTTGAGTCAACATCTTCCCGTAATTGCTATGGCATCTGTGCTAGCAATCTATCCAACCTTTTGTCATGATAGAAATTTACTCTTCCACTTCTTTTTCTCCTTTCTGCACCTGTTATAAACAACATACAATTCTTTTCCTCCTACAAGTAAAAGTAACATATAGTGACATTGAAAGCACAATTAAAACTTTATAATGTAATGTTATAAAAATACTAATACAATTTCCTAAAATGCAACTAAATTTACTTAAGGACGAACAATTAACCAAGTCTAGAGGCTTGAAATATAACTCTTTGCAAGAGTTATCACCAACTAATCAAGAAACTTCAGGAAGACAAGTCGTAGGAGTACATGAAGTGGACACCCTCATTTCACTTGCAGCTCAGGCATATTCGATATCCTCAATGGTTAAAAATTTTACTACTAATGCGTATAATAATGTTGCAACTTAGCCATCTAATCAATTTGAGCATATAGCCTTTGTTTATTATGGGGAAGGGAACTTGTTCGAAGATTGGCCATGAAACCCAGAATCTATATATTACGTGGGTAACCAGAACCAGAACTGAGATAGGTAGGGATTGCAATCCAATTTCGATAACCCATCTTGGTGAAACCACCAGAATTCTCTTGCAGTAATCAAGAGGTTGGATTTACCCACAACCTAGATCGACCTAGCCATTTGGATTTACCCAACAAGTTAGGAAATCACCACAAGTTGAACCTTCCAATAGCCAAAAGAACCTATTGAAGGAATATATGGAAAAGAATGAAGCCACTTTAAGAAATTTGGAGAATCAAGTGGGTTAGCTTGCAACTGAACTTAGGAACCGACCACAAGGTGCTTTGCCGAGTGATACGGAGAATCCAAGAAATCTGAGGAAAAAGCATTGTAAAGCATGGAGACTAAGGAGCAAAAAGATGATAGAGCCTAACACTGTCGAAGTTGAAGAAAAACCAGTAGATGCCCGAGATAAAATGGAAGTTCAACCAAGTGTTGAAAATTTAACCTCACCAGAACCAGAATCTAGAAAATCTGATAAGGTAACTTTTGACCTAGTCAATTCCAATAAACAACACCTTTATTAGACGTAGAAGTACCACAACAAACGAAGTGTCCAATTCAAGTTAAGAATCCTCCACCACCCAACCTTCAAAGACTTCAGAAGTAGAAGAAGGAAGTCTAATTCAAGAAGTTCTTAGACATACTCAAGCAACTTCATATCAACATTCCGTTGGTAGAAGTACTTGAGTAGATACCAACTTACGTCAAATTCATGAAGGATATCTTGTCCAAGAAATGAAGACTTAGAGAATTTGAGTCAATAGCTTTGACGAAGGAATGTAGTGCTTAACTACAAGATAATCTATCCCCAAAGATGAAGGACCCTGGATGTTTTACCATACCTTTCAACATTAGAGCAACTTATTATGGTAAGGCACTATTTGATTTAGGCGCGAGCATCAACTTCATGCCCATGTCCATATTTAGAAAGTTAGGGATAGGTAAAGTTAGACCTACTACAGTCACACTTCAGTTAGCAAATCGATCTGTAGCACATCTAGAAGGAAAAAAAATTGAGGATGTATTAGTACATGTACATTTATTTTTCCTGCTGACTTTGTTATTTTAAACTTTAAAGCAGATAAGAAGGTGTCAGTCATCTTAAGAAGACCTTTCCTAGCAACCAGAAAAACCCTGATTGATGTGCAGAAGGGTGAGCTTACCATGTGTGTTTAGGATGACCAGGTAACATTTAACGTATTTAAATATATATGATTCCCTAAAAGAATTAATGAGTATTCTGTAGGGCTGAGTTAGAGGAATTAGTCATAGAATGGGAAATCAATTCTACTGAGGACACATTAGGACAATTCTTAATGTTAAAACCCCCAAGTGATGAGGAAGGGAAGGAGTATTTAGCTTTCCTGAAAGCTAACTCGGAAGGTTTCATTTTGAAAGTTCAATTCAAGTCACTAGAGTTGTCATTCTGTGAGTACAAGAAACCCAAACCATCAATAGAAAAACCATCAGAGCTAGACCTAAAGGTTGTGAGATGGCATGTGAAGCATATCGGGTGGACTATTTCAGGTATTCCAGGTAATTATCCTTCTTCGTACACTAACAAGTTATTTCTAGGAGAAACTGAAAGGGTGTCTATTGAGGGAAAAATGAGCTTGATTGAATCTAAAATATTTTATCCCAAGAAACTCAAGTCTCAATGGTTACAAGTAGAGATCATTTATCCTATCTATGACAATTTTTGGATAGATCCTGTTCAATATGCATCGAATGAAGGAGGTATCGTGACTGCAAATAACGAGTTGATTCCAACAAGGATAGTTGTTGGCGAATCTTTGCGGACTACAAGAAGCTAAGAAAGGTTACTAGGAAAGATAATTTCTTGTTTCTTTTCCTAGATCAAATACTTAATAGAATTGCTGACCAAGATTATTCCTTCTTTCTAGACGGGTACGATTGGTATGACAAATGGCCATTTCACACCTCCTTAGTCAGTGACGATCTTTAACAACATTAAGGGAGTTCTCTCTCTGTCATTATTTTATATTGTAAGTTTTTTTTATTTGAATAAAATAGCTGACTTAGATTATATTTTCTAGATTAATATGTTAAAATAAATTCTGTCTAAGATATTGGAATTTAAGTGGGATCGCTTGTGACGCCTCCAATCTTTATTGGTAATTGATTTTAACATAATCTTCTAGGAAAATATTTCCTAAGTGACAAAATATAATTTTAATTTATCGAATAAAAGGGTCGATTTTGATCCATATTTTAATTTGCACTCAATTTTAAAATTATCTTTAAGTCTAGGTACTTAATTAAATTGTTTGCATTAATTAGTGTCCTCATTGTAATTATTGAAATTAGTTGTCTTTTTCGTAAATATTTCAAAACAACTAAAATAAAGGTTTTTAATTTTTAATTTTAATAAGTAGGATGATAACAAATAATATAAAATTATTTCATATAATATATATTAATTGTTATTGACCTTGTATAGGATTAAAATTGCTTAGTATTTTATCACTATTTTATTTAAGAGTTTTTATTTTTAATAAATAAGATAATTCCAAGTAATATATTAGTATACTTTATATTATATAGTAATTGTTATTGTCTTTATATAACATTAGGAGTTATAGTATTTTATTATTTTTTTTAGAGTTTGAGATAAACTCCTTTCTTCTGTCACTATAAATATCATCACTCTCCTCCCTCATTCACATCATTTACCAAAGCATTAGCTCCACCTTCCGACACACCTTGTCCACCATTGACCCTAGGACCTCCCATCCTCCAAACTCCTTAGTGCCGCAACCTTCATTTTCCACCCCTAGCAATCAACGCACCAAACTCGTCCAGCACCTAGTCGCGTGCGCACACCAACCCATCTCTCCCCAGCTTGCACTCTCCATAGCTTGTACGGTCTTGTTCGCACATCTTGCCCCTTGCGCACTACTGCTGTTGCTACTCCCTTACATGCCACTGCTGCTCCTTACCTTTAGCCTTTGTGCACCCTTGCATTACACACACTAATTGGTCGCTCCCTTGCTTCCTTTGCAGCACGCCACCATCGCAACTTGTCATAACCATCAAGTCACTAAACAATCACCCTCCAACCAACCCTAAACTGACACTATTAGCTGCACACTCTCTGTATTTTTTAAGTTCTTATTGATTTTTACAAAGATAAGTAAATTATGCCTCACAAAAGAAGTCGTCGTGCCTTTGTTCGAGTTGAAGAATCACAAAACAAATTCGATTGTGAAGAAGCCAAAGCAAGATACAATAGCATTTTCAAAAATCAAAAAATTCTCCCGGTAAAAGGTTTTACATTGAAAGAAAGCAACTATACTATTTCATGGTGACTATTCGACAAGTTGTTAAAGTTTTAAATTAGGAAGTGGTTCATGAGAAAAGACCGAGTGTAGATGAAGAATTAGTTTGTGAATTTTATGCAAATATAACCTCAAGCGAATTAACAAAAGTTTTTGTCCAATGAATCAAGGTATCAATAAACTCAAACACTATTAATAAATTCTTTAATTTACTTGATTTTGAAGACGATGAATATTATTCCTTAATGGAAATTATTGAAGTCGAAAAATTGTAAGAAATTCTCAATGAACTTACAGTTTCGATTTCTAAATGAATCGTGTCAAAACATGGGTCTCACACTTGTCGTAGAGAATATTTGACACCATTAGCGAATGTATGATTTTATTTCATTCAACTCAGCCTTATGTCTATTTCACATAAGGCTACAATCTCAGTAGAACAAATGGTCTTGCTAAACTCACTTATGACAGCAAAGACCATTGATGTGGGAAAAATCATTCTGAGAGATTTAAAATTGTGCCGTTAGACGTTCTGGACCAACTAATTTTTCCTTTACGATAACAGTTTGTGCTTAAAAGCTAAAATTCGTGCAAACATAAAGAAGACATGGCATAACCAAAGCACAATCATAGATTGAGACCTCTTTCGAGTAGTAGGAAATTCTATTTTGCAGCAACGAGTGGAATCGAGCGAGGAACCCAAAATAAGAAGTGTAACACCCCAACCCATTATCCAAACACATGCATAACGCCTCTTTTTCGAGCCCTCGATGCCTTAGAAACACTTTAGAAATGATTCGGGACTAAATAAAAAATATTTAGAACTTCATGGCAAAAGATAGAAAAAATCATACTACAGGGGTCACACGGCCATGTGACTCACACAGTTCAGAGACACACCCGTGTCTTAAGCCGTGTGGGCATTTGAAGTAGGGACACATGGCTGTGTCCTAGCCCGTGTACGTGCTCGTGTAACTCTCTAACTTGGTTCACACGGCCAAGCCACACGTCCGTGTGCTAGGCCGTGTAACTCTTGAAATGCAACCTTTAAAAACCTACAGGGGACACACGACCGTGTCACGTGGCCGTCTGTCACACACACTTGAGACACGCGCCCGTGTCTTATGCAGTGTGGTCAAGAAATGGGCCAATTTCAAGTCATTGCTTTCACCCATTTCAAGCTCACACCTACAAGAAATTTACACATACAATCATGCTTTCAAACGTACCTAAAATATGCATAATAAGACCAATTCAATAGGTCATTTATCCATACAACCTTTATGCCGAAAGGTACCTCAAACACAATCATCAATCAATCTAAACATGTGCACAATTACCATTTATCAACTATTTTGTTTCCATGCCAAAACATATCACAATTGATATATAACAACCATACCATATTAGATTCTTGACATATCAAAATAACCCTACCATTTGGACCATTCCTCTATCGCTTCGTAACCACCTAAATGACATAAACCAACCATTTCCAAATGGTATCAAACAACCGACATTTATATACCATATTTACATGATGCACATCTAGTTCAAAAACTTTCCAAAGTAAACTATATCTTGACCATGCTTAGATCAATTTATCACATACCATTTTGACCATTTAAAGATACATTAACACATAGAAATTTTGGTCATTTCAGAACACGCATATATTTGACCATATTAACCACAACCAACAATATATCAATACTACTTTAAGTACCTCAAATCCAAGGCAACATTTCATGCCATAATCATCAGCAAAAAATGACATATACATACCGAACTCATCAATTAAACATTAGACATAATCCACCTATACATGCCATTATAACCACAACCAAAGTAGAAAAATCTACCAGTAAAATTGATGGATAGTGTGATGGATCTCTGACTAGCTTCCAACCCAAACGAGCTTCCGATAATCTGTAAAGTAAAAGAAAGATAACTATGTAAGCAATGAATTCTCAGTAAGCTAGTACAAACCATAAGTATAATATTACATTTTAATAATAAAATTTATAGGTTAAATACAAGCCTATACCAATGCCTCAAGATTTCTCCAACCATAATTATCAACTCACAATTGAATAAGTTCATTAATGTCGCATAATTATTAACCATTCATAACATGATAGGATTTCATGAGACATAATATATAATCATCAACCTTTCTATAAGATTATATATCTTTCTATTTACTTTCTTTTCATTCCGTTCCCAATGCTTATCATAAGCCTAAAAATGTTATCAATTCTCGAATTAGTGTATATATCCATGATATAGGTATATTCATCCATAGCATAAGCAATTTGCTCACATATAAATACACCATTTATCACATTAGACCTTTTATAGCATCATAATACATCCCAATTATGTATTTACCTATTCATTTCCTTTTCTTACCCATTTCATATGCAAAGTACGAGCGTAATTATAAATATCAATAATATCCACAAGCTTGGCATAAGCCTAAGCACATCAACAACACATGTTAGTTAATTTAAACATGATTCATATCAATTTGACATGGATAACCATTATACTTGAGCATGATTTAATTGATTTTATCATCCATCTCATAACATATCATGTAACAACCTAAACCCGGCCTAGAAGTTAGGCCCAAATCTAGCGTGTCACATTGAAGTGTTTTTCGAAAACCATGTTTTCATTGAAAACCCTTCTTAATTATAAGCTTGAGTAATATCCCAGTTATGTTAGTTTATTTATTTATGTAAAATGTGGTACATAGAAAATTATTAAATTTATTCCCAAAATTTCTTTACAGTTGTGGAAGCTAAGTTTAAAAGAAACCAATTTACGAAAATGTGATATTTCAAAATTGAGGTGCAGAAACGTAGTGTTAGAAAACAGTTATTGCTTTAGAAAACTGTGTTCTACTTCTAGCAGAAATAAATCACATCAAATCCCAAATTTAAAATCCAGAACTTATAGAGGCCTTATTACAACCCGAATCAAAATCAAATTGCTTAAGTAAATGAGCAAAACAAAATAAAACAAGTGTAGTTGTGTGGCCCTCTCCGAGTCCCTCGCAGCTCCGAACTATCTAATGCTGGGGATTACCTGAAAGATTAAAAACGGGGTGAGTTTACAAAAACTCAGTGTGTATTCCCCTTATTAAAGAAAAAGAATCGGTCTAGGCCTGAGCCCCTAACAGTAACAGTATCAGTGTGGGCCTTAGCCCAATATCGTAATGGTGGCAATTGGGCCTTAGCCCCCATTAGCCTCGATTGGGCCTGAGCCCATATCAATTGGCACATATCACAAATATCAGGGCCTAAGCCCATCTCAATATCAGAATCAATATATGCAATGCATAAATACCCATACCAACCCTGCACTCCATCTCCTATCCAACCCTACACTACTGTGGGGATTTAATCGACCCATCCATCCCTACACTCCTGATGTAGCACCGGTTGCGGCACTAACCAATATTGCAGCAGAGCTGCCAATCACATAATTGGCTAAAAGCCATCGGTGGGTCCACAGTCGTCTCATGCGACCCGTGCAACCCTCACATATCAATCACTTCCTCCAATACAAAATCCCAACCCCATTGAGTATGTCATGTCATAAATCATACGTGTATGCAGTATGTCATACTCAATAACAGTTATATATATCATAAAGCAAAACGGACACACATAACATAAGGCCACAACAGTCAATTTTACCCATTGGGCGTATTTCGGTAATTTTACCCGTCGAGGGTATTTTGGTAATTTTACCCATCGAGGGTATTCTGATAATTTTACCCATCGAGGATATTTCGGTACAGTTAACGACCTTTTCGAAGATCTACAGTCGTCCCGAGCGGCACAGATAACCCATTTGGTCGAAGCCACGTAATTGGGCTCAAAGCCCACTATTCGGCCCAATTGGTGTATTTCGGCTCAAATATTTTTAAATAACAACTAATATCTCAAATTCATCATTTAACATCTAAAATCACGAGGTTCATCAATGACAACATTCAAAATCTTTAACAATTTCAAAATCGAAGGTACGGGCTAGTTGGACTTATTTGCAACGATCTCAAAAATATAAAAATTAAAAGAAATCGATGAAAAATGGCTTACCATGCAAAGGTATAGCCATAGCCGAACCTTGAAGCTTAAAAATGGTGTATTTCAATGGTGAAAAAGCCAAATGAAGAAGAAAACTTTATGTTTTCTTAGTATTATTATATTTTTAACCTTTATTCTTTATTTTAATAATAAAATAACTTATAAAACTTATAAAATTAAAAGAAATTAAAAATTAAACCATCCACCATCTTAAGAATGGGTAAGTTACCCATTAAGGCCATCCAATTATGAATCTTTAATCAATTAACACATTTAAACTAATAGCAATTGACTTTTTTCAACTTTTATGATTTTGTCCTTTTCGCTTAAATAACTATCAAAATGCTAAAAATTTTCAACGAAACTTTAATACCACCTTAATGAAACTCCGTAAATATTATAAAAATATTTATGGCTCAATTTATAGAAATGAGGTCCCGATACCTCATTTTCTAAAACCACTTAACCTTAGGGTCTTACCACTTGAACTTAATTAATCATCAATATAAAAAAAAATCACTATATCAAAACCTTTTTAAAACCACATTTTACTTGTAAATATTAGATGATAATATTTACAAACTTACTCATCAAATTTGGTGGCCCTGAAACTACTGTTTCTAACACCACTAAAAAATGGGCTATTACAAGAAGATCGTACAGAGATAAAACCAATGTAGCCACTTGAAATCCTTGATGTGCCAGAACCAAATGAACCAATATGTGTACCAGACATGGTTACCTCAACTCATTTGCCTTTCCCAAATATTCGTGATGAGCTATCAAAGTTGATGGACATGATGCAACACATGCAGTGGCAGCAACAAGCTTACTAGAGATATTCAAAAATACGGGACGACTTAATGAGAGGCGCTTTCATGAAAATATTTCATGACCCGTTTGTTTTGGTCTCTGAATTTCTAGACATTATATTTGAACCATTGACGCCAATTTTGAAGAGAGAGTGAGGCGATTCAAGCAAAAATAAAGACGATGAAGCAAAACATGGGTCAAATTCTGAGGGGTCTGCAAATAAATAAATAGGGGGAATCTTGTCTTTACTTTACTTTATTTTATTTCTTAAGATATTTTAAGTTCTTAGGCTTAGGTTCTTTTAGGATATTTTTATTTCTCACATAATAAAATAAGAGGTGGAAATCATCAATAAAATTTAACAAATTGCAAAATAAGAAGTTTGGCAATAGATATGTACATGTCTAGTATTGGATCTACCTAGGAAAAGCTTGGTATTTAAGCAGTCAAATTTGACTAACCTTCTTTTCCTAGGGTCCTACCTAGTGTACAAAATCTATTCACTTCTTTATTTTTGTTCTCTCTATTGTTTTTAACAATAAGAACATTGTTCATCTTAAGTAGGGGGGCCAAAATTGATTTTTTTTTCTTTTTTAGAATACATTTTTCTTATAATTATGATTAAGTTATATTTTGTTCAAGATTTTGAATTTTTGTTAATTATGCTAAGCTTTAGTATAAATAAAGTTCTATTATCTCAATAATTGCCATGTTAGTTGAACTATGGCATAAATGATACTCTTAATAAAGGTTGTAAATAGTACCATTAATTTTTAATTCCTTAGGAGAGCTAAGCACGCATGAAAGTTTAATTCTCTAAAATTGACTTAGTAATTTCTTGAGGCAAAATCCTAAGAAGCACGAAATTATGAAAGTGACTTAAACAAACTTTTGTTTGGACCGTTTGAAGTCTTTCAAGCCTACCTCAATGAATATTTATCCCTTGAAAACCAACTTTGAGACTATATGTCCTGATGTTATTTGATCATTTGCAATAATTTTCCATCCCTTCTCTCATAATTATCTCTAAATTGTCCCAAACACTAGACTCAGTTTTTCTAGAATATTTGCTGAAAATAAGTTTGGGGGAGTTGAAAAAAATATCAAATATGCTCAAAATTGTAGTACATATAGTAATGTGCTCGAAAAAGAGAGAGCATATGTACTCGAAAAAATAGATGTACAAAGAGCTTGTGTATTCAAAAGCAAAATTAGTTAGTAAATTTGGAGGTATTTAGTTTAAAGGTCCGATGCAACCTGAGTCTAGGGTTTTAACTTAAAATTATCTTTCTTTTACCTACCCCTAGCCAAGCCACGTTACAACCTATTTAAAAGACCTATTGATTCAACATATGAAGACATAAATTAAACTTAGTGAATGCAATTTAGTCTTAAATGAGGGAATAAAAATTAGTGGTAAGAATTGAGCATATCTTTATTAAGAAAGCATTTAGTCTATCATTGCTATCATGGTAATGATTGAGAATAATTCGAACAATATGTATACTTGAGTTGCATAATTTCAAATTCTTGTTCTTGAGCTGAACTCATAGTTGTGGAAGAAATGTTTTCTAAATAAAATTTTCAAGGTGATTTCCAGCAACTTCTTTTAGAAGTTGTGCATTAATCAGGATAAGAAATGAATTAAGTTTGGGGGTGTGGAAACATAAAAGTATATAGACTTTTTCAGCACCCTCTGAGCTCTAATTCATGCAGTTCTGTAGTAATTTGTGCTGAAATTCGTACTTTAATCGTAAAATAATTAATTTGCACTCAAATTATTAAAATATTAAATTTTAATTATTTTTATAATAAATTTACACAAATTTGATTTATTTTCGACAATTTTGCACAAAAGGTGAAAATTGACTTGACAGTCACCCTGAGAGGCTTGAACTGTTGGGGCAATTTTTGCATCAAGTGAATCAAGAGTATGGCTAATTAATTTTCCAGCCATGAGAAATCCAAAAATATGCATTCAATATATTTTATAATTAATTTTGGTCCAACGTAGATTGGGTTAGAAATTAATTATAAGCCTGAAAAAGAAAAATGGGCCCAAATTTTGTTAAGCAGAGGAATGATCCATCAAGGATTTGGTAGCCGAAAATCGTACATATAGCTGACCCAATCAACTTATTTAGCTGATTTTTATAATTGCAAAATAACCCTTGCAGGTTCCTTTTATTCTGTTCAAACCCCTTCTCTTTTTCATGCCTTCTATTTTTAGCCCTAAACTAAAAATAGCAAGTTTGAATCAATCAAACTTGCACCAAGCATGGCAGGCCAAGGAAGAGGGAGTGTCTGATATTTCTTTGCTATTTTTAGTAGTCATCTCCACCTATAAATACTCTTCTTACCGTCCTCATTTCTCATCCAACACATCCCTCCATACACACATCTTTCTCTCTTCCATTCCCTTTCTTGTTTTTCCATTTTCATTATCTCCTTCCCTTGTCAATTTCCCCTCTTGAAAAAAAGCTTGCATGCCCCTAATAGTACCAGTATTCAGGTGTTCGTGAATGCCTTGGATCTACAGAATGAGCAGAGGAGAAGAGGAGTGCACTTGACTAGCTTCGGAGAAACACCGAGATTTGTTTCTTAGTTCCTTTCTCTTTATATTTTCTCATTTATGTTGTGATTGATTATGAATATTTGTTGTGTTGTTATTCTTAATTTAATTAAAATGACTCGAATTCATTTCGTGTTAGATTAATTGCATTATGTCCGCTTAGATTACTTAAAAAATATATTTGTGTTATTATAGGTCATGGTAAATTGTTCAATTAAATAAAACCATACCTATGTTATACTAGCATTATAATTGTAAGGTAACGAATTGTAACAACTTATTTTTCAGTGGTGTCGGAAATAGTAGTTTCGAGACCACAATGCTGACGAGTGATTTTGTGAATAGTAATTATTAATATTTAGGAGTTGATTATAGTGTTTTAGTATATCTTGATTCAATAAATTTTGTTAATTAGATAGTTAACGATGGTCAAGTGGTTGTCCCTAAGAGTCAAGTGGTTTTGGAAAATGAGGTATCAGGACCTCATTTCCATAAATCGAGGTCGTAAATATATTTATTAAATATTTATAGAGTCACTATATTGGTGAATTGAAGTTCGGTTTTGAAATTTTAGTTATTTGATAGTTAATTAAGGTAAAAGGACTAAATTGTAAAAGATGCAAACGTTAATCGCTATAGATTTAAAATACTAAAGGGACCAAAATGGTGATTAAACCATGGTTAAAAAGTCCAAGCGGTGGTGGATATGATTAATCCAATAGCTTTTGGGCTATTTGCTTATTAAGTCCTAATTAGTTTAGGATTGAATTGAAATTAAGCTTGTTTAGTTAAAAATTTATAATAACTAAAGGACCAACTATGCAATTAAACCCTCATTAAATGTTAATTATACCATTCGTAATGGTAATTGGTGATGGTGGAATGTTTATGAATTAAAATATGATTTATTATATTTTTTATAAATATTATACGATACATTTAATGTTTTAAACATTAAAAAGGAAGGAAAGAAAAAAGATATTCTTATCATATTGTTTCTAAAGAATTGAAACACCATGGAAGCTTACCCAACCTTTCAGCCAAGCTTTCATTTTCATGTGTGGTATGTATTTGAATCTCGTCTTTAATGATTTTTATGTTTTTGAGATCATTTTAGCTTAATCTAGCTAACCCTGGGATCAATTTGTAAAATTGGTAAATGTTTTAGATTATGCCATGGATGATTATGAGGAGTTTTTGAAGTTATATGGTAGATTATTAAGCTTGGTTGAAAAATAAGACTATTCTATAACGTAGTTTTTAGTAATTTTAGCATTTAAGGACTAAAATGTGAAAGTAGCAAAATGTCATGAACTTGTAGTGAAACAACAGTAAATATGGACTATAGTGAGGTCCGAAACAGTTCGACTAAACTTAGATTTGATTAAAATGGTTAAATTATGAGTTTTGGAATTTGGGACATAATTGCATAAAAGGTAAAATATGTGGGTAATTTTGTAAAAATGGATAGGAGGAATTATTTTCTTAGAATTAGTTAATTGTGTTTCTGGAAGTTTTTAATTGAATGGAATTATTATTTTAAATCAAGAAACAAATCGACTAGACTCGAATCGAGGAAAAGCTAAAGTAACGAATTGATCATTGTCTTGATTTCGACTTCATTTTTGGTTAGGTAAGTTCATTCGATTTAATGTTAATGCATGTTAAATGCATATTGGATGAAAACTTAATTTCTGAATGTTAGTTTATATATATTCACTGCTATGTAAATGAGAATTGAAGTAGTGAATTGTTTAAAGCACTAACTATTGATAATATATCTCGTGAGCCGGATGAACGTAGGTTAGAGGATGATTGACATGCCAATAGGTTATAGTGTGTGTTGTACAGGATTGGTATGAGAGAAGGTGATGATTCCTATATATTTTTAAGTTCACTGAATATACTAATGTCCTGCATTTGTTGCGGACTATCATGTTATATTATAGTGTTTTCTAGCTTGTTATTGAAGGCGGATGTTAGCCTACCGGCTAAGCACTGGGTGCCGAGGCGTGTTATCAGTTGGATTGACTCATATGAGCATCTGGCATGTTTTCGGATGGTTAACCGTGTACTCATATCCTTATATCATTCATCGGGAATGTTTTAGTGAAAACGGATTGCTATTGAGTTGTGAAAAGTTTGTTCATGAACTTCTGATAGCTTTATGAATTGATAATGGAATTTGTATTCTTGTTTGAGTATGAACTTACCTGTTGTGAACTGTGGTTGACAGGAACTCTGTTTAGTAATATTTAATTTGATTTAATATATTTAATTCAGTAAGCTTTATTGTTTTAATCGTCGAACTTACTAAGCTTTATAAAAGCTTACTCGTGTCATTTGTTTTGCTTCATTGTAGATATTGTGGAAAATTAGGCAATCGAATCAACTTGAAGAAATCACACTATTCGGGAATGTTTTCGTAGATTTTGAATATAAACTTGGCTTATATGGCATGTAACAAGAGGATTTCAATTTTCTTTGTAATGGTTTATAAATACTCATGTTGTAAAACTTGTTGTGCATGATGTTGTTATGTGGAGTAACCATTTGAGATATGCATTCTTAGTACTAGTTAAAGTATAGGTGGATGTAGTTGAATGTGTGTGAAATGGTAAGCTTTGATACTAGTATTAGTATATACACATGACTTGAAAGTCTAGCTATGATAATGGTTTCGTTATATATTTGAATTGTGCTGTTAATGATGGCACATTGATTAGGCACATAAGTTGATTATGTTGTCATGGTTTGAGCGTTCTTGATTGTATTTTTGGCCTTTTATGCATATACTTTTGGTATGTTTAGGTACCTAAGCATTTGGGAGTGAAATCAAAAAGTTTTGGGCCAATTTTGGATGCACAAGGCTTGGGGAACAGGCTGTCACACGATCATGTGCCTTATTTGTTATCAGTGCAGGTTGGCCCACATGAGCATAGAGAGTTATACAGCCTGGCAATATGGTTGTGTGACCCTGAGCTACATGGGCGCAATTAGTTACACAATCAGCGAACACGGATGTGCGAAGTAGCCACACAGCCATGTCTTGAGCCACACGGTATGGGCTTTGTCACATGGCCTAGACACACGGCCATGTGACCCCTATTTTGAAAATTTTCATATTTTCCATAAATCTTCTAATTTGTTTCTAATTGGTCCCTGATTATTTTTAAACAACTTTTAAGGCCTCGTAGACTCGATTTTAGGCCAATGAGTATATACTTCACATTAAATTACATAATAATATAAATGTTGATAATTAATTAGATAATTTGATGCTATTTGATACTAAATGTTCTGAATTTTACTATAATACTCCGTAACCCTACTCCGACGACGAAGACGGGTTATGGGTGTTACACAAATGAGTTCATTATTAATCGGATTGAAACTATAATTAATTGACACAATATTTAATTGATGCATGTTTAATCTTCTAAGGTAGCTGAGTGTTAAATTTGCAATCGTATTAAATGATACTTTAGTCTTCCATTACTTGTAAGATTATTGTGATTAAATTGTTTCAATATAGAAATATGTTGTTACCTGTCTTAATCTTATACTTGCTTATGAAAATTAGTTAATTTTTGAATTTACAAAGGAATATGTTCAAGAGATTAATTATGTGCATGAGTTAACAAAATCTTGAGTTGTCGTGAAATTATCCACAACAACATGAACGCAGCTTTAATTAATCTAAGTTCAAGAATGAAATTGATCTAACACATTTATGTCATATTGATTAAATCTCGTCTTTTAGAAATTGTGCATTGGAACACTTTTACTTTTTATTTTTCTTAGTTAATTTACTTATTCAATTTTTAGTTTTTATAAACACTTCTCCAGATCAACATATTTTTTCCTTCACCAAATTGTTTAAAGTTGAATTTCATAAATATTTTCTTTTATATTCCCTGCGGGTACGATAACACAACATTTACTTGTCACTTTATTACTTGTGATTGTGTACATTTGCGCATTTTCGTCGTTCCACTAGCCCATAATCAACCAAACTTACACTTCCCGAATGGTCAGATCTGAGTCGTTGATTGATAAAGATTGATTTTTCCTAATTTACACATGATTAAAGGCTGATTAGGAAGGTTTTAAGAACCCAATATAGTTATGAAAAAATATGGGAAAAATAAAGAAACAACAACCCCCTTTTTAGCCTTTAGGTGGACACACCACCACCAATAGTGGCCAATTTACGGCTGAACTTATAAGATCTATCAAGAAATTGAAAGAAAACTAGAACTTACACAAGCTAGGTGAAAAGGGGCAGCAATGGCTCTTATTTTCAACAATGGAAAATGTTCTTGAAGGTCTAAAATTTCAGATTTGGGGCTGAAAATTTAAGGGAAAAATGACAGCAAAATCCAAGGGATTGTAGTTTGGAGTAAACTGCTATTAAGCTAATTACCAAAAATAACTACTAGTCTATTGGAGTCATGAATTAGTAGTTTTAATCTAAAAGCAGGATTATAATAATAACAACATAAATTGGATAAATTGAACTAAACCTAAATCTACTCCTAAGTTCATGTATCACCTTCTCCTATTCATTGTTTCGACTATGCGAGTTCCTTCATCCTAGATCAAATTGTTTACCTAATTAATTATTGTTGTAGGGATCTAAATAGTTGGTTACTAATTAACCTAGCAGGGCTTCTTAGCTTTCTACTAACCTAACTAGTCAATAAGAACTACTCACCTCTTGATGACACAGTTCAGACCGGGGCAGGTAAGGTTTTCACGGATAGGCAATACCAATTTCAGGTTAATTCCCTCCTATATGACTTCCTAGGCTCGTTAATCCTAGGGTTTAAGTTATTCCTTCCCTAACCGCAGATTTGCTAAGTGATGCTTGGAAGGCAATAATGATTTCGGGTTAATATCTACCTAAATGACTTCTTAGAGTCGTCAATCCTAGGGATTAATTGCACACAATTAGATCTAACCAATCCAAATTGAACTCTATCTATCAATCAATTAATTAGATTAAAAGAGTTGAAACATGCGAAATATGTATAAAGCATAAATTGATTCTAATCTTTACACAAACATTCAGTTAGCAATGTTAAAGAAAGAGATATAAAGAATATAATAAGGAAAAGAGATGCTCATGGATTTATCGATAAAATAATGGCTCTGAAACAATTTCCACTTGCTAATGTCTCACTTCAGAATATGATCTTCTGATTGCAAGAACATAAAATAAACTAAGTAAAAACTAAGAACGAAATAACAACCTAAGAATAATTTCTATGTCCCTAAAATTTTGTGCTTAAACTGATTACAATGGCCTTTATATAGGCTAAACTATCCTTGAAGTCGTTAGAGTTTGAATAGGACAAATACGCCTAATTTCCCTCAAAAAGCGCAACTATCACTTAACCAGGGCTTTTTGGGCTGTGGAGAAGCGGTGTTGCAACACTGGCCTGCAGTGTTGCAACATAAGGGGTGTGTCACGACATAGCAGGGGGCATGTCATGACAAAGCAAACAGTTATATTCCAAGACATGTTTTTGCTCTTTCTTCGATGCTGCGGCATTAATGTCTTGGTGTCGTGACATAGGCAGCAGTTTTGATCCGAATATACATCCTTAGCTCTCGATTTGTCCTACAAGTCCATGTAGCCTTATTTAGATATATAAGATGTAATAAAAACTACTAAAAAGCATAAATTACTACTTTAAGCATGAAAACCTAACACCATGTTTGGTTGGGTGTAATGGATTAGCCAATACGCCGTTTGGTTCGTTGTATTGCCCTAATACGGGCCTATTACGTTACGAACGGATTCGGCATTTTCTTTTTCAATTTTTGCCGTCAGCTTCATCTTCTACTTCTGTAACTTTCTTTCCAACCATCTCTACGTTTCCCTTTTTTCCATTAATTAAAGAGAAGACCTAGATATTTAAGGTAATTTTTATTTTTTCCTCCTTCTCCTTCTTCCGTTCTTCATCTTCTTCTCCATCTTCATCCAGGTAACTTTCCTCCTTCTACTTCTTCCGTTCTTCATCTTTTATTTCCAATTTTCCTTAGCTTTGTCCGTCGCATATCTTCTCTTCTCAGGGCTGCTGTTTTGTTTCGCTCAAATCTATGGCTGCTTTCGCGTCTTTCTCACTTTTTCGGTACTCTTTTATCTGTTTATATTTTGTTAATGTTAAGATGAGTGATAAAGTATTGATTCGGTATTTGATTTGGACAAGAATTATGCAAATGATTGGAAGGATTATTGCAATTGTGAGAGCCTCACCACGACTCTCTTCTTCTCTCACCTCCATCAATTTTCTAACACCAAATCACTTACGCAGGTATTTTTCTTTTCTTTTTATTTGGTTGGGAAGTTCTCTTATTTTGGCATTCAATTGATGAATCTTCTTTTTCCTTTTTCATGTCGGTTTCCTTTGTTGATAGATAGTTCGAAACCATCTGTTAATGCTAATTATGGTGTTGTTATCCATAATTTATTAGAGAAATAAGAAAATTTAAGTGAAAAAAAATTAAACATGGGGTGGTCAGTAATATTCCTTGTGTTTCGATATGTAAATAAGTTAAATCAAATTATTATGGCTTGATCACCAAGTTTGAAAATAAGCATGAAGGGATGGAGATGGCTCAACTCATATGTGGAGGTTGTCGAACATTGCTAATGTATACACGTGGAGCAGCAAGTATAAGATGTTCTTGCTGTCACACCATTAATGTTGCACCAGGTACAATTTCATGATTCTGTGCATGTGATATAAATTTGTGGTTGTAATGTTTGGAATTGCAGAAATGATTCTGTTAAAGAAGAATGGAAAATTATTTTTGTGCTTTTAAGAAAATACAATGCTTGTGGGTTGAAGATCTGTTTCTTCAATTTGTTTCTGCACTGTAAACGATTTTAAGGAATCTTGTTCATTTTTCTTTTCTAAAAAAGGGGGAATGCGATTCCATTTCCTGATCAGTGCTTCTTTGTACTGTATTTGGTTTTCCAGCGTTACAATGTGTCGAGCATGGGTGTCTTTTATTACCTTTATATTCTTTGTTTCTATTTTCATTGTCATCTTCGTTTGGTAGTCTTCTGAGCTACTTTAGTTCAAGATATCACTGGTGAATAATGGTTGTTCTAATCAAATTTGAGAGTGAGTACAAACCATACAGTATTTTCTATTTTGTTTCGTCATTCATCTCATACCATTGGTTTTCCAGGTTGCCTTGCAATACGATTAATAGGTTACCTTATGTTTTGTCAATTTTTTCTCTATTTTTTCACCTTCTGCTCTGGGGACATACATCTCAAATTTGGTCTTACTGGCCATTCACTTATCAAATATTCAAATTTTATGTAGCTTTTCATGCTGGGGTATAGATTTTCTTACATTGCAATATATTAGACATCAATGATTTAATGGTATCGATTGCCGCTGGTCAAATAAATATCAGTCAAAAGGCTTTTTCTTTGCTAAGTTTTCTAAATTTAATCGGAAGGATTAAAGCTTATTATCCGCTTTTCCCATCCAATAAATATTTTTTTGAGAACCTTTGTGAGATACTGTATATGCATGAGTATGTTTATAGGGAAAAAATTAGAACTGTCATTGGCATAATTTATGTTCTTAATGGTAGTGTATGTGATGCGGAATTATGTAATTAGTTTTGAATTTGCTCAACTGTTTAGTTTTTATGTTTGAGCTGCTTCTTACTTTAGCTTTGTTAAGCAGTGTTTCTTGCTGCAACTTATAAGTTCAGGACAAGCTGAAAAATCAACGAGCTTCAGCTCTTCCATGATGAGAAATTTTCAGCGTGGTCTTTTGTGTCAGAGGTGTTATATCATGCCATGAACTTTAGCTTCATTTATTTTATGCGATAGATATTGAGGGTTCTATATCTCACGATTGGTGTCATGATGTATTTATGTCTATTTCTACAGAGATAAAGAAGCTCCAAGATTAACTGAGAGTGGTTTCCAATTCTTGGTGTGCATCATCAAACTCATGGCCCTTTTGCCTCTTTTCTGGTTGTCTGTCACCTAAAATTACTTCTCATCTGTAATTTACAGTTGATGGATACAAATGCTCACTTTGGTATATTATCGAGAGTATATCTCCAATTCGAGGTATATTTGATGAGATAATTATTGTGTTCTACTTGGAACTTGTTTGTTAGAGCTATTGTGTTTTACTATTGTTAAGTTCTTGAAGGGAAATTGGCATGAATTTATTGTAAATTTTATGTGTTATTGGTTTATTAGTATATATTATCCTCTTAAATGTGAATGTACCCAAGGGGTGTGATGCATGCATGCACTAAAGTAATAGCTTGTGTATTCTTGTGTGCTTGAGCATTAACAGCTACTTTTAGTTCAAGGGAAAAAGGTGTCATTTCCTATATAGGACTTTTGGTTGTATAATTGTTTGTAGATTGATGGATCCATATACTGATAAGCTTAATAAAGGAAAAATAGAAATTGGCTCCTTGTCTTAGCCTTATACTGATAAGCTAGTACTTTATATAATTACTTTTTTATTTGTTGTCTTGCATGAAGTGATCTGCTACACCTTCAATGGAGAGAATATTTGCTTAAAAGTATAGGACACAAATGATTAAATTGTAAAGTTTGGATATTGACTAATTTTAATTTACTAAATTATATCATAACTCGCTTTCCTTTTTCGTTTTAAAAGAAGCACGTTTACTAAGTTGAACTTATGGAATTTAATAAAATAAGTTTTTTTATTTTATTATTAAAACATGTTATTTTTATAAGATTTAAGCTTAAATTTAATCAAAATGATTTAGAAGAATGGTATAAGATTGATATAAAATTAATATTCAAAAGAATATAGGAGATAAAATGTTAAGTTAGTTGAAATATAAAATTAAAATAACTTTACTCGGATGTACATGAAAACTCTCATTACATAAATATATATATTGATGTATTTTATGGCTAAACAAAATCAGTCCCTTGATTAGTCAAACAATTAATTGTTTTCAGATCCTGTATCTTCAAATAAAGTGGGGAATTATATATATTTAATAAATTATATTTAATAATAATTATTTTAAATTATATTTTATAGTATTATATATTATGATTTTAGTAAATTCATATAAGAATATTTAATATTAAGAATTTTATTAAATTATATATTTTAATTAAAATATATTTAATAATAAGTATGTTAAAATATGATTAAATTATTTATTATTGATATTAATAAATTTATTAAAATTTAATAACAATAACAATAATCATTTGCCTAAACAAATTTCTGCTAAGGGTATTCTAGTCATTTTAGTTTTTTCCTTATGCTATTATACCTCCATTCCGTTCAACCAAACACAAGAATACTATTATGCCTCTATTCCATTACATTCAACCAAACAATTGAATTGCTATTACGCCTCTATTCCATTACGCCTCTATTCCAATACAGCGAACCAAACGTGGCATAAATATATACTAAGATGCTTTTATTTAACTATTAAACAAGCTAAAGTTATGTGTAAAAAGGGTGTAAATAATAGTGTAATTTGTGGCAGATTACAAACCTAGAAAATTATACAGCTTAGATACATTTCTAGACGGTTTCGAATTCAATATCGTGGAAATCTTGCTTCAATCAACGTGGATACCATCTTCAGATATTACATCAGCAAGAAATCCTACTTCGCGGAGCTAAAATTCACATTTGCTAAACTTGGCTTATAGTTGTTTTTCTTGTAAAGTTTCCAACACAATCCGCAAATGGTAACCGCAAAATTCATCAATGTAATATCCCATTTTAGCTGATAATATCCTGACCCAAGATTAATTTTTGAGAATACTGTAACTCGTTTCACCTGACCAAATAAGTCATCAATGTAATATCCCATTTTTCAGTGGCGACAAAAATACTGGTTTTGGAACCAAAATTCTGATTCATGAGATCACATTTTATTATTTAGTTAAGGTTTACGGAGTTACATTAGGGTCATATTAAATTTTGGTGATAAAATTTTAATGTTTACTTTGTTAATTTAAGAAAAAAGACCAAATTGTAAAAGATGTAAAATAAGCCACAATTGAATTATAGTGATTAGATGGCTTAATTATAAATTTAGGGGATTTATATGGAAATTATGCCATGTAATAAGTTAATGGACGGTAATGGGTATTGAATAAGCTTAAATAAATGTTACATTATAGGATAAAAAGGTAAATTAATAATTCAGCTTAAGTAAATTCGGTAAAATAATCATCATCTTGAAAAACTATATAAATTAGAGGAAAATACCATTGTTAAACCCTTTCCTTCGGTCAAGCTTACTGTTGAGTGCATGGTATGTATTTGTTAACCGTTTTAGTATTTTTTATGTTTTTGTGATTGTTACAACTAGGTCCAGCTAACCCATGGCTTCCTTTTTAAATCTGTTAAACATTTTTGATGTTGCCATTGATAAATACTTGTTAGTTTGAATGATAAATGGTTGGTTTAAATTCTTGGTTGCTATTTAGAAGTGGTTTATTTAGTAATTTTGATAGTTGTTAAGTTAAAGATTAAATTGTTAAATACCAAAATTGACATGGTATTTTTCGTGAATTTTGATTTGTTATGTACTGTACTAGTATGGTAAAATATTCGGCTAACTGGGGCATATGGAAAATTTTGTGAAAATTGTGAAAATTTTAAAAGTTTAAGAAAAATGTGTAATTAATGAAAAGTTAAGGTTACATGCATTGATTTGAGATTAGTTGTATGTGAATTTGATTAATTGAATGTAATTATTATAGATCAAGAAACGAGTCACAAAAATATTAACAGAGGAAAAAGAAAATTTACGTAGTAGTCCCTACGTTTTAACCAGAAATGAATAGTGGGTAAGTTCATAGTTATTTGCTATTTAATATGTTTCACTTGTAATTTATATGGTTATTATCTTGTTAGTTGACCTCTTAGCATGTACATGTGAGTATAATTTAGTTAATTATATAATTGTTAGTAATGCAACTATCACATATATATATGAAATTGAGAAGTGGTTATTAGTAGTGTTTCTTGAATATGAAATGAATTGTATGAGACTGTAATGAGTTCTAATATGAATAAGGAAATGTTGAACTTCTTTCATTGCACAATTGTGCCCCTATAAACACTTCGGTGTCCCTATTTTCACAACTGTGCCCCTGTTTACACATTCGTGTCCCTAAATGCACTCAGGTGCCCCTGATAGCATATTTGTGCCCCTAACTACACTTCGGTGCCACTGATTGCACACTTGTGCTCCTGATTTCACTTTGGTGCCCTTGTTTTGCATCTATGATGCCCTTGAAAATGAATGAGACTTGAGTATGTGAACTGGGAAATGATTAATTGAATAAATGATATGAAGATTTACATGGAATTGACATATTCTAGTTATGATGAATTCTTGAAAACTTATAGACAAAGTAATTGAGAATTTTATTTATCATGTTATTATGTTTACATGATTCCTTTACTAAAACCAAGTCTAGTAGAATTTACACTATGATCTTACTAAGCCATTTAAGCTTAATGATTTTTCTCATGTCATTTTGTAGTTAACAATTGCAGAAAGCTCGAAGGATCGCCATCAAACCTCACACTATCCATTTACTTTTGGTAGCTATTATACCTATTTTTGGATTGTGACATGTATATAGTTTTTGTTGTAAGAAAGTTAACATTAGAAGTTTGAAAGATATGAAAAGTTATTTAGTATTTGTGATTATCTGATATGATGTTGAATGGTAAACTTTATTACCATGTTTAGAAGATAATAGTATGATTGGTTATGAATGCTGATTTGAGGTGTGTTAATGGATAAAGTTTTGGTACATTGTTTGGTTATAATTGAGGTGCCTGTGAATCGCACATTGGTTAGAAGTTTAGGTTGTTAATTTTGATATGTTTTATGTGTAGGTTTTGTTTATTTTGGTCATGGGATGGTTTGTGTTTTATGTGTACCTTATTGAGCAAGTTTTGGTTTGATTTTAAGTTGTTTAAGGAGTTAATTTGGTAGCACACAACCTGAGACATGAGTTGTCACATGGCCGTATGCAGAGTTACACGGTCGTGTTGACAGGATGTATAACAAACTCTGACTGTGTGGACCTAATTGTAAAACTTTGCAAACATTCACACTATCATGTAGCCAGGCCATGTGAGAGACCATGACCGTGTGTACTCAAACCAACCTAAGTATACAAAGCACACGTCTGGGTCACTTGCCCGTGTGTGACACATGACTGTGTGGTAGACCGTGTATAGCAAATTAAACTCAATTCATTAAGATTCAAACCAAATAATCTAACCATTTTATACCACAACTTCAACAATGCCAAAACACAAGCATTTACTATTTTATATACATAACATCATTCAAACCTTGGCATTCCCATTAACTTTCTTAATACAACCTTTGCAACAACTAACATCATTTAGCTAGTTACATACATAAGCTTATATAAAAGAACTAATATGCCAAAACACACTGATTATCTTGCAAAGGTTAACCATCCTATGTACATGCCACAAATAACCAAACTTGAAATGTGAAAAGTCTACCGAATCAGGAGACATAGGTGTGTGCTTCTTGCTGATCCAATCGACACATTTCGAATGTCCAAAATCTATAGAGAAAGTAGCAACATGAGCAAGTATTATAAAATACTTAGTAAGCTCGTACAATATAAATGTTTACTTACCTCAATTACTTATCCCATACAAATTCATTATGAAAAAAAATTATCCCTATCAAGAAACAATACAACATCATTAAATAATTATAGTTTTGAGCTCAAACCATACATATAACCTCAATTGTTCATAATTCTATCACAATTCAACTTGCAGCATATATTCATATCATGAACATCCTTTTTGCCAACACCAAATTCATATCATCACATATCCAAAATTATAATTCTACTCGATGAAACATCATAAAAGACCTTAGTGTACAGGTGAAAATAATAGTGCCTAGTTACCCTTTTAGGTTAAACCAACACGATAATATCAATTGTTCATCTGAGCTAACCATGAACAATAATGCTTGGTTACCCGTTTGGGTTGGACCTACACAAGAAGTATCAATTGCTAGTTCGAGCTAATCATAAACAGTAGTGCCTCGTTACTCGTTCGGGTTAAACCTACACAACAAATAGCCCGGATAGGGCTTAATATACATGCATGCTCGAGTCCGCAACACATGCTAGAGCTCAGTACCATGAGCATCAACCGATAACCTCGTATATGAGACTTTTACTAAGTTCACGGGGATTTAATCTCAACATTTCTATTTTGTCTCAATCCATTTCAATTAATTTACAACCTCAATTGTATAACAATTCATTCTATTACTAAAACTCTATTACATAATTAACATAGTATAACAACAATTGGAATTTAATTATACTATATGAACTTACTTGAAAAAATAGTAGCGGTTTAGATAACAGTAACTATTCAATAATTTTCTCTTTTGGTGTAAATCCTCGATTGTTGTAAATCTTGATCTAAATCATAAGTCAACTAAATCATCTATTACCTTCAATCATCAAAATTACCAAACTAAAATTTAATATAATACTATTATAAAATAGTAAATATTAATAAATAATATTTAATGACTCAATCATAAAAAAATGGGGTTCCAAAAAAACCATTTTTGATACCATTAAAAAAGGTTGTTACACACTTAATTATGAATAAAAATTTGATTATATAGTAACGAATCTAAATTACCAAAATGCCCCTCTATGGAATGCAAAAATTAGGGTTTAAAGTTGGAAAATGGTCCCGAATTGTCCTTAAAATCGCAATCAATACACAGAAGAATTCATCTTGATGTCACGACATCGGGCATCTTCTTGTCGCAACGTGGACATTGTTTTGGCCATTCCTTGTGTTTGTCTTTGGTGTCGCAACTTTCATGCTTTATTGTTGCGACATCGATAACTGTTTCATCCCAGAAGTTGCATCTTCCGCTCCCTGTACATCCTAAATAACGACATAACCTTTATAAGCTATAAAATATCATAAAAACTACTAAAGTTTACACTATGACTACTTAGAATATAAAATCATATATTATTACTAAAATGACTCATTCTACTTAGAAACATGCTAGAATAAATGTAAAAGCATATCAAATAAGCATGATGAGTCGTGGCAAATCACTTTTATGGATTACTTTGCTAAGGTTGCAAATAATGAGGCAAATTTGGACCAGAACACATAAATTGAGATGGTGTTCAAAAGCTTGTCCAATGAATTTGCAAACTTTAGGGCCGCATATAACCTTCAAAATAAGAAATTGATGTTTACACAACTCATGGATGAGTTACAATCTTATGAGTTGATGTTGAATGGTGGTCAATTGGTCTGAAAAGCATAAACTAACTTAAAAGTTGTTTCTTCCTCTAAAAGGAAGGGAAAGCATGGTAAGAGAAACAAGGGAAAGTCCTCTACGCCACCTAAAGTGGAATGGAAGAGAACTAAGCAGCTTAGAGACTTATCTAACTCTACATCTTTCTTCTGTAATAAGGAAGGGCACTTCAAGGCCTACTGCAAAGAGTGGAAGGATTACCTAGCCATCAAGAGAAATGGTACGGAACTCTTTATGATAGAAATTTGTTTAGTGGAAGATTCGATAGACCATTAGGTTATTGATTTTGGAGCCACTAACCAGGGCTGTGTTTCTTTATATTAGTTCAAGGAAATGAAACATCCTATTGATATGAGTCTCTCGTTGAGAACAGGGGATGGGGCAAGTGTGGCAGCTGAAGTAGTGGAAGTTGTACTTCTTTATTTTGATAATTTTATGAAAATTATTTGAAAAGACATTTTCTATGTACCTAGTTTCAAGAGAAACTTAATTTTCGTTGCATGGTTATTTAAAGACGACTTGACTATGACTTTTAATAATACTATTGCAATTTTTAGAAATTTAACTCTTATCTGTAATTGATGAATACCAAATAATCTATACTTTATCAAACCAAAATTGTTCACACTGCTTGAAATTGAATTAACGAATAAAAAACTTAAAACTTCTTAATCTAACGAGGCGTCCTTTGGCATTTGAGGCTTGGTCATATTAGCCGAGAAAGAATAGCTAAACTTGTGAAAGATGGCACCTTAATTTCGCTTAATAAAGTTGATATTCCATAATGTGAATCTTGTTTGGAAGGTAAGATGACTAAGCGATCTTTTAATGCAAAAGGAACGAGGGTTGTTCAACCCTTAAAACTTGACCACACTAATGTATGTGGCTCGATGAACATCAGTGCATGAGGTGGTTAGGATTATCAGATAACCTTTAGAGATGATTATTCCAAATATGGGAATGTGTACCTAATGCACTGAAAAAGTGAAACCTTTTTAAAGAGTTTTGTGCGGAAGTGGAGAAATAACTAGGTTTACCTATGAAGACACTTTGATATGATCGAGGTGGAGAATACTTATCAGATGAGTTCTTAGGGTATCTTATAGAGGATGAGATATTATCCCAATTAACCACGTTGGTAACTCCACAATAGAATGCTATGGTAGAGAGAAGGAATCGAACTTTATTAGGCATGGTTCGATTGATGTTAGGTTATTCGCAGGTGTCAATCTCCTTTTGGGATATGCTTTATAAATTGTTTGTTACATTCTGAATGATGTACCATCTAAGGCTGCACCTAAAATTTTATATAAATTGTGGCACAAAAGGAAGCCAAACCTAAAGCATTTTAGGATTTGGGGATGCCCAACCCAAGTATTAGATAAATATGCGAGAAAGTTGGATTTACAAACAGAATTGGGCATGTTTTTAGGATATCCTAAAGAAACAAAGGGTGATTAGTTCTATAACCTGAAAGAGAAAATAATTATAGTATCAGCTCATGCTACCTTCCTTGAGGAGAGTTACATGCACAATGTTAAACCTCGAAGTAAAGTATTTAGGAAATAGACAAAGCCTCTAGTAACTGTTTCAGATCCAACTTTTATAGTAGACTTGCAAACGATCAGTAGCATAGGGAGCTTCATCATAATGGGAAGGTCTCTCGTAGGCTTGAGATCTTCTAATATAGAAGAATTGTTTTTAACACTAAGCCTATTGAACAGGAAGGTAATGTCCCACTCACATTTAACAAAGTGATGCAAAGTGTTGATTTCAAGCTCTAAGAAATATCTATAAAAGCTTAGATGGATTCTATGAAATCTAGGTCTGTAAGGGAACTTGTAGACTTACTGGAAAGGATAAAACTCATAGGTTGTAAGTGGGTCTACAATAAAAAAGAAATGCGGATGGAAAAGTGCAAACTTATAAGGCCAGACTTGTAGCAAAAGGGTATACTCAAAAAGAAATTATCGGTTACGAAGAAACATTCTCTTCAGTTGTCATACTCAAGTCAATTTGCATAATATTATCTATTGCAGTGGCACTCGATTATGAGATCTGGAAAATGGATGTCAAGACAGCATTCTTGAAGGACTATTTTAAAGAAAACATCTATATGATGCAACCTATTGGATATATAGCTAAAGGAAATGAGCATAAAGTTTGTAAACTGTTTAGATCCATATATGGGCTTAAGTAAGCATCTCACTCATGGAATCAAAGATTTGATCAACCGATCAAAACTTTTGGATTTGAGCAAAATGTTGATGAACCCCGTGTTTAAAAAATATATTAAGGATGGACATGTGGTCTTTCTCGTTCTATATGTCGATGAAATTCTACTCACTGGAAATGATGTAGAGACATTATCATCGATTAAACAATGGTTAACCCAATATTTTATCATGAAGGACTTGGAAGAAGCTAACTTTGTTTCAGGCATTCAAGTCTTAAGGGATCGAAAGAACAAAGCAATAGCTTTACTATAAGCTTTATACATAGATAAGATATTAGAACGTTATCTAATTATCAATTCAAAAAAGAGAACTCAAGTCTCCATATCGGTGTTCATCTTTCCTTTGAAGATTGTCCTAAGACAATAGAAGAAAGAGACTACATGAGATAGGTTTATTATGCTTCAGCAATCTGAAGTATCATGCATGCTATGTTATGCACTCGTCAAGATATTTGTTTCGCAGTAAGGTTGGTGAGTCGATATTAGGTAAATCATAGTCCAAGATAATGGCAAGCAATTAAGCATATACTCAAGTATTTATGAAGAATGATGGATTATATGCTTGTGAATTCTAGAAGAGATCTCACTCCTATCGGTTATACCAATTCTGGCTTTCAACTGTGTTGGGATTATAAAAAATTGACATCGGGTTGTGTCTTTGTCCTAGGCAGTAGGTCCATAATATGGAGAAGTGTCAAACAAAGTTGTACAACTAACTCCACTATGGAAGTTGAATATGTGGCTGCTTTTGAGGCATCAAAAGAAATAATATGGCTTTGCAAGTCTCTTAGGGATCTATAAGTCATACATGGTATGGGAAAAGCTATCACGGTGTATTGTGATAACATACAATGATAACTAACAACAAAAAAAACCAGAAACCACAAGAGGACAAAATAAATTAAAAGAAAGTATCACATTATAAGGGAGGTAGTAGTAGACGGAATAGTGGATGGAGTTAAAGTTGCATAAAAGGACAAGCTTGCAAACATTTTACCAAGACTTTGGTAGCTAGGAGTTTTGAAAAAAACATGTACAATGTAATGGCCTAAATTCAAGGTTATCGAAACAGTGGTTTCGTAGCCACAAATCTGATTTAAAGATAAATTTATTTTAATATTTTTACATGAATATTGATATGATAGGAAAATAGTATGAAAATATAGATAGAAGAATTTTACCGATTTAGTGGTTAGTTAGAAAAAGAAATTATTGAATAATTTGGGTAAAAACAAGGTATTGAGACCTCAATCTCGTAAAACCAAGTCGAAAATTATTTTATAAATATTTATGAAGTGTTAGTAATATGGTATTAAAATTTCGTTAGAAAATTTTAATGTTTGGGTAGTCAATTAAGTGAAAAGGACTAAATTGAAAAATGTGTAAAAGTTACTAGAAGGATTAAATAGCTCAATTGTTAAATGATGAGGGACATAAATTGCAAATAATCCCAAAAGGAGATATTTTTGGCGGCATATGCTGAGAAAAATCGGGAGAATTGGTGAAATAAGGGTAAAATGGGAAAATAACAAATTTTACTAACATAAAAATGGAACCAAATTGGAATATCTAGAATTCTCTTTATTTTTCTGCATTCTCATCAGCCAAAAATGTCCTAAGGGTTTTTTCAAGCTGGTTTTTCATAATTTTTGCACCAAGTGAGTTAATCCTTGCCTTTTTCTTGTAATTTTTGTGTTTCTAAGACTTTTACAAACAAGTCCTATTACTAAATTCATTAGTTTTTATTTTATGAATGAAATTGAAAGTTGCTATGAATATGTGCTGAAATTTTATGATGAAATAGCATGAAATTGAAGCTTTAATTTGTTTATGAGATGATTTTATTAGGTAATTTCAATAGAAATTAATTTGTATGACCTAATTGTGAAAATGTTTAGAATTAAAGTCTAGTGCTAAAATTCAGGTTTCCAAAGGTTATAAAGTAGTTTAAAGTGATGGGATAAAGTGTTAATTGAGAAAAATAAGCTCAATTGAGAAGTTAATTGACTAGGAAAGAAATTATCATTTATTAAAAGCTTAAGGAAAATGGTAATTAACATCATGCACTAAAACAATTTTGGACAACAAAGCAGAGTCTAAATTTAAAAATCACAAAAATTGTAGAGATCGAATTAGAGGATGAATATTAAATCTTATTGAGTCTAGTTTCTTATAAAAGAAACAATGTAAATAATGGAATTGTAAATCATGAGATATAATATATTTTGCGAGACAAGATCAGAATGAATTCGGGTTCCCCTATTCTAAATTGGAAAATCATAAAAAATTAGAGAAAAATAATTAGGGGCTTAAATTTATATGTTTCAAGTCCTTAATGAGTCTATTTTCAAAAGAAACAAGTGAGAACATCATCCAAATTCCTTACAATAAGATAATTATTTTTTAGTGAAGAGGGGTCGGAACTATCAAACAGTGAAACAAGGAAACTTTAAAGAATAAATTGTAGTTATTGACTAAACCAAAAATTTTAAAAATTTTATTGTAAGAATATATGTGAGTCTAGTTTTGGGTAAAATTATCGATCTTAATTTGGAGTTTTGTAGCTCAAGATATAAATAATTTGGTGACTATGACTCAATGAGACAACTTTGAATGCACTATAAATAATAATGGAATTATAGAGAATGTTACATATGAACATGAAATGTATTAGATTAATGATTAAATTTATTTATTTAGATCCAAAAAATTCAAATACGAAGCTAGATTGAGGAAAAGAAAAAGTTAGGGATTATTAGTGTTGGAACCATTTTTTGAAATTTGATTTGAAAAATGGGTATCGATTTTGAAAATAGAAATGGGAGTCGCCACCGACCTTTTAAGAAGGTGTGATCGGGTCACCTTGAAAACAATTTTAGGTCTGCGAATTTTGAGAAAAACGGGTTCGGGAGTCGGTTACTCACAAGGAAGGGTTAGCACCCTCGTAACGCCCAAGATTGGTACCGAATCGATTGTTTAATGACTTAATGTCGAAATTTTGAAAAGATTTTAAAAGACGATCCTTTTTATTTTGAATAAAATGAATTAGACGATGAGATTCACTTATTTCAAAGAAATAAATCGTCACACTCAGTAAGTTAGAGTGCAACATTTTAAATCCTCAAAATTAATTTTATATCTCGTTTTTTTAAAACCTATGAATCCTGAGGAGGATGTCTGATTATTTGGGTCAAATGAGAAAATCAAAACCCAGTAAGTTAGGGTATGATTTCACAAAATTCCTAAATATCCAACATTACCTTAAAATCCTCGTCTCGAGAAAATAATATGTCATATTCAATGCGTTAGGACACAACTCTTCAAATTCCCGGGAATGAGCTTTTATTTGAAATTTGAATGTTTGAAAAATTTCGATTATTTAGATTCGACGAGGAAATTGGAACCCAATACGTTAGGGCTGAATTCTCTCGAGGATTCCAAACTTCGAGTATTTTTGAAAGTTTTTATGAATGAAATAACTTTGTAATTTGTAATCTTTTGAATAAATAAAAAAAATTGTATGATAATGTACCATGCGAATTGATTATTCGTAAATTAAGACGTATACTAATGAATATCAAAGAAGCGAGATGTACGAGCAAACAATATAATTTACAAAAGAGCAATTATCTCACATTACGTATTACAAATATTAACATTAAAAGCAAACGGATTATAAGGAATATCAAGCAAATCAATACAAACAAAGTATAATAAGTTTTACATAAAAAAAAAAAAACATGCAAGGCGAAGATTCAAAATTTATCAAAGTACAATAAATTATATGCATAAAATTTCGTCATAATAATGTATATACATACGAGTTTGCAATAGATTTAAAGGAAAATAAAAGAAATACTATATAAAGAATATAATAACGAAACGAATTTAAAGCAAATACATAAGGAAAATATATAATATACCAAATAATATACATACATAATAATATAAAAGGTTGAAACAAGTGACATATGAAGTAGGTTTTTTAAGAATATAATTATATATGTATATAAAAGAAAATGTTGGTTTAAAATATATTAACATATTTATGTGAGGTAAAATAATTTTAATGAAAGTTATATGTATAATATATATATATATATAGTTTAAAATAAACAATATATATTACGTATATGGATATGTATTATGAAACAGTTTAAAAAATAATAATATAATAAAATAATATATAAATAGGTACATAGCAGTATAATAATAAATAGTAATAAAAATAATAATAATAGCAAAAACATTAGCATGACTAATTTGAAAACAAGGCTGGAATTTAAGGGCCAATTCAAAATAAATATAAGGGCGCGAACCATATTGAACACGCGAGCAACAAAGAGGGGTCAAAAGGAAATTAATCCCTACCCCTTTAAAACGCTGCGTTTCAATAAGGGTCGAAGTGAAATCAGCAGAAAATTACACGGCCAAGATTAAAATAGCAAAAAACCAGATTGAACTACTGCATGAAATAAAAGGGACTTAGTATGCAAATATGCCCTCCCTAACCAAGACGCGCGGATCCAGCCGCATTCGGGTCGGGTCACCGGGCTAAAGCACCAAACGGTGCCGTTTCTGAAAACATTTAAACGAAAAAAACCTAAATCTAAAGGTTGTCATCCGAAATGACAGAAGAAAGGCAGAGCGCCGCTTGGTTTTTCATCCTCTGTCCCAGCTCCGCCCTTTAGATCCCCATCTGCTCCCATTGCTACAAGAGAAACAGGGATCCGACTGTCGCACTATGAAGGTAAACTCTCAACGTTAAGCCTCTCTTTTATTTGTTCTATGTTTTGGCAAACAAAGAAGCAAAAAGGAAAAGAAAACAGTAAAAACGAAGAAAAAAATAGAATATACCTCTGAAACTTTTTTCAATCATTTTCATATTCAATCTATTTTTTTATACCGAATGCGTAAAAAAAAGGGGCTCCCTCTTGCCATCTTAGAATCGGCCTCATATAGCCGAAATAAAAAAGAAAAATAAAACAAAAATCTCTCTTTTTTTCATATTTTTATCTTTTTTCTTGCTGTTATTCTCTGCTATTCTCGTGTCTTCTCTGTTGTTGTTGTGTTTGTCATCCGTCTTTGTTTGTTTTCTGCGCAGGTACAGGTACGGAGACCGTACGGTGACGTGGCGCGGTGTAACGCGTGAAGGCGTGGTCCCTGGCGGTGGCGTGGGTCGGCTCGGAGGCGTGGCTTTGGCGCGGAGGCGCTACATGCGCGCGGGCGTAAATGGACTTAGGTGATTTAGGCACGCGCGAGGGGGAAGGCTGGCTCTGTTGCGGCACTGGAGGCTCACCATAGTTGCTAGGGTTTCGCTTGTGGCTTTGGGCTTAGGTGATTTAGGCCATTGGGTTTAGCGGGTCAGGCTGGTATTCGGGTCTAGGTAATTTAGGCTGAGCGAGTCTGTAAATAGACTATTTAATAAACTATGGTATTTGTTTTGTTTTTTGTATTATTTTTTATTTTGATTGCCTGGGAAAATATTGGGCCTTACAGCTGCCCCTCTTTGCTCATTGTCGTGTAACGAGAATAGAGCAAAGACTAAAGAGGACCAATTTTGCTCAGTCGTGCTTGGACCTTGGTGCTCTTCTTCTTCTTCGAGTATCCTCATTCCATCCTACTGCATCTTCAGAGGTATTGGCGCCTCGATCCACTCCACTGTAATATCAGGGAGATAGGATTTGCAACTCGTAGCTTCTAAAAAGAACAAAATTTGCTATCTCTAGTCGATAAGACTTGATGCGATCTGCTCTACTGCAACTTCAAAGAGGTAAGATCTATTACTTTAATCCGCTCCACTACAACTTCAGGGAGATAGGATTATCGAATTCGATTTGCTCCATTGCAACCTCAGGGAAATTGGATTATCGAATTCAATCTGCTCCACTGCAACCTCAGGGAGATAAGATTTGCTTCTTCAGTCAGCTCCGCTATAACTTCAGGGAGATAAGACTTGTAATTTCCAACCTATTCCAATGCTGGTCAGGTATATAGGACTTGTAATCTTCGATCTGCTTCACTATCGATGCAGGAGGGCAAGATTTGCTATCTTCAACCAGCTCCACTGCAACCGATGGAGGCAAGGCTTTGTTTTTGATCTGCTCCGCTGTTAATGCAGGAAAGCAAGATCTGCTTTTTTAACCAGCTCTACTACAACCGATGGAGGCAAGGCTTTGTTTTCGATCTGCTTCGCTGTTAGCGCAGGAAGGCAAGATCTGCTTCTTTAACTAGCTCCACTGCAACCGATGGAGGCAAGGCTTTGTTTTCGATCTGCTTCGCTGTTAATGCAGGAAGGCAAGATCTGCTTCTTTAACCAGCTCCACTGCAACCGATGGAGGCAAGGCTTTGTTTTCGATCTGCTTCACTGTTAATGCAGGAAGGCAAGATCTGCTTCTTTAACCAGCTCCACTGCCACCGATGGAGGCAAGGCTTTGTTTTCGATCTGCTTCGTTGTTAATGCAGGAAGGCAAGATCTGCTTCTTTAACCAGCTCTACTGCAACCAATGGAGGCAAGGCTTTGTTTTTAATCTACTTCGCTGTCAATACAGGAAGGCAAGATCTGCTATCTTCACTGATCTATTCTCTAGGGAACATGACCTGTATAATGAACTTAATTATGCCTAATGATTAGGATGGCATGATCAAAATGAATCAAATTCTCCTAACTAGACATGTGTGAATGGTGTTTGCATGAATGCAGAATTTTATTTTTCTGAGAATGATCCCGCTTAGGTTGTCATTACTCGAAGTTTATTAAGGCCTTATCACCTAAGTGTTGTAACACCTTCCTTCTCGACTGGCGTTTTTTGAAGAAACATTTAGCCTGGTTGCCCCCCACTATAAACCTTAAAGTTTAATCCACTGGGGTACAAAAAAAATGTACCATCATTCTCCCACTGTAATCCAAGGGTAGAAATATGTGGCTTTTCCTCGGTCCTCTTTTATCACAATTCGGGGATATAGGATCTGAATCATTCTGGTTTCTTACACAATTCTCAGGGTGTCGTACCAAAGACTCATGCGCAAATGATGGCTCTCTTCCCCGAGGTAACCTCTTTCTATTGCCTGATGATCATCGCTTGTTTGTTTATGACATCTTGTCATTAACATGGCATCTTGTCAATCAATGCATTTGACAACGAAATCCAAAGGGAAAGTCCAAATTTCAACTCTTCCTTCTCAAATTTCCAACCTTTAAACTCGGTGTGTTCTAAACAATAGTCCTGTTTTAGGCTCCTATACTATTTAGAAACTTTTCAGAGTAATATGCAAAACTTCCTTTGTGAAAGTTTTATTAGTCTATTAATCATTATTCCAATGCAACATGTTTGCAAAAAGGGCATAACAATAGATAAGAATAAAGTTGGTTCTGAGCATAGCTCGAAAAAACAAATTATCAAAAATTTTAAAGAAGGATGACAAATAAATTAATTAGGAATGTATATCTTGGAAAAGAAAAAATTATTCCAAGAACAACAAATAATATGAGAATTGGGTGCCCCAGATATCGCGGCCTGAACTTCTCTATACAAACTTTCTGAAGACCATTTTGAGTTGAACATGAGTTTAGGAGATCTACAGTGCTCTGTCGATACCTCAAGATATCGCCTATCATTTCCTATTGATGCCCCAATATAATCAAAATTCGAATCGCTCTGATCGCCTCATGCCCCATTCCGATCAATATTTGAGCAGCCCTTTTCGGGTTTTCAGCTTAAATCCCCTTTGGTCTAAGACGCCATTTGCGGGTTTTCCCTTTAGCCTCTCTATTTTACTTTTCAGTTTTTCATTTTTCATTTTTTCTTTGAAATCCATTGTCTTGCAGTATGGTGACAAACCGTGGGTGTTTGATTTTGAACTGATTACAGCCCTCAGCTATCGTGCTGTCATTCAAGTTTAATACAATTTCCAATACCATCCTCTCTAGAACTCTATATCGGCATGCGATGAGATTGACGTATGCAGTAGCTTCTATCCATTTGATGAAGTAATTAATGATCTCAATAGTGAAGTAATGCCCATTAGAAGTCTTCGATAATGGTGATGTCCATGCCCTATTTTGCTCGAAATTTGAGTTGCCCTTTTTGGGTTTTCAACTCAAAACCACATTTGGTCACAAATCGCCCTTTTTGGGTTTTCGCCCTGGCCTCTCCTTTTCTTTTCCTTTTCTCTTTTCATATTTTGTTTTGATTGTGATTTTTTCTTTTCTTTTTTTTTATTTTGATCTTTTTTTTTTGAATCTGAACCCTTTCGATCAGAATCAATGTTTTTATAGATAAGATTTCTCACTTTCATCTTGTATGCGAAAAACCCTCCTTGGTATTAGGTTTCTTTCATAGAGCCTTCTAGGGTGAAACTATGATAGAAAATTTTGGATCCTCCTCTTCAATCAGGATAAAATCCAACAAAACTTGAAGAGATAGAAACTCAACTTCAAACGGGCAAACCCATACTGAGTTAACAAGAAAGGCACTGCCCCGGCAAAGAATTTTCATTGCGTCATTCACACTGCAAATTTTGTCATTGTACTACCGGGCAGATTTCATTATCAGAGCTTAACCTAACATATCCTGGTATGATCCTACAAAGACATCTTTGAACAAGGTCTTGATTCATCTTTGAGGACAGGTCAATTGTAATCTTTACCAAGCTCAGAATTCCTAATGACTCCTTGTGAAGTAGGATTCGTCTATCCTCCTGCTCAACCTTCCTCAATAAGTCCGGAGATAAGCTACAATCTTTGTCATTTTCAAAGTCATGAGATCCCTTTAAGCACATGCCCCGCTTAAAAGGAAAATCTGGGTCTGTAGCAGAGTCATTCACGTAATTGATATCTGAGGACCCATAATAAGTACCGAAGAATGTACAAAGGAATGTATAAATTCATGAATAATTATTTGTACAATATGATTATGAATGAATGAATGATGGTTTGGAAGAAAATCCAAAAGAATGAAAGAATATAGAATTATCCGTAAAGAATGAAAACATTGGCTCAAAAATAATCGCAAAGATGTATTTCATTAAAATAATAACGTTCAGACATATGCCTATTTCACGAAGGAATTTCTATCATTTCTAGGATAAAAACAACAAAAATGTTCTGAACATTACTTTAAAAAGCTTTAGAGACTATAGGGTTTTCTTTCGCAGTCGAATTGCTTAGAACACTCATAAATTTATAAGGGCGGATATCCAACAAGGTCCCTACCTCAGTTGCTTTTCGTCGATGTGAACACCTCCCACTCTTCTCCATGAATTGCATTCACTCCATTATCAATTATGATTGGGTAACGGATTTTTCGCACTGGAGGAATCATCAAATTTAACGACGCCCATACTGATAAGCCTTTCAATCAGTTTCTTAAAGGCAATGCAGTTTTCTATGGAATGCCCCGTATTTCTCGCATGATATTCACATTGTGCATTTCCGTCGTGCCATCTAGGGTACGGAGGCTATGGAGGCTTTGTGTAGAGAGGGATAACAATGCGCACGTTGAATAAACTTTGATACAGCTCCCTATACGACATCGGAATTGGCGTGAACTGGAGGTTCTCAGTGCCTTGTTTCACATAAGATTCTTGTCTTGATGAACCTTGTTGACTAGAGACCCCTTTACCTGGATGACTTACTGACCTTGAGTAACCTGTGTTGTTCACCTCATTTTCTCTTCTCCTTGGGGTTGACCTCTTATCACTCTCTTCCTTAATTTTTCTGACTCTTATAGCACTTTCAATCATTTCACCGCTCATGACTATGTCAGAAAAGCTTTTTGTAGCACTTCCTAACATGTGCGTAATGAACAGAGCCTTCAGCGCATTGATGAAGAGCATTGTCGTCTCTTTCTCCAAGAGGGATGGCCAAATCTGGACTGCAACTTCCCTCCACCTCTGTGCATACTGCCTAAAAATTTCGCTCGATTTCTTCTCCATGTTTTGTAACGTAATTCTATCGGGAACCACATCCGTTACATGACCGTATTGTTTCATGAATGCCTGTGCTAGGTCCCTCCATGAACCAATCTCAGTACGGCTCAACTGATTGTACCATTTTGATGCTGCCCCAATAAGGCTATCCTGAAAACAATGTATTAATAGTTGATCATTGTCAATATGCCCAGTCATTCTCCTACAGAACATGGTGATATGGGCTTCTGGGCAACTGGTCCCACTATATTTCTCAAATTCAGGCATCTTAAACTTGTGAGGGAGTACTAAGTCTGGAACGAAGCTCAGATCTTTCGCGTCGATTCCATGGTGAATATCGGCGCTTTCCAGGGCTTTGAATTTTTCCTCTAGCCATTTACACCTGTCCTCCCATTGTTTGACAGTTCGACGTTTGCCTTCTCTTTTTCAGCCATTTCATCGAAATCAGGAATAACAAGATTCACTGGATTATCTCTAGGATTATAACCTGATCCAGCCTAAAAGTTCATCAGAATTGAAACATCAGTTTGAAACTACTGAGGCTCAATTGAAACAGAGGATCTGCGCGAAGGTACCTCGGTCTAAATCTGCGCATGCAGAGGCGCAAAGCCTGGAAGATGGGTGGGTCCAGTCTTGTCTTCTTCATCATCAATCATAGGGCCTTTCCCCTTATTTATTCCTTTTAATAATTGCATCAGCTCAGTCATCATGTCCTTTTGAGACTCCCGCATCCTTTCTGTCATGTCTTGTTGAATTTTTTCCAATTGCTCATTCATTTGTTTCTGTAGCTGATATTGTATTTCTTTTTGCATTTGCTCCAATTTCTCTAATCTTTGATCCATTTCTTTGGCCTTGCAACGAGTACCGTAATGATGTTTGGTTGATTGGTTTTCCAGATTAGCTGAAATAAATTTACTCGTTTAGACTCTTTCAATGGATTTTAATGCATGTAATGCAATGTAATGCAAATGCATGAAATGAATGCCTGAAGAGATGTTGATTCTGATTCAATTACATTTAGGAAACTTTTCTAGAAAGCAAATTCCCTTACATAAAACGGATACATGTACGGCCTCACCCTCATATTCCAAGAAACAATATTGATCTTTTTCTTCATCCGCGTGTTGGGGATAATCTCGCCAATAGATACCACTGCTAGCTCCTTTTCTCAATCATGGTCGCGATTCATCATCTGTCCATCCTCATAAGGTTCGTCAGCTTCTTTAAAGGATTTGGGACGTCGAAGGCTCTTAGACAACTGCCTGGAATCCTCAGGCCACGAAGCAGGGTCACGAACTCTTCCATCGCCATTCTTGTGTTTCTCTTAATATATTCGGGAAGTCGTATTATTTTCCACTTTATCAAGGAGTTCGTATTCCATGACAAACTTTCTAATTTAGTAATCGGACTTGAATCAATATCTCTTTCCTAAGATGCAAATGCAATGTAATGCAATCATAATCAAAACACAACAAGAGGGGTTAGAACAAAACATAAGCAAGCACGGAAAACAAAAAGTACCTAATCAGGTAAATACTAGGGATTTGGAGTGGCTCTACCTAGTTTAAGTTCCTAAGTCCACTATATGAGGGTTGGTTCTAAAGTCAAGGTACCCGAACCAGCAGATTCCTCGATCTTCACCCATTATAGGCTCATACAGACCAAGTTCGGTTCAGGGGAATACATTTCCCTACGGCTGCACGGAGAAGAAAATCTCACGAAGACATAGGTACTGATGTATCCCAAAAGTGATCCACTATCCTGCACGGAGGTGAAAACCTCACGAAGGACTAGTTTCTCACTCCCACTTAATAGGACAAGACTAAACAGTGTTATGCAATATGATGCCAAAATATACGAATCAATTTACAATAATCATGCAAACAAGCGCAAAGAAAAGATCGTAATTTTTCAAATCAAAATTTCAGTTTTCTACAATAAGACAGAAAATAATCAATTTTACGGCTTGACTCTCTAAGACCTCCCCAGTGGAGTCGCCAAGCTGTCGGAACCATTTTTTGAAATTTGATTTGAAAAATGGATATCGATTTTGAAAATAGAAATGGGAGTCGCCACCGACCTTTTAAGAAGGTGTGATCGGGTCACCTTGAAAATAATTTTAGGTCTGCGAATTTTGAGAAAAACGGGTTCGGGAGTCGGTTACGCACGAGGAAGGGTTAGCACCCTCGTAACGCCCAAGATTGATACCGAATCGATTGTTTAATGACTTAATGTCGAAATTTTAAAAAGATTTTAAAATACGATCCTTTTATTTTGAATAAAACGAATTAGATGATGAGATTCACTTATTTCAAAGAAATAAATCGTCACACTAAATAAGTGAGAGTGCAACATTTTAAATCCTCAAAATTAAGTTTATTTCTCGTTTTTTAAAACCTATGCATCCTGAGGAGGATGTCCGATTATTTGGTTCAAATGAGAAAATCAAAACCCAGTAAGTTAGGGTTCGATTTAACAAAATTCCTAAATATCGAACATTACCTTAAAATCCTCGTCTCGAGAAAATAATACATCATATTCAATGCGTCAAATTCCCGAGAATGAGCTTTTATTTGAAATTTGAATGTTTGAAAATTTTCGATTATTTAGATTCAGCGAGGAAATTGGAACCCAATAGTTAGGGCTCAATTCTCTCGAGGATTCCAAACTTCGAGTATTTTTGAAAGTTTTTTTGAATGAAATAACTTTGTAATTTGTAATCTTTTGAATGAATAAAAACGATTGTATGATAATGTACCATGCGAATTGATTATTCGTAAATTAAGACGTATACTAATGAATATCAAACAAGCGAGATGTACGAGCAAACAATATAATTAACGTAAGAGCAATTATCTCGATTACGTATTACAAATATTAACATTAAAAGCAAACGAATTATAAGGAATATCAAGCAAATCAATACAAACAAAGTATAATAAGTTTTAAAGTAAAATAAAAAAAACATGCAAGGCGAAGATTCAAAATTTATTAATGTACAATAAATTATATGCATAAAATTTCGTCATAATAATGTATATACATACGAGTTTGCAATAGATTTAAAGGAAAATAAAAGAAATACTATATAAAGAATATAATAACGAAACGAATTTAAAGCAAATACATAAGGAAAATATATAATATACCAAATAATATACATACATAATAATATAAAAGGTTGAAACAAGTGACATATGAAGTAGGTTTTTTAAGAATATAATTATATATTTATATAAAAGAAAATGTTGGTTTAAAAATATATTAACATATTTACAAAACAACTTTAAGGTAAATAATTATAATTAATGGAAATCTATCATATGTATGTGAGGTAAAATAATTTTAATGAAAGTTATATGTATAAAATATATATGTATATATATAGTTTAAAATAAACAATATATATTACGTATGTGCATATGTATTATGAAACAGTTTAAAAAATAATAATATAATAAAATAATATATAAATAGGTACATAGCAGTATAATAATAAATAGTAGTAAAAATAATAATAATAGCAAAAACATCAGAATGACTAATTTGAAAACAAGGCTGGAATTTAAGGCCCAATTCAAAATAAATATAAGGGCGCGAACCATATTGAACACGCAAGCAACAAAGAGGGGTTAAAAGGAAAATAATCCCTACCCCCTTAAAACGCTGCGTTTCAATAAGGGTCGAAGTGAAATCAGCAGAAAATTACACGGCCAAGATTAAAATAGCAAAAAACCAGATTGAACTACTGCATGAAATAAAAGGGACTTAGTATGCAAATATCCCCTCCCCAACCAAGACGCGCGGATCCAGCATCATTCGGGTCAGGTCACCGGGCTAAAGCACCAAACGGTGCCGTTTCTAAAGACATTTAAACGAAAAAAACCTAAATCTAAAGGTTTTCATCCGAAATGACAGATGAAAGGCAGAGTGCCGCTTGGTTTTTCATCCTCTGTCCCAGCTCCGCCCTTCAGATCCCCATCTGCTCCCATTGCGACGAGAGAAACAGGGATCCGACTGTCGCACTATGAAGGTAAACTCTCAACCTTAAGCCTCTCTTTTATTTGTTCTATGTGTTTGCAAACAAAGAAGCAAAAAGGAAAAGAAAACAGTAAAAACGAAGAAGAAAAAAAAATAGAATATAACTTTGAAACTTCTTTCAATCTTTTTCGTATTCAATCTGTTTTTTTGATACCGAATGCGTAAAAAAAGGGGATCCCTCTTACTATCTTAGAATCGACCTCATATAGCCGAAATAAAAAAGAAAAAAAACAAAAATCTCTTTTTTTTTCATATTTTCCTCCTTTTTTTTGCTGTTATTCTCTGCTATTCTCGTGTCTTCTCTGTTGTTGCTGCATTTTTCGTCCGCCTTTGTTTGTTTTCTATGCAGGTACAGGTACGGAGACCGTACGATGACGTGGCACGGTGCAACGCGTGAAGGCATGGTCCCTGGCGGTGGCATGGCTTTGGTGCGGAGGCACTACATGCGCGCGGGCGTAACACGCGCGAGGGGAAGGCTCTGCTATAAGACCGGAGGCTCACCCTAGCTGCTAGGGTTTCGCTTGTGGCTTTGGGCTTAGGTGATTTGGGCCATTAGGTTTAGTGGGTCAGGCTGGTATTCGGGTCTAGGTAATTTGGGCTGAGTGAGTCTGTAAATGGACTGTTTAATAAACTATGGTATTTGTTTTGTTTTTTGTATTATTTTTTATTTTGATTGTCCGCGCAAATATTGGGCCTTACAAGTAGATTTTTGTTTACGAACAAGTATCGAGGTAAGTTCGTGTAACTTGAATTATATTCTTAAATATCTGAAATGTTTGTTATTGATGTGAATATGATTTGAATGTTCATTGTATGAAAATTGATGAAACATTGATATATTTGATAAAAAGGGGAAGAAATACTGGTTGAACGGAAGGAAAATTCAATGAATCTCTGAAAAGGAATTGACGGTAAAAATGATGTAGCCCGGACGGGTGATCCTATGCTGATATAGCCCTCCCGAAGAATATGTGGAAAATGGATTTAGCCCGGGCGGGTAATCCGAATTAGGGTCTGAATTTAGCCTGGACTGGTAATTCAGATCCAAGCTCATTAAAGTAATTGTCATTGCAGGGGATTTAGCCTGGACTGGTAATCCCGACAATACTCTGACTTTATATTACAGGGGATTTAGCCTAGACTGGTAATCCTATAATGATGAGGTTCGCGGGAGTGTGCTCTCTAAAATGGAAATGTGCGCACATGAATATGAATTGACGGACCCAGATTTGTACACTAAAGTGTACCCCTGAAAATCTATCAAAATTCTGAGAAATTCAAAGGGATAAATATGGAAAAATAACAAGGAAATAGAAATCATGGTATTGATGAGCTCATTAATCATAGTATATATATTATTGATACATGGAAATTATTGAACTAACTTGAATGTTGAGTTTGTGCATGTTAAGGGAATAATGCAATGAATGGATGTATGAATGTTTATTACATTGTATTGAAAATATTAGGTAAGTATAATTCTTGTTACATGAGCTTACTAAGCACAAAGTGCTTACCCTATTTTTTTCCCCCTATTTTGTAGTTTTAAGAGCTCGGAGGTCGGATTTGGTCGAAGACGCATCACACTATCAACCTCAAGATCTCGGTATATAAAGAAACTTTATTTTGAAAATCGATGGCATGTATAAGCTAGTAAAGTAAATGTTAATGTGAAATGACTGTATGGTTAGCCATGGTATGGCTAACAAATTTTGGTTTTGGTATGTGATGAGGTTATCTTATGAATACGTTAAATCTATCTTGAAAATATGTTGAAATGGCTTGGTTGTGTTGGATTGGTCTCGGTTTAAAATTGCAGGGAAGATTAGATACTTATAAAGGGTTATATTGAGTTTAAAAAAAACTTTGGGATTTTGTGAAAAATTTATTTGGTAAAATCTGGTAAGACCTCATACCCTATTTCGGCGACGAATACGAGTAGGGGGTATTACATACAAGGCATGAGAATGCAAATTATGAGTCATCTACTTCACTAAGGCAAGTGGGAGACTATTGGATCTAGTGCCTTAAGTGTCGTACATTTGTTTTGTATACTTGTACTTTTCAAAAAAAATTGGTTTAATAAAATATCCATTGATTACATTAAAAGTATTTGTATATTGTCCTTAATTTTTTTACACACAAAGAAAAATAAAAGCAAATATTGGCTCATTGGTTATCTAATATTTAACTAGTACCAAGAGGTATTACGTGGTCGGATCATAATATGGAAAAACAACTTGTATTAGTAGATAAATCCAAACATGTATTTAGTTTAATCAGAAATGAACAAACCAATGGAAAGACTAATATATCGTCTATCAAGTCTAATTTGGGAGATACTTTGCCTATAACATTGGAGTGAATGACTCCCGAAAGATAGAGGCATAGATGTGACTGGCAAAATTGATAGTACATCAGACATGAGCCAAGTAGAATAGATCCTAGATCTACATATGGATTTATTCACATGTAATGTTCATAGTGTGACATACCTTAATCTTTGGTGGATGATGGACTATGTACGCGTGAATTGTATACTTTGATATAAGTAAAAGCCTGAGTTCAAATAGATAAGGAACTGAAAGTTGGTGCGTTGGGTATACCACTTCTGCGGTATGTAGCATCATTTACAATAGTGGAATTCATAGTCCAACTAATGGTAAAATGATATCCTCTCATCGGTATTACATGATAGATGAAAAGTAAGTGTGGTCAGAGTTCATTTTTCTTTTTGATAAATGACTTAATTACTATTCTATTGTAATTGAGATTTCACGAAGGAAGATGTGTTGGTTACCATAAGATAAAATAAGATCATATTGGGAGAACATATTTATCCCAAAGAATTTAGTGATATCTTATGAGGGTAACACACTTATGACAATGTCATTAGACGAGCAATTATTAAGTAACTTTTATAATGGTATGTATTTAGGAGAACTCGGTCATGATACTATAGTGATTTGACTTCCTCACTAAATAAGTTTATAATTAATAGGTGAAAGGATGGAACTTAATTATAAAATATTTGTGTCGTAATTATATATGTTCAATCGCACCTTCGCTAGCTCATTGAAACTAGAAATGAATTACATGTAGAACTAAATGAACAAAAATAAATGGAAATGATAAAGTTAGGGAAATTGGTCACATTCATAAATAAATATGTTTTCTCACTAAATATAGAATCACTTGAGAATTAATTTAGGATTTTCAAATTATAATTAAGTAATTTAAGTTCAAAATGACATTAAATTAATTACTCATTATGAATTTGTTGAATAAATAAATTAAATATATTTCCTTGAAAATTCCTTTACAAGAAAATTGTGATGACTTTAATGGAATTAGAATTAGGTTGAGAAAATTATTTAATTGGAAAATTAATTGAGTTAATTGAATAAATAATAATTATTTTGTGAAATGGAAAATAAATATTGGGTTGGATAAAGTGTTGGGTCAAAATTCCAATAAGCACATATAATTAAATCCAATACATGAGAGGCCCAAAACCCCTCATAATAGAAGAAAAGGGTAGCAACCCTTGTGTTATTATGTAGGTATGCCTCCTAGCCCTACTCTACTTAGAGTAGGAGTGTATTCTTTATTAAAATGATATTACTGGTTTAAGCCTTATTCAACCAGTTATGAATATTTGTATATGATATATATATACGAATATGGCGCATAGTATAAAGAAGTATTATTAGTGAAGTAGTTTTCGTCCAAAACCCCTATTCAGTGTATAGAACAAGCGAACTTCGACAAGAAAATATATAGACAATGAGTTCCTGTCAGATTATGATGATAAGTGAAATAGAAGTGGTAATTACGAAAGGAATGGTTATAAGGTATGAGTCCACGCCAGTGATATATTACATCCAATGACCAATGTAGTCCCATGACAACTAATTGTGAGGAAAGTTGGTTAGGAATTAACCGAATGTGAACTAAAAGGGTTAAAGGCTAAAGGAATAATCGAGTAAGTTCTTAAATGTGGTAAATTATGATAAGGCCACTCATTCTTGATGTGGCATTTACCAAGTTCCCATAGAGACTTGGGTTAAATTAAAAGGACACTCCGGTTGGGTTAAGAAAAGGTTATCTTCTTTCCCTTGTTCCTCTGAAAAATAAAAAGAATTTAGGCTAAAGAGAGATAGAAACATTACTTTGAGCTGAGTTAAGAATCATGGATATTTCTAGTGATTTTCTTCACTACAAGGTACATTTCGTGACTCTGTCTATTAAGGAGACATACATCTGTAAGTGTGATTGAAGAAACATGGATTTAAGAGATATTTGGGATTAAAATGATGATAATGGTTACCTGAATGGTTCTAAAGAAGTGTTTCTATTCTACAAGGTAGAGAAGGTTGTAGCATCCTACTGAATAAAGGATCTGAAGGCTAAGCTGCTCTTTGAGATTATTAGGTAAGTCCCTAAACTAAATCTTACATGCATTGCATGCATACTAGAAACTTTAATGCTAAGTAACCAAAACATGAAAATAGAAACTAGTAAAGTATGATATAAGGACTATGATGAGGAACTTAATATTTATGAACTTGCATGCATGGATAACATGGAGTTTCATGGTCAAAGTATGAAACATGAATCTTGAGATTAAAGGACGCTTGTTTCTGGTGATAACTCTCAAAAAGATTTATACTTCATGCCTTTAGACCTAACTAATTGCTTGTACTTGGGTACATTTAGTGGCATTTTAGGACATTTTATTAGTATATATCATTTGCATTAGGAGCTTGTATGGTGTTTACATGTTAGATACTTTTAATTGTGTGTGGAAGGGTTGTGTTTGGTGGTTTAGCAGGTGCAGGCTATGGAGAAAGAAATAAAGGAGTGAAGGTTTGTTAAGGCAAAAGGTTGGATAGTTTGCCATCTTGCATGCCATGGAAATTCAGGAGGATGACTGAGTCAACATTCAGCGCATAGTAGTCTCAAACCAACTTTACTTGTAGCAGAAAAATTTGCCTAAAAAAGAGGAGAAGATATTTTGAGCTGTTGAAGTTACCCAAGGATAGAATGCTTATAAAAATCCAAAAGAGGAAGCCCTAGGTGTAGAGATTCGGATGCAACAATAGAGCGTAACGGCTAAATAGAGATCAAAAGTGGACACCGAAGGCAGTCCCTCTTAGCCGCACAGGACACTATGCTGCTAGATTGTGGATTGGTTTGGCGACAACCATCTTCCTAGGTTCTTCCATTATTTCTTAATTTTTTTTCTTGAATTTATTGATTGAATCGATGTTGGATGTTATTTTGAACTTGAATTTTAATCACCAACCTATGAGCTAAATCTCATAGGGTTGGGATTACAAGATGAAAATTTTTATTCTCTTTAATGATTGAAGCATATATTTGATTTAATCAATTGTTTAACTCAATTATTTTTATTTCTCAATTGTATGCATACATTTCCTAGACATAAATGAGTGTGCAGTATGCCCCTAAACTGAATCTCATTCTGAAAAGGTTGAATTAGTTGGACCTAAATTGAATGATGCAAGTGAGTATTCGATCGAATACTTGTAGTAGACTCAAGACATATAGCAGTGTTTGTATAGAATGAAGACAAAACAGTGCAGGGTACCATGTTAAGGCCTATAGACACAGGGCAGGTAACTTGAGATCTAGCTATTGAAAGAAGCAGGTCACTTTTGGTCTCTTCTGAGCAGTAGATTGAGTACAATTATGCTGAGGCATTACTGAAAGTAAGGGCAGATTCTTAGTAATCTCAACTTGCTAAATCAACTTCATAGACATTCAAACTGTTGTTACAGCATCTTTGCCATAGCGGTCTTAGTTATTTATTTACTCACTCACATTTTTATTCACATAAATATCCTCGTAATTGTCATTGCATTTTTACTCTAGCTTTTCCTTAGCATTTTCCAGTATTAGTCAGTATATATTTCACACTCATCTTTATTATTTTTATTTACCACTGACTACTTAACTCGACTTTACCATAACATTAATCATTATCATAACTTGACATTTTCTATACCTAATTCGATCCCTGTGGAGTCGATCTCACTTATCACTTTATTACTTGGTTTGACGTGTATACTTGCAAAATTCGCATATCATATTCACACCCGAAAATTTTTTGGCACCGTTGTCGGGGATCAACAATTTGGTGTAATTTGGTTTTGTTATTTTACTTAACTTCATTAATTTTATTTAACCTAGTTTACTCTAATTCCCACAGGTTTTCCATCAATGCATGAGAAGAGACATTTTTGCTAACAAAGAACATCTTTTTGACCTAGAGATTGAAAGAAATTTAAAAAGAAGGCGAAAAGAACTGCGAAAAATGGCTAGGAACGGGAATGATCCTGGTCTCAATGATAATCCGAATGGTCAAGATGCTAATCCTCTTGTTCATAGGGTGATACCTGGTATCAATGATAATTTCAATGGTTAGGGCGCTAATCCTCATGTTCATAGGGTGATAGATGACCGAGATAGACCAATCTAAAAGCATGTTGTGCCAATTTTGGATGACTTGAGTCAAGGGATAGTAAGACCACAAATACAAGCTCAATAGTTTGAACTAAAATCAATAATGTTTCAGATGTTGGAAAGAGTAGGAAAGTTTGGTGGACTACCCATTAAACATCCAAGATTGCAGTTACGACTTTTTCTAGAGGTTTGTGACTAGTTTAGGCAACAAGGTGTGCCTAAAGACGCTCTAAAACTTAAATTGTTTCCATATTCTTTAAAAGATTGTGCAAGAGCATGGCTGAATGCTTTGCTGTCGAGAACAGTGGCATCATGGAATGATCTTTTACAAAGAGCTGCATGTACTTTGGAGCTGGACGCAATCACTTCGTTAACAGCCCAAGTGTCTTCTTTCACTAATATGATTAAAAGAATGAAAAGGCCTACAAAAGTCTAGGAGATAAAATTAGCCGAGCTATCATGTGTTTATTGTGGTGAAGACCATTTGTTTGATGAATGCCCATCAAATCCAACATCTATGTGCTACATGGGTAATTTCAACAAGAACAATAACCTTTATTCCAACACTTATAATCCAGGGTGGAAGCAACATCTGAACTTTAGTTAGAATAATCAAGGTGCGGGAATTTCACCAATAAGGCAAGACAAAATGCCATCAATGCACTGCCTAATTATACTCAAACTCTGCCAAGGCAAAATGTCCAGCAAGGTCAGACATATGTTTCATCATCATCATCTATTGAAGCTTTGCTGAAAGAATATATGACCAAGAATGGTGTTGTAATTCAGAGTTAGGTTGTTTCTGTCCGAGCTCTTGAGAATCAAGTGGGCAAAAAAGCGAATGCTTTAAATTTGAGACCACAAAAGGCATTGTCAAGTGATACCAAGAATTCAATATCAAAAAGAAAGGAGCAGTGCAAGGCCATCACTCTTAGAAGCAGAACTCAACTTGATGACGTTGCTCAAGATGCCAGGTAGGAGAGGATAACTCGAAGAACAACCAAGTAAAGAGCCCAGAGTCATCTGAAAAACGTATTACACCTAAAAAAGGTAAGCAGCAAATGTTATGGCAGACCCTGAAAGATAACCACCTTACCTTTTCCTTAGCGGGTTCATAATTCTAAGCAGGATATTTAGTTTAAAATATTTTTGGAGGTTTTGAAACAACTCCATATTTACATACCACTTGTTGAAGCTTTGGAGCAAATGCCCAACTATGTGAAACTTATGAAAGATATATTGTCAAAGAAGTAGAGATTGCGAGAATTTGATACTGTCTCTCTTACTAAAGTTTGCGCACCAATGTTGACAAATAAATTACCTCCAAAGTTGAAGGACCTAAAGAGTTTCACTATCCCATGTTCAATTGGAAATCGTTATGTTGGTAAGGCGTTATCTGATTTATGAGTGAGTATAAATCTAATGCCTATGTCTATTTTCAGGAAGCTAGGAATTGGAAAAGTGAGACCTACTACGGTTACATTGCAACTGGTTGACCGATCGTATGTGCAATCATAAGGTAAAATTGAATATGTGCTAGTAAGAGTAGATAAATTTATATTTCCTGGGGATTTCCTTATTTTAGAATGTGAAGCTGACCAAGATGTGTCAATTATTCTTGGAAGACCTTTTCTTGCTACAGGCAGGACTTTAATTGATGTACAGAAAGACGAGCTGACCATGAGGGTAAATGATCACCAGGTTACCTTCAATATGTTTAATACTTTGCAATGTGTCGATGTTAAAGATGAAATCCAAGTTGTTGGGCTAACAGAAATAGTAGTGGAGGAGTTCACCAGATATTGCCATAGTAATTCTGACAGTGACGAAGACTCGTTTGAGCAGAGTGATACAGTAAGTTTTGAGGAATTTGGTGAATTTATGGCAGCCAAGCAGTTAGTGGATAGACTAGGGAAGAAGTTTGAATCCTTAGATTTATCAAATCGACCTTTGAATCCTTCTAAACCTTCTATAAAGGAACCTTCTACACTGGAGTTAAAACTTTTTCCGCAGCATTTAAAGTATGCATATTTGGGCGACAATAGTACTTTACTGGTAGTAATTTCAGCGAAGCTGACACCCAAGAAAGAGGCAAGGTTGTTAGAAGTTCTTCAGTGACTTAAGAGGGCATTTGGATGGACCCTGGCTAATATAAAGGGAATTAGCCCTACATTCTACATGAATAAGATTTTTTTGGAAGATTGCCCTAGAAATTTCGTTGAACAGCAGTAAGATTGAATCTGATCATGAAAGAAGTTGTTAAGAAAGAGATTATTAAGTGGCTTGAAGCTGGCATTATTTACTCGATTTCAAACAGCTCATGGGTGAGTCTTGTGCAATGTGCACCCAAGAAAGGAGAGGTCACAGTGGTAAGTAATGACAACAATAAGCTCATACCAACTCGTAATGTCACGGGATGGAGGGTATGTATGGATTACTTCAAGCTTAACAATGCAACGAGAAAAGACCATTTTCCCCTACCATACATTGATCAGATGTTGGATAGGTTAGGTAGGAAAGCTTTCTACTATATTTTGGATGGTTATTTAGGATATAATAAGATTTCCATAGCTCCCAAATACCAAAAGAAGACAAATTTCACATGTTCATATGGTATTTTTGTATTCAGACGGATGTCGTTCAGGTTAGGTAATGCCCTGGGAACTTTTCAATGTTGTATGATGGCCATAATCTTTGACCTGGTGGAAAATTTTCTTAAAGTCTTTATGGATATTTTTCTGTGTTCGGGAATGACTTTGAAGATTGTTTGAAAAATATGGAATTAGTTTTGTGCCGCTGTGAAGAAACGAATCTTGTTTTATATTGGGAGAAATACTAACTCTTGGTTCGTGAAGGAATTGTCCTGAGGAATAGGATCTCACAGAGAGTAATTGAAGTAGACAACAAAAATTGAAATGATAGAAAAATTTCCACCTCTCACTAATGTCAAAGGCATTAGAAGTGTCTTAGGTCATTCGAGTTTTTATAGAAGATTCATTAAGGATGTTTTGAAGATATCTAAACCCTTGTGCACTTTGTTGGAGCAAAATAGACCTTTCAATTTTGATGAACAATATTTGGTAGCTTTTTTAGTAGCTTTGGCATGGACACTATCTTTTGAACACATGTGTGATGCCACCGGTCATGTTGGGGTAAAGGAAAGACAAAATATTGTGGGCAATATACTATGCTAGCAGAAATTTATCGCAATCGTAGCTTAATTACACCACCACGAAAAAAGAGTTATTGGGTGTGGTGTTTGCGTTCGATAAATTTCATTCTTACCTAGTTGGAATAAAGGCTATAGTCTAGGCAGATCACTCTGCTATTAAGTATCTAATGAGCTAAAAAGATGCTAAGATGAGGTTGATTAGGTGGATATTGTTGCTATAGAAATTTGACTTAGAAATTAAAGATTGAAAAGGGACTGAGAATCAAGTGACTGATCACTTGTCGGTGATAGAATCTGGAAGTGAAAGTAGTCATGATACACTTATTAAAGAAGAATTTCCAAACGAATAGTTGTCAGTTGCCACAGCATTACTTTGGTATGCTGACATAGTGAACTATTTAGTGAGTGGTGTGTTGCCACCTGATCTCAACAGTAAAAAAAAACAGAAACTTCTTCATGATGCCAAGTACTATTATTAGGATGAACCTTTCTTGTTTAAACATTGTGTTGATCAAATAATTAGTAAATGTGTTCTTGATGACGAAATACGTAGCATTTTACAAACTGTCATTCAACTTCATACGAAGGAAATGTCATAGGGATGATGACTGCTTCCAAAGTACTTCAATCAGGATTTTATTGGCCAAGTATGTTCAAAGATGCTCATGAATTCTGTTAGTCATGCAACCGTTTTTAGAGAACGTGGAATCTATCTAGGAGTCATGAAATTCCATTGCAAAGTATACTAGAGGTTGAGTTGTTTTATGTATGGGGAATAGACTTTATGGGTGTATTTCCACTGTTAGTGGGTAAGGTGTACAAACTGTTAACAGTGGACTATGTCTTTAAGCGGGTTGAGGCTGTTGCCCTTCCTACTTATGATGCAAGGTCAGTAATGAAGTTTTTACACAAGAACATTTTTACTAGATTTTGACTGTAAGTTGATAGCTAATGCTTTGAAGCGATAGGGGGTGAAACATAAGATTGCCACAGTATATCACCCCCAAACAAATAGAGAAGCTAAATTTTCTAATAGGGAAATTAAAAAAATTAGAAAAATGGTGAATCCTACTCGTAAGGACTAGTTTACCAGATTGGATGAAGCTTTATGGGCGTATCATACTTTATACAAAAATCCATTGGGGATGTCACCTTTTAAGCTTGTCTATGGCAAGCCATGTCATCTTCTTATTAAACTTGAGCACAAAGCATTTTAGGCTATTAAGAAGCTGAACATGGATTTGGTCGATGTTAGCCATAAAATGTTGTTAGAATTGAATGAAATGGAGGAGTTCTAAGAAAAATCATATAAGAATGCTAAGTTGTACAAGGAAAAGACCAAGCGTTGGCACGATAAAAGAATTATGCCACGACAAATTCGAACCAGGACAACAGGTGTTGTTATTTAACTCTAGGCTCAAATTGTTTCTTGGTAAATTAAAGTCTCACTGGTCATGTCCTTTTGAAGTAGCCCAAGTGTATCCTTATGGAGCTGTTAATATCAAGAATTTGAAAATGGAGGTCACATTTAAAGTCAATGGGCAACGCTTAAAACACTACTGGAGTGTCCATGTGGATCGAGACAAGCACTCCATTGATCACCGAGATGTTTGAGCTAACAATTTTTGTTATCTTTCTTTACTTTAATTGCTTTACTTTATTTTTTAGTACTTATTTAACATTGTTTCCATTTTTGTTGTATTTTTAAATAGATTTTATGATTTCTAGAGACAAAATAAAGAATGTGAACTGAGTAGTTGCGATATTAGGTGGATGTTGTCGTAGCATTTTGACAAATTGGGTAATGGATAATGCGAGGATAACCAGGAAGATGAGTCCAAAGGGAGAGATGTTTTTTTTTTTATAGTTGGGCTAATTTTGTTATTAGGCAAGCCCATAAAAGGGAAGTTAAACTTTATGGGGTTAGGGCGCTTCATAGTTTTCCCCCAAAAAAATCCTCTCAGTTTTATTCTTTCCTCCTCGACGTCACGCAACTTCCTTAGCACGCTTCAATTTTGTTAAACTGTCATCACTATCCCCTTATTTCCCACTTCTCAACTTCTCACATCTCTTAAGTTCTCCTAAAGTTTTCATTTTTATTACTCTTTTTCTTCAATCTCCGGTTTATTTTCTTCCACTACATACTTCAAGATTTTTCCTGTTTTCTCCAATGGTTCGCGTCAAAACTACTTCCAAAACTCTTCAATCATCAAGGGTTGGTGCTGTTCAGCCAAAAACATTCTTTAACGCTGCCATAGCCATAAGATATAATAGCAGCATCGCGAAGTGGCATTTCTATTTTGAGCACGGGTTCTTGTTTAAAGATGCACCAATAGTAGAAAAACATGGGTGGAACATTTTTTGTTTGCACCCCAAGGATGTTTTAAGAAATATTGTTTGAGAGTTTTATGCCCATGTCAACTCTTTAGATTCCCTTTTTATCTACATAAGACGTACTTTCGTTCCTTTTGATGAAGACCATATTAATGCACAGTTTGGTCTTGCAAGTATACAAGACGAACACATGTCGTTTGCTAAAAGTATTACTGTTGAAGGTTTAAACTAGGTATTGGAGGATTTATGTATTGAGGAAACATGATGGACTGTGTCTAGCCATGAATGTTATATTGTCGAGAGGTTTGTTGAAGCCTATTGGGAAAATTTGGTATCATTTTCTGAGAAGTCGACTTATGCCGTTTACGCATAATACAACTGTTTTAAAAGAAAGAATGTTTTTGCTGCACTCTATTATAAAAAGGAGAATGATTAATGTTAGAAGGGTCATTTTTCAAGAAGTACATCGGTGTGCTCAGAAGAATGATGGTAGTTTAAACTTCCCTCACTTATTACTGCTCTATGTCTAACCGCCCGAGTCCCTCTCAATTTGGAGGAGGATATCACCCCTAACAAGAGTGGGCTGACCAAGACCATCTTTGCCAATATCCAAGGCATTGATGCTACCAAGGCAACTCAGTAGAGTCATGCCACCACTTCCTCTGTTGCACATACTTCCGAGATAGCACTTCCTCTTCGAAGCAGTTAGATCAGAGGATGTCACTTTTGAAATCCAAAAGTTTCATCTGGATGAACAGATGGCACAGGCCTAGCAGCAGGAAGCTGAATATTGGGCTTATGTAAGGAGTAGGGATTTGGCTCTAAGGAAATCCCTACAAAATAATTTTACAAGGCCAATGCCAGAATTTCCTATCTTCCTAACCACCTTTCTCCCATTCGCTAGTGCTACCAAAGAGCCAACTCAAGCTGCTGCTGAAGTACTTACTCAAATTGTTGCTGAAGTGTAATATCCCGAAAATTACTACTGTAATACCCTGAAAATTACTACAGTAAGAAAGTAGGTATCCTTGATAGTAAAATAAGGAAATAAAGTGACAAAAATGGAAATTTTGAGTTATGGCAACATTGGGAATTATATTATGACATATTAATTCAAGAAATGATTAAATCGCAAAAGTGAGAAAATTTTTGTTGCCCAAGAGTAAATACTCAAAATTTGAGGGGTTAAAATGTAAATACAAAAAATTTGAAGGACCAATAGTGTAAATATTTTAAGGGTGGAATAATCTAAAAACAAAGGAAAATGGAAGAATTAGGATCAAATTGAAAAGGTTAAGAATTTTTAGCGACTAAATCACAATTTTACCAAATTAAGTGATGACTCAAGGATGGAATTTTTAAAGATTATAAAGGGCAAAATGGTCAATTAGAAGAGAGAGAAATCTAGAAGGAAATGATGATGTTGGTGATATTTTAGATTAATTAATTAAATAAATATTAGTTTATTAATATTTTAATTTGATTTTTAAATGATATTTTATTAGTTTATTATTATTCTATTTAGTATATATATGGAAGGAAAGATGAAGAATCTTCATCTTCTTCCCATGCATCCAACGTATGAAGAGAAAAGAAAGAAAGAAACTTTCTTTTCTTTACAATTTGGTCCTTTCACCAAAAATTCAACATTTTCACTTAGAAATCAAAAGAATTTTCATATCCATCAAGAGAGAAAGATAACAAGGAGACAATGGGGAGCTAGAATATCAAGTTATATTTAAGAAATAGAAGCTGGAGAGAGAAAATCAAGTTAAAGATTGAAATCAATAGAACAAGGTAAGAGCATCAAGATTTCAATATATTTTTAAGTTTGTTATTATTGAAAAGTATGGAAATGATGTTATAGTAGAGTTTTCATAAATGAAGTTTTATGTTCTTGATATATTAGTGAAGGAAATGAGAGAAAGTGATGGAAAATATTATAGAGAAAATGAATAAGGAAGTTATAAACTTAGTAATCAACATTTTGCACTAAAATAGTTTTGGACAGCAGCAGTAGGCTAACTTCGAAAAATCACCATAAATTATGGAAATCGAATTATAGGATGAAAAAATATAGAATTAAATCTTATTAAGTCTAGTTTCTCATAGAAGAAACGTGTAAGTAATGGAATTATAAATCATAAGATATAATAAATTATGTGAGACAAGGGCAGAATGAATTCTGGTTCCCCTGTTCTGACTTTGGAAAATAATTAAAAATTGGAGAAAAATAATTATGGGATTAAATTTATATGTTTAAAATACTGAATGAGTATATTTTCAAGAGAAACAAACGGAAACATCATCCGAATCCTGTACGAGGAGATAATTAATTTTTAGTGAAGAAGGGTCAGAACTATTAGACAGCAGAATAGGTATGAATTTAAAGAATAAACTGTACTTATTGGCTAAACCAAAAATTATGAAATTTTTATAGTAAGAAGATATGTGAGTCTAGTTTTACAAAAAAATTAACGGATCTCAATTCAGAGTTACATAGCTCAAGATATAAATAATTTTGCGACAATGACTCAAGTGGACAGCTTTGAATGAACAAATAAATAAATAGTGAAATTATAGATAATGTTACAGATAAGCATGTTATATACATTAAGAATGTGGAATGGAGAGGAGGAGGAGGAAAATATATGATTATTCAACTAGCATGAGTGTTCATTAAAAATGGCTAATTTGCATGTTTTAGGTTCAGGGACTAAATTGAATAAAAGTAATATTTTAAGGGTAAATTTGTAAAATGTAAAAAAGTGACCAAATTGCATGAAATGAATTGTTTTATTATTCAAATTAATAAATTGAATGAAATATTAATTTATATCAAGATTGAGTGGAAATTGAAGGACAATAGAAAATTACCAAAATATCCCTAAATTTTGGTATTTCTACAATTTAGCCTGGTAAGTTCGTGTAACTTGAATTATATTCTTAGATGATTGAAATATATATTTTGGATTGAGAAATTGATTTGAATTGTGAACATGAGAAATTGTGAATTGAATGAAATAGAAATGAAGCTTTGAATTACATGAGTAAATATCGGTCTCGTAGGCCCTATTTGTTATGAATATAATATTTCGAGGATATCTTGTAAAGAATTATAAAATCATGTTAATAATTTAAAAGTTTTAATTCAGATGAAATTTTGTAACTTGGTTTAATACGTATGCAAATGTATGTCTTCTAGTAATGCCTTGTACCCTATTCCGACGTCGAATACGGGTAAGGGATGTTACAATGTGGCATCGCCAAATTTGGTCATAACGTTTAGACCGGGTTTGGGGTATTACATGAAGAGCCCAAAAAGATGACATCCCTAAACTCTGAGCCAAAAAAAGGAGAAAAAGATGATACTACCACAACCACCACCAAGGAACATGTTCTACCACCACCACTAGCTCCCGTAACCACCCAGGACCATGACATTGATCGTTTGATCGATGAACTCACGGAAACTAACAAGGAAGGGAAAGAAACAAGCCTTCAAAAAAGGAAGTGGCAGTACAAGGTCAGTGCCTGAAAATCCAATCGTAGGGCAGAATGAAGTATCTACTTGCTAGTCAAAGCCAGCTATGTTTTTTCTCTCTTTCATGCATCTTGCATTTCATTTCTTTTGCTATGGCACTTGTTGTAAAAAATCCTCTTTTGGTTGTTCTCTTATATATTTGGTCATGCATTGAGGACAATGCATCACTTAGGTTTGGAGGTGTGTTGTGCATTTAGGTTGCATTTTATATTTAGTATGTACGATCATTTTAGTATACTCATTTTAGTTTAGTTGAATCTTCTTTGCCACGACAATGTCACTATTACGTTCTATTTACCTATGAGGAGTACAATCTGTACTTATAGCGTTCGATGATGAGCTTAGATTCTTCAATACACCTAGACCGTGTGATAGTGTATTAGTTGAATTTAGCTTAGGATTGGTTTCTTGAAAATTAATTTCTAAAAATGAGATGTTCTATACTCAGTTTTTTTTTGGGTTACAGTGAGTATTTTTTAAAACATGGGGACTTTTGAAACCAAATTCAGTCATTTTTCCTTGGCATTAATAAATAAAAGACAGTAGGCACTCCAATGCTTAGAATTACCGAGTAAGTCAACACCATTTTGTTTGCTCCATCATGTTGTTGACTAGAAAGATGAGTTTAAGAAAGAGAGTGTAATAGAAAGTAAATAATTTAGGGCCAATCCGCTATAGTAACGGCTAAGTAGTTAATGAGATAGTTGTTTGCTGTATCCATCTTCTAAGTCGAAAGCCTTAGCTTCAAGTGTGATTTTTGTTTAAATTGTAACTTGATTGGGTATTAGGTAATTCGGTGTATGCTCCATTGTAATTATCAAGTCAAAGAATTTTGTGAATGATAAATCCCCTAATATACTAAATATATATGATTTACAACAAACAAGCAAACAAAACAAAACAAACGAATGCAAATGGTTTATACAAGTATGCTTAGAACAAGAGTGACTTGAATTTAAGAAAAAAATGAACTGAGTAAGCTAAGAGATATTTGTTATGGCCAAAACAAACATGAAACTCGAAAATCTTATTTTTAGAGAGTAATTTTCTGCACTACCTTTGTTAAATCAAACCTTTGAAACTCAAATAGGATTTTAACAAGAGAAAATGACTGAGAAGTGATGTATATATTGGTCTTCGAATAGATTAACAGTACAAGATAGGTACATGCATTGTCAATACTGCTGCATACATGCATTCATGCATATTTTACTTGAGGACAAGCAATAACTCAGGTTTGGGGGTGTGATAACTCTCAAAAAGAGTTATATTTCATGCCTTTAGACCTAGCTAATTGCTTGTACTTGGGTAAATTTAGTGGCATTTTAGGACATTATATTAGTATTTATCATTTGTATTAGGAGCTTGGACGATGTTTACATGTTAGATACTTTTAATTGCATGTGGAAGGATTGCGTTTGGTGATTTTGCAGGTCCAGGCTATGCAGAAAAAAATAAAAGAGTGAAGGTTTGCTAGGGCAAAAGGTTGGACAGTTTTCCATCTTGTATGCCGTGGCAATTCAGGAGGATGACCAGGTGAACATTTAGCGTATATCAGTCTCAGCCCAACTCTACTTATAATAGAAAAATTTACCTAAAAAAAGAAGATACAGTGGGCTGTTGGAGTTACCCAAGGACCAAATGCTTATAAAAAGCCAAAGGAGGAAGCCCTAGGTGTAGAGATTCAGATGCAACAATAGAGCGTAGCGACTGAGTAAAGACGGAAAGTAGAGACCAAAAGCAGTCCCTCTCAACCACCATAGATGAAAACTTTTATTCTCTTTAATGATTGAAGCATATGTTTAATTTAATCTACTATTTCATTCAATTGCTTTTATAGGGTTGGGATTATAAGATGAAAAATTTTATTCTCTTTAATGATTGAAGCATATATTTTATTTAATCTACTATTTCATTCAATTGTTTTTATAGGGTTGGGATTATAAGATGAAAACTTTCTCTTTAATAATTGAAGCATATATTTGATTTAATCTACTGTTTCATTCAATTATTTTTATTTCCCAATTGTATACGTACATTCTCTAGACATAAATGAGTATGCAATATGCCCCTAAACTAAATCTAATTCTGAAAAGGTTGGGTTAGTTGAACCGAAATTGAATGATGCAAGTGAGTATTCAAACGAATACTTGCAGCAGACTCTAGACATAAAGCAATGTTTGTATAGAATGAAAACAAAACATTGTAGGGTTTCGTGCTAAGACGTATAGACATAGGCCAGGTAACTTGAGATCTAGCTCTCGAAAGAAACAGGTCACTTTAGGTCTCTTCTGAGTAGTAGATTGAGTACGATTATGCTAAGGAATTACTAAAAGTAATGGTAGATTCTTAGTAATCTGAACTTGTCAAATTAACATCATAGACCTTCAAATTGTTGCCGCAACATCTTTTCCATACCAATCTTAGTTATTTATTTATTCACTTGTGTTTTATTCACATAAATATGCTCGTAATTGCCATCGCATTTTTACTCTTTCTTTGCCTTAGCATTTTCCAATGTTAGTCAGTATATATTTCACACTCATCTTTATTATTTTAATTTACCTCAACATACTTAACTCAGCTTTGCCATTAATCATTATTATAACTTGACCATTTCTATACCTAATCTGATCCCTATAGAGATGATCCCACTTATCACTTTATTACATGATTCGACGTGTATACTTGCACAATTCGCATATCATATTCACACACGACATCTAGATAATGGAAATGCGTTAATGTGTTAATGTGTCTAAAAGGTCTGGATATGTCTTATATGAGTAAGTCAAGATATGATGAGTTTATGAAAGATGGGTCTAAGTATGAAGAGTCTTTGCCTGTCTCTAAAGTCATCAAAGGGGTTCGTCAGGACTAAAAAAATAAATCTCTGAAAGGACAAGTCCATGGCCATGGCACTAGAAGAAAACCATATCATGTAAAGCCATAATTGGTGGTTTACAACATCATATAGGAAAAATACCATATCGTGTAAGACCGAAACTAGTGGGTTATGGCATCATACGAAAAATTTTAAGGAAGGTTATTACCTAATGTGGCTCTCTATGTGTCCCAAAATGATGGGGGCAAACCTCCTGAAATATGAGTCTAGGAAAATCCCTATCACCAAAACACCAGAAAATGGACGCCTCTCTAGCAAAAGTTTGGACAGGAAAGCCTCTGTGGCAAAATTTTGGACAAAAAAGCCTTTGTAGTGAGTACTGAATGTAAAACACAGCCTTTGTGGCGAGTACTAGATGTACCTTTGTGGCAAAAATTTGGACAGGAAAGCCTTGGTGGAGAGTATTGGATGTAAAAGATAGCCTTTGTCGCAAAACTTTGAAAAGGTAAGTCTTTGTGGCAACCACCGTTTAAGAATGCCTTTGGGGTAATCTCTATCAAAGAAAAGCCTCTGTGGCAATCTCCGTAAAAGAAGCCTTCATGGCGTAACCTAAGGACATGGTGTCTTGGTGGCAACTTTGTAAAGGAAAGCACTTGTGGTGAATACAAACGAAGCCCTTGCGACTATTTAATTAAAGGAATGCCTTCATGGCAAATTCTGAATGAATAACATGTAAGGAATTAGGAAAGAATGGCATGAACTGTCTTCTGAAGGAAAAGTAATGATAGAACTCTAAAGGTATGGTAAGTGTAAGAGGTAATGTATGGACAAGTATAAGGAACTAAGTATCCATCGAATTCTAAAAAAAAAATGCTCCATATGTAATGCAAAGGAAAACCCTACATAATTGCAAGAAAAGAACAGTGAAGCTAGAGCACGTCAGAATAGGTGGCGGCTCTAGGAGATGTGTTATAGGCATGTATAGATAGCACCTTAAAGTAAGGAAGATCTAGGCTAACTCTGTGTTAAGTAATGGGTGTAGTCTACCTCACCTGAAACTACTAGAAAAATTAGTAAGTATGAAATAATATTTTAAGTTGTTAATAAGGTAATCGAAATGGTTAAGGACTATGTAAGGATAAGATTTAAGAAGAGACATAGAAAGTGAAGAGATTTTAAGTATAGTTTGCTCAAAGGAAAGAAACGGTCATTTGAGTTTGGACTCCGAATCTGGAGCTTAGAAAAGTGAAGGCTTAATGAATATGAAAGGAAGATAAGTCCTTAAAGACATTGTAAGGAAGGGAAAGGTCTAAAAAAGGAGTAATTGCAGTCTGTTAAAGGAAATCTTAGTGAAGTAACCGCCAGAAGGAATAATGAAAAGTCAAAGGATTCATGAAAGACTTGCGAAGCATTGATCATGCTTGATATAATGAATCAAGTATTTAAGGTTTAACTCTTTAAGTTCTTATGAACTTACTAAGGTTATTTCATGTTTCAGATTGCAAAGAAGTATGCGTCAGGAGGGACGACGCCAGGGTTACGCCAAAAGGAAGTGACGCAATGGAATGTTCTGCATACAGAGGAAGTTAAGTGGTGAATTGAAGTTAGAGCATAAAACAAAGTTCCAATATGTATATAGTAGGCTGAGAGATAATATACGAATTGATGAAATTTTATTATCATGAATTGCATATGTAATCCATACAATGAATATCCACAAGAGACTTTGTCATATTCATAGATAGAGCTTGTACATAGGCAAAAAGTTTAAGTTACATCTGTTATAAGACGTAACGCCCAATACTTGGATCTGGTTCATCGGGTCAGGTGGAGGGCATAACATAGAATAAACTTTATTTTTTGGGGAATTATGATCTTTACTAGTTTCTATTGAGAGAATTACTTTCCTACTGAAAGTAATAGTATTGCTTCTTGTTCTATATTTGATTCATGTTGCTCGAGCCCACACTCGCACAATTCCATCATCCTTGTGCTTGAATCTTGAAATCAAATTATTTGGTGGTAATAGAGGTGTTTATGGGTTGGGTCGGATTCAGGCCGAGCTTAAACATGTTATTAGCACATTTTATGCTTATCCAAGCCCAGTTTTGCCTAATATATGGGCCTAAAATTTTGTTCAAACCCACCAATATTTGTAAATGGCTAACTCAAGCCCGTTTTAAGCCTATACATATTATTTTTTAAAATATTTATATTATTTTTAGTTTAATATTTTATAATTTTATATACTTTTTCATTTATTAAAAATATATATTTAGACATATTAACATTTTTTTAATATTTACATGATAGTATTATATATTACTATAAATTTATTTTTTATGCACTATACTATATAATATATATAACATAATATAATATATTAAATAGATCCAATCAAATTTGGATCTTAAATATTTAAACTCAGGTCTAATTTATATTTTTGACAGATCTATTTTTCCTCTTAACCTATTTTTTATGCCTGATATTTATGCCGAAACCTCACGTTAAAAATTAAGTGGATAGGTGATAGTAAACTCGTTCAACTTTTTTGTTAAATAATGGTTACTTTCGACATTTCCTTCTCAACAACCGCACATGGGTGTTCTTTTAGAATGATAAAAGAAAAGAAAGGCAAGAAAGTAACAAGGAACTCACATTCCAAATTTAATGTGGTGCTGTGAGCCATTTTCCATAAATCACGTTCACCTACTTTCATTGGCAGCCTCTATATATATCATGTTCATGTACTTCTCGTTCAATGTCAGCCATATCTTAATCTAAATTACTGATACATATAAATCAAGTAGAAGATAAATAAATAAAATGTCCCACACTCTACATGTTTGAAAACCCTGGCATTGACATTAGAGCATTATTTTTGAAACAAGGGAGGCGAAACAACCAAAGTAATGCATTTATTTCTAGTTTTGTGCTTTAATTGATTAACAATATATAATGATATTATCATTAATGGATTTTAAAATAAATATGGATAATTATTTTTTAAATGTAATTTTAATGTATATATTTAAAATTTAAAATCTAAAATTTAATTTTATATTTTATTTTAAAAATTTAATCTCTTTATTTTTCAATTTTCAAAATTCAGGTCCCATTGTTAATATTAGTAAAATTATTTTGTTATACTCAAATTCATTACAATATTTTTTTAATTACACTACTACCAAGTGAATATCTTCTTCTTTTTAATGTCACACTAACCAATTTAACTAAAAAATTTAACTGTGTTAACAATTAAACCTAAATTTTAAAAGTTGAAAATAGAAAACTAAATTTCAAGAAATAAAAGTATAAGACCAAATTCTAAATTTGTGAAAATTATAGGGACATGAAATATTTTAACCATGTATATATTGATAGAGTATTACATTATTATTAAAATTTAATTAAGGCATCCTTTCATAAACTAAAAATTAAGTATTGAAAAATTAAATTACGAGTTTAAATTATAAAATATGTATAATATATTAATTAAAAGTAGGTACGATATATAGGTATAATGTTTGATAAATGTAAATTTTAAATTATAATTTTTAAAAAATATTTCACTTAAAATATATAAAATAAAATAAGTTCAAATTTTTATTAAGTGATAAATAGTTTATTATCAACTTATCAATTTTCTTTTTCTTTTTTTATAAAAAATTATATGAGCTGATTTTTCTTATAGTTTAACAAACGTGTTAGGAATAAATAAATTATTAAAACATTAAATTTTTAATTGATTTAATTTTCAATGGTTTATTAAAGAAAAAAAGCGATTTCATGAATTAATCAGAGACACGATTGAGAACTGACAAAAGAAAGCGCAAAATTTACAATAGAGAAATAATAATATATTATCAAGGTTATATGAGTAATTAAATTTTAAAAGAAGTAAAAACCCATCTTCCTACTTTTTCTCATTCAGTTTTTATTAATAACTATTTATAATTTTTATCAATAATCAGTTTTAAGGAAGAAATTATTTATTAAATAAGATTTTATATTGTTTTTATTTTTTTTCACACACAGTTGGACTAATTAAATATAGATGATTTATATATGGGAAGTCTTTTAATAGTCGTGACTCTAATCCTGGTTGCCAGATTGGTTGATTGGCCATTTAAAGGTGAAAATATGGGAACTGAGGTTTGTTCAAATTTGGACATTTTATCTTGATCTGTTTAAGGTTCAACAATTAATCTGGTTTTAGTCGTTGGTGGGTTTTTGTGGGGTAAGGTCCACAATATTGTATGTCTATAATAATGTATGTCTATAATCCCTTTAAAGCCTTATTAAAGAAATGAGATAAAATTCTCTGGTTCATTTATGACCGTGAGAGTAAATTAGATGTTTCAATTAAGAAACTAAAAAGGCTTCATTTACATGTACTCCATTAAATGCAAAGGAGTTTATAAATAAAGCCCCTTGAAGTGAAAGTGGAATGCGAGAAATTCTCTTGTACTTTTCACCTACTATATACTTGTTAGTATTGTTCTCTTTATTATTTTGTAATACGTTATCAACACGAGTCTTTACAAGTTCATAGTAAAGTTCACGTCATTGCGACTATATATAACTTACCCGTAAAGCTCTCATTGAACTATATACGACATATGGTAAAAGATTTAATATTGGTATGGATTTTCATTCGATGCTCTTGACATTAGGGTGTCTTAGTATCATATAAGTTATTTTGAAATAAAAATTTTTCTATTGATGAATTTTGAATTTTCTTACATTTTGATAAAATTATCAAGACTCAACCTTAAACAAGAAAGTTGCTATTAAAACTTTAATAAAAGAAAAGAAATTGAGGTAAATTTCACTAATCACATTACATGCGTATATGTACCTATATTTTTGTTCATAAAAATTTGTTTTTCTTAATTATATGATATTTGATAATTACTTGGAAATTATATCTAAATGGTTATAGATTAATTTTAATGTTATAAATTGATGGATTTTAAATCACGATTCATAATATTATCGATCATTTTTATTTATTAAGGCCTAAGTTTCGCTATATAATATGTGGCCCTACATCGGTTGTCAGTCATCATTAAACTAGTTGTTTTATATGTTTATTTGATGGTTTCAATTTATATATATAAGTTTTCTAAATTCTAGACATCATATGTTTTTGGGCTTTGATATTGTTTAAAATTCTTTTAATCAACAATGATTAAAGTTATTACATATATTAATAAAATTAAGATTCTTTCACACCAAACAATCAAATGTTGTTTCACATCAAACATGTTTATTTAAAGTCATTTTAGTGACAAATTTTGAGGACTGTCTAAATTTATTTTGGGTTAATTCTAATATAGAATTTCAAGTATAGTTGTTGTCATTTTAATTCTTGAATTATTTTGGTTGGAAACATTTTATAAACTTAAAATGAGAATTACTATATTAATTTGATCATTGGCATTTCTATGGACCTTGTTTGTATTAACCGATTGTTGTTTGATAAGAAGCATAAAGAAAAAGGTTGTTTAGTTTAATTTTGTAAATGCATTGTATTTTTCCTAGTATACAACCCAAATAAACTTGTTACTTTTGTAGAGATGTTAAAGGTAGTTCATTTGCTTTATATTGTTCCATTTGTTAATTATTTAGAGAAATAATATGAACAATTATAAATGGAAATGTTTTCTTGAACATGAAATGTATTGTTTTGAAGTAAATTTCATGCATGTCTACAATGGTTTATGAATTTTTTCTAGTACAAGCATTATATTAAGTTTGATATTTTAGGTGTCGTTTTATTCATACATTTTATTTACAATAAACTCTATGCATGAAATGACTATTTCTTTCTAGTTAATTAAAGATGCAAAACTCTTGTGGAAAGGGTTTTTTGAGTATTCTGAATTACTCTCATGCCTTCTTATGGCTAAACAAAATAATGAGTTATTCATTCCACTAGTTTTGCTTCATTCCCTGAAGTGAATGTAGCAATACATAACAATTATAAAAATGAAACCTATTGTCATTACAAATAGATTAAAAAAAAAAGATGGATGATTCAAAATGTTGCTACATGTTCATTCTTAGAACATAATGATCAATGATTTATGCTAATCAATCATTCCTTGAAGCGAATGATATCTATATAATCTTATTGGTAAAGAATATGATATACACTTACATTATTGCTCGAGTTATTTTTGCACATCTTTTGAAATAAATGTCCGCAATAAATATAACAAATTTTATAATTACTTTTGATCATTAAAGTCAATATGGACATTTACAACTTTTGGCATATTCCTTGAAGTAAATATTGTAAATAATTCTTTGTAAATTATATTTCTTTTATTGAGTTAATGACATTATGGACTTCACATTGATGTAGACATTTCCAAAAGTAAATGTCATAATTTTGCAAACATGTGGATATGATAAAATGCCAAAAGTAACATGTTTTAGCATCATTCTTAATTTGTTTTTGATTTATTATTCGATTTAAAATGGTAAATTTTATGCTCCTAATCCTTTAAATTCATGTTTCTATACTTAGGAAAGCATTTGGGAGCAAAAAGAGTAAAAAACGAGCAAAAATCATAAAATCAGAGCAAGTTTCAAGAGCCACACGAGTTAGGCCATTCCATATGAGCTGGACACATGGCTGTGTGAGACACACGGGCTACCACACGACCCTGTGCCAGACCGTGTGGAAATCACGAATTGTGTTCTAAATACGAGAAAAAATACGAGTTTTAGGTTTTTTGGGCATTTTAAGACGTATATATGAAAAAAATAAGAAGAGGGGAGGAAGCTGTCATAGAATACTCAAGAAAACGACTCAAAAAACACCATTGAAGCCGACTCTGAAGTAGATTTCCATTATAATTGAAGATCTCCTTTTGATTTCTTTGCATTATGAGTTTCTTTATTTTTTTGTTCTCATACTGTCTTTGAGAAGTTTTTATTTGCGATTATGAACTAATTTTCTAAATACCTAGGGGAGATGAACCTTATAATGAATTCCATCTTTTGATTTTTTTACGCAATAAATACTTAAATCTTGTTCTCAATTATGTGTGCTTAATTCTTGGTTTAATATTTTCAGACTATTAATCCATGGTTGTGCTTAAATTAGAGGAGGAATAGACCCTGTTTAAGAGTAGATCTAGCATAATTGAGTGGAGTTGCATGCAGTCCTATAAATAGGATGGCATAAATATCTATAGATCGAGTTAATGCGATAATAGGGGTTTTAATTAGAAACAAATTGTGTACTCTTACTTTGGTTGGGGACATGACACCATATGGTTTAAATATTATGAAACACGTGAGGATGATCGCTCTTCAGATTGGGCCTTTCGATGATCAATGTGTTGCTACGAGTGACTCAGTCGCATGAGGATGATGAGCATATTGACAATGATCCCTCCACCACCATGACCCATTCCCACTCCTCCTCCGAGCCACTCTACTGTTGGACCTATACATTCCATCACACTCGACTATATTTATCATACTTAGTAGCACTAGTCAGCACGACTCGATACCATTGAGACATATTTGCAGTGAATCTGCCAGCATTGTAATGCCCCAAAATTTGGGCTAGAAGTATTGGGCCTTGAGCAAGGGAACGGTTAGGAAATTGTGCACAAAATTATGTCTGCTTTAGTGGTTAAGGGTCCTGAGAGGAGTTGGAAAAGTCCTGGGTTCAAACCTAGGCTTTAGCAAAAATTTTGGTTTTAAGTGGATAAAATCCTGGATGCTTGGATGTAGGCCTTTTAAATTATTGTGTTAAAAAAAATGTGATAGGGAAGCATATGGTCTAGTGGTAAGGTTGCAAGGGAGCTTGGGTTCAAGTCTTAGCTCTTACAATTTATTTTGGTCTTTCTTTTAAAGGAACCTAGACTTTGGCCTTTAGACCTTTTATTTAATTGAAGATAAAATGTGACAAAAAGAGCTTATGGAAAAGAGGCAAGTGGCGTGAATTGGCTGATGCGAGAGCTTGGGTTCGAATCCCTTGGCCTGCAAGGAGTATTTATTTTATTTCCCTACAGCTTGAGAAGTGGAGTTAGACTGAAACTCTGCAATGTGAAGTTTGAATTGGTCTTAGAGGAGATATTCAAGGGATATAGATGAAGGTTGCGGTTGGAGGAGTTTGAAAGTGATGTAGGTTGAGAGATTGTAGGAGTGGGTTATGTGAGGTTGAGGGGAGTGATAGTAGTTGGCTGAAAAAGAGGATTCCCCATTATGCAAATTTGGTCATAGGCTTTTAGGTGCCGAATAGGTAAGTAAAGAAACTTTTTTTTGTGTTCGGTTAGGGGATTGATTTTTCGAGAAATTGGCATTGGTTGTGCCTATTGATCACGTTTCGGTCACTTTTCTTTAGGAGCTGAAATTATCTTTCTTCTCTTTTTCATCCATTTGGGTTTTGGCTTTTGTATTTTGGTTTGCTTACTGCTCTTCCTATCTCCCTTTTCTCACTGGCTTTTGTGAACTGATTCTTTTCCTTCTCCTCTTTGGTTGCTTATGTGCTTTCTTCCTCTTTCTATCTTTTAGCCATTGTGACCGAATTCATCCTTCTTCCCTTCTTTATTCATTCTTTTCAATTGCTCTATCACCAACTTCCTTTTTAATACCTTAGCCAAATACCTTGTCACTTAGTAAGTGATTATACTCTTCACTTCTGGTTAAATCTATTTTCTGTTCCCTCTCAAACCCCTGACGGTTTAGTCTTGGTTGAAGGGATTCTTTGCTCCTACATTCTGTACTTTCTCCATTCCTGTTTTTGATTTGGCAAGTAAAATCTGTTAATCGGTAAGTCTCTCGATTCCTTTCAGTTCTCTCTTTTACTGTTTAAGTCAAATGGTGCGATCCCTTATTACCGATTCTTCTATTTTCTCCTATGTGTATGTTCTTTTGGGTTCTAGAACTTCCGATGGGTGAAGAGGGTGCTAGTAATAAAGTGATAGGAAAGGTACAGGCTGAGTTTGAGCGTGCAGCCTTTACTCCCATGTTTCACTGGCGTAAAGTGCCAGCTCTTTGGGATTTTCTGCCAGGATATGGAAGGGTGGCTGCACCGAGCTTTGGATCAGGTAAGCAAATCACAGTCGACCGATCTAGTCAAGGTTCTGGTGCTCGTGGATTTTTATTACTCTACGTAATCATGTGTGTATCTGAATACTGTAAATCATTACTGTCGTAAAGCCAAAAGAGTGTGTGTAATCACACTGTCTCTTCTGTGAATCGGCAAAAGCTGAAAAGCTGAAAATACGATAATTGAGGCCACATAGAAGTGCGAACGCTCGTGTGGTGGACTGAGCCCACGAAACATGGCGTTAGACTATAGAGGCCACCACGAGCGTTCTCGTGCTTTTGGGCCGTTATGGGCCTCGTTGGGCTGAAATAGGTCGTGTGGGCCCAATGGGCTCACAGGCCCCATACGGATAAAATCCATGTTAAGTGACAAATATTGGACTAGCCTATGCAGTTTGCATAGTCGTGACTGAATTTGGGCTAAATGGGTCACACGAGAGTGTGGGCTCACTTGAGCCGAATATGGGCCTTGGGCTCATTTACATCGTTATGACCATTTAGGTTATCTGTGTCACTCGAGGTGACTGAAGACCTTCGAAAATGTTGTTAAATGACTGAAACACCTCAGAAAAGTAAAATAATCGTAATGCCCCTAGAGGGTAAATGACTATTTTACCCCTTGAGGGTAAATGACTGATTTGTGTTATGGTTTAATTAACTTAACTGTGAACGATATGACTGATTCTGAGCATGGCATACTGCATTCACGACATACTGCATGGGGTGGGGATCTTGTATTGGAGGAAGTGATTGATATGTGAGGGTTGCACGAGTCGCATGAGACGACTGTGGACCCACCAATGGCTTTTAGTCGATTATGTGATTGGCAGCTCTGCTGCAATATTGGTTAGTGTGGCAACCGGTGCTACATCAGAAGTGTAGGGATGGGTGGGTCGATTAAATCCCCACAGAAGTGTAGGGTTAGACAGGAGATGGAGTGCAAGGTTGGTATAGGTATTTATGCATATACTGATTCCGATATTGAGATGGGCTTAGGCCCAGATGTATGTGATATATGCCATTTGATATGGGCTCAAGCCCAACCGAGGCTAATGGGGGCTAAGGCCCAATTGCCACCGTTACTGTTTTGGGTTAAGGTCAGCATTGTACTGTTACTGTGAAAGGGCTCAGGCCTAGACTGATTCTATTTCTGTATACTGGCTGTTTCTTTAATAAGGGGATTACACACTGAGTTTTCGTAAACTCACCCCATTTTCAACCTTTCAGGTAATCCCTAGTGTTAGACGGTTCGGAGCTGCGAGGGACTCGGAGAGAGCCACACAACTGCACGTGTTTTATTCTATTTTACTCATTTACTAAAGCACTTTGATTTTGATTCGGGCTGTAATAAGACCTCTATAATTTCTGGATTCTAAATTTGGGATTTGATGTGATTGTGATTTATATCTACTAGAAGTAGAACACGGTTTTCCAAAACAATAACTATTTTCTAACACTACGCTTCCGCAACTCAATTTTTAAATATCACGTTTTCGTAAATCATTTGGTTAAAATTAAGCTTTCGCAACAATAAGGTTTTTGAAGGTAACAACATTTCTTTAATAAACCTCGATTGAAAATAAACAAACACAAACTGAGGTTTTGTACAAGCTTTTAATGGCAAGAAGTTTGAAATTTTCAAGAAGGGTTTTTAATGAAAACATGGTTTTCAAAAAACACTTCAATGTGACACGCCAGATTCGGGCCTAACTTCTAGGCCTGGTATGGGGTGTTACAAGCATTTCCATAGTTCTCCACCCGATCATGCGCCTCACAGTCCTGACGCCTCTCACGACGATGATCACTGATCTGTGTCGTTTTATTTGTTGTATTTATATTATTTTTAGTTTTTTTTATCCTGATTTGTAAAACTTCTTTATTTTTATTTTTCTTTTGAACTATGCTGTTACTTTATTATTTTGATGGTTATTTTTATTCGAGTTTGTAATCTCTTTATCTTCTTATTTATTTTTGTTTATCTTCTTATTAGTTTCCTCGAAAACATGCACTATATTTAGCTTTGCCCACAATGTCGATTTTCACTATTCTGGCGATTTCATCCAAATTCAAGGTAGTTTCAGTTCTTTCCCTCTCGTTTGATATTGTGCTTATTTTGTGCTTATTTTTGTTTCTACATTAAGGACAATGTACATCTTAAGTGTGGGAGGTTTTTTGTATATCTGCGATAAAATCCCTGAATCATTTGTTGTGTTTAAGTACTTTTCTCATACCCTCCATTAAAGTGATTTTTTTTGTTGTTTTTTAGTAATTTTCTCGTACCTTCCATTAGAGTGATTTTTTTTTAGAATTTTTATTGATGTTGTTTTGAATTAATTTGTAGATTTTTATGTATTGGTTGATTTATACTTTAAGATACAAGAGAGTCAAGCATGATAAGTTGTTTTTCAAAAATAAATATTTTAGATTTCCTCCCTAAATTAAATTATTATCTTGAAATTTTGAAATTGCATGTTTGACATCAAAACCATAATTTTTTGTAAGCCTTTGAGCCTAAAGAGCATATATTTTATTTCGTGCTCATTTTCTTTTTGGTTGTGAGTATTTCAACTTGATTTATTATTCTAGAACTTGCGTCGATTATGCATGTTGAGACCACATTATTGATTTGATATGCTGAGATGATAGAGGTACTTAGGATTTAACACACTTAACCTGTAAAAAGCTTATCTGTTGTATTAACCCTTAGTGAACCCCATTGATCCTAACACATTTTTTTTCTTTTAACCCGTCAATGTTAACCCATAACCCATATATATGTTGTAAAATTATCCTTTTTATTGACTTTCTTTTTTTGAGATTTTATTTGGTTAGTTGCCTAACTATGTTTCATTATTCAAATTTTTGAATTTTATTTTGTTCTAAAAAAATAGAAAAAAATAAAGAAATATAAAAATTTTGAGCTTGAGTCGTTAGCTTCATATTGTGTTGAAAAACTCATTTTTATTTTTTATTTCTTTTTTATGTGAATTCTTTGAATTCAACATTTGGATTTTTCTAGTTTGGCAACTTATCAACTTGATTCTTGATTATAACCAACTTTTCTGATCATTCCCGTACCCTTAACTTAAGCCCCATTACAACCTTGAAAAAACCTCTTGATTGGCATGTCATCTCATTCTATAGTGGTGGAGATTTGATTTTCAAGCAAGCTTATGCTAATAGCATTTCTTGTTCGATTGTTGAGTACATAATATTTGAACCTTAAACACTCTGAGTGCTTTGAGTGATCTTTAGTAAGGATGTCAAATCTTGTTGATTTTGAATTTAAGGTAATTATTTAGATAAGAGGAGACACTTACGTTTTTGTTCTTAAAAATTTCAGCTTAAACTACTTGAATCTTTAGTGACCTTTTGGTTGAATTCCTAATACATGATTGTTTGCGAATTATCTTGAAACATTATTGATGAAAATGAAAAATTGAGAAAAGCTAATTTGAATGTGGATTGAGGATTTTACTTGAGGACAAGGAAATGCTTAAGTGTGGGGATATTTGATAAATACCAAAAGTAATATGTTTTAGTCTCATTCTTAATGTGTTTTTGTATGATTATTCGATTTAAAATGATGATCCTAATCCTTTAAATTCATGTTTCTATATTTAAGAGAGCATTTGCAAGCAAAATGAACGAAAATCAGAAAATTGAAAAATCGAAGCAAGTTTCAAGAGTCATACGGGCGGGACACACGACCATGTGAGACACATGAGCTGGCACATGGCCATGTGCCAAGCCATGTGGAAATCATGAATCGTGTTTTAAATACGTGAAAAATGTAATTTTTAGGTTTTTCGTGCATTTTAATACCTATATATGATAGAGATAAGAAGATGGGAGGAAGCCGTCATAGAATACTTAAGAAAATGACTCGAAAACACCATTGAAGCTGAATCTGAAGTAGATTTCCATCAAGATTGAAGATCTCTTTTTGATTGCTTTAAAGTTTATTATGAGTTTCTTTATTTCTTGTTGTTATAATATCTTTGAGATATTTTTATTTGCAATTATGAACTAATTTTCTAGATACCTAAGGGAGATAAACCCTATGATGAACTCTGTTTTTTGATTTCTTTTTTACGCAATAAATACTTGAATCTTGTTCTCAATTATGTGTGTTTAATTCTTGGTTTAATATTTCTGGACTATTAATCCATGCTTGATGTGCTTAAATCAGAGGAGGAATAGACCCTATTTAAGAATAGATCTAGCATAATTGAGTGGAGTTGCATGCAATCCTAGAAATAGGACGACATAAATCTACTAGATTAGTGTTAAATCTAATAGGGGTTTTAATTAGAAACAAATTTCAATTAATCAACCTAGAGTCAGTTGCCCTTAGTCTTGAAGAGAGATATTAGCATAATTTAGGGATTTCTATGGATCAAGATACTAGGTGAAGAAATTGTGTAATTTAGATTGATGGTGACAGATGAAGTCTAGGTGAATTCTTTCCTGGGTATTATTTCGCTTCTTGGTTATTATTCGATTGTTTTCTTGATTTGTTTCTTTGTCACGATCGTAATTAATTAATTTAGTTAATTTTAGTTTTAATCAACCATTCAAATTTATCGGTTAAATAATAGAAAGACAGTAATTACTAATACTTTTAGTCTTCGCGGGAATGATATCTTTGCTCACTGTAGCTATACTATTAATTGATAGGTGCACTTGCCTTTGTCGGATTTTTAGTTGGTTTATGCTTGCAATCAAGATACAAAGTAAAAGAAATCTCAATAAAATTATCAATTGTCAAAATTTATATTGACATTATTAGTACAATTGAAAAGCATGTGAAAGTAAACTAGAAGTTTATTGATACAAATACATTTACTACTTGGCCTGACCAGTTAGACCATTCTAGGTCGTATATGATGCGAAAATTAATTGATAATTCATATGGACATTCATTAAAGAACCAAATGTTTCTTTAATTTAAAGAATTCTCATGTGTTGATTGTTCACAATGATAATTGATTACTCCAAACTCACTAGCTAAAGTTGAGATTTAATTTCTGAAATGAATATGGGCTCATTCACCCACCATGTGGATGGTTTTGATATTATATGATTTTGGTATATGCATCTACAAAATAACCACATGTGTTATCAACTCGCAACCTGTCATTTGCAAGATTTATTGTTTAAATGATTAATTTCATATTATGCAATTAAAATAATTCATCTTGCTTATGCTCGTGAGTTTACGTCCCAACCTTTCAATAATTATTGTACGTCAATTGGGATAAAAGTTGAATATCTTGTAGCTTATGTTCACACATAAAACGGTTTACCTGACTCGTTTATCAAATGCCTCTAACTAATATCTAAACCATTACTTATGAGAACAAAGCTTCCTATTTCAATATGAAAGTGTGTTGATTTACATGTTGTACATATTAAGTCAATAAATTACAAATACTCCTCATTATAATTGGATAAATAAAATACTTGAAATGAATTATCATTATCTAATATAATCGTACAAGGTAATGTGAACAAGAAGTTCAACAAATAATTCATTTTACAAATCAACAGCCAAATTCATTTACTGACCTAAAGAGAATTACAAAATCTCACATACCAGCTGAAAATTCTCCAATACAAATTGATATCACAATAGGGAAAACTATTAGTGCAAAAGAAAGTAATACACGCTTGAAGCGTGGAAGACTAATTGTTTCTAAAGATAAAAATCCTTGTAAAAGGAAAGGAGCAAACATTCAAGTTGGTCATATAGTGGAGGTAGGGGTTCTTGAAGCGACGCATGGCATAACTAATTATAAAACTCAAGAAGAGATTCAGGTACATGAAATTGAAAATGAAAATGATGAAAATAAAGATATCTCGATAAGTTATGTCAATACGAGAAAAAGATAGAACCGAAAAAATATAGTTGTCGACAATAATTTTACTTATAATTTTGCTATTAAAATAACAAAAGAAAATGAGGATCATAAGCCTAAATATATTGACTAATGTAGAAATAGAAAATATTGGGAAAAATGGAAAGACAAAATTCAAGCAAAATTAAAATTACTTTTTAAACATGAGGTTTTTGGACATGTAGTCCAAACACCTAAAGATGTAAAGCTGTTTGGATATAAATGGATATTTGTGCGAAAACGAAGTGATAAAAATGAAGTTGTAATGATGTGAGTCTCAAGGCCCAAAACCAGGCTCATGAACATGATGGGCTCAAATTTCCTCAAGCCTCAATAATGAGGTCAAAGGCCAAGCAAATTTGAGAAAGATTGAATGAGACCATCCAAGACTTCACTACCAAGGCCCTAGACACGACCGAAAAGGAAAATCAAGATTCACTTTCTTTTTTTCAAGAAAATCAAGAAATCGAATCTTTGTCCAATTTTGCTGTTTCAGACAATTTCAAGAATCAAGAAAATCAAGATTTCAAATCTTAGAAATTTTGGTCCAAGAAACCAAATCTTGCAGCCAAGGCGCATTGAATTTCATATATGAGCTTAAACGAGCCAATTTCGAGAGCAAACGGATCATAAGATCAAGTTCTTAAAAAAATGGCCCATTAAGATTTCTAGAAGCCCATCTTGGAGTTTGGAAAGTAATTTAATTAAATATCAAGCCAAATTATCAAAGTGGCCCAAATTGTAAAATATTTAAACTATAGGTCTAATTTTATTTTAATAGGTGGATCATCATGTAAGAATTCATCCCAAGGAGCCCATTTAATTCATTTGGCTAAATTCCTATTAAAGTTTCACACTTAGAATTATTTTGTTTTTTTTATTTGATGAGTTGTCATGTTAGTTATTCCATTAGGGTTAGGAAAACTTATTTTGGGGGCCTATAAGTAGCATGGACATTCACCCTTATACACAAACAATTGGTTTATGTTTTTTTATTTAATAATAATTCTCTTTGAGTTTTTCTTCAAGAATTGCTCTTGAGTTTCTTTTAGAAGTTGTTTTAACAATCTTTCAGGTTGTGAGAATCATCTTCAAGCTTTTTCTTGCCAAGATCTTTTTTCTTGGAGGGGGAATTAGAGCTATTGAAATTAATTGTGGATTCTTAATGTTTCCAAGGCTTCTTAGGATGTCATCATCTCTTTTCTATCTTTAATTTATCGTTTCTTGCTTATTTAAGTTAGTTCTTACTGTTTTGGCTTGCTGATTTTATTGATTTTCATTCTAGGTTAAAGTTGCTTCAAGAGAGACATTCTCTTATCTTTCTCCATCAAGAAACACATCAAAATTAGAAGTTTTAATCTTTTCTTGTTGTTTCAAACATTCATGCACAAAACAATTTGCTTTTGTCCTTAAAATCACTTCTAACAAATTTGTTTGTGCTTTGTTTCTCCATATCTGGTTAGTGCATTTTCTTGAGGTCCAAGGATGGTTTCTTTCCATCGAAGAAACCCTAATTCATTCTCTATTGGACTCTTTACCATCCGATTCATCTTTTTTTGTTTTAATTTTGTTTGACTCTCTTTTGTGACAACTAATTTGTTTTCGTTGTTTCTCGTTTAAGTTTACATTCGTCTAGATATCTAGGATAAAACCGCAACTTAGACAAGCTATGATCCTATTCCGCACATGTGTCGTATCATTCTTTATCATGTAAGATATAAAGCACGAATTGTAGCATAAGGATTTTCGCAAAGGCCCAACATTGATTACAAAGAGATATATTCTCCTGTGGCGGATGCAATCACGTTTAGATACCTTATTAGTCTGACAGTACGTGAAAAACTTGACATGCATCTACTGGATGTTGTTACAGCCTATTTTTATGGTACACTTGAAAGTGAAATTTATTTGAAAATCTCTGAAAGATTTAAAATCGAGAAGGATATAGAGTTTCTCAAGAAAATTGCTCGATCAGATTAAAGAAAAGTTTATATAGATTAAAACAATCTGGACGTATGTGGTACAATCGTCTTAGTGAATATTTGTTAAAAGAATGTTACAAAACGGTCCAATCTATCCATGTATTTTTATAAAAAGGTCTGAGTTAGACTTTGTGATAATTGCTATTTATGTTGATGATCTAAATATTATTAGAACTCATGAAGAGCTTCATAATGCAGTAAATTATTTAAAGAAATAATTTGAGATAAAAGATCTTGGAAAAACAAAGTTTTGTCTTAGCCTGCAGATCGAGCATTTAAATGATAGAATTCATGTCCATCAGTCAATTTATACATAAAAGATCTTAAAGAAATTTTACATGGATAAAGCACATCCATTGAGTACCCCGATGGTTGTACGATTGTTAGATGTGAAAAAAGATCAATTTCGTCCTTGCAAGAATGATGAAGAGTTTTTGGTCATGAAGTATCATATCTAAGTGTCATAGGGGTATTGATGTATCTTGCAAACAACACAAGACCTGATATAGCTTTTGTTGTAAACTTGTTAGCAAGATTTAGTTCTTCTCCAACACGTAGACATTAGAATTGAATTAAACATGTATTTAGATATCTTAGAGGGACCATTGGTATGGAGTTATTTTACTCAAATGATTCAAAATCCCTATTAGTAGGTTATGCTGATGTTGGATATTTATCGGATCCACATAAAGGCCGATCTCAAACAATATATTTATTTATATGTGGAGGTAATTTCATATTATGACATTCAACAAAGTAGACATTAGTTGTTGCCTCTTCAAATCATGTTGAAACAATTGCAATGCATAAGGCAAGCCAAGAGTTTTGTTTGGCTAAGGTTATTAACCCAACATATCCAGAACATATGTAATTTGTCTTTACAGGAAAAGATGCAAGCTATCTTATACGAAGATAATGCAAAATGTATAGCTCAATTGAAGGGTGGTTATATCAAAGGTGATAGAATCAAATATTATTTCACCAAAATTATTCTTCACTCATGATCTTGAGAAGAAAAGTGACATAAAAGTTCAACAAATTCGTTCTAGTGATAATTTAGCAGATCTTTTTACAAAGGCATCAGCAACTTCAACGTTTGAAAGACCACTACACAAGATTGGAATGTGTCAACTAAAATATGCAATGTGATATTGCCATTAGAGGGAGTAAAAGACACGTTCTACTCTTTTCCTTTAACTAATGTTCTATCCCACTCGGTTTTCCTAGTAAAGGTTTTTAACGAGCCAGCTTGTAATAATAGATTATGTACTCTTTTTCTTTCAATAGGTTTTTATCCTACAGGGTTTCTCCTAATAAAAGTTTTAAGGAGGCACATTTTTATTTAAAAGACATCCAAGGGAGAGTGTTGTAAATACATAAATAATGGATGTCTATAACACTTTTAAGCCCACATTAAAGTAATAAGATAAAACTCTCTGGTTTATTTATGACCATGAGAGTAAATTAGATGTTTCAATTAAGAAACTAAAAAGGCTTCATTTACATATACTTCATTGAATGCAAAGGAGTTTATAAATAAAACCCCTTAAAGTGAAAGTGGAATGCGAGAAATTATCTTGTAGTTTTCACCTCCTATGTACTTGTTAGTATTGTTCTCTTTATTATTCTGTAACAATATATTTTTAATACAATTGTTACTACTAGTCATAAATACTTCAAACTCTTAAATCAAAAGATAAAATGTACTTATGTCACGAGCTGCAGATCAAAGCCTGTGACTATTGCACACAGAACGTCCCATGGAGGTCAAGTTATTAAATGGAGCTCATTTGACCCACATGAACTGACTCGATTCATGGAACCATGAATAAGCTTATCTACTTGAAGCTTTGGTGGTCCAGTGAAATACTCCAGTAAAACTAGAGTTATCAGGTGTAACAGCTCGGTTTAGACCCTAGTCAGACAGTGGTTTTAGGACCACTAATCCGAGTCAAAAAATATTTTAATATTATTTTTGGTGTCTACAGCATGTTAATTTATATGTGTGAAAATTTCGTATGAAAATTTTATCGTTTGTGTGGTCGATTTTATAAAAAGACTTAATAGCGTAAAATGAAAAAGTAGCATGCTTTTTGTTAAAGCGTTATATTGTTATGGCTTTTATAATGTGGGGTCCTTATGTTGAAATTTGACCATTGAGTAATAGCATGGACGGTATTGGGCTTATAATTGATGATTTTATAATGTTTAATTAATGGGAAAAATGGTAAATGATATATTATTATGAATTAAATAAAAAAACATAAAATAGCCATGCATTCTCATCTTTTTTGGCCGAAAGTTGAAAGAAAAAGAAACCATGGTTGCTTAAATAGTTCGGCACACTTGGAAGCTTAAATTAGGTATGTAATTTCTTCGGTTTTTGATAATTTTTATGTTTTTGAGATCTTTGCTTTGTGTTTTATCAAGCCCATGCTTAAATTTCAGAATTTAATGATGAATTTGAGTTATGCCATTATTTTTTTTGTGAGCTTTGTTATGTTAAATGGTGAAATATGAAAGCTTGATGATTGATAAATATATTTTGTATTGTGATTTTTGATGAATTTGCTTAGTATGGACTAATTTGTGAAAATGAGAAATTGAAGGGTTAAAATGTGAAATAAATGAAAGATATGGGCTTATATGAACTATATGAATATTCGGACAAGCATGAGAAATATGAAATTTTGTGTATTTTGTGATTTTATGAAATATGGACTAAAATGTCAAAAATGTGAATTTTAGGGGTTAAAGTGCAAAATGCCCTAATTATGTGTTTGTGGTTTGAATTGAATGAAATGTGTTATTAAATAGCCAAATTTGAGTTTATATAGATCAAGAACAAAAGAAAACGGAATTAGATCGGGGCAAATCAAAAGTGGTCGAACAGCTGTTCTAGTCCGTTCATCTTCGTCCGAGGTAAGTTCGTAAGTAAATAAATGTTTTTAAATTTGAATGTATATGTATTATAAATTTCAAATTGAATTTTAATAAATATATGTGTAAGTGCCGAAATGTTTTTAAGTAAGGTAAAATTGTTTACGAGCTTAATTCGATTAAATTACGACATCTGAAAGCCCTTACGAACCATTGGATTTCGTTATGTGATATCGTGTAAGACCACGTCTGGGACGTTGGCATCGATTTACGATTTACGTGTAAGAGCATGTTTGGGACATTGGCATCGTATATGATTACGTGTAAAACCTTGTCCGGGACAGTGGCATCGTTATTTGATTACATGTAAGACCACGTCTGGGACATTGGCATTGTATGAGCTTTTTGAGTTATACGAGTATCCTTATTGATTCCAAATGGTTCAACGGACATGTTAAGCTAAGATTGAGTGTGAAATCGAGTTAAATGGCTCAGGATGTGCGAAATTAAATGTTCATGAAAATAGGTAAGTATAATACTTGATATGATTATATGAATTATACATGTTAAAGGTGTGACTAATATGTGCATGAGTTTGTTCATGTTCGGCCATATTGATATAACTATGCTAATGTTCATTTGATAATTTATTTGCTTATAACTTACTATGCTTATTGTGCGTGTGTTTGTTCGTTATTTTTTTTAGATTTTTGGAAAGTTAGTTACGAGCTCGGGGATCATCAAGGAAGTCTGTCACACTATCGATCTCTATTTCGGTATTTTGAAAGCTTGAAACTTTGAACATATGGCATGTATAGGCCAGTATTTGTTTTGGTTGGTCTCAAAATTTGTATATATTTAGTCATGCGAAAATGGCTCAATCTTCATGTTAATGTTCTAATGCTTAAGTAATTTTGGTCATGATATATGCGTATAGTAATCTTGATATATAAATGTGTTTTGATTGTTAATGATGTTCATGTTAATGCATTTTTAGTCATGGTATAGATTATGGGGTGTGTTTAGAATTTGATTGCAGTATGAAGCAATGATATACATATATATGGCTTATGATTAGTTCACTTTGGTATTTGCTTATTACTTGAGCTTATTATGGAGAAATGTTCCATTATATATATATGCTTTTGATGTTTTGAAATATAATTCGATATTGGACAATGAAAAGCTTGGTCTATAATCACTATGAAAGTAGCTCTCTTTAAAAGTGTGTTTATGGTATACTGAAACATAGGTTAAATAATGGTTATGTCATTATTTTTGGTTGATTATTTAGATGTGAATGGAGATAGTAACTTATGGTTATGTTTTATGGTAGTTTGGTTTGGTCATATGAGTTTGAATTTGGGAACCGAATATAAATAATGATTCGGTTGAACATAAGTTATTTGGTTGGTTTTAATTCATGTGAATTTGAGATACTATTGATATGATCATTTGTGGCTTAGTTAATTTGATTCGGTTTGTGGTGTCAAATATATATATTTACATATATCATGTTTGAATGTTTAGTCATGTAAGTTCGGTGTTAAATGATAAGTATTGAATATGTTTCATGATTGTTTTTGTAATTGTTTTGGTACAGATCTAAATGATAAATGATGATTATGATTTAAATATGTTTTAGGTAGCTTAAATGGATAGTTTAAAAGTATCAAGATAATGTTAAATTTTAAAATAGGTATGCATTATACATATATATACATCAATAATATGTTCGGCCAAAGTTGCATTATTAGTAAAGTTTCATATGTGATTGCATAATAATTATAGTTATTTAGTCCGAATGGCTTTATTGTATGATTGTACGAAGTTACGAAATGTTATGTTTGATTTATCTAATGAATTATATGAATGCCATTAATATTAAAGTTATGTGGTTCGGACATCAAACGTATTTAATTAACATGATTTGGTAGATGCTTGATATTGGATTTAGAAGTTATATGGTATAGAAGTTGATATAACCATGTGTATAAAAATGATAAATGACTATATTGATCTGTGTTTTGTCCGGTAATGCCTCATAACCCTAATTCGACGATGGATACGTAGGGGTGTGCATAATTCGGGTAAAACCGAAAAAATTTGGTTAACCGACCAAATTCGGTTAATCGTTCGGTTAACCGAATTTTTTTGGTCGGGGGTCGGTTAATTTTTTTATATTTTTTGGTTAACGATTAATTCGGTTCGAAACCGGTCGGTTAACCGATTTTTTTCGGTTAAACCGAAAAAATTAATAAACTCAATTACCCAACTCAATAAACTAAAGTCTACCCAAACCCAATTACCATTTACCAAGTACCAACCCAATAAACTAAAGTCTACCCAAACCCAATTACCATTTACCAACTCAATAAACTAAAGTCTACCCAAACCCAATTACCATTTACCAATCCAATAAAACTAAAGTCTAAAACTAAAGACTAAATCTCTAACAAATAGCTGAAATTTACTAAAACCCTAAAACTAAAACAGAACCAACTAATAGCCTGCTGCTCCAGTGCTCCCTACTGCTGTCCTGCCATTCGGCAATTTCAGCTGCCATTCCATTCCATATTGTTCTTTTTTTTCTCTAATTTTTCTTGTTCTTCTCTGCAACTTTGTCAACCCTCAACTCAACTCCTTTCAACTTTCCATAAAGGTAATAAATCTCCATTTTCATCCCGTAAATTTTCTCTATGAATCTTTAGTTCTCCTCTATCTTTGCCTTTTCATGTCTTTTTTTGTTTCATATCTATGCTTTTACTTGTATTATGTACAGGCTTCTTTACATGTTTTTTTGGTTTTCAAGATTGATTGGTTCCCCTCATCTTGTAATATATATATTATTTCGAAATTTGAAACTGCTTTTATGTTTTTTGAACATCATGCTTCAGATTTTTCTGTTTTGTCTAAAGAATCTTGTTTCCTGTACACATTTAAGTTTTGTGCTATTGTTAATATTCCCTATTCTGCTTGGAGAATATGAATTTTGGGGTGCAAATGTTAGACTTATAAAAATAAAATAACATTATATAGCAATGAAAGTCTTGTTAATCGGTTAAATAACATTATATAGCAATAAAATAACATTATATAGAAAATCGGTTAAATCGATTAATCGGTTAAATCGGTTAAATCGGTTAATCGGTTAATTTTTAACCAAAAATAAAAATCATATGATTTTCGGTTAATTCGGTTAATCGACCGGTTTAACCGAAAAATTTTCGGTTCGGTTAATATTTTTTTAAAAAATTCAGTTCGGTTAACGGTTAAAAAATTTTGAAGGTCGGTTAATTCAATTTTAGCTATTTCGGGTCAGTTAACCGAATGCACACCCCTACGGATACGGGTTAGGGGTGTTACATCAGGGTAATTAATATAAATTTTTATGGGATAAAGATATATAGTGTGTAATTAGGACTCTCAATTGTAGATATGCTCTAATTTTGACTGTTGATGTAACTCAATTTGTACCGTTGGATCTGGGCGAGCTCAACTATAAGGAGAGGTCTCCCTCTTCATTTGTAATCATTACATTGTACTTTATTCTTGGATTAAGGAATATATTTGAGAGTATTTACTTAAACACTTGGCGTGCATTGCTTTCTTGTGGCTTTTCAATTCTCTCGTCACTCTTTCGTCTTTTTAGTTGCTTCCGTTTTGTTTTCGTTGCCTTAGAGAATTTTAGTAAAAATTCTCACTTTGCAAGAGTAATGCCGACTTAGGTGGATTTGAAGCAAAGAAATCACCTAACGCCACACTGTTTTCCAGACTTAAGTTCTAGCCCCATACATTTACGTGCACTGAAACTCACGTCCTCTTAATTATTGCATAGCATTAGTGCCAATTGAACTAAAACTCAATCAACATTTGAGATTTTTTTAGTCTCCAACATTGTTAAGAAATATATTATGAGGACATAAAATATCTAAAATTAAAAATGATATTATCACATTATTTTTAATGATAATTGAATAAACTAATAGTATTAAAATATATAATATATTACCAAAATTAATTTTGAAAATTAATTAAAAATATTGTTTGAAACAGAAAATAGAATTATTTTATTATCCTAACGAAATTTTATTTTAATAATTTTGGAACTGGTAAATATATCACGAGTGAATAAAGTCTTATATTTAAAATAAAATACAATATGTAAATATTTGATTATTTAATGAGTGTGAAAAGAGTTATACACTCAAAACATCTTTCGTTGTTGCTTTGACTTTTGTTGTTAAACAACAATTTACCGATTATCAGGCTTTTTAGTATTTTGGATAAGTAGTAAAATATCTATTTAACTAAAAATCAAATAAACTGCTACAATGTTACAAAGACAAACTACCAAGCAAAAATAGTAGTGTTCAAACCCCATGCAGTATGAAGTGCAAAGTTTACATGACCAGCCTTAACTCCACAAATTTTACACTCAAATCTTTAAAAATGTTCAAATTGATTCAAAATGTTTGTCTTATTTTGACTATCATGATGATCAATTATAAAGTAAAACTGTTTTTAAATGTTTGAAATCTATAAGCAAAGCTATGATTACCCCCATTTCCTTAATATGCATATAATATGATTGCATATATTTAGAAATTGCATATAGGTTTGAGCATTAGACTTGGATTAGGATATAAGCTTACTTTTTTAGTATCTTACGTTTTTAAATGATAATCTTTTAAGATTTTTACCATGACATGTGTTGGAAGCTATTTGAGTTTCCACATGATATTTGACTTGGACAAATATATCAGTTATATCATAATTTCCACACATCACACTCATATTGATATCCAGTATTCCTTCATATTGTAATATTGTTCTCGGTTGCTATTCCCATGGTTGGTAATTCATAAAATTTTGGTACCAAACATGGTGATAAAATATGATGTTAAGCATGTTTATTGAATGGAGTACACTTTAATTGTATATATATATATATATATTGTTCATTCCATGATGTATGTTTTATGATATTTTTTCTCGATTATTCTTCAAGTTTGTATCATTTGTGTTTACATTTGGTATATGTTTGCTTTTAGTATCACTAAGCTACTTTTTGTATAGATTTCCATATTTAGGTAGCTTTGATTTTTTTATATTTAATTTTAGTATATTATGCTTATTTTATACTTTTGATATATGAAAACGGGAGAAAGATATAAGAAACTTAAGATGCGTTTATTTAGTAGAGAGGTATATATGCATGTAGTAAGGGACAATTACTAAAATTGCATATGCTCACATTCCACATATTTTTCTGATATTGCATATGCTCGATTATTGAATTCTTAAGTGTATATATATGTAGTAAAGGGACAATTACTAAAATTGCATATGCTCGTATTGCTCCTATTATTCTAATGCTTAGTATGCAATTGTTGATTATTGAAATCTTTCTTCTATATTAACTGGTATCATTGAGCTTATTAACATCATGCTTGGATTATATCTGTGTATCCTTGTGCATGTTTATCAAATGATATTATGTTGAAGTTCATATGTGCATATATGACATACGTTATGAAATTCATTCATGCTTCTTGCATTGTTAAGCAAGATTAATTTAGTCTTCAAATTTGTTTAGGGATTGTCCGAGCTTCATGACTTGAATATGTGTAAATGATTTAGGAGTAGTTTTTCAAAGCAACTCTTTCTTAAATTTTTGTTGTATGAAAAAAGAAAGGTTATTAGTTTTGATTTATAATGCGTCGAGGGTCTCAGTTTCTTATTAAGTCAGGTGGAGGCTAAGGGTGCTTTGCATGGCATATCTATTTGTTGACGTAGTCCCTCGGTTTATCACCTCTTCTTTGTGGATGATAGTTTTATCTTCTTCTGTGCGACGGCTTCAAAGTGCCAAACCATAAAAGATATCTTACGGGCTTATGAGTTTGCCTCGGGTCAAGCTGTTAATTATCAGAAGTCGGGGGTTATGTTCAGTTTGAACACAAAACTTTCGGATAAGCAAGCAGCTTGGTTGATTCTTGGGGTAACGGCTCCCGTGGATCATGGTTGGCATCTGGGGCTGCCGTCTTTAGTAGGGTGAAATAAGAAGGCTGTGTTCTCTTTTATCCATGAGCGTCTTAGAAAAAGACTTTACAGCTGAAAGAATAAATTATTGTCTCGACCGGGCAAGGATGTGGTTCTTAAAACAGTAGCTCAAGCACTGTTGGTGTACTGTATGAGTGTCTTTTTACTGTCATTGGGGACTTGTGAGGAGTTGCAGCGCATGATGAATTCGTTTTGGTGGGGATTGAGCGGTGCTAACAATAAAGGTATTAGGTGGGTCTCATGGGACCGACTTTGTGACCCAAAGAAACTTTGGGGGGAGGGGTGGCGGGGGGCTCTATTTTCGACATCTTCACTGTTTCAACCTGATAATGCTTTGCCAGCAGGGATGGAGGTTTCTCTCTAACCACGATTCTCTTCCTAGTAGAGTTTTCAAAGCTAGATATTTCCCTTAGTGTGGCTTTCTTGAGTCCAATGAAGGTGCTAATCCCTCATTAATTTGGAGGAGTATTTTCTCTACTAAGGCATTGCTTAAAAAGGGGTGCTCGGTGGCGTTTTGGCAATGGTACTGACATCTGTGTTTTTGTCGATCCTTATGATCTGGCGGTTGATGATTCTTTTTTTGTTCAGTTGGACCCTCTTGATGGCTTAGAGGATATGCGTGTTAACGAGTTACTTACTGGTGATGGCTTGGCATGGGATAAAGCTTTTATTGATGGCATTCTAGCGCCAAGTGATGTGTCCCAAATTCCCAAGATCGCAGTAACGTGGCAAAAGCCGATTGATTGTCTACTCCAGTTACGAGCGAGCAGTATCACCCTTTACACCTATTCTCACTCATGCGGTTGATGGCCCTTGGGATCGGCTATGGAAGCTGTCTTTGCCTCCTAATGTTAAGCTGTTTACTTGGAAATGCTTGAAGGGTTTCGTCCCGTCTAAAAGCCGGCCATTTGAGAGAGGGTGTAATATGGCTCTGGGGTATGTTCGGTGTGGTACGCTTGAGAGCCTTAAACATGTGCGTATGTGGTGCCCAAAGGCTGTTGAGGTATGAAAGTTAGTTGGTTTCGGTATGTCTTTCAGTACTGTTCAGGACTTTATTGATAACCTGTTAGAATTGTTGGACACTGATCGTAGGGATCATGGTTTGCTAGTTACATGGTCCTTATGGTTCCACAGGAATATACGTTGCTGGAAGGCGATTGATGTGGGGGCTCCAGCGATTGTGGCGTTTGTTGTGCAATTCCTGCTGGACAGGAAGGACGCCCAAGCCACTTTTATGCAAGTTCAGCAGCCTCCTGCTGTTAACTGTTTGCGACAGTCTGCTTGGGTGAAGCCGACTCAGCCATGGGTCAAATGTAACGTCGATGGCTGGTTATTTCCGGGTATGGAATTTTTTTGGCTTTGGGATAATTTTGCGTGATCATAACAGGATGTTTCTGAAGGGCATCTCTAGTTTTTTTTACTACTACATAGGAACCACATTTGGATGAAGTCGTTGCCATATGGGAAGCGCTTTCCTGGCTTCGTTCTATGGGCATTGATCACGAGGTGGTCGAATCCGATTGCAAAGAAGCTATAATAGCTCTAAACACGCCTGCTGAGCACAACTCCGAATTTGGTGCTATGATACGCGACTACTTACGGATAAAAGCTAAATTCCAAGGTATTGTCTTGTGTTGGGTCCGACAGTGCAAATAAAGGAACTCACTCCCTCGCTCGACCGACTTTATTTTCTGAATCTATTGCTTTTTGGGATAGTCATCCTTCAACTATTTGTTTCGTGATAGATCTGGATATCTCTAATGAGGGTGTTTAGGTTCACGTGTATTGGAGAAGCCTATTGGCTTGGTTTAGTTGCCTCGGAGTTCTTTGGAGTTTTCTATTTCCCTCATTTTATTTTATTAATGAAGTCTTAATTTTTATTTAAAAACTAATTTTCTATTTTATTCCTGAAATAATTTATATTAGAAAATGAATGAAATATTTTAGAAAATGTTTTCAAGCAAGGACATTGATTTCAATAATATCTTATGTCCTTCAACAACTCAAATTCCTTTGAAGTGTTTTGGAGTTATTTTAGGTATTTTAGTATAGTAAATATCCATACCCCACAGTTAGTATCCATACATTGGGTAGTCAAATACCTATCCTTGAGGTATCAATATATCAATATTTGACCTAAGAGTATCAATATTTGGCTTCATTATATTAATACCCTCTTTATATGTGTTGGTAGAATAGGTTACAAGGTAACTTTAGTGCTCGAATTAATTACTCCAAATGGCTAATTTTACCTTACAATTGCCCCCAAAAGGATAGAAATAAAAAAGATGCCACAGAGTCATTGTCGGAGTCAGGATATTAATCTTGGGGGAAAGTGCTATATAACAGTCGATTTAAACATATAAACAATCGATTCAAAAGAAGCAATATTCCAACATAACAATTGATTTAAACATAAAAATATATATTCAAAAGAAGCAGTATTCCAACAATTAAGACGAAATAACTATCATTTTACTCAGTTAACTATTTTTTATTTTGTTTTCACAAGAATGCTCACTGCTTCACAAGCTACCATTTGAAATGATTTTAAACAAAATGACCAAGGTTTTCTTTCTCCCCTTCACTTTGGCCGAAACTTACTATAACATTATCTAACTATTTTTGTTTCATTTTTACACTTCTAACAAGTTAGAAACCGTCTCCTAATCATTTTCCATCCAAAAACATACACATTTCACTTAATTTTATAAGCTTCCAAGTTCTATCAATATCTTTTAATGGCAACTTTTAATATACTTGATAAAACAAAAAACTATTGGTACATATATGTAAAACAAGTTTCAAATATTCAAAATCTATGAAAAGTTTGAAGAAGAACATACCTTATACTTTAAATTTGGAGGAAAATGATAAAGAAATTCTTTTTCTTCTTTTCTTGCTAAGCACCAATATGAAGAAGAAAGATGTAAAAGTCCTTCATCTTTTCTTTTCTTTTATATATATTATTATATTACTTATAAAATATTATTATGTTAAGTAAACTATTAAATAAACATCATTTTATTATTATTTAACAAAATATCATTCAAAAGTCATCATAAGTAATTTAGTTTCTTCAAGAAGATTTTCTCTTTGTTTTTATCAAGAATAATTTTTTAATATTAGTTTTAATCCTATAAAAATATTGGAGGGTCTACTTATATTTTTAGGAGGGCTATAATATATATACAAAGGAGAAAATTGTAAAAATCTTAAACCTTGGGGGGCCTACTTATATTTTTGGGAGGGTCATAGTGTAAATTTACAAAAAACTAAATTGAAAAAAATTTAAACTAGAGGGGGCCATGGCCCTCCTGGGCCTCAACGTGGCTCCGCCACTGCATAGAGTTCAAGAGCTCTCCAATGAAGAAAAGAGAACAAGTTTCAAAAATCATGAGCTCATAACTCAAAATTCTTTCTTTTATTCTTCTCATACTCATAACTTATACTATGGATCCTTTATATAATAACATTTAATTATAAAAGCCAATTTTTTTTTGTAAAATCCATTTTTATATTTTATTTTTACCTTATATTATAGATTTTCATCTATGACGATAACAACTATAAAGTATTAAATTCAATCTTTATTAAATTACTTTTCTATAACAACCATAATATTTTATTAAATGAAAATAATATTTAACAAATAAAATGACATTTGTAAATTTTATTAAAGATATAATATAAATCTCACTAATTATTAATAATATTAATTTTTAATTTTTAATTTTCAAATTAAAAAATTAAATATGATTTAAACCTCAAATGTTGTTATTAGTGTATAATAACGCTCTCTATAACATCTAAAATTTTGATGAGACAAATAGGGATATTATAGATAGTGTTGATTGTACCTAAACTCTTATTGAGTTTAGTTTCATTTCTTTATTCAAGTGTTTATTTTAATTTGTTAGAGCTTAAACTTTGTAAACACTTACCTTCGAGAGGTTTCCTTGTTTACACAATTTCATCAATTTGTAAATTGGGAGGATTTCTAGTTTAACATTGAAAAGTTAGAGAGGTTTTAGTTTATCCTTGAGCATTAGAGGAGAATGTTTTATCTTAACCTTAGTAAAAGATACGGAGTTGCAAAGATTATACATTAGCCTTAAAATTCTTTATTAATTGAGGTTTACGTAGTGGAGATAAAAAATTAATATTGGATCACTATAGACCATTATATGGATTTATTTTAGTATTTCTAGCCTTCATTTGCTAAACTTTTAAATATCAATTCATTTGATGTTTTTTTAGCCTAACATAAACCTTTGGAGATTTAAAGGAGAAATCAATGTTTTAGTCACCTTGATGAAGCTAATAAGACTAGATCTTTGAGTTTTTTTACAATGGAAGCTTTCCTTGTCTCTGAATAGGTCTTGAAACTCCTTAGCAAGAGAGGTTTACTTGGTAGCTAAGTTCTTGTCTAAAGGTCTTGTAACACACAATTACTATTATTGACCCGTAATTTGGGAAAGGTAGGATTAAATTGAAAAGATTAGTAAATTGTCAAACCCTGTCGGGACATTAAAAATTTTATGGCTGAATTGTGATTAGTTGGATTCTAATTCTAGTTTAGTTAGATTAAAATTGACTGGTTCCATAGTGGGAGACAACATGATTAAGAATGGATGGTTGGAAAGGCCATTGAGGATCGTGCCTAAGGAGTATATATAGGTGTGAGTGGAGATAGAATTTTATCAATTTTGTTTATGACTTTTTTCCTCTCCATAGCATCATTTTCTTCAGTCGTTCTGAAGAAAAAGGGGATGCAGTTGAAGGAAGCTCTGCACGTCGTTCAGTCGCATGAATTGAAGTCTAGTAGTAGAGAAATTGAAGAACTACTATCAGGACAAAGGAGACTCTGGCGTTTGGACAAGCTAAGTTGACAAGGATAAGGAAACGAGGTGAGTTCCTGCACTTTGCCTTCTGGCTGATAAATGTTGTTCTGTGAATTTGCCAGCTATTTATTGATCATTTAATAATAGCAGTTGAATGGTCATCTAGCATGACGTATGCATAGAGATAATTTGTGTGGTATGCATGATTATGGTATGGTATGGTATGGTATGGTATGGTATGGTATGGTATGGAAGGGAAACTATCAATGAGTTAGATAAATATAAGATTGGGAAACAGTAATTTTGTTAGATAACGCCAAATGGTGTTGCTAAGTGTACTTGTGATGAGCGAAGATCTGAGCCTTGCGGAAGGGACACTGCGATGTTCAAGCATCAAGGTTAGGACGGTGAATGGAGGAATGGGCAAAGGGAAGGGAAAATAGAAAATGGAATTCCTTTAAGATACAGCCATTCGGGATTGTTGGGAGGAAACCGTGATGTGCGAAGCTTTGGACCTTGCAGGGGGACACTAAGGTGTTCGAGCATCAAGGTAGTTATGAGATGAATTGATGTTGATAGTTATAAGGTTCCATAAAACAACACTGCGAAGCGGTCAGCAAGCTCTATAGGGCGACATCGCGATGGCGGTATGGTCCTTCGGGGTGATACCTCCAAGAGGTTTAAGGTGTAAGACCATAGCTCTACTATGGCAACCAATAAAGCCCGTTAAGATAGTAAACATGGGGAGTTCGTCGGGACAATAAACACAGTGTAGTTCATCGGAACAGTAAACACAAGATAGTTGACCGCCTATAAACATGTTATCGTTTATAGTGAAAATATCACACCAAAAATCTACTAAATTAAATCGACGATCTCCGCAAGCGTATGGGTCAAATTGTAATATAGTATTGTGTTACAATGGAACACCAGTAAGTATTCCGAAGACCGTACCCAAGGGATTGTCGATTGGAGAAATTAATGTTAAATTAATTACAGAAAATAATTACTAATCTACTTGAGTCACAAATTAGTAGTGCAAATCCAAATTAATATTTCAATTAAACTAATTAAATTAAATTAACCTAAATTAACCTAATTGACTTTCCTATTCCTAGTATCGACAACGTGAGCCTCTAGCCTATGATCGATTAAATCCCTAATTAATAAATAGAAGATTAACTAATTCCAAAATTCAAGTTTTAATGTGAATTAGCCATTAATTAACTAGTATTACCTCCCGACCTCTACTAATTAATTAATCGATAGATACTCGCTTATCTTCTGACCTCAGTTTCTTCGTCAGGATAAACTACAATTTACTCGACTCAACTTGTCTCCCAACCTCGTCTAGCCTATGATAACTTATTAGGTTTTCAAGCCTAGAAGTTTAAGAATACATAATTTATACCAACTAATCCTATTATGAACTTTTATTCTTTTGTTAATTAATCAACTTGATGAACTAATCAGTTCAATAAGCAAATCATGTAAGATATGAATACAGCTCGGATCTGGAGCAATCTACACTCGCGATTGTCTTCATGTTGGAATAGAAAAGCTCCGACTACACGAACATTAAAAGAAAAGAAAACTAAAACTAAATAGAAAACTATTTATCTAGGTCTGCTTACAATTTCGGTGACCCTAAGGTGTCTATATATAGGCTACAAGTTCCTTGGTGACCACTTAACCTAGATACACTTTGGGATTCTAATAAATAAAACATTATGATAAAGCTAGGGTTCAAATAAGAAAATTTCCAAAAATTGTCTTCCAAAGAAATCAGCTTCATTTTGGCCTGCCATCGTCACCACGCCAAGAAAGAGCTCTTCGGGACAATGCCTCGTCAGGATGTGGAAGGTCCTCACATCGGGATGTTGCGAGTTACTTCAACTTGGTATGTTTCTCGTCATCGTGTCACACCACGGGATGCTTGTATCCATTACGACCTTCATTCCTTGCAGTCATGGGTCTGAAATACCTTCTTGCACACTTAATTAACCTATTAGAACTTCTCGAGACTGGAGTCGGCCGTACAAGTCATTGTAGTGGCAGAAAATGCGTAGAAACACTTATTTTATTAAGTTTTAGTTCCTAACCTACTAATATTGGAAATGTAATAATTAAATATAAAATGCCAAGAAAACAAGTTTGTTAAGTGTAGAAATGACCTAAAAATACTACTACAAGTGAAGTAATGTCACTTACCCCACAGTTAAGTATTTGCTTATCCAAAAGCAAACTAAACAAAATTAAAACCGACACTAAAATTAAAAACAGAAAATAAACATGCAATAAAATGTACTTGAGCTAGCTTGGTACACGAGATTGGATCGGATCATCAACACTAGGAAGATTTATCTAAATATATAACTCTAGCTAGAAATTTAAATAATTCAAAGTTATTTACATCTAAACAGATTAGTTCAATAAATTACGAAGTAAACGAGTTAAAGAAAATTAAATATATGTCTCCATCAAAATGTATATATGAATATAGTATTTATTTTTGCAGGTATAATCGGTTCAAATTTTTTTCATACTCGATTATTTTTATTCATGCTTTGAACTCTAATGTAGTAATATTTTCCGAAAATCTCTTATGATTTTTCCTTTTTTTCGCTTATTTTTTTATTTGTGCCAATATGATATATATTTTCTCGGGCACCTTTAATAAGGGTTATACTAGTCATATTGCATCGTTTCAATAACCATAGATTCTCTGAGTAATTTATTTTTAATTGAACATCCTATACTTTTACAAATTTAATTACTTATTTGTATCTACCTTTATCATTTGGTATATTTAATCGCTTATTCCTATTTACGGTTTAATAAAATTAACTAATTAGTCTAAATATAAACAACCTAAATTATTTAATTTTAGGCTAAATTTACAAATTAAACAAACAGTCTAGGTATGCTCATAACCAGTCATTTGTATTTCTACAAGTTCAAGCACACATATAACACACAAAATTTAAAAAAGAAAAAATGACTATAAACAACAAAATAACTGAGATTGTTAAAATTTTAAAAATTCTCCTATGTCACCACCATACTTTATTCGGTACATTATCCCTAATGTGCTATAAAAAATAAAAGAAAGAGGTTACCCGATTACCGTGATACATGCAATGCAATTGGTGGGACTAGTCCTCCTTTTGATTTTGGCTTGAGATTGTAGTATCGTAAAAAATGTGGGGTTCCTACAAAGAAAAACTAAACATATAATATGTATATATATAATAAAATCCTAATTAAACTGAATAAATAAAAATCAACCAAAAATAAAAATAGCTCTTAAAATATAAATCCAAAATAAAAAATAAAAATGTTTTAGAATTAGTAGAAATTAAGTTCCAACTCCTCAATCATTGGTACTTTGCCCCTCTTGTGCCACCGGACGCTTTAGTAGCCCGCCTTCCCGAAGTCTGGGCTGGGCTATGATGGCTCAAGTCGTGAATCACCATGCCCTTCGTCACTGAGCAGTCTAGTCGAAATGGTTACTCGTAATCCGGTGGCGCGACCAAGGTCTCATCCTCATCCTCATCATTATCATCATCATCATCATCATCCTCTTCCTTCATTGTCCTCGTCCGACAGTGAAAGTCTTTCGAGCGTATTTGGGAGTATCTTTTCTTGGCCATTTGATTCAATTATGTCTCTCTTTTCTCTTATCAAATATGCTAGAAACACAAAAGTATATTGACTTTTTCAGCACTTTTTAATCTCTAATTCATGCAGTTTCGTAGTAATTTTTGTCGAAATTCATACTTTAATTATAAAATAATTAATTTACACTAAAATTATTAACATATTTAATTCTAATTATCTTTATGATAAATTTACGCAAATTTGATTTATTTTTTAATAGTTTTGCACAAAGGGTGAAAATCGGCTCAGCAGTCACCTCAAAAGGCTTGAACCGTTGGGGCAATTCTTGCATCAAATGAATCAAGAGCATGACTAATTAATTTTCCAGCCATGAATGGTCCAACAATATTTATTGACCAAACTTTATATTTAATTTTGATCCAACATTAATTGGGTTAAAAATTAATTATAAGTTTGAAGAAGAGAAAGTGGCGAAGTTGTGCTAAGTGAAGAGAACTGATCCAGCAAGGATTGGGCATCCAAAAACTGTCATTATAGCTAACCCAAACAACTTATTTAACTGATTTTATTAATTTCAAAAAACCCTTGAAGTTTACCTTAATTCTATTCAAAACCCTCCTCTTTCCATGCCTTCTATTTTTAACCCCAAGCTAAAAATAACAAGTTTTGAAACAATCAACCCTTACTCAAAGCATGGCTGGCCAATAGAGAGGGAGGGGATGATATTTATTTTCTATTTTTAGCAACCATTCCCACTATAAATACCCCTCTTCCCTTCCTCATTTTACACACCATTTATTCCCACACATCTCTCTCTTTCACTCACTTTTCTCTTCCATTCCCTTCTTTGTTTTCCCATTTTTCTTGTTTCATTCCCTTTTCGGTTTCCCTTTTGAAAAATATCTTTCATCGACCTTGGAGTAGCAGCATTCAAGTGTTCATGAAGGCCTTGGATCGACAGAGCAAGCAGAGAAGGAGAGGAGCGCATGAGTCTGGCTTTAGAGAAATACTAGATTTGCTTCCTAGTTTCCTTCTCTTTAATTTTCTTGTTTCTATTGTGATCATGAACATGGATATTTGTTTTATTTTTATTCTTGATTTAATTAAAATTACTTAAAATTAATCTATGTTAGATTGATTGTAACGCCCTAAATGTTTTTAAGTATTTTTTGTAAAAATTAATACAAATGTGTATTTGTTTCAGTGGTTAAGTGTTTTGGGTGTTTATATGAGGTCTTGGGTTCAAGTCTTTCTTTTGGCAAATTTTGATATTTTTCTAATCCTAGCCTTATCTTTATTGAGTTGGTTTATATAAAATTTTATGTTAATCCATATCAAAATGAGCTTGTTGGTTCGAGTGGTAAGGAGTTGGTGTGTGGAAGGTCCTGTGTTCGAGTCCTTGTGTAAGCGTGGGCATTAATTTTTGCCTCGATTGGCTGAGAGAGTTTGTATGGGATTGAGAGTCTGAGTGAGTGGGTAGTTGTGGTTGAGATGATTTTAGGGATTATTTGATTCTATTTTATTTTTGTTTTGTTTTCAAAAATAATTTTGGTTCTCTCTCCTCCAAGTTTCTGACATCAATTTTCTGCCATCCCTATTTGGTTCTACTATTTGGTTATCTTATTCTTCATCTACATTTGTTTTCCTGTTCTTTCATTTTCTTTCAATCGGTTTACTTTTTCTTTTCTATCCTTCGTGTGATCTCGGTAATTTTTTTGTTTTATTCTCGTTTTTGTGGTGTGACGGTAGTTGTAGGGAATCTAAATTCTGCGAACGGTTGTGTAAGTGAAGGCGGTGAACCTATGGTTTTTGCCTCAACAGTTTAACTTTCCCGTGTAGTTGTCTTTACAGTAGTAAGTTTGGAGCGTTGCTCGGTTTAGTTTTGTTGATTTCGTAAATTGTTTGCTAATAGGGTATTGGGATTCTGTTTGTAGGTGCTGCTGGTCTGGGGTCTGGTTTCACATCAGAATCGTAACAAGTGTTTCCCAAAACACAAAAAATTGAGCTTCGACGAAAGTCGTAAAAGTATTCTGTCGACGCCACATGGGTGTGTGTCTGGCCGTCTGGTTGGCCGTGTGCAAGACACGGTCGTGTGTTTGACGAAGGCATGGCCGTGCGCAAGAAACAACTGTGTGGTGGTGTGGGTGTGGCCGTGTGGGCCACACGAGCTAGGTCAAGTAGGGCATTTGGGCCCACACAGGTATGCCACACGAGCATGTGGGTTTTGGGCCAGGCAATGTGGGCTCACACGGGCATGTGGGCCATAATTTTGAAATTTTCTCTAGGGCCGCACGGGTCGATCCAATTGACTATGGGACTACTATAGGGTTGGTAAGGGCTAACCAAACCCTAAATTATGTGATCTGATATTTTGATAGTCTGCTGTGAATAGGATACCGTTATGCATGTCTGACTATTCTGTTAAATATATATGTTATCTGTATGCGAGCATGTTAAGCATGATATTTTGTATCTGTATTCTGTATATATATGTTTGGGGTAGGAATCGTATATGTGGAGGAAGTGATCAGTACGACGACCTTTCGCCTATATTCTGACAGTTTGACTGCATATTATCTGTTATGTGTCGTATCGGCACATATGGTGTGTAGGGATGGGTGGGTGTTTTTAACCCCACATCGTGTGATGGGATGGTTGGAGTTGGTGTATAGAGGATGGGGGTAGGATTCTATATATTTGTTCTGCATATTTGAATCAGTTGTCTATATCTGTAAAGGATCAAGTCCGAATCCGAATCTAATTGTGTATGTGATTTTTGTATGTATAACATGTTTATTTCTATTGGGTTACAAACTGCGTTTATGAAAACTCACATCCGTTTGTCTGTTTTGTTTTGAATCGAGATTTAACTCATATTGCACTCGCTTAGCTTGTAACTCATCATCATTTTTCTGGGCTTCTCACATCTGATGTAGAAATGTCGGTATAACTTTTAACTCAGTTAAAATCTAACCATCATCAGACAATGTCAATCAGGTATTCATTGCTCGTAAAGCAAATAGAGACTTTCTACTCAGAGCATCTGCAACTACATTTACTTTTCTCGGATGATAGTCGATAACCATATTATAATCTTTCAATAATTCAAGCCACTTGCGCTGTCTCAGATTCAAATCTTTCTACGACATCAAATACTTTAAGCTTTTATGCTCGGTGAATATTTGACATTTTTCACCAAACAAGTAGTGTCGCCAAATTTTCAAAGCAAATACAATAGCTGCTAGTTCAAGATCATGTATCGGGTAATTCTTTTCATGTGGTTTAAGTTGTCTATAAGCATAGGCTATTAATTTACCTTCCTCCATCAAAACACAACCTAAACCATTCAATGATGCATCACTGTAAATTACAAATTCCTTATCGGATCCAGGCTGAACTAGAACTGGTGCTTCAGTCAATAAGGCTTTCAATCTGTCAAAACTTTGCTGACATTTATCAGTCCATTCAAATTTCACATCTTTTTGTAATAGTTGTGCAATTGGTGAAGCTATCATCAAAAATCCTTTTTCAAACCTCCGATGGTAACCAGTTAATCCCACAAAACTTCTGACTTTTGATGCATTTTTTGGTGGTTTCCTATTAACAATTGTTGAAATTTTATTCAGATCCACTCTGATGCCTTCAGTAGATTCTATAGGTCCAAGATACCAACTTCCCGAAGCCAAAATTCACATTTGCTAAATTTAGCATACAATTGTTTCTCACGTAGAGTTTGTAGAACAATCCTTAAATGATCAGCATGCTCGATTTCATCTCGAGAATATACCAGAATATCATTGATAAATACCACCACAAATCTATCTAGATACGGTCTAAAAATTCTATTCATTAAATCCTTAAATACCGTAGGTGCATTAGTTGAACCAAACGGCATCACAAGGAATTCATAATGCTCATACCTAGTTCTGAAGGTTATTTTTGGCACATCCGAGTCTTTCACTCGTAACTGATAATAACCAAAACGGAGATCAATCTTTGAAAATATTGTAGCACCTTTCAATTGATCAAACAAGTCATCAATACGGAGTAATGGATACTTATTTTTAATTATGACTTTGTTGAATTGACGGTAGTCAATGTATAATCTCAATGATCTGTCTTTTTTCTTAACAAACAGAACCGGTGCACCTTGAGGTGAGAAACTAGGTCGAGCAAAGCCTCTATCAATCAGTTCCTGCAACTGTGTTTTTAACCCTTTTTAATTTAATAGGAGCCATTCTATAGGGTGATATAGATATTTGTGTTGTTCCTAGTACAAGATCTATAGAGAATTCAACTTCTCTGATTGGCGGCAACCCGGGTAACTTTTCAGAAAACACATCAGGATATTCACAAACTATTAGTATTGATTTAATCTTTGATTCAGACACTTTAGTATCCAACACATAAGTAAGGTAAGCATCATACCCTTTTCTGACATATTTTTGTGCTGACATAGCTGATATCACATTAGACAAACCATCCAATTAATCAGATTCAATACAGAGTAATTCTCCGTTTAGATATTTCAACACAATATGCTTCTGTTTACAATTTACCATGACATCATGCTGAGTTAACCAATCCATACCGAAAATCACATCAAATTCATCAAATGGAAATAACATCAAATCAGCTAGGAAACAGTAACCCTGTACCATTAACGGACAATTCTTACAAATTTTATCCATCATCACATATCGGCATAGGAGGTTTGAAACTTTAACCACAAATTCAGTAGACTCGATAGGTAAATTTTTAATAGACACTAAATTCATGCAGATGTATGAGTGGGTAGAACTAGGATCAATTAAAGCAATTATATCAGTACAAAGAAAAGAAAAAATACCAGTAATAATGTCAGGTGCAGAGGCATCCTCACGTGCACGAATAGTATATGCTCTAGTCAGTGCTCGTGCTTCAGATTTAATGATTGAATCTTTTGTTGTACCCTGACTACCACTTACATTGTTAGAATTACGAGGTGGTCTACCTCTCAAGGCAGGGTTACTTGGCCTTGAAGTCCATACGGTATCTTTCTCAGGATTTTCTGGGCAATCTCTGAGATAGTGGTCAAAGGAACCACATTTAAAACATGGTCTGCTTCTTATACGACACTCACCAAAATACAGTTTATTACAATGTTTACATCTAGGTTTGGAATTTCCAACACTGCCTGCACTTGCTACAGATGTAGCTTGAGATCTCAGATTAGAGTGCTGAATACTTCTGTCTCTCCTAGAATACCCCGTAGAAGTGGTAAAACGGTCATGATATTTCTTCGACTTCTTTGAAGCCGACTGTTGTGACTTTTCCATAAATCTTTTACTCGAAGTTATGGCTTCTATCTCAGCCTGTCTCTTTGCTTTACTCAGCTCTTCAGCTTTATGAGTTCGGTCGACTAGTACCACAAATTCTTTTAATTCGAGAATCCCAACCAACAACTTGATGTCTTCATTTAAACCCTCTTCAAACTGCTTACACATGGCAATTTCAATCGGGATACATTCCCTGGCATATATACTCAGTCTGACAAATTCTCGTTCGTACTCAGATACTGTCAGATTCCCCTGTTTAAGCTTTAAAAATTCCTTCCGTTTCTGATCCAGGAATCTCTGACTGATATACTTCTTTTTGAATTCAGTTTGGAAAAATTGCCAACTAACCCTCTCCTTCGGTGCAACAGAAATCAGTGTATTCCACCACTGGTATGTTGAGTCTTTTAGCAGTGATACAATACATTTCAAACATTTATCCAGTGAACAAGACAATTCATCGAGAACTATGATGGTATTTTCTAACCAAAATTCATCTATTTCTAGATCATCATCAGTTATAGCTCTAAACTCTTCAACACCATATTTACGGATTTTATCAATAGGTGGCTTACCAGCTCTAATAAGTTCTATACCTTATGTCATATCGAGAACCAGTTGGGAAACAGGACGGGGTAGAGGTTGCTGTATAGCCGGATTTGTTCTTATATATTCAGTAAACCACTCATTCATCATTTGGAAGAAAGTTTCTTTAGTTCTCCTCCTCGGCCCTCAGATACGGTTCTTCTACTGCTTGAAGTTGCTCTTTGAACTGAAGCTTGCGCATTGCTTTTAGCTTTTTTGGATTCAGCTCGGTTGGACGACATTGCTATATGAAAAACATGTTTAAAATGGTCAAGAGATATCACACTATCACAAGTTATATACTGGCATGTATAGCTAGACTCGTATACGCTATGCTAGTCTGAGAATTGACTAAATTGTAGCTCTGATACCAGTAAATGTAACACCCTTAACCTGCATATGTCTTCGAAATAGGGTTACAGAACATTACCAAAATTTATAAAACATGTAATACGTATTTTATATCATTTGGCATTCATATAAAAAATCAATCATAATGTCCTTTATAAGAGCCCTCAAGGCCCAAAACATACATTAGAAACAAGTCGGGACTAAACCGGGTACTTAAATTTTTTTTTGCAAAATCTCAAAATTTTTCCAAGGTGCAGGGGACACACACCTATGTGGTCAGGCCATGTGGGTATTCGAAATAGGACACACGACCGTGTCGCAGCCTGTGTCTGTACCCGTGTAACTCTCTAACTTAGGTCACACAGCCAAGTCATACGCCCATGTGCTAGGCCGTGTGAACATGAAAATTTACATTAAATAGGTGCAGTGGTCACACGGCCAAGCCACACGCCCGTGTGCCAGGCCTTGTGATTAATTTTGAGCATTTTGTTGTGAAATTTTTAAGATGCAGGGGACACACAGCGGAACCACACGCCTATGTGCTAGGTCGTGTGTCACACACGACTAAGACACACGCCCGTGTCTCTGTCTGTGTGGACGAAATAAGGTCATTTCCAAGCCTTATTTCTCACCAAAATTTTCCTTCCACCTACATTAACACTTAGATATGATCTCAAGCCAATACAAGACATTCAAATCCAACCAAAATCTAGCTTTATACTTAACATCTTACCACATTCATTCAGGAATCGTTACTTACCAAGTTGACCATATACATATATATAATCTCATTTGTACCTAATTTACCAATTTCAAACCAACCATCAACATGTTTATAAATTATTCATCATTCAACCATACTAGCACACATTAAACATGATAAGGCCATTTACATACATATCAAAATATGTTCATCACAAGCCGTTCCAATGGCTAGTTACAACCAAAATCATTTTCATATTATCATTGGCTAGTTAACCTATACATGCCATTATATTCAAAAGTAATTTACTATTTATACTGAATTGGGCCTATGGATAGTGTTATGTAGCTCCGACCAACTTTCAACCTTTACGAGCTTCCAATACTATAAAATAAGAGAAATAAAACAGAGTAAGCATTTATTTCTTAGTAAGTTCGTATAACGGAAAATTAACTTACCATTCATTTACATTTAAAATAAGCATGCAAAATTCATCAAATGAAATTTGGCAATTTGCCTAAACACATATGATCTCAAGAAACATGTTAGTCATGTACTTCATGTGAATATCAAGAAACAAGGATGAGCTCATCACGTAACAATTTTCATATACATATGTTTTCCACATCATATATTCATATAACATATACATATCCATGATAATTCATCTCTAGCCTAGATTTTTCCATGTTGGAACTTTGCCCGTTGAATTTATTTGAAATATCCATGGATACACAGGTAGTACACTTAATGTGTACAAAACTGTAATCCGTCAATTCATATTCGGGAATGCTCATTAGAGCACATAATCAGGAAGCTCATGCGAGCCAATAATAGGTAGCTCCGAAGAGCCTTTAATTAGGAAGCTTCGAATAGCGTTATATCGGGAAGTTCAAGCGAGCTAATATCAGGAAGCTTCGGAGAGCCATTAATCAGGAAACTCATAAAGAGCCTTTAATCGAGAAGCTCACAAAGAGCTATATATCGAGACGCTCATAAGAGTTGTGTTGTGTCTCAACACATGTAGAATCACAACCAATCGAGATGCTCTAAAGAGCTATTAACGGGAAGCTCACAAAAACCATATAATGGGAAGCTCGAGAGGGCTAACAATGGGATACTCTTTCGAGCTGTGGTGTGTCTGCAACATATACAGGACCACAACCAATACGGGAACCCTGTATCCATCGAATTTCATTTGTTCAAACGAGACTTAATTCTTGTCAGGCATTATCAGATATGTGACCGATTTTCATAAATTTCAATTATACAATATACATACATAACATTCAATTTAAACATATAAATATACACAATTTAGTTACACGAACTTACCTCAACAATTGTTCGTGTATGCAAAATCTACTAATCCGTATTTGGTCTATCCGGATCTATATGAGTAAATTTAACTCAATTTCATACAATTCATAACCAATTCAATTCAATTCACATCCTAGGCAAAATTACCATTTTTCCCCTATACTTTTGATTAATTACAATTTCATCCCTAGGTTCGGAAAATGAAATTCATGCAATTTAATCCTTATTCCAAGCCTAACCGATTTTTACATGTAACATTAAAAGCCCATGTATTTCATAAAATTTAGAATTTTTCCACGAATTTTATATCTTTATAATTTAGTCCCTAAACCATAATTTCATCAAAATTCCCTTTACAAAAGTTGTTTATCTATCAATGAACTTTCATTTTCTACCATATAACTTCATAATGCGACTATATTCATCTATGGAAAAACCCTAGTACTTTGATAAATTTGCAAATTAATCCCCAAGATAGCTAAATTAAGTTATTACGATATCGGAAGCATAAAAATGACTAAAAATGAGACTTGAATACTCACCTAATTGAGCCAAAGTATGTTTGTCTCTCTTCAAGCTTAAAACTAGGGTTTCCATGTCTTTTGATTTTAGGAAAGATGATAAATGATGATATTTTATTTTATTTTATTATGTATCATCTATATTTTTCATCTTTCCAATTTTATCCTTTTCTTTTCTCAATTTTCCATGGATGAATCATCATACTTATGTACTAACTCCTTTTAATGGTCTATTTGCCATAAAAGGACCTCCAATTTTGAATTTCATAGCTATTTGATACTTATAGCTACTAGAACTCAACTTTTGTGTTTTATGCAATTTGGTCCTTTCCATCTAATTGAACATGTAATTAGTAAAATTTTCTTAACGAAATTTTCATACGACATTCCTATCATAATGTAGACCATGCAATAATATTAAAATAATTTTCCTTCTGGACTCAAATTTGTGGTCCCGAAACCACTGTTCTGATTTAACTGAAAATAGGATGTTACAAGAATATTCTGAAAACACTGTAGTTAGCACCTTCTGAAACTATACTGAGTTAACTAGAGACTAAAACCTCTGGAATACTCCTAAACTTCTGATAATTTAAGCATAAAATATCTACTAATAAATACTGAAACTGATGCATAAAATTTTATAATGTAGACAAATTTGAAATATACGATGAGCACTCGTGGAACTCGTGATCGTGGTATTCATGGGCACAGTAGAGGCCGTAGGAGGGCTCGAGTTGAGTCTTCTTCTCTGGGTAGTATGCTAAATTTAGATACGAGTGAGACACTGGTTTCACCTGTTACTGAAACTAGGTCTCAAAGTCAGTCGGCTGGGGACGACGCATTGTTCCGAGCCATGTTGAGGGTGTTGGAGAGAGTTGCTCGATCCTATTCTGGATCTGAGGGCCATGGGTCGATAACTAAACGACTCTAGTCCAATGACGCTGAGCTGTTTAAGAGTGTCACTAGAGTCGCCCCTACTGTGGTCAAGTATTAGTTAAAGACCACTGAGAGGATTATGGATGACATCAATTGTACTCATGAGTAGAAACTTAAGGGTGCAGTTTCTTTGCTTCGCGACGAGGCATACTAATGGTGGCTGTAGGTTGATGAGGATACTTAACCGAATTGTTTGAACTGGGACTATTTTAAGACTACTTTCCAAGTGAAATATGTAGAGGCGAGCTATGTGGATGCTCGTAGGCATGAGTTTATGAATCTCACGCAAGGTGATAGAACTGTGGCCGTGTATGAGGCTGAGTTTCTGAGGTTGAGCCACTACGCTCGAGACATAGTGACGTCTGAGTATGAGAAATGCGTTCGTTTTAAGGATGGCTTAAAGGATAATCTGAGCGTATTAATTGCTCCCAGAGGGAGCGAGAGTTCACAGTTCTAGTGGATAAGGCAAAGATCGTAGAGGAGGTTAATCACGTTGAGCGCCAAAATAGGGATCGTGAGAAAGGCAAGAATAAGTGGGATTTGGAGCCCTCCAGTTCTGTTCAGAGGCTTAAGAAATGGGCCAAACATGATAGGCCTGTTAGAGCGGGGATTCCTATTAATCCTATTGGGATTCAGCCATGTGATGATTGTGGTAGGCGCCATCCAAGCGAGTGTTGGAGGAGGTTAGGGGCTTGCCTGAGGTGTGGGTTTTTGTAGCATCAGAGTAGAAAATGTCCACAGCGTGCTAATCAGATGCAAGCTTCAACATCGAGTTCTGTATAGCCTCAGAGGGCAGTTTAACAACCACCTAGGGGTCGTGGATTGGCTAGGGGTGGTAATGGTATGGGTCGAGGACAGAAAGCACCGGATAGATGTGCTAATCAAACTGAGGTGAGGTAGCTTGCACTGGTTTATGCTACTCGATGTCTAGATGACAGAGATGCCTCTGATGTGATCATGAGTACGTTCTTTATTTTTGATGTTCCCTATACTGCTCTGATAGACATAGGTTCTACACATTCCTATGTAGCCAGTACTGTTTCTGAAAACTTGGGGATTTCTGTTGAGTGTACTTCTAATGAGTCTGTTGGGGATTTCTACACATTCTTATGTAGCCAGTACTGAGTCGGTTGGGGGAGCCTATTTGGGTTAATAGACTTTATAGGAATGTTCTATTAAAAGTGCAAGGGGTTGTATTTCTGGAAAATCTGATGGAGTTATCATTTGGGGAGTTCGAATTAGTTCTAGTTATAGACTGGTTATTTAAGCACTGAGTAGGCATGGATTGTGCGACTAAGAGGATCGTTCTGAGGACCGAGGATGATAAGGAGGTGGTTGTGATTAGAGAGCGTCGATATTATCTATCTAATATGATCTCCACTCTTGTGGCCGATAAATTGGTTCGAAAAGGGTGTGAGGCGTATATGACTTTCATTAGTGTTTAAGTTTTTGGGGACTCTACTCTCGGGGATATCAGAACAGTGAGGGAATTTTCAGATGTCTTTCCTGAGGAGTTACTGGGTTTACCTCTAAATTAGAAGTTGAGTTTGACATTGAGCTTCTACCGGGTACAGCTCCGGTGTCCACCGCTCCATACCGTATGGCACTGAATGAGCTTATAAAGCTTAAGGCTTAACTTCAAAGGCTTCTAAATCGTGGTTTCATCTACACTAATGTGTCTCTGTAGGGGTCACCAGTTCAATTTGTAAAGAAAAAGGATGGTACCATGAGGATACGTATTAACTACCAATAGTTGAATAAACTAATTGTGAAGAATAAGTATCCACTTCCAAAGATCGATGATTTGTTTGATCAGCTCTGAAGGGCTTCAATGTTTTCAAAAATAGATCTCTGTTCTAGGTATCATCAACTTAGATTTAAGGAAGTGAATGTTCATAAAATGACATTTACGACTCGTTATGGGCACTACGAGTTCCTCGTTATGCCATTTGGTTTGACAAATGCTCTGGTTGTATTCATAGATCTGATGAACTGAGTTTTTCAATTGTATCTAGGTCAGCTCGTCGTGGTCAGCTCATCGTGGTCTTCATCGATGATATTCTGGTTTACTCTAAGACTGAGGATGAGCATGATGAACATCTTAGAGTAGCGCTTCAGATACTCCAAGAGAAACAGCTCTACGCTAAGTTGAGCAAGTGTGAGTTCTACTTGTGAGAGGTAACTTTTCTAGGGCACGTGGTTTCCGCTGAGGGGATCTGAGTTGATCCTAAAAAGATTGAGACGGTGCTTGATTGGAAACAGCCTAAGAATGTATCTGAGATTCGTAGTTTTCTGGGTCTTGAGGGATATTATCAGTAGTTTGTCAAGGGGTTCTCTCTGATTGCAACTCCTTTGACTAAGCTACTACGCAAGGGTGTTCCTTTTGTTTGGACTGATGCGCAATAATCAAATTTCGAGAAGCTCAAGTTATTCTAACTCAGGCTCTTATTCTGATACAACCTAAATCTAGTAAAGAGTTTGTAGCGTACAGTGATGCGTCACATGTCGGTTTAAGATGTGTACTAATGCAAGATGGTAAGGCTATGGTTTACACGTCCCGTCAGCTTAAGTCACACGAGGGAAATTATCTGACACATGATATTCAGTTAGCTGCTGTTGTTTTTGCGTTAAAGATCTGGAGGCATTATCTGTATGGTGAGAAGTGTATCATCTACACCGATCACAAGAGCATCAAGTACCTTACTCAGAAAAAGATTTGAACCTTAGGCAGCATCAATGGATAGAGTTGCTTAAAGACTATGACTGCACGATAGAATATCATCCTGGTAAGGCCAATATGGTGGATGATACTCTCAGTCGTAGAGTGATGAATGGCTTGAGAGCGATGTTCGCTCATCTTAGACTGTTTGATGATGGGGGTCTGTTGGCTAAGTTGCAAGATAAGTCAAATTCGATTAGGCAGATTTGAGAAAAGTAGTTAGGGGATGAGTCTTTGATTCTGCAATTTTGTTAGTTTGAGAGTGGCAGCACATCTGATTTTGGGCTGAAAAAAGATAGGGTTCTGTGTTTTTAAGGTCAAGTTTGTGTGCCGAATAATTCTGAGGGAGGTGTATAGTAACCCTTATACTATGCATCCCGGTGGTAATAAAATGTATCGCGATCTTTGTGAGTTGCACTAGTGCTTGGGTTTGAAGCATAAGGTGACAGATTTTGTTACTCATTGTTTAACGTGCCAACAGGTTAAGGCTGAGCACCAGTTGCCTTCGAGTTTGCTCCAACCTTTTAAGATTCCCTTATGGAAATGGGAACGAGTGACAATTGACTTCATTAGTAGGTTTCCCTTGACACCCACTAAGAAGGATTCTGTTTGGGTTATCATGAATCGATTGACCAAGCCTGCACATTTTATTTCGGTTCAGACAGACTATTCTCTGCAAAAGTTAGTGAAGCTCTATATCTCTGAAATTGTAAGACTGCATGGGGTTTCAACTTTGATAATTTCTTATAGGGATCCTCGCTTCACTTTTCAGTTCTAAAAGAAACTACATGAGGCTCTAGGTTCAAGATTAAACTTCAGTACTGCGTTCCATCCTCAAACTGATGGTCAATCTGATAGGATGATTCAGATACTAGAGGATATGTTTTGGAGTTGTGTGATTGATTTTTGAGGTAGTTGGGAGGATTTTCTACCGCTAGCTGAGTTCGCCTACAACAACAGTTTCCAGTCTAGCATCAAGATAGGACCTTACGAGACTTTTTATAGTCATAAGTGTCGTACTCCACTATGTTGGACTGAGTTGGGTGAGAATCGAGTTTTGGGTTCTGAGTTGGTTTCTAAGACTGAAGATAAGGTTAGACTGATTTGGGATCATCTAAAGGCGGCTTCTAATAGACAGAAGTCCTATGCGAATCTAAATAGGAGAGATATCAAGTACTCTGTGGGTGAATTCCTTTTTCTCAAGGTTTCTCTTTGGAAGAAACTTCTGAGGTTCGGTTTTAAGGGTAAGTTGAGCCCTAGATTCATTGGGCCGTATGGATTCTGAAGCGTGTGGGACCGGTTACTTATCAGTTAAAGCTACCTCTAGAGTTAGACCGTATCCATGATGTGTTTCACGTCTAAATGTGAAGGCAGTACTGGTTTGATCCATCTCATATTATCTCTGTTGTGGTGATCGAGGTTAGACCAAATTTGACTTTTGAGGAGGAGCCAGTTCAGATTTTGGATCAAGACATTAAGGTTCTGAGAAGGAAGTCCATACTGTTAGTGAAGGTTCTGTGGTAGAATCATAGCACTAAGAAAGCCACGTGGGAACCTGAGGAGTCAATGCATCAGTAGTATCCTCATCTTTTCTGATCAGGTAAATTTTGAGGTCGAAATTTCTTTTAGGGGGTAGATTTGTAACACCCTGGATGTTTTTAAGTATGTTTTGTAAAAATTAACACAATTGTGTATCTGCTTCAGTGGTTAAGTGTTCTGGGTGTTTGTATGAGATCTTGGGTTCAAGTCCTACTTTTGGCAAATTTTGATATTTTTTTAATCCTAGCATTATCTTTGTTGAGTGGATTTGGATTCTTTATTTTTGATGGTTGGATAAAAACATGGTTTTTACTAAAATAAAGGTTTTCTAAAAGTACGAACAGGATTTTTTTTTAAATATAACAAATTCTAAGACTTCCACTGTAAATCATGTTTTGGGAAAATGAATTGATTAAATAACATTTTCAGTAATAGCTATAAACGAATAAGGATTACAAAGCTTTATCGAATTAACTCTGTTTTCAAAACCCTTCTTTGTGACATCTCCAAATTCGGCCATAACATCTAGGCCGGGTTTAGGGTGTTACATTGATTTCATTTTGTACACTTAAATTATTATAATCATGTTCGTGTTGTTATTATGCCTTGGTAATTTGTTTAATTAAAAAAAAGCATGGCTTTTGTTATATTTACATTATAATAGTAAGGTAACAAATGAATTAATTATTAATCATATTGAAATTGTAATTAATTGACATAGTATTTAATTGATGCATGTTTAATCTTTTGAGGTAGCTAAAGGTTAAACTAGCGATGGTATTAAACGGTACACTAGCCTTGCATAACTTGCAAGATTATTGTGATTAAATTGTTTCAATATAGGATTATGTTGTTACTTCTTCAAAATTCCTTGTGGGTACAATAACTTGACATTTACTTGTCACTTTATTACTTGATATGAGTGTGTACACTTGCACATTTCCGTCGTTCCAAGTTTTTGGCGCCATTGTCGAGGACTGTTTTAAAAGACATTGTTTGTGAAATTGTTAATTTTGCATTTTGGTCTATTTTTTATTAAATTTTAATTCCAATACTTTTTGTGTTTGTTTCAGGTGTTTATGAGTATTTATCAAATTATTGACTTACTCCCTATCGACCCTCAAATTGAAAGGACTTTCAGACAAAGGAGAAGACAAGCGAACCAAAGAAGGATCGAAGAGATGGATTTTTAAAATCAAAACCAAAATTAAGGAGGAGCATTCGCTTATAATACTTACAATCTGATCATTGTTGCCGCTAAACAAAATTGTGCCATTCGACAATATGCCATTCCTCTCTTCACTAAGCTTAATCCGAGTATTGTGAGACCCAAAACTGAGGCACCGCAGTTTGAAGAAAAGCCAGTCATGTTCTAAATGTTGCAAACTATGAGTCAATTTAGTGGGATTCCTACTGAAGATCCACATTTTCATCTTCTTCTATTCATGGAAGTGAGTGACTCATTTAAACTATTTAGGGTGACCGAGGACACCATGAGATTGAGATTATTTCCATACTACTCAAGAGATAAAGCATGAGCGTGGTTGAACTCCCTACCGTCAGGTTCCAGAACTACATGGCAAGAGTTGATTGAACGTTTCTTAATGAAATACTTTCTTCCATCTCTGATTGCTAAGATCTGAAATGAAATTACTTCATTTCAGCAACTTGACAAAGTATGTTTATCTAAGGCATAGGAGCAGTTCAAGGAGTTATTACGAAAGTGCCTTATCATGGCATTCCTTACTATGTTCAAATGGAAACTTTCTATATTGGTCTCAATATTCATACTAGAATTATGGTGGATGCTTTGACAAATGGAGTCCTTCTTTCTAAATCTTATAACGATGCTTACGAGATTATTGAAAGAATTATCAGTAATAAATATCAATGGCCAACCAACCGAGCAGCCTTAGAAAGACGAGTAGCAGGAGTACATGAAACGGACACAATTGCTTCTTTGGTAGCCCAAGTATCCTCTTTGTCTTCTATGCTTAAGAACATAATTGTTAATGGTTTCAATGGTAATTTGACAGGTCAATAGCTGAACCAGTTCGAGAATATTTCTTGTGAATATTGTGGAGATGGTAATTTCTTTGAAAATTGCCAATTGAGTCAAAAGTCAAAATATTACATGGGAAATCAGAATTGGAATGGTTCGCAATCAAATTCTTACAACTCCTAATGGCAAAATCATCCAATTTCTCTATGGAGTAATCAATGGGTGGACCATAGCGACTCTTCTATGCCATATCGACCAAATTATCTACTAGAATATTCTTAACAAGTGCAACAACCCCCACAAACTGAATCTTCAAGTAATCTTGAGAATTTGCTAAAGGCATACATAGAGAAGAATGATGAACTAATCCAAAGCCAAGCAGCAACATTGAAGAATTCAGGAAACCAAGTGGGATAGCTAGCCAATGAGCTCAGAAGCAGACCCCATGGTATTTGGCCGAACGACACAAAAAATCCAAGAATTTCCTGCAAAGAACATTGTAAAGTAGTCACTTTGCCAAATGGAAAAACATTGGAGCCCAAGGTGGTTGAGGTTCAAGATAAGCCTGTTGTAGCTCAAGACAAAGAGGAAGTTCAACCGAGTGTTGAAACTCCTATTTTAAAGAAGTCAGGTTTAGTGATCGTTGATGAGGTAAACTCTAAACCAATTAGTTCTAATTATCTAACACCCTTGTCAGATGCAAAAAAATTTCCATAGAAGAGTTGTCCAGTTAAAGCTAAGATTCCACCACTGTCATATCCTCAACGGTTCTAGAAGCAGTAAAAGGATACTCAATTGAAAAAAATCTTTGATGACGAGGTAACTTTTAATTACTTCGATGCTACTAAATCCCCAGATGTAGTTGAAGATTGCTCTACTATTTCCAACATGGAATCGTTAGCTTCTACAGAATTGGAGCTTAAATATTTAAACAATCCGTTAGAACATATTCTACTAGTAGATTCGCCAAGTGATGATGAAGACAATGAATGTTTGGCTTTTTTAGAAGCTAATTTGAAGGAATTCACTCAAGAAGTTCCATTCGAATCATTAAAGTTATCATCTCGGGAGTATACGCAACCAAAGTTGTTGATTGAAGAGCCAGCTGAATTGGAACTGAAGATTTTGTCTCCTCATTTGAAATATGACTATTTGGGTTTGTCTTCGACTTTATCTGTCATTATTTCAATTGAGTTTACCAAAGATCAATAAGAAGAGGTACTTATGGTTTTGGAAAGGAAAAAGAAGGTATTGGATGGATTATTTCATATATTCGAGTCATGGGTTGGAGGATTTGTAGGAATTACAAGAAGTTAAACAATGCCACTAGGAAAGATCATTCTGGTTTTTCTTTCCCTAATAAGATGTTGGACAGATTTGATGGGAAAGAATATGATTACTTTCTATATGGGTATGGTTGGTATGACAAATGGCCATTTGACACCACCATGGTCAATGATGATCCTAAATAAAATAGAGGGAGTTCTCTTCACTTTCTCTATCATTATTTTATATTTTTAGTTTTTTTTCTCATTTGAATAAAATGGTAGACCTAGATTAAAAAAATTATTAGGTCATTACATTAATTAAAATTTTACCTAGGAAATTGGGACTTAAGTGGGACCATCTGTGACCCCTCTAGTCTTTCCTAGGAATTTAATTTAATGTAATTTTTCAAAAAATATTTTTCTAAGTAGCCCAAAAAACTTAAGTATTTGTTTTCTTAAATAAAGGGTCAATTTTTAACCTAAGCACTAACAGCATGTTTGGTTGGGTGTAATGGCTATGCCATTACAACCCTATTTCGTGGGCCTTACCTAATCATAAGTTTGGTTGGGTGTAATGCCCTATTACGGATTTATTGCATTACGTGTGTATTCCCAAAATTGGCCGATTTCTATTCCCTTCCAAAAAGCAGCGTTTAGCTATTCCTTCCCTCTGTTCTGATTTTCTTTTTCTCATTTTTTTAATTTTTGCCCTCAGCTTCATCTTCTGCTTCTGTAACTTTCTTTCCAACCATCTCTACGTTTCCCTTTTTTTCCATCTCTCCGGCGTGAATATCAACAAAAGAAGGCTACTTCCAATTCATCTCTGTTTCCAGCTCCTACACTGGTAATGGTATGTTTTAACAATATATCTCATTCCTTGGCTCTTCTCTTTTTTGTCTTTGGCTTTCTTTCTCGATTTCCTACCTAGGGTTTATTTTTCTCCTTTAGCTATTGCTATGAAAGTCTCCATTGCTGAAAAAGCAGATGAAAAAATTATTATGTTTTTGGGGGAGGGCTTATCAATAGAAACGATTAAACGTGAAATGCTACAAACAATTCGGAATATCAATAGAATTGGGAAGTTTAATTTTTTGAGAATTTTTTTATTTGGGTTTGACTTGTTTTCAGTAATTTAATCATAATTAAATTAAACCACCTATTTTTTTTTAAAATGGTTGTTTGGGGTTTTTATTGAAAGACTAAATGATTTAGAAATGGGAAGTTTAATTTTTTGAGAATTTTTATTTGGGTTTGACTTGTTTTCATAATTTAATCATAATTTGTTGCGTTCTAGAATTACAAAGTCGCTTTGATTTGGTGTTTTGATATATATGAATTGGTTCATACAGAACACACCGATGTTTTGTGGGAAGCTATAGCTAACGGTCAAGTTCTTTCATTGTACCAAGGTCTTGGGACCAAAATTTGCGATCTTTTATTTCACAGTTCATCTATTTTTGTGGATATAGCTTCTTTAAAAGGTCAGTACTTGAAGAAAACTGGAAACAAGACTATTGGGACTAAAGCAAATTTGATTGTTGGTGTTGCTGCTAGGGCATGTACTGTTATAATTACATAGGTACTGATGTTTTGATTGTTGTGTATATGTGTGTATATATATAGGCATATGTATGTATGATCAGAACATTACTTGGGAGTTTGGTTTGCATGTGGGCCATTTAAGAACTTTGTATTGTTAGATTCACTAATAGAACTGTGATAACCATGTAGTGAATCTTGTTCAGATATTAGATGGAATTGTATACTAAAACCATTGCTTTCTTTTGGAAACCCAAAGTCGAAACTTGTTTGTTTAGCTGCCAATGAGGCCTGGTTGTGGTGGCAAAGATTGAGGCCTTGAGTGCCCAAGTTCGAGTTCCACCCTGTGAGAATTATGTGTAAGCTAACTACCTAGTTAGTTTGAGTTGAATTAAGTTATTCAGTTCAATGCTTGTAATGATTGATTCTTCTCGGAATTGTTGATATAATTAGTTAGTTGTAACTTCAAAAAGGGCGAAAAAAAGTATTGTTTGTTTAGCTAGAAAAAAGACTTAATCCTTGAAAAAATAAATCCATTCACATTTCTTATCATCCATAATATATGTTTTAACTCTAGAAATTTAGGCAGTGCGGAGCAATTTTACTCTCCGATGAACTGCCTGCCACACGTGCGTGCTTATGGCTCAGCTTTATTTAGAAAGGCTGGTAATTTCATTGCAACAACTTCTTTGAACCAATGCCATGTTCCCTTATGGAAAAGAAATTTTGATGCCTATACTTGTGTCTTTATAGCAGTAATCTTGTATTCTTGAGTTTGATGGTGCATCAAAAGGAAATCCTAGGCTTCTTGGTGCAAAGAAATTGTATTGAAAACCGATTTGGAAATGTGGTATGCAATTAACCATTTAGAAATTAGACCTTTTCCACATGTAAATCTTTCCATAATATGCTATTTGAACATATCTGCAAATTGCGCGAGGGTTTGGGCATAGCAACCAATAATGCTGCTGAATATCGCGCCATAATTTTAGGGTTGAAACATGCTCTTAAAAAAGGTTATACAAACATTCATGTATGAGGTGACTCGAAGCTCGTTTGTATGCAGGTAATCCAACTTTCTATCTGTTTAATGTTGCTTTGTTGATGTCCAATGACTTCAAAAAGGTGCCATTTCCTATATGGGACTTTTGGTTGTATAAGTGTTTGTGGAATGATGGATCCATATACTGATAAGCTTAATGAAGGAAAAATAGAAATTGGCTCCTTGTCTTGGCCTCTTTACTTGAATTGGAAGGCATTGATGCAACTTTTTTTCTGTCATTTTGTAGCCCGTCTCTTTATCTTATGCTCGGACTTTCATGTTTTGGTGCAGGAGCATGGTGTAGATCAAGCAGACTTAATTGCTTTTTTACTAGAACTTAGTTTTCATACCCCTGGTGAGGTATGTCGTATTCATTTATAACTTTTCCCTTGATCTATGATTGTTCATAGAAATTTTTTTTTTTGGAAGAAGCCTATGCTTGACATTTGTTTAATCCATGTTTTCTTAGCAAGTATCTACATTATTAATCTTAAAAAAAAAACTTTTGTTGTATTTTTTATTTGCATAGACTCTTACTGGCCGAGACATCCCTTGCTTGTATGTTACTCTACGAGATGCTGATGGTGGAACTAAAGAACCTCTGATTTTATGTCGAGGTGTTAATGTTGGCCGTGAAATAGCTGGACATGATGTTGCATCTGGCTGAGGTTCTGTCTTTTGCCCTGGCACTCGATTGCCATTTGAAGCAGCTTGCTTCTATTGAAATTGAAGGACAAATTCTACTAAGGGTATTTCAGTCATTTTAAAGTTTAGAGAATATTTCAATAGGGTAATCCTAGATTTGAAGCTTAGAGATTTCTATTTTTTACTTTATATAATTGCTTTTTGATTTGTTGTCTTGCATGAAGTGATCTACTACGCCTTCAATGGAGAGAATATTTGCTTAAAGTATAGGACACAAATGATTAAATTGTAAAGTTTGGATATTGACTAATTTTAATTTACCAAATTATATCATAACACCGCTTTCCTTTTCGTTTTAAAAGAAGCACAGTTTACTAAGTTGAACTTATGGAATTTAATAAAATAAGTTTATTTTATTTTATTTTATTATTAAAACATGTTATTTTTATAAGATCTAAGCTTAAATTTAATCAAAATGATATAGAAGAATGGTATAAGATTGATATAAAATTAATATTCCAAAAGAATATAGGAGATAAAATGTTAAGTTAGTTGAAATATAAAATTAAAATAACTTTACTCGGATGTAAATAAAAACTCTCATTACATAAATATAAATATTGATGTATTTTATGGCTAAACAAAATCAAGTACCTTGATTAGTCAAACAATTAATTAGTTTCGTATCCTGTATCTCCAAATAACGTGGGGAATTATATAATTTTATTAAATTATATTTAATAATTATTATTTTTAAATTATATTTTATAGTATTATATATTATGATTTTAGTAAATTCATATAAGTTTTAATATTAAGAATTTTATTAAAATATATATTTTATTAAATTATATTTAATAATAATTATGTTAAAATATGATTAAATTATTTATTATTTATATTAATAATCTTATTAAAATTTAATAACAATAACAATAATCATCTACCTAAAAAAATTCTACTAAGGGTATTTCAGTCATTTTAGTTTTTTTCCTTATGCTATTACAACATCATTCCATTCAACCAGACACAAGAATATTATTACAGTTCTATTCCATTTCATTCAACCAAACAATTTAATTACTATTACGCCTCTGTTCCATTACAGCTCTATTCCATTACACCTCTATTCCATTACAGCGAACCAAACGTGCCCTAATTTCTTTGAGTTTTTTTTAGTTTACTTTCAGAACAGGAGCTCAGGATCTAAAAAGAAACTGTCATTGAGCTTAAGACACTACCAGGAAGGGAAATATTCAACCCTTTTCTGCACAAACCTGTATCCCTTACCTTGCTCCACTGCCACTCCCAAGTAGCCCCATAATGCATCTCTCTTAACCCCTTAATGTTGCAGGCCTTAAATCCCTAAATCACCACCCCAAACACCTTTACTCAAAGCCATAAACTCCACACCTAAACTATCCTTAAAACTGCCACCCCTTCCAACTCTAAGCCTTACCATCGGCTACTCACCTACCTGCCCAAAATAGAAACCACCCTTAACATAATTTCTAACTTTGGCACCAAGAGTCCCTTCGTCTAGCACCATTCCACGAAGTGTACAGTCTGCTATAAAGGCTATTATGCAACATATGCAGTGGCAGCAACAATCTCATTGAATATACTCAAAAATACGGGATGACTCAATGCTCTTAAGAAAATCATGCACAAACCGTTTGTTTTTGTGCCTAAATTTCTAGAATTTAAATTTGATCCATAGACTCCAATGTCGAAGAAGGAACGAGGTGATTCAAGCAAAAAAAAAAGGACAATGAAGCAAAAGATGGGTCGAATTCTAATAGGTCTACAAATAAATAAAAATCAGGGATCTTGTCTTTACTTTATTTTATTTTATTTCTTAGGATATTTTAAGTTTTTAGGTTTAGGTTCTTTAGGATATTTTTATTTCTCGCATAATAAAATAAGAGGTAGAAATCATCAATAAAATTGAAGAAATTGCAAAATAAGAAGTGTGACAATTGATTTGTACATGTCTAGGATTGGATTTACTTTGGAAAAGCTTGGTATTTAAGTAGTCAAACTTGACTCACCTCCTTTTCCCTAGGTCCTACCTAGTATACAGTATCTATTCACTTCTATATTTTCATTCTTTCTATTGTTTTTAACAATGGAGACATTATTCATCTTAAGTAGGGAGCAAAAATTGAAATTGTTTTTCTTTTTCGAATACATTTTCTTATAATTATGATTAAGTTATATTTTGTTTAAAATTTTGAAGTTTTGTTAATTATGCTAAATTTTAGTATAAATAATGTCTTATATGTATGTGTGAAAATATATGACTCAGTGATGCTTCGCATATTATGTGATATTTAAGTATGTTACTGTTAATAAGACTGATTTCATGATAAATCATGTATATTGTTATTGAAATTTAAGTCACATGGTAAAAATGTGGTTTTTGATAGTGATAATACGAAAAGCATCATTAAATGCACCCACTGTACTATTTTATCAAATGCATGATAATTCATGCCATCGTTTCTATTATTGATCGCATGTCTAAATCATGCCTACTAATTCTACTATTGATTGCATATTTTAATGATGGTTACTGTACTACTTTTTTATCATTAAAAGCACGTCATATTGCATTAGGGTTGGGATGATTATGTAAGGAGGAAGTACTGGCAGCTTGTCTACAACTCTGGTGGCTTGTCCACAATACTGGCATCTTGTCTGAAATACTAGTAGTTTATATGTATTATTGGTGACTTGTCCACATTACTGGCAGGTTGTCTACAATACTGGTGGCTTGTCCACATTTCCGGCAATTTATCTGCATTACTAGTGGCTCGTCCAAAACTGGTGTGTTATTGTTTGGATGAGTTCTAGGGAACTCTTATTATGGTATGTAGCGGAGTTGGGTAAGACCTTTTTTTTAAAAACACTACATTAACATGTTCATGCACAGCACAAAATATGTATTTTGTACTATTTATAATATATTGAATATTTATTGGTTTGAATGTTATAATTATTGTTTATTACTGTTTACTGGAGTTAAGACTCACACTGAGCTTAATAGTTCACTCCTTAGTTTTCTGATTTTATAGATAACTCCCAAGGTTAGGAATTTGGCACGATTATCGGAGGAACTTCTTAGATGTTTTCATTTTTAAGAACTTTAAATTTAATTTTTAATAATTTTTTCGGGACTGTAATAATTTTCCTTATGGACTGTGGCATGAAACTTTATTTTGGAGATTTTTATTTTGATTTGCATGATTCACAAATGAAATTTTAAAGATATGTGATTCTTTTTGAAATTAATATATTTTACGAAACAAAAACAAATAATCAATTTCACTAGTTTTGAATACAAAGGAAATGGTTTTGAATTATGTTCAGAATTTCAAAAGTTTTTTTGTGCCATTTTAGTGGCCAATGTAGTCTTCAAAATGGTTTGGGAGGTTACAATTTTCTAGCCAATCTTCAACTCTCGTCGGGTTGTCATCCTTTTTACCTCTGAATTCCTTTGCCCCATACTTAAAATTTTTTTTGATGGGGGGCTAATTGATATTTACGAAATTTTTGTTTTGAGGACAAAGGGAGTGCCACAAGAGGCACAATCGGGAAAGGATGATGCATTTGGGATTGCGAAGCTAAAGAGATAGCTCCCAAAAATTGGGTGGACCATTGGTTTATCATCTAGAAGAAGGCATCTCTTGCCTCATTCTCTAGCCCTTACGAAAGGGACACATTATAAATAGCTCTCTTATCGGAAGCAGGAACATTACTTTCTACTTTATCAAAAACGCGTCAATTTGATTCAGCCAACAAAATTTATCTATATGAAAAACAAAGTCAATTTCGATCTGAAGACATCACACTATCATAGGTTATTGTGGCATGTATTTCCAGACTCAATACACGCTACGTTCAGTCCTAGAATCGGCCAAACTTGTAGCTCTTATACAACTAAATGTAACACCACTTACCTGACCCGATCATCGAGTCCGAGCAACAGAGTGTCACATTCATTTCCAGAGCAACTACTGACAAATACACAGTAAAAACATCACTTCACATCATCAATCATGCAATAAATCAATAATACAACATTGAATAACATGTACATTCTTTCTCGGGTCTTATACGAGCATATGAATGCTTTAAAGTTAACCTGAGATTAAATACAGACCATTTTGTAACATTTTTAAATGTCAAAACAAGTTTATCATAAATAAATCTTTCAAAAATTCAATAATGTCATAAACATCTAGCCATGATAATACACAATCAAATTCAAACCTTAGTCAAGCTTCCGAAAGCTTTTTTAATGACATGAGCACGAATTAGGACTAAATTGTAAGGTTTGGAAAATTTGGGCTCGACATCATGATGTCATTATCTCCATATCGTGAATTCACTAAACAGTTTCTCACATCACAACATTGAACCACAAGACATTACAATGTCACAATCTATCGACCAACGTTGCGACGAGCGACATTTCACGTCGAGACGAGGACCTTGTTTTTGGTAAAGTTTGACCAATTGACACCTATTTCATGTCAAGCCAAACCTTTATCTCATTTGGTTCATATATGTACATCTAAACCTACACAAAACCAATCCAATAACATTCCCAAACATTCATTTATCACTACTCAATTCAAACAACCCAACATGTCTTAATTTGGCATCATTTTAAAGTAAATTCAACTTAATACACATGTACTTAACCATTTTGTAACATCCATATCCCATCTCCATTGTCAGAATTAAAGTTATAAAGTGTTACAGATCAAAACAGAATGTTTCACTTTATTTCAGAATAGTTAAACAATTAATTTATAAACATATAACAAACAATATCTATTCATGGTATGAATAAAATTATGGACCTTGAATCGGGCTTATGGGGCCCTAAAAATAGTTTAGGAACAATCTAAGATTAAGTCAAAACAAAACAGAAAATTTTAGAAAATTTTGAAAAGTTCAAAAGCAGGGGTCATATGGCCGTGTGGCCAGGCCGTGCGACATAGCTTAAACCATGTGAACATTCGAAGTAAGGATAGACGTTCGTGTCTTAGCCCGTGTCATAGACCGTATAACTTACTGACTTAAGACATACGGCCATGTCTCAGCCCGTGTTTCAGACCATGTAAAACCTACACCAAAATTAACAGAGCATACACGGTCCTGTGGGGTGACCGTGTGTGGCACACGGCCATGTGATAGAGCGTGTCCCAGGTTGTGTGCTTCCAAATTAACCCATTAAACAAGCTAAAAATCAAGCCAAAACTTACACATTTAAAACACACCATTTCCAGAAGCATTCATAAGACCAAAACTCATTCCAAACTTGCTCATAATATACTAAATCAATCATCCTATATGTTCTAACCAGTGTACCAACAATGGGTACCACAAGTATAATCAATTTTGAACCTATTCAACAATATAGTTTTCATCATTTAGCATACTTTATGCATACCAAATGACCATATCAAAAACATACCAAACAACCTTCTTCTTTCTACCCACATTAGAGTATGTATAACTACTATTATCTCATATGAAAACACATCATTTACAAGCATTTATCAAAAGACATAAACCAAAATGAACTTGGCACCATTTAAAAACAAACCAATCTCCAAAATAACATTTAAAACCTTATTACATTCAAATCATACCAAAATGACACACAACCCTATACATGCCATTTATAACCATTTCAATATGTTCAAAAGCTACCAAATTAAGTCTATAGATAGTGTGATTGTACTCCGACGAAGTTTCCAACCGTTCGAGCTTTTCGATGATCTACAAAACAAAGAAAACAACTATATAAGCAACTAATGCTTAGTAAGTTCATATAAAAGGAGTTAAACTCACCAGTTGTAATAAATTTATCAACTATGAGTAATTCTATTTAGCCATAATTATATTTCCCTTTTCCTATACACCAAACCTCACAAGGTTAGTAGGTGACGCAATACGTATATAATTCTAACCCGGTCAAGGCATATAACATATCAAGCATTTCAATTTCACCATTCATCTATCATATGACTATTGTATACCTTAATTTTCTTTTAATTATGCTTATCATATGTTCCATATTCTTACTTTAAATCATAGATCATTTCATATGGTTATATACCCCGTAAAATATTAATTACCCATTCATGTCATGAAAATAATTTTACTATATAAATTATTATTCCACATAATTCAAATGTTACCTTTATAATCCAAACACATCAACACAAAGTCCATTTCAAAGGACTTTTCCATACCATAAATCACATTTAATCAACGTAACAAACAATACTTGTAACTAAGAAACTCGTTATAATATCTTTCACTTACCAATACTATAAATATGCCACAATATATATAAGCACATAAATAGATTGTAATTCAATTATTTCATAGCCCGATGAACTAGTAATCTAACTAGAGTACTAGAGTAACTACACCAATTCCATGTAACAATCCATATCATTTAGTCCAAATCATTAATACTCGGTTCACATACTCGATCATTACTCCATTTCCAAGGGCATCATAGATGCAGAACAGGGGCATGCATGTGCATTTAAGGATACCGAAGTACAAATAGGGGCACATATGTGCATTCAGGGGTACCGAAGTACAAACAAGGGCACGTATGTGCATTTAGGGGTATCAAAGTACAAACAGGGGCATGCATGTGCATTCAGGAATACCGAAGTACAAACAGGGGCACGCATTTGCATTCAGGGGTACCGAAGTACAAACAAGGGCACGTATATGCATTCAGAGAAATTTTCCTCATTTCCTAATTCATACTTCAATTCATTTCATTCTTATATAAATTTAACACCGATCCTAGAGATACATTACAACATTCTCTATTACTTTCAATGATACAAAATATTTGTAACATTCATAGTTATATATATAATTTTCCAAACTAAATTCACCTATTTACATATATTCATCAATTAATTAGAGAAAATTCATATAATTCATTAGCAAAATTACATTTATATATTGAAATACTATGAACCTACCTAAAGTATGTTTTCAGTTGGCTCGCAGGGACTAATCCTAAATTTTCTCTTTTTCCTGTTTAACCTCCGTATGATTTGATTTTCGATCTATATAATGATTAAATTCAATATATCAAATTAAAATACATATTAAAACTTATTTTATGCATATGACCCTTAATTTTTATTATTCACACATTTTCCTAAACTTTTACATTTATCACAATTTAGTCCCTAAACCTTAAATTCCAAATTTATCAAAATTATTAATTTCTCATGTTAACATAATTTTATTTGTACAACTAAAACTCATAATTATTCCAAATTCACAAGAATTCCCTATCAATTTTAATATTTTAACAATTGAGTCCTTTAGTTAAAACTAACAAAAATCACTTTACAAAATAATCTTAATCAACAACTAAAACTGCAAATTTACCATTTAACATCAAGAACAACTAAAATTCATTAATGGTAAAATCCAAAATCTTTAACAGTTTCAAAAATGAAGGTATGGGTTAGCTGAACCTAGTTACAACGATATTAAAAATATAAAAATTATAAGAAACAGGCTAAAAATTCATACCATGCAAAAGGAATTGCCATTGCCGAAACTCAAGGTCTTTAATGGTTTTTCCAAATTCCATTTTCGGTGGTAAGAAACATTAAAGAAGATGATGCATTATTTTTATTTTATTTATTTAAGTTTTATTTATTTAATTAAAAGTTTGCCCTTCAATTAAACATAGAATTTTAACATATTTCATGCCTTAACTGTCCATGCTAAATAGGAATGGTACAATTTCCATAAAAAACCTTCCACTCAAGTTAATTAATCCATTTAATCATTATAATTCAATAGAAATTAATCTTCACGACTTTAACAATTTAGTCCTTTTTAATTAATCAACTAATCAACTATATAAACAATAAAATTGCTAAATCGAGCTTTCACATAACAAAATAATATCTCCATAAATATTTTTAAAAAATACTTACAGTCTCGGTTTTCAAAAGCGAGGTCTTAATATCTCATTTTTCGAAACCCCTTAACTTTCGGAACAACCACGTACATTTAATTATTTAATCAATTAACTCACTTCCACCAAGTCAAAACTCAATATCAATTATTATTGACTCATACGAATTAAATAATAATTAATACGGGCTTACTCGTCAGGTTTGTGGTCACGAAACCACTATCTTTTACACTACTGAAATCAGGCTGTTACACATTTCATGCCATCACCATACCATACCATAATGTTATCATGCCTAATCATGCTCAAATTTACCATTGAATGCAATTTAAGATCATCTCATCATATTGAAATGTGTATCATACAATTCACAAAAATTCCAAAGGTAAGCATTCATAATGTTCAAATCCAAAGGTTGTTACACATTTCATGCCATCACCATACACATTACTATCATATATGCATTTCCATATAACCATTACAATTCCAAAGGTAAGCATTCATAATGTTCAAATCAAAACCATATCCAAAACAAACACATATATTAACCCTATGTATGTGCCATAAAAACGAGTTTAAATAATAGAAAGACTACCGAATCATTAACAAGATAGTGTGAGCCCCTCGACAATCTGCTAGACACATTCCGCAAGTTGGCGATCTACAAGGAAAAGAGAAACAACGGGATAAGCATATCGAATGCTTAGTAAGTTCACAAGTATATAAACAACAACTTACCTAAAATTACATCTTAATTAGGTAAAATACTAGCTTTATGGTTTTGCCTAAACATGGCAATCACATATCAACAAGGTGGGTATCAACATATATCACATATTATAATAAATCAAGCATATAACATCCTTAATCACTAATAACCAACATTTATTCAATTCCATATCATTTTTTTATCTATTATCAACAATACATCCAATTTCAATATAATTTCATTCACTATTTCATTTCATTATTTGAATTTTGAATTGAATTCATTAGTTCGTCACATTTCCATATCAGCCCTTCGAGCTCGTATAACCGGTTTGTATGATCTTTCACATGTTATCAATATTCGTATATCACAATGTGTATATAAATTATCAAATCATAATATCAATTAAATTCTAATATCATTTATCCAATTTACATTTTATATCCCTATTAACCTGACTCGGACTCGAATGGATACACAGATCCAACCAATCACACTAGTTTGGCACGCAATGCCTTATCGGACAATGCTGAATTAAATAGTTTGCACCTAACGCTCATCAATGTGTTTGACACCTAGTGCCTCATCGGTATAAGTGAAGTATAAATGTGTCCAACACTCATCGACTTGTAGTCAAAGTAACCCATACTCGACTATCCTATGGCATGCCAACTATATTCGACTCTGTCCGAACAGTTAATAGGGTAACCTTTTATTCAAGCGTCACATTGTTGAATTTGCATTTAAAAAATTCAATTCATATCTCAAATCATCATTTTATCACATAGAATTTCCTATTTCAAACCAATTCAAGGTCAATTCTATAATTTCATTAAATTACACTATTTTCAATTCTATTCAATTTAAACCTCTATCTTGGTAATCTGTCTAATTCATACCATTATGATTTGATTAGTCATAATAAACTATTAATTCATTAACATTTCATATTGCAATTCATCATGTTCAAATTATCGATTAATTTTTTTTACAATTTAGTTCATATCTCACCTTTTGTACCAAATTGCAAACAATTCAAATTACTATTAAACATACACAAATTCATAATTTAAATATATAGAGAGATAAATTTATATACAACCATACCAATGAATTTACCTAGTAAAAAAACAACAAAAAATTCTTTAGGGACTAATTAGCAAATCTTTCCATTTCGATTATCTTCGATTTGGTCCAATTTTTATCTATTCAATAATTCATTGTAATTTATAAATTCCAATCCTCTTATTTCATCCTATTACAAGCATATATCATCTCTATTTTATTATTTGAATGCCCTAAATTTTACATTTTATTCAATTTAGTCCCAAAACCGAAATTACCAAAACTTTCAATTTTGAGCATAGATTTCAAAATCAATCTCAATTTAATTCTTCTACAGCCCTCTATTATCTATAATTATATAAGTTTCATGCCAATTTTGAAATATTTACACTTTAGTCCCTATGTTCAAAACTAACAATTTTCACTTTACAAATTAGTCATTTTTCATATCTAAGCTTAAAATACAATCATTTAACACCAATAAATTCAAGAAATCAACAATGGTAATTTTTGAAAACTTTAACAATTTTACAAATGGACACACGAATTAGCTAAATCAAGCTCTTAGGACCTCAAAAACATAAAAAATACAAGAAAATGACTAAATTGAGCTTACCTAATTAATGTTGAAATTTCAAAAGCTAAAACCTAATTTTTTTTCTTCTTTAGCTCGTGAGGTTGAAGACAATGGGAGGTAATGTTTTACTTTTTCTATTATTTTTAACTTTTATACTAAGTTTAACTTATTTAATTATGAATAAATATTGTTAAACATTGATTAATTAATCCTTATGTATAATTAGCCAAATTAGTGTGTTAGCTCATCTCCACTACCGTTTATCATAATTACAAGGTCCAATTGCTTAATTGGTCCTCTAATTAATTAAAATCTATAGTGAAACTTTTACCACTTTTACAATTTAGTTCTTATACCTTAATTAGTCACTAATTTAGAAAATTACTTATTAAAATTCAATTCACCTTTATAATAACTCCTTGAATATTTAATAAAAATCTTTACTGGCTCGATTTACGGAAATGAGGTCTCGATACCTCAGTTTCTAATACCACTAACTTTAGGGTAAAAACACTTGTACTTTAACTAACTATCCAATTAACAAATTCATCAGACATAAATTCAATATAATACTTTAATTGACAAGTAAATTTTAATTAATAACATTTACCGACTCAATCATCGGAGAACAAGGTTTCGAAATCACCGTTTCCTCCACCACTGACTTTCGGGTCATTATAATAGCCTTCTCCATTGAAAATAGGTGGTGCAAGTGCAGTGAAAGTGGTTTCTGAATCCATGAAAAAAAAATTCTCTCAATAATAGGTCCCTTAATAAGATGGCTTTAATACCAAATTGTTTGGAGTTTTTTTTAAAATATTATTTTAAAAATACAACAAAAACAAGAATAAAGTAGAAATATTTTTTTATGGAAAGTATAAATTTTATTGAGCTGAAAAAATAAACCAATGACTAAAAATAAATAACTAAAAGATTCATAATCAATTAATATCTAAAAATTAGCAATAAATTGATTAAAATAACTAAATTATACTGCAGTAGTTTAAGCAAACCTTCAACATCTTAACTTGAATTTTTAGTCTCTTCAACTAAGTGAAAATTCTAGCCATTAAGTGTACCAGCAGGGGCAGGCTCTTCCCAAGAGTTCTTAACCACATCCATGAAATTTGAATCTCTAGTCCAAAAGTTGAAAAACTCGAAAGTGTACACCTTAAGAGGAGTTGCATAATGATATGAAATTTCAGGAGCTACGAACTGAAACTTGTGAGTGAAGAAATGAGAAATGTCATTGATCATTAATTAGAACATGTTCGAGTTTTCAAGCAAGCTGACATGATCAATTAGACTCGCATTTAATGTCTGAAGTGCTACCTTGAAAGCCACTATATATAGTAGGAGCTTTCCTTAGCCTTAGGTCTAGCCACCACATTGAAGTCACTTGTTCAAATCCCTACATTCTCGTAGGCAATGCTAGCAATAAATTGTAAGTGAGAGCAAAGGGGCCTCCTGCAAAATCTATCATTTTCCCCAACACACTGCTAATAAAAGGAAAATGGATGAATTATTCCGGTTCAGGTGACATGTGATACATTGATTTGTTTTCACTAAAACAATAGGATTCGAATCTTTTTGCAAAGCATCCAAATCCTTCCATTGCTTGCCTCACAGTAGTATTATAATAACTGTCAATCAGCAAAGTGTTTGTCTAGCCTGCAGAAGCTTAATTCAAGTTAGCATAGGCAGTTCTTGAGAGTGTGACCAAAAACCTTTCACTTGGTGCATTTTGAGGGGACACCACACTCATGGCAAATCAAGCCTTTGTTTATTGGCAGTAATTCTGTCCATGTACAAAGACTTGCCAAGTTCAATAGCAATGTAGCTCAACCCTAGAGCTCTAGATAACTCCAATGGAACTTTTCCAAGTTGGATCCAAACAAGGAGATGTGCAGATTAAGTTGTAGGAATTTAAATACTGTCTCCCATTTCCTAATGATAATAGGGATATTTCACAACTTTTTTCTCCATATATATGAAATAAAAAGATTAATTAGTAAAATAGATGGGATTGTAGATTAATTACTGAAATAGTTGAAATCCGCACCCGGAGAACCCAACTTCAAAGTCGGCATCTCCAGCTGCCATCCTCTATATATTGGGGCTCAAATGAAAATTGGGCAAATATTATAAAGAGCCCCCTATTTTGTCAAATTTCCATAATAACTAATTTTAGTTAATTCCAATTGTTTCTTTTTCCTAGTTTCAAGCCAAGACTTTGGTGGGAACTACAAGCAAATATGGCATTAATTTAATTAATTTCTTCTTTTAAAAAATTTATCTTGAAATTATAATAAAATTAGAAGGGACCATTTTTATATTATTCCTTTATTTTAGGTGAGCGTAAGAACAACTTGTGGTTCTCACCAAATTCTTGGCTTGAAAACTATTAATATTGTATTGAAACTGAAAAAAAACAATTGAAACTAACTAAAATTAGTTATTATGGAAGTTTGATAATATATGAGGACTATTTATGATGTTTTCCCAATTTTCATTTGAGCTCATTTACTTTTAAGTTGAATGCTCCAAATCTATTTCAGTAATTAATTAATATTTTTATTTCATATATATATATATGAAAAAAAGAAGCCGATAATTCACAATAAAACTTTTGGACAATCAAAAACATTGCTGAACAATGGTAAATCTAATGAAAGTCGGTTAAGGACCTGACTAGAGTTGTCCATAGGCCGGGCCGGGCTAAAATTTTTTCAACTTACTTTCTAGACCCAGACCCGGCCCGGCCCGAAATATGGGTCTGATATTTTGTCCAAGCCGGGCCCGGAGAAAAAATATGGAACCCGAGCCCGGGCCGGTCCGGGCCGTTTTTTAATTAAAACTAAAATTCTATTTTTATTAAAATTAAAATTAATTGTTATTAAAATTGTATCAAATTATATTTTTTTGTACTAGTCAACATTTTGTAAAATCTAATATTTTGTTAGTAAAATTATTAATTTTTAATTGTATTAATTGTTACTAAAATTATCAAATTATATCAAATTATTAATTATTAATTGTTACTAACATTTTGTTAGTAAAATTATTAATTGTTAATTGTATTAATTGTTGTAACAAAATCTAACATTTTGTAACTTAAAACTTAAAATAAAACTAAAACTAGTTTATTTTAAAAATAAAAATATATATATTTAAGATATTTTCGGGCCGAGCCCTCACTAAAAAAAGTTTTCTCGAGACCCGGCCCGTTTTCTAAACAGACCTTATTTTTTACCCAAACTCATATTTCGGGCCTATATTTTTACCCAAACCCTCTCATATTTCGGGCAAGCCGTCGGGCCCGGCCCGGCCTATGTAGACCTCTAGACCTGACCCAACTTTGATATGCAAATATAGGGGTAGGAAAATAGGAGGAGCCATAAATTAGCTAGGCGTAGAATGTTAGAATCTGATATTATTTCATTGGGAATTTTCTGCCTGCCTACCTACCTACCTACCTGCCTAACCCCTTGAAGGAACCGCGTAGACTGCCTAACACCGTTTCTCACCCTGAATTCCCTTGCTTAAATATTAACCTGTCCCCTACATTATTATTATTATTATTATTATTATTATTATTATTATTATTACCCTGTCTACACGGTAAAGCATTTCTTTCACGTCTATCTTTGTTAAACTATCATAAAATGAGATAATAAATAAACTTAAATATTATATATAAACGAATGAATTGTATACACTATTAGTGTATGATTAGATTAGAATCACCATAATGCAAATTTCTTTTTAAAACGATATAGTCCAATTAAATTGGGTGATTTTAACTCCTCATTATTGTTATATAATGATTTCAGGCTTCTTCCTATAAAGAATAATAATCATTTTAAATTAAGATGAATATAAAATTACATATAAATTTTTATTTAATAAACATTGGTTTGATCCAATTTTATATATAAATATTTTATTTTAATTTGATTTTATATAGTTAAAATTTGATCAAACAATTATATTTATTTAATATATAAATAGTTGAATTTTTTAATAAGTTATTTATTACCTTTAATGTATATTATTGAATCAAAAGTAATTTTTATGAATATAAATTAATCGAAATCAAAATTTGATATAAATATTTGTATTCGAATTAAAATTTATATATATCAAATTTATATGAAAATTATTATGTAATTTTAAGATTCATAAATCTTAATGTTGTTACCTTCGAAAATAAATAAATCTTAATGTTGTTTGGTGTAATGTTTGAAGTGCGGAAAAGTTTTAAATCTTCATTGGATGATAAATATATGTATTGTGGAGTACGCCTCGCATTTCGGTTAAATTTAGGCACAAATAGAGAGCGATGTCGCGTCGACGAAAATAGGGGAGAAGCATAAACGACGTCGCGACATGGCGACGTGTCATATAATTTTCTCGGTTTTTTTCTCCTGGTTAAACTCTAAGTATTTATTTTAGTCGAACTCTGATTAGTGTACATTATATTTAATATTATTTAGCCTATAAATAGGCACTTTTCTACCCTAGAAAGATAAACTCATTACACATTTAGGTATTAGCTTTTACAAGCTTTCAGAGACTTTTGTGTTTACGTTTTGAGGGTTCTTATTTCGGGTTTTGAGGTTTAGTTTTTTTATCTCCATCTTTGTACTCTTCTTTTTTTTTCGTTATAATAAAATTATCTTTACTCGTGGTTTTTTATCCTCTTCGAAGGGATTTTCCAAGTAAAATATTTGTGTTCGATCTTTTCAATTTCTTTTATTTTACTTGTTTGTTGCTTAATCGGGTTTATCCCCAACTAATTGGCATCAAAGCTAGTTCAATTTCCTTATTCAACCCGTTTAGAGATTGCAATAATAAGTTTTGACATTGAAAAGTTCGATGGTATCACAAATTTCGATCTATGGCAAGTTCGAATGACGGCAATACTGATCCAGAATGGTCTAAAAACGGTCGTTACAGGGAAGAAGCCCGCAGATATGGAACAATCAAAATGGGAAAAGCTACCCTATTTGTAATTCAGTTGTACCTCACGAATTATTTATTGTAGGAGGTGTTAATGGAGAAAATGATATACACCCTATGGAAAAGGTTAGAAACCCTTTTACACGACAGTCTTTGGCTAATTGATTGGTGTTGAAACAACGATTGTACACATTCTGCATGAATGAAGGTGAGCACCTTAAAGGTCACATTAGTCAATTTATTACTTTTTTTAAATGATTAAAGAATGTTAAGGTTCAAATTGACAACAAAGATTAGGTTATGCTATTATTGTACTCTTTACCGTTTTCATACAAGTCTTGCAGAAGACCCTGATTTGTGGCATAGATAATCTGTCGTTCGAGGATGTAAATGGTCATTTGTTGAGCAAAGACAAACTCGACAATGAGTTTGGTTCGGATATCAAGTCATATAGGCAAGCCTCAGTTTTGGTAGCATTAAGAAAGCGAGACAAGATATGTTGCTATTGTAAGAAGTTAGGTTACATCAAGGTAGATTGTTACAAACTGTGGAATAAAAAGGCTGTTAAGAGCAACGAGAAAGATTTAGTTGGTGCTAATTAGGCTGATGGCAAGGGTGATGATTTCTTATTGATGTCCGAGCTTACATCCGAGTGGATTCTAGATTTGGAGTGTTATTTCCACATGTGTCCCAATAGGGACTGGTTCTCCACACAGTTCAATTGAAGGTGGAGTTGTGCGTATGGTAAATGGTTCACCCAGTAAGGTAATAGGTATTGGTACTGTTCAGATCAGGATGCACGACGAGACAATAAAGATATTGTCAGACGTCAGGTGTGTACTTGATTTAAAGAGAAATCTCATCTCCTTAATAAATTTGGACTCGAAGGGTTGTAGAATTAACATCGAATAAAGTGACATTAAAGTATCTCATGGGGCTCTTATTTTGATGAAAGGTAAAAGGATTGACAGTCTTTATGTTCTGGAAGGATCAAGGTGACCGGTGTAACAAAACGCCCCTCGTCTGTTAAGGAGTCAAAGTCGGCTCGTTTGAAGCGGAGGCAACTTGGTCATAGGAGGGAAAAAGGTATAACCATTTTGTTAGGAAATGTGCTCATATTGTAGTAAACATGTAATTGTTTTCTATTTATTTGAACGATGAATAAATAAATTTCACATTTCACTGTTATGTCTTTTTTATTTTTGTTTTTCATATTTTGCAAGTATAGCAAAATTCTAAAAAGCAAATATTAGCTCATTGATTGTCTAAATTCAAACTGATGATAAATGACACTGTAATTTAAACGAGTCAGTAATCCCATAAAAGATTTAAAGTGAGCATTTGATTCAAATATTAAGAATGATTATTATGTTGTTTACAATTCTAATTGAGGAGACGGTTAGTCTTGGCTATCGGAACAATTGACTCCATAAGTAGATATATAGATGTATTCATTGGCAGAATGATACATTGGACTAGACCCAAGATGAGTTAATTATAAATTCATTTGTAAATTAATCCACTTGTGAAATTTATGGTGTGTTTACCTAATTCCTGAGTTAGTCACTGACCATGCGTATGTAACTCATGTGCTTTGATATAAGTGAAGGCTTATACTCTAAAAATGATCGAGTCGATAGCCGGTATGTTGGGTACATGACTTGTGTATGGCATGGTTTTACTAGTAATAGTGGATTTCATAGCTCAATTAAAGAGTTAACGATATCCTCTTATTGGCATTGTGTGGATTGATAAATATGGAACGTGGTCACAGGTTTCTTGTTCTCACACGAGCAATTTATCATAGACATTAGTTGAGAATGATTATATTAATCATTAAGAAAACACAATGATGACAATGAGATAAAATATGATTGTATTGAGTGAATGAATTTAACTTAAAGGAATCGAGAATATCTTATGAGGGTAGCACACACATAACGAGGTTATTGGACGAAGCAGTTAGATGAATTGCTTTCATAAAAAGTATACAATAAGGAGTTTTCAATCATGGTACTTCTTGTGGGTTGACTCCATGATTAAGTAATTACAAATTATAGGAACAATGCTTCTAGACATAATTGCAATTACTAAAGCCTAACTATATAGTCTGATTGGTACCTCCGCTAGCTCAACAAAAGCTCGATCAGACTGCATTTGAATCAGAAGAAAATTCTACGACTTTGGAAATAATTTAATTGAGTCAATTTATTCGATATGGAATTAAATTGGGCAGTCATAAGAATTGTTCGACTAGAGAATTTGATTAAAGAATTTTTTTGAAAAATTAATTTGGAAAATCTAAGTGATTTTTGGGAAAATTAATTTTGATCAAGTAAAATTAAATTAATCAAATTAATTAAATTTAATATGATATTTTTGGAAATTAATTTTCAAGTAAGAAATTGGCCCAATGGGTAATTGAACTTGAAAATTGGACCTAAGATCATAAATTGGGCCTAGGAGCCCAAAATCGAGACCAATACCCCAAAACTAGTCGAATCGGGCCTAGAATGTGAAACTGGGCCAACGATCCAACCGATGACTAGATCGGACTGATTGTGTTGTCATTGACCCAGGCCGAACCGATAGCAACCGAGCTAGCTTGGGGTGCCAGCAGTTACCACGGTGGCATTCTGGTGACCGGCAAATGGTCGGCGGCAGTAGGTCTTCTGTGGTTGAGCAGTGGAAGAAGTACACTCTTATTGAGACTCTACTATAGAATTTGATTTTAAATTAACTATTCCAAAAATAATATTATTTTAATAGATTTAATATTAAATTTAATTTAATGTTTATCTTGTAGATAAATATTCTACTAATTTAATAAGATTTAATATTAAATTTAATCTAATATTTATCTTTATAAGTATTATACTAATTTAATATTAAAGTGATTAAGATTAATCATAATTGAACTCTTTAAACTCTCCCTATATAAAGAGAGTCATGGGTCATTATTTGACACACTTAAATTCATGAGAAAGTTGTAGAGAGAAAATTTTCTAAAGAACTTATTTCAGAAAATTTCTAGAGATATTTTTCTTATTTACAACTTGGCACAAAAGTTTAGAGAAATTATGAAATTACCCTACTGGTAAATTTTGTGAAAAATTTTCTAATTCGAAGCAAGCTTACACTCGACAGATGTGAGCTTGAGGCTAATGGAGAAGACTACTCGGTTGAAGCATTCATCCTAGATGAATCGAAAAGGTACAGTTTTGATTAAGTGTTTATTACTTTAGATATCACAACCAAGTTCTTATTTTGGATTTTTTTTTAAAATATTTAGTTTTTCCCTAATTTTTTTCTCGATGCATTTTTCAAACCTGATTTTCCAACACATTTTGTATAAAAGAGGCTCTCTTTTAGGTGCAAATTTTGAAAAAATAGGGCACTACGTTCGTGAAAATCAAACTCGGATCAGTTTTGATTTGGCAGTGCAGAAGTCGAAGACTAGAAGTCTTTCAGCTTCAAAGTTCAAACACAACTTCAACTTAGTTAATATCCTGCATAGTTCGAGATAGGCCCATTGCGGGATTTGGAAAAGAAGGCATTATGAAAATACGAGTCAAGGTGGGGATTTGTGGAGTGCGCCTTACATTTCGATCAAATTTAGGCACAAATAGAGAGCGACGTCGCGACGACGAAAATAGGGGAGAAGCAGAAACAATTTTCTCGATTTTCTTCTCCTAATTAAATTCTAGGTATTTGTTTTAGTCAAACTTTGATTAGTGTAGATTATTTTTAATATTTTTGACCTACAAATTTAGCTTATAAATAAGACACTTTTCTACCCTAGAAAGATTAAACCCATTATACATTTAGGTATTAGCTTTTACAAGCTTTCAGAGAATTTTGTGTTTATGTTTTGAGGGTTCTTATTTCGAGTTTTGGGGTTTAGTTTTTTATCTACATCTTTGTACTCTTTGTTTTTTCCGTTATAGTGAAATTATCTTTACCCATGGTTTTTTATCCTCTTCGAAGGGATTTTTCCACGTAAAATATTTGTGTTCGATCTTTTCAATTTCTTTGTTATTTTAATCGTTCGTTGCTTAATTGGGTTTATCCCCAACATGTACATTTATTAAGTAGTTTTTAATGGATAATAGTCAATTTTATAAGTTCACTTAATTTTTAGGGTACTTTCATTTTAATTACTTAACCATTAAATTTTTAATGCGATTAATTTGTACATGCCACATCATGTTCACGTTTTCATTTTAGTCTATTAACTTTTAGGTTGCTTTCATTTTGGTCACCCAAATATTTTTTAAATATTGATCGGGGTAAAAAATTAAAGATTAAAGTGAAAAACGGTAAAAACTAAAATAATGCTTTCAAAATTGTCATATTGTACTTGTTTACCCCATTCTTGAAAGTTCTAAATTTATTTTCTTTTCAATATTGAAATTTAAATTTCAAAAATCAAAATCAATTAAATAAGTTATTGAAATTTTTTATCCTAGATAGTTTCAACTAATTTGTTACTATAATATTAAAATTAATTAAATTAATTAATTTAGTCTCCTTTTAAATCATAAAATTTTATTTTATGTTTCCAAATTGAAATAAACTCAAATAAATCATTTTTAATAATTGTACATGAAACCCAAATTCCTTTTGATTATATGATCTCGAGTCTTTCATACTAAGCTAAAAGCAAAGAAAAATTCTTACAATTAATTAAATTAATTAATTTTGTATTTCATGTCAAATAAAACCCCAAAATTTTCATCACTTCCTTACCAAAAAAGCAATTAATTTAATTAATTAAGCAATTAATAGTTTAATTAATTGCAATGATTATTTTCCTTTTAGCTTAGTATGAAATATTAGAGATTATGTAATAAAAAGAAAATTAAGTTTTGTAGACAACTAATTTCAATAATACAGAAGAAATCGGTTAATATTATTAAGGGATAAAAAATTTCAACTATTTATTTAATTGATTTTATGTTTTGAAATTTAATAATTTCAATATGGAAAAAAAGAAATTTAGAATTTTGACAACATGATAAACAAGTACAATTTGACATTTTTAATACATTATTTTAATTTCTACCTTTTCTTACTTTAATCCTTAATTAATTTTTTACCCCAATCATTACTTTAAAAAAGGATAGTTCTTTGGGTGACCCAAATGAAAGCAATCTAGAAGTTGAGTGACCAAAATGAAAGTATAACCATAATATGATGTGTACAATTAACCGCTATTAGCGATTTAATAGTTGGGTGACTAAAATAAAATTAAAGAACCTCAAAAGTTTAGTGATGAAATTACAAAGATTTCATTTCAGTCACCAAAATAAAAGCGCTCTAAAAATTAGGTGACCAACTAAATAGTTTACCTGTTTTATAAAGCAAGTAATTATTACTAGGGGTGTTCAGTCGGTTAACCGACTAGTTAACCGACCCGAAATAACATTAACCGAATTAACCGACCTTTCAAAATTTTTAACCGTTAATTGAACCGAAATTTTTTCAAAAAAATTAACCGAATCGAAATTTTTTCGGTTAATTCGGTCGGTTAACCAAATTAACCGAAAATTATATGTTTTTTTATTTTTGGTTAAAAATTAGCTGACTTACCCGAATTAACCGAATTACCCGAATTACCCTAATTAACTGAATTGAATCACTACATAAAAAACATTACATAAGTCTTTGAATTTTATTTTTATTTATTAAATTGTTTGTAATTTTTATGATTGGGTTGGGTTGGGTTGGGTTGAATACTTGGGTTTGGATTGGGTTTAGGTGAATAGTGAGCCTATTTATATATTATAATTTTATTTATTAATTTTTTCGGTTAAACCGAAAAAATTCGGTTAACCGACCGGTTTCGAACCGAATTAACCGTTAACCGAAAAATAAAAAATAATTAACCAACTCCCGACCGAAAAAATTCGGTTAACTGACGGATTAACCGAATTCAGTAGGTTAACCGAATTTTTTCGGTTTTACCCGAATTTTATACACCCCTAATTATTATACTGTAGCATTCTGGTCAAACTTTAAAAAGGAAACACATTCTTTTATTAAGTTTTAAATTTTTTTAAAAACATATTACATAAAAAATTGGAAAGATATTAATATTAATATTTAATTTTTTATAAATTCGAGTTGGCGTGACATCCAATTTAGCTTTAAAAATTTCAAATTGTTTCTTTATTTGAGTAAAAATAATAAAATTTGTTGTTAATTTATGTAGCTTGGAAAAAAAGTAGGGCTTAGTAAATAAGAATAAGAATGATAGTAATGGTAATGGTAATGGTAGGAGAATTTCGTTGTCATAAGTAAGTTTTTAGGTGAAATCTAAGTTTCTTAGACATACAATTAGCAAATCTTTTGGTTCTTCTTTTGACGATTCCGTAGGTTTCCAAATAATTTGATTGTTTGCGTGTTAACACCACAAATATGTTCAAAGCATTAGGCATTACATCCATTGTGTCACCTCAAATCAACCTAATTTATTTAATTTAATACTAGTCTTTGTTATAATTTCTCTCTTGTTTTAATGTTTTCATACAAATTAGATTTAAAAATGAGTAAATTTCAAATTTAGATGTAGAGCTCAAAAGATTGAGGTCAGAATTTTGAAAATTTCCTCTTACTAGAGATACATATATCATCACTATCTAAGTAATCATGTGTATATTATGAAAGCAACAGAACGTACATATGTGCATATAGAAATGATATATAATAAATAATGAAACATATACTTTAAAATTAACAATAATACAATAAATGTTATATGTACAAAATTAAAATAAATTAAATTAGTTTATATTGTGAGATAAAAGGAGATTTAAATAGGTGTATATGAGGAAAAAAAAAATGCACTCCAATTGCTTTTTAACGTATATGGTCATCTTTCTATAAAACGTCAAAAATGTTATCATGCTCACGAATGTTGAACACAATAAAAAAAAATGTTATGCACCGCTCGATAATTTTACACAATTCTTCATATGTTCCCCTCCTTAAGGTTTCATGTTGTTCAAACAATAATTTTGTAAACATTAAATTCTTGATAAAATTGTATACACTATATACAACTGGCAAAACAAGCTTGAGCTTGAAAGCCCGCTCTATAAACCTTAAACTCTGCCTAAACATTACGATCAGATCTAGAAAAGTTATTATGATTCAATTTGAAAATTTAGAAATCATTTGAGGCTTGTAGAAATAACACTAACTTATGATAAATACAATTCCAGTTTATTTTTAAAAAAAATATTTTTCTTAATTAATTTGTTAATTTTGTCGATCAAATTTATATTTATAAAACACTTATGTATGCAGCGGAACTCTTAGTTAAATTTAGTTTTGAAAAAACGCAGTTTGATATTGAAAATCCAATGTTTTGCTGATAGAGTAATTTTAATTTTAAAACGGTTCAAAACGGAAAATAAAAATTCAAAACAAAAACAATCCAAAATAGTCCAACAATACCAAAACAGAGTAAACAAAGTTTAAAGTAACACAAATTAAATGTTTTTAGCTGAGCGACGTCGCACCGATCTGTCCTATGTTTGTGGGTTACTTGAGAGTAAACAAGCAGAAGTGAGCTTACAAGCTTAGTGTGTAACTCATTGCATACAGTAAATCAGATACACATGTTTTAACATATTACAGAACTGATATAGACATTGTTGCATAACAGATACACATTTATATGTATATCAGTTACAGATTCAAATGCAAAACAGATACAGATACAGATACAGATTCAGATCCTAACTCCATCTGGTACACATCATCTCCGACCATCCCTACACACCAATTAGGGTATTAAATACTCATTCAGCCCCACACACTACTAATTGATCATAAGTTACTTTACATAATATATGCAGACCAGCTGCCAAATCAAAATGCAAAAACCCGCCAAAAACAGATATATGTGGTTGAGCTACCGAATACTAGAGATAAATTAATCTGCCCACACTTCCTTCATAATTATAATCCCACCCCAATGCATATGCATAACTAAACAAATATCAGATACATGTATGTCATACATGCGTTACACATCAGATTCAGATAATATTAGCATATAACAAATCATGCTAGCACATATAACATACTACTAATGCATTCATAAATCGTATTTAACACTAACAGAGCATTAGAAATCATGGTTTATAGACCAATTTGTACCATACTGACCCTACGAAAGGGTTACATTCGATTCGTACGACGAATATGACCTTAGGGAAAATTTTTAGAATTTGAGCCCACACGCCCGTGTGGCCCACATGGCCTACTTGGCCAACCCATGTGGCCCACATAGCCTGACACACGGTCTCACACACGTTCGTGTGGCCCATATGGCCTAATTGATCCAGATCGTGTGGCTCACACATTCTGGCACACGGCCTAGTGTCGACAGTCCAGTTTTTCAGCTTTCAGTCATTTGCGATTTTTGGATATTCGTTTCATACCTGGTCAAATTCTGTTGTAGGCCCAAAAATCACGTATTCCAGTACCTAGATTGACAATTAACACTGATTAGTACCCAAAATTCTACCAATCTAGGTGACTAATTTAATAAACCAACGTCAAACAAACCCAATATTAGAAGCAAACAACTCCTGCAATGGAAAACCCCATACCCCTTAACAAATCCATAGCTTAAAACGAACTCAGTTTGTCGGAGAACCAATCGCCACACGATCTTCTCCTAACACATCACAACACACAAATAATTTCCAAAAACACTTCATTAGCAAATAAAATAATTAAACACCCTTAAATAGCATAACAACCAACAGAACTTATAACCTTGCCCAAACATGAATACGCATAGGGTCGAAACAACTAGAAAGGAACTGCAAATAACAGAAGTTACGAGCAACATCGTTTCAGTAAATAGGATAAATAAGAACAAAATTGAAAACAACCTTTGCTTGGGAAAAGCAAGAGAGATATCCAAAGAAAACAATAAAGTATGAAAGAAAGAGTAAGAAAGAAAGAAGAAAATTTAGAATTTCTTTACTGGAGAACAAATTGAAACACACGAATGGGGAAATTGGGGAGAAAGAATGGGAAATGTGACTAGTGAAGCAGATTTTTAGGAATACTATTCAATTTTTAAAATTTTCAAAACAAAAAGAAATAGGATAAAAATAAAATAAAATAAAGAAGATATGCCCGTAATCCCAACTAACGCAATTCATATCCAACAGATTTCCTAGACTTCAATTTGAAACCAAATTCCTCTAGCTGTGAGACACACAAGAACATTAGCAAAAATAATTCTAATTTCTCACACAGGGATTTAAACTCAAAGTTCAAAAGTAAACTGACTCCTTGGTACTAAACCAACAGTCTCATTCTATCTCAAAGCAAAAATAGTTTTAAGTCTAACGAATAGAGATAGGAACAAAAATAACAAAACTTTCCAAAAATGAGATTTGAACCCATGACATTAAACACACATCCAAAACTCTCAACCACTAAAGTAAATACTTAAACTTGACAAAATTTAACAAATCCAAAAACTCAAATTTTGGGGCGTTACACGCTCGTGCCAATCTGATCCTGTAACGGATCCGAGACTGAAAAAAATCATAGCCCAAGAAAATTCGAGCCTAACAAAATCTAAGCACAAACCCATAACAAATTCGAGCCTGAGACTGATCTAGCCTAAGCCCGAGATAAATCCGACACAAAGCTCAAAAATGTTCAAATTTATAACTGGACATAATAGACATTAATAATTAATATAATTTTATGATATTACTTAAAATAGAAAATATAAATAAATGATAATTTTTTATTTTTAAAAAATTTAGTCTTGCATATTTATATTAAAATTTTATTAATAGGAAAAGTAAATAATAATAGCATATTTATATTAAAATTTTATTAACAGGAAAAGTAAATAATAATTTTTGTATGTTAAATTATAAAGTGAAACAAATTTTAAAGAAATTAACTTAATATAAAATATTTTAATACTATAATTATATATGTATAATAAATATGTAAAATAATAAATATTAAAATATATAAAATTAAACCTTAATGATAATATAATATATTATTTAACTATTACCAAAACGGAAATTGATTACCTGAATTTACCTTAAACTGATGTACTAAATTAGTATATTACTAATACAGAATATAGTATATAAATATTATTGAAAATATAATACATATATAACTATTATTATAATATAGATTGTAATAAAAGATATAGTATCACATGATATTATAATGTTTAATCATTGATGCTATAAACTATTAGTATATTATGTGACATGATATAACATTATATAATATAGTAGGAGGTTAGCTTTCAAATGTACAAAAAGTATAGAGACTTAAAGCATATTTCAACTAGTATAATAATAAACAATAATATATAATAATAAGTAATATATAATGTACTACTATTATATATAAATATTATTATAATATAGATTTTGGATTGGGCTTTTAACTTTAACAAATTGTATTTGAATATCGAGTTTAATTCCTTTTTATTTTGGACTTTGAGATTTGGGCTATAATTATTTTATTTTGAGTTTTGATAATAATGAGTATATTATTTAGATTTAGGTTTAATATAATATATTTAAGCTTTGGAATAAATTTTTTAGAATATAAGTATTAGATTTATAAATTTAAAAAGAAACAAACTTGTACTGCATTGATTCATTTAGGATTTGGTAAAATTGCATCACGACTGTTAGTAAATTGCGACAGTCAAGTTGCAATCGCATTCACTAAATATCCCAAATACCATTCAAGATCTAAGCACATAGACATAAAAGTACAATTTGTATGAGACTTGGTTGCATAAAGAGAAGTCAACATACAGTACATATTGACGCAAGAGATGGTTGCAGGCCCTTTTACGAAACCAATTTGGAGAGATGTTTTTACTAAGCATGCTAGATCCTTGCAATTGTGTAGAATTTGATATACTAGCTACATTGAGACTTATGAGCAGTTTATTAACTATTGATGTATGTTACAGATTCATCTGAATGAAATATATGATTAATGCCTACTAAAGTTTAGTACTTTTGTTCCTTAAATGTACACACGAGTACCTATATATGTTAAGTAGATATATTATATATATGATTAAATGTATGTTGGACAGATGATTAGCCTCTCACATAGGCAATCGCTTTTATGACTTAGTGTCATGTAGAGATTAAATTAGTTTTAAGCTTTTCAAAAGTAGGAGTTTTGATGAGAGCTTAAGCTTAAAATAGAACCTCTTTGATAATAGGTCAAGTTGAAGTCATATAGTGATGAAATTATGATTGAAAGTGAATAATAGATCTCACCATTCACTTTTTTCTCTATCTTTATTGCCAGATGAGAGTCTGGTTGATATATTCATTAAAAGTAGAGTTATGGACTCAAGTTAGATATTGAGTGTATCCGAACTATCACTTGTACGATATTGAAATTTCAATAATAGACATATGCCCTAAGAAGAGGAAAAGTAATACCGTAGCACGTGTTTCATACCATATGTGCATGAAACAACCAATATGGGTAACAAGAGTTTTGATTTCTGCTTCTAAGTTGTGTGTGACCCATGAGATCAACTAGATATCTCAATAAGGTACCCTTATGACCTTTGATTGTTACTTAAAGTTTCGGTTCAATGTTAGCTATTTTAGTCTGTTATCAATGATCAAATATGATTCGATCTAACGAAACATATCTAGAAAGCAGTTTAATTGGAATAGAGAGAATAGAGAAAAAGGGAGATCATTATAATGTCTCATTCAATTGTATTCACAACCCGATCAATTATGTTCTAATAGTGAATATAATTGGGAATACAAAACAATAATTTTAATTTTAATAATAAAATAGATCATAAGAAACTGAAAATGTTACTAAATGTATCTGGGATCCTATATGCAAACTCTACTTATATTCACAAGATGTCATATACACTTAACAATTGTTTAGCAACCAGCTCTTAAGAATAATGAATGTTGGTCGCATGGCATACTTTCTAATATGAAACTTAAAGAGAAATGAAAAGAGATAATGATCTTTTAATGCTTAAGTGCGAGAGTAATAACACTACACCAAAATAGGTTTTTAGCGGCGTTTTTTTAGGCCTTTAGCGGCACTTTTTAGTGCCAGTAAAGGTATTTGCGGCGCTTCCACGAGCGCCACAAAAAATGCCGCTATCGACAATGTCGCTAACGTTTGCAGCGTTTACAGAAATAAACGCCGCTAAAGGTCATGTTCTTTAGCGGCGCTTCAAAAAAAACGCCACTAAAGGTAATATTCTTTAGCGGCGCTTTTACAACAAACGCTGCTAAAGGTCATGACATTTAGCGGCCCTTTCTCCACAAATGCAGCTAAAAATAATGTTCTTTAGCGGCGATTTTTTCCACAAACGCCGCTATAGAACATGACTTTTAGCGGCACTTTTATAAAAACATCACTAATTTTGGAATTTTTGTAAAATAAAATTTTTCATTTTTTCAGCCCTCCTGTAGCAACAAATCAAAAGCAAACAAATCTAAACTAGCCAAAAGCAATAAATTTATATAATATTTCAAATTAAACGAATCAAATAATATTAATATCAATAAATAAAATAAAATTCATATTATTTTTACAAAAATGTTAAAAGCTAAAATGATTACACTATGACGGCGGAAGTTGCGACTGCTAAAACATTTTCATCATATTCTGAAGATGCTGTTGGAGTTCGTCGTACTTTCTGCTCTACTCTACTTCTCTCGATGTTGCATCTGCTTTAAGTTGTAGCTAGAGTTCTTCATATTTCTTTTGAACCTCTGCTTCTCTCGCTGCAGCCTCTGCTTTCCTCGCTGCCGCCTCTTCTTTAAGTTGTAGCTGTAGTTCGTCATATTTCCTTTGAACCTCAACTGTGGTCACTTGCATCTGAGCCATCTGGTCTTTTAACCTCTGAACTTCAGCTTGAGCCTGACTCCCCGAAGGCATGTATTGCTGCGAGCTGGATCCAAAATATTGGGTTGGGTTAACAAAAGATCCTTGAAATTGAACCCGACCATACCTTTCAGGACCCAAAACTTCAGTAATAATCCGGTTATCAATGTTTTCAAGATGAACAGAACTATCACTAGAAGCAATCGCTTCGTACTCCGCCTTTTTTTCCTTTAGTTTTTCCTAATAAATAAATCACATAGTTAGGAATGCAATATATATTAAAAAAACAAATGCAACATAACTTAACAATAGTCGCATTACAAGCAATGAATTAAACCATTAGAAAATAAACACTATAAATAACTAAAACAAGTCAAATCATATTAAGTAAACGTACCATAATTTCACCAGCTTCAGGAGTCATAGGAGATCCATCTTTCTTCCTATGTGTAATTTCAAAAAGTTGAAGGCGTCCAACTTTTTGACCGGACGACAGTTCCTACAATATAGTAGTAAAAATATTATTTAATGGAAAGTTATACACATTTGACTGTATTAAAAATTAAAATACCTCCGCCTCACTACACATGCAAAACTTTTCGACCTATTTGTGTGAGTGAATTTTTGTTTCTGCCTACTGCTTTTTCCAACTCGTTCACGATCCTACATTATGAAATTTTTAGTACGTAAATATTAAATACTATAAACCAAAATAATTACAAGAGTTTGGAAGTACGTCATACCTCGCCTTTCTTCGAATGCCAAAACCTAACCTCAGCATACCCGGTGGGACATTTTACAATTTCTCATCGAGGGTTGTTTTTGTCTTATAATAATATTTCTTCAAAAACTTTTATGGTCTCTCCATCTTTTTCCCAATGCCTTCTTTACATAAGTATCCGAGACCTCTAAAGCAAACCTCGCTTACAAAAAGACAAGTTAAGAAAGTAAATATAAATGAAACTAATTCCCAAGTATTACAGATGACATTAATATTTTGTTACATTAATATTATCGAGGGCTTGGTTTTTGTTACTATCGGGCATTTGATGCCATGACTCATAGTTGATAGGCAACATATTCGCATTTCGTGCTAAAATGCCCAAGTATCCTACTAAAAGTTGAGCTTCTGATCCAACAGGCTGACCAAAACTGTTTCTGCATACCTTGACACGCTCAACTGGATCTAATTCGTATAAATCTCTAGGTAGCGTACGTCCTCGACCTCTGCGCGTCCCACCATTTTCAGCTGAAAAATGGTATATTATAATATAAGAATTTGAAAAATAAATCAATTATAAGTCAACACGCATGTAAATTAAATGTAAAATTACTTTGAACTTCTGTAGGATCCTTGGTGTAATCGAAACATTCGAAGATCCAATTACTGTTTGTTGTTCACTATTTGTTTCTGCCGAGTTTGGAGCATTTTGAACAATGCTTAGATCTCGCATTTTTCTTCTAGGCATTTTATCTGCAATAAACATAAAATAGTTGAAAACTTAGTAACTAATTACAACAATAACAACACATATAAAATAGTTGAAATATATAATAAGACCAAGATTTAAATTATGATATTACATATAATTAAACAATCGTAAAATCTTACATCATTATTTGTAAATATCTTCATCTGTATCCTGACGAACCCATTGAAATTGTGTACTAGTACTAGGGATATTATCGTTTAAGTTTTGTTCTGGAAAGGGCAAAGTTTCTGATCTGTCGTTGATGTTATCTCTACTTCCACTGCCCATGTCAAACAACCCTCGTCAGTTGGATCTTTTGAGTAAAAAACTTGTTTGACTTGAGATGAGAATACATACGGCTCATCTATCAGTTGTTGTCCTGTGTGAATCAATCGAGCGAAGTTCACCATTGTAAAGCCAAATTAATCTTGCTTAACTCCATGAGCAGTATTAACATCGGCCCAATCACCTCAAAATAAGACAACTTTCCATTTGCCGTAGTAATCCAACTCAATTATGTCAGAAGAAGTCTGAGATATTCCACATTTCCCTCGACAGGATTATTGTCCCTAGCACTAGCATAGCTTGTAATTGAGGAATTAACAACTATTCCACAATTTTGCGTTCTCCTCAATCTCTCGCGATATTTTGTATGAAATCTGAATCCGTTGATGAGGAACGCACTATATCTTTTAACCACTCGATTTGGACCTTGGAAAGCCATTTAACTTCATCATTGACGTTCTTCCCACTCCAAACCTATTGAATGGAAAGTAAACTGAGTAATTAAAAATGTTATGAGAAAACATTATTATTTGTCGATGAAAGCTCCAATTGCATACAGTTTGGCTTAACCATTCATTAAAAGATTCTGTGAACAACTTATTGATATCTCGATGTTGTGTTCTTCATAAGCGTGAACGAGATCTCAATATTTGTTTGTACTCACTATGTTAAAAAAATGTTCACTTTGTTAGAAGATAAACAATTTTTAATTTGATAAATATTTATCAAATTTGTAGAACTTACTTCCTTAAAGGTTCCATTGATTCGTGGTGAAACAGAACATATCAATCTGCTTGTACCCACGATAAATCATCTAATTCTGCAATTTCAACTTTGCCGATTGGTTCTCCAAAACTTTGGAACAAATAAGTATCGACGAAGTTATGGTCCATAAGTCCAGCATTTCTATTTGGTCTGTTCAACCTTGTTTCAACATCTTCCAAATATCTTGAACAGAAGGTCATACATTACTCTCCCAAGTAGCCTTCAGCAATCGATCCTTCTGGATAACGCTTGTTGCGGTAGTAAGATTTTAATTTGGATAGGAACCTAAACACGATATACAACATTATCAAAAGTTGTAACTAAAGGCATAGAGGTGAATGAAGGAAAATTTTAAAAATTTTAATTAACACCTTTCTATGGGATACATCCATCGATAGAAAACGGGTCTGCCAAGAATTGCTTCATGCGGGAGATGGATTATCAAGTGAACCATAATGGTGAAGAAGGAAGGTGGGAAGATTTTTTCCATGTTGCATAAAGTCAAAGCGGCTCGATCCTGTACCTTCTGAAGTTCTTGAACATCTATAAATTTGCTACAAATGGCTTTCATTATATTGGATAGTTCAATTATACAAGACGTCACCTTCTTGGACATACAACATCGTAGAGCAACTGGTAGTAAATCTTGCATCAAGATGTGATAGTCATATAATTTTAGTGAATATAATCTTCGATCTTTAACACTAACACATCGAGATATATTTGATGCATACGCATCTGGAACCTTTATATCCTTCAACACCGTGCAAAACACTTCTTTCTCCGTCTTCGACATTGAAAAAATAGAAGGCAGCAACCGATATTTCCCATTGGAAGTGGATTGGGATGAAGATCAGGCCGAATTCCCATTTGGACTAAATCAAGTTGACTCTGAAAATTGTCTTTTGATTTTCCGTCGACATTCAAAATTGTACCCACAATGTTCTCGCAGACATTTTTCTCAATGTGCATAACATCAAGATTATGTCATAAAAGGTGATACTCCCAATAAGGCAACTCGAAAAAATACTTCTTTTTTTCCACAAGTCTGCCTCCTTAGGATCATCTTCTTCATCAGAGTCATCATCAGCTTCATCATTTGATCTTCTATTTCTTTGCGTGTTTGGTGGTTGGTTCATCTTCCCATAAATGAAATTCATATCTTCCAACATGAACAAGATTTCAGAGCCAGTGGTCTACGAAGGAGCTTCTCTAAACTCTTGAAGAAGTCAAATCTGTAACTCAAATCTAAATCTATGATTTTCTGGTAACCATCGACGATGCCCCATGTAAGAGAACTTCTTCCCATTATACAACCATTGCGAACATGTTTGTGCAGCACAACAAGAACACGCATAACGACCCTTGGTACTCCAACCGGATAAATTGGCATAAGCGGGGAAGTCATTAATGGTCCACATCAAAGTTACACGTAAATTAAAGTTCTCCTTTCTCAGCACATCGTATGTCTCGACACCAGCCCATAATTGTTTTAACTCTTTAATAAGTGGCTGTAAATAAATGTCGATATCATTCCCGGGCCCTTTCTCTCCAGGGATAATCATAGATAAGATAAGGGAAGATTGTTTCACGCAAATCCACGGAGGCAGATTGTAAGGAACAAGCACTACTGGCCAAGTACTGTACGCAGTGCTCATGATCTTGAAAGGATTAAATCCATCAGATGCTAGCCCAAGCCTCACACTCCTAGGATCGCTTGCAAAGCTTGAAAATTTATTGTCAAATTATTTACAAGCTAGCGAATCTGCCGGATGCCTTAATAATCCATCATCAGTTCGTCCATCATGGTGCCACATCATAGACTCCGCTGTCTTCGATGACATGAAAAGCCTTTGAAGCCTTGGTATCAGCGAAAAATACCGCAAAATCATGACTAGCTTCTTTCTGACTGTGCATAATTTTTATCGTCGTTCCCATCTTCTGTGTTTCTACTTATCCAACGGGAGTGGCCACATACATGACAGCACTATTGGTTTCTCCGATCGCCCCAATACAACATGTAGTCATTTGGGCAACTATGTTGTACCCAATGCCTAAATATTTTATCATTTTCTTCATATCTTTGCATGACTGAGGGATTTTAGCAAACCAAAACATTTCTCTCAAAAACTCTAACAGCATTGTCAACAAGTTTCCGGTCCACCCTCCCAAACATTTTAATTGAAAAAGACGAACACAGAAGGACATTTTTGAAAATTTTGATCCCTCATACAGTTCTTCGTTCATGTCATTAAGTAGCGCGTAGAACTTCGTCGCTTCTCCATTCGGATCTTCATGAGGTACACTACTTCCCGGTTCGGTAAAAGCATTTCCACCAATATTACAATCATCAGATGCCACAAAGTCCACTGGGAACAATTGGACACCATGATTGTGCATATTAAATGTATCCCGCAACATACCTTCCATGTCATCCCCTCTATCAGACTAATGGTAAGCAGTACCAGGATAAGATACATCTATCCTTGAAGAGGAAGTACTAGGCGGGCATTCTCTATGAAATAACCATTTTTTATAACCCCGAACAAACCCATCAACAATTAGATGCTCGTATACAACCTCACGATAATGTCAGTTAATGTTGACACAATTCTTACAGGGGCAAAGAATCATGTTCTCTTGGCTTGCATATTGAAATGCAAAATTTAGAAACGTCTGTACTCCATTTCGATAACTGTTGCTTACCCTTGACAACTTCATCCAAGACCGGTCCATTTCTTAATTCTAGAAGTCTGATCTTGACAATAAATTACACGGGTTTAGGATTTAAGAATAAGTATAATTAAGCTATGTAAGTTATGTAAGTTATTTATTATGAAAATTATGTAAGTTATGTATTATGAATATTATGTAAGTTGTGAATTATGTAAGTGTTGTATTATGATCAATTATGTAAGTTATGTATTATGAAAATTATGTAAGCTATGTCTTGTATAAGTTATGTAAGTTATGAAAATTATGTAAGTTATGTAAGTTTTTATTATGAAAATTAAGTAACTTATGTATTATGAAAATTATGTAAGTTCAATATTATGTAAGTTATGTACTATGAAAATTATGCAAGTTATGTATTATATGTAAGTTATGTATGTGTATAATGAAAGTTATGTAAGTTGTGTATAATGTAAGTTAAGTATAATTAAGCTATGTAAGTTATGTAAGATGTGATAGTCATGTAATTAAGTTATGTTTTTAAAATATAAACCAATATTGCATTTTCTTAACAAAAAACTGAATCTTATTTAAATAATTTACATTGTTATTTTATATGATAGAAAATTAAATTGAAAGTGTCAAAAATTAACTTTAGTTTTTATCCAAATAAATATTTTTAATCACAAATATCAAATATAAATATGCATTTAAAATAACCTACAATAAATAAAACTTAAATAATAGTATAGAAATACAAATGATGGAAATAATAAAATCTACATAGTAAAATTAAAAATATAAAACTAATAAATTAATATTTTAGTTGAGTGGTAAATTAAAATTTTACTAATGTAATTAGTTCAAGTTCAAATCCTACAATATTTTTATTTTATTAATTTTAAATTTAGAAAAACTAAAATATAATCAAAATGGGTAAGTCGAAATTTTTAGGGATCTCAAATTAAATTGTGATTTTTATAATAGTAAAAGTGCAATTTCACAATTTTAATAGTCAATATATTCATAATTTTAAAAGGATTAAATCAATTTTTATCATTTTTAAGAGAAGTCAACGTGTAATTTTATATTTACTAATTTAAAATTTTAAAATCTTAAAGAGCTTAAATAAAAAATTTCATTTTAGAGAGTTAAAACTCATCAGTCACTTCAATGAATATAATTTATTTTAATTATAGAAAACGATAACCTTCTTCTTTGTTAAATAAATAGAGAAATTGCTGCGGATTATAACAACTCGGATGTTTATATAAATACGCTGAAAATATAAATAAATAATATAATATCAATAATATTAAAATAATAAAATATCAATAATATTAAATACGCTGAAAATATAAATAAATAGTCCCAAAACAGAATTGTCCAACCCTCTTACATGCAGACCAACGCAGTATACAAAAAAACCAATTCAAAAAAATGAAAATAAAATAAAGCACGACAAACTGAATACATATTTGTGCCACAATCCTTTTGAATAAATTTGTTAATCAGTAACAAATAGGAAACATTTGCTGGATTTTTGTTCAGTTTTTAACTAAACTGTTTTTGTTCAGTTTATGTTTAACTGTGCATCATTTTTTTGTTCAGTTTTCAAAGATTATAATTTTAATCTAAACAACATAGCTTAACATTCAAGTGCAGAAACTCATATGCTTAACATTCAAAATGTTTAACATTCAAAACATAGCTTAACATAGCTTAACATTCAAAACTATGCTTAACATTCAAAATGTTTAACATAGCTTAACATAGTTTTCAAAGATTATAATTTTGTTCAGTTTATGTTTATGTTCAACCCAAGTGAAGAAACTCATATGCTTAACATTCAAAATGTGCACTACGAGAAGATTGAAGAAACTATGCCAATCAACACCATGCTTAAATGTGCAATACGATATAAATCTCTCAACTCCACAAACTCATATGCTTAACTGTTGTGCCAAAATAGAATACCAAGTAATGTGTTTTTAAAAATCAACAATCCTACCAACCCTAAACACAGAGAAGACCCTAAACTTCCCAAAACCCTAAAAATCATTAAACTCTGTCAAGAAAGCAATGTGCGCATTCCCAATATAACAGAAATTAAAGCATTACAGTACCTTGATTGCGATGACCAGAAATGAAAGCCCCGAACAAACCCTAAACACAGAGAACACTCACATTTCAGTTCATTCAACGGGTCATCAACAAATTACAAACAAGAAATTTAACAAAAACAAGAAAATGCAACCTTTAAATACAAAATATAATCAAAATGGTACCTTAAATAATGAATACCCAAAAAACAGAATCCGACTGCAAAATCACCTTCTTCTTTGTGTGGGTTACGTAACTTTGAAAGAAACCCAAAAAATAAAACTTTTCCTTGCTGCTAAAACAACCAATCGATGAATCGAGGGAAAAACTTCTCGACGAACTGCTCTCTTGGAGTATTTCCCTCTGGCTGTTTAGGGATTTTAAGAAATGGGGGATTTCGGGCTAGGGGCGACGACTTAGGAGAAAGAAGCTGATTTTGGACAAAAATGGCGTCGTTATCATTTTAAATTTTGCGGCATTTTGATAAAAAATGCCACTAAATTTTAACTCGGCAACGAAGCGGTGCCGTTTTCTTAAATTTTTAATATGCTCTTTGCGGCGTTTTACAAACAAGCGCCGCTACTGTTTAGATTTTCTGGCGTTCTACTTCAAAACGCCGCTACGGATTAAATTTCTATTAATATTATTTATGTTAAAAACGGCAACGTATTATATTTTAACATTTGCGGCGCTAACATAAAAACGCCACTAGATTCACAACTTTTGCGGCGTTTTGATAAAACGGCAATAAAATTTAACTCGTCAACGAAGCGATGTCGTTTCGTTTAATTTCTAATATGTTTTTTGCGGTGTTTACCAATAAACGCCGCTAATTTTAGATTTTGTGGCGTTTTAAATCAAAACGCCGGTAATGATTAACTTTTTATTACTATTAAAACGACCTCATTTTATATTATAATATTTACGGCGCTTACGCAAAAACGCCACTAGTTTCACAACTTCTGCGGCGTTTTGACAAAAAACGCCACTAACCTTTAACTCGTCAATGAAACGGTGCCATTTTGCTTCATTTTTTATATATTTTTTGCGGCGTTTTCTGAACAAACGCCGCTAATATTTAGATTTTATGGCGTTTTTTAATGGAAACACCGCTACTGATTAATTAACTTTTTATTAATATTATAAATAAAATTTCAAATTATTAATATACATTCGTCTAGACATTATTTTTAATTGATACATTAAAATTATGACATTATTAATATTATTAATAATATTATTTAAAATTTTATCTGATTTATTATTTTCAGTTGTTAAAATTTTATAAATTTTATAAATCTTAGAGAGTGTATAATTTAAATATTATCAATATTCAAAATTATTAATTATTTATAGTATTCAAATAATGTATTATAATTTTAAAATTATATATACTCTATTTTTAAGTGAATATATAAATGATTAATATATATATGTAAATAACACAATTAAGTAATTTGTTTCATCATATATAACATATAAATATGTCATTCGTCAATTAGTAAACTAATCATTTGTGTCACTTAGAACCCTAGTATCATAATAATAATTAAAAAAACAATACGTATTTGTCATTTTTTTGAATTCGGTACCAAAAAAGTCATTAAACCCTAAAACTCATAACCATAAACCTTAAATCGCCCAAACCCTAAAACCATGCATTGTAAACCTTAAATTATAAATTGCAAGCCGTAAACCACAAGCATCAAGCCCTAAAACACTAATCTCTTATAAGCCTTGAACACTAACCTCTTAACATGACTAAAGTGGCCTAAACCCCAAACCCCAAATCTTAAACCTCAAACTCCCAAACCCTAAACCCAAAACACTAAACCTACATCATAAACCCTAAACTCAAAACTCTAATCACAAAATAATAAACATTATATAATGATTAACCCTAAAACCCTAAACCATATACGATAAACTTTAACTTATAATAATCACTAAACCTTAATCACCAAACTCTTAAACCCTAAATCAAAAATACTAAACCTACACCGTAAACCCTAAACTCAAAACTCTAATCCAAAAATAATAAAAATTATATAATAAACCCTAATACCCTAAACCTAAACCATATATGATAAACGAAATATATATAATAAGCCTTAAAAAATGAAATTATCATTTTTGCGGCGTTTTCAAAAAAATGCCGCTAATGCAAGTAAACCTCAAGATAAGCGACGTTGTTTTGTCAAACTTTCCGCCAAAGGTGATCACTAAACGAAGTCGTACTACATAACTTTTTGTGGCGTTTTTGTAAAAAACACCGCGAAAGAGCGTTATATTGCGGCGTTTGTTAGTAAGCGCCACAAAAAAAATCAAATGGAAATAAAACGAAGTCGTATTACTGAAATTATTTTGCGGCATTTCTACATAAGCGCAGCTAAAGGCCCATCTATTGCGGCGATTTTATTAAAGCGCCACTAAAGAAATAAAAGGAAAAAAAAACGAAGCCGTTTAGCTCAAATTCTTTTGCGGCGTTTTCTATATTGCGCCGCTAAATCATGTTCTATTGCGGCATTTTTTTAAAAGCGCCACTAAAGAAATGAAAGAAGCATAGAATGAAGCCATTTTGCTAAAAAAAATTTCTGGAGTTTTTGAAGGATTGCCGCTAATGCAGGAGCTATTGCGGCGTTTCTGTAAAAGCGCCACTAATGAAATAAAAGAAAATGAAAACGAAGCCGTTTCGGTGAAATTTTTTGCGACGTTTAAGATGAACCGCCGCTAATTCAGCGCCTATTGCGGCGTGTTTCTAAAATCGCCACTAATTATGATTTTTTTACGGCGTTTTTAGGTTAACGCCTCTAAAACTTAATCTTTTACGGCGTTTTTTTATTAAAACGCCGCTATAATCGCCACTAATACCCTAATTTGGTGTAGTGTAATGATCATTATGTACGAGTGAGAGATGTTGGTGTAAACGTCTATAATGGACATTCACACACTAAATCATGCCCCACATGGTAGATAAAAATAGTGACAATTTATATTTTGAAAAAAATATAGAAAAAACCGAAAGCAATTTCATGGTATATGGCATAAAAGGGGTTAGTCCCTCAACCATTACCAACATTATTTTAAAACAAAAGGAAAACAAGTTCCCCATGTTTTGTTGAAACGAAAACAAAAGGATTAGTGTCATTATTATTCTTTTATTTAATTCTTGAGCATTCTTTTGTTCGAAGTTAGTGTTATGATACGTAAACAATTTTCGTTTGTGGTCTTGTCTTGATCAATATATTGAATCATATTTTCTTGACGATCTGGTATGTGTGCTTCTTCTATTATTAGCTCTTTAAATATTTTTATAATATATATTCCCATATGCTAACATATGGGTTAAATCTTTACATGGAAAATTTTATTGATTTTCTTTAAAAATATGAAAAGATAAAAATATCTTCGTAAAATAATATAATATTTTTAAATATGAAAGGTTAATTAGTAATTTAACCAATTGAGTTGGTGTTAGGACTCGTGACACCAAATTTAGTAAAGGACTTAATATTAGTTGTGACACTATTATTTAATTTTTGATTAAGTTGATATTAGAAGTCAACCATACACTAACTGAAATAGGAAAAAATTAAAATCCTATTTTTTTACAAAATAAAAATATTTATATTTATATTTTTTATATTTTATATAAAATATTACCATGATAGAATTTAAACTTAAAACATCATGATTTTTAACACAATAATTTTATCTAAATTCTCATTTGGTTTTTAGATTAACTCTTTATATATATATATATATAAACCTTATATTTTCTTTCATCTTCAAATTTATAAGCTTTACAAATTTTCCACTCTTTTATATGATAATTTCTTGTCTTTGCTTAGTTTTGAATATTGAGCAAAGAAATTTGTTTTGCTTTCTATGGCTTAGAAAAGATATTAGCTTGTTTAGAAAAATTAAATTCAATATACCCAAGATACAAAAGTCGAAATAAATCATTCAAGTTAGGAAATGAGTTAAAAGGCAAAAAACAATTGTAATATATAAGATTATAGCACCTCCAAAAATTGATATAAAAATCAATTTGAGTTTGCAATGAATTAGGTAAAAAAGAATTATAGCAAGAAGATGTTCGTTGAGATTGCAAATTTTAAGTTAGACAATTTAATTTTATATTTGGTTCTCGAAACTAATTCCAGATCCATCACTTATTAAACCCTATTCTAAAGGTATCTTTGATAAAATATAAAATATCGTGAGTAGAATAAGAAAAATGAAAGGAGATCTGTTATATGTAGTACTTGGGTACTAATTAATTAAGTTAAAACTATGTATATGTAGAAACTAGTACACTAGTATAAAATTCAGGATGGATCAAAACTCAAAAGATCACACATATCAATAGGATACTAGTTTTTATGGGGCAATACATATTACTAATACTAATGCATATAAAAAAGTATATATAGCTTGTATAAATTACCCAAACTCTGCTTTAGCAAGGATTCCATTTCTCTACACAACTTGCTGGTACTTTATACCAGTGGAATCAATCAACTCTGTCAAGCTTAAAGCGTTCTCGAACGATTGAAATAAAGCTAGTGGCCTTGAAATCCACATTTTCGTCGCCAACACCCCATCTCTCATTTGCATACATATTCTGGTCGTAAAAACTGGGTGGCCTGATCAACCTCGCATAGGATACCTTCAGCATTGAGGATGGAACACTCATTTGTTCATGGGAATCAGTTGGTTGGTTGGAGTTAGCATAGGAATAGGGAACCACCTTGCTGCATTGCTGATGAGCAGTGGTGGCTCGTGGCTTGGTCACTCGAGACAATGACTTGGCTAACTTGCCTTTGAAAAAAAAACCCTTCCTCTTAGAGGACTCCATATTGGGGTTTCTAAGAATAAGTGAACTCTTTTAGTTGAAGTTGAGAAGAGATGGTTTGGTTTGGTTTGGTTTGGTAGCTCATAAAGATGGCTAAGCTCTCACATATATTTATATATATAAAGAGAGAGAGAGAGAGAGAGAGAGAGAAAGCAATGTGCCTAATCTAATGCATATCCTAATGGCATATCTAACACTGGCCAACAATTGGGAATCTAGAACAATACTAGATTAATGGAACTAACTTTAAAAGAGTTCTATTTCAATGTGTGAAGTGATGAAAAAGTGGGTTATGATTTTAAGGGTTTTTTTTTTTTTGTTTTTTTGTTACTTAAACATGGTTTTAATGGATGTCTTTTTTCGTAGGAATTTACTAAAGCCTGATTGGTATTGATTTATTTGATAGCTGTTTAAACTTTTGACCGACGACTTTGTTTATTTTCACTATCAGAATCAGTTTAAACGTACCACAACTTAGTCAAGGTCTGTGGTATACCTAAAAGCAGAATTTTCTTTAAAATATAAGCCAAATTTACACCTCTACCAAATCTTAACTTTAAATTTTTTTTTTATGGAAATTAATTGCTAACCCCATTTAGGCATTCTACCTAACCCAAAGAATTTGATCCACTATCGCTTTCATCTACTAAAATATTATCTGCTAAAAATATTGCATTAATTTGATTAAATCCATATTTTTTATTCTTAATGACTTTATATTTGAGGTATTTCGTGTTAAGCCACGGTTCTTTTTTTTTTTTTTGGGGTTCTTTTAAGGAAGAAAAGAAAAACAAAATCCATGTCTGCCACAAGCGATTGTCTGAATCCGCGGACCCGTGAGGTCTGAATTTTTGTTATTATTAATTTGCTGTCGTGTTATGTCTGTGATGTTTTGTTGTTTGTATGACACTCACTCAGTTCTCATCTGCCTTCACTGGAAAATACTGGAAGAAAGGTGAAGAAGGGAATAGATGAACTTGAATTAAAATAAGGCATTTTATGGACTTTAAACCATTACATCTTTATCCATTTTTTAACTTCGGTTCATTTAAAAAATTCACTTTAAGATGTTATAGGATAAATGCAATACTTACTTTATACCTTTCTTACCTTCATTCAGATATAGACAAATATATTGAACACTAACACAGTAATCGTGTAGACCCAGAAATTTTATCATATGACTATCTGACCCGAATCCAAAAAACCAATCCGATCTACTCGAATTCAAACCCCAATTTGAACCAATCGAATTCCATCATCATCAAAAGACATCTCTTTCAAATACCCTGATTGCAGCGAAAGACATACTTCATATGCAATCACTTTCAAGTTTGAGATCTGGTGTTTGAAACCTTGAGACAATGTTAAATTAACTTGGGCAGCTTGTAATGAGAACTGTGTCATTTGCCTGCATTAAATAATAATTTGAAGGTACATGGAAATGGCTCATAAACAAGTCCATATCAAAAGGTTCATACATCCTTGGGAACTTACTAAAACAAGTGCTACATAATTAAAGGAAAAACGTTATGATTTGAACATATAGTTGGAAATGGCATATATTTACTCCCATGAGAAGGTGAGTCTATGGTGAGTACCACTTGCAGATGATCCGGGATGTCCGATTCGAAACACTCCATTTCCATGGAGATCAGTATTGGTAATTTGATCAGTGGCCAAAATGGTTCCTACTTGCTCACCCTCCATTCCTAGACCTTTATATTGCAAGTTTGGGATCAAGGATGAGGTTGAGCCAGACTGCACCATAGGGCTCAAACTAATCTCCCGAGTCTCAGCCGGTTGTGATGACAGAAGAGAGAGAGCACGATTAGACTCGACGGTTCGATTTAACCCATTCAACAACATTTTCTGGCTGATGCCACCATTGCTCGATGAAGGATTACCATTGACAAGCGGTTGACAAACAGAAACTCCTGGGTGTGATGAATTAGCACTTTGTAAGAATGAGAACTGCCTTTCTCCTTTGTAGTTGAGAGATGAGGCTCCAACGAACGAGCTATTTCGGCTGCTGAAGTTTAACGATGAACTTATATCGGTTTTGACTTTCACCGCCCCAGTCGAAGAATCGGTCATGGATGTAGTGGAAAATATTTGGGGGCTGCTGAATAGTAAATATCTACTCCCTGCATTAAGAGTCTAATTCTTATCAAAATACATCACAAATAAGCCATTGCATGGGAATATGAAGGCATACCTGGGGGATTTGAAAGTAAGCTTCCAGAATTTACAGTCAAAGCATTAGGTTGAGGCTTTCTCCGCCGTCTGTTGTGTCCATCTAGACGCTTCCGGCAGCTTCGTTTCCCTTCGTCAAACTCCACTAACGAATGAAACCTAATAACATTGCATTCACCAGAAACAAACTCTTACCATTTATGAAACAAAATAAGCTAAGAATGAAAGCATGGGATAGAATCTTGCTAAGGAGCAAATCACATTAGAACATTTATCGATGCCATTAACTTTCATGATGCATCACAAGAGAATTTCTCACTTGATAGAATTAATTTCGATCATGAAAAAGGAGAGTTTTAGCGGAGACTAAACAGCTTTATCGATTCTAATCTCAAGATAAACAAATCATACTCATAAACCTTAAAACACAAAGGAAATACCCAAATTCGGAGTAATAACGCATTGCTAAGCAAGAATCGATCCATATAGGGAAAAAAAATCAGCAGATGAGGAGGCAATGGAAAGAAGTAAAATGATTGAGGAAAGCAAAATCTATTGAACTCCATGTTCAATCTGCATAAAGCGATTCAATTGTTACCTGCTGCACTGCTGACAAAATCGTTGTTCTTGACCCCTAATTGAGACTTTTGGGGTTTTAGAGTGGACTTCGCATACTTTATGGCGTCGATGGTAGTCCCTGCATTTGCTGAGGTCCGCAGTGCAACCATCAACCAAGCATGAAGGTACTTGGTTACCGGAACCAGGCGGCCGAGCCCTTTTAAACGAAGCAGATGACGGTGCTGATTCCATCAATGGCACCCTTCACGGTACCAATACTCTCAAATCCAACAATGGCTGGCGATTCCTAATTCACCTGCTGAGTTACAATGGACTTTAAACACCTCAATATCGCTGCAAACATTACAATGTATTCTTATTTCTTGTTCTTCAGTCCCATCACCTTAATCAAACTATAACGTAAATTCAAGCCCCTCTTAAAAACGTTCCTTAGAAACAAATAATGGGAATTAAACCAAATCTAGAAAAATGTTAAATTTCTACTTCGGAGAGTTGGGTTTTATTAAAATATACTGGGACTACAAAGTTTGTTTCTTTTTTTGGGTCATTTCAAGATGAAGAACAAGAGGAAGGGGATGATTGGTTGGGTTGGGTTGGAAACTCATAAAAATGATCCATCCATCCGCCTACTAGAAGTGACTCATCATATATGACCAAATTAAAGAGTCGTTGACAATTAATACTTACTACTTAATAAGTTTAAATGGGAGAAATGAAATTTTGAATTATAACTTGAAAAAAAATTGAATGGGAATGATGGTGCAAAGTTGTAAATGTGTCAAAAGAGTCATGAACATACTTGCTATTACAATGGGAGAAGTATAAAAAGAAGTCTAATGTTGACTCTTCCATTGTCCTGTTCAGCCATGTTATTATGATTCATATAAGAGCAAAGCATGACTATATTTAAAAATTTCAAGATGTTTAGCTATTTGAATGATCTTAATGAATCTCATTATCTATGTTTGTTGTTTTATAAATATATGAATATTAAAAAGAAACTTTAAAACATCAAACATTTGTCAAGGAAAAGAGTGTGAAAGGAAAGGAAGGCGGTCTTAATGGTAATAGGCCCCCCAACTTTTATGATATTTAAAGTTAAATTTATATTTTTTTTATAATTTTAATAGGTAACAAGGCTTTTGGGAATTGAATTTAAAAATAAGACATTGGAAATGTTGTAAACAGTGTGACATCAATGGAGTCGGCACTCGCATCCCAACCACAAGTAGCATGGAAGATATTTTTGGAAAACAAAGAAAGGCCTTTGCCACAATATGTGTTTTTTTTTTCCTTTTTATATTGAAACAAAACTCTTAAAACTTTTTAAAATCCCAATTGGGCTTAAATAATAATTCGTTGGAAATGTTGAACTTGTATTGAACCCCAAAAAGAACATGTTAGTAGTTGTTTTTTTGTTCTTAGGTTAAGTGGGTATTTCCCAAAGTAGAGACTTTTTCACTTTATAAAGTTGGAGCAAAGGTTGGTGAATATACTAAACCCCGTTGATTTACTAAAAAAGAGGGGCAAAGCCCATATGGGTCTTTTTCAACCGTGACATATAGTTATCATTGCAACGACCAGAAGAAACCACTTTAGTTTACTATTAAATACATTTATTTAATTTTTATAAAATTGATATATACGGTTTAAAAAATATAATAAAATATTTTTTTATATCACGTCTATTTTTATTTATATTTTTAAAAATTGTTTAAGGTTGAACCCACGTAAATCTCAAACAGTAACAAATGTTAATTTTATTAAAATAAATTTAGTAGATAAGTAATAAAGAGACCTAAACTTTCTCCCCTAAAACAACCCTAACATAAAGTATAGAGTTACATCTAATTTCTTAAAAAGAATGAAGCACTTTGAATTAGTATTTTCCTTACCATATATAAAGAGGTAAGTAAAAGGGTGAAGGGGTACCTGAGAGAAATCTAACAGAAGCTGGGCACGTTCTGCAATGATAGTTTCAGATAAGCTGTGAAAAAGGAGAAAAAAAAGTTGGAAATGGGAAGAAGTGTGAAGTGAAAAAAAACTACTTTTGAGCACAAGAATAAATAGCCATTTAAGAAAGGGATTGTGAGCTTCTTAATCTATGAAAGCTAAGCTAGGGTTAATAATTTATTCAACAATGGAGATTAAGAGAGAGAAGTGAAAGTGGCAAAGGAGATGAGCATGTAAGGTTTCCAGCTTACTTTATAGGTGTAGAGAGCTTTGAAAGTTAGAAACAAGTTGGATAATAAAATGAAACTCAATAATAATGGTTGCTGGAAAGAAAAAAGAAACGAGTGGCAAGGAAAGTGACAGGGTGTTCTAATTGCTTTTTAAGTATCACCCTTTTATCCGGAGAGGGGAAAAAAAAAGGTACAAAAGGTTTATGTGTTGTGTTTCACTTTCCGGTTCCTATTTTATTTGTTTGTTTGTCCTTTGTTGAATGTCTTGGTTATTTAGTTTTATTTTAATTTGATTTTATCATATATTTTTGTTTTTAAATTATAATTTTCTTAAAAATATGTTTTTTCCCAAATTCAATTTTAGGATGATTTGTTGTTGTTGTTTTATCTATTTTGAGGTGGGTAAGTTAAAAATTAAAAAAGTGAAAATTTAAAATAATTTATGTTTATAAAATTAGACGGTTAAATGATTAATTATGAATTTTAAAAGATTCTTTTATGAATTAAATTGTTTTGATTATACTTCACTATTCAATTGTATTTCAGAATTTGTTATCATGCCATTAACATGACTATTGGGTTCAATTTAATTTTGGAATAAATAAAACAAAATTGAAGTGTAATATTTTCATTTTCTGTGTATTAACCCATACTTCTATTGACTTGTAATTTTGGATAAGATGTTCTTCTTCATCAGTAGCAGCAACAAATGGAATAATGATGCAGTAAGAGAGGGGACATTAGGCTGTCCGCTTTAACCCTAAAAAAGTCATTACATATAAGTTTTAAATAATTTGTTTACTAATTAAAACTGTTAATGTATAAAATAATACATGTTAAATTTTAAATACTTTTTATAAAAATAATTATTTGATACACAAAATTTTCAACTCCACCAAAGGAGATGAGATTTTGTATTATTTATTTATTTTATTTATTTAAATACAGCTTAAATTTACATAAAAAAATCTCAAATTCACTTATGGAATTTTAAAATATTTATAATTTATGTACTAAATAATTATCTAAAAAAAGACATATAGCCAATTTTTTATATTAATGTATTTAATTAGTATTTTCATTTTCATCTTATAATCACTATTATGTTTGTACTTTGTATCCAAATAACATATTCCACTATTAATTTTAATTGCACCGATCTAGCTATTCACTTTTGTATGCGTAAGTATAGTAGGTTTTTTATCATTTAGTAAAATAGGTATCATTAAAATTAAATTTCAGAATATACGTTGTTATAATTACCCCAACACTTATGGGTGTCGAGTTTAATAAAATGTATTGCACCATTAAGTTTTTGAATCTAATTGGAATTAGAATAACTATTATGGAATTATTGAAACACCTTGACATCGGTGAGTGTCGAACTCTGTGTAAAATAATTAAATTTAAATTGTAACAATATAACTTATTTTCTTAACATGTGGATAATATTTAAAACGAACTTGACACTCATGAGTGTCTAGCTCTTTGTAAAAATTAAAAAAATTGTACATCTTTATTTGTGGTCGATTATTTGAAAAAGAAATGAAAATTTAAATTGACCCGTCACCCATGAGTGTTAAGGTTCTCTTAAAACCCTACCAGAACCCTAATTTTAAAACCTATAAATAGCTCATCCAACTTATTAGTTTTTAAAAAAAACCTAAAACAATCTCATACTTAAGATTTTCGAAATTCGAACTTCCAGTCATATGGTAATGGTTGTCCCTTTATTAAGATTGAAAGTAATATATGTTGCTTAGAATGCAAAAAAAAATTGGAGTATTCTCTAGTGGCTCGATGTCACAATAATATGGGAATAAATTTGTCTAACGACACAATAATTCCTCACTTAATAAAATCCAATTTCTATCATGCTAGCTAAATTAGGAAAGTTACTTATGTGCCTGATAGTACTAGAAAAAACATATGTTTTTCCCTACTTATTGGTTAATTTGTACCCATTTAGTTATCTTTAGCACATATTTTAATATTTTTAGTTTAGTAAATTGTATTTTATAACTCAGTGGATCAACCTATTTATCCTTAATTTTGTCATGCTTTGGTACTGTTGTTGTTGCATGAGTGTTTTCAGATTGAGCCCAGAATTGTCACCGCACTTGACAGCTGTCTGGATAACAACAAAGAAGTGTGAGCTGTCCAGTCTGGTATAACTAACTTGTACGTACAGAGGCAGCATGTTTCTGATGAAAATGACACATGTGCTATTTGGATAAATATCAATATATTTACGTGAAAAGAGGGAAGAGAAAATGAGGATATTCTTCTACCTTTCTTTCGAAGCTTTTTATCTATGGCGACTTAAATCTCCTATGGGTGAACTGACGTGAAAGGGATGCAGACTAGCTCTTGACGAGGAGCCCTGAGTGTGAGAGAGATTCAAGTCGACTTGTCTAGGAATAGTATTCTCCACTTGTTTCTTTTATTTTTCTTTTCTAAATGCTGGTGATTACTTTTTATTTCATGTTAGTATGGAAGTACACATGATTTCTGGATTAAATGTTATTTTATTCAATCTGGCTTCTACTGTTTAATCTTTGGGTTTGAATTTTTTAGCATGGAAGTGTTATTGCGGTCACTGACACTGGAAAGTGCAACGATAGTTCAAGCTAACAAGCATGACAACGAAAGTTGCTTGAGGATTAGAGGAATTTAATCCACTTGTTCTTAATAGTGTTCCATTGCCAGCATCGGAAGGTGTGGTTAATGTGCATGTTTAAGTCTTAGATTAAATATAGAAGTTAAGCTTAGTAAGATATTCATTGCAGTTTAATGCATCGACAATCACCTATCCTTTTTACCTTGTGAGTACTTAGCATTCTGTTGAATATTCACGTTGGGAATCCCAGTTTATTATTATCATATTTTATCTTATTGTTTTCAAGTTATTGCTTTGACAAATACTCTCACAATTTTTCTCATTTCTATTTATTTATTGCACTGACATTGATAGACAAAAGACAACCATCCTCGTGGGATCGATATCCGACAGACTCATATTTGTCTACTATACTTACACCGACAGTGTACGCTTGCACATTATTACTGTGACGTTAAACAGTCGATCAATGCCCTTATTTTTCTCCACTCTGATTGAATGATGGAGACTTGAGACCTATACATTTCATCTCCTATGTGGTGAAGTGATAGTAACGTCAGAAGATAGAGCGGTACTTATTAGCCTTCCAATGAATAGGTGTCTAGTAATATGAGTTTTTGAGTACGATCTAGGGGAAATCTTTGTTTATGTGTTGGGATCGAGTACTGACCTTAAGTATGATTTTAAAGGGCATCAAATAAAGATAAAATGGTTGAAGAGCTACCTCCAGCATCTCTTAGAGAATCCAACACCTAATGATATTCAACATCATGCTAGAGTGTACATTTTTTCAGTTGATCAGTGGTGTGCTGATGCTAGAAAAGTATAGAAACTTAATTTATATCATGTATCTCTGATTGTTATATAATTCCAAAATGTTTAGTACATACAATTAGGGGCTTGCCATTTAACAAGCCTATTAAGGCAATATGTAAAGCATGTAAAATAGGGAATGAAAAAGTAAATAGTTGCTCTTAGTGTAGCAATTTTTTCATATTGGATAAATTACAAAACTGGTCAAACTAAATGTAACACTCTAAACTTGACCGAGCTGGTTTGACTCAAATATGGTGTGCTGCATTAGCCACCGGAGTGACTCTCCGTTAACTCCCAACCTAACCTCTAACACACCATGATTCACAACACCAAAATGTGCTAAGTTATCATATTGCAGTGGCATGCCATATTAACATGCATGAAATATTAAACACGCAAGCACATCAAATTTACATAAATAGGAAGGGTTTGTATGAAGTAAAAGAAAACAGAGAATTTTAGGTTTCGCATATTCGAACAAAAATACACAAGTACTTAAAAGTTAATATTAAGGTTCGCACAACAACATGGGTTCGCATAATAACATAGTGTAACATCCCAGTTTTGGCAGATTCAAGGTTATGGTGCGTAGTGTAATGCCCAATTATTGCCCAGGCCCATTTGAATAAATAAAGCTAGATATCAAAAGTCCAAATACAGAAATATTAGCCTAAATACAAAAATAAGGAAAAAGGTCCAATCAAACAGTGCATTTTTACATATATGTGGCCCAATTACATTAATCCAAATCCAAATACCCAAATCCAAATCCAAATCTAGTCTAGCCTAGTTAACCCAATCCTAAACTGTTTCTAGAAACCCTAGCCCCCTTGCCTTAGCGCCGCAGCAGCAGACAACCTTAGTGCCGCAGATGAATCAGGCCCTTTCCGCGCGTGTGTGCTAGCGATTATCACCCTCCGCGCACATCTTCCTTCTAGTATGCACCTGCAACGAACCATGAACAGCAATAGAAGGCACTAGAATAACAGAAAATATAGAAAAAATTATAAAAAAGAGATTTTTTCTATAATATTCGGTTATAAAAACCGATTGATACATTTGCAAAAGTTTCTTACGCATATTGAATAAAAAAACAAAAAAAATCGAAGCAAAAAGGAAAAAAGTTGTTTTGAAAGGTGATTTTCTTCGGCTATCATTTTTTTCCTTTTCTTTTTATTTCTTTGATTCTTTGTTTTTTGCACAAAACGAAAAGAAAAAGTAGAGGAGGACTTACCATCGTGAGCGCCGCCAGAGTACCTTTTCATTTCCTCGTAATCAGAATGAAATGGGTTTGGAACGACGAAGAAAAAATAGGGCTGCGGTGCGATTTTGAAATGGCAAAAGGGATAATGATTTTAGGGTTTTGAAATTGGTTCTTATGGGGCATTTAAACGACGTCGTTTGAGGCCTGAATTAGTGCCCCCAGAATGGCGTCATATTTGCTTAAACTGTGCGCAACCCGATCCGACCCTGGGAGGATCCGCGCATTTTTTTCAATGGTTTATTTGCGCGATTGGTCCCCCTATTTTTTGAAGTGTGTTTAAATCAAAATTTTTATTTCTTTTAAATTTAGCCACACGTTTTATTTTTGTTTCAATTTGGTCCGTACAAAAGCGCAGTGTTTCGAGGGCAGGGGAATATTTCCTTTTTAATCCCCGCGTTATTTGTGCATCTCGTTTCAGCCCCGTATTTTGATTTATTTCCATTTATTACCTTTAATTCTGCTTTTTAAGTTCAAATTCGACCCTTATTAGGTTGTTTTTATATTTTCTTTTTCTTTTTTTATATTTGTTATCCCATTGTTATTTAAATATAGTTAATTTTAAATCTAATATTATTTTAATATTTATACTTCATATTATTTTAAAGTTATCATACATAAGATTTATCATATAATATTATTATGTACTATATTTTAAATTTATTACATATTATTATTTTAAGCCTATCATGCATTATTGTTTTAATTTCATCATGTATTATGTTACATTTTTCTACGTGAATACAATAAATTGTGTACGTTTTATGGTTTTACTTTATAGTACTTTTTTAAAATTTTCTTTTATATATATTTTAGGTTTTATAGATTTATATGATAATATTTTTATTATACTATTTTGTTTATATACAATTTTGTTTAATTATTTTTATCTTGCATATATACATATATAATATACTAAGGATTTCAAATCTTATATTTTTTACCTATTTGTACATATATACCTTATTACTTTTATGTATTTTATTTTGCTTAACTTAACTTTTTACATATATTATTATATATATCATTATTTATATTAAGTTTTCTTTTCATCTAATATGTATTATTCATCTAAGTTCACATATATTGTTGATATATTATATATATTTTTGATTTACACGCATATATATATAGGTTATTTATTTTAAATTTATTTTAACGTCTGATTATTGATAATAATTTCGTTTTTTTGCTTTTTTTTTCATGTTGGTTTGTTTAGTGTATCTTTTACAACTAACTATTAATTCATTTAGTTTTTAATATGAATATTTGTGCTCGCATAATGTATGAATGAGATTGTTGTTGCTATGCTTCTTTGTATTTATTTATTGATTATTCATTGGTGTATATTTTATTTACAAATTATCTTCTTTACATTATATCTTATTATTCAACTGCATCACATTTGCTTAAAAGATTGCATTTGATTAAAATACTAAAATTGTTTTATCCATAGGTTTTCAAAATACTTGGTGTCCAAGATTCTCGGGAAGGTTGTGCCCTAACTTATTGGGCTTCAATTTTCTTCGTAAAATTTAGGTAGCCACGTATCCCTTTTTCAATGAAAGCATAAGAATTCCAAATCAAAGCTTATCTCGGAGATTCAAAACGTTGTGTCCTAACTCATTGGATGTGGCATTTTGTTATCTCAAGACGAGGTTTTTAAATAAAGGCAAACTCATGTGTCGTCTTTGGAACTTCAAGAAATCGTGCTCTAATTTACGGGGTTTCGATTTCCTCATTGAAGCAAGATGACCGATTTTTTTTAGTTTTCAAAATAATAAATTTCAATAAAGATTTGTAAAAGGGGAATCACTTTTAATCTTTTTTCAACATTTGACCTTAAAACATTAAATAATCAATTAGGTACCAATTTTGGGCGTTACGAGGGTGCTAACCCTTCCTCGAACGTAACTGACTCCCGAACCCATTGTTTTAATTTATAGACCAAATTTGTTTTTAGGTGATCCGATAACACTTTGATAAAGGATCGGTGGTGACTCCATTTTCGTTTTTCAAAGTCGACTCACGTTTTTTTTCAAAAAATGGTTTTGACAGCTTGGCGACTCCACTGGGGACATTTAGAGAGTCGAGCCATAAATTGATTAATTTTTGTCTTTTTGTTGAAAAACCAAATTTGTTTTAAATCACAATTTCCCCTTTGCATTCATTTATTTTCATCATAATATGCTTGCTTAATTGGTCTAAGTCTGTTAGTTTGTTTGCATTTTGCATTCCATGGATGATTTTACCCCCCTAAGTGGGAGTGAGAAACTATTCCTTCGTGAGGTTTTCACCTTCGTATAGGATAGTGGATCGCTTTTGGGATACATCCGTACCTATGCCTTCATGAGATCTTCATCTCCGTATAGTCAGAGGGAAATGTATTCCCCTAAATCGAACTTGGTTCATATGAGCCTATAATGGGTGAGGATCGAGGAATTTGCTGGTTCGGGTACCCTTGCTCTAGAAGCCAAATCACATATAGTGAACCTTAGGAACTCACTTTAGGTAGAACTACTTTGAACCCTAGTAGATACCTGACTAGGAATTTTATTATTTCTTGATTTAACGTTTATACATGATACTGACTTTTTGTGTTTTACTCGGATTGCATGACATTGCAATTACATGGCATTTCATTATAAAAGGCGTTGGTTTGTATTCAGTTACTAGATAGAAAGCTTATCATGGAAAAATGGTTTCTTGATAAAGTTGAAGATAATGCGGCTGTCCGAACTTGGTCTGAGATGACACAGCGCGACAAAGGTGATAGTTTGGCTGAGGGATATGTATCAAAATTATGGGACTTCACCCGTATTAGCGTAACTCAGAACAACTTGCAAGAGTTGAAGGAAATTTAGGATCAGTGGAATGATGAGACTAGACAGTTATTCTATTCTAATTATGGGGACCTGCCTTATTTGCTTGATATGAAAGTAGACAAGCATCTGTTTCGAGCTCTCGCCCAGTTTTGGAATCTTGCCTACAGTTGCTTCACATTCGGGAAGGTCGATTTGGTGCCTATAGTAGAAGAATACATGGCTTTACTTTGGTGTTCGAGGATTCAAGTGGATAGAGCCTACTCGAAAGCTGTAAATGTACCGACCTTTTTGAAGAACCTAATGAATATAACTGGGATGAGTGAGTAGTGGGTTATAGCTCAGATCAAGCAAAAGGGGGATAGCAAGTGCATTCCTTGAAAGAATTTGAAGGACTTAATTCTAGCGTACCCAGATACGAAGAAAAAGGTAGATGTCTTTGCTTTGAGTATATATGGTTTGGTTGTCTTCCCTAAAGCTTTGGGACACGTTGACGAAGCAGTCACTGATTTATTCGACCGACTTGATAAAAGGGTTACATCAGTCCTGACGATTTTGGCAGAAACCTTCAGGTCACAAATGCATGCCGGAAAGCGAGTGAGGGTAGATTCATTGGATGTGTGCAGCTCCTACTCGCATGGTTCCATAGTCACTTTTGGAAGGTTGATAAGATTTCATATCGGGTCTTCTCTGAAAATTATTCGCCATTGAAGGAGATAGTGGCTACACCAAGGACGGATGACATCTTGGAAGAAAAATGGATGGCAATTCTTCAGAATTTGCAAGAGGAGGACATCAAGTGGAGAGCTTCGTGGTTGCTTCCAGATGAGATCCTGTATCAGTGTGGAGATTTTGACTGGGTTCCTCTGCTTAGAATTTGGGGAGTTGTTGGTTATGCCCTATTGCTAGTGCTCAGGTAATATAGGTTAAAGCAATTTGTGCCCACAACTCAGGGACTAGCTGAGTGTGGATTCTCATATAAGGGTGATGGTTGTAAAAAGAAAGTTTGTGAAATGTCTAGTGCATGGAATCAGACTTGCCGGATGAAGAGATTAGCTGTGGGTCCGATGACATCTCCCGAGTATAACAAATGGTGGGTTAAGAGGATCAATGATAACGTTTCTAGGCCAAGTTCGGAAAATAGTCAGTCGATAGAGGAACATTTGTAGGTGGTCCCTTTTGAGCTAGAGATCATAAAGCAAGATTTTGAAAGAAGAAATGCAAAATTAGAAAAGAAGATAGAATAAATGGAGGAAGAAAGGATGAATTTGAGACTAGATGTCGATGTTCAGAAACTCGAGGCTAAGAAATTAAGAAAGGGGAAAAATAAGGCCGAAGATGATCTAGATAGCTTGAAGACAGATTATAAGAAGCTGCGCCTGTCAATGAGAACTGTCGGGATTGGAAAGACTTCAGAGCAGTGGCGTGAAGAGATTCGAGAAGAAAGAAACAAGTCAAACAGATGGGAAAGAAAATTCCAAGAGGTTCAAGCACAAAATGAAGCATTAGAAAAGAGCTTGTCAGAGAACCAAAAGGAAAAAGGCGAACGAAAAGACAGAGTGATTGAGTTAGAAAGATCTCTTTATCAATAAAAAAATCGAAATTCTGTAAAAGAGTTGAAAGCGAGTTTAAGCAAGATTGAAGAAATGAAGAACAAAATAAAAAAGTTAGAAACAACATTGCGAAATTGTAGGGTCCGGATTGAGTACCTAGAAGCAAATGAAGGTCGTCAGAGTGAGCAACTTCAGTACTTTCAAAATCAAGTTAGAAATAGGGATCACGTTATGGGAGAAGCTGTGGTTCAGATTCGAGAGGTAGCAGATCACCTGTAAACTTTGGCAATACAGGCTGATACGTTGAACGTGAAGTATGAATTGGAATTAGACTGGGGACAAGAGTTGGCCTCGTTACTTAAGAGGATTAAAGTCTTGAGTATTAGGGCAAAGCCTTATTTGTAGCCCATTTTATGTAAAGAAAATTATTTTTTAATAAAGTTTTCTAAATCAAATTGAATCAAAATTGACGCCTTTTTACATTCATTTCATACATTGCATCATATGCATTAAAAAATATTAAAAGGTTCTACTTGATTAAAATCATTCCTCAGTTGACCTAAAAGTTAACCTGAAAGCAACCAGCCAACCAAACACCGTTACGTTAGACGAGCAAAATCGAAAAATATGGACCAAAGATTGGAAAGGCTTGAACAGTTTCAAAAAGAAATGCAGGATCAACTTCAGCAGCAAATGTAAGAGCGGCTCGGAAAGATTCAACAGGATATGATGGATAGAATGATAGAATCTCAAGGGAACATGATGACTCAGTTAACTCAACTGTTGGCTGGGGGAAATGATAAAGGAAAAGGGCCTTATGGTTAATGTTGAAAAGGGAGGCGATGATGGACCTCTTTATCCTCCGGGCTTTATTCCTCCACATGTGCAGACCCAAGCTGAAGTATACCCGCGCAAATCTTCTGTGACAATCAGGCCTCAGTAGTTTCAGGCTGACGCTTCGAGGCCAATAAATTTCCAAGCCATATCAAGCTCTAACCCCGAGAATAATCCTGTCAATCCTGTTATTCCTGATTTTTATGATGCGGTTGAAAAGGAAAAAACAAAAGAAGAATTACCAAAACAACTAGAGGAAAGGTGGAAGTGGGTTGAAGAGAAATTCAGGGAAATGAAAAACACTGAGAGATTTCGTGGGATTGATGCTAAGGATCTAAGTTTGGTCCCAGATTTGGTGATCCCTTACAAGTTCAAAATGTCAGAATTTGAGAAGTATAATGGGACCAGTTGCCCTGAAGCCCACATCACCATGTTTTGTAGGCGAATGACTATGTATGTAAACAACGACCAACTATTCATACATTGCTTCTAGGATAGCCTCACAAGGGCAGCATCAAAATGGTATAATCAATTGAGCCATACTAGGATTAGTTCTTGGAGGGATTTGGTACAGGCTTTTATGAAGCAGTACAGTCATGTAGCAGAAATGGTTCCTGATAAAGTTACCTTGCAAAACATGAAAAAGAAGTCGAATAAAAGTTTTAGGCAGTACGCACAGAGGTGGAGGAAGGTTGCTGTCCAGGTCTAGCCACCGCTCTTGGAAAAAGAAATGACAATGCTCTTTATAAATACACTGAAAGCCCCATTCATCACACATATGTTAGGAAGTGCCACAAAAAGCTTTTCTGACATAGTCAAGAATGGTGAAATGATTGAAAGCGCCATAAGGAGCGGAAAGATTGATGTTGGAGAAAATACCAGAAGGCAAGCCTCAAAGAAAAAAGAAAATGAGGTAAACAACGTGAATACATACAACAAATCGATTACGGTGAATCAGCCAAGAGAGGTGGTTGCTAATCAACAGGGTTCATCAAAACAAGAATCTGGTGTGAGGCAAAGTACTGAGAAGCCCCAGTTCACACCAATTCCAATGTAATATAAGGAGCTGTATCAGAGTTTATTTAATGCAAACGTTGTTTCCCCTTTTTACTTGAACCCTTTACAACCTCCGTATCCTAAATGGTATGATGTAAATGCACAATGCGACTACCATGCAGGAATTACGGGGCATTCCATAGACAATTGTACTGCTTTTAAAAATCTTGTTGAAAGGCTTATTAATATGGGCGTTGTCAAGTTAGATGATGCATCAGGTACAGAAAATTCGTTACCCAATCATACTGATAATGGGGTAAACATGATGAGTGAAAATATGGGGAAAAGAGTCAAGGAAAATATTGTTGAAGTGAAAACCCCTTTTAAATGGGTTTGGGAATAGATGGCAAGAAGAGGGTTAATTATTTCAGATTCAAAAGAGGGTTGTGAGACCAAAAATTATTGTGAGTTCCATCATGAGGTGGGGTATGAAATCCAAATATGTGAAGAATTCAGAGTTATGGTCCAGAGCATGATGGATAATAAAGAACTGGAGTTCTATGAAGAAGCGGAGAAAAAAGGAAGCATATGCACATCAGAGTCAATGACGAGGATTCCGAAAGTAAATCATCCTGTGATTATCATCTTGCTCCCTAAGATTAACGAGGTAGGGGCACAGGTGACACCAAAGATCGTAATTCAAAAACCAACAAATTTCTCATATAAGGATAGCAAAAAGGTCTCCTGGAATTATAAGTGCAATGTAACAATCCCGGGAGAGGAAGCTTCGGTCAGTATTGCAAAAGGAAACCAAGAGGCGGGTTCTTATACGTGTAGTGGGAAGCGCTACGATTTGATAAATGCTCGAGTAGAACCGACAGAAGGAAAATTTTAACTGCAGAGCAAAAGAAGGAGAAGGCAGTTGAATCTAAGCCATTGATTAATGGGCCAATAAAAGAAGAAGAAGCCAAATAATTCTTAAAATTTTTGAAACACAGCGAGTACAGTGTCGTGGAACAGTTGCATAAACAACCAGCTCGTATATCTGTATTAGCTTTGCTCTTGAGTTCAGAGGTACATCGAAGTGCGTTGATGAAAGTGTTGAACGAAACATATGTGACTAATGATATTTCTGTCAACAAACTGGATCAGTTGGTCAACAATATAAGTACCGATAATTTTATCTTCTTCAATGATGATGAAATACCGTCTGAGGGTATGGGTCCACTAAAGCTCTGTACATTACTACTCGGTGCAAAGGGTATATGCTGCCGGGAGTTTTGATTTATAATGGATCCATATTGAATGTATTACCCTTATCCACTCTTAATAGACTACCTATGGGTAACTCACATATGAAGACATGCCAGAATATAGTGAGGGCATTTGATGGAACAGAAAGGAGGGTTATGGGAAGAATTGAGATGCCATTGCTAATTGGCCCGACTACTTATGAGGTGGACTTCCTTGTAATGGATATTAAACCTTCCTATAATTGTTTGTTGGGAAGACCTTGGATACACTCGACAGGGGCTGTACCCTCATCACTACAACAAAAATTGAAGTTAGTGTCAGAAGGACGGTTAGTGACAATAAATACCGAAGAGGGTATTATTGCAACAATAACTAGTGATGCACCATACGTGGAGACTAATGATGAGGCAGTGGAATGTTCTTTCCGGTCCTTAGAGTTTGTGAATGCAAAATTTATTACTAAGGGGAACAGAATCCCAGTGCCAAAAATATCTAAGACTACAAAAATGGGTCTTTAATTAATGGTGGGAAGAGGAGCTTTACCGGGAAAGGGATTGGGAAGACATCTTCAAGGAAGAGTTGAGGCACCAATGCTGAAAGACAAGTTTGATTGTTTTGGCTTAGGCTATAGACCAGACATAAAATAAAAGAGAAAGGAAATGAGGCAGGAGAGAAGAAGGGCACGCCTGAGCGGAGATGAAGTTAAGTGGGTTCCTATGACTTTTCCCCACATATCCAAGAACTTTGTATCAGGTTGGTTCATTCATCCTGAGCGAAGAATGCCCAGAGAGGAAAGTATTGAAGAAATGTTGGGAAATGTTCACATTAATGCCATAGACACAACTGAAGAAGGGACCTTGTTAGAGATTCACCTTTACGAACCTAGGAGCGAGCTAAACAATTGGACTGCGGAAGAGATCCCTATAGTTTTTAGAGCTTATTCAGAGTAATGTTTAGAACATCCTTATTGTTTTTAGCCTAAAAATAGGAATTCCTTTATGGAATATGCTCATGTTTGAATGTCATTATTCTAATAAAATACATTTTTGCATTCATTTTTTAGCCAATATTCTTTCATTCTCTTCGAGTAATTATTCTTTCTATCTTTTGGATTTTCTTCCACATCATTCTTTTATTCATTCATAATCATATTGTACAAACAATTATTCATAAATTCATACATTCTTTGTATATTCTTTGGAACCTACCATAGGTTCCCGGATATCAATGATATGAGTGACACTGCTTTAAACTTAGAATCTCCTTTTGAGTAAGACATGTGTTTAGAGGGATCTCACGATTTTGAAGATGACGTAGACTATGGCGTATCTCCGGACTTGTTGAGAATGGTAGAACAAGAGGATAAGCAAATCCTACCTCACAAGGAATCATTAGAGATTGTGAGCCTAGAGGAAGGAAATGAGGTAAAGATCGAAAGTGACATTACCACAAAGATGAAACGAGACCTCATTGAATTACTCTAAGAATTCAAAGATGTCTTCGCATGGTCATACCAGGATATGCCTAGGTTAAGCACTAATATTGTTGTACACCGTCTTCCTATAAAAGAAGATTGCAAGCTAGTTCAACAGAAGCTCAGGGGAATGAGGCCCGATATTGTGCTAAAGATAAAAGAAGTCAAAAAGCAATTCGATGTTGGGTTTTTACAAGAGGTCAAATATTCGGAATGGGTAGCCAACATTGTCCCTATCCTTAAAAAAGATGGGAAGGTGCGAATGTGTGTGAATTACAAGGACTTGAATAAGGCCAATCCAAAAGACAATTTCCCGTTGCCTTATATTGATACTTTGGTGGATAATACAGTAGGCTATACACTATTTTCTTTCATGGACGGCTTTTCTGGATACAATCAAATAAGGATGCATCCGGAAGATATGGGAAAGACTATATTCATCAGTTTGTGGGGAACGTTTGTTATAAAGTGATGCCCTTTGGATTAAAAAATACGGGAGCAAGTTATCAAAGAGCTATGGTGACCTTGTTTCATGACATGATGCACAAGGAGATTGAGGTTTATGTTGGTAATATGATTGCAAAATCCAGAACTGAGGAAGAGCATGTTCAAGTCTTGAGAAAATTGTTTTTGAGACTGAGAAAATTCCAGCTCAAGATTAATCCAACAAAATGTACCTTTGGAGCCAGATCAAGGAAATTGCTAGGCTTCATAGTTATTGGGAAAGGAATTGAGGTCGACCCAGGTAAAGTCAAGGCAATACGAGATTTGCCTCCACCACACACTCAGAAAGAAGTTTGAGGTTTTCTAGGAAGATTGAATTACATTGCTCGATTTATTTGACAACTAACTGAGAAATGTGAACCCATATTCCGTCTTTTGAAGAAACATAATCCGGGTGTATGGGATGAGGAATGTCAGAAGGCTTTTGAAAAAATAAAATAGTACTTGTCCAATACTCTAGTGCTATCACCACCTAGTCTGGATAGGCCATTAATACTGTATTTAATGGTGTTTGACAATTCCATGGGGTGCGTGTTAGGCCAACATGATGAAGCAGGAAGGAAGGAAAGGGCAATATACTATCTCAGCAAGAAATTCACTGATTGTGAAACGAGGTACTCGTCTATTGAGAAGTTATGTTGTGCCTTAGTTTGGACAACTCAGATATTACAATAATATATGTTGTATCATACGACTTGGTTAATTTCAAAGTTAGACCCTTTAAAATATATGATGGAGTCAACTGCTTTGAACGTGAGAATGGCTAGATGTCAGATTTTACTTTCTGAATTTGACATAATGTATGTGAGTTAGAAGGTCGTGAAAGGAAGTGCAATAGCTGACTTTCTAGCTAGCAGAGCCTTGGAGGATTATGAGCCTTTGAACTTTGATTTTCCAAATGAGGACTTGATGTATGTGGCAACCACTAAAGAAAATCCCCAAATAGATCATATGTGGAAGCTAAACTTTGATGGAGCCTCAAATGCTGTGGGTAATGGAATTGGGGCAGTCTTGGTATATCCAAGCGGAGATCATTATCCTATTGCTAGCAAACTGGATTTTGATTGCATGAACAATATGGTAGAATATGAAGCATGCATTATGGGCATTCGTGTAGCTATTGAACGTAAAATCAAAGTGCTAAAAGTTTATGGGGATTCTGCACTGGTGATATATCAACTCAAAGGAGAATGGGAAACAAGAGACCCTAAATTGATCAGTTATCGAAAAATGGTTCTTGAATTGATGAACGAGTTTGATGACATCACTTTCTATTACTTCCCACGAGACGAAAACCAGATGGCTGATGCATTGGCCACCCTAGCCTCTATGATCCAAGTGAACAAGTTAGAGGACATAAAGCCTATTCAGATGAGCATTTCTGAAACCCCGGCTTATTGCTATAGTATTGAGGAAGAGGAAAAGGATGGCCATCCTTCGTACCTAAATATACTGCAATATGTGAAAAATCGTGAGTACCCAAATCAGGTAACGGAGAATAATAAGAGAGCATTGAGAAGAATAGCCATTGACTATGTCCTGGATAGGGAAATCCTATACAAAAAAGGGAAGGATCAGGTACTGTTAAGATGTGTGGACTTAGTGGAAGCTAGAAAAATTCTATGAGAGGTCCATGAGGGTATTTGCGAAACGCATACAAATGGTTTCACAATGGCCAGACAGATTATGAGATTTGGGTACTACCGGTCCACTATGGAAAGAGATTGCATCAATTATGCTAACAAGTGCCATAAATGCCAAATTTATGGTGATAAAATGCATGCACCTCCTTCACTTCTTCATGTTACGACTTCTCCATGGCCTTTCTCCATGTGGGGTATGGACGTCTTTGGGCCAACATCGCCGAAGGCTTCTAACGGGCATTGTTTCATCTTTGTGGGTATTGACTACTTTACCAAATAGGTGGAAGTTGCTTCATATGCAAATGTCACGAAGTTAGCAGTTAGTAAATTCTTGAAAAAAGAGATCATATGTCGATATGGAATGCCTAAGAGGACTATATCCGATAATGCGCTAAATTTGAACAATAGCACAATAGCGGAGGTCTGCAGTCAATTCAAGATCAGACATCATAACTCGTTGCCATATCGCCCAAAGATGAATGGCGCGGTACAAGCAGCTAATAAAAATATCAAGAAAATTGTGGGAAAAATGACTGAGACTTACAAAGACTGGCATGAGAAATTACCATTCGCCCTCTTTTCTTATAGAACGTCTATTAGGACTTTGACCAGGGCAACACCTTTCTCTCTAATTTATGGGATGGAAGCAGTTTTACTATTGAGGTCGAAATCCCTTCTCTCTGGGTATTGGCTGAGTTGAAATTGGATGAAGCAGAATGAGACCAATCTCGATACGATCAGTTGAAGTTATTAGAGGGAAAATGACTAAAAGCTATTCAGCATGGTCAGATGTATCAAAGGCGAATGATGCGATCCTACAACAAAAAGGTTCGTCCTAGAGAATTCCATGGGGAGAGCTAGTGTTGAAAAAGATCCTTCCTATACAAAAAGATTTTAGAGGAAAATGGATGCCAAATTGGGAAGGCCCATATGTTGTAAAGAAGGCCTTTTCTGGAGGAGCTTTAATCTTGAGTGAGATGAATGGTAAAGATTTGTCAAACCTTGTAAACTCAGATTCAGTTAAGAAGTACTTTTCCTAAAAAAAAAAGAGAAGATGAGAGGCCAAGGTGAAAACCCGCAAAGGGCGCCTTGAGACCAAAGGGGATTTGAGTTGAAAACTCGAAAAAGGGTGGCTCAAATGTTGATCAAAATAGGGCATGCGGTGATCTTGCTATGCCTGAATCAGTAAGAAAGGGTACGTGACATCTTGGGGGATCGACAGAGTACTGTAGATCTCCTAAACACATGTCAAGCTCAGAATGGTTTTCAAAAAGTTTGCACAGAGAAGTTCAAGCTGCTATATCTGGGGCGCCTAGCCTTCATACTATTTATATTGAATCTGTTGTTCTTGGAATACTTCATTCTTTTTCAAGATACATATTCTTAATTAATTCCTCTTTTATTCTTACTATCCTCGATAAATTATTTTGAGCTATGCTCTCAAATCAATTCTATTTTATGTTTTTTTTTGCATAGCGTGTTGCATTAGGATAATGATTAATGGACTAATAAAACTTTCACAAAAGAAGTTTCGCATATTACTCTAGAGGTTTCTAAATAATGCGAGAACCTGAAACAGGACTATTATTGAGAACATACCAAGTTTAAAGGTTAGAAACCTGAGAAGGAGGAGTCCAAATTAAGACTATTTCTTTGGATTTTTGTTGATTGAACAAAATGACAGAAGGTCATGTCGATAATAAGGCTTCAATGAACAGATAAGCAATGATCACCAAGCAATAAGAAGAGGTTTCCTCGGAGAAGAAACTTCTTCATTTGTGCATGAGCATTTGGCATGGCACCCTAGGAATGGTGTAAAAGACCAAAGAGCTTCACATTCTGTATCCTTGATTTACGATAGGAGAGGATTAAGGAAAAGCTAGATTTTTCTACCTTAGGGTTACAACAGGAGAAGGATAATGCAAATTTTGGTGCCCCAGTGGATTTTTGACGTTTAAACTGGGGGCAATCTGACTAAGTGTTTCTTTGGAGACGCCAGCCGAGCAAGAAGGCGTTATAGCACATCAGTAATAAAACCTTAATAAACTTTGAGTAATGATTACCTAAACATTAAAGAGGGATCATTTTTAGAAAAATTGATATTCTGTATTCATTCAAATGTCATTCATACATGTCTAGGAGCATTTGATTCATTTTGATCATGACATCCTAATCAGTAGGCATAATTAGGTTCATAAAATAAATTATACAGGTCATGTTCTCCAGAGAACAGATCAGTGAAACTACAGATCTTATCCCCCTGAAGTTGCAGTGGGGCAGACTGAAGATGGTGAATCTTAACTCCCTAAAGTTGCAGTGGAGTAGATTAAAGCCAATAATCCTATCCCCCTGAAGTTACAGTGGGGTAGATGGAAGATCTTATCTCCCTGAAGTTGCAGTAGAGCAGCTTAAAGCCAATAATCCTATCTCCCTGAAGTTGCAGTAGAGTGGATTGAAGATAGCAAGTCTTATTCCACTGAAGTTGCAGTGGGGCAGACTGAATATGGCGAATCTTATCTCCTTGAAGTTGCAGTGGAGTAGATTAAAGCCAATAATCCTATCCCCCTGAAGTTAGAGTGGGGTAGATGGCAGGTCTTATCTCTTTGAAGTTACAGTGGAGCAGATTAAAGCCAATAACCCTATCTCCCTGAAGTTGCAGTGGAGTGGATTGAAGATAGCAAGTCTTATTCCCATGAAGTTGCGGTGGAGTAGACTGAAGACAGCAAATCTTATTTCCCTGGCATGGCAGTGGAGTAGATTGAAGCACCAATTCCTATACCTTTGAAGATGCAGTAGGAAGGAATGAGGCTATTTGAAGAAGAAGAAGAGCACCAAGGTCGAGCATGACCGGGCAAAATTGGCCATTTTAAAGTCTTTGCTCCGTTCTCGTTACGCGTCAACGAGCAAAGAGGGGCAGCTGTAGTGCCCAATTATTGCCCGGGCCTATTTGAATAAATAAAGCTAGATATCAAAAGTCCAAATACAGAAATATTAGCCCAAATACAAAAATAAGAAAAAGGTCCAATCAAACAATCCATTTTTACATATATGTGGCCCAATTACATTAATCCAAATCCAAATGCCCAAACCCAAATCTAGCTTAGGCCAGTTAACCCAATCCTAAACTGTTTCCAGAAACCCTAGCCCCCTTGCCCTAGCGCCTCAGCAGCAGACAACCTTAGTGCCGCAGATGAATTGGGCCCTTTCCATGCGTGTGTGCTAGTGGTTATCACCCTCCGCGCGCGTCTTCCTTCCAGTATGCATCTGCAACGAACCACGAAGAGCAAGAGAAGGCACTAGAATAACAGAAAATATAGCAAAAATTATAAAAAAGAGATTTCTTTCTGTAATATTCGGTTATAAAAACCGATTGATACATCTGCAAAAGTTTGTTACGCATATTGAATAAAAAAAATTGAAGCAAAAAGGAAAAAAGTTTTTCTAAAAGGTGATTTTCTCCGGCTATCATTTTTTTCCTTTTCTTTTTATTTCTTTGATTCTTTGTTTTTTGCACAAAACGAAAAGAAAAAGTAGAGGAGGACTTGCTGTCGTGAATGCCGTCGGAGTACCTTTTCATTTCGTCGTAATCGAAATGAAATGGGTCTGGAACGACGAAGAAAAAGGAGGGCTGCGGCGTGATTTCGAAATGGCAAAAGGGATAATGATTTTAGGGTTTTGAAATTGGTTCTTATGGAGCTTTTAAACGACATCGTTTGAAGCCTGAATCAGTGGCCCCGAAACGGCGTCGTATTTGCTCAAACTGTGCGCGACCCGATCCGACCTTGGGAGGATCCGTGCATTTTTTTCAATGGTCTATTTGCGGGATTGGTCCCTCTGTTTTTTAAAGTGTGTTTAAATCAAATTTTTTATTTCTTTTAAATATAGCCACACGTTTTATTTTTGTTTCAATTTGGTCCATACAAAAGCGCAGCGTTTCGAAGGCAGAGGAATATTTCCTTTTTAATCCCCGCGTTATTTGTGCATCTCGTTTCAGCCCCGCATTTTGATTTATTTCCATTTATTACCTTTAATTATGCTTTAAGTTCAAATTCGACCCTTATTAGGTTGTTTTTTTTTTATATTTGTTATCCCATTGTTATTTAAATATAGTTAATTTTAAATCTAATATTATTTTAATATTTATACTTCATATTATTTTAAAGTTATCATACATAAGATTTATCATATAATATTATTATGTACTATATTTTAAATTTATTACATATTATTATTTTAAGCCTATCATGCATTATTGTTTTAATTTCATCATGTATTATGTTACATTTTTCTACGTGAATACAATAAATTGTGTACGTTTTATGGTTTTACTTTATAGTACTTTTTTTAAAATTTTCTTTTATATATATTTTAGGTTTTATAGATTTATATGATAATATTTTTATTATACTATTTTGTTTATATACAATTTTGTTTAATTATTTTTATCTTGCATATATACATATATAATATACTAAGGATTTCAAATCTTATATTTTTTACCTATTTGTACATATATACCTTATTACTTTTATGTATTTTATTTTGCTTAACTTAACTTTTTACATATATTATTATATATATCATTATTTATATTAAGTTTTCTTTTCATCTAATATGTATTATTCATCTAAGTTCACATATATTGTTGATATATTATATATATTTTTGATTTACACGCATATATATATAGGTTATTTATTTTAAATTTATTTTAACGTCATGATTATTGATAATAATTTCGTTTTTTGCTTTTTTTTTCATGTTGGTTTGTTTAGTGTATCTTTTACAACTAACTATTAATTCATTTAGTTTTTAATATGAATATTTGTGCTCGCATAATGTATGAATGAGATTGTTGTTGCTATGCTTCTTTGTATTTATTTATTGATTATTCATTGGTGTATATTTTATTTACAAATTATCTTCTTTACATTATATCTTATTATTCAACTGCATCACATTTGCTTAAAAGATTGCATTTGATTAAAATACTAAAATTGTTTTATCCATAGGTTTTCAAAATACTTGGTGTCCAAGATTCTCGGGAAGGTTGTGCCCTAACTTATTGGGCTTCAATTTTCTTCGTAAAATTTAGGTAGCCACGTATCCCTTTTTCAATTAAAGCATAAGAATTCCAAATCAAAGCTTATCTCGAAGATTCAAAAGTTGTGTCCTAACTCATTGGATGTGGCATTTTGTTATCTCAAGACGAGGTTTTTAAATAAAGGCAAACTCATGTGTCGTATTTGGAACTTCAAGGAATCGTGCTCTAATTTATGGGGTTTCGATTTCCTCATTGAAGCAAGATGACCGATTTTTTTTTAGTTTTCAAAATAATAAATTTCAATAAAGATTTTTCAAAGGGGAATTGCTTTTAATCTTTTTTCGACATTCGACCTTAAAACATTAAATAATCAATTAGGTACCAATTTTGGGCGTTACGAGGGTACTAACCCTTCCTCGAACGTAACTGACTCCCGAACCCATTGTTTTAATTTATAGACCAAATTTATTTTTAGGTGATCCGATCACACTTTGATAAAGGATCGGTGGTGACTCCATTTTTGTTTTTCAAAGTCGACTTATGATTTTTTTTCAAAAAATGGTTTCGACACGTAGTTTCAAATTTGTGGCGAGTTAGTATCCGACCAAGTATTTATGTTGGGCGTATTCTGATAAAAGTTTAAGTTAATGATGGTTCTATATTAAACTACTATGTTAATTGTATTATGATAATAGCAAAGTAAAAAAGTAGTTATGGTATGAGTTCACGCCAGAGGTATAGTGCACCTATTTTTTTGAAGCACTGTTCAAGTTATGATACAAGGTAATCTAGTTAGAAGTGAATTGGATTGAATAACCTGGCTGTAGACCATTATTAAAGACAATTCTGAAAGAATGTGACACATGCTAAGTGCCACTTTGGAGACTTAGGTTATATATACATTTTTTGTATATTAGCTTGAGATAAAAAGGGGTTTTTGTTCTTCCTTCTTCTAAAATACTACTATCTAATTCTTTCTAGAACCAAAAACATTTCTTTCTCCTTTAAGTTTGATGTAGTAATTCTAGATCTCCTTAGTTTTTACTATATGTATGGGTAAGTAATATGACTCTGCTTGTGAAACTCAGAAAGAAAAGTTTATAAAGAATATATGAGTAGCGGAATAAAAGCATGAGGCTTTGCATGGTGGTTATTAGTGTTTGAAACATAAGGAATTGTTCTTGAACGAGTCTTTGATGATGTTCTTATGTTCTATAAGTAGTGGTTGCTGCAGTTTCATAATGGATGTTTGAGCCTAGAGCTTAAGCTATTGTTCGTAAGCGTCAGGTGAGTTTTACATTGACTTTTGCATGTATACTATTCACACTGAAGTATTCCTATAGGAGATTGATCGAACTATGAGTTTCGATACCATGGAAAGTATAGTATGAGTATGATATGTATGCGACTATAAGAATGTTTGCTGGGGATAGTATTTATATTTGGTATGGAATTTGATAAGTTGAAGTATGTGATTGGTGGTGTATGAGTATTGTGATGTTGAAGTATGGTTGTATATGTCTATTTGGAATGTAGGCTGGGAGATGTGTGTTCTTTAGGGTGTATGTTAGGGTATTAAAGTATTGGGTTTAGATTGTGTCAGTGTTTAAAGGATCTGTAAAGTGAGTCCATTTCTCGTCATTGCAGTGGTATATGAGGAAGTCCATCGAGATAGAAACACAAACTTTGATATGAAATTGTAAAGGAAAAGTCCATGGCTATGACAATCTTTAAAAATGGAACTAAGGATGACGTATGCTTTTGAGGGTTCTTTGTGTGTCCCGAAGCGGTGATGGGCAAGCCTTACGCGATGTGAGTTTAGGCAAATCCATATCGCCAAGATGGAAGTCATGAAATGTTTAGGTGGCATTTTAATAGCCTTTGTGGTGAACTTTGAAATGATAGTTGACCGCCTCCAGACGTAATAACGTCTAGAGTAGGAAACCTACACAAAAGATATGAAATAATGGCATCTACAAGTATACGGGTCAGGTTGTAATATAATTACAAAGAAGTAAATAAGTACTCCGAGGACCGTACCCAAGGGAGGTAAGTACTAAATTAATCTTAATCTAAACACAAATGGATCTAATTAGTACTTCAAATAAATTATATTACGAATAAACCTATAGAGATTTTTGATGTCTTTATAACAATAAAGAAAATAACATAAATAAAGAGACTTTGGGAAACGAATTATGTAAACTGAATCAGATCTAAGCATGGACGATTAGTTTGCTTTGGTAATCATAACCAATTATTGATTTGGGCTTCTCTTCAATCAACTAGTCGTTGCCCTAGTAGGATCTCTAGATCTTCCACTAAAATGACGAGTCAGAGAGAACTACTTATCTCTCGACCTCATAGTCTAGACAGGTTCGGGGCTAAGGTATTCACAGATAGGCCAACGAATTTTGGGTTAATTCCCACCTAAATGACTACCTAGGGTTGTCAAGCCTAGGGTTTAAGTTCTTCCTCTTTCGAACAGCTGATCTGTTAAGAAAACCTTACACAATAATTAATTAATCATACCTCCACTCACTAATCCCCCATAAGAAGATTAGTTCCTCATGGATTTCATAAACACAATAAACTTGATACTAAAAATAAACATGAATAATTAATTAAAAGGAAAGGGTTGAAGAGAATCCTGAATTGTATTGAATGAAATGTAGAATCCAAAACGAGTTGGTCGAGTCTACAAATCAGATCTCTCGAAAAACACAAAGATAAAAACTAGAAATAACCTAAAACCTAATAAAAAAGAGCAAATTGAAAACTGAAATTACAAAGAAAATTCTAAGGTATGAAAAGCTGTCCATAACAAGTGTTAAATGAGCCTATTTATAGATTTAGGGTTGTTGTCGTCCTCAACCCTAGGTCAACTGACACTCTTGTATTAAACATTTGATTGTATAGACCAAATTGCCATTAGCTTGTAAGTGTTTCTCGTACAAGAACGATGTTGCGACACCCTAGTGCTTGCGTCGCCACATCGAAGACATTATGCTTAGCTTTAGAGTGACTTCAAGGGTGTGTCACGACACCATTTGGCTATGTTACAACACCGAAGGCAGTGTCAAAATTCTTGTTCTTTGCTCGCTATGTTGCAACATCAAGCTCCCCATGTTTCAACACAACGACTAGTATTGAGTTTGTACGCCCTTTGATGGTCTCATGCACACTCAAGAAGTATATTAGCTCACCCTTAAACTTCATTTGACCCTTAAGGTCAATAAAAGACTCAAATCACACTTTTTATTGAATATAAATGAAACTATGAAAACTTAGTTAAAACATAATAAAAGTGTTTGTATTCAAGCTCTTAAAATGTGAAAACTAGTTTAATCTGTTACACCGAATTACGATAGATCAATAACCTTTGTGGTGAACTCTAAAAGAATAGCCATTGTGGTGAATTCTGAAAGAATAACCTTTGAGGCGAACTTTAAATGGACTGCTTTTGTGGCATACCCTGATTTGGAAGCTTTATGGCAAGTACTATATGATTTTTTAAATTACTAAGTAAAAGCAGTATGATATAAAAGATTTATCAATTACATGGTAAGTACTATATAAGGCTAAGATTTGACTGAAGTTTATGAATTGAAAGAATACAAAGAAGAAATGAGATAATATTGAAAAGATGATTCTGGTTAAAGGTTTGTAATTATATGTTTGAAGATTGTATCTGTGAACTGTGTATATGCTCTTTCATGATAGGTGATTGTGCATTGATTCTGGGTAGAGTATGCACATTTATGATATTTTGAGTTGTATGGATCTTTAAAGAGGAAATTGGTTAAGATACATGAATGTTCAGGTTGAAGAATATAAGTAAAGAATTGAACTCATTGATGGGAAACAAATGAATTCAAAGTAAGGTATAGTAACTAGTGTGTTTAAAATATTAGAATTCGAGGAAGTATTCACCAGAAGCAAAGTTAAATGTTGAGAACAAAAAAATCATCATTATGAATCATCAGCTACACTGTACATGTATTAACTAAGGTAAATGGTGTTTTTCTCATTAAGTTCTTATTCTATGTGTATGTATGTTTTAGGTTAGTATGCTAAGAGACTGTGCCAAGAGGGACAACACTAGGACCATGCCAATGAGCTGGCGCATCAGGTTATTATGTATACAGAGCACATTTGGTGGTGTATAAGAATAAATAGTATTGTATAGGAACCCATATTTAGGATAATTGTAATAAGTTATGATATTTGATGATAACTTTTGTAATTAAATTACTTTACATATCTTTGTATATGTCATTGATTGTTTATGTGATCAATCAAATCTGTAATTAATAGTGGTTTGTAATAATAGTTAAATTTATGTCTGTATTCATGTGGTAACACCTGAGATCTGGATCTGGTGAATCGAATCGGGTTGAGGGCGTTACATATTGGTATTACAACTCAGTTCAATCGATTCTCGAACAACTCTCGTGGTAGGTGCCCTTTATGCAAAATAATCCGAACTTGGCTTAGTCTTTTAGGTCTGTGAAAGATAGTTGTTATTGTAAAATAATAATAAATAAGATGGTAGAGAAAGATAAAGGTGATCTGTCGTAATTTGTTGTAGCAGATTAAACTAGTTTTCATACTTAAGGAGCTTGAATACGAGCAATTAATTTATGTGTCAAGTAGTTTTTTTTCTAATTTAGATTTAATTCAATAAAAAGTGTAATTTGAGTAGTTTTATGATCTTAAGGGCTGAATGAGGCCTAAAGGAGGTCTAACGCACTTAGTGAGTGTGTAGGACACCATTCAAAGGCATAAGAGCTTAAGGCTGGTCACCCTGTTGCAACACGGGAGTCCAATGTCACAACACAAGAATTCCAAGATTGCCTTTAGTGTCGTGACATAGCTAGAGGATGTCGCTACACTCCCCTAAAGCTGAATCTGAAGCCAAGCAAACTACTTTCGGTGTCGCGACACAAGCACTAGATGTCGCGACACCGAACCTGTATGTGAAAGCATTACTGAGTTAAGGGCATTTTAGTCCACATGATGAAAATTAACGTAAAAAAGTCAGCCAACTAAAGGCTAAGGACAACAACCAACCATAAATCTATAAATAGACTTTTTAGACGCTTAAGAAAATACAACTTTGATAAGTTAGAATTTTCTTTGTATTTTAGTTTTTAGTTTTCAGTTCTTTTGAGGCTTAGGATTTATTTTCAATTGTTTCATTTGTGTTCATCAGAGAATCTAATTTGTGGATTCGACCAACTCTTTGTGGATTCTATGCTTCTTCTATTAAATACAATCATGATTTCTATTTAAAATCTTATTCTTGATTTATTCTTAATGCCTACTTATTTTATCAAGTTTACTATGCTTATGAAATCCATGAGGCACTAATCATCTTATAAGGGATTAGTTAGTGGAAATGTGGTTAATTAATTTCTGTGTAGGGTTTTCTTAGTGGATCAGTTGTTTAGGATAGGAAGAAATAAAACCCTAGGCCTGACAACTCTAGGAAGTCATCTAGGTAGGAATTAACCCAAAATTCGTATTGCCTATCTGTGAATCCCTTACCCCAATCCGACCCGGACTATGAGGTCGAGAGATATGTAGTTCTTGTTGACTTGTTAGTTTAGTGGAAGATCAAGAGATCCTGCTAGGGTAATGACTAGTTGATTGAGTAGAAACTCGAAATAGGAATTAGTTATAATTATTGAAGTAAGCTAAGAACCCTTGCCTTACATTTGGTTGAATTTATACATTAGCTTTTTGTGTTCACTATTTTGTGTAAGTTTATTTCTTTTCTTATAAAAACCTAAATTCTTCTATTTATGTTTAGTCATAATATAAAATAATTAAAGTACTAATTAGTTCTATTAGCGTTTATGTTAACATTGATTTAGTACTCGCCTCTCTTAGGTACGATTCTCAGAGTACTTATCACTCTGTTGTAACTGTATTACAACCTGACACATATACTTGCGAACACCGGCTCAAATTAATATATTTAGTTGCAGTATTCACACTCTGGACATTAATACGTCTAGAGGCAGTCAAGTTGATGACGCCGTTGCCGAGGAGACAACGTTACTAGATTGATTTTAATTTTTATGTTTTAGAATAATTAGGAAAATTTTAAATTATAGCTACGATTTTTATTTTATTTTTACTAATGCTTTTATTTTCTTTTTTGTTTTTAGTGTATGACTCGAAGTAAGGGCACACCTATAGAGCTGCCAACTGATCCAGAAAAAACTAATCCATAAAAACTGTCAACAGCTGTAACAGATGTAAAATCAACCACCTACCATGAGTAATCCACTACGAGAAACCCAGAGTTCGACGAATTTAACGAGGCTAACATACAAGATCCACGACCACCACAATTATTGTTAAACCCATAAATGGCACGAGAAGGAAGAACCCTAAGGGACTATGCACTACCAAATCTAGATATGGTGTAAAGCAGCATTACAAGGCCAACCTTTACGACTAACAATTTTGAGATAAAACCAGCCATGATCCAGATGATCCAAAATAATATAGAGTTCAGAGGAACTATGACGGAAGACCCAAGCCAACATTTGGAACAGTTCCTTTAGCTTTGTGATACATTTAAGTTTAATTGGGTTACCAATGACACTTTTTGTCTTCGGTTGTTCCCTTTCTCCTTAATTGATAATGCCTTTTCTTGGTTAGACTTGTAGGTACCAGGATCTATCATGACATGGAACAAAGTTGTAGAGAAGTTTCTACACAAGTTTTTTGGTATCAGCAAGATAGTCCAACTAAGAAGAGAGATCACCACATTTAAGTAATTAGAAGGAAAGAGCTTTTACAAAGCTTGGGAGCATTTTGAAATGCTGATCCAAAGATACCCACATCATGGTTTACTCGAGTGATTGAGGCTGTAGATATTATAAAATGGGTTGGATGCACGTGCACGCTCAGGACTTGATGGAGCTGCGAGAGGAGCCTTGATTAATAGAACATACGAGAATGTGTATGACCTAATAGAGAACATGCTGATGAATTCCTACCAGTGGCCAAACAAAAGATTTACTTATGGCCGAAGACCATTTACGGTAAAAGCTTTCCAAGAGGATGACAAATGCCAACAAATTTTGGATAGAGTTAACCGAATAGAGTCCTCAATCGATGTGTCTTCAACATTTGGCGGAGATAAACCTCTTAGCCATTATTTTAATAACCTAGCTAATGACTTGAACTACATTAGGAATAAGGGTGGAAACCCTTATTCAAACACCTACAAACCCAGTTAGAGAAATCACCCAAACATGAGGTGGGGCGAAAACCAATGAGGAGGTAGCAATTCTAACTTTGCTAAAAAAATACTTACCAACCTCTATCTTTGTAGAAACCTTAGGACAAGGCCCACCCGAATGACCATACTTATATGGTCAATGCCAAGATTGGATTGAGGGAGAGATGAAATCAAAGAGGATGAAAGTGAAACAAGTGCAGTTTGAGTGAACTAATACAACAAAGACATTGACTAAGCTTGAAGATCAAATGAGGCAATTGATGAGCATGATGGAAGACATAAAAAGGCAAATTGGAATCAGAATCCCAAGCAATACTGAGAATAATACTTGGAAAGAGAGGAAGGAGCATATGACAGCAATTGTGCTTCGCTCGGATAAAGTACTGAGTAACCCAAATAACCCACTCAAGAGGAAAATAAGGAGGACACCGATTATTTTCGAGAGGAAGACCCTCAAAAAGCTGATGATGAACCAAAACCAGAGAAGGTAGCCGAGCTGATAGCTGATCTAGAAGATGATCCAATCAAAGAACCTACACTAACCAATGTACCATTCCCCTTACTGTTAGAAGATAAGCAAAAACAGGATGAGGCAGAATTTGTAAGTTTTCTAAAATTATTTAAATATCTGAATGTTAACTTGCCTTTAATTGATCTAATTGAAAAAGTTCTTAAATACACCAAGTATTTTAAAGAAATTATGTCTAGGTGTAGGAAAATTAAAACAAGAGAGCAAGTCAGCGTAGTCGCATCTTGTAGTGCAATTATCTCTAAACAGATTCCTTCAAAATTAAAAGGCTAGGGGAGTTTCATAATTCCTATATAGATAGGGGATATCCATTTTAGTAAGGCCTTATGTGACTTAGGAGCTAGTATAAATTTAATGCCCTTATCGATATATGAAAAGCTCGAGCTAGGGAACTTAAAATACATAGATTACACTACACCTATCGATGTGTCTTCAATACAAGCTGAAGGAGTACTTGAAGATGTGTTAGTTAAGGTGAGCAACTTCATCATCCCGATTGATTTTGTCATTTTAGATTTTGAGGAAGACCGTGAGATACCTATTTTGTTAGGTAAACCGTTCTTAGCCACATCGAGGTTCACCATTGGTCTAGAAAATAATGAGTTAACAATGATGATCAACGATAAAACTGGAATTTTCAAATGTGGTTACTAGTAAAATAAGGTAAATAAGAAAAAAATAGGGAAGCGATATTTGGAAATATCTGTAAAAATCCCTAATTACCTTGAGGCAAAAAAGGCATATTCTTTGATTAGTGTAGGACGAAAAATCAAATTCAAGGAGCGAGACAAAATGAATAAGGTGGAGTGGGACGACAATTCTTTGGAGGAATACCAATGGAAAAGGAACAAAAGATGCATCCACGTATAACCCGACTGAGCTGACGGATGAGTCAGACAACAAAACTTGATATTTTTAAAACTATGATAATTTTTGTGTATATTATTATATTTTATTAGATTTATAAGTAGTTTTGAACTTAATTTTATTCAATCTTTTTTTGAATTTAAACCGAACACTTTAAAAATTGAGAAGAAGGGTAGAAACAAAATTAGTGTCGCAACACCGAACAAAGATTTAAGAAATTAAGCAAATCAGCTCGATGTCGCGACATGACACCTCTGTGTCACAACAAGGTATCAGTATACCCTAGAGTTCAAAAATTTAAAAGTACGTCGCGACATCGAACCCTGATGTAACAACATCAACATCCTGCCAGCGGTGTCGGGACATGGAAACCCCATGCCGTGACATTACTGCAATTTTCTATGGGGTTGATCTGACCCGTTCCACAACCCGACAATCTAAACCTTATTTTAATACGGTTTTAAACCTCTTTTAACTTTAAAATCCTCTAAAAATCTCTCAATACCCTTAAACCCTAAAATTTTCTTTTTTTATTCTTTCTCTTGAACAACAACTTCTTTTCTTACCTTATGATTTCGCTTGGTGCAGGAACTAAAGCATCACATTGACACAACAGCCACAACAAAGCTCCCCTAGGACTCTGAAGCAATCAATCGAGGTTAAGGGTTCCTATTTTCATTTTATTGTTCTACTAAATATTGCTTGATTTCAATTAGTTATTCTAGCCATAGGCACATTGAACATGCCTCAAGGAGCATATGACAGCAATTGTGCTTCGCTCGGATAAAATCTTGAGTAACCCAAATAACCCACTCAAGAGGAAAATAAGGAGGACACCGATTATTTTAGAGGAAGACCCTCAAAAGCGATGATGAACCAAAACCAGAGAAGGTAGCCGAGTGATAGTGATCTAGAAGATGATCCAATCAAAGAACCTACACTAACCAATGTACCATTCCCTTCTTGTTAGAAGATAAGCAAAAAGCAGGATGAGGCAGAATTTGTAAGTTTTCTAAAATTATTTAAATATCTGAATGTTAACTTGCCTTTAATTGATCTAATTGAAAAAGTTCTTAAATACACCAAGTATTTTAAAGAAATTATGTCTAGGTGTAGGAAAATTAAAACAAGAGAGCAAGTCGTAAGTGCATCTTGTAGTGCAATTATCTCTAAAGCATTCCTTCAAAATTAAAAGGCTAGGGAGTTTCATAATTCCTATATAGATAGGGGATATCCATTTTAGTAAGGCCTTATGTGACTTAGGAGCTAGTATAAATTTAATGCCCTTATCGATATATGAAAAGCTCGAGCTAGGGGAACTTAAAAATACATAGATTACACTACACCTATCTGACAGGTCTTCAATACAACTGAAGGGAGTACTTGAAGATGTGTTAGTTAAGGTGAGCAACTTCATCATCCCGATTGATTTTGTCATTTTAGATTTTGAGGAAGACCGTGAGATACCTATTTTGTTAGGTAAACCGTTCTTAGCCACATCGAGGTTCACCATTGGTCTAGAAAATAATGAGTTAACAATGATGATCAACGATAAAACTGGAATTTTCAAATGTGGTTACTAGTAAAATAAGGTAAATAAGAAAAAAATAGGGAAGCGATATTTGGAAATATCTGTAAAAATCCCTAATTACCTTGAGGCAAAAAAGGCATATTCTTTGATTAGTGTAGGACGAAAAATCAAATTCAAGGAGCGAGACAAAATGAATAAGGTGGAGTGGGACGACAATTGCTGGAGGAATACCAATGGAAAAGGAACAAAAGATGCATCCACGTATAACCCGACTGAGCTGACGGATGAGTCAGACAACAAAACTTGATATTTTTAAAACTATGATAATTTTTGTGTATATTATTATATTTTATTAGATTTATAAGTAGTTTTGAACTTAATTTTATTCAATCTTTTTTGAATTTAAACCGAACACTTTAAAAATTGAGAAGAAGGGTAGAAACAAAATTAGTGTCGCAAACAGAACAAAGATTTAAGAAATTAAGCAAATCAGCTCGATGTCGCGACATGACACCTCTGTGTCACAACAAGGTATCAGTATACCCTAGAGTTCAAAAATTTAAAAGTACGTCGCGACATCGAACCCTGATGTAACAACATCAACATCCTGCCAGCGGTGTCGGGACATGGAAACCCCATGCCGTGACATTACTGCAATTTTCTATGGGGTTGATCTGACCCGTTCCACAACCCGACAATCTAAACCTTATTTTAATACGGTTTTAAACCTCTTTTAACTTTAAAATCCTCTAAAAATCTCTCAATACCCTTAAACCCTAAAATTTTCTTTTTTTATTCTTTCTCTTGAACAACAACTTCTTTTCTTACCTTATGATTTCGCTTGGTGCAGGAACTAAAGCATCACATTGACACAACAGCCACAACAAAGCTCCCCTAGGACTCTGAAGCAATCAATCGAGGTTAAGGGTTCCTATTTTCATTTTATTGTTCTACTAAATATTGCTTGATTTCAATTAGTTATTCTAGCCATAGGCACATTGAACATGCCTCTTAGAAAGTCTAGAAAAAGTAATGTACAAGAAACATTGTTGGTCTTGGACCCCTTGAAATTTTGAAACCCTAATGTCGAGAAATATTTTCTTGAGTTACAAGGAAAAATATTTATTCAAGAAAGGGGAGTTGAGCCATCGATGGCTCTTTGTAAGGAAAGTTGGTCACTAGTCTGGTTCCATAGATGGGAGCGCTTTTGCATAATCCCAAAAGAGAATACTATTATTTCAATCATCTAAGAATCCTATGCTGCCCTTAGGCACAAGGAAACTCGAAGATGACATGGTGTCATGTAGGAAATAGTAATAGTAAGGGGTAAAAATGTGCCATTCACCTCGAGGGTAATTTGTGAGTTTTACAATGCTCTATACTATGAATCTGATTTATTGAAAAACACTAATTTGATAAAATTTAATGGCATATACATGGATAGCGTTGTAAAATATTTAACTGAGACTAAGGGTGAGTGGAAGTATCGACCGGATACCGGACTCCCAACCAACTTCAATCAAGTGGTTATGTTTCCAATAGCTAAAATGTGGATGCAATTTATTTGCACTAGAATTAAACTAGCTTTGAATGTCTCTAACGTCAATACTTTTCGAGCTATTTTGCTATATGGAATTTTACAGAAAAAAATATGCATTGTAGAATGGATCCATTAGAATATGAAATGATGCGTTAATGTCCAGAAGGTCGAGGTCTTCTTTCCCCATCTTATGATGACACTATGCAAACAAACTAGAGTTCTTATGGAAGAGAATGAGCAATTTATGTGACCGGCAAAGTGCTTAATAGGAGATTTTATGTACACACATTATGTAGAACTCAACCAAAAAAAAAATTAAATATTGGAACTAGAAGGGAAAAGAAAAGATGGATGTCTCGGCTTCGCTTAAACGAAAAGCAAGACCAATGCCTCAAAAAGAAATTGGCTAGAGTAACATTTCACAAATAGAATGGATGACAAGATGGATGCAAGAGACGAGACCAGTTCTTCAAGAGTCTGCGAGGTAGAACAATATAAAAATACCAGACTATTCGCCAGGCATATGTGGTCCGATGCATTCCGATCATGAAGAAGAGGAGCAAGGAAGTGAGGAAAGGGAAGATAGTGAAGATGAGGAAGGGGCTGAGTTGGATTCCTAGGAGGAGGAGGACGATTGATCAAAATTTTATCTTTAATTTAAGGATTGTATTTAATTTGGATAATTTTTATTTTATTTCTTTAGGAATAGGAGTAATAGTAGATTTATATATATATTTTGTCTTCAAATTTTCTATATAGGAACCTCACATGAAGGAAGCACGACATTTACGAGCTTTCAATGAACAAGGAAGGAAACACCCACCATTAAACTACAACAATGTCACGATCAACCGGGTAACTTCTTTGCTTACCTATTCTAGGATGCACATTAGGGACAATGTGCTATCTAAAGTGTGGGGGGTAACATAGGAAATTTTTGTTTTTGTTTTTATGCTTTTTCTTTTATTTTTCTTGTCAAAGTGTGCTTGAGTTTGTAGAAATACAAGCGATTGGTTAGGAGCATGTATATAGGTTGATTGTGTTTACTGTAAATTTAGCATGATAGTGAATGATTTTAAAATTTCAATATTTAGACTAATAAGTTCTATATATTACACGGTAAATAAGCGTTAAGTATTTGAATATACCAAATGACATAGAAAATACAGGGAAACATGCATGATAGTATCAATGATGAATAGTTAAATTTCTGATTACTTGATTGATTAAGTTTGTGAATATTGATATACCTAAGGATGATCTAAGGCATTTTTTGGTATAACCTAGAGCCAAAAAGCTAAACCTCTTTATCGATCCTTAGTACCTATTTTGAGCCAAAAAACACTTCTTGATGAACCTTCATACAAAACCTGAGCCAAAATAATTTGTACTTACCCTTTTTCTTTGGTCCCGAATTGTACGAATTTAGACGTCTAGCCATACGCATTGAGGGTTAAGTAGATACATCATGGAAAATTTTGTAAAATCAGAGTTAAATAGGAAGAAACAATGTGATATAATGATTATAGGTTAGCCAACATATGCAAAACAAAAGAAAAGTAAAAAAAAGTCAAAAACAAGTAGAAAAAGTACTTGAAAAGCAACAACATTGTGAGTGAGATGTGTTGAAAAAGTCAAATGTAGAAAAGTCACAAAAGTAGAAAACTCATTCATTAGTGCACAAAAACTCATGAGCTACCCATCATTACTTTATTATGTTATGACTTCCTATGTGGTGAAATAAGGAAGGTGAGAGAAGAAGAAAAAAAAACGGTGAGCAGACAGGGGTTATTAAAGGGGAGAATAGGGAACAATACGATGTATCAAACTACTTTCGTTCTTAAAATTGTTTTGATGCTTCCTGTTCTTTAATTCCATATATGTCCTAAGCCTAAAAAATTTACAAGTTGAAAAGCGCTATGTGATCTAGGTAAATCTATTCATGAATTGATCTCATACTGAGTAATTACAATAACAACTGTTTGTATTCTGTTAGGATAATCAAATTACCTGTATGATTTATTAATGAATCCATATATTTGAGGACCTTAATATTTGTATACTTTGTAATATACTGAACTTATGCATTCGAGATTCAAAATAGTAAGTAGTTTACGTATCATGCCAGAATCATGTGTGGATATGAATGTGCCTAGTGATGTGTTCGAAAACCAGTCTTCATATCATACTTATTCAAGAGTCATATGTTATTTTTCATTTTTATCTTTCTTTGCTTGAAGACAAACAATGAATTAAGTGTGGAAGAGTTTGGTCTGTCGTAATTCGTTGTAGTAGATTAAACTAGTTTTCATAAATAAAGAGCTTGAATACTAGCAATTCTGTTATGTTTTAAGTATTTTTTCCATTTTAGTTTTAATTAAATAAAAAGTGTAATTTCAGTCGTATTATGACCTTATGGGTCAAATAAGGCCTAAAGGAGGGAAAACATAGTTAGTGAGTGTACAAGACACCATTCAAAGGCATAAGAGCTCGAGGTTGGTTGCCATGTTGTAGTACGTGAGTCCAATGTTGCAAAATAGGGAGTAGAATACAAGAATTCCAAGACTGCCTTTGGTGTCGCGACATAGGCAGAGGATGTAGCAACACACCCTTAAAGTTGAAACTGAAACCAAGCAAGTTGCCTTTGATATCGTGACACAGAAACTAGATGTCGCGACACCGACCCTGTACGTGAAAGCATTACCGAGCTGAGGCCATTTTAGTCCACATAATAAAAATTAACGTAAAAACGTCAGTCGAACTAGGGCTGAAGACGACAGGCAACCCTAAATCTATAAATAGACTCTTTAGAGACTTGAGAAAAGACAACCTTCATAACTTAGAATTTTCTTTGTAATTCAGTTTTTGGTTTTCAGTTCTTTTTAGGCTTAGGATTTATTTTCAGTTGTTTCGTTCATGCTCGTCGAAAAATCTGATTCTTGGATTCGAGCAACTTTTTGTTGATTCTGTACTTCATCTATTGAATACAATCAGGATTTCTCTTTAAACTTTTATTCTTGATTTGTTCTTAATTTCTACTTATTTTATCAAGTTTGCTGTGTTTATGAAATCATTGAGGAACTAATCCTTTTATGGGTGATTAGTGAGTGGTAGTATGATTAATTAATTTCTATGTAGGGTTTTCTTAGCGAATCAGTTATTTGAGATAGAAAAAACTTAAAAGCTAGGCTTGACAACCCTAACAAGTCATCTAGGTGGCAATTAACTGAAAATTGATATTGCCTATTTGTAAACCCCTTACCCCAATTCGGTTTGAACTCTAAGGTCGAGAGAGAAGTAGTCATTACTGACTCGTTAGTTTAGTGGACGATTGAGAGATCCTGCTAGGGTAATGAATAGTTGGTCGAGTAGAAACCCAAAATAGGAATTACTTATAATCCCAAAGCAAGCTAATCACCCATTCCTTACATTTGGTTGAGTTTATACATTAGTTTTATGTGTTCACTATTTTATGCATATTTATTTCTTTTCTTATAGAAACCTAAATTCTTCTATTTGCATTTAGGTTAACATTGATTTAGTACTTGTCTATCTTGAGTCGATCCTTAGAGTACTTACTGACTCTGTTGTAACTATACTACAACCTAACTCGTATACTTGCGGACACCGCCTTAAATTCATATTTTTAGTGTTAGTATTCACACTCTAGACATTAGTACATCCGAAGGCAGTCAAAAGGATTGGTTCATTAAGAAATATGGAATATATTACACGGTTTCGAGGATAGCAAAATGAAAGATACAAGTAAGAAATTCTAGTTCTCTTTATCAATGTATAGAACAATTGATTCTACAGGATCCTCTTCTGTGGTAAGAAATCTTTCTATTTTTTCTACACCGTTTGGAGCTTGTTCTAAGTCAACTCTTTAGAATTTCCTACATCTTTACTTCGGGTGAGTTATGGGGTAAAGAAATCATATGTATGTTTCCACTTTGGCAGAAATTCTTCCCACTCTTTGCCCTCAGGATTATAAACATCGAAATTTAATGAATTAACAGAGATATCTTTTAGAAAATCGAAGTCTACTTGACGTAAGTCCATTCGGTCGGACCACTTGGGTGTGAAGAACCAAGTTAGACTTCAATTTTGGAAATGCCTTAGCTAAATTCATTGTGTTGTCTTCTTGGTACTTTCTGAAGGCTTCATCACTGGATTGGCGTAGATTATCCAGTTTAGTTTTGTGGCGTAGTTCTTGAACCTTGAGCTGCTCTTCCAATGATTTAATTTTAACTCAACCTATACTGGAAAACCCCAGTTTGCTAACCCAACTAGCGAACCCCAGCTCGTGAAACCAACTGGCAAACACTCCTTACCACGTCCTTACGTGTACACTACTTTGCTGATCTTACTGAAAACTCTACTGAAAGTCTTCTAGCAGACACCAATTCATCGTACCATTGGTGAGCTCCTACTTACGAAATCCAGACTTCCAGGCTCTATCTCGGGATGTTACACTAAATATTCATGGAAATAAACAAATGTCAGTCATTATCTCTGTGCTAGTCTATACTCAATTTTATTTAGACGTAAAGCAATAATGTTTAACAAATATGGGCTCCTTAATTACTTTGGGTTTAACTAATACCATATGTAGCCACTGTTCATCATTGCCTAGACTTTCTACCCTATTGTGGCAAAAAGAGATGTCGTCCTATAGTAAGTCTATTTCACCACACCATATATAGGAAGATGGCATGTTCCCTTCGAAACAGATTTAAGAGCCTCGACAAGATCTATTGTCATGTGGCTATATCGTCATCTTCTATCGAAACTTAAGCTTATTGGTCAAGCTCCATTTGAGCCGACCATGGTCGATTCCCGTGATATGAACATAAAATCGCATAACTCTCTTGAAATTAAGGTCTTACAAATTCATAACCTATTACACAAATAAGAAAACATTATAAATGAAACTTATACCACATGAATACATTCTACCTTAAAACATAAGAAATAAATCATACTAGCATTAGCAACTGTTTTTTTCCATATCTTGTTCTTGAACTCCTTCACAAAGTTTGCCTCGATATGTCGAATGAAAAAAAAGGTAAGCATGTAGAGGAGTCCATCCATTCTCTTCACGTTTAATGGCAACAAGTATGCTAAAGGGATCTATCGGATAAGAGGCATACATTGTCCTTTTTCACAACATACCACCATAAATTCCTTAATAAAAACAAACTTCATGCCTTAGTAGTAACACCTCTCACCCAAAATGAACCGATACATCTCGAGCAAGGGATGCCACATTTGGTCACTAAGACTATTTAACCCGAACATCAATTTCAAAAGTTGTTTTAACATAAATAGACTCATTTGAAGCTAATCAATTCATTTCTAGTCTTCTTTTAAAGTTTGGTTACAAACGGGAACCATTCAAGATATTTTGGGTCAAAAGCAGGGTAAGCAGGATCAATGTCACGAAACTGGAACATGAAGTCGTGACTCTGGGAGCAGATTGCTCCAATGACATCCAGTGTCACGACACTAAGTTCTGATGTCTCAACATTGAAAAAATTTACCTTGATTCCATCTGTTTCTACTACTATCTAACACCAATCATTCGATAGGATTTCTAAACATTATACAACATAATTCCACATAAAACTCAATTCATAATTTAACTAAATTTGTAAGGTTAACAAATTGATTAATATTCTTCAAATATTTTCACTAGAAATCTTTTACACATGTTTTATTTTAACCTATGTACAAGCTATAATCTATTGCCAAAAGATCAACATCATACCCTCTTCCAAGCTTTGAGATGTGATCGATGGGTTGATATTATATCTTTACTTTAAAGCTTCAATTGAGCTTCTACCACCTACGCATTAAGAAATAAGCATTAAGCTTATAAAAGCTTAGTAAGTACATCAAAATTGAACTTACCATTATCTTAATTAAATTAACATGTCAATACTTTAATATAACATATTTAATTAAATGATCATTAAATGCTCGTTTCCACTAACTGAAAATTGATATTGCCTATTTGTAAACCCCTTACCCCAATTCGGTTTGAACTCTAAGGTCGAGAGAGAAGTAGTCATTACTGACTCGTTAGTTTAGTGGACGATTGAGAGATCCTGCTAGGGTAATGAATAGTTGGTCGAGTAGAAACCCAAAATAGGAATTACTTATAATCCCAAAGCAAGCTAATCACCCATTCCTTACATTTGGTTGAGTTTATACATTAGTTTTATGTGTTCACTATTTTATGCATATTTATTTCTTTTCTTATAGAAACCTAAATTCTTCTATTTATGTTTAGTCATAATATAAAATAATTAAAGTACCAATTAGTTCTATTTGCATTTAGGTTAACATTGATTTAGTACTTGTCTATCTTGGGTACGATCCTTAGAGTACTTACTGACTCTGTTGTAACTATACTACAACCTAACTCGTATACTTGCGGACACCGCCTTAAATTCATATTTTTAGTGTTAGTATTCACACTCTAGACATTAGTACATCCGAAGGCGATCAAAAGGATTGGTTCATTAAGAAATATGGAATATATTACACGGTTTGAGGATAGCAAAATGAAAGATACAAGTAAGAAATTCTAGTTCTCTTTATCAATGTATAGAACAATTGATTCTCAGATCCTCTTACGTGGTAAGAAATCTTTCTATTTTTCTACACGTTTGGAGCTTGTTCTAAGTCAACTCTTTAGAATTTCCTACATCTTTACTTCGGGTGAGTTATGGGGTAAAGAAATCATATGTATGTTTCCACTTTGGCAGAAATTCTTCCCACTCTTTGCCCTCAGGATTATAAACATCGAAATTTAATGAATTAACAGAGATATCTTTTAGAAAATCGAAGTCTACTTGACGTAAGTCCATTCGGTCAGCAGCCACTTGGGTGTGAAGAACCAAGTTAGACTTCAATTTTGGAAATGCCTTAGCTAAATTCATTGTGTTGTCTTCTTGGTACTTTCTGAAGGCTTCATCACTGGATTGGCGTAGATTATCCAGTTTAGTTTTGTGGCGTAGTTCTTGAACCTTGAGCTGCTCTTCCAATGATTTAATTTTAACTCAACCTATACTGGAAAACCCCAGTTTGCTAACCCAACTAGCGAACCCCAGCTCGTGAAACCAACTGGCAAACACTCCTTACCACGTCCTTACGTGTACACTACTTTGCTGATCTTACTGAAAACTCTACTGAAAGTCTTCTAGCAGACACCAATTCATCGTACCATTGGTGAGCTCCTACTTACGAAATCCAGACTTCCAGGCTCTATCTCGGGATGTTACACTAAATATTCATGGAAATAAACAAATGTCAGTCATTATCTCTGTGCTAGTCTATACTCAATTTTATTTAGACGTAAAGCAATAATGTTTAACAAATATGGGCTCCTTAATTACTTTGGGTTTAACTAATACCATATGTAGCCACTGTTCATCATTGCCTAGACTTTCTACCCTATTGTGGCAAAAAGAGATGTCGTCCTATAGTAAGTCTATTTCACCACACCATATATAGGAAGATGGCATGTTCCCTTCGAAACAGATTTAAGAGCCTCGACAAGATCTATTGTCATGTGGCTATATCGTCATCTTCTATCGAAACTTAAGCTTATTGGTCAAGCTCCATTTGAGCCAGCCATGGTCTGATTCCCACGTGATATGAACATAAAGTCGCATAACTCTCTTGAAATTAAGGTCTTACAAATTCATAACCTATTACACAAATAAGAAAACATTATAAATGAAACTTATACCACATGAATACATTCTACCTTAAAACATAAGAAATAAATCATACTAGCATTAGCAACTGTTTTTTTCCATATCTTGTTCTTGAACTCCTTCACAAAGTTTGCCTCGATATGTCGAATGAAAAAAAAGGTAAGCATGTAGAGGAGTCCATCCATTCTCTTCACGTTTAATGGCAACAAGTATGCTAAAGGGATCTATCGGATAAGAGGCATACATTGTCCTTTTCACAACATACCACCATAAATTCCTTAATAAAACAAACTTCATGCCTTAGTAGTAACACCTCTCACCCAAAATGAACCGATACATCTCGAGCAAGGGATGCCACATTTGGTCACTAAGACTATTTAACCCGAACATCAATTTCAAAAGTTGTTTTAACATAAATAGACTCATTTGAAGCTAATCAATTCATTTCTAGTCTTCTTTTAAAGTTTGGTTACAAACGGAACCATTCAAGATATTTTGGGTCAAAAGCGAGGTAAGCGGATCAATGTCACTAGCGGAACATGAAGTCGTGACTCGAGAGCATTGCTCCAATGACATCCAGTGTCACGACACTAAGTTCTGATGTCTCAACATTGAAAAAATTTACCTTGATTCCATCTGTTTCTACTACTATCTAACACCAATCATTCGATAGGATTTCTAAACATTATACAACATAATTCCACATAAAACTCAATTCATAATTTAACTAAATTTGTAAGGTTAACAAATTGATTAATATTCTTCAAATATTTTCACTAGAAATCTTTTACACATGTTTTATTTTAACCTATGTACAAGCTATAATCTATTGCCAAAAGATCAACATCATACCCTCTTCCAAGCTTTGAGATGTGATCTGATGGGTTGATATTATATCTTTACTTTAAAGCTTCAATTCGAGCTTCTACCACCTACGCATTAAGAAATAACGCATTAAGCTTATAAAAGCTTAGTAAGTACATCAAAATTGAACTTACCATTATCTTAATTAAATTAACATGTCAATACTTTAATATAACATATTTAATTAAATGATCATTAAATGCTCGTTTCCACTTACAATCTTACTATATTTCACTTAATAATTCACTATTGATTTCACTGAACACTTTTCATTTAGCTATAGTAGACTCAACTGACCAAGTAGGATATGCGAACAAAAAATATTGAAAAGCTCTAGAGCGCAAAATCAATGAAATACTTTGAAAAGACATTATCATTGAATTGCATCGAGGTGCCACTATCACTAAGTTGCACCAAAGTGCCACTATCACTGATTTGCACCGAAGTGTCATTCTCACTATGCGTACCAAAAGTTTCCTAATGACATGCCATTTATATACTACATGTTCATATACTGACTACTTGGCCCTTTATGTTGTAATATTCATCACTATCACTGATTAATTAATAACATATATAACTTTACATTATTTACTACTTAGTCCTTATTTTCTTGAAAATCAATTTTCATTAAATTATCACTTTAATTTCACTTAGAATTAAATTCACTATCATAAACACTTCATTCAAACTCTCAATTCAAGTGTTTTATTTCACACTTCTAATCTATCGCTCTTTCCAAATTAGTCCTCTTTGTTGGATCCGGTGCCGAGTGTAGTATATTCATTTGTAAACTTGTAATTTTTTTGAAAAGATTGGTTACATTAATATGCTTTGTATGATTGTCCTCATATGGTTTTTGCATACAAAGCAAAATGGAAGCAAATATTGTTCATTGATTGTCTAATGTTTAAACTAATACTAAGCGGTATTACGTGGTCGGATCGTAATACATAAATACAACTTGTATTAGTAGATGAACCTAAATATGTCCTTAGTCTAATAAAAAAAATGAGCAAACCGATTGAAATACTATGTCATCTATAAAGTCCAATTGGGGAGATGCTTTGTCTTGGGTATCAGAACGGATGGCTCCCAAAAGATAGAGACGAAGATGTGACTGATTGGAATTGTACCTCAGACTAGACCCAAGAAGAATAGATCTTGAATTCATTTATGGATTTATTCTTGTGACGCTCATAGTGCAACATACCTAAATCCTAAGTGGAGGACGGACTATGTATGCGTGACTTGTACAATTTGATGTAAGTAAAATCCTGAGTTCAAATAGATAATGAATCAAAAGTATGCGTTGGGTGTATGATTTATGCAATATGTAGCGTTATTCACAAAGTGTGAGTAAATGATATCCTAACATTGGCATTACATGGTTGATGAATAGTAAATGTGGCCACATGTCGTTAGTCTTTATGATGGATGACTTGATTACTATTTAATAGTAATTGAGTTTTCATGAAGGAAGATGTGATGTTTACCATGAGATAAAATAGGATAATATTGGGGGAATGGATATTATCCCAAAGAGATTAATGATATCTTATAAGGGTAACACACTTATGACAAAGTCATTGAACGAGCACTGATCGAGTTGTTTTCGTAATGGTATGCCATTGGGGAGAGCTCAGTCATGATACTATAGTGGAATGAATTTGTGACTATATAAGTTCTTTTATTAATAAGCGAAAAACGAAACTTATTTATTGTAACACCCTTTCCCTTCCGATTGTCGGTCCGAACAGCAGGATGCCACATTCGTTGCGGAGTAACTCTTGACAAGTTCGCAATAAAATCATCATTTCACATCATCAATCATGAAATCTAAAATAATTAAACATCAAATAACAGAACATTCTTTCCGAATTACGTCACGAGCATCTGACGCTTCAAAGTCAACCTAATATCAAATAATGACCTTTTGTTACATTTTAAACTATCAAAACAAGTTCACCATAAACAAATCCTTCAAGTATTCAATCCTATCATAAACATCTAGATATTATGATATACAATGAAATTGAACATTAGTCAAGCTTATGAAAGCTTTTTAATGACTCGAGACGCAATTAGGACTAAATTGTAAGGTTTTGAAAGCTTGGGCTCGACGTCACGACATCACTATATCCACGTCATGATGTCACTAAATAGGTTGTCATGTCATGACGTTGGACCACACAAAATTGTGATGTCACAAACGTCATCGACATTGTAGCGAGGATATTCCACATCGTGCGAGGATCATGTTTTTGGTAAAATGTGGCCATTTGGTACCTATTACGTGTCAAACCAAATTAATAGCTTATTTGGTGCATAAATGCACATAAACCTACATAATAACCAATCCAAGTCATACCAAGGCATCCATTTAACCATTCCTAATATTAACTAAACTAAAAGGCCATATTTGACACCAAACTTAACCATGTTACCTATTCATACATAATCTATACTAATATGCTTTTGAACTATTAAACATCAACATCATACCAATCATTCATATAACCCTTTCCAATTTAACCAATCCAACCTTTTCACTAATAGACATCGAACATATCAATACAACTTGTACCAATTCAACCTACTTAACCATGTCATATATCCATTTCAAGTCATCATTCATTCTTACCATTCCATGCTCAATAACCCTTATGAATGCCATTCAAACATCACAAAATTTTATGCCCAACATTGTTATTCATATAATTCAACTATAGCTTAACACATTGCCAACATATTCACTCATAGGAACAACAAATAACCATTCAAACTCAAGCACATATATAACTTTACATTATTTACTACTTAGTCCTTATTTTCTTGAAAATCAATTTTCATTAAATTATCACTTTAATTTCACTTAGAATTAAATTCACTATCATAAACACTTCATTCAAACTCTCAATTCAAGTGTTTTTATTTCACACTTCTAATCTATACGCTCTTTCCAAATTAGTCCTCTTTGTTGGATCTGGTGCCCTGAGTGTAGTATATTCATTTGTAAACTTGTAATTTTTTTTCGAAAAGATTGGTTAATAAAAAAATTTATTGATTACATTAATATGCTTTGTATGATTGTCCTCATATGGTTTTTGCATACAAAGCAAAATGGAAGCAAATATTGTTCATTGATTGTCTAATGTTTAAACTAATACTAAGCGGTATTACGTGGTCGGATCGTAATACATAAATACAACTTGTATTAGTAGATGAACCTAAATATGTCCTTAGTCTAATAAAAAAAATGAGCAAACCGATTGAAATACTATGTCATCTATAAAGTCCAATTGGGGAGATGCTTTGTCTTGGGTATCGAGCGGATGGCTCCCAAAGATAGAGACGAAGATGTGACTGATTGGAATTGTACCTCAGACTAGACCCAAGAAGAATAGATCTTGAATTCATTTATGGATTTATTCTTGTGACGCTCATAGTGCAACATACCTAAATCCTAAGTGGAGGACGGACTATGTATGCGTGACTTGTACAATTTGATGTAAGTAAAATCCTGAGTTCAAATAGATAATGAATCAAAAGCTGGTGCGTTGGGTGTATGATTTCTGCAATATGTAGCGTTATTCACAACAGTGTGAGTAAATGATATCCTAACATTGGCATTACATGGTTGATGAATAGTAAATGTGGCCACATGTCGTTAGTCTTTATGATGGATGACTTGATTACTATTTAATAGTAATTGAGTTTTCATGAAGGAAGATGTGATGTTTACCATGAGATAAAATAGGATAATATTGGGGGAATGGATATTATCCCAAAGAGATTAATGATATCTTATAAGGGTAACACACTTATGACAAAGTCATTGAACGAGCACTGATCGAGTTGTTTTCGTAATGGTATGCCATTGGGGAGAGCTCAGTCATGATACTATAGTGGAATGAATTTGTGACTATATAAGTTCTTTTATTAATAAGCGAAAAACTGAAACTTATTTATTGTAACACCCCTTTCCCTTCCTGATTGTCAGGTCCGAGCAACAGGATGCCACATTCGTTGCCAGAGTAACTACTGACAAGTTCGCAATAAAATCATCATTTCACATCATCAATCATGAAATCTAAAATAATTAAACATCAAATAACAGGAACATTCTTTCCCGGGTCTGATACGAGCATACGAACGCTTCAAAGTCAACCTAATATCAAATAATGACCTTTTTGTTACATTTTTAAACTATCAAAACAAGTTCACCATAAACAAATCCTTCAAGTATTCAATCCTATCATAAACATCTAGATATTATGATATACAATGAAATTCGAACATTAGTCAAGCTTATGAAAGCTTTTTTAATGACTCGAGCACGAATTAGGACTAAATTGTAAGGTTTTGAAAGCTTGGGCTCGACGTCACGACATCACTATATCCACGTCATGATGTCACTAAATAGGTTGTCATGTCATGACGTTGGACCACACAAAATTGTGATGTCACAAACTGTCAGTCGACATTGTAGCGAGGGATATTCCACATCGTGACGAGGATCATGTTTTTGGTAAAATGTGGCCATTTGGTACCTATTACGTGTCAAACCAAATTAATAGCTTATTTGGTGCATAAATGCACACTTAAACCTACATAATAACCAATCCAAGTCATACCAAGGCATCCATTTAACCATTCCTAATATTAACTAAACTAAAAGGCCATATTTGACACCAAACTTAACCATGTTACCTATTCATACATAATCTATACTAATATGCTTTTGAACTATTAAACATCAACATCATACCAATCATTCATATAACCCTTTCCAATTTAACCAATCCAACCTTTTCACTAATAGACATCAGAACATATCAATACAACTTGTACCAATTCAACCTACTTAACCATGTCATATATCCATTTCAAGTCATCATTCATTCTTACCATTCCATGCTCAATAACCCTTATGAATGCCATTCAAACATCACAAAATTTTATGCCCAACATTGTTATTCATATAATTCAACTATAGCTTAACACATTGCCAACATATTCACTCATAGGAACAACAAATAACCATTCAAACTCAAGCATCATTTAAGGTTAAAAATCACCATCTTTCAAGGTAAAAGCTTATACATAACCAACCTATATACATGTCACATCACTGAGTCCAGAATGATTAAAAGACTATCGAACCGAAGGTTAGATACTGTGACCTTTGAGACGATCCGATCGAAGTGTTCCACAAAATGACCACTAGAAAAATAGAAAATGAAACAGAGTAAGCATATTGAATACTTAGTAAGTTCATAATAAATTAACTTAACTTACCTTGTCATTATAACAATTTAAGTAATTGAAACATAAAGACACATCATGGCATATCCTTAGAATCCTTATTTATATATATATTCATAAACCATTCTACAAGATAACCTGTAGGTTAATACTTTACATAACAAGATCATGGGATTTAAATTCATATATAGGTACAGTCAAATTACTTTACGTCATACTATTCAACCTTGTTCGATACTAAAACACATCATTAGAATTCACATTCAATCATTTCATTATCATTTAATTTTTCTTTTCTGTTCGGAGAACTATATAAATTTATATTTGGATACGTAGGACTAATTGACTTCCAGAAACTGTAGAGTTGATTTACTTATACAAGTTTTATTCGATGCTGCTCACTCAAGCTGTCGAGAATTCGTAACATGTGCTGGATCTCAACCATCGATAAAGAATAATTTAATTTGCTAACATAAGCTGTGCTATTTGGGTTGCTTAGACAAACTATAGATCAGGGTTGCTTATATAGACTTTATTCGATGCTAGACACTCAAGCTGCCGAAAATCCACAATACATGTTGGATCTCAGCCATCGATAAGGTACCCCTAATCAACGCTTGATTCCTTTTTTCAACCCTAAAGGGTTGCCATTAGTATCCTAATCGCTTATTAAGTTCAGTTGGCATCATTACCAGTTCTATATCATTTTTAACCCTGTAACATCATCATATATATATATTACTCAATCATATATCAATTTCACATTTAATCATTATCATGAATTTATTCATATTAGTCAGTCATTTCATGTTTACGATTTAGTCCATTTGATGCCAAAAGACATTATTTACCTAACAATTTGAACTAAAAAGTAAAACAATATAATACAAACATAACATGAATTAGTAATGTAAGTCTGTATGAACTTACTAGATAAAAACAACAAAAATTAAAAGGTCAAGGACTAATCCGTAATTTTGCTTTTCTTCAATTATTTTGGTTGATTCAAATCTCGATCTATAATTGATTACAATTTATCAATTCTAAACATTTTTAACAGTCTAATATAACCATAAGTTAGTTCAATTTCACTTTTGAAAGTTCCTAAATTTTTTATTTTATTCAATTTAGTCCTTAAAATCGAAATAACTATCTTTCACATTTAAGCTTTTCTTTTCAACCCGATTTCAATTCCATCCTTCTATAACCCTCTATTATTAATAATTGTAGAAATCCCATATCAAATTTGAAATATTTAAACTTTAGTCCCTATGTTCAAAACTAACCATTTTCACTTTACAAATTAGTCATTTTCATCTTTAAACTTACAAACTAACAATTTAACAACAAAACTTCAAGAATTCATCAATTAAATAATTTATAAACTTTAATGGAAATTCATCAATGGCATAATTTAGTCTGTTTCTTGTAATTTTTATAAACTCACCAATTGAAGTCTTCAAGCATGATTGCTTAGAACCAATTCTCCACCCTTCAACAATGGTGAAGAAAAAAAGTGAAAAAGTGTTTCTCTTTCTTCTATGTTTTTGTGTTTATTATATCATTTTTATTATAAAACTTTAATATAAATGACAATTTCAATTTTATTACTAACCATATTAAATGACAATTTAATCACTAGATAAGTCCCTTAGTTAATAAAAATCTATATTGACTAGCTTTTGCCACTTTTACAATTGTCCTTGTACCTTAATTAGTCACTAATTCAGAAAAAAATATGTAACACCCTATACCGGACCCGTTTTACCAGATCTGAATATAAGATGTCATAATACTTACATACAACTAAAATTTTCATTCAGTGAAAAATTATACTGAATGTACCTCTTATTTATTTAAAATCGTTTCTAGGGCATTAGGTTTGAAATAATACATATGTCGTTTGTCATAAACTTTCAAAGGTAAAATAAGACCTTACAACAAATTGTCTGATAAAATAGACATATTCGTAGCATATATTACTATTTGTAATTTGAAAAATACATTTCTATAAATGTCCCTCTGTATGCATAATATCACCCTCGATTACCGCCATGGCGTATCCCCGGTTTGGTCCCTCTCGGCACTCTAGTTCAATTCATAAACATGCATACCAAGGAACTTAGTGAGCCTCACTTATTATTACATTTAAACGATGCTGTAAAATTTTTCAACTCAAGGATTTGGATTCCTTCTTAGACCTTGGCAGATACTTCTCTGATTCTTGGTTGGTGGATAACCATACTTCACCCGACTAACGGATCTCAGAGTTATCACCATACTTCAAATCCCATTACACAATTTCTTTGCAGTTGTTGTTAGATACGCTTCTCAAAACGATATTCAGTGGATACTACTTTTGACGGATTCCTTTCAGAACTAGCGATTATCAAAACACAGTTACATTGCATCTTCAAATCAGTCTAGACAGACATACTTGCTTAGAAGAATACAATATTTTAATTCAAGCAATAGAATCCTAGATAACTTTAATATAGGACCTAAGAAGTTGCAAGTGTGGCGGGCACTTACACTACCCAATATTCCATATATAAGGTTCCTGTCATAGCAGATCACTAAGGTGGATTCATTAGTTGGTTACTTTGTCAAGAATTCTATCAGAAAATGCCTCACAGGCATACCCAAATCTCACACAGGGTAGATTAACATCTCACCATTTGGTAATTACAGAATTCACTCAATGAATTTTCCAAATAATTCGAGAATTCGCCTTAAAGGGTTTCCAAAGAATTTGCCACAAAGGCTTTCTAGAAAATTTTTGAGTTTACTGTCCCAGCAGACTAATCTTTACCATGTTGGCCTTCGTGTTTACTATCCCGGTGGACCAACATAATGGATGCCATAGAGCTTCTCCTACATGATTTTATACCTTCATTCCCTCTTGGCGTATTCTCATATGATGCCATGGGCCTCATGCACATGGTCTTACACATAACGTATTCACCCGCAAGGTCGGGTCGTGATCTGCCAGTCTGACTTGTAATAAAATTTCCCTACCAGTTAGCAATATACCTACCCTAACAGAGGCTACACAAAAGAATCTTGTTCTCAACTTTTTGCATAACTCAGATCTGTCAGGTACTGAACCCCTATAACAGGAAAGGATTAAGCAATGACTACACACACATGCCAACAAGAACATCTTATATCACACAACATCATATCATGTCACACATTATTCACCTCATTTACGTATTTGTAGATATCTCTCAAAAACATTCATTCACATAATTACATGACCTGCAGGAGTCAGGTTTAGAGACTCACCAGAGACCTGCCTTAACATTGGCCTGGAGTATCTGTTTCAAATGTTCGTCCCAACCAATAGCAGTAACAACTTAAAAGATCATAAGATTTACATTAGAATTTCCATTACAAACATTTTACTAATATTTCAAATATATACAATCCCCATACAAGGCCTTCTGTAACACTCTTCCCTTCTATAATCGTAATGCGCAAAGCTGTAAGACTTACCAGAAGGCAGAATCATCTACTCATTAGACGAGATCTTAGTCCGATCTTAACGAAGAAGAAGATGAAGAGAATGTTGAGGTTAGAAAGAATAACTTGAACATTAAATAGAAAGAAAACCCATCTGAAATGGTCCCCTCCTATAAATATACTCTTGGACCCCCTGATTTCCCTACCAAATCTAGGATAGGTAAAAAAAATCCGACGAAAGTTAACCTTACTGTTGACCAGTCATGGGAAGGTTAAATCAATCTAATTTACTCCTGTTGAGAATTGTCCAACCATGCTACTTGTGATGATTTTTTTAGTTTGTTGGTTATAGATTACAAGTAATCTTTCATTAATTTTGCTACTCTACTCATGGAATCAAAGATTTGATCAAACAATTAAGACTTTCCGATTTGAGCAAAATGTAGATGAACCTTGTATTTATAAATGTTTAAAGGATGGAAATGTGGTCTTTCTCGTTCTATATGTCAATGACATTCTACTTATTGGGAATTGTAACACCCCAAACTTGACCAAGTTGGTTTGACCCAAATTTGGTGAGGTATATTAGCCACCGGAGTGGCTCTCCATTTATTCCCAACCTAACCTCCAACACACCACTTATATACAACATATAATGTGATAAGTGGAATAAAATTATACATAGAATGTAAAACATGCGAGCTTATCAAACGAATAAAGAAGAAAAAGTTTGCATAGCAAAGTAACACATGACTTTACATAACAACATAAAGCATGAGTTCGCACAAAAACACAGGTTCGTATAATTTCAGTGGTTCACATACTACCTAAGTTCACACATCAAAATTTATCATAGGTTCGTATGCAAACGGGCTTCGTCACGAAAGAGTTTATTCATGCAAGGGTTCTCATAATTTCATAGGGTTCGATAATAGTAAAATTATCATTACTAAGGGTTCGTATGCATAATGGGGTCGCAAACATACAAGGGTCACAAAAAATTGGCTTGTATATGCTATTAAGTCATACTTTGGCAAAATTAAAAGAATACAACATGGTACGCACGTAAGGAGAAGTAAAGAAACATTAAAATTTATTCATGTTGAAAATGATAGATTAGCATACAAATATTTTAGTGCATAGTTCACAAAAATTGAAAATAAGACAAAACAAACTTAAGGAAATTGCTTCAATAACAATAGCAAGACTATAATAAATCTAATCCCACACAATTAACCTTATGAACTTTATGATCAAGTTCACTAGTATCTGTTCAGGATCTAGCCTCTCCTAAGTCATCTACCTCACCATTGCCATCCGCGACCTATTTACCTGCGAAGTAAGAGAGGTGTGGGTGATTTCATTAAGAACTTAGTGAATATTCAGATAACATCAGAGTATGCTTAACATACAGAGTTTAAAACATAAAGGAACTTAGTTTGGAAATCATTTCACGTGTTGGGTTTGTTATGAAGATGCGAGACCCAATTTGCAGATCCTGGTTGTCAAAAAACAGATAAGTTTGAAAAACAGTTTCAATCGTATTTCTTGAAAATCATACTTAAAAAATTAGCTTATTCTTTTTCATATAGCATGAAACATGCTCTTATGCTTGTCTTAGTAGAATGGTTGAAAAACATAGAACTTGTTCTCAACACTTGTCATAACTTGTTTTATCTTATCTTTTGGATATGTGAATCTTCTTATAATGCCTCAGTATGAATTGATGAGTTCTTAACATGTCCATAAGTGTAGCATAATCTAAACAATCTCATGTACACCAACATGTCTCGTTGAATAGAGCATAGCTCGATATTCCCTTATCTCTCCACATGTCTCAGGGCCTCAACACCCAAATCACAGAACTTGTAGGTAAGTACTTACAATCCTTTGGGATACCAATATATCTAGCATAAAGCTCGCAAAAGAGCTTGTACAGAATACTTATCACATAGAGCTCGTATAGGAAGCTTGCTTGAAAACACTTGTTCATATATAGCCTGTACAAAAACTCGTAAAAATACAATTTATAAAATCACACTTTAAAAACATATCTTTAAAACATAGGCTCACATAGTCACACGTATAAAACATAGGCTCACATAGTCACACATAAATTAAAAACATGAATTGAAAATATAACTTGAAAATAGAGTTTATAGAAAAGCTTACTCTTGGAATTTCATTTAAGACCTTAAGTTTTTGAAAGCATAACAGTTTATACATACTGAAAAACATAATAGTTAACACATATCTTGCGATTATTGGACACTTACCAAAAAGCTGAGAATCTTAAATGAGTTTTTCTTTGATTTATCCTTATTGGTAGACGGTATGGCTAGTTCGCAACACACATAAATACAGAAATTACTTAAATAGATAAAATTTATGGAATTCAAACATACAAGCAAACTTAGCTTTCTAGACAATCAAACCTAATAGGATAGAAACTTACCATGGTTGCTACAAACTTTATTCTGAATAGATACTTGACAATAGAAAAATCGATGAGAGAATTTTCATGGAAAAAAAACTTATTTATAGGCACTAAGTGTCTTAATAATCCTAGGATTCCCTACTTAACTTAAGAAAGCCTAGTCAATTTAGAAGAAGGTTACATGCACGAAAAGTATACTGGATACAAAATATCTTAATTTCCTAATTTAAATCTGACTTGACTTTTTCTGGTGAACCCTAGCTTCGCCAAACCAACTGGCAAATCCCAATTCGCCACTCACCTAGGGAACACAACTTGTAATGAATCTGTCGAACCCTCACTTGTAAGGCCAAAACTTCTAGGCTCTATCTCGGGATGTTACAACTCTCCCCGACTTAAGGATTTTATCCATGAAATGTTCTCTTTCAAAAAGTTGAGGGTACTGTTGCTTCATTGCTTCTTTTGTTTCCTGAGTAGCTTCACTAGTCTTATTGTTTCGCCACAACACTTTCACCAAAAAAATCTTCTTGTTTTGCAAGATTTTCAACTCGCGATCCATAATATTCTTTGGTTTCTCCTCATAAGTTAAATTAGATCATACTTCAATGCCATCTGTTGATACTGCATGGGATGGGTCTGCGTGATACTTCCTTAGCATGGATACATGAAACAATCATGAATTCGATCAATTTTACAAGGTAACTTGAGTCGATATGCTACAGGATCAATTCTTTCCACCATTTCATAAAAACCAATAAATCTCAGGCTTAAATTTCCTTTACACCCAAACCTTAGGACCTTCTTCCATGGTAATACTTTAAGAAACACATACTCATCCACTTTGTACTCAATATCTTGCTGTTTTAAATTAGCATAGGACTTTTGTCTATCCGAGGTAGGTTTTAACCTTTTGCATATGATCTTTACCTTGTCTTCAATCTCGCAAACCAAATTAGGTCCAACGAATCTATTTCATCCAATTCTGCCCAACATAGAGGTGTTCGACACCTCTTACCATAGAATGTTTCAGAGGGTGCCATCTGGATACTTGCTTGGTAACTATTTTTATATGCAAACTCTACCACAAGGTAAATAACGTTCCTAAATTCATGTGAAATCCAATACATAGCTTCATAGTATATCTTCCAACGCTTGTATCACTCTCTTAGACTGGCCATCTGTTTGAGGGTGATAAGCATTACTGAAATTAAGCTTCAAACCCTAAACTTCTTGCAAACTCTTCTAGAATCTTGAAGTGAATCGAGGATCTTGATCAAAAGTAATGGAAACTGGCATGTTGTTAAGTCTCACAATCTTAGCAATGTAAATTTCTGTGAGCCTTTCCAAGGTGTAGCTTGTGTGAATAGCTAAGAAATGTGCTTTCTTGGTAAGACGATCCACAATCACCCAAACAACATCTTTCTTTGCATGAGTCAGGCGCAGATCTGAAACAAAATCCATGGTGATTCTTTCTAACTTCCACTCTAAAATTCTGAATGGTTGAAGCAGTCCTGAAGTATACTAATGTTCTTCTTTGACTTTCTGATAGGTTAGGCACTTCGCCACAAAGTCTGTAATAGCTCGCTTCAATCCCAGCCACCAATAAAATTCGGGGAGGTCATGGTACATCTTGTTACTCCTTGGGTTTATTGCATGAAGAATATTGTGGGTTTCAATTAAAAGAACATGTTACTCATCCTCCATTTCTTCTCTTTCATTTCAATTTATTTTTCTTACTCATCCCGTCTTGTACCAAAACCTCATTGGTATTGTTCTTCACTCCTCCCCGGACCACCCCTCATAGCCAAACCACCGTCGAACTGCCACCATTGTTGGTGATTGAAATTCTTCTTTTCTCTTCCTCCTCCATTTTTTGTTTCTTATATTGTTTAACTTATATATTCTCTTTGCTCTATCAATTCTTTTAGATCACTCAAATCATCGATGTCAATTCTTTCTCGAATCATTGACCATTCCGTATTGAATCAAGTAGCCAAACGATATTCGTAGGGGAGACCCCTAACTTTGCAATTGGAAATCCTCCCTTTGAGAGTCTTCAATCGTGAGATTGTCTTGCGAGATAGATCGAGTGAAATCGTTAAAAAAGGATTATGGCAATCAGATCTACAATATAAGGTGTGGGATCTAAATTTTTAATTTGAGTATTATAATAGTCCAATTTAGCCCAGGCTTAGAAAAAAATAATAAACCCAAAATAATAAAACAAACTCCAAAATTATATCATTTGGCCCGAACGAGATGACCTATTACTTGAAAAGGTTGAAGGTCTATCTACAAGCTTGATGCATATGGAAACATAATCTTCAAGGATATGCAATCTTAGATATGATATGTAATCTTAGATATGATATGTAATCTTAGATATGATATGCAATCTTAGAAGATATGATTTTGTAATCTTAGAGATTTAATTTGTAGATACCTTTTAATCTTAGCCGTTGATGTAATTAATCCGTACTGTTGGATTTGGGGAGGCTCAACTATAAATAGATGCCTCCCCCTTCATTGTAAAGGACGGAAGTGGGGAGTAATAATAATTCTTAAGAGTATTTACTCAAATTTCTCTCTCTCTTGCGTTCTTATTTTGTTGATTTGTGTGTAATTTATTTATTGATTTGTATATTGTTGATTTCAAATCTCTTTTTCCCTGATTATTCATTTTCAAATTCATTATTTTCAATTTTGTTTACATTTTATTTGGCCTTATATATATTTTTTATACTCTTTGTTTTAAATTCATTGGTCTTTGATTATTGATGCTATTTAATCCTCTATTTGTTATTTTAGTTTTTATTATTAAATTAATTAAATTAATATTATTAATACTATTATGTGGCATCATTAATCTTGTATCATTATTATTATTTTTATTATTTTTATTTTTATTTTTATATTCATGCATGCATCGTTTTTATGTAATATATATATTGTTTTATATATAGTATCGTATGCTTATATATATTTTATACATATGTTTTTATTTTTATTTTACTTCCTAACTATTATATACACATATATACTTTTGTATTTAGTTTCCATTTTTTTACTTTTGTATATATGTACATGTATGTATTTATATATTTTTCTAATGAATATTTTATATATATATACTCACATGTCTATGTTTTTATTTGCTTAAATACAAACTTATATTTTCAACACATATGTTATAATATATATATATATGTATATTTATATATTTTTCTTTATTTTCATAAATGCATTATATATATTTTGTTATAAATTCTATAGTCCAAAATTTTATATGTAAACCCATGTGTATGTCTTTTATTCTTTATAATTTCATGTATATATTTTGTACCTTTTTTCTCTTTATATTTTTTTGTTTATTTCCTTCATTTGCTTATTGATTTATGTTTTCATTTATATTTTGTTCATTTGATACTTTACATGTCGTTGTTTTTATGTACATTAATTTCGTTTATTTCTATGCCATTGTTGTATTTATTATTGTATTTTACACTTAATGTAGCATTACATCATTTTTTACTCGATTTTAAAATTTTCAAAATTGAGATAATACTCATATTTAGGATTTTCAAGGAAATTGAGCCCTAACGTATTGGGTTCCAATTTTCTTCTTTAAATCTAAAAATCGAGAATTGCTCATTAATCAAAAAATAAAATGAAGAGCTTGTTGCGGGAATTTAATATGTTGTATCCTAACGTATTGGATGTGATGTATTGATTTCTCGAGACAAAGATTTTTCTTAAAAAAATAATAACAAATGAAATATTCCAAGTTTAGGATTTTGAGAAACTGTGCCCTAACTTATTGGGCCGCGATTTCTTTATAAATCTTAAACAAATGAATATTCTTTTAAATTTTATTACACGAGTATTTTGGACTAATTCATTTTTGAGTCGTGCCCTAACGCATTGGGTGTGGCATTTTCTTTCTCCGAAATGATAAAAGTCTTAATAAGTAACATTTTTTAAATTTTTATTAAGGATCATATTTTTTAAATTTTCGACATTAAGACACTAATTAATTAACTAGGTACCAATTTTGGGCGTTACTGAGGTGCTAATCCTTACTAAATGTAACCGACTCCCGGATCCATTTTTCTAAAACTCGTAGACCAAGGCTATTTTTTAGGTGATCCAATCACACCTCAATAAAAGATTGGTGGTGACTCCCAATTTTTGTTTTTTTAAAGTTGACAACTAATTTTTGTTTTTTTTCCGAAATAAAAGTTGGTTTCGACAGCTTGGCGACTCCACTGGGGACTTTTTAAAAAAATAAGAGAGTCGAGCCACAAAGTTGATTAATTTTTGTCTTATGGTAGAGAAAATATTTTTTTTAAAAAAATCATGAGATCCTTTTTCATTCATTATTTTCTTGCTTAATTGATTTTTGCATTATACATTACATGAGTTGAATGATTTTACCCTTTTAAGTGGGAGTGAGAAACTATTCCTTCATCAGGTTTTCACCTCCGTATAGGATAGTGGATCGCTTTCGGAATACATCGGTACCTATGCCTTCGTGAGATTATCATCTCCGAATAGTCATAGGGAAAATGTGTTCCCCTGAACCGAACTTGATCTATATGAGCCTATAATGGGTGAAGATTGAGGAATCTGCTGGTTCGGGTACCTTACTTTAGAAACCAAACCACATATAGTGAACCTTAGGAACTTGCCCTAGGTAGAGCTATGCCAAACCCCTAGGGGTCACCCGAATAGGTTTTCTATTTATTCTTGCTTTAGCTTTGTACTAACCTGTTTTCTTTTTGGTTACGATTGCATTGCATTTTCATCATAAAAAAGAGGTGTTGATTCACGTTCAGTTGCTAAATAGAGAGCTTGTCATAAGAAAATGAGTTTCTTGATAAAGTGGATGACAATATGGTTGTCCGAATATGGTTCAAGAAAACATGATAAGAGAAGGATGATAGTTTAATGGAGGACTACATGACTATGGTTCTGTTGCCCAAGAATTCAAGATGACAAAGATTATTCGAGAGCCGCTGAACCTTCTTAAAGAGAAGCCAACAAACATCATGCGGATGAGTAAGCAACGACTTGCGACCCGGGTCGAGCAAAAAGGAGATAGAAGAGACGTCTATTTTGAAGAGTTCGTGAGATTTATCTTAGCGCTCGAATGAAGAAGAGGATCGAATGTTTCTGCCTATGAGGGCAAGGCCGTATAAATATCTATTTTATGTAAAGAAATTTTTTTTCTAGTAAAGTTTTCTAAATGAAATTGAATCAGAATCAACATCTCTTTATGCATTCATTGCATGCATTCGCATCACATGACATCATACACATTAAAGTCCACTAAAAGAGCCTAATCGATTAAAATCATTCCTCAGTTAACCCGGAAACCAACCAACCTACCAAACACCACTACGGTACTCGATCAAAAACAAAAGACATGGACCAAAGGATGGAAAGGCTAGAACAGTTCCAAAAAGAAATGCAAGATCAGCTTCAGCAACAAATAAAGGAGCAGCTTGAAAAGATTCAGCAAAATATGTTGGACAAAATGATGGAATCTCAAGGGAATATGATGGCTAAGTTGACTCAGTTGCTGACTGGAGGAACTAATAAAGGAAAAAGCTATGTGCTTAATGTTAAAGAAGGAGACAGTGAGGGACCTGTTTATCCCCCAGGCTTTACCCCTCAGCATGTTGAAATGTATCCGCGCAAATTTTCTATCACCATCAAGCCTTAGCAGTTTTAGGCCAGTGCTATAACACCAATGAATTTTCAAGCAGGATCAGACTCTAACCCCAGAGACAACCTTGTTAATCCTGCTATCCCTGACTTCGACGAAACAGCTGAAAAAGAGAAAATGAAGGATGAACTGCCAAAACAGCTAGAAGAAAAGTATAAATGGCTGGAAGGGAAATTTAGAGCAATGGAAAGTGCTGAGAGCTACTACAGGATTGATGCTAAAGAATTAATCTTGGTTGCAGATTTAGTACTCCCTTACAAATTCAAAATGCTTGAGTTTGAGAAATATAATGGAACTAGTAGTCCCGAAGCCCATATTACTATGTTTTGTAGGCAGATGACTGCGTATGTTAGTAATGACTAGTTGCTAATACATTGTTTCCAGGATAGCCTCACAGGGGCAGCGTCCAAGTGGTACAATCAATTGAGTCGTACCAAGATTAATTCATGGAGAGATTTAGCACAGCCATTCATAAAGCAATACAATCATGTAATTGATATGGTACCTGATAGAATCACTCTACAAAACATGGAAAAGAAGCCCTGTGAAAGTTTTAGGCAATACGCACAAAGGTGGAGGGAGGTCGCCGTCTAAGTTCAGCCACCGCTCCTGTAAAGGGAAATGACAATGATATTCATATATGCATTGAAAGCTCCGTTCATCACACATATGTTATTGAGTGCCACAAAAAGATTTTTTGACATAATCATGAATGGTGAAATGATTAAAAGCGTCATAAGGAGCGGAAAGATTGATGCTGGAGGAAATAACAGAAGGCAAGCCTCAAAAGAAAAAGAAAATGAGGTGAACAGTGTGAATACGTACAGCAAATCGATCGCTAATTAGCAGGGTTCATCAAGACAATAATTATGTGTGAAGCAAGGTACTGAAAAACTCCAGTTCACGCCAATTCCAATGTCGTACAAGGAGCTATATCAAAACTTATTCGATGCGCATGTTGTTTCTCCCTTACATGTGAAGCCTCCACAGCCTCCGTATCCCAAATGGTACGACGCAAGTGCACAATGCGATTATCATGCGGGAATTACGGGACACTCAATAGAGAATTGTATTACCTTCAAAAAGCTAGTTGAAAAATTCATCAACATGGGTATTATCAAGTTGGATGGCTCATTTAATGCAGAAAATTCGCTACCCAATCATGATTGACAATGGGGTGAATGCAATATATGAGGAGATGTTGGGAAGTGTTCACATCAATGACATATAGGGAGACACAAATGAAAGGGGGACCTTGTTAGATATCCGCCCTTATAAATCTGGGAGTGTTCTAAGTAATTGAACTGCGGAAGAAATCCCTGTAATTTTTAGAGCTTATTTAAAGTAATGTTCTGAACATTTTTGTTGTTTTTAGCCTAAAAATGATAGAAATTCCTTTGTGAAATAGACTCATGTCTGAACGTCATTATTCTAATAAAATACATCTTTGCATTCATTTTTGAGTCAATATTTTTTCATTCTTTTCGAAATAATTATTCTTTCATTCTTTTGGATTTTCTTCCACATCATTCTTTCATTCATAATTATATTGTACAAATAGTTATTCATAAATACATTCTTTTGTATATTCTTTTATATTGGGTCTCCAGATATCAATAACATGAGTGATGCTGCTACAGACTTAGAATTTCCTTTTGAGCGAGGCATGTGTTTAGAGGGATTTCATGACTCTGAAGATGACATAGATTGTAGCCTATTTTCGGACTTGTTAAGGATGGTAGAACAAGTCGAGAAACGAATCTTACCCTACAAAGAATCATTGGGATACATGACTTCTCCTTATATGGGGCATGAAGGTCATTTGGTCGATCTCGTCAAAAGAGTCTGACGGTCATTGATTCATCTTTGTGATTGTCAGTTACTTTACTAAATGAATGGAAGCTGCTTCATATGCCAATGTCACAAAGTCGACAGTTAGCAAATTCGTGAAAAATCATATGTCAGTATAGAACGCCAAAAGGATTATATCTAACAATGTACTAAATTTGAACAACAACATAATATCAAAATTTTACAGTCTGTTCACGATTAATGCCATATCGCCCAAAAAAAAGATGGCACAAAAAAAAAACTCTACTGGGGCAATGCCTTTCTCTTGGGCCCATCGCGGTTTTGCCTATTGAAGACAAAATTCTTTATGAGTTTTTGAATCCAATTCCGATTGAAGAGGAATGTTCAAAGTTTTCCATCATGGTCAAATGCGTCAAAAGCAAATGATGCAAGTTCACAAAAAAGGTCCGTCCTAGAGAATTCCTTGAGAGGGACCTGGTATTGAAGAAGATCCTTCCTATACAAAAAGAACTTCATTATGTGGAAGGCTCAAATATTGATCAGAATGGGGCATGAGGAGATTAGAGCAGTTCAAATTTTGATCAGATTGGGGCATATGATGATCTTGAATCAACAGGAAAGGGTAGACAACATCTTGGGACATCGATAGAGTACTGTAGATCTCCTAAACACATGTCAAACTCAGAAAGTTTGTATAGAGAAGTTGAAGCTGCGATATTTGGGGCATCCAATTTTTATATTGAATTTTCTATTTTTGGAAAACTTCATTCTTTTCCAAGATACACATTCCCAATCAATTTCTTTGTTATCCTTATTTACTATTTTTTGATAATCTATTCCTTTCGAGCTATGCTCAGAACCAATTGTATTCTCATCCATTGTTATACCCTTTTTGCAAGCATGTTGCATTGGAATAATGATTAATGGACTAATAAAACTTTCATAAGGGAAGTTTGGCATATTACTCTAGAAGTTTCTAAATAATACAGGAACCTGAAACATGACTATTGTTTAGAGCGCACCATGTTTAAAGGTTGGAAATCTGAAAAGGAAGAGTCTAAATTAGGACTTTCTTTTTGGATTTTGTTGTTAAAAACATTGATTGAACAAAATGACAAAGAAGTGATCACCAGACAGTAGGAAGAGGTTTCCTCTGAGAAGAAAGCCTTCATTTATGCTTGAGCCTTTGGTACGATACCCTGGGAATGGTGTAAGGGACCAGAGAGATTTAAATCCTGTATCATTGAATTGTGATAGGAGAGGATCGAGAAAAAGCCATATATTCCTACCTTTGGGTTACAGTGGGAGAATGATGGTACAAATTTTGCGCCCCAATGGATTGAACTTTAAGGTTTACCATAGGGGGAAACCTGACTAAATGTTTCTTCAGAAAAGCCAGCCAAGCAAGAAGGCGTTGTAGCACATCAGTGTTAAAGCCTTAATAAAATTCAAACAATGACAACCTAAGTGGGATCATTCTCGGAAAAAAAATTATTAAAAAATTATGCATTCGTGCAAACACCATTCACATATGTCTAGTTAGGAGAATTTGATTCATTTTATGCCATCCTAATCATTAGGCATAATTAGGTTCATTATACAGGTCATGTTCCCCAGAGAGTAGATCAGTGAAGATAATGATCTTGCCTTCCGCACCAACAAGCCAAGCGGATCGAAGACACTAGCCTTGCCTCCACAGGTTGCGTGAGCGAGTTAAAATAGAGATCTTGCCTTCCGCACCGACAAAGTGAAGCGGATCGAAGACACCACCTTACCTCCACAGGTTGCGGTGAGCGAGTTAAAATAGCAGATCTTGCCTTCCTGCACCGACAGCGAAGCAGATCGAAGACACCAGCCTTGCCTCCCTGGGTTGCAGTGGAGCAGGTTAAAAATAATAGATCTTACCTTCCTGCACCGACAGCGAAGCAGATCGATGACCCCAGCCCTATCTCCCTAGACAGTAGTGGAATAGGTTAAAGATTGTAAGTCCTATCTCCCTGGTCAGCAGTGGAATAGGTTGAATATTGTGAATCCTATCTCCCTGAGCAACAGTGGAGTAGGTTGAACATAGCAGATCTTGCCTTCCTGTACTGGCAGTGAAGCAGATCGAAGACATCAGTCTTATCACCTTGACGTTACAATGGAAAAGATTGAAGCCACAACGGTGAATCTTATTTCCCTAGCGTTGTAGCGGAGCAGATTGAAGCCACGACAGCGAATCTTATCTCCCTGGCGTTAAGGCTTGGATTAGCTAAAGTGGAGAGATTGAAGCTGTGGGCAGCGAATCCTATCTCTTTGGCATTACAGTAGAGCAGATTGAAACCACAACGGTGAATCTTACTCCCCTGGCGGTGTAGTGGAACAAATTGAAGCTACGACGGCGAATCTTGTGTCCCCAACATTGCAATTTAAAAGACTGAAGATGGCGAATCTTATCTCCCTTAAGTTACAGTGGAGCATATTAAAGCCAATAATCCTATCTCCCTGAAGTCGTAGTGGAGCGGATTAAAATCACAGATCTTATCTCTCTAAAGTTGCAAAGAGCAGATCGCATCTAGTCTTATCTCCCTGAAGTTGCAGTGGAGTAGACTAAGTAAGAAAGCCTTATCCTCCTGAAGTTGTAGTGAGGTAGACTGAAGATGGCGAATCTTATCTACCTGAAGTTGCAGTGAAGTAGACTAAAGCCAATAATCCTATCTCCCTGAAGTTGCAGTGGAGTGGATTAAAATCACATATCTTATCTCTCTGAAGTTGCAGAGAGCAGATCGCATTGGGCCTTATCTCCCTGAAGTTGCAGTGGAGCAGACTCAAGAAATCAAGTCGTATCCCCCTGAAATTGCAGTGGGGCAGACTAAATAAACAAATCCCATCTCCCTAAAGTTGTAGTGGAGTGGATTAGAATCTCTCTGAAATTACAGTTGAGCAGATCGCATCAAATTCATCTTTAAAGTTGCAACAGATCAAGTTGAAGCTATAAGTCTTATATCCCTGAAGTTGCAGTGGAGCAGATTAAAGATAGCAAATTTTGAAAAACTACAACGTGCAAATCCTATCTCCCTGGCATTGCAGTGGAGTAGGTTGAAGCACCAGTTCCTATACCTCTGAAGATGCAGTAGGAAGGAATGAGACTATTTGAAGAAGAAGAAGAGCGCTAAAGTCTAGCACAACCAGGCAAAATTGGCCATTTGTAAAGTCTTTGCTCCGTTCTCGTTACACGATAATGAGCAAAGAGGGGCAGCTGTAATAGGCCAATTTAGCCCGGGCTCATAAAAAAATAATAAACCCAAAATAATAAAACAAAGTCCAAAATTATATCATTTGGCCCGAACGGGATGACCCATTACTTGAAAAGGTTGAAGGTCTATGTACAAGCTTGATGCATATGGAAACATAATCTTCAAGGATATGCAATCTTAGATATGATATGTAATCTTAGATATGATATGCAATCTTAGATATGATATGTAATCTTAGATATGATATACAATCTTAGAAGATATGATTTTGTAATCTTAGAGATTTAATTTGTAGATACCTTTTAATCTTAGCCGTTGATGTAATTAATTTGTACCGTTGGATTTAGGGAGGCTCAACTATAAATAAATGCCTCTCCCTTCATTGTAAAGGAAGTAAGTGGGGAGGAATAATAATTCTTAAGAGTATTTACTCAAATTTCTCTCTCTCTTGTGTTCTTATTTTGTTAATTTGTGTATAATTTATTTATTGATTTGTCTATTGTTGATTTCAAATCTCTTTTCCTTGATTATTCATTTTCAAATTCATTATTTTCAATTTTGTTTACATTTTATTTGGCCTTATATATATATATATATTTATACTTTTGTTTTAAATTCATTGGTCTTTGATTATTGATGTTATTTAATCATTTATTTGTTATTTTAGTTTTTTATTATTAAATTAATTATTTTAATATTATTAATACTATTATGTGGCATCATTAATCTTGTATCATTATTTATTATTATTATTATTTTTTTATTATTATTTTTATATTCATGCATGCATCATTTTTATGTAATATATATATATTGTTTTATATATAGTATACGTATGCTTATATATATTTTATACATATGTTTTTGTTTTTATTTTACTTCCTAACTTTTATATACATATATATACTTTTATATTTAGTTTCAATTTTTTTACTTTTGTATATATGTACATGTATGTATTTATATATTTTCTTTATTTTCATAAATGCATTATATATATTTTGTTATAAATTCTATAGTCCAAAATTTTATATGTAAACCCATGTGTATGTCTTTTATTCTTTATAATTTCATGTATATAATTTGTACCTTTTTTCTCTTTATATTTTTTGTTTATTTCCTTCATTTGCTTATTGATTTATGTTTTCATTTATATTTTGTTCATTTGATACTTTACATGTCATTGTTTTTTATGTACATTAATTTCGTTTATTTCTATGCCATTGTTGTATTTATTATTGTATTTTACACTTAATGTAGCATTACATCATTTTTTACTCGATTTTAAAATTTTCAAAGTTGAGATAATACTCGTATTTAGGATTTTCAAGGAAATTGAGCCCTAACGTATTGGGTTCCAATTTTCTTCTTTAAATCTAACAATCGAGAATTGCGTATTAATTAAAAAATAAAATGAAAAGCTTGTTGTCGGGAATTTAATATGTTGTATCCTAACGTATTGGATGTGACGTATTGATTTCTCGAGACAAAGATTTTTTTTAAAAAAATAATAACAAAGGAAATATTCCAAGTTTAGGATTTTGAGAAATTGTGCCCTAACGTGTTGGGCTGCTATTTCTTTATAAATCTTAAACAAATGAATATTCTTTTAAATTTTATTACACGAGTATTTTGGACTAATTCATTTTTGAGGAATTAGAATGTCGTGCCCTAACGCATTGGGTGTGACATTTTCTTTCTCCGAAATGATAAGTGTCTTAATAAGTAACGTTTTTGAAGTTTTTATTAAGGATCATATTTTTAAGTTTTCGACATTAAGACACTAATTAATTAACTAGGTATCAATTTTGGGCGTTACGAGGGTGCTAATTCTTCCTCGTACGTAACCGACTCCCGGATCCATTTTTCTAAAACTCGTAGACCAAAGCTATTTTTTAGGTGATCCAATCACACCTCAATAAAAGATTCGTGGCGACTCCCAATTTTTGTTTTTTTAAAGTTGACAACTAATTTTTGTTTTTTTCCAAAATAAAAGTTGGTTTCGACAAGTATAATATGGCACTTTCATTTTCAATAATATGTTATTAAAGAACTATTTGAGAGTACACAAAATACTCTAAGATGAGTTGAAAAACTGATTGAAAGTAAATCCAAGTAAGTGATCTTAATCCTTTAGTTTCACGAAAAACATGACTCGTGATGTGTTGATGTATGTGATAATGACATGTGTGCAAATCTCATCTCCATGTTATGTGATACATGGCTTAATTGATATGTTGATGATTTAAATATGTGCTATATATGTGTGTGTGATGTGTAATAGCTAGACCTGTCCATGGGCCGGGCGGCCCGGCCTAGCCCGACGGCCCGCCCGAAATATGGGAGGGTTCGGGAAAATATAGGCCCGAAATATGGGCTTGGGCAAAAAAACGAGCCGGGCCTCGGGCACCACTTTTTTGGCCCGGGTCTGGCCCGAATATAATAAATATTTATTTTTATTTTTATTTTTTAATTTTAAAATACTTTTAAAATAATTTTTTTATTTTTAAAATAATTTTTTAATGTTTATTTTAAAATGGTAAAGGCAGGCAAGACTCTGCTTATGATATTTTTCTCGAGCCGGGCCTAGGCAAAATTTTAGGCCCAAATTTCGGGCCGGGCTGGGCCCGGGCTTAGGAGGCAGGCCAAAAATGTTTTTCGGGCCCTACCAAACCCGGCCAGTGGGCGTGTCTAAATAAAGACGTTTTAGTGAAATCAGAATAGTAGTTTCAAGACCACAAATTTGATGAGTAAACTATTATTTTATTATTTTAATGTATATAGAATGTTAGTAAGGTCGTATAAAACTTTTGTTAAGAAATGTTGACGTTTGCATGCTTAATTATGTAAAAGGACTAAATCATAAAAGGTACAAAACTAGAGTTCTATTAGTTAAAGGTATCAAATAGCTATGAAATCCTAAAGTGAGTGGACTTAAATGGTAATTAGACTATTTGAATGGTTAGTGGATATTCATGGATTGGTTTCGTTGAAATTATTAAAGTTTTTAAAGGTTATTTTGGTAATTAGGTAAATAAAGGTTAAAATTAACAAAACCAAAATTTCATTCATCGTTCTCAAGTATTCTTCCAATGAATTTCATAGGAGAGAAACACCATTTTAGGGTTATTCATTCGGTCAAGCTTTCCCTTAGCATGTAAGTATAATTTTGTTCCGTTTTTAATGATTTTTATGTTTTCGGGATTATTGTAGCTTAACCTAGCTAGCCTGGGGATTAATTTGTAAAATTGTGAAAGGTTAAGGGTTTTTCCATGAATGTTATTACATGATTCTTGATGTTTTATGGTAGGTTATGAGTTCTTGTTAATAAATAAACAAGTTTTGTAAAGCGATTTTTGATAAAAATAACATTTAGGGACTTATTTATAAAAATGATAAAAGTTCATGGTGAAATTATGAAATAATGGCTTGTATGAATTGATATAGGTCCCTAGTGAATTCGGCTAGCATAAGATGAGGATTGAAATGCTTAAATTTTAATTTATGAGCTTAAGGACTAAATTGTGAAAAGTTAAAATGTTTAGGGCCAAAGGGTAAATATTCATAAATGTGAATTATGGATTGAATTCAACGTTTGAGATTGATTGAAACTCTTAAATGAATATAATTACTTATTTAGATCAAGATAAATCTTAACCGGATCTAAATCGAGGAAAGATGAAAATCACGGATTAGCTCAGCCATATTTCTACGCTCTAGTCGTCAATCTAAGTCCATAGTATTTCAATATGTAATTGAATTTATACTTGCATTTTCACATTATAGCTATGTAATTAAATGCTTATAGTTAATTATTCTATGAATTGCACATACGTGCCCCTATTTGTACTCCAGTACCCCTAAATTGCACATACGTACCCTTGTTTGTACTTCGATACCCCTAAATTGCATATACATGTCCCTGTTTGTACTTTAGTACCCCTGAATTACACATATGTGCCGCTATTTACACTCCAGTAACTTTGAATTGAGTAATATATGAGTTGTATTCAATGTTTGTTAAATTTAATGATATATTATGTCCTTACTAGCTTTATTAGCTTATTTGTTCTTGTGAACTATTTTGTAGATCAATGTTGTTGACATTTGGATGGATCGAACTTTCGACTCACACTATCCATTGATGTTGGTAGTTCTTGTGTCTCTTAGGGTAGTGGCATGTATATGTGGCTATATAGGTTGTTTTGGTACAATATGACAATATAAACTAAGTTATTCGGTATTTTATCAAGATTGTAAATAGGTATCGTTTTATATAATTATAATGGTATGAAAGTGAAAACTTGTGGTTGTTTTGGTTTATGATTGAATTAAATTGCTATGCTAGGAATGGATCAATGTTGACATGTTTTAGTTTTTGATGTTTGGACATATCCTGGTGTCTATGAAGGGCACATTGGTTGGTTGTTTTAGGACATTAAAATTGTATGTTTGTGTTGAGTTACTTATGGTCACAATTATGGTATGTTTTAATATGATAGTGACTAGATGTGCATGTTTTAAATGTGATAATACATATGTTAAGGTAAGTTTGTAAGTTTGTTTTTGAGGTGCCTTATAAGGCATATTGGTTGAATGGTTTTAGACTAGTGAATTGGTCATTTCATGTTGATTTTGGTTATGTTATAATGCATTGATCATGTGTACAAAATAATTTTAGGTACATGCTTGATTTGTGATGGAAATGGCTTGATTTTGGTCAATTTCATGTCTACATGGCTTGAGACACGGGTGTGTGACTCAGCCATGTGTGGCACACGGCCAGGCGACATGGTTGTGTGTCCTTATTTCGAAAGTTACACGATCTGAAACACGGGCGTGTATCTCAACCGTGTGAGTCACACAGCCTGGCCACACGGCCGTGTGACCTCTACAGTTCAAATTTTCTAACTTTTTCTTAAACATTCCAAATGTTTCTAATTTGGTTCCGAATTGTTTCTATAGTATTTCTAGGGCCTCGAGGGCTTGGTTAAGGGGCAATATGCATGTGAATGAGTGATTTATGCTATGTTTATGTTAATGTATAAATGTATGTTTTTATGTTACTCTAATACTTTGTAACCTTATTCCGGTGACATTTACGGGTTAGGGGTGTTACACGATGAGATCCATGATTTAATATGAAAAATATATTAAAGCATGCTAAAATGTATAAAAGTGAATAATATGTTATATAAGAAAATGTGAGCATGTTTACATGCATATGTGTAAAATGGAGAAATATGTGTTATGTGAGATTATGAGCATGATCAGGTGAAAAATGTGAAAAGTGAATTATATGTGTTAAATTTGACAAATGACCATATCACATGCATGGGGTGGGTTTTGTGAAAGCTGGAAGTTATGGCAATTTATTTGCGATTATGTGGCCGTTATTGGCAATTATGTGGTGCCTTGTCCATAAATGGTGTGTTATTGGATGGATGGGTTTTGGGGAACTCGATATTGGTGTGTAGCGATGATGGGTAGGACCATTTTCATAAAAATATGCATTGATTTAAAATATGCATCGACATGTTCATGCATAAGTATCAGTGCTAGAACTTGTGATTATTATGATGATTGATATGTTGTGATTGATATTTTGATATGTATGCAATTATATTTCTAATGATCTCACACTGGGCTTGTAAGCTCACCCATGTTATGTATATGTTTCAGGTAATCCTCGTAATTAGGAATCGGATGCGGATTTTTGGTGATGCTCTCGAATGCGAACTTTTTAACAAATTATGAACTTTATATCATTTTTTGGATTTTTATGGACTTTGATTTGAGTTTGTTTTAATAAACTTTTTGGGACTTTATTTTAAACTATGGACTGTGGCATGAGGATTTCCTTTATGATATTTTCGAATTATTGCATGGATTGCTTATGTTGGATTTCAGTTTTAAATGATCATTAAACGTTTTTAAGAATTAGTATCCGCTGCAAATGTGTTTTCAAAACCTAGTTATAATACAAGTATTTTAATAAAAAGGAAGAAATAAATTTTATTGAAATGAAAATGATATTTTCAAAATGACATGTTTCAAGGACAAATGGACTTTTCTTATGAAAACGTTTTGGCCATCTTCATGGCCAATGTAATTGCTCAAATTGGGTCGTAACGTCTAGGCTCAGTTTGAGGGGCTTTTGTGGTCCGTAATAAATGGCACACTTCTCACCATACAAGTAGAGTCGCCAAATGTTCAGTGCGAACACCACCGCTGCTAACTCCAAATCGTGGGTTGGGTAGTTACACTCATAGACCTTCAATTTTCTAGAAGCATAAGCTACCACCTTCCCTTCTTGTAGTAGAACGCAACCTAGCCCTGTGTGAGAGGTATCGCTATAAACCACAAATTCCTTCCCTGGTTCTGGTTGAATCAGCATAGGTGCTTTAGTAAGTATCACTTTAATTTTGTCGAAGCTCTGCTGCCTCTTTTCTGTCCATATGAACTTTTCTTTCTTCTGAAGCAACTTTGTTATGGGTGCTGCTATAGTGGTAAACCCCTCAACAAACCTATGATAGTACCCTGTGTAACGCCCCTAACTCATCTCTGTCGCCAGATTAAGCTTACAGAGCATTACTGTTCAAATCGAAACAATTGAGATCAATGGAAAAATTTTAAAAATTTAAAACATTATCATTCCATTTTAACATTTATTCAAAGCATAAAAACCTTCACAAACCTTAAACCGAGCTTGTGGGGCCTCAAAAATAGTTTGGAAACAATTGGGGACTAATTTGAATCAAACCAGAAGAACATGAAATTTTGAAATTTTGGAAATTGGAGCCACACAGCCGTAGGACTCAAAACATGGTCGTATGGCCAACTGTGTAACATTTGAACTATAGGACACACGGCTGTGTCCCAGCCCATGAGCCCGCCCGTGTGTGTAACACCTCTTACCCGTATTCATCATCGAAACAAAGTAAGAAGTGTTATCAAACAATCTAAATTTTTTTTACCAATTAATATACACCTACATTTTAAACCAAACTGTATTTTTTTATACATATATATTTATACCACATTACATTAAGTCATCTATACATGCCATATTTCAAAAGTATTGGTTGCAAAATACCCAAAAGATGAGAATGATAGTGTGGATGATGTTCTGACCCTGTCCAATTTCCAAGTTGATTGATATCACTATAAAACAAGGGAAAATAAAGAGGTGTAAGCATATGGCTTAGTAAGTATGTATGTAATTGATAAATAAATTTCTAGCATGATACCGTATAAAATATAATTTTTATCACACATAAATCTATTGTTTATTCAAATTCCAGCAAATTGTTTTTCTGCGCCACAGTCACTAAATTATTTTTATCCGGAGTTACGGAACTTCAAATTAAGATTCGTAAATTTTTCCTGAAACTAAACTCATATACCTTCTTACCATAAAATTTTAAGAATTTTTTGTTCAGCCAATTAGTACATTTTACTCTCTAAAGATTCCCCTATTTCACTGCTTGATACTTCTGACCTCTCTTCACTAAAAGTCAGTTCTCTCTTAGTACAGAATTCAAATGATGTTCCCACTTATTTCTTTTGAAAGTATACTCAATAATAAATTTAAGAATGTAAATTTCAAAACATTTTTATTTTTATACAATTTTTAGTAATTTTCCAAAGTCAGAACAGAGGATTTTTAGTAATTTTTAGTAATTTTTAGTAATTTTTAGTAATTTTCCAGCGCTATATAAATTGACACCTAGTGTCCTATCGGTTAAACCGAAGCAAATTGGCACCTAGTGCCTCATCGACTCGAAGTCAAAGAAATTCCTAACCTCTTCCTATCCTATGGCATACCATCTATATCCGAGTTAGCCCAAAACAGTTAATAGGGTTTCAATTCAATTACAAATACATCCAGTTTCCAAATCTCATATATGTACCTTATTACATTTAAATATATACTCATTTCAATTCACGTAATCAATAGATTCATAATGTATATACCAATTCAATCCATTTCAATAAACTATAATTTCAATTCACTATTAAAGTGTCACTCACCTTAACCACTTACCATATGCATTAAACAAAAATACAACAATTAACAACTAGGTTTGGATTATAGAAATACAAACCGTAGATTCCGAGCTATTCGATGTCGATTTTATCTTTCCCCTTTTTAGTCGAGGATTCCAATACAACATTAGCTACGAAATTAAAACAATTAAAGTACATCAATACAACACAATTCAATTTCACATTGAATATTTCAATTTTTACTCAATGTTTGCTTAAATTTTAGTCCCTAAATCGAGACTAATTTTTTACTCTTCACAATTAACTCTATATTTTCATACAAATTTCACTTTAAACTAAATTTAACTCCATGTTTTCAATTAAACCCTTAAATTTTGAATTCTTTACAATTTAGCCCTTATACTCAAAATCCGAATTAACTTCACTATTTAGTCCTATTCACTTTATACATTGAAATCTATCAATTTAATCTCTAGTATTTGAATATTTAACAATATTAACATCTTAAATTCTAAGCAATACTAAAAATTACAACACGGGTCAACTAGCCCTAAGTACCGGGATTCCAAAAACGTAAAAATTTACGAGAACGGAGTCTCGTACTTCATTTTTCAACACCTTAACAATCGGGTCGTTACAATAATATTCCAACTCACATATATAAATCATATAACCTTTTTACTTATTTATAAAACATACAAAGCATGAAACTTGTAACACCCCTAACCTGTATCTGTCATCGGATTAGGGTTATAGAGCATTATTGTACAAACGAAACATTAAAACATACATCTCATACATTATCAAAAATATATTCTAAAACAATCATTCACATACATGTCATCCCTAAATTGAGCTCTCGAGGCCCTAAAAATACCTTAAAAACAATCCGAGACGAATTTGAAATCATTTGGAAAGTTTATGAAAAAGTTACAAATTTTGGAAAACAGGGGTCACACGGTCGTGTGCCTCACATGGCTAAGACACACGCCCGTGTGCCAGGCTGTGTGCTAGGTCGTGTAACTAACTGAATTGCATACAAGGAACCTACAGGAGAAACATAGTCGTGTCGTCAGGCCGCGTGTCGCAGACGGGTGATTCACATGCTCGTGTCTCAGGCTATGTGGACATAAATTCCCCAAAATCAAGCCATTTCCAACACCAACTCATGCATAAACCTTAGGGCCTTTTGTGCAAGAAATCAAGGCATCAAAACCCTACCAAAATATACATGTAATGACCAATTCAAGAGTCCTAAAATCAACTAACCAATATGTCATTCAAGGCACCTCAAAATGCAAATATCAAAACTTATCTAAACTTGCATATTTGGTCACATTTCTATCATCAACTACTACTTCCATGCCTTTCAAAACATGTCATAATTTTACCACATTCAAGCTTTCACAAACATACCACATAAGCCATTCCAAAACATACAACATGAGATGGCGCAATGACATAAACCATCAAGGTATCAAAGGTAGCAAACCAAGATAAATTTACAAGTTTTACAATCCAATCCACCAACTAAACATTCATCACAATGACATTGCAATTCAACCTATACATGTCATTATAACCTTGGCCAAAACATTAAAAAAACTACCGATATTTATGCTAGATAATCTGATAGATCTCCAGCGAGCTTCCAAACTGATTGAGCATTCCGATAATCTATAAAACATAGGAAAGAAACTACGTAAGCACATAATGCTTAGTAAGTTCGTAGAAAATGAAACACAACTTACAATTTCATTCACATAACAATAAGTGTAAGAATAATGTAACTCAAACCACAAGCTTAGCACAAGCCTAAACATCATCATCAATACACAAATCAGTGCATTTATATATAACTCATTTGGATTAACCACATGATAAGTCATTTCCATACTAAAACAAGTCATTTGAACCATTCATTCTTTCCATGAACATTTGCATAATACCATTTGGAAACTTACCATTTCAATCCCTTTCTTGCCCATTAAACCAACTAGAATATCATCGAATACTTGGGAAAGCTCAGACGAAATGTGCTTAAACATATAATCATAACATTTCCTTTACATCATTGCTCACATGAGCTGTGGGTCTGAATGTAAGCTACACTATGCTACTCACACGAGCTGTGGAGTATTCGCAACAAATATAGTACCTCAGCCATCGGTACGACATTCAAGAGCAGCACCCGAAACATGAAATCCCTAATGACATGTCATTTGTATTCTAGGAATTCCTAGCGCTCAACCGAGACTCAATAACTGTCATAGCATTGCTTTGGATATACATTGTTCAATAGCATTATAATTACATAATAATATACAATTGAATTATATGAATATAGTAATTCGTACATACAAACTTACCTCGACAACTAGGGCGTAGAAATGAAGTTGAACTAATCCAAGGTTTTAGCTTTTTCCCGATCTAAATCCGTACGTGGTCTATCTTGATCTAAATAGATAAATTCAATCCGTTTCATATTTATACAAAATTACTATTTTCCCCTTAACATTTTAAGTTTTCACAATTTAGTCTTAAAGCTCATAAATTGAAATCTAAGCATTTTCATCCTCCATTCAAGCTAACTGATTTCTCTAGGGACTAAAATCAACCCATAACAATCATCACTTCATAAATTTAACATGAACTTTTATTGTTTTTACAAATAAGTCCCTAAATGCAATTTTCATCAAAATTCATTTTACAAAACTTGTTTATTTATCAACAAGGGCTCATAATCTATCATTAAACATCAAGAATCATACAAAAGCATTCATGTTATAACCCTCAATCTTTAATAGTTTTACAAATTGATTCCTGGGCTAGCTAGATTAAGCTAAAACGACCTAAAAACATAGAAATCATTAAAAACAAGCTTAAAATCACATACCATGCAACCATCAATTTAGCTGAACCTTCAAGGTGTAAAAATGGAGGTTTTCTTTCTTTAATTTTGGTGGAACTAACCCTTTTGGAAGATGATACCTCATTTTACATTATTTTAGTTTCATTAATTTATTTAATTACTATTTTATCCTTTGTTATTAACTAAAACAAATCAAATTCATGCCCATCTTTGTCCACTAATATTTTGAATGGTATAATTACCATCTAAGTCTATTCACTTTAAAGTTTCAGAGCCATTTGACCCTTTTAGCTAATAGAACTCTACTTTTACACTTTTTACGATTTATTCCTTTTCATTTAATTAATCATACAAACATCACAATTTCTTATCACAATTTTAATGCGACCTTACTAACATCCCATAGACATTAAAATAATAAAATAATAATAATTTACTCGTCAAATTTTTGGTCCCAAAACCACTATTCTAATTTCACTGAAAATGGGTTGTTACAAAACTAATAATTCTTGCCAATATACCACAGTTTCAAATTTCTGAAAACATTTAGACCTAGATAATAGAAAGGATAACACTCATTTGAGTTAACTTTAGAACTTTAACTGACTCACGATCCTGTTCATACAAGCTTAAGAGTATCCACGACACATACAAGATCTAAAGCCATCATTACAGCCTGTACCACAAGTACATAGTACCTGCTAAATTTTCACCGACTCAAAGCCTGCTAAATAAACACCAGCTCAAGGCCTGCTAAATAATCACTGGCTCAAAGCCTGCTAAATAAACACCAGCTCAAAGCCTACTAAGTAATCAACTGGTCAAAGCCTGCTAAACAAACACTTACTCAAGGCCTGCTAAATAAACATCGGCTCATGGCCTGATATTCAAGTACATCATGTACTCACTATATTCATTTATTATTTATTTTCTGATCATTCACTAGATAAATTAAAACATTAAATCTAATTATAATAAAGCATGTAATAAGTAAAAATCATTACAATCATAGGAATAGTAGTACGAACTTACCTAAACTGATTCTGCAATAATCACGACTCCAAAATCTAAGCAGCAATTTTCTTCTTTTCCACATTTGTCTATCAATTAGTCTATTTAATGATCTAGATAATAATAATTTTATTCAATTAACCTATTCAATATCATAAAATACTAAAATTCATATATTTGACCCTTAATCATTATTTTACACTTTTACCCTAAACTTTTACTTTTATTCAATTTAGTTCCTAAACCTAAAACTTTCAAATTAACCACATTTAATCTCAATTCATGCTAGCGAATTTCCTATAATTCCTATTCAGCCCGTATTTAAAAATTTTACCAAAAATCATATAATTTTACTATTTTAACAACCTAGTCCTTAAACTTTAAAATTAACTAAAATCACTTTACAAAATAGTCTTATTTAATTATCAAGTTTACAAAACCATCATAAAATGCCAAAAACCTCACAAATTCAAAAACGGCACATCTAGAAACATTTAATTATTTTTTAATTTAACACCCAGGTTAGATGGACCTAGTTGCAACTGTAATGGCCCAAATTTAAGGTTATCGAAACAATGGTTTCAGGACCACAAATCATATGAGGAAAATTTTATTTTTATTATATTTCTATGGCCTAAAATTTCACCGAAAGATTTTGTAAAATTTTCGTTCAAAAATTTTGACGTTTGGGCACTCAATTTAGTCAAAAGGACTAAATTGTAAAAAGTGAAAAAGTTGAGTTCTATATAGTGTCCAATTGTTATGAAATTTGAAATTGGAGGTCTTTATATGGTAATTAGACCATTGGTTAAGTTGGTGGACAAAAATGGACATGGTTAGGCATGTTTCCAAAGTTTTTCATTAAGGGCATTTTAGTCATTTTGTTATTAAAATGAATTAAAAACAAAATTAAAAGCCAATTTTTTATCATCTTCTTCATTAGGCCAAATTTAGCAAGGGGAGAAGCCATAGTTAGGGTTTTCAAGCTTCCAAGCTCCATAATCAAGAAGAACGAAACTCGAGGTTAGACAAAGGAAAGAATAAAGTTGAAGGCTAAGTTGGTGAATTTGGCTATATTTTGTATCGAGGTAAGTTTACGGTGAATAAATATAATATTTTAATAATTATTATTAATGTTGTTATTTTCCAGCAATTATATATTTATTTCATGAATTTATTTAATGTCGACTCAAGTATGAGATGACAGAGAATCAATGTCAAAAAGTCCCGTTGAAACATAAGGAATATATCGGATACAAATGTCATGACATTTGGGTAAAGAGGTCCCATGTAAGACCATGTCTGGGACATGGCATTGGCACCGAGATGAGAGGCCCCATGTAAGACCATGTTTGGGACATGGAGTTGGCACCGAGATGAGAGGTCCCATGTAAGACCATGTTTGGGACATGGCATTGGCACCGAGATGAGAGGTCCCCCGTAAGACCATTTCTGGGACATGCCATGGGCACTGGTATGAGAACATCCCATGTAAGACCATGTCCGAGACATGTATTTGGCATGTTATTATCAGAAAAGACCCAAGTATCCTTATTATTTCAACGTGGCTCAACGGGCTAGTAAACGAATCATGTTAATGAAAGTTCATTTAAAAGCATAAATGGAAAGCTTAGATGAGTTATAAGAGTTAAGAACTTACTATATTATTAATTGATACTCAATGTTTCAGCCAGAGAAGAATCAGTTACGATCATGAGTTAACTAAGTAAACTAGCAAGAGAAAGTGAATGAGATTAAATAAAGAGTAAACTAGAGATCTTGACATTTGAGTTTAATCATTTGTGTTAAATGTTGTTATATATTTGCTAGTAAACTTACTAAGCTTTATGCTTACTTCTTTTATTTTTCTTTCTCTTATAGTATTTTAAAGCTACTTTCGGGAACTTAAAGACGTCAGAAATCGTCCACACTATCAAAGACAACAACTCGGTATTTTATGATGAACCATGTTTGGGTTATGGCATGTATAGGGACTTAGTTATTTTGAATGTTTGTATTTATGATTTTGCTAAAGAATGATATGTAAGTATTTGATGATGAATGGTTGTTAAAATGGCTAAGTATGAAGGTGTTTGTTGTTACAAATGTTTAAGTGATAAATCATGCATAGAAATCATGAAAGAGTAAAATTTTTGAAGAAACAGATTTCAAGCAACAACAGTGACGTGACTTTGAAAAATCACCTAGGATAGTATAAAATTAATTAGAAGGTGAATAATATATATAATTAAATCTTATTGAGTCTACTTTCATATAAAAATAATGGTGTAGCAAAATGAATTTTATATTTTAAGATATGTGAATTTTAGTGAGACAAGGTCAGAACTATTTTTGGAGTCCTCTGTTCTGAGTTTATAAAATCATTAAAAATTGTAAAAAAATGGTTATGTGTTTTAGTTTATATTTATAGATTCCTTATTGAGTCTACTTTGTTTAAAAACAAGTGATAACACCATATGAAAATCCTACAATGAGAAAGCTTATTTTTAGTGACAAGAGGTCAGGATAGTCGAGTGGTGAAACAGGGGATACTTTAACTAATAAACTGTACTAATTAACTAAACCAAAAATTCTGAAACCTTTATGGTAAGAAGACATATGAGTCTAGTTTCAGGAAAATTTACGGATTTAAATTTTGAATATCGTAGCGTGAGTTATAACTAAATTAGTAACTGCTGCGCAGGTGGACAACTTTGTTGTGAATAGTGAAATTAATTTCAAAAGTAAAATTTTATGCCCCGAATTTTTAAGTTAAGTAAAGTAATGCCTCAAGTTCGACTCCAGCAACAGTCTCGGGTAAGGGGTGTTACAGCAACGATCACAAAAACATAAAAATTACAAAAAAAGGATAAAATTGCACTTACATGCAAACCCACAAAGCTTGACTGAAGCTTTTATGTTCTTCAAAAATATTTTTCGGTTCAAAACCATGAAAATGAAGAAGGTGATGATAATGAGTTATGTTTTATTCATTTATTAATATTGTAACATATAATATTTTAATTAAAAAATTTAACACATAGTATTTCTTATTTTTCCACCCACTAACTGACCATCATAACAATTAAGGTTTATTATCACTTTAAAACCTTCACCTCATACTTTTATAACCATTTAACACAAATAAACCTATAGCGATTAACTTTTACAATCTTTACGATTGAATCATTTTTCCTTAATTGACTATCAAAACATCAAAATTTTTGAACCAAATTTCAATATACCTATATAACCACTCGTAAATATTCAGTAAAAAATATTTACGAGATCGGTTTTCAAAAACGAGGTCTCAATACCTCATTTTCTAAAACCACTTGACTTTAGAAATATACTACTTGAACCTAATTATTCATTCAAATAACAAAATTTATTAAAATAAAATTTCAATAATATTATATTGGAATCATAAATATTAATTAATAATATTTTTGAACTCACTCATTGGATTTGTGGTCTCGAAACCATTATTTTTAACACCACTAAAAAACGGGATATTACAACTCTCCCCCTTAGAAAATTTCGTCCTCAAAATTTCTTACCTGAAAATAATTCGGTTATTGTGCTCTAAAAATCTCTTCAATTCTCCACATTAAATTTTTCCCAACTAATTTGTTCTCGCTCTAATCTGTCCAGTATAATGGGGTTTTACAGTCCGTCCATAAAAGGCTTGAAACAATATTATTTAATATAAGATTGATAATTGTTATTATAATCGAATTCAACCAACTGTAAACATTTTCCCAATTGCCCTATAACACTGTATTATGTCTTCCAGAATTTGAATTTCTCGTTCTGTCTTCCCGTTTGTTTGCGTCATAGCCTCGTGAAATTTACTTCGAAATCTAGAAGTAAAACTTAAATACATGCAACTTAACTAGCTTTTTAAGTGAGTAATCCATTCTGACTAGAATAAAATGAGTCGACTTCATCAGCCTGATAATAACAATTTATTTCCAAGTCTTCCTTACTCATCGTCAAAGGTAATTCTAATTCAAAATCTACCGTGACTCACTCTCATTCCCATTTAGAAATCATAACGTACTATAATAATTCAAACAAAACTTGATATTTAGCTTTGACCTTGACCGCCTCCGAACGTACTAACGTCCAGAGTGTGAATACTGCATTAGAGAACTACGAGGCGGTATTCTCAAGTATAAGAGTTGAGTTGTGATATAGTTTTTTACAATGAAGTAGGTGATTACTCTGAGGATCGTACCCAAGAGAGGCGAGTGCTAGATCTGTTCTAATTAGTACTTTAAATAAATTATAGCACGAGCACATAGAAAAGAGTTTCTTAAGGTTTTTATAATAATAAAAATAAAATAACATAAAAGAAATAAAATTTAGGAGATAAAATAGTTGAGTAAATCAAATCTCGGTTATGGGTTATTAGCCCGCTTCGGTAATCCCTATCAACTGTTACTTCGGGTTCCTCGTCAATAAACTAGTCACTACCCTAGCAGGATCTTTCGATCTTCCACTAACATAACAAGTCAGCAAGAACTACTTATCTTTTAACCTCACAGTCCAGACTGGCTTGGGGTGAAGGTGTTCACAAATGAGAAATACCAATTTTGGGTTAATTCCCACCTTAATGACTTCCCAGGGTTATCAAGCCCAGGGTTTGTTTCACGTTCTTCCTTTCTTAAATAGATGATCCATTTAGTAACCCTACAAAATAGTTAATAGATCATACCTCCACTCGCTAATCCCCCATAGAGGGATTAATTCATCATGGCTTTCATAGACAATATGAAATTGATATAAAGAGAAAGCATGCTAATTAAATCGATAAGATAAAGTAACAGAAAGTGCCTAATTTTATTGAGATTAATTGCGAATCCATAAAGTTTGAATGCTTCCACAATTCAATTCTCTTGAAATCAACAAGAACAATGGAAAGAAATCTAAAACCTAAGAACAAAAGAAAACTAAACTAAATTTTACATAGAGAATTTAGGCTAAAGGAATGGTGTTTATAACATGTGACAAAGGAGCTTATTTATAGCTTTCAAGTGACTATCGTCCTCAACCCTAAGTTAGCTGACGTTCCTGAGCATTAAGTTTGATTGTGTAGACCAAAACGCCCTTACATATTTGATTTCTGTCCCAGAGTCGATGTCGCTACACACTAGGAGTCAGTACGTCTTTTGGGACACCCTCAGGCTGTGTCACGACATGAAGGCAGTCTTGAGGTTTCTCCATTCTCCTTCTAATGTTACAACATCGATAATTTTGTGTTGTAACGTAGTAGCCAGTGTCAGTTTAATATGCCTTCTAAAGGTTTCCTGCACGCTCACAAAATGCATTAGCTCACCCTTTGGCCTCATTCGACCTCTAAGGTCAATAAAAGACTCAATTTGTATGTAACACCCCAAAATAGAGCCTAGTAGTTTTAGGGATATTTTAGGAAATTTGGCCTTAGAGTGCTCAGAATTTAGTAGCATAGTAAATCAAAATTATATTCGTCTATGGCAGCTTAGCTGTTAAACTAATTTTTGAAAATAAGTTTTAAAAGTCTTTCAATTTTGGTTTAGGGGCTAATTTCTAAAAGGGGAAAACTGGGAGTTTTTAATATGCAATTATCCTAAATTTTAAAATTTCAATCTATTTCTTTCCCCCATAGCAGATTCACATTAGTTTCATCCTCTCCCTTCTCTTGTTGTCGTCACTCATTCTCCTAACACTAAACCACTCGATTTTGATTTCCAAACTATAAAGTTTTTATTTCTCTCAACACCCAAGCCTTAAACACTAAGAATCACTTTAAAAACACCCAAAACTCCATAGATTTCATCATCTTCTCCAAAAGTGGGTTTTTTAGATTTGCATCAAAAATCATTTAATCTTCTACCAAAGGTAATGTTTCAAATTCTTATGAGTTTTTCATGGTATCTAGTCCTTAAAATTGAAGTATTAGCCAATGAATCGTAAGTTTTTAATAAAAGTCAAAATATGGGACATTAATGGTGGATTTTGGGATTTTAAGTAAAAACGTAATTTCAAAGTGTTTTTCAACTCATTTTGTTATGATTAGAAGGTTTCTAAACTTACCTTGAAGTTTCATTAATGATTTATTACATTTTAATGAATTTTGTGAAAATTGCCAAAAATATGTCAAAAAACTTTGATTCCATGAATTGGGTAGTTTTTAGTGGTTTAAAGGTTAAGAATTACGCGTAGATGACTAATTAGGTGAACGAAATTCGTTTTAGGTGAAAAGGTTGATTGTAGACTAAGTTTTCAGCATTCTAAGTTTGTTATGTTAAATTTTGATTCAATGAGAACTTAGAATATGTTGATGTTTTAGTTGGTTTAAATGAGTCCTTGGCTACTATCTGATTGTGAGTTTTGTATGGTGAATGTGTATAAAGCCTTGGATTCATTGGAGCATTCTACAAGTTAAAGGAAGAACTAGTTTAAGCTTTCGGCTTCTCGACGAAAGCCTAGTGGTGAGTATTTTTAATCACTGCTCGTAGACACGAGTCATGTGTCATTTGGGAATTTTGTAGTAGCCTAAACCCTTACTCTAAATTTTGAGTGTAAGTTTTCTTGTATCTGTATTTTTTGTGGTTTTGTGCTTATATGATTATGAAATTGTGCATGGTGATGAGAAGCTCAAAGGTATGATACGTGGATATGATAACTGTTGTGAAAGCTGCAAATGTATACATGATGTATATGTTATATGAAAGTGATACTATTTTGTAAAAGATGCTAACATGCAGTGATAGTGCACGAATAATTGGTAAGTATAATGTGTTTGATTTCATAAATTTTGGCCTTGTGACTTTGAAACCATTGGATATAGTTGGTATGACATAGGATTGTGAGTACTCACATATATGTACAGTGATTTTGGGTGTTGCGGCCCTGGGATATGTTAGGGGAATAGTGGAATGTGAGCTAAGCTCCATTCAACGGGACATGTGAGGCGAAATAAGGAGAGTGTTAGTTTTATGCTACACTTTTGGACATGTTTGACTCTAAAAGTCTATGTTTGGTGTGTTGGAGATCCGTGTATCCGATGTGTGATGATAGAGCTCACTATATGCTTCATAACTCAAGTGTCAATCTATCATATTATATGTAACTGTGAGGAACATGTTGTATGCTTAATGGAGTATAAGTTATATTGCTAATTTATCATTGTATGTGACGTGTGTGAAATGTGATATATGCTTGATTAAATATGTGTGTTACATGATATATGTTTGCATGAGTATGTAAACGCTATGTAGATTGACCAGTAGATATTGCATGGATAGGTACTCTATGATACTAGATATAGGACTATTGTAGTTGTACTTATAAATGGTTGCCTTGATGATGCATGATGACACGTTTGCAATATGGTTATTCTAATCATTCACTGAGCTTGTTAAGCTCACCTACTCCCTTGTTTACCCATTATAGACTAGTTACGCACCGGTGTGAGCGATATGGTTTTCTGATAGGTGATCCAAGCCAATTTTGTGTTATTTTGTAGGTGTTCTTTATTTATTTACGTTTTGGGGGAAAGGCAATGTGATAGACTTGTTTATGAACATGTTATTTTCTAGATATTTTACTGGTTATAGCTTTTGTTTATAAGGTTTAAAAGTTACGATTATGCTTAGGTTATAAACATTGATGTTGGCATGGTGTTTCTAGCTCAAACACGTTTTTAACGTTTTAAACCATCGAATTTTAGCCATTGGATAATTATTTGTCTAAGTATATGATACAAGATGTTTAGAAACTAAATGGGAATGGATTATTTGCTTATGTATACTACATTTTTTAGGTATGGAGTAGGGGTATCGATATTCAAGTTGTAAGATCAATACCTCTATGTTTTGAAATGTGCAGGAAGTTAAATTAGAGATTTGGTATCAATAACTTTACTCGAGGTCAAAATATCAATATTCCATGACAAGTACTGATAATTTTTGAGACTTTGGGATTTTGTTAGAGAAACAAAATGCAAGTTTGGTATCATTTTTCCAAGTGGTATCGATATCACCTATGGAAAATATCAATACCCAAGTGTCAATATCGATACCTATAGACAAGTTTTAGAAATTTTGTTAAAAGGACCTTACACATGTTTAAGTATTATTATATGACTATTTGATGAGCGGTTAGCATGTAACATTGATAACTAACAAATATTATTGACTTAAAACCTATACGAATGATAATATGAAAGAAATTTCTTTTAGGATGAACTCTCACTCGTTGTATATGACATGAGACGATGATGTGGCCTCCCGTATTCGGGCTTAGAGACTAGGCCAATTATAGGGTGTTACATTTGGTGGTATCAAAGCTTTACATTTACTAACTCTCAGACCTAGGTGATTGTTGTGTGAATGTAGTTTCGAAACTCATGAGTTTAAATTTCCTTGCTTTCATGAAATGGCTGATATGACTCTGTTAGACGTGCATAAGGTTGTTTGAAGTAGTTTGTTGAGTTACATGTAGGGTAGGAATGGGAAAACATTGCCTTAATCCTAAATTTTTCTTGTAGGAATGAGACTTAGATCATTTTCCCACCACTCACACCGTTTATCTTGTTTGTTTGTATGGTAGATTATTAGATATGCCTCCTAGATGTGTTAAAGCTAGAGCTAGTGCTTAAGAGGATGGTACATCTTATGAACCTCATATGCCACCGCGTAGAGTGGATATACTTGATGAGGGTGTAGGAGCTCTGATAGAAGCTATGATAGGAGCGTTCAGCAGATCGCTAGTGTTAATCCTACTCCTACACCTGCCAATCCTGCACCTCTGAATCGTGGGTTGTCGCTTGAACATCTTCGGGCATTGGGTGGTAAGGAATTTTTTGGGGTGAAAGGTATTGATCCAACTGTGGTTGAGTTTTGGCTGAAAGGAGTTAAAAGGATCCTCAAGAAGATGTCTTGTTCCGATGAGGAAAAGTTAGGTTGTGCAGTGTCCTTACTCGATGGTAAGGCTTATCGTTGGTGGAATATGGTTAGGAAAGGTACCATTTCTGATAGGATAACTTGGAGTTACATTCTTGAGGTTTTTAAGAGAAAGTTTATGGGCGAGCTGTATGTGGAGGCTCGTATGCATGAGTTTCTGGATTTGATTCAGGGTGATTTATCTGTGGCTAATTATGAGGCTGAGTTCGTGCGACTTAGTCAGTACACTCTTGAGATTATTCTTTCTGAGAGGGATCGATGTAAGAGGTTTTGTTTTGGGCTTAATCATGAGATTTGGGTTTATTTGGTAGCTCAGAATGTGGAGATTTTTGATGAGTTAGTTGAAAGAGCTAAGGCAGTTGAGGAGACCTTAGTAGAGCCGCCTTGTTCTGTGGTTACTGATTCTGAAAAGAGAGCTTCTGATGGTGCATAGGGTAGACCGCCTAAGAGAGGGCTTGATAGTCATAGCTCGGGTAGGGAACCGAGATATAGGTCTCGACTAAGTCAATCTAGACAGCAGAGTAGTACTTTGGTTAGTGCTAGTGGCTCGACAGGTGGTTACGGATGGCCGCTTTGTGCACATTGTGAGCGTAGGCATTTTGGAGAGTGTCGTAAGTTGATGGGTGGTTTTTTTAAATGTGGTTCAAAGAAACATTTCCTTAGGGATTGTCCAAATCGAGTTGTTGTTCAAGATTCGACTAATGTTATTGCAGGTTCTTTTACTTTGTGATCTACTGCATTAATTTCTTTAGTTGATTCTGGTTCGACGCATTCGAATATTTTGAGTGAATTGGCATGTAAGTTAGATATTCCTGTTGAGACTATTGGTTTGGCTATGACTATCATTAGTTTTTCGGTGATAGTGTAGTAGTGAACAAAGTTTATTGTAGATGCCCTCTTGTGATTCAAGGACATGTATTCTCTGTTGATCTTATGAAATTGTCGTTTTATGGTTTTGATATGATACTTGGTATGGATTGGTTAACTAAGCATAAGGCTAGAGTACATTTTGAGACTAAGCAAATTACTTTGAGAAGTAGTGATGGGTTGGAAATTGTTTTTGTTGGCGAAAGATCGGGTTTTAAGTCTAATATGGTTTCGACTATGAAGGTTGAGAAGTTGATGGGTAAGGGTTGTGAAGCTTATTTGGATTATGTGATGAATTCGGTAGTAAGGAGTGAAGGGTTCAGGATATTTGCACTGTTAGGGAATTTTCTGACTTGTTTCCTAAAGAGTTACTAGGTTTGCCACTTGATCGTGAAGTTCAGTTTGGAATTAAGCTTTATCCTAGTACTACACCAGTGTCTATTGAGTCCTATCGTATGGAACCAAAAGAGCTCAAAGAGTTAAGGATTCGAGTGTAAGAGTTACTTAAAAGAGGGTTTATTCGACCAAGTGTATCTCCTTGGGGTGCACCGGTTTTGTTTGTGAAGAAGAAGGATGGTACAATGAGAATGTGTTTGACTATAGGCAGTTGAACAAGTTGACCATTAAGAATAAGTATCCTTTGCCTCGAATTGATGATTTGTTTGATCAATTTCGAGATGCAATGGTGTTTTCTAAGATTGATTTAAGATTTGGATATTATCAGTTGAAGGTAAAGGAGTCTAATGTATTAAAAACTGCTTTTAGGACACGATACGGGCACTATGAGTTTTTGGTGATGTTGTTTGGATTAACTAATGCCCTGCTACGTTCATGGATTTGATGAATCGTGTTTTTCACTTGTACTTGGATCAATTTGTGGTTGTCTTTATATATGATATTTTGGTATATTCTCATTCTGAGAAGGATCACGATGAGCATTTAAGGGTTGTTTTGCTGATTCTGCGAGATAAGCAGTTGTATGCAAAGTTAACTAAGTGTGAATTTTGGCTTAGGGAAGTTGTGTTTTTAGGACATGTTATACCGACAGAAAGGATTTGTGTGGATCCAAATAAGATAGAGGTGATTTTACAATGGAAGCCACCTAGGAGTGCTACTGAAGTTAAGAGTTTCTTGGGTTCGACTGGCTATTATCATAGATTCATAGAAGGATTTTCTCTTATTTTTGTACCTTTAACGAAACTGCTACAGAAAGATGTGGTGTTTGAATGGACTGATGCTAGATAGAAAAGTTTTGAGCAGCTCAAGGAAGTTTTGACTAATGCACCAGTGTTGATTTAACCAGAGCCTAGAAAAGATTTTGTGGTTTATAGTGATACTTCGTATTCAGGTCTTGGTTGTGTGTTTATGCAAGAGGGAAAGGTTGTGGCTTATGTTACGTGGTAGTTCAAGACTCATGAGCGCAATTATCCCACTAATGATTTAGAGTTAGCCGCTGTGGCTTTTGCACTTAAGATTTGGCGCCATTACTTGTATAAAGAGAAGTGTGTTATCTATACGGATCATGAGAGCCTTAAGTACCTCTTTACGCAAAAGGATTTGAATTTAAGGCAAAGGCATTAGGTTGAGCTTTTAAAGGATTATAATTGTGTGATAGAGTATCATCCTGGCAAAGCGAATGTAGTTGACGATGCTTTGAGTAGAAAGTCGATATTGGAATTGAGAGCTATGTTTGCACATCCAAGTTTCGGTAGTGATGGTGGATTGTTGCTAAACTTCAAGTGAGCCCTACTTTGTCACAACAAATTAAGGAGAAGCAATCTTTAGATGGGGAGTTGTTAAAGAGGATTTGATAGGTTGAGCAAGGTGTTAAGGGAGATTTCGATGTTGATAATGATGGTATCTTGAATTTTTGAGGTAGGTTGTGTGTGCCGCATGATGTAGATTTAAGGCAAGCGATTCTTATTGAGGCGCATGGTAGCCCTTACGCTATGTACCCCAGTAGTGGTAAGATGTATCATGATCTTAGAGAGGTTTAATGATGGCCTGGGTTGAGGTGTGATGTTACGGATTTTGTGACTCGATGTTTGGTTTGTCAAAAGGTGAAATTTGAACATCAGCTTACTTCGTGTTTGTTGCAACTGATTGTGATTCCTGAATGGAAGTGAGAAAGGATCAATATAGATTTTGTTTCGGGTTTACCTTTGACTTTATCAAAGAAGGATTCAATTTGGGTTGTAGTTGATCAGTTTTAGAAGAGTGCGCATTTTCTAGCTATGCATACTAATTATTCTTTGTAGAGGTTAGCAGAGTTGTATATTGTTAAGATTGTTCATCTTCATAGGGTTCCAGTTTTGATTATTTCTGATAGGGATCCCCGGTTTACTTTGAGGTTTTGGTAGAGTTTGCAAGAAGCTTTAGGATCGAAGCTTACTTTTAGTATGGCTTATCATCCCCAAACAGATGGTCAGTTTGAAAGGGTAATTCAAGTTTCAGAAGATATGTTGCGAAGTTGTGTGATTGAGTTTAGTGGTAGTTGGGAGCGATATTTGCCGTTGCCAAAATTCTCTTACAACAATAGTTTTCAAGCGAGTATTCGTATGATGCCTTTTGAAGCATTGTATGGTAGAAAGTCTAAAACTCCTTTGTGTTGGACAGAATTAGACGATAAGCAAGTTGTTGGACCGGACTTAGTTCGTTACTGAAGAAAAGGTAAAAATGATTTGTGATCATTTGAAAGCAGTGCTTGGTAGGCAAAAATCCTATGTGGATTTAAAACGAAGAGATATCAAGTTTCAAGTTGGTGATAAGGTGTTCTTGAAAGTGTCACCTTGGAAGAAAGTTTTTAGGTTTGGCAGAAAGGGTAAGTTAAGTCTAAGATATATTAGACCTTATGAATTTGTTTAGAGGGTTGGTTCGGTAGCTTATCGTCTTAAGTTGCCGCCAAACCTTAAGCGAATTCATGATATTTTCATGTGTCGATGTTAAGGAAGTATCATTCAAATCTGTCACATATAGTTCCATTTTAGGAAATTGAACTTTGAGATTATCTTACTTATAAAGAAGAACCAATTGAAATTCTAGCTCGTGAAGAGAAGGTTTTGCGTAATAAAAGAGTTTCGTTGGTTAAGTTTTTATGGCATAACCACAAGACTAAAGAGATTACTTGGGAAGCTGAAGAGACAATGAGGTAGCAATATCCCTATTTGTTTACTTCAGGTAATTTCAAGGATGAAATTCTTTTTAGAGTGGGAGAATTGTAACACCCCAAAATAGAGGCTAGGAGTTTTAACGGTATTTTAGGAATTCTAGCCTTAGACTGCTCAAAATTTAGTAGCATGGTAAATCAGAATTATATTCGACTATGGCATCTTAGCTGCTAAATCAATTTTTGAAAACAAGTTTTAAAAGTCTTTCAATTTGGGTCTAGGGACTGATTTGTAAAAGGGGTAAAACTGGGATTTTTAAGAGGAAATTATCCCAAATATTAAAATTTCAACCTATTTCTTTCCCTAATAGCATATTCACGATAGTTTCATCCTCTCCCTTCTCTTGTTGTCATCCCTCATTCTCCCAACACTAAACCACTCGATTTTGATTTCCAAACTATAAGTTTTTGATTTCTCTCAAAACCCAAGCCTTAAACACTCATAAAATCACTTTAAAAACACCCAAAATTCCATCGATTTCATCATCCTCCCCAAACATAGGTTTTCCAAATTTACGTCAAAACTCGTTTAATCTTCCATCAAAGGTAATGTTTTGAATTCTTATGAGTTTTTCATGGTATCTAGTCCTTAAAATTTAAGTATTAGCCAATCAATTGCAAGTTTTTAATAAAAGCTGAAAATTGGGACATTGATGGTGGATTTCAGGATTTTGAGTAAAAATATTGTTTCGAATTGTTTTTCAACTCGTTTTGTCATGATTAGAAGGTTTGTAAACTTACCTTGAAGTTTCATTAATGATTTCTTACGTTTTAATGAATTTTTTGAAAATTACCGAAACTATGTCAAAAAATTTTGATATCATGAATTGAGTAGTTTTCATTGGTTTAAGGGTTGAGGATTAGGCGAACATGACTAATTAGGTGAACAAAATTCGTTTTAGGCCAAAAGGTTGATCGTAGACTAATTTTTGAGCATTCTAAGTTTGTTATGTTAAATTTTGGTTTAAGGAGAACTTAGAATAGATTGATGTTTTAGATGGTTTCAGTGATCCCTTGGTTACTATCTGATTGTGAAATTTATATGGTTAATGTGCATAAAGCCTCGGATTCATTAGAGCCTTCTACAAGTTAAAGCAAGAATTAGTTTGAGCTTTCAAGCTCTAGGCGAAAGCATAGTGGTGAGTATTATTATACGAATATTTAATGAACGGTTAGCATGTAACATTGATAACTAACAAATATTATTGACTTAAAACCTATACGACTGATAATATGAAAGATGTTTCTTTTAGAGTGAACTTTCACTCGTTATATATGACATGAGATGGTGGTGTGGCATCTCGTATTCGGTCTTGGCGACCAGGCTGGATATAGGGTGTTACATTACACATTTTATTGAATATAATAAAACTAAGAAAACTTAACTAAAACATAACGAAAATGCTTGTATTCAAGCTCCCTAAATGCGAAAACTAGTTTAATCTGCTACACTGAATTACGGCAGATTAGACCTATTGACATATCAGAAATCTCAGTACAAACTCTGAAATTTCACGTTTTATTCAAGGCCACAAGTAACTCCATCTCAAGTTAATGCTTGATTTAAATCAAATGGACACTGCTAGGAAACTTGTATAAGATGTCATATATATAATCTTTCTAAATTGTTTAGCATACAAATTCAATTTCAAAAATATAGACTATCATCATAATCAATACTAAAATTAGTGATTTGATCATTCTGAATATGTTCTCGTATATCTAACAAATTCAAATATTTGTTTTACAACACACAAGTTCACTGAAAAACTAACGATTTAACTCTCAACTCTGTAATAATCAAACTAGCATAATTTAAGATCATCTAAGTAAAGCATTATAGTAAATAACGAATTCTTCTCTGAACTTAAATAACGAATTCTTCTCTGAACTTAGGTTGAAATAGTTGCCTATTTTAATTAAATAAATTCACCATCTTCTTATAATAGCCTCATCATCGGCATTACGATTATTGATAAATTCCTAATGAATCATCTATTGAGATATGGCCAAAAACCCAAATCATCAAATTCATAAACGCTGCAGGGGTATTAGTTAATTCGTAAAGCTTTGCTAAAACTCATAACATCCACAATAGGTTCTAGACGTTGTTTCCAGTACATCCACATCTATAACTCACAACTGATAATAATCAGATCGGTAATCTGTCTTCAAGAACCTTATAGCACTTTTCAACTAATCAAATAGGTCTTTAATACGAAGCAACGAATGCTTATTATTTATCGTGACTTTATTTAACTACTAGAATTTAAATACAAACTCATCGACCCATCTTTCTTTTTCACAATGTAGTGCAAGTATGTCCCAAAGTGGTACACCCAGTCGAAAAAAACCTTTGTAGACTCGTAATTCTAGCAACCCGATTTTCAGTGACAGAATAGTGGTTTCAAGACCACAAATTTCCATCGTGTCAACTCGTAAATACAATTTACAGAATATTTATGGAGTCATTAGAGTCGTATTAAAATTTTGTTAAGAAATTTTAACGTTTAGATAGCTAATTAAACAAAAAAGACTAAATTGTAAAAGGTGCAAAACTTACTAACTATTGCATTTTGGTAATTTAATGGCTTAAATAATAAATTTGGGAGGACCAATAAGGCAAATATTCCTTATTGGTAAATAGTGGACAATCTAGTGTGGTTCTAGTGAAATTTTATTTGATTTTAAAAGGTAAAAAGGTAATAAATCAATAATTAAACATAAACAAACATAAATTTTTTCATCATCTTCTTTAAATTTCTTGTTTTAAACCAAATGGTCATGGATGTTTAGCTTGGGGAGAATCGGCTAGGTTAAATTCATTGCATGTAACTAAAATTCATAACCGTTTCTTGTAATTTTTATGTTTTTGAGATCGCTGCAACTAGCTCCAGCTAGCTCGTCCCTTTGTTTTTGAAGTTGTTAAAAATTTTATAAGTTTCCATTGATGAATCTTGAATCTTATTGATGATAACTATGTATTTGAAGCTTTGATTGTGGTATTTGGTGATTTTGTGAAGTGATTTTTGTTGGATTTTGATTTACGGATTAAATTGTGAAAATGTTAAAATTTCAATGTTTGATAGTGAATTTTGATGTTTAATAGGGATTGTTTAAAGTCCTAGAATATTCGGCTGTAATGTTTTCTTAAGAAAAATGGTTAATTTGATGATTTTCGAGTTTTGGGACTAAATTGAAAAAGTTTTTAAAGTTAGGGGTAATTGTGTAAATTTGAAAAATAAAAGGGTATAAAATTTAAAGTGAATTGGAAGGTGTAATGTGATCTGATAATTGAGAAGTTTTACAGTTTAGATCAAGACGCTATTGATATTCGTGGAAAAAGAAAAATTACGGATTAGTCCCTAAACTTCTACAACCACTACAATTCAATGTAGGTATGTCCGTACAGTTTAAAAATTTAGCATCTACATGAAATAAAATGGTATAGTAGATATAATTGATTATAGATGATGTAAGTTTATTTGAGAAATGTTATTGAATTTCAATATTTGGATCGAATTGAATGCGGGATAGAGTACATTTGAGATATGGTGTGTTATGGGAGATTGGACTGGAGATTGTTGTGGAGTGATATATATGTTTCCCGAGTAGACCGAGGTTTAGCATTTGTTTCAAACTCTCGTGTTATACTCCCTATTTTGGTTTGTTTTCGGTTGGATTACCTCTTTGGAGCCATTGGTGTATTATCGGGTGGACTGGCTCGTATGAGCATCTGGTGTGTTTCGAATAACTTAGCTCTTATGAACATCTGGTGTGTTTTGGTTGGAATATTGATGTACTCATATCCATAAGTCATTCATCAGATTGTAAATATTTGTAATGTAACTCGTTTAGTGATTTTGATGGTTATGTCATGAATTTGAGTTTTGAATTAAATTTTGCAATTCACCGGTTGAGATTGTGGATGACAGGGAACACATAAGCTTGTATTATTAAATGATTTGTTGTACTTACTTTGGTAAGATTTATCATTTTATTACATTGAACTTACTAAGCTTCAATGAGCTTACTTGTGTTATTTTCTATTCTTGTAGATACTTTGAAGGTTGGACGATCGGATCAGCACTCAAGTCACACTATCCACTCATTTTCGGTAGTTTTTAGAACGTTCATTTCAGATTATATGACATGTAGTAGGCTTCTATGTTATTACTATTGTTTTTATATGTAAAATTTTAAAGTATGATCTTAAGTGCAAATAGTCAACTTATATGATATGCATGAATGAGGTAAGATGCTTAAGTGCAAGTTCATGGTAAGTGTGATTACAATGTTGTGATTTGAGGTGCCTATGATAAGCACATTGGTTGGGTGTTAGATTTTTTGAATTGATAATTTGTGATTGACGATTCATATTGATGTGTAATTGTGTATGCTTGTGGTACCAATGAGGGTAAATTGGTTAGTCACTTATAATAGTTGATTTAACATGTTTTTAGCTTGTTTAATGTCACTTTGAATAGGTCTTTTGGCTGGTAAATGGATTGTTTAGAGTCCAAGTAAGCTTGACTTGGTAAAATTGTTGTTTAAGGTTCATTTTAGGTCCACACGGCCTGAGGCACAAGCATGTGACTCAGCCGTGTGAGACACATGGCATGGCGACACGACCATGTGTCATCTGATGAGTTCTTTATGGTGCAAGTTAGTGAGTGTGACACGACCGTGTGGCCCTACTCAGAACATTACACGGGTGAGGACACGGGCTAGGACATGGCCGCGTGTCCCTAGTTCAATAGTTACACGACCTAAGACACGGGCGTGTGTCTCAGTCGTGTAAGGCACACGGCCATGTGACCCCTATTTTGGCAAATTTTGTATCTTTTTCTTGAACTTTTCAAATTTGTCTTAAATTTTTTCTAAGTTATTTTTAGAGCCTCGAGGGCTCGATTTAGGGATGTTGTACATGATTACGAATGGTTCGTGATGTAATTATTATATTGATTGATAAAATGTTCAAATGTTTTTGATTGATTAGTAATACTCCGTAATCATAATCTGGCGACAGAGACAGGTTAAGGGTGCTACAGTAATTTTCAGTACCTAACCATCTTTCATTTCTGATACTCTAGAATCTAGGACATACACATAAAAAATGCATCGCAACCTTTTAGGATCAAATTCTATACAGATATCTCTTAAATCATTTTCGAAACACAATCAGACTTAGCATATTCAATTGAAATCAATTCACCATTCTAACATCTCCAATCATTTCGTTTCCATCAAGAATTCACTATAGCATCATGAATAGTCAATCAATTCTTTCTTAGAATAATGTCAAATTCATTAAAAGGCAGCAACATCAAACTAATAGAAAAGTCGTAACCTTGAATTTTCAGTAGACACTATTTGCAAATCAGGTCGTCTATCAATTGACTCAACCAGTAAACTCTTTTCTGCTACTAACGTAATGCATGTACATACAAATGTGTCATGCTAGCATCAATTAATGCATACATATTAACATCAAAGATAGAAAAGGTACCAGTAATATCGTCAAGAACTGAGGCTTTCTCACACACTCTGATCACATAAGCTTTGACAAGAGATAACTTCAGATCAAACGACTATGTCTTTTGTTCCACTTCTACTGACTCTAGTTGTGCTTCAAATTCCTAGTCGTCTGCCTCTCATGGAAGTAACAATAAGTCTTATATTCCAACTTTTGTTCAAATCAACTCGATATGCCAGTCTTTCTCATAATTATCTTTAAATCTACAAATGAATTAGGATCCATCTTCGAAATGAATACACAATTTCTATCCAATCGGCACTATCATTATGAGCATATTTACGAAGCTGAACAAACACTCGTTCGTATTCCACAATGGATCTATTTCCCAGTTTCAACTCAAGATATTCATTTTTCTTCCTATCTAAATATCATTTGTTGACATATTTCTTTTAGAATTCAATTCAGAAGAAATCCTAGTTAATCCGTTACGTCGATACCAAATTAGTTAAAATTGATTACCAGTGAAAAACATACTTCTTTTAACATTGATAATACACATATTAGTAAATTTTCAGGAAGACCTAACATTTCATCTAAAACTCTTTGTAGAATTCCTAACCAGTATTCAGCTCTGGTCGAATCATCACTCATTTTACCCTTAAACTCTTCTACTCCACACTTTCAGACTTTGACAATAGAAATACTTTGAATATTTTATTGTATAGGACTTTGAGGACGATGGGGTGGAGGTCGTAGAGCTTCAAAATTGATTCTCATACACATTAAACATATCATTCATTATTAATAAAAGTATCGTGAACCTTTTTCTCTATGCTATTCAAATTTTAGCACATTAAGAACAGCCCATTGATCAGAGGCTTGAACATTGCTCTCAACTTCATCGAAACTAGCTCGATTAGATGACATCTTTTATCTATGTGAACAATAGAATCCACTTGAGTCAGGAGACATCACACTATCATAGGTTATAAAATGGAATGTATTTCTAGACTCTATACATGCTACGTTCAGCCCGAAAATTGACTAAATCATAGCTTTGAAACCACTAAATAAAAATTTGAGTCACACGGTCATGTGGCCAACCATGTAACATTTGAACTATGGGGCACACGGCCATGCCCCAGCCCATCATCCTGTTGTAACGCATAGGTTTGTGCAAGTGTACACAATCGTTATCAAGTAATAAGTAAGTATCGAGTTATCGTCTCCACAGGGATTGTATTTGTGCTAAATCACTTAATTTGTAAAATTATATTAACAATTTGGTAAATAAAAACACAATATAGTTTAAAAGTGGTGATAGAAATATATTAAACTAAATGCAATGATCCCTAATGCAAATTATCCTAAGTATGCAAACTAAATGAAATAGATTTTAGTAAAATTAAACACAATCTTGCAACAATTATAACATAAATAAACTAGGACAATTACTTTAATTAAACTCAATTTATTATCAGCATGCTTAATAACATTCGGAAAAACATTCCATGGCAACTCGATCTTTCATGAGTTTGGAAACCACATTAGGTCCTTTCGGAATCTTTTACTTAGTAAATATGCATTTTACTGATCCTTATTTACTAAGGGTTTCTTAGTATTCATGTGAAGTAATAGGGACATGTCAGGTTTGAAACAATTTAATCACACAAATCTAAAAACTATGCAGATAATCGAGCTTGGTCAGAGTTGTAATGCAACCTACAATTTAATCGGGTCAGGATCTAAATTGAGCATGCACATTTCAATTATGTGTCCATTAGCCGTCATCTGGTCAGGATCGCTCAGCTAATTGAGGTGCATTCCAATCACGTATGAATGAAATACAGACTTGATTTTAATTGAAAACATGGTCGATTGAGGCACAAACATTATAAGCATGAATCAAATAAATATTATTTAATCAAAGCAATCATCCTAGCTTAAATAAAATTAAGTTAACATTGTTGTAAACAAGTAAAAAGAACACATAGCAAACATCTTTAGATTAAATTAAAGAAAAGAAAGATTAAACCCAATTCAGAGTGGCTGTCACCCAAGACTCTGATTGACGAGACTCCTTCGTTTCTTTGCTTTGCTCCTTTGCTGATGGTTCTCCAAGGTGGCCAACCAAGGGTTCTTTAATAGGCTAATTTTGCTAAAAATCCTTATGCAAGGATGATGAAAGGCGTGACAGGGAAAGATAGCTAAGAGAGTTGAGAGAGGAGAGAATGATAAATGAGTGAGGGATGGTTGAAAAAGTGAGAAATGAGGTCTTATTTATAAGTGAGGTAAGGGAGTTAGTTTGCTAAAAATAGGAGTGTCTATCTTTTCAAACTTCTTCCAAGGATGGCCGGCCATGAATTGAGGAAATGTGGCTGATTCTGCTTGATTCTTGGACAATTTGAGTGCCACCAGCATATTGATTTCTTGAACTCTTCAAGGACCTTGTGTAATTAAACCAAAAATTGATTTATGATCAGCCATGTGCAGCCAAATATTTGGTTGACTTGGTCCCCAATTTGGACGGTTTCACAATTAAAAGAAAACTCCCAAACCAGTCTAAAAATAGTAGATAGTTTAGAGGACCAAATAATATAATTTTAACCACTTCAAATAATTAATTTACTTAATTAATTAAAACTCAATTTATTAATGAAATATTTAAATTGAATTATTAAATATAAATTTATATTTTATTATTTAATTTAATCATGCACGACCACTTTATAGCTTAAAAATATAATATGCTCAAACTAATATAAAATAAGCCATTTTATGCATGAAAACTATATAATAAAGCATAAAATCACATTTTAATAATTTCCATGTCCTAATTTCATATTTTAGCATATTTCATTAATTTATTAAACAATTACTTGGTTTTAACAACAAATTTAAGTAAAGAGGTGATGAATTATATAAGAAAAATCCTATATATTTTTCAGTTTAGACATCCCCAAACTTAAATCATTGCTTGTCCCAAGTAATGTTCATGCACAGCACAAGGTCTTGCTAAGACTGTAAGTAGCATCAATCTTCGTCTCATAATCATGCATTAATAAATTCATGCTTATAGATCTTTTTTATTAACAAGTAACTCATATACAAACATTTTGAAAATTTTATTCTATGTTTCAAGATATGCCAACATGAATCATAGTTTGCATGTCTGTCACAGCCATAGATAATATTCTTCATTCAACACAATTTCTCATCAATCAAGCAAAACAATCATAAGGCTTATTTATGATCTTCATCTTCATATGTTGAACTTAATACTTTCTCTCCACTAATGTAAGTGACATAGTTATCAAATCAATCGGTCTTTTATAAGGTTGTAATGGGGCTCAGTTAAAGGTAGGGATTTTAAGAGATGGGACATTTTGGTTTCAAAATCTTAACCATTAACTTGTCTTGGATTTTTCGAAATTCAACCTTTTTCTTCAAATGAACCTTTGGAACTCACCCAAACTTATTTTGAACTCATACTCATATATTTTCTTTTTGGAGACTGAGCAAACTTTTCTTCACTTTGTCTCCTTTCTTTAAGCATGATCACATACATCTTCTGAAAATTTCCCTCAAATGTTAATTACCAAGACAAATTTAGTTAAGGTGGTGCACAAAATTAGAATGACTTCAAAAGATAGAGATACGGCTTGTAATGTAGGTTTATTACAATAAACAGGCCTTTAAGCTCAAAATTATAGTTTCGAGGGTCTAGTATAATAAGGCAGGCTTGAAAAGGCTCAAACGATCTAAAGAAAAATGGTGCCTATATCATTTTAGATTTTTATGTCTCCTAGGATTTCGCCTCAAGAAAGTTACTAAGTCAATTCTAAAGATATAAACCATCATGCATGTCTAATCTCAAGAGAAACTAAGTTTTCATGGCAAACATTACTTGAGACTAAGATCATAAAAACATTCCATTCTTCATGATAACATACAATCACCCAGATAAAATCATCATTCTTGCTTTAATTCAAGCTATCTTATTAAAAAGAATTTCTCTAAACATTCATTTATTAAAACATACTTATGAAAGAAATTATTTGAAACATACTTGAAAATTTTAAAAATTTGAGCAATTTGTATTACCCCCTTTAAAAAGAAGCAATGTCCTCATTGCAAGAACAAAGTAATGAACGAAAACTGAACACCAGGTAGGGTTGTAAAGAAAGAGAGGTGATTCAATAAGACTACTTAAATATCAAGTCTTTCCTCATAACCCAATCCTAGACGTGTTTATTCCCATTGCCACATCACTTAGTCTTTTTCTTTCTAAAGAAGTATTTATTCATGCTTGCTATGTTTTATTTTGTAGAAATTAAATCCTAATTACTAAAGAAATAAATTCCTAAAGACCTAAAAACAATTAAATAAATAACAAGACAAGAATCCTCCATTTTATTTTTCTGACTCGTTCCCTTTGTCAGTTTGCATCTTCAGTATCCTCCGTCCATGCCTCAAAGATAGCATCTGGGAACTCAGGAATAAAAGTGTTAGAGATATTCTTAGTATTTCGAATTGAATCATCCCTAATTTTTGCATATTTCCAATAAGTTTTCTATTGTTTGTGCATGAACTTGCACATGTCCATCATAATTGACAGCTCCGATTTCTTTAAAGTACTTGCAGGAGTCGGCATTGGAGTTGTAAATTCTGGTTCAACACTTAGCTTGACTGGTTCTTCTTCTAGCTCAACCCTAGGTTCAGGGTTTTAAACTCTTTCAGCTGGTTGATGACTATTTAGTTCCTTATCAGATTCTTTTTTTTCAGTGTCTATAACTGAATCAGCTTCAGTTTCAGTTTTATTTGTTGACTCTTTGGTTTCTGGCTCAGTTGGTTCCTCTTGCTTGCCTTGATTCAGATCATGACTTGTAATACACCCTTGGACATACTGCCCCTTCAGATTTGCTTGTATTTTAACACGGGCCCTTAAGCAAAGTGAAGTGACTAATGATGGGAAATAAGCACTTCCTACCTTCTTTTTAGCACAATCGTGAATCTCCTTGAGGATAATTTTCCCAACATTAATGGACTTTTCTGTCAAAATTGTATATAAAAAAAGCATCCGTTCCATCGAAATGATGGAACTATGTGAGATAAGCATAAAATTGTAGCGAACGAAATAAAACCATACCTTTGCTACTGGTTTTACGTATTCTCTTCGACAAGAATGACTCTCATACTTTCTTATAATCCATTGGGATCTTAGATTGGTCACAACATCAAGCACTTGTTGAAGAAAATCTCAATTGATATTGTTCATCATAGGGTAGTACTCATCTTCTTCAACATTAGGTAAATTAAACAAATCATTAATGGACTTAAAACTAAGAGGTACCTTTTTCTTTCGAACGATGACTTCAGTAGCATCTTGCGTAGTCAAACTAGCATAGAATTCTCGAACTAGTTCATCATCGGAAAGTGAACGAGCATCACAGAATCGTTCCCACTTCAGAGCATTGATTATCTTTCTAATAGGCACAGGAACAAACATCACATCATTGCTTTTCAGGTTAAAACCTTTTTTCGGCATCATAGGTTGATTCTTGAAAATTGAATCAAATCGCTCTTTTACTTCTTCATCGATCACAATCAGGTTTTCAAGAGTAGTCTTTGAAGATCTGGTTCTTTTACGAGACATGGTATCTCTTCTCGATAATTCGGCAAAGTTTCTGCTTATAGGGGTAGAAGAGAAATCTGCAAAAGAGGGTAGAACTTGCTTCGGCAAACCTTGCGATGGCGAGGGATTTACGGCGGTGATGGAAACGTGCGGTAGTAATGGTGGTGTGTGACGGCGATAACGACTACGTGCGATGGTGACGTTTGCTCTGGCGATTCTCTTGCGGCAGCACTAGCTGTGGATTTTCCCAACTTTCTACTGTTTTGAGCCTCAAATTCAAACTTGTATTTACAGACTTATTCAACAAAGAGAAACTGATTAGTACTTGGGTTAAATTTGACCCCCTTTATTAACATAAAAATTTAAAATTAATCAAAATAAATTAAACTAGAAAAAAAACATTTTAAAACTTAATTAGAAAATTTCTTCTTAACAAATTGCATTAAATTAATTCCCAGGAAAGGTTAGAGGGGTCACAGCAGTCCCGCTTAAGTTCCAATCTCCTTAGATAGAATTAATTAAATGTACTTAATTAAGAAAATAAATTCTAATTATTTATTTATTTACAGGACAAGTTCATGAAAAATCAAAGGTCTGTTAATTTGAACGAGGATTCAACCCGCACAACTTCACCATCCCAATAATGTTTGAGACGTTGACCATTAACTTTAAACGTACCTCCATAATTAATGTATAATTGAATAGCTCCATAACGATAAACTTGGTAGATGGTATAGGGTCCTTTCTATCGGGATTTCAGCTTCTCAGGAAATAACTTCAGCCTTGAATTAAACAACAACACCTTCTAACCTTTTTTAAACTGGCGAAGTTGTATATGAGTATCATGCCATCTCTTTGATCTTTGTTTGCATATTTTGGCATTCTCATAGGAAAACAACCTCAACTCTTCCAACTCATCTAGTTGTAACATCCTTATCTCACCGGCATGCTTAAGATCAAAATTTAACGAATTCAAAGCCTAGTGAACTTTATTCTCCAATTCTAATGGAAAATGACATGCCTTTCCAAAGACTAACCGATAAGGAGTCATTCCTAACGGAGTCTTAAATGTTGTTTGATAGGCCCATAAATCATCGAGCCTTCGAGACCAATCTTTTCTACTACGGCATACTACCTTTTCAAGGATACCTTTGATTTCACGGTTCACTCTTTCATCTTGCCCATTGGACTGACGGTGATAAGTAGTAGCAATCTTGTGTTTTACATCATATTTTTCAAGCAACCACTTAAATCATTTGTTCACAAAGTGAGACCCTTCATCACTAGTAATAGCTCTTGGTGTCCCAAATAGTGTAAACACATGTTTATGTAGAAATCGCATGACTACCTTAGCATCATTTGTAGGGTATGATTCAGCTTCAACCTTGTTCCCATACGAAGAAAGAAACAGGCCTAAGAAGTCAATGCCCCATACGTCGAACAATTCAATCTCCAAAATGTTTGTCAAGGGCATCTCATTCCTCCTTGATATATTTCTAGTCCTTTGGCATTTATCACAGTTCTTCACATAAGCATAAGTATCTTTAAATAGTGTAGGCCAAAAGAAACCTGCTTGCAAAATCTTTGCTACAGTACGTGAACCACCAAAGCGTCCCCCACTTGGAGATGAATGGCAATGATACAAGATCCCAGCAATCTTGCTTTCAGCTACACAATTTCGGATTATATTATCTGCATATTGTTTAAACAAAAATGGATCCTCCCAAAAATAATATCGACTATCATGAAGGCATTTTTTCCTTTGTTAGTATGTCATTTCTTGAGGAATTATTCCACATGCAAGATAATTGGAAAAATCAACAAACCAAGGTATTTTATGAATTTGATTTACCTCAAATAAGTGTTCATCTGGGAAATTCTTGTTGATAGGCACACATGACGTTACCTCATTTTTCTCCAACCGCGACCGATGATCAGCTATTTGATTTTCGACACATTTTCTGTATTGGATCTCAAGGTCAAATTCTTGGAGTAAAAGTATCCAACGAATTAGCCTTGGTTTTGCATCTTTCTTCGTGAGCAAGTATTTAATGGCCGCATGGTCAGTAAATACTGTAACTTTGGTACCTATAAGATATGAGCGAAATTTGTCTAAAGCAAAAACTATAGCGAAGAGGTCTTTTTCGTTTACCGTATAATTGCTTTGGGCTCCCGTCAAAGTTCTACTTGCATAGTAAATAGGGTGAAACACTTTTTTTCTTCTTTGACCCATCACAACTTGAACGGCATAGTCACTTGCATCGCACATCAACTTAAAAGGTAAGTTCCAATCAGGTGTAATGATTATTGGGGCTAAGATTAACCACTTCTTTAGCTCTTTAAAATCTTCCAAACATGCTTTGCTAAAATCAAACACTGCATCTTTCTCTATCAACAAACACAACGGTTTAGAAATTTTCGAGAAATCTTTGATAACCCTTCGATAAAAACCGGCATGGTCTAAGAAAATTTTGACTCCTTTCACATTTATTGGGATCGATAATCTTTCAATTACGTCCACCTTTGCTTTACCGACTTCAATTCCTTTCTTTGATATCTTATGACCTAAGACAATCCCTTCCTTGACCATAAAAAGAAAATTTTCCCAATTAAGGACAAGATTCATCTTTTCGCATATCTTCAGTACCTTAGGCAAATTACTCAAACAGATATCATAAGCGTTACCAAAAACAAAAAATCATCCATGAAAACCTCAACAAAATTTTTAACCATATCAGTAAATCTTGCCATCATGCATTATTGAAAAGTTGTACGTGCATTGCACAAACCAAAAGGCATTTTCCTGAAAGCAAACGTACCATATGGACAAGTAAAGGTTGTTTTATGTTGGTCTTTTGGGGCTACAACTATTTGGTTATATCCCGAATAGTCATCTTAAAAATAATAAAATTCATTACCTGCCAGTGGATCTAACATCTAATCCATAAAAGGCAACAAAAAATAGTCCTTCCAAGTGGCTTTGTTCAACTTTCTGTAATCAGTACAGATTCTCTAATCGGTGATAGTTCTCGTTAGAATTAAATTGTTACGCTCATTTTCAACAATCGTGATTCCACCTTTCTTTGGCACACACTGCACCGGACTTACCCATGAACTATCTAAAATAGGATAGATGATTTCTGCATCTAACCATTTAATCACCTCTTTTCCCACAACTTCTTTCATAATAGGATTGAGCCTCCTTTGCCCATCAATTCGAGCTTTTTCACCTTCTTCTAAAATGATTTTATGCATGCAAAAAGAAGTGCTTATACCTCGAATATCAGCTATGGTCCAACCAATTGCTTTCTTAAATTTCTTTAGAACAACAATTAGTTGCTCCTCTTGATCTTTCGTCAGTTCTGCTGAAATAATCACAGGAAAAGTAGAACAATCACCTAAATAAATGCATTTCAAATAGGAAGGAAGTACCTTTAGTTCAAGTTTAGGTGGTTCTTCACTTGACAACTTGGGCTGCACAAATTCTCTGACTTCCAACTTTAACGGTTCAAGCTATATAGATTGAATAAAATTTCCCGGATTGGCTTCCATCAAAGCCATGTTTTCTTCACCTTCTTCATCCTCCAAAGGATCAAGATCTAAGGATTTCTCCAATGGATCTTCTTCAAAATTGCTTTCTATAGAAACCAAGATTTCTATCTCTTCCATAACTGAACATTCCTCTACCGGATCAAGAAATTTCATCGCTTTAAGAATATTAAAGGTTACCTGATCATTTTAAACTCGCATGGTGAGTTATCCTTTCTGTACATCAATTAACGTTTTTCCCATGGCTAAGAAAGGTCTCCCAAGGATGATCGGCACTTTCTTGTCTACTTCAAAATATAAGACAATGAAATCAACAGGAAAAATAAATTTATCGACTCTTGCCAAAACACCCTTAATCTTTCCTTCGGGATAAGCTAAAGATTGATCCGCTAGCTAATGCGTCACAGTTGTAGGTCTTAATTCACCTATCCCTAACATCTTGAAGATAGAATTAGGCATCAAGTTGATACTCGCTCCTAAGTCACATAAAACTTTACTACAGTAACATTCACCAATGTTACAGGGTATAATAAAGCTTCTTGGGTCTTCCAATTTCGGTGGCAGTTTGTTCTGCAGGAACGCATTGCACTCTTTTGTCAAGGCAACAATCTCATACTCACTCAGTCATTTCTTCTTGTACAATATATCCTTCATAAACTTCACATAATTCGGCATTTTTTCTAAAGCCTCCACCAACGGAATATTGATGTGTAACTGCTTCAGAACATCTAAAAACTTCTTAAATTGCACCTCCTGTTTCTACTTATTTTGCTGCAACTTTGCGGATATAGAGGTCATGGAACTTTCGATTAAACCGGACAACTTTTCTAAGTAGGTAAATCTGCATCCAAAGAAGATGTTAATATATCTGAATTCGCTAAGTCAGGGTTTAACTTGTCAGACTTTGCAGATTCGGATTCCTTTGGTGTAGGAACTTTAATAGCTGGTTGATTCTTCTCAACGGGCTTATCTTCAACATCAATCAATCGGGGTTCTAGAATTTTACCACTCCGTAATGGCACTACCTTGATATATTCTTTACCCAATTTTTTTGGATTCTCAGTATTGCTTGGTAAGGTTCCTTGTGGTCTATTACGTAGCTCCGTAGCTAACTGACCCATTTTGTTTTCCAAATTTTTCAGTGTTGCTGCTTGGCTTTGGATCAAAGCGTCATTGTTGCCATGTACGCTTTCAAAAAGTTCTCCAAACTGTTTGATGCCTCAGCTTGAGGTGGTTTTGGAGCTTGCTAATTATACCCTTGAGATTGGCTAGGCCTTTTCTGCATAAGTTGTTGTTCGGTCCATTTCCTTGATTGCTCCAAGAAAATTTAGGATGATTATGCCATGAAGGATTGTAGAAGTTGGACTGGGCTCCTTGTCCACTCCTATTTTGATATTGGTTCCCCAAATAGTATACTAACTCGAGATTCGATGGACAATTCTTAAAAGAATGACCTTCCCCACAATACACACAGGAAACTATTTCAAACGAACTTGGTGGCTGAGTTGCAAAATTATTCGTACTATTAGCAGTTAACTATTTTAACATAGAGGAAATAGACGATACCTGAGCTGATAACAAAGTGAAAGAGTTAACTTCATGAACTCTGGCTACACGTCTTCCTGAAGCTATTCGATTTGTTGGCCATTGATAGTTATTACTCGCGATCCTCTCGATGATCTCATAAGCCTCATTATAAGACTTAGACAAAATTGTACCATTCACAAAAGTATCTACCATCAATCTTGTATGTGCATTGAGACCATTATAGAATGTCTTCAACTTGATATAGTGAGGAATCCATGATGAGGACACTTACGACGTAACTCCTTGAATCGCTCCCAAGTCTCATACAAAGACTCGTCATCCAATTGTTAGAAAGTTGTGATCTCGTTCCTCAACTTAGAGTTCTTGCTAGGTGGGAAATACTTAACCAAAAATCTCTTTGTTAATTCTTGCCATGTAGATATAGAACTTGGTAGCAATGAATTGAGCCATGCTAGTGCTCGATCTCGCAACGAGTACAGGAACAACTTCAACCTCAGTGCATCTTCAGTCACACCGGTTATCTTGAATGAATCACTCACCTCCATAAATAATCGAAGGTGGAGAGGTGGATCTTCTGTGGGCATACCACTAAATTGGCCCACCATTTGTAGCATTTGAAACATCACTAATTTCAATTCAAACTGAGTTGCCTCAATATCTGGCCTTCTAATTCTGGGATTTAACTTGTTAGAGCATGCCCAAAGATCAATCATGAGATGGATGTAATAACATACTTGATTTATCATGTTTATTAATATAAGGCGTTACCATTATTATTTCAGTTTCTTTTCTGTGTGTACAAATAAACTGTTTTATAATAATGTCCTAAGAATAATATGATTATTCTTAAAAGATCCTTAGTGAAGTATTATTGTTGGATAGGACAACGATAATGCATTAAGACTAACATGTAGTTGAATGATGATAAAGAGTTGTCATTGATATGGAATGTCAGAATCGATGCATGAATATGTGTTAAAGAACAACATAAACCCATTATGAGTATGTTTCTTGGATTATTATGTAATTGTCACGACATTACTCATAGTGATTAATATGTATATGATCCTCAGACTTGAGATCATCATAATCCCAACATTGTGAGTAGTATATTTTGATACAGTCAAAGCGTACATAATAAGAATTTGTTTTATAAAGGCTGATGTTGGATATACCACAATCAATGTAAAGGGATATGGTTGGTCGATATAGAATAAGTCCCTCCTGCATAATGGGAGTAATATCTTAGGCCACTTGATTAAGTGAGACTAGAAATGCATGGCCATGCTCAAATAAGTTGATATAAGATGTCATACTTATTTGTATATCGTAGTCTGCTTAAGATATCAAGGAACATGGAATGGACTATGCAAGTGTGACTATTCCATGACTTGTGCCCAATCTAAAGATAAAGGACTTAAGGACTATTGCATAAAAGGTTAATCATAAAAAGGTTATGTCGAATCATGATCTCTTGTGACTTAGGTAGCAATGATGCATTGCTAGATGCCAATCATTGTTTGTAACATTGGAATCGTTCTAGTATTACTGCTAACGTTACAGGAACCTACAGGGTCACACCCTATAGTTGAAATGAACGGAATAAACCATAGTTGGTATTATTTTTAGGGGTCGCTTGAATTAAATTAATTATAGAATTAATTTAATTCGGTAATCAAATTTCCAACACATTATGTACAAGGTTGTTGTACGCACAATGAGGACATGAATTTGGTTAGCATATGAATTCAAATAAATATATGGTTTACCGAAATTATATTATAATTAATGTAATTATAATTTTCGGTTTAAAATATTATTATATTTATTTAATTCCTAAAACCCCTAAAATAAAAAGATATATAAGAATCCTATTTTTCTTTGTTTTGGGTCTAGCAGCCGTCAAAGAAAAATCACTCTCAAAACTATTTTAGGGATTTCTGATTTCTTCCATTCGTAGTCAACTGGGTGGAGTACGTAGAGGTCGGGGTCTCGATAGATTGCGGCTTGGTTCGACTGTAGATCTGACTACACGTTGTTGAGACATTGCTGTCTACTCAGAAGAAACATTTGGTAATTTCGTAACCTTCATCACCCCGATTCGTTCCTCACACACAGATCCTTGGTTAGGATCGCCGGATTTTTATTTTTTTCGCTGAGCCATAGGGGTGCCGGCGATCCAACATAACTCACTGAAAAGTAGCACAGCATATTGTCTGATGCATCGATCTCTATCATCGGCAATGAGGATAGGATTTCGTACATAATAGGCTTCATTACCTTGGTCTTGATTCTGATTTCTAAGGTCCATCTCGACTTTTCTTTGAGCTATTCATTCACGTCTTCTTTGTCTGAAAGTTCGCTCCATTTCAGGGTCTACAGGGAGTAAATCGATAATTCGATCTATGCTCATAAACACCTGAAAAGAAAATTACAAAACTTAAAAAGAATAAGTTACTAATGTTAGAAATTAATCAAATTGAAAATAAATAATTTCACGAAAAAAAATGAATATGGCAACAGTTGACAATCCCCGGCAACGGCGCAAAAAACTTGCAACGCATAGGTTTGTGCAAGTGTACAAAGTCGTTATCAAGTAATAAGTAAGTATCGAGTTATCGTCTCCACAGGGATTGTATTTGTGCTAAGTCACTTAATTTGTAAAATTATATTAACAATTTGGTAAATAAAAACACAATATAGTTTAAAAGTGGTGATAGAAATATATTAAACTAAATGCAATGATCCCTAATGCAAATTATCCTAAGTATGCAAACTAAATGAAATACATTTTAGTAAAATTAAACACAATTTTGCAACAATTATAACATAAATAAACTAGGACAATTACTTTAATTAAACTCAATTTATTATCAACATTCTTAATAACATTCGGAAAAACATTCCATGGTAACTCGATCTTTCATGAGTTTGGAAACCACATTAGGTCCTTTAGGAATCCTTTACTTAGTAAATACACATTTTACTGATCCTTATTTACTAAGGGTTTCTTAGTATTCGTGTGAAGTAATAGGGACGTGTCAGGTTTGAAACAATTTAATCACCCAAATCTATGCAAATAATAGAGTTTGGTCAAAGTTGTTACGCAACCTACAATTTAATCGGGTCAGGATCTAATTTGAGCATGCACATTTCAATTATGTGTCCATTAGTTGTCGTCTGGTCAGGATCGTTGAGCTAATTCAGTTGTATTCCAATCACGTATGAAAAAAATATAGACTTGATTTTAATTGAAAACATGATCGATTGAGGCACAAACGTTATAAGTATGAATCAAATAAATATTATTTAATCAAAGCATTCATCCTAGCTTAAATAAAATTAAGCTAACATTGTTGTAAACAAGAACAAAGAACACATAGGAAACATCTTTAGATTAAATTAAAGAAAAGAAAGATTAAACCAAATTCAGAGTAGTTGTCACCCAAGACTCTGACTGACGAGGCTCCTTCGCTTCTTTGCTTTGCTCCTTTGCTGATGGTTCTCCAAGGTGCCGACCAAGGGTTTTTTAAGAGGCTAATTTTTCTAAAAATCCTTATGCAAGGATGATCATAGGCGTGAAGGGGAAAGATAGCTAAGAGAGTTGAGAGAGGAGAGAATGATGAATGAGTGAGGGATGATTGAAAAAGTGATAAATGAGCTCTTATTTATAGGTGAGGCAAGGGAGCTAGTTTTCTAAAAATAGGAGTGTCTATCTTTTAAAACTTCTTCCAAGGATGTCCAGCCTTGAATTGAGGTAATGTGGTTGATTCTGCTTGATTCTTGGTCAATTTGAGTGCCATCACAACTCAGGACTAAGACTCAGTCACTATTAAATCTTCAGGAAAATCTCTGATTTCTTTAACTCTTCAAGGACCTTGTGTAATTAAACCAAAAATATATTTATGATCAGCCATGTGCAGCCAAAAATTACATTGACTTGGTCCCCAATTTGGACGGTTTTGCAATTAGAAGAAAACTCTCAGACCTATCCAAAAATAGTAGATAGTTTGGAGGACCAACACTTCAATTAATTAATTTACTTAATTAATTAAAACCCAATTTATTAATGAAATATTTAAAATGATTTATTAAATATAACTTTATATTTTATTATTTAATTTAATCATGCATGGCCCACTTTATAGTTTAAAAATATAATATGCTCAAACTAATATAAAATAAGCCATTTTATGCATGAAAACTATATAATAAAGCATAAAATCACATTTTAATAATTTTCATGTCCTAATTTCCTATTTTCGCATATTTCATTAATTTATTAAAAATTACTTGGTTTTAACAACAAATTTAAGTAAAAATGTGATGAATTATATAGCAAAAATCCTATATATTTTTCAGTTTACACCTGTCCATGTGGGTATTCGAAATACTATCACACGGCCGTGTTGTAGGCCGTGTGTGTATTCAAAGTAAGGTCACACGATTATGTAACTCTCTGTGACAGTATGGAACAACCTGCACCTGAAAATCAATAAGACACACGATCGTATGAGAAGGCCGTGTGTGGCAAACGGCCGTATGATGGTCCATGTCCCAGGCCATGTACACCAAATATGCCTTCCAAAATAAGTCCAAAACAATGTCATTTCATAGGTATCAAGACATAACCAAAAACAACCTTTTTCATGCCTTCAAAACTCAATCAAACAAACATATAACATACTAAAAATCCAACCTAGGTGCGTAACCAATATACCGTCATTGACACAACAAATTAAACATCCAATCAAACCTATACTCAAAGCTTACATGAGACTACCTTTAAGACAAACTAAAGCCTCCATTTCAACACATCCATTTACCATATATCAAGCCAATCACAAAAGTTATTTAGCTAATGACCAAAAGCACTTCAAGTCTCAAACATAACCCAAAGATACCAAACATAGATATACAACCGCAAAGCTTAATCAAACTAACTTATAAACAACATCATCATAAAAAAATTAACTTAAAGGCTCCAAGTACATTCCATTTATAACATGACAAAAAAATAACTAAATCTTCTTCCTAGATGAAGAATTGATAGTGTGAATATACTCCTACTAAATTCCAACTGATCGAGCTTTCCGATGACCTACAAGACAAAGAAAAGCAAATAACGCTTAGTAAGCTCGTATATTCTTAAACTTTAACTAACAAAAAAGGATGTAACTTAACCATTTTAAAAGATAATTCAGTATCTCGATTGTGAGTTCATTAACTGCCTATACGCATCACAAATCTCACATAGTTAGTGAGTTCATATATAATAAATGTAATTTTATTGTGTTGACAAATATATATACCCAAAAACACATTTGGTACATAACTCAGCCATCACATATTCACTTAACATTTATTATATTTTTTTTAATTATTCATTTCAATTATCCTTTTCACATATTTATATTCCAACAAATACTTCATATAATTGTTCATATATCTATTTCTATATAAACATCTTGTATAGTCATTTCATAAAACCATTTATCACATAATCATTATGTATAAATTCATTCATTAGAATATGTATATATATTACTATTCTATACATACAAACCTCATAAGGTTAGTAAATGTAACGATGAAATATATAATTTCCAACATATCATAGATCCTGTAATAATAAATATGCCATGTACTCATTTCATTCTTCACGTAACAAATAAGCATCACTTTTCCGTTTAAAGTGTTCATACCATCATATTCCAACTCCCATAAATAAATCATATAACCTTTATACTTATTTATAAAACATACAAAGCATGAAACTAACAATTCTTGCCAATATATCATCCTTTCAACTTTCCGAAACATTTAGACCTGGATAATTCATATCATTAAAATACCATATGATAAATTATCATAAACCAAGTAATCATTATAATAACATCTCATTTTAGATCATCGAAAGGATAACACTCATTTGAGTTAACTTTAGAACTTTAATCGACTCACGATGTTACTCACACAAGCTTCAGAGTATCCACAATAGATGCAGGATCTCAAGCCATCTTTATGGTCTATATCACAAGTACGTAGTACCTAATAAATATTCGCCGGCTCAAAGCCTGCTAAACATCATCGGTTCAAAGCTTGCTAAATAAGCACAGGCTCAAGACATGCTAAATCAACACCGGCTCAAGGTCTGATATTCAAGTACATCATGTACTCACTATATTCATTTATTATTTATTTTCTAATCATTCACTAGATAAATAAAAACTTAAATATAATTATAATAAAGCATATAATTATTAAAAATCATTATAAGCATAGGAATAGTAGTACGAACTTACCTAAACTGATTCTACAGTAATCAGGACTCCAAAGTCTAATCAGCAATTTTCTTCTTTTCCATGTTTGTCTATCGATTGGTTTATTTCATGATCTAGATAATAATTATTTTTATTCAATTAACAAATTCAATATCATAAAATACTAAAATTCATATATTTGACCCTTAATCATCATTTTATACTTTTACCCTAAACTTTGACATTTTATTCAATTTAGTTCCTTAACTCGAAACTTTCAAATTAACTACATTTAATCCCAATTCATGCTAGTCAAATTTCCCATAATCCCTATTCACCCATATTTAACAAATTTTACAATAATCTCATATGATTTTACTATTTTAACAACCTAGTTCTTAAACTTTAAAATTAACTAAAATCATTTTAGAAAATAGTCCTATTTAATTATCAAGTGTAGAAAACTATCATAAAACTTCAAAAATCTCACAAATTCAGCAGTGGAACATGTCAAAAAATTTAACAGTTTTGTAATTTAACACCCGGGTTAGTTGGACCTAGTTGTAAGATGACAAAAACATAAAAATTACAGGAAACGAGATAAAATAGCAGTTACATGCACACCCACAAAGCTTGATCGAAGCTTTTATGTTCTTCAACAATGGTTTTCGGATCAAAACCATGAAAATGAAGAAGGTGATGATAATGACTTTTCTTTTATTCATTTATTAATATTTTAACACATAATATTTTAATTAAAACATTTAACACATAATATTTCTTATTTTTCCACCCACTAACTGGCCATCATAACAATTAAGGGCTATTTTCACTTTAAAACCTTCGTCTCATACTTTTATAACCATTTAATACAAATAAACCTATAGTAATTAACTTTTACAGCCTTTACGGTTTAGTTTTTTTTCTTAATTGACTTTTGAAACATCAAAACTTCTGAACCCAATTTCAATATACCTATATAATCACTCCATAAATATTCAGTAAAAAATATTTACGAGCTCGTTTTTCATAAACGAGGTCCCGATACCTCATTTTCTAAAACCACTTGACTTTAGGAACATACTACTTGAACCTAATTATTCTTTCAATTAAAAAAATTTATTAAACTAAAATTTCAATAATATTATATTTGGCTCATAAATATTAATTAATAATATTTTCAAAATCACTCGTTGGATTTGTGATTCCAAAACCTTTATTTCCAACACCACTGAAAAATGAGCTATTACAACCTACGAGCCCTAAGAAGCTTCACACTTTGGTAATACTTCTCGACGATCTCCACTGCACAATGGCTTCGATTTTATTTGGGTCTACGCGACGCGAACCCCTTCAGCTGAAACTATTGGCCCTAAAAACGCAGCTTCCTTAAGCCAAAACTCGTACTTCCTAAATTTGCGAACAGTTGCTTCTTTCGTAGAACTTGTAACACAGTTTGTGGATAAGTATCGTACTCTTTCTCAATTCGCGAATACACCAGAATGTCATCTATTAACACTACCACACAATGATCCAAGTATTCATGAAACACTCGAGTCATCAGGTCCATGAATGTTGCAGGTGCATTTGTTAACCTAAAGGGTATTACAGAAACTCATAATGCCCATACCTCATTTTGAACGATGTCTTCAAGATGTCAGACTCCTTCACCTTAAGTTGGTAGTAACCAAATCTCAAATTAATCTTCAAAAAGACTATGGCACCTTGCAGCTGGTCGAACAGATCGTCAATTCTTGGCAAAGGGTACTTGTTTTTTATAGTCAGTTTGTTCAACTGCCTGTAGTCGGTGCACATCCTTAGGCTACCATCATTTTTCTTCACAAACAACACTGGTGAACCGCAAGGCGATATACTTGGTCAAATGAAGCCTCTATCAAGTACCTCTTGAAGTTGTATATTTAGCTTCTTAAGCACTTTGGGTGTCATATGATACAGTGTAGTGGACATTGGTGAACTACCAGGGTACAACTCCATGGCGAACTCCACTTCGTGGTCTGAAGGTAACCTAGGTAACTCGTCAGGGAACACATCAGGAAAGTCTTTCACAGTTTGTATCTCGTGAACTTCTTTCACCTTATCCTGTGAACCTGTAACAGCTCGCCCAATGAAGTCTCTATATTTGGTTATTTTTTATTGTACTAAGTATAGCTTTGAGTAAGTAAAGTATTAGATATGATCAAGTATAAGATTCTATGTATGTGTCGATTGGTGAATTCTATATCTTAGCAAATTCTTCTGTGGGGTATACGCCACCTTATATGTTTTAGCGAAGTCCAGTGATAACTGGTTAGAATGGCACTATGATATTGTAGTTGATAAGACTTAAATTCTGATAAACACACCTAATCACGAAAATCAAGGATGCTAGTGGAATAATCTGATTCTTCCACTAAACTTTGTTTTTATGCTTAAGTATATAATGGTATCAGTGTCTTCACCAATAAACTTAGCGTGTTCTTTTCATTCATCTTCTTCTTGATTTTATTGCATCCTCTCTCTCAGAGCTTAAGTCCAGAAACCTTATTAAGGTTGGGTTCGTTGTTTTCAGCTACCTCCCACGTTTGTTTTAGCTATTTGGTAAATATTGATTAACCCTAGGTTATTTTTATAGTTATTTATGTATTTTTAACTCTGCATGCATAAGTGTCAGAATTATATGTAAGGAATGAAACTTCCTGATTCTGGGTTATGTGTTAGTGTTTCTTGCATGTATGTTTGCATTCAATGGAGTAATGATCTGATAAGTGTAATTATCCATATTTTAGCTCAATACGTTATAGAAGGTCTGAGTGAAAAAGGAAATGGTCCTGCTATCTAAACTTTATTGTATTTCTAGTGATTTCCTTCTTAGTTCCATATATGTAGTGTTCTTGCTTTATATTTCGTGTAAGGTAAGTACTTATACTCTGCAAAATAGAAACGTGTGTACAAGAAAAATGGTTGCTTAGAGTTGTTAGTCTAGGTCTATAAGGTCTGTGTTAAAGTGTAAGAACCATTCTTCATCTTAAGCCACTACCTTATGCTTCTGACAATAATGATATAGACTGATTCATAGAAATAATGTTAAAGAATTATATTCATGGTGTTGCCTTCGATGGAATGTACATTGAACCGGTAGATCGTGATACATGAAAATGGTTGTGTAACACCCCAAATTTTGGGCCTAGAAGAAATAGGTTTTGAACAAGGGAACAGTTAGGAGACTGCACATAAATATTTAGTTGTGCAAGGAAGTGAAATAAATGAATGTTTGCTTTAGTGGTTAAGTGATTTAGGAGTGTTTGGGAGTGTTTGAGAAGCCTGGGTTCAAGTCTTGGCTTCTGCAGAATTTTTAGTTTTGCTCTTAAATGCTCGTGGTCTAGTGGCAAGGTGGCATGTTGTATAACTGTGAGGTCTGAAGTTCAAGTCTTGGGTTGTGCAATGGAGTATTTATTTTGCTGCTTAAGCTGTATAGGTAGTGGAGTTGGACTAAAACACAACTAAGGGGAGTTTGAATAGAATTCGAATGGAGTTGTTGGGGGAGTTGAGGAGAAATCGGTAGAGGGATTCAAGGAGGGATAAGGGGAGAGATATTTGGAGAAAATCAAGGGAAGTGAGGGGAGAGGAGAGGTGTGCCGAAATTGGACTTTGTACCCAGGAAAATTCGGCCAGAAGGGAGATTGCTCATTCTTGGTATACTTTCATTTCGATTTTGTGTGGTGTTTTCACTCTTTTTGCTTGAAGGCGATGTGGTAAGAGGTTTTTGCATATTTTTCTGTCTCGTTTCTTTTGGTGTTAGCAACCTCTCTTTGCTCGAATATTGCCTCCCAATTGTCTCTTTTTCTTTCTTTTCCAAGTAATTCTACTGGTGGCTAATCTATCTTCTCTCCTTTTGCTTTCTTTCTTTCTTTACCCTCTACCGAAACCTCTCCATCCCCTAAACCTTTCCCCTCCCTTCTTGCCGATTTGCTCTTCTTTTTCTACCCTCCTTGTGCCGACTTTTTCCTTGCTCTCTACCGATTTTGTATACCATTCTTATTCTATGGTTTTATACTTTTGGTAAGTTGGTGTTCGTTTTGACTTAAATTGTTCTAATAGATAATTGATATTAAAGGGTTCAACTGGATTGCAGGTAATAACCCCAAGATCTAGTGACCAACATTGTTCTAGTGACTGAAGTGCTTAGGGATTCGGTTGTTCAATTAAGGTAAATGACTGTCAATCAAGAAGTTTTGTATAATGAATAGGATTCTTTTTTTTAAATTCAATTGATATGTGATTAATCGAGTGTTACGAGTGAACATAGGTTCGGAAGTGTTCGAGGACTGTCTGCGCATCTTCTTGTAATCAGGTGTGTAAACACCCCACTGTAACTGTAGAACGACAAAAGCTGAAAAGCCGAAAATACGGCGTTTGAGACCACACGAGCGTACGATCGCTCGTGTGGTAAGCCAAACCCGCGAACCCTGGGTGATAGACTGCAGAGGCCTCCATGAGCATTTTTATGGGCTTAGGCCTTAATGGGCCACGTTGGGCCGAAATGGACCGTGTGGGCTCAATGGGCTCGTCGGCCCCACACGGATAAAATCCACGATTTGTGGCAGATACTGGACTGGGCTATGTAGATCTCATAGCCGTGGCAAAATTTGGGCTGAATGGGCCGCACGAGCATGTGGGCCCACTTGGGCCGAGTAATGGGTCTTGGGCCTATTTACACTGTTATGGCCATTTAGGTTACCTGAGTCGGTCGAGGCAACTGCGGAACTTTCGAGAGGTCAATATCTACACCGAGACTCCAAAATAGGGTAAAATGACTAAAATACCCTCATAGGATAAAATAATCGACATACCCTCATAGGGTAAAATAACCGAAATACCCCTATAGGATAAAATGATCAAAATAACCCCCATAGGGTAAAATGACCGAAATACCCTCATAAGGTAAAATGACCAAAATACCCCCATAGGGTAAAATGACCGAAATACCCCCATAGGGTAAAATGACCAAAATACCCCTATAGGGTAAAATGACCGAAATACCCCAATAGGATAAAATGGTTGTTATACCCCTAGGAGATGAAATGACTGTTATAGCCTTATGTTATGTATGACTGATTTGCTCTATGATATGTATGACTATGATTGAGCATGAAATTTTGCATACACGTATGATATTATGTCACGATATATTGCATGGGGATGGGTTGTTTTATTTTAAGGAAGTGTACTTTACTGATAAGGTTGCACAGGTCGCCCAAGATGACTGTGGACCTACTGATGGCTATATATCATTTATTTTACCGGCAGCTTTGCTGTAATACTGTTTAATGCTGTAGCGGGTGCTAATCATGGTGTGTCTTGCTGGGTGGGTCGATTTTATCCCCACATGGTGTGTTTGGCGGGACGGAGTGGTGTGTAGAGGCTGGATTGGGTAGGATCTCTAACTGCATATCTGCGCTGATTAATCATTTTGTACTGTTACTACATCGATTAATGATATTACGTACTATTCACTGCATGACTGATATCTGTTACTATTATGGGCCAAGGCCCCACTGGTCCTATAACTAAAAATGGGCAAATGTGCTACTGGTTACTAGCATTGTGATGGGCTCAAGCCCAATCGTTTACTGTTACGAGAAAGGGCTTAGGCCCACACCGAATCTGGATCATATCAGAAAGTGTGCTCAAGCCCAAAGCGCATTTATCTCTTGTTTAATTGATTGTTTTCTTGTTAGGGATTACACATCGAGTTTTTAAATCGACCCTCTGTTTAACAATACTGGTAATCCCGGTTGTAAGCAGTCGGTCTGCGAGGACTCGATGATGGCCACACAACTGCATCAGCTTTCGTTTTTAGCTTCTGATTTATAAGTAACTGAATTTGGGTATTTTTATGTAAAAAGGCCTCTTTAAAGTTATAAACTTTAAATTGGGGTTAAAATTTATTTAATTTGATAAACTGCTAGTTGTAGAAAAAGACGAGTTTTCAAAAGGAAACTATTTTCAAAGACACCACGTTTTCGCAACATTTCCTAAATAAAAAAACTTCTGCAATAAATGATATTTTTAAAAATTTATAACGTTTTAAAAGTGATTAGCTTTTAATGATACATGCTTGGAAATGAACAACCCATTTGGAATCACCGTTTAATAACAAAATGATTAATTAATTTTAAAGATTTCAATAACAACAAGTTTTACGCTAAACACCTCAATGTGACACCGCCAGATTTGGCCATAACTCCTAGGCCGGGTTTAGGGTGTTACAGGTTGTGTAGCCTCTGGTAGGACAAATGTATGTTGCAAACCATATTAAATAAACACAAAAAAATGATACAAACCAATGGAATATTAATGGAATGAATGATATGAATCTGACTATGGATCTAGCTACGTGGCTAACATTAAGAAGGTTTGCCTCAATGGTTATATGGGCGTATTGTATATGCCAAAGAAAATAGTAAACCAGCGTATAGTATGTCTGTGTGTGGTACTCGCCATCTGACGAAATATGTGATTGTGTTCAAATCTTTGAAAAGGTCTACTTGATGAATTAGTAACTATTGATATGTTTTATTTTGGAACTCATTAAGTCCTTTTAAACTTACTTAATTACCTTTTGGTCTATCGTAACTCAATGTAGCAGATTATGTTTTAATTAAGTTTTCCTTGTTTCACTTGCATTCAATAAAAAAGTGTAATTTGAGCGCTAAATGAGGCCCAAGGGTGATCTAACCTACCTTGTGAGTGTGCAAGAGACCATTAGAAGGAGCACCAAGTCAATATTGGTCACTGTGTTGTGACATAGGGTGCTTGATGTCACAACATATGGAGCAGAGAATAAGAATTTCAAGACTGCCTTTAGTGTCGTGACACAACCAAGGGACTTCGCGACACACCCCTGAAGTTACCTTAAGTATGACCATACTGCCTTCGATGTCGCGACACAGACACTAGGGTGTCGCGACACCGATCTTGTACGAGAAATACTTACTAGCCAGGAGCGTTTTGGTCTACACAATCAAATATTAAACACGAGAGCGTTAGCTAACCTAAGGTTGGGGACAGTGGCAACCCTAACTCTATAAATAGGCTCATTTAACACTTGTTATGGACAGCTATTCATATTGTATAATTTCCTTCATAATTTCAGTTTTTAGTTTTTCCCTTTTCCTAAAATTTAGGTTATTTTTAGTTTTACATTTGTTAGAAGATCTAATTTGTAGAACTTGATAAACTCTTTGTGGATTTCGTGCTTCAATTAAATACAATTCAGGCTTCTTTTAAACCTTAAACTCTTGATTTGTTATTAATGTTCATCTTTTACATCAAGTTTATTATGCTTTTGAGATCCATGAGGAACTAATCCTCTTCTGGGGGATTAGCGAGTGGAGGTATGATTAATTGATTGTTGTGCAAGGCTCTCTTAAGCGGATCAGCTATTTGGGAAAGGAAGAATTTAAACCCTAGGCTTGACGACCCTAGGAAGTCATTTAGGTGGAAATTAACCCAAAATTGGTTTGGCCTATCCGTAAACACTTTAACCCAAAACCAGTCTGGACTGTGAGGTTGAGAGATAAGTAGTTATTGATGACTCGTTACTCTAATGGAAGATCGAGAGATCCTGTTAGGGTAACGGCTAGTTGATTAAGCAAGGAGCCTAAAGCGAGCTAGTCACCCATGCTCAAATCTGATTAAAGTTTCCATAGCAAATTTTCAGAGTTTTTCTATTTATATTATTTTATTTCTTTAGTTATTAAAAACTCTTTCTTTATGTTTAGTCGTAATATAATTTATTGAAAGTACTAATTAGCTCTATCTTTGCTTAGGTTAGGATTAGTTTAGTGCTCGCCTCCCTTGGGTACGATCCTTAGAGTACTCACCTAATTTGTTGTAACTATATTACAACCTGACCTGTGTACAATCGAATACCGGCTATTTAACATATTTTGTGTAGGATTTCTACTTTGGACGTTGGTACGTTTGGAGGCGGTCACTTTTCCTTCTCAAGCTTGCTATTGAAAAAAGGAAATTCTGTTGACTACATCAGAGGACCTCTACTACTGTAAGACTTCCATTATTTTGTATTATGCATAACGATGGGGGTGATGTCTGATTGTTGTTTGAAAAAAAAAACTATACTTAAGACTCATGTTGAAGAATTATGATTTAATAAAGTTCATTGAAGTTTATGGAATGTTTTAAAAGTACATTATTTTGGGGTAATAAAATACCTTACTGAAATTGTATACGTTATATGGCTTATACTCTATTTTTTGTATTTCATTAAAGGTTTATTTTAATCAATATGGTTTTATAAAGTTTACACCAGAAATAGTTTAAGATAATGATTTCTAAGTAGTGACATGACATGCTCGGATCCTCCTAAATGATTGAGTTTGGCGTGTTATAAGTTGGTATCAGAGCCAAGGTTTAGCCGATTCTCAAAAAACTAATGGTTGTGTTACACCCCATCATGTATAGTACGCCTTTAGCTTACTCTTTAGTGTTTTAAACTAAGTTAAATTTTCTTTTGTAGTACTATAAAAAAATGTCTAACAGTTCTAGAAAAACCATGGGTGAGGAAATGGAAAGTCATATGCCTACATAGGAACAAGCTATTACTACTAATAATATGGAAAACGTAAGGAATGCATTTAGGAATGTGTTTTTCACTATGATGGCACAGCTATTCGATCAATTTATGAGAAACAATTAAGAGCCTCGACAACAACAGCCACAACAACCACAGCCTGAGGTGGTTCGTCAAGCACACCTTACTCTTCTAATATCTACTGTGGCTCCACCTAAGGTTTACCTTGTAAGAGAAATCTAGAAAAGATGTGCCAATGAGTTTCTTGGTGACAAAGGTGATGATCCCACTGTGGCTGGGCAGTGGTTATCTCATCTGTGTAGGGTAATAAATGAATTGAAATTTACTTTTGATGATAGTCTTCGATGTGCTATATCGTTGTTAGAAGGAGAAGCTTACCAATGGTGGGAAGCCTTGGTTAGTGTGACTCCTAAGCAAATTATTGGCTAGGACTTCTTTCTGGAAAAAGTTTAGAGAAGGATATGTTTATCAGATGTATGTTGAACATATGAAGAAGGATTTCTTGTATCTAAGGCAAGGGAGAATGATCGTTATGGAATTCAATAGGGAATTTCTCAGACTCTGTCGTTATACAAAGGACATGTTTCAGACTGAAAAAGAAATGTGTGATAAATTTGAATGGAGACTAAGGGATGAGATTCGTGCACTAGTTGCAGCAGCTAAATGTAAAACTCTTGTAGCAATGACAACAAAAGCCCATAATATGGAATTGATCGTTAAAGATACAAGCAAGAATTTTGAAAGATAATGGATGAAAAGAGGTAGGTCATGTCCTCCATCACCAATAGGTTTTAAGAAACCTAGAAATCAAACTTTTTTAGCTTCGAGAAAAGATTCACAGTTTATAGGCTTCAAACGTGAAGGACTAAGTAGACCAGTTGTTTCTATGGTAAGTTCTAATGGTTCTAAAATGATGAAAAGTGAATGTGAATATTGTGGTAGGAATCATGGTGGTGAATGTAGGGACATGTTTTGGATGTGGGTCTAGAGACATATGGTTAAGGATTGCCCATCTAAGATTGATGTAAGCACTGAAAACCCTACACAACAATCAATTAAAAGTCCTCAAAAGATTCAGCATGAAAGTACATCTGAAATGACAGCTAAATCAAGTTCAGTACAGGGAGCACAGAGGAAAAACCTTAGTAAGCCAAGTTCTAGAGTACCAACAAGAGGTTATATGATGAAAGTTAAGGAGGATGTTACTCTGCCTGAAGTAATAATTGGTAAATTTTATTTTCTTGGAAACAGTATTTATGCTTTGATTGATCCAGGGTCTACTCATTCATATATCTGTACTAAGGTTATAAAGGGTCTTAATCTTCAAGTAGTATACTCTAAAACAATTGTGCTAGTAACAAATCCCTTGGGTCAAAGTACTGTGGTGAATAAATTGATAAGAATTTGTCCATTACTTTTTGGCTGGCAGATTTATTATTGTTGAGTTTTCATGAGTTTGCAATTTTAGGGTTAGACTGGTCGACAAGACACAATGTTATGGATTATTGCCGAACTAGAAGTGTACGCCTGAAAAATGCTAAAGGTAAATAAGTGATGATTCCTGGTTTACGACTAGAATGGCGAGTAAGATCACAAATAAAGCTAATTAGCACTTTAAATAAATTAAATTACGAATAAAAAATAAAGAAATATTTTTGGTATTTTTCTAAATAAAGAATAAAATAATATAAAGGGAAAGGCTTTGGGAAATTTGATATAGAAATTGAATCAGATCTGAGCATGGGTGATTAGCTCGCTTCGGTAGTCATAACTAATTGCTGCTTTGGGTTCCTTATTCAATCAACTAGTCGTTATCCTAGCAAGATCTCTCGATCTTCCACTAGAATAATGAGTCGGCAAGAACTACTTAACTCTCGACCTCATAGTCCAGACCGATTCGGGGCTAAGGTGTTCACGGATAGGCCATACCAATTTTGGGTTAATTCCCACCTTGATGACTTCCTAGGCTCGTCAAGCCTAAGGTTTAAGTTCTTCCTTTCCGAACAACTGATCCACTAAGAAAACCCTACACAATAATTAATTAATCATACCTCCACTCTCTAATCCCCCATAAGTGTATTAGTTCCTCATTGATCTCAAAAACATAATAAACTTGTTGTAAAAGATAAACATTAAGAGCAAGTCAAGAGTCGAAGGTTTAAGAGAATCCTAAATTGTATTGGTTGAAGGGCGAAATCCACGATGAGTTTGATCAAGTTCCACAAATTAGATCTATCAAAAAATGAAAATAACAAAACTGAAAGTAACCTAAAGCCTAAGAAAAAGTAAAAACTGAAAACTAAAATTAATAAGAAAATTACAAAGTATGAAAAACTGTCCATAACAAGTGTTAAATAAGCCTATTTATAGAGTTAGGGTTGTCATCGTCCTCAACCTTAGGCCAACTAACACTCTCATGTTTAATATTTGACTGTACAAACCAAAACACCCCTGGCTCATAAGTTCTTTCCGTACAAGACCTATGTTACGACACCCTAGTGCCTGTGTCGCGACATCAAAGGTAGTATACTCGTACTCAGGGTAGCTTTAGGCGTGTATCACGACACTAAAGGTAGTCTTGGAATTCTTGCCCTCTGCTTCCTATATTGTGACATCAAACTCTCCGTATAGCAACACAGCGACCAGTATTGAGTTGGTATGCCCTCTAATGGTCTCTTGAACACTCACAAAGTATATTTGCTCACCCTTAGGCCTCATTTGGCCTCTAAGGTCAACAAAGACTCAAATTACACTTTTTATTAAATTAAATGAAATTCAAAATACTCAAGTAAAACATAATAAAAATGCTTGTATTCAAGCTCATTAACTAAAACATTATTTGCACGAAGACAAGGTTGGTCAACTTATCTCCCAAATTATGATCCCGGCGCTCAATTTTGGTACTTAGACGTTCCAAATTTTTGCTGATCATGTCTAGAATAGTATCTCGTTACTGATCTTGAGCATCTTGAACCTCTGGATCCCTTTGCAACTTTTCAATCATAGTATCGTGAATCATTATGAAAGCTTGAAAAGAACACAACACTCAAGAAAAGAAAAATGAAGCAAACCTTACTGTTATGCACTCGAAAATAAAAATCAAATTCTCAATGAGGTAAGAATTTATTTTGTGCGTCTTTTAAAAGTGTTTATATCAACTAATCAGAATGTATTAGAATCAAACTAGCAAAGCAAACCTAGTAGCACTAGGAGTCCAATATCGACTAGACACCAATGAATTAGGTTGCACGGACGAAGGAATGTGGAATGTGCTTTAACCTACTAACACAAGAAACAATAAAGTGTTAGAATGTGTAAATGAACAATAAAAAATGAAAACCTAAGGCTAGGAGTCAATAAAAATCCCTGAAACCCGAAAACTCGAAAAATTGCAAAGCAACTTGACAAACTTTGTTCGAAGTGTTCCTGATTTTCAAAAATCATGAAATTTAAACTGGAACCTCCTCAAATAATTTGGATCTGATCTAGAAAGTTTCGACATAAAATTCAACCCATAGAATATTTCTAAAACTTTTTTTCTTTATTTTTCTATTTTTTTAACTTTTTCAATCACTTTTTTGTAGGAAATATTTTTTTAATATTCTAACAGAGTGCCAAGAATCAATATGTAAAATTTGAAATCATTTGAAAATTGTTTAACCACTTACTGAAAACTTTCTGAGTAAAAAATTGTTTTGAGACTGTTTGTTGGAAATCAGTTTACAAGAACACAAATAACACCTAAAACTCCCAAGAATTTGATACCAAATGATACAGATGAGCAAAACAAGATCATAAGTTTGTCCAATTCACAGAGTTCACTTTGGGCTCTAGACGTTCGAAAAGAAACTTAGATTTTGACTCAACCTGAAATACAAATATATCCAAGTCAGATAAAAAATTAAAGAAAGTAATTAAATAAATAACTAAGATAAATAAAAAAGAACAATAAATAAAATATTAGAAAAATAAAGAAGATAAATTGAAAAGATGGAATGCGACATGTAGAAGTCCTAAGGAGCCTTGGAAACAAGAAGAATCCTCAACCCCCGTCAAGTGGCTCTAATTTCCCCTCCAAGAATGAAAACTTGGCAAGAAAAAGTTTGAAGATAATCCCCACAATTTGAAAAGACTGTTAAAACTCTTCTAAAATAAAACTCAAGAAAATTTCTTAAAAAGAAAAACTCAAAGAGAATTTATTAACTCAAAAGAGAAGTTGTTGAATAATAATGAATTAATTTTTGTACAATTCAAAGGCACTTATCTAGGCTAGCTAAATAAACCTAAATAATGCTCTTAAGTATACTAACTCTAATTAATGTAAACAAGAAGTAGTTTTAAACTAATCTTTCTTATTGACATAAAACTCCTAAATAACTTAAAATACTTAACAATGATAAAAATTGTAATAATAAAATAATAAAATAATAAAAGCTAATAAATAAAATTTTGGGCTCATATATAATAACATTTAAGCCTAAAACCCAAACCCAATATGATTTAAACCCAAATTAAAAGCTCGAAACTTGAAATTTCTGTAATAATCCTATCTAGAAATTCTACCTGTGCAGTCTTCACTAAAATAGTCATAACTTGAGTTCCTGAACTTAAAATTAAGTTATTCAAAGTGTGTTTCAAAGCTAAGAGATAGATATTCAAATATATGCAGAAATCTTAATCCAAAAATTTTTGAAACCCATCCAAAAATTTGTCACGAGTTGACTAATCTTTTCAACTTGGAAATTGACAGCTTGGTTGAATTAACTTTAATAAATTTCACCAATTCTGTGCATGTATCATTCCTCGTTTCCTTGAAAAGATTCATCCTCACATATTGGCTTTGGTCTAATCTTGGTTTTGGTTTTCTTGACATTTGACCTTATTGTTGGGCCTTGAGGTAGTGTAAGCCAATTACATCCATAGACCAGAAATTGGGCCTTGAGACTCATATCAATATAACTATTAATGATTGGTACTTTGTTAAGTTCTCTGAAATGTGAATATATGTGAATACACTATGTATTAAAAATGGGATGCTAAATCCATTAAAAAAGGATTATTTCTAAGTAAGAGATTCAAAACTAATTAATATGTGATGATGTGAATGTGTTTGTGTGATTTACTGATAAATGTGATATTATGTTCATATTACAACACTTATGATATCTGATTTAATGACATTATATGATAAGCATGAAAAATACATCGTGCCACTGTTTCTATTAAGGAGATTATGATTTGCAAGGTAAGCATGCCTACTGTATCGCTTCTGATAATAAAAATCTAATTCACTTGTTAAGCATGCCTACTGAAAACTTTTGTTCTGTATGCCATATCACATGCATGGGGTTGGGATGGTATTGAAAGGAGGAAGATTCTGGTAGTTTAATGATTTGCATATTCTAGTGGTTTAACCACATATTCTAGCAGTTTATCTGTAATTATGGTGACTTGTCCACAAATGCATGTATCTGGCAGCTTATTTGCATTTTCTGGTGGCTTGTCCATATTGTAGTGTGTTATTGGATGGAACTCTTTATGGTGTGTAACGAAGTTGGGTAGGAACATTTTCTAAAAACTTGCATTGATTTCTAAAAATTTTTGCATTGACATCATCATGCATACTGTCATTTGTGAAATTGTGTTGATATATATAGTTTTTGCAAATTTTATAAAATGTATGACTTAAATTCTATTGATACTTAAGTTAGTACTCACACCGGGCTTTCCTTTTAGAGGTTCGCCACAAATGCTTTCCATTTTTTGGTGTTTATGCGATAGGGATTTGCCTCAACTCACATTACGTGATGTTTGCCCCTTATTGCCTAGGGTCACGCAGAGAACCTCTTTTAGGTAATAACCTTCCTTTAGTTTTTTTCCATATGATGCCATAACCCAGTTATGGTCTTACACGATATAGTCATTTCCATTAGGGTGTCATGGCCATGGACTTTTCCTTTCAGAGTTTAATGTTTAAAGTCCTGACAAACCCTTTTAGACAACTCTAGAGACAGACACAGACTCCTCATACATTAACTTGTACATGAAAAACATGTTCATGTTTTTCCAGACACATATACACATTTCAATCTGTCAGATGCAAGCATCCTTTAACCTCAAGATTCCTATTACACACTTAGACCATCAGATTTCAAGTAGTCTTAATACACGAGCTGTATCAACATTTGTGTTGTAGCAAAAGTACAAGTTGTATTGTTGTAGTATCCTAAAGCTCGAGTCCGACAACCAGACCAAGCGAAGGGTGTTACAAATGTCACGACGAAGAACTCCCTCACGTCATGACGCCGTTATGAACTTTTGAAATCTTTGCAGATTAGTCTTTGTTCGATTTCACAAAAGTAGATTGAATTTTACGTAAGTTGTCGTTTAGATACATTAAATTTGTAATTTAATAAAAAATTTACATGTGGATGCATGTAATGTAAATATGTATGTAGTTTAAATAAAAATTTCCACAACGAATGATGCATGTAGTGTAACACCCCTCACAAACCGTAGACACATTAACTTTTTAATTTAATAATTCTTTAACATTGTACACCTAAATGGCTAAAATGGCAACCTCTTTCTTTGGAAACTGAGTACTAACAGCCAATTGTCCTAAATGTGTAATGACTGGAGTGGTATAACCAGGAGTGATATGTGGATAATTCGAAAACTTAAGTCCTCTCATTCTGTCAAACTTAACTTCAAGTATACGGGTTAGAGGTTGATATTTCAAAATATATTGTCCAATATCACCAACATGTACAGGTTCTCCGGTCTCATAATCAACATCGTTAAAGTCACCGTCGAGTTCTCAAGTCAGTGATATTCTCATACACTTTTGGCTCTAATTGGGAATGGTGTATTCTAGCAAAAGTTGATGGCACCTCATATAAATTTGGAGCACCACTAAATTTGGATTCTATAAATTGCGATGCAAAACGTCCTGACTGCATTCTTATCTGAATGCATTTATCTAAAATAAAAAGAGTTTCCAATAGTTATATGAAACTATTAATCAACTCGTATGTCGAGTCTGGTGTTCCAATTTGCAAATCCACTACAAGGGACCAGGATGAGCTTGGAATGTCAACTCTCCATGTCCTTCTTCAATGATGTCAAGCTTGGCATATAGCTCCACTCTTCCAATAGCATTAGACTCATGAAGTGCAATTATTGTCTGTAGATCATCATCATCATCCACCACATGAATGTAGAATATCTCACTAGATTGTCACATGTAATATATCTACACCTTAACAACCCGATTAGAGCTCTGATTTTTTTACTAATTTTTCACTTCATCTCTATTAATGTGATGTCCTTTTTGAACATCATGTTAATCGGACTTCTAGACTCGAAGATTACATCAATATCTATATCATGAATTCAACCATTACAGTTCACCACAACATAAAACCTATTGCTCATTTTTATATAGAATTCTTGTGTATAATATCAATTTAAATTAAAAAATTAATCAATATATCAATATTTGTAAGTCTATTGTTTAATATCATGAAAAAACTTACAAATATTGAAGAAGACAGATGAAGATTACAAAATATTTAAAAGATAATAACTAGAAGAAAATAACAATGCTCAAGGAAAGAAGTTGAATAAACTTACTCTATTTGCCCTAGTATGAAGGTGTATATATACAATTTTCAGCCTCCCCCATCTTGGCTATTACTATTTCACTTACATGTTGCTCATAGCCTACCTTGTTCCATCATCTTAACCAGAAGCCAGCCTACCTTGTTCCATCATCCCAACTCTACCTTTTTCTAGCCTATCATGCACGAGAAAGCTTTGTTTTTCAGCTTCTATGTGCTTCCCTTAATTGTTGTATGCAGGCAAGCAGGTACATAAATTGAAGTCAACACCTCCAAGAGCCAACTTTGATTGAAGTCAACCCTCCAAGGTGCCAACTTCACCTCTCTCTTCTCTGTCGACTAGTTTTCCAAATGATTCACAAACTTAGCTGTTTTGAAAATCATTTTCCTAATTCATATATATGGATAAAAAAGACTGGGTTATTTATATTAAATGAGTTGGTGTGCTCAATGAGCAAATAAATTCCTCAATCCAAGGTCACTAGCTAAAACTCGACACTCATGAAAATCGAAATCTTGTGAATTGTACTTTACAGTCTTTTCCTTTTGATAGAGAAAATACAAGTTTTATGATGACTTCATCATGTAATAAACTTCACAATATCTAAACTTAAAAAAGTATTTTAAGAGCCAACTTTAGAAGAAGTTGGCTTCAATAAATAATTAATATTTTGGTAAATTATACCAATAATCACTCAACTTTGGTTCCAATAACAAAATAGTCACTAAACTTTAGAAAAGTGACAAATCAGTCACTAACGTTATCAAAAAGTGACAAATCAGTCACCTACTAACATTTTTCGTTACAGGCCTAACAGGACAGGTGACATGGCCAATTAACTAGTCACATTGGACATGTCCACGGTGGAAATCCACCCAATTTAAGAACCCTAGTTGGGCAGAAGAAGAAGAAGAAGAAGAAGAGAATAGAAGAGACCGTAAAATCCCTCTCAAAGTCTCTAACAGCCCCAATACAACCGACACCACAAACAAATCAGCAGCACCAACAACAAGTGCTCCAGCCACCACCACTTGCACCGCCACTAAACCCACCGAATCATCTAATATAATCATAATCGCTGCCAACACTGCCACTAAAGTCGACAGTGCAACAAAAGCCAACGTCAAAGGCAACCCAAGCTCCACCAAGCTAAGCAACCCAAGCTATTCCGCTTTAAAAAAAACATCGAGTTTCTTGATCGATGAAAGGGTGAAACCAAGCTCCTCCATCTTCGATAAAAGCCCAACTTTTTCAACATTGCTTAGAACTTTTCTCTTCTCAAGTTTCTTAAACACATCCACTTCTATTTCTTCACTTCTTTTGTAAAAAATCCTTGCTCCAAACCATTGTTTTCCTATTTTGGGTCGTATTTATTTACCTGAAAATGAATAAATAAAAGCAAGTAAAAAAGAATTAATGAAAATTTTCTTTTTTTTCTTGGGAACCAAATAGGGGGTACCTTTTTTGTGGAGCCATGGAGACGATTGTTAATGACTTTTTGGCGGGAGAAAAGGGGTTAAATTGGGGTTTTTTGGGGGGAAAGAGATTGGTGTGTTCGATTCTTGTAAGGTAAGAGACTGGGGATAGTGTAGAGACTATCATTGATGAATCAAAAGTGACCTGAGTAGGGAATTTTTTTTTCTTTATCCTTCTTCTTCTTCTACTGTCCAACTAGGGTTATTAAATTGGGGTCGTTTCCACCATGGGATGCCAATGTGACAAGTTAACGTGCCACATTAGCATTCTATTATGTTTGTAATGGAACATGAACTTTAGTGACCAATTTATCATTTTTTTAAAGTTTAATGACTAAATTGAAAGTTGAATGAGTGTTTTGTTATTAGAACTAATGTTGAGTGATTGTTGGTGTAATTTACTCTTAATATTTTTACAACATTTAAATAAAGAAAAGACCCTCGTTATCCATCTAAACGTGAATCTAAAAATATTTGTGAAAATATGTAAAAGGAAAAAAGTAAAATAAGTACAATATATATATATATATTTATGTTACATAATAATAAGAGCAAATGGCCCACTTGATTTCAAGTGTGCACTCATAAGTACTGACGGGAAGAATATTCAAAATGCAATGCCTAATTGTTCTAATAAAATAATGCCACAATAATTACCCTAATTAACTATTATTTAATAACAATTAAATTAGGAGATTGATTATGTATTAACGCCCCAAAGGCAGGCACATGCTTTGCTTTGGACTCCCACTATAAATGTAAATATGAAATTGAGATCCAAAGCCATTATTCTTTCAAATAAAATGAACTCCAATAATGAATTTAAATATTTAACTATGTCTGTTAATAAAATTTTAGTATTGTTGAAAAAAGTTAAGGTTTTGTATATTTAAGCATTTAAGTTTTAGCTTTATTATGACCAAATGTATATTTGTATTTATAAATTCTCAAAAAATCTAACATTATTTAACTAAAAGTTAAAATAAATTCAAATAATGCACATATATTTAAAAATTCATTTCAAGATTCATTCTTAATTTGCTCAAATAATAAATTTAATGTCTAAATAAAAAACTAATTTAAATGATATAAAGTATCTTTCATAATCCATTATCATTCCTACCAAAATTCCGAGAAGAAAGAATATATACAAGCTAATTTATTTTCAAGGAAATAAAAAAATGTTGGTAGTAACAAAAACATGCATGAAAAAAGGTTTTAGAAGAAAAGTATAATTATAGGAAATTATTTGATATACAATTTTAGACTTCATAAATAAATTTAGGGTATTGACAAATGACCTATAAGATATAATAAAATATTAAAAAACACATGATAAATTTTAAAATTACTTGTGAAATTAAAAAAATGCATTGTAAATATACCAAATACTCATCCAAATTATAAATTTAATTATTTTCCCTTACAAAATATAAAAAATATATATTTGTATTTTAACTAATGTCATGCCTTACTCTAGCTGAGTAACACATTTAATTTATGTCATAACTTACTCTAATTGGATAACAGAGTCATAACTAAAGTGGACAATCATTCTGAAATTGCATATTCCATTAATGAAATTTACCTTTAAACCACTTTACCTTACATAATTAAAATATTTCAATTTCGTTCAACAAAATCAACGTGACAAATTAAAATAAGACTAACTCCTTAGACCCAAAAATCTAGTTATACTGTGTAGAACACGTGCGTACCGGAAAGGACATAATTGAGGTGCTCGCTTGATTAAAAAAACCACCCTTTATTTGGACGATTGAAAGAATTTCGCTAATTTATATATTTTTAAGAACTGAACTTTACCTTCCAAATAAAGCACAAATAATATTTAATATATATATAATATAACATAATATAAACAATTGGTTAGTGATTTTTGGCAGAAATCATGGCAAATGGCGAATGCTCGACATATTTGGCATAAATCTAGAGCACAATCTAACGAACACTTATTCACAACTAACCTTTAATTAGACCAACCAAATAGAACATAAAGGCTCATCCTTAGCAAAGGTGAACACTTGGCAACTTTTTTGCTGCTGTAGAGTATAATAAGATTAAGAGTGTCCCAATCAAATAACACAATAATCAGTGTTTGTTTTCCCCGTCATGGACCACATTCCATAGGTTGATAGGTTGGGCACAGCCCTTAACCAACAAAAATCAAAATCAAAATAGAGAAGGTGAACCACCATCTTCATAGCTGTTCATTGGTTGCACCTCCAAACTAAATTACAACCTGACTACAACACCCCCCACCCCCCCCCCCCCAACAAAAGCAATCTATATTTTTTACACAAATTGGGGCATGGGGCAACCTTTTTTTCTTCTTTAATATTAACATAATGCTGTAATCTGGAGCTGGTTTAAGAAGCTAAAATGATATGCTCACTCCGTATAACCAACTCTTAACAGATGGGGTTTCTAGAATTGAAGATATATGCTAATGCTAACTAACAAATTAAAATGTTATCCAGTTCAGTTTAGTATCTAAACAATCATTGCAGTTCCTCTAACCTGCCTTACAAAGTGAGTGCAACATATGTAATGACTACCACTGATGCCCTCGAGTCTCCTCATGCCACAGAACCATTCTAGCATTAAAAGGAAAAAAAATGGGTTACATAACAGTAATCACACCCTCTAAGTGCTCCCAAAAACTCCTATATTAAAGTGAATTCTACACCATTTACCTTTGATTGCAGAACCCTTTGGCTGTCAATGAAATATTGGTTTGGATGATTGATACCAGCATCACATGATGAGCCATGAACAGCTTCAAACGTTAAGGTACATGCTAACTGCACACATTTCACCGTGCTCACAATTATGAATTTCTATGACAATAAACCTTTTAGATAAAAACACCCCAGAGTAGGTTAAAAAGATTATCTTATTACCTGATAGTGCCTATTGTGCACTTTGTCCATTACATCCTCTACTGCACGACTGCTTACTCCCATTCTTACAAGTGCAGCCCTTAAATTCTCCTCACTGTCATGTAAAAATAGCAAGCAATATAACGTGTAAATTAGAGTGTGGACGCCTATATAGCAATGTAAAAGCTATGTTATCAACAACGCTCAAGCATCTGCCATAGCACTGATAAATTAACAAATTCATGATCAAACCTATTTGTTATATGCTGTCTCCAGATATTTATTAGGAAAAAACAAACTAGTATAGTTCACTCCAAGGAGAATATCTGAGGTTTTGCAAGAGGGACGCCACTCATAGCAAACTCTCCTTAATCAAGAAAGCTAGTAACAGTATTAACCTGAAATGCCTATAGGGGCAGCCATGATGATCACCAATGCCAGGAGTTACCGAGATAATCTTTTGACAGGAATAAGGTGTATAATCCTGCAATATCCATCAGATTATTATGATTAGATGAGATCATAGTACAAACTCAAGTTCCAACCCACCCACCCCCACCCCCCAACCAAAAAAAAAAGAAAGAAAACGGACAAGAACCTAAACCTGTAAATATCTAATTTTTCTGAAGCAATTGTAAATACCTTTACTCATCCAAATTTGAAATATATCACATTTTTAAGTAGAGATAAGATGGCATCTTACTGTTCTCTTCCCTTCTCTTCCATAATTATGGCGTATGTTGTATGCATATTCCTTGTCAAACCTCTCTGCACTAACCTACGAAAGATATAATTTAATGTCAACTATCCAGTATTCAACTGCATGGGCAACAAGAAACAAAGCATTGAAATATAGAAAATGCTTCAATCAAATAAAATATCACAAGATTCAGATACATTGTGTCAAGAGGGGAAATTTGGGGGGAGGGGTATCAAAGACTCATGGTTAAATATGAAATTTAGGAGGAATCAATGAAAGGATATCAATTTAAGTCCTGGATTTTCAATTGAATTTCCTTCACATCTCTTTCCCATCTTGTGGTTGAGAATAAAAAGAAATCAAATAGTCAGAGAAAATAAAATAAAGGTTAAATAACATACTTCCAAATATACATACAGTAACATATACCTGTGCAGTGAAAGACTTACCTTTGGTGCAAACTCCGCTTTCCAAAATGCCAAGGCATCATCAAGTTTCAGCCCAACACCCTGAGGAGAGTTAATAAAGAACAAAGACAGAATTATGAGAAAGAGGAAAGACACTAAGAGAACAGTTTCATGATTTATCAACATGCAATATTACAGCTGCTAATATTGATCCCCATATTAATCAAGTTAGAGTTTGCATCAAAATTTAATTGAAGTTGACCTCTCCACCTATTATCAATTGGTTTCAGGTTGGAGAATCAACACTAGACTCAAAAACAGAAAAAAGATGTCTGAAAACAAGCATTAATGCATATCCAACCATGAGACAGGAACACCATGCCATTGTCTGACTTCCCTGGAAAAGATCTTTATAATACTACTATTACAGGCAATTATACTGAAGACAGATTAAGTTAGTGAAGTACAACCTTCAAGAAAAGACCTAATTGCATCCTACCACCATGCTTTAAATGATGATCCTCTTTGACCTGAAAGGTAAAAGATATAGAATTTTTTTTTTTATATAAAAGGAGAGACAATTGAAAACAATGCTAACCCTCTTTTGATAATCTAAATTCTTACCTTTTCAAGTAGGTGGCGCATACATAGTGGAAATGAAGTCTTAGCAACTTGATCAATGTCCTTAATAGATATCTCCCCAAATTCTTGTTGCTAAAACAAACAGCCAATCAAGTTTAGAAAAAAAGACCATTCATATAAAACAGCTATATAATTAAGCTAGTTGAAGAGTTGTTACAAAGCACCTGAGAGTAATCAGGACCCAGATAGCTTGTGCATAGTGCTTCCACAATCTAACAACAAATCAGGTAGAAAAAGAAAACAGTCAATACCAAACAGAAGGATCTTTCAATAACAAACTTCAGTCCAATTCTCACAGGAGTCAGGCGATCCTTCTCTTGTTCTCTAATGGTAGATGTCCATTTTCTGCAAGCAAGATTGCAAATTATGGAACTTGGCAAACACCATAAAATTTATATGAACAAAGCAAAAATTGCAAAAGAGAAAAGGAAAAGTTCATCAGCAGAAACTTGGATGTGATACATAGATTTCTTTTACCTTAAAGAATATTAATACAATGTTTCATCACAAGACAAATTATATTAACTACTATGATGGATTTCAGCAGCTCCATGCCGGTAAACTTATTTCTTAGAACATACGAAGGAGAAGTATAATGGCATACGATAGAAAATGTAAGTGTTTTGCCTTTGTTTTTGGAATTATGACCGAGGATGAGGAATGTAACTCCTGTGCACCAATATAACTGTTGCCTACAAAAATGACGATGACAAGAATACCAACTACTGCTTCTGGTGAATGTGGAAATTATGATAGCAGAGCACGGATTACATTCCAATAAATTTTAATAAACATGGTTCTATTTATCCGTATGAAATATATTAACACATTACAGATGCAATAATAAATATTCATGCAACTCAGAAGTCAACTTAGCAGCAACAGATTGTAGCCCAAACTACATGTGCCATGAGATACAATTCAGACAGTGAAACCAAGTTGACACACAAGTCCTAACATGTAGCAGACAAGCTCAATAATCGACAAAGACCAATGTAGATGTTAAAAAATGAATGCAAGGCGCAACTTTCTGGAGCCCTAATGCACAAAGAAGAAACCTGTTTGTTAAAATGAGTGCCTTCGATAGATAACTTCGAAATTGTGTGACAACAAGAGAAACCACCTGAAAAGATTAGACGGAAGAAGACAAGGCAAGTATGAATATTAACTCATGTTGATGATATTCAATTTTTTAGGTAAGATTCAAAGATCAATAGAATGTCATTACCTGATTAATAGCAACATAAGCATGCCCTTTATGTATAAACACTCGACGACCAGCTACAAGATCAGGAACTTCTTCAAAGGGCACCTTCATAGGGTGGAAGCGTGCACAAATAAGCCAGATAAAACTAGAAACTATATCAGATTTTTATCTAAGGACTAACCCTGGCCTGAGAGATACGAGACTATCAGTGTTCTCTCTGAATCACATCACCAACCAAGAATGATATTATATTTAACACTGTTAAATCCTGTCCCCTTTCTTTCTCCATTCAGTTGCTTACTAGTACAGGTAAATGGCAAGAACAATCCTAATTGCAGTACTATTAGCATAGGTTATTACATTATATTAACACATGGCAATGGGAGATAGTCAATTCTTTTTCACGAGGGTAAGCTACCACAGAATTTGTTTGAAATGTGGAAGAATCAAGAAAACACAATAGTACCTTGTAGAATATTGCATCAGCTGCAAAAATAAAAAGAAAAGAAACCAAATCATAATATAGACAAAGCACCAAAGAAGGTTATTTAACTATTATAGTATTATGACTTAGACAAGCATCCATTAGTTGAAGGAAGGAAATATATCCTACAATACCTAAATTACCTAAGAAAAACAGATTATTGAGGATATTCTGGAGCAAAAATAAATCATATCTGTCTTTGAAACTCTTTGTCAGCCTCAAAAATTTTCTTTCTAAAACCTAACAGGTAAATATGACCCAAGCAGAATAGTCAAGAATATAAAAAGTGATAAGTTCAATCAAGGATATGAGTGATTCTGCTTCAAATGGAACCTCAAAGGAGAGAGATTATGAGCTTAAAAATAAAGACGGCATATAAATAATCACACGTAATACAGTAAACTTATTTTTGCTATTAGTTTTCATCGAACTAGGTTTAGCCTGATGGTAACTGAATATAAGTCATATGAGAGCTTTCCAGGAGATATCATGGTCCAAATTTAAATGTCACTGAATGCGAGGTGAGAAATGTAATAAAATAGACAAACTAGTGCCTTTGATGTGGAATATGGGTAATGAAGCCAGTCAGGAATCTCATACCAGCAGCTAAAGTCTGACCCATAGAGCGTGCAACTTGGCCTAATTTATCCTTCAGACTCTGCAAAGAGACAGAATAGCTCCAGTTACTAGGATAAAAATCTAGAGAAGATATAAAAAAAAGGCACCATATGCGCTATCATAATAAGGTTCACGCTATTGTACCTTGTTGAAAACAAATCTTGAGGGAATTAGAAAATATTGAAGTACAATTACCTCAAATTCCGCATTGCTGACTGCCTTGTAGGGAAGCTTAAACTCAGACATCAATGCCCTCTATAACATCAGCATACAAGCAATCAGCATGAGCTTAATAAACCAGAAAACCTAACACCAAAAAAGAATGAACATGTGCCACCTGTGCCTCAGAGCTTTCCCAGCGAAACCGGTGGCGGAAGAGGGTAGTCTCCATGGACAGAAACCATTTCCTTAACTCCTCCCTAATCATAGGAAGAAAGAGAATAAAGATGATAATTACTGTTAACAGTTGAAAAAGAATAAAAGAACCATGATCTTACGTTCTACAGTACACAAGGCGAAGAACGAAATGTGATATGATATCCTTGTTTACTTCCTCCACTGCCTGCGGATGTCTCATATTTGCTTTCCAAAGATCCAGTACCTGAGCAAATCCCGTATGTGAAACTGGGGAGAAAAACAATTATATTGTTACCAAAAAAATATAAACAGAGTCAATGGTTTTACCAATTTTTCCATTTCTTCAGGTTTCTTTCCACGGCATAGTCCATCTGAGATACCTTTAAGAACTGCATCAAGCAATTAAAATAATTAGATGAAATAAGAGACTTTGATAGAGCCAAAAATTTTAAATTTAATCATGCAATTAACTATATTTGTAGAGTTGTCACATTAAACGTTACGAAACCATCATAAAATTGAGATCTGATACTAGGGATTCCTCTTCTTAAGTGAGGTTTCATCAGTAACAATTCAGTGAGCAAAAAGATGTTCAAATTAAAGCTTTAAAAATAGTCATATTAGCAGAGGGAAAATAGGGTTACCTCGGAGGCGATCAATGGCGAAGAACTCGAAATCTTCGAGACGGACTTCGAGGGGAGGGGCCGATCGGTAGAGAGGAAGAATGGAAACGATGACATTGTTGGAACTGGATTTCCTATGAGATTGAACTACTTCCATTTCTTCTCCTTTTTTCAGTGTGCAATTCCGATTACCGAGCTTACTAACGGCGTTTTCCCTTTTCCTTTTGTTTCCAAAATAAAACCCTTGGGGAAGACTGCAAAAGCGCGGCAAAAAGTTGAGAGAATTTGGAAAATTGGCGGGAAATGGACCACCTGTGTGTGCTGAATTTGTTTCACTGCCTTCCAACTCGCTTATATATATTGTGAAGGTATTTTGGATTTTTTATTTAAATATTGTACGAAACAAAAAATACTGCTTGAATTGTGAGGTGCAATCATTATATTTAAATCGCTTAATTTGTTACAGTAATTATCAATATATGCTGGAAAAAATTTGAAGTAAATGTGTTGTTTACTCGTATATGTTGTTTTGAGGAGAGAAGTAAAAAGTGTTTTATAGTGTATTTTCACTAAAATTTGATAATTTAATTTTTAGTTAAATGGTTAAATATTAATGTTTTTGTCCTTGAGTCACTTGGTTCGATTCTCTCTTATTCACATATGTATTTTTTATTTCATGTTATTTTAAGTTTTTTATTTTTAATTAATATTTTAACACATTAGTGTTTTTAGTTAGATGGTTAGCTAATTGTGATTTTATCTTTGAGTTTTAAGTTCGATTCCTCTTATAAATATTTTAATATGTAAGCTTTGTAATATGATGAACTAACTCGTCTAATTTTAAAAATTGTGAGCCAACTATGTATCATATTAGAGATCTTTGTAACATCCCATACCCAATCCGATCACCAAATCCAAGTTACGGGAATGCTACCATTGAAAACAGATAATATCACAAGCAATTCAGAGTTAAAATAAATTAATCATTTCATAATCCATACAAAACATGATTTACGAACTAATTTAAATTTTAATTGAGCTTATAAAAGCTCTAAAACAAGTTAGGAACTGAATAAGGACCAAATTAAAACTTGTTAAACAAACAAGGGCAAACATGAAAACAAAGGTCACACAACCGTGTGGTCAGACCGTATGAAAGGCTGTACATGTGTACGCACAAGTCATACGGATGTGTAACTAACTGTAGCCATGTGGTACAAAAATTACCAAACCTACCATACCCATATGGGCATGTGGCTAGCCCGTGCGAGGTACACGCCCGTGTGGAACAATCATGTGTCATTTTAAGTATTCATCATGTACCAAGCAAACCTGTGATTCAAGTAATGCATAAATGGCCACACAGCTTGTACAAGAACCAATCAACAATCATGCCAAAACATGAATTAACCAATTACAATACTATCATATAGAATTTCCTTTTCACCAAGTTTAACAATCTAAACATTAAACATTAATACAAACAAATCACATACTTCATTATGCCATTTCAACCTCAACTCAAAACACATCATATATCCATTTCCTAATCTTCTAACCAATATGCTTTAAGGCACCATCACAAACATAAATTAATATCGAAGTACTTTCTATTTCATGCCAAGTTAGAACATAGTTATGCATGTGCCATATGTATAAACAAAATGCCAAATTTCTATCACTTATCATTACCACCTATAAGTTTAACACCAAAAAACCAATTTACATGTCATGCTTATAATATCCAATTCAAACATCAATCTATTAGGTCATATACTTCAACAAAATCTCACATATTCAATCGTTTCATAACATAATCAAACTTACCAAATACTCATATTATTTCATCACATACCAAACTTAAAAACCATCTTTAAGGATACTATTTCAAGCCATGATCAAACACATCAACATACCAACAAGCACACATACTTTATGCAACACAAATCACACTTTACTTTTACAAAACACTTATATACAATTCAGCTCCTATTACATGCCATATAACCAAAATGAACATTTAAAATACTACCAAAAATAGAGGCTAGAAAGTGTGATCTTCAAGATGATCTAATCGTTGAGTTCCTCAAAGAGGGTCAACTATAGACAACAAAAAATGAAACGAAGTAAGCATTAAACATACTTAGTAAGTTCATAGGTTTATACACAATAACTTACCTCAAGTCACAATAACATATATTGATTTTAACTAATTTATCTATATCCTTGTCACAACATGTCACACTTACAAGGTGATCGTTTTATATTGTTGAGTAATATTTTTCTTTTATCTTATTGATAGGAAAGTTGGGGTATTTATACATGTGGTTATGAGTACTGTTACAACTCATAGTAGGGCCGTACTACTTTGTCTTGATTCTATTGTCTTCGGCACTGACATTCTATGTCCGTAATACTGACATTCTCTGCATACTTCAGTCTGCTAGGCTCATATTTACGGAGCACGCGGTCCTTTCTACTTTTGGGACTAGGGCTCTGGGCAGGCTTCGTCTTTACTAGGCACGTGTCTGGATAGCCTGCGGAGCACGTGGCCCTTTTAGTAAGTCCTTTGGGCGTATGCGATCTTCTCTAGGTTTCTACAAGATAGGTTTGTAACTTTGCCTTGCGAGCTGGGTCAGCTAGCTAGTCTTGCGACCTTGCCTTGTGGGCTCTCGCAAGGTTCTCACGAGCTAGGTCTACAGCCTTGCCTTGCGAGCTAGAATGCCTTGTTGTCTACTCGTGGTCGAGTTGTGGGCCGGAGGCTTAGATCCTTCCTAGGGCTTAGGTATCTAGTTACTAATATATAACAATCTACTCCCCCCAAGTGGGCCTAAGGGATATTATAAAGTGGCACTTCTTAGGTCCATCAAATCATGATTAAATGCAGCTTGTTGGGTACGATACGGATTGTGATGCATTATGGTTGTTCTGCCATGTGCACGGGCTATTCTCGCATGTGCGTATCTGATCATTGAAAATTAAATCGTTTTCATTTGTTCGCATCTGGCCGTTGATTTCCCTCGATCATATGAATCGTCTAAGAGGCGGGAAGGGAACCTCTTCTTTAAAAAGATATCTTTTAGAGCCCTAAATCCTTAATTCTTAGCGTATTCTGCAATTAAAACAAAGGTAATTTTTAGAAACTTTACTTTTTTCTTTTAAAACTTCTATTTCCTTCTTTTATCGATGGTATGGTGAGGATGAGAAGAGCTGGTAACCGCATCACCCCAGTCCATCAACCGATTCTGATTTTGGTGACGGAGAAATATTATGCATGCACTATTAAACGGGGGGAACTAGAAAGGGTCTTATCGGTGCAGGGAATAAAACTTCTCAATTTTGTGTATGAGTTTTCCATTATAGAAGGGTCACATCGATTGTACGAGACCACCGATGATAGCTTCCTGCTTTCGTTGCACGCGCTGGAGGCTGGATTTCATTTGTCGCTGCACACTTTCTTCTGCAACCTTCTAGATGACTACAACATCGCTCCCAGCCAACTTTTAAGCTTTTTCCAGTGGTTCACCATGGCGTACTTCTTTGACTGTAGTCAGCATGGTGAGATACCTATGCTCGTTATTTTCCAGCACTTGTATCAATTGAAGGGCCATGGTTCAAAGGATTCAACAGGGTTCTACTATTTTTCTCCTCGCAAAAAAGTGCAAACAATTATTCAAAATCATTGTTCCAGCCTTTCTTTGAATCGAGGAAAGTACATCCAAGTTCGCAATATGTTTGGTGAGGACTTCAGATTTCCCATAAGATAGGCCTCACCCAGTAAAGATATGTGCACCTTTCAATGAAGCCTTACTACGGATGATGTTGTTGCCCAGTTTCAGAGGCTTCGCACTGGTTGTTCGTTGATTTTGGAGACTCTCATCATAGTGAGGGATGCCTTTAGGTTTTTTTTGGAGGGTTTTACCCCTAACGGATGGAGACCTGATGACAATCAAAAGGTCGCTCAATCGATTGGTGCGTTGCCTGAGAATGCTACTTGGCCTCATGATTCTTTTAATTAGTTGGCCCAGATACTGTTGGGTCGTATGGCGAAACCCTTTAACTACTTCTATCACTTCTACAAGATAAAGCTTCGTCTGTTTGCTTTTGCTGAGTTCACACAATGAGGGGTTGTTGGGTCAGATATTAATTTATTAACTGCTTCTACGGATCACAAGGTTGTTGCTGGTGTAGGAATTGATCAAGGCTCCAAGCATACTTCAAGTGGAACTGATAGCCTTTCTCAAAAACTTAACGAGGTAATAGACATCGATTCCTTGGTTGACAATGCTTGCAAGAAGCGTAAGACCACTGCAGGGGCTATGCGTATTGGTTCTGTAAGCGAAGATGAGAAGAATAGTGTACAGCTTGAACGTCGTAGTAAAAAGAAAGTAGATTCTATAGGGTTTGGTGTTGGGCTTTAAGTTATCCCCATCGTCTACCAGTGAACTTACCATATTTTACTCCCCTTGCTAGTTCATCGATTGTTATTACTGATGATACCCCTCCGCTTGCTACTCGTGTATCTCCTCTTGTGCCCGTCGCTAGAGGGATGACAATTGGGGGTCATGGAGGTTCATTTTCTTGGCGTGGGGATTTGAGCATGCAGGAGTACCTTTATAACCCTGATGTCGTAGCCCTCGAATGGTAGGCCTCGGTACTAGAAGCTGTTAGGCCAAGTAGTGCGCAACTACCCCCAGCCTCAAGCCTATGCTCCTTTCTGTAGTTTCTTCTTTTTGAGGCCAATGCTGTTGGATTAAGGTATAAGGAGGCCTATCAGAAGGAGCTCACGGATCTTAAGGTAGAATTGGCGAGAGTTAGTGAGCAGTGTCGTAAGATGATGGAGGAAAATGAGATCATCCTTAAGCAAAACGAAGATCTCATGGAATGTTTGACCATAGTGGAGACTAAGACAGAGGGGTTAGAGCGTGAGGTTGTTGCTGAAAGGGAAAGTAAGGAAGCTCTGTAAGCTGAGTTGGATGGGCTTACAAAAGAGCACGCAACGGAAATAGATAGGATTATTCGCGAGTGTCAAGACCAAGTGGAAGACACGATTAGGGAATATCTTCAAGTCTTCGAGGATTTTAATAAAAAGACAGTTAAGAATGTCTTAAGCTCTATTTTGAAGCTAAAGATGAACATTCTACTTCATGCCCAGGTCGTTGTTGGTCCATTCGATGTTCACAAAGTAGATCTTGATGCTCTCGAAGGGGTGGATATGAGCTTGCTGGGCTTCAATGTGCTATGTCCCTCAGGTGCCGCGTGGGACTCCTTTGTGTCTACTTGGAGGGGTTCTCTAGATTTTTAAATAAAAGAGGATACTTCTGTGGACGAGAATACGGCCCCCTCTACTGCGAACAATGATGTTACTCATTCTGATCATGTGCGTCGAGGCATAGATAGGGATAATATGCCTTGATTTTTTGAATACTCTATACTTTATTTATTTTTTAATGAGAATATGTTTTTGTAGTCATTACTTTTATGGCTTTGTGACTTTAATTATGTTCATCTCACAATTATATTGGTCCTTATGAAGAATCTTGGACGATCATTAGCTGCAATTTTTAGTGATAATTTTAGAAGGTACCACAGCTGGGGATGTTAATCTGCGAGCTATTTTATATTTTGGAAAATTTTTGAAAGATAGCAAGCTACGGATGAGAATTCATGAGTTGTTTCATACTTAGGAAATTTTTGAAAGATAACAAACAGAGAGTTTTGCTTTCACTAAATGTCTTGAAGGTTGTGGTTCTTCATCTTCGAACCTTTATATAATACCTGGGAGCTTTGTTCTCGCTAACTATTTTGGAGGTTACGGCTCTTCGCCTGTGAACGTTAATATGATCACTGGGAGCTTTGCTTTCGGTAATTGTTTTGGAGGTTGCGTTCTTCGCCTGCAAATCTTAATATGACAATTGGGAGCTTTGCTCTTGCTAACTGTTTTGGAGGTTGCGACTCTTCGCCTATGAACCTTAATATGACAACTAGGAGCTTTGCTCTCACTAACTGTTTTGGAGGTTATGGCTCTTCGCCTGCGAACCTTAATATGACAGCTGGGAGCTTTGCTCTAGCTAACTATTTTGGAGGTTGCGGTTCTTCGCCTGCGAACCTTAATATTTCATGCATTTAGATCTAGCTAATTATCTGTACTTAGGTACATATAGTTGCATTTTAGGACATTCCATTAGTATTTTTCTTATTTTAGCATTACATTAGGAGCTTAGACTGTACTTAAATTTTAGTTATTTTTAAATTTCTTGTAGAAGGGTTGTGTGTGGTGGTGGATTGGCAGGTGCAGGATTAGGAATAAGAAGTAAATGAGTGAAAGTTTGTCGGGGCAAAGGGTTGGACAATTTGTCAACATGAATACCGTGGCAATACCGAGAAGATGTCCAATTAAAACTCAAAGCATACCGATCTTAAGCCCAGTTGAACTTGTACCAGATATATCTACTTGAAAAAGAGAGAAGAAAAATCATGGGCTGTTGGATTTACCCTAGGAAAAACGATTATAAAAGCAAAAGGAGGAAACGCCAAATGGGGTGGAAAACAAAAGAGAAAAAAAATGGGAGATCCTTAGGTAAAAAAAATAGAGGTTATTGGTTGAGTAGAGATGGGAAGAGGAAGACGAAGGTAGTCCCTCTCAGCCACCATAGGACACTGCATTGCTAGAGTGTGGGTTGGATAAGCAGAAGCTATCTTCCCAAAGTTTTTTCGTTATTTCGTGATTACTCTTTGTGAATTGATTTGATGAAAACGATGTACTTTGGATTTGAATTTTAATTTCCAGCCCATGAACTAAATCTCATGGGGTTGGGATTACTTGATGAAACTCTTATTTTCTTTACTAGCTAAAGCGTAAATCTGCTTTAATACACTATTTCATTCAATGGTTTTTTTTTTACAAAATTGTATGTTTGCAAAATCTAGACATAGATGGATGTACAACATGTTCATTAAATTAATCTAATTCTGACAAGGTTAGGTTAATGAGATTGAAATTGAATGATAAGAGCAAGTGTTTGACAAAATACTTGTAGCACCCTCTAAATATAGAGCAACGTTCATACGGAAAAAAAATAAAATAGTGCAGGGTACCGTGCTAAAGGCCTAAAGACATATATCGCTTAAGGCAACGTAACTTGAGGTCTTGTTCTCAAAAGAAGTAGACGATTTTAGAACTCTTCTGAGCAGTAGATTGAGTATGGTTTTAACGAGGCATTACTGTTAGTAAGGGCAGATTGTTAATAATCCCGACCTTCTAGATCAACATCGTAGCCCTCTATCATTTGCCGTAGTATCTTTGCCTTTCAGTTGTTTACTTGTTCTCTTGCATATTATTCATGTAATTATTCTCAAATTTGCGATTGCATTCTTACTCTTGTCTTGTCATAGCATTTTCCATTATTTATTAGTTACACATATTACACATATCATTATTCCTTCAAATTACCACTGCATTCTTATCATTATTTTTGTCATTACATTAATCATACTCATTATAATAACTCGACCATTTTATACCTAATCAACCCCTGTGGAGACGATCTCACTTATCATTTTATTACTTGATTCGACTTGTATACTTGCCCAATTTGCATATCATTTCACACGCGACACAACTAGGAGCTTTACTCTTGCTAACTATTTTGGAGGTTGTGGCTCTTTTCCTGTAAACCTTAATATGACAATTGGGAGCTTTGCTCTATGTAACTGTTTTGAAGGTTGTGGCTCTTCACCTGAGAACCTTAATATGACAGTTGGGAGGTTTGCTCTAACTATTTATTTTAGGGGTTACGGCTCTTTGCCTACGAACCTTAATATGGAAGCTAAGAGCTTTAATCTCGCTAATTGTTTTGGGCCACACGAATCTTATTGGCGAATTGTTTTCATTCATAGGATAGGGAGTTATACATAGCATTTCTTGAGATGTCGGGTGTTCCAAGTTCGTGGTACAATTGTGCTTTCCATTCTTGCTAGTTTATACGCTCCGTAACCCTAAACCTATTCCTTCTATCGCTTTATATGGTCTTTCCCAATTTGGAGCCATTTTTTCTCGTTGGGAAGTAGGTAGGATAGCCTTAGATGAAACTCTTATTTTCTTTAATGACTGAAGCGTAGATCTGCTTAAGTACACTGTTCCATTCAATGGTTTTTTTATTTATAAAATTACATGTTTGCAAACTCTAGACATAGATGGATGTACAACATGTTCATTAAATTAATCTAATTCTAACAAGGTTAGGTTAATGAGATTGAAATTGAATGATATGAGCGAGTGTCCAACAGAACATTTGTAGCAACCTCTAGACATAGAACAACGTTCATATGGAAAGAAAACAAAATAGTGCAAGGTACTGTGCTAAAGACCTATAGACATATATCGCTTAAGGCAATGTAACTTGAGGTCTTGTTATTGAAAGAAGTAGGTGGAAACACAAAAATATATAGACTTTTTCATGCCCTTTTTAACTCATATTCATGCAGTTTCGTAGTAATTCTTGTCGAAAAATATAATATAGTTATAAAATAATTAAATTGTACTTAAATTATTAACATATTTAATTTTAATTAATTTTAGAATAAATTTAAAAAGTTTTTTATTTAATTTCGATAGATTTGCACAAAGGGTGAAAATTGACTCGGCTGACACTATTAAAAGCTCAAACCGTGAAGCGATTTTTGATAGGCTGAGGCGAATTAATTGTTCAGCCTAAGGCAGTCCAAATTATGAATATTAATACATAATATAATTAATTTTAATTTTAATCCAATTTATTTTGGGTTAAATAATTATTATTGAATACATTATGGAAATGAGGTCTAATTGTGCTAATACAAAAGACTGATCCAATTGAGCAATCAGGCTGCCCAACCCATCCAAAATGCTGACCCAACTAGCTCAAATTAGCTGATTTATTGACTTGCAAATCATCCCTTGAGGTCTCCTTGAAATTGAATTCAAACCCCTCAATTTATTATGCTTTGTAGATTTGCCCCTAGCCAAATATAGCAAGTTGAAATCATCAACAAATGCATGAGTGGTGGCCAGCCGTGGGGGGAGTTAATGGCTGATACTTTTTTGCTAAAATTAGTAGCCAATCCCACCTAAAAATACCCCCCTTTTCTACTCTTTTCAATACACACTCAATTTATTCACAACACATTCTCTCTTTACTCACTTTTCTCCCTCTATTTTCCATTTTCTTTCTTATCCCTTCCTTTGCTGATTTCTCCTCTTGAGAAATAGCCTTCTTCTGCCTTGAAGTAGCAGCACTCGAGTGTTCGTAGAGGCCTCAAATTGACAGAAAAAGCAGAGAAGAAGAGGAGCGCGCTAGTGACTTCAGAGAGACACTGGATTTGTTTCTTGTTCCCTACTCTTTTATTTTCTTGATTTCGTTATGATGAATACTTATTGTTTTGTTACTCTTGATTTAATTAAAATGACTTAAATCTAATTCGTGTTAGATTTATTGCGTTCTATTTCTTAATTTATTAAAAATCATGTTTGTGTTATTATAGGCCTTGTTGATTTGTTCAATTAAATAAAATTATATTTATGTGATGCTTGCATTTAAATTGTAAGGTAAAAATTGAATTAATTATTTAAGCAGATTGAAATTGTAATTAATAGACATAATATTTAATTGGTGCATGTTTAATCTTTTAAGGTAGCTAAAGGTTAAATTAGCGACGGTATTAAACAATACGTTAGCCTTGCATAACTTGAAGGATTTTGTGATTAAATTGTTTCAATATAAAGATATATTGTTACCTCAATTAATCTTTTACTTGCTTATGAAAATTTAATTCATTGTTTGAAATGGCATAGAGATATGTATAAGGGATTATTTTAATTTATTGGAAATCATCCATATTTATAGAAAGTCAAAGATATGGGTATCAGAAAGATACAGGTATCAGAAAGATATGGGTATCAAAATCTGAGATTTAAGGCACCAAAAGTGGGATTGAGATTTGGCATAAGATAATTGCAATTTTGATCCCTGAACCTCAACTATAAATAGGCCTAACCATTTCTCTTTTTCATCATCCCAAATTTGCCATTCCCTACTTAAGGCATTACTTTCTCCCTCTCTTTGTAAATTCTCAATTGTATTTTGGAGTGAAATATATTTGGTAGTGCCCGAGGACGTAGGGAAAATTTGCTGAACCTCGTTAAATTCTTATGTTTTTTATTTTATTATTCTGCATGAATTGTGAGTGTGATTGTAGTGATTTATTGTGCTATTAAATTACGATTGAGGGATATTCTGGCTAGGAAAGACCTGGTACTTAAGCAATCCTTGTGATCCACCTCTCTTTCCTGGGAATTGAACTTAGTGTGATTTTTTAGTACAATAATTTTCTCTTTTACACGCTTCCGCACAACAATTGGTATCAGAGCTAGATTCGTACTTGGGGAATACGATCGTTCACGACACTTTTCACGTACAATAGTTGGGATTGAGGAGAAAAATAGAAAAGGCATCGTCATCAGCGAAGACTACTGTGGCCAATGCAAAATTTGAAGTAGAGAAATTTGATGGTACCAATAATTTTGGTATGTGGCAATGTGAGACCCTGGATGTCTTATGTCCGCAAGAGCTGGATATAGACCTTGAAGAAAAACCTGACAAGATGGATGACAAGGAGTGGGCCAAGATCAATAGACAGGCATGTGGAACAATTCACCTATGTTTGGCCAAAGAGCAGAAGTACTCTGTCATGAGGGAGACATCAGCGAAGAAGTTGTGAGATACATTGGAAGAAAAGTTTCTAGCAAAAAGTCTTGAAAATAGGCTTTATATGAAAAGGAAACTTTATCGATTCACGTATGCACCCGGTATGTCGATGAATGACCATGTGAACTCATTCAATAAAATTTTAGCAGACTTGCTAAATTTGGATGAGAAATTTGAAGATGAAGACAAGGCATTATTGTTGTTGAATTCTCTTCCTGATGAATATGATCATCTTACCACCACATTGCTTCATGGGAAGGATACAATCACATTTGATGCAGTCTGTAGTGCGTTGTATAGACCTGAGACTCAAAAGAAAGATAAAAAAGATCACAGAGATACAACTATAGAAGTCTTAACAGTAAGAGGTCATTCGCACAGCAAAAAATCTGGTAGAAGGAGTAAGTCCAAAGGGAGACCTGCCAAAGATGAATGTGCTTTTTGTTGTGAGAAAGGGCATTGGAAAAAGAATTGTCCTAAGGTACAAAAAGGCAAGGCTATTTCTGATGCATGTGTAGCGAAGCATGATGATGAGTCAGACTTTAGCTTGGTTGGCATGGCAATGGCATGTCATACAGATGAGTGGATTTTGGATTCAGGATGTACTTACCATATGTGTCCTAATAAGGACTGGTTTTCTAGTCTTAAAGAACTAGAAGGTGGAGTTGTTTTTATGGGCAATGACAGCGCTTGTAAGACAATGGTAGTAGGTACAATCCAATTGAAGAATCACGACAGCTCAATTTAAGTCTTGACAGATGTTTGCTACAAACCTAGCTTGAAGAAAAATCTCATCTCATTAGGGGTCCTAGAATCTAAATGGCTCACAATCACTTTGAGAGATGGATTACTAAAGGTAGTAGCTGGGGTATTGACGGTGATGAAAGGCACAAGAAGAAATAACCTGTACTATTTAAATGGAAGTACAGTTATTGGATCAACATCAACAGCATCTGCGAAAGATGCAGATTCAGAGGCTACCAGGTTATGGCATATACGATTGGGACATGCAGGTGAAAAAGATTTGCAGAGTTTGGCGAAGAAAGGCTTGTTGAAAGGTGCAAATTCATGCAAATTGGAATTCTGTAAACATTGTGTTCTGGGCAAGTAGACGAGGATAAAATTTGGTTAAGCAATTCACAATACAAAAGGAATTCTGGACTACGTTCACAGTGATGTGTGGGGACCTATTAAAGTGGCTTCTTTGGGAGATATGCACTATTTTGTTACTTTTGTTGATGATTATTCAAGAAAAGTATGGGTGTATCTAATGAAAAGGACAAATGAAGTTTTGGATGCATTTCTTAAATGGAAGATGGTGGAGACCCAGACTAGTCAAAAGGTCAAACGACTTCGATCAGACAATGGTACTGAGTACAAGAATGATCCATTTCTACAAGTACGTCAAGATGAGGGCATTGTGCGACACTTTACTGTTCGAGATACACCACAATAGAATGGGGTGGCAGAACGTATGAACCGGACTATACTGAAGAAAGCTCGATGTATGTTGTCCAATGCTGGATTGGGCAAGAAATTTTGGGCTGAGGCAGTTACATATGCGTACCATCTAATTAACCGATTGCCATCAACTGCAATAAATAAAAAAACTCCTATGGAGAGGTGGGCTGGTAAACCTGCTACTGATTATGATTCTTTACATGTTTTTGGTTCCACTACATATTATCATGTAAAAGAATCTAAGTTAGACCCAAGAGCAAAGAAAGCATTATTCATGGGTATAACAGGTGGAGTAAAAGGATACCGTCTCTGGTGTCCTGATACAAGGAAGATTGTTTTCAGTAGAGATGTGACTTTTGATGAATCAACCATGATGAAAAACAAGGATTCACAAAAGGATAACAAAACCAGTGGCACTTTGCAGCAGGTGGAGCTTGAAAAGGTTAATGATGATCCATCTAATATTGAAGGAACAAATGATGAAGAAGTTTCGACCCAAGAACTTCTACAGCAACATGATTCAATTGCATATAGGAGGCCAAGAAGAGAGATTCGTATGCCTGCTCGCTTTGATGATATGGTGGCCTATGCACTTCCAATTGTAGATGATGATATTCCTTCTACTTACACAGAAGCAAGAAGTAACCCTGATGGTGTAAAGTGGAAGCAAGCTATGAATGAAGAAATGCAGTCTCTTCATAAAAATAGGACTTGGGAATTAGTGACACTACCCAAAGGAAAGAAGGCAATTGGATGCAAATGGGTATATGCAAAAAAGGAAGGATTTCCTGGTAAAAATGAAGTTCGATACAAGGCTAGATTGGTAGCAAAGGGTTACGCTCAGAAAGAAGGAATAGACTACAATGAAGTGTTTTCTCCAGTTGTGAAGCATTCGTCTATTTGGATTTTGCTAGCCTTGGTTGCGCAATATGATCTTGAACTAGTTCAGCTCGATGTGAAGACTGTATTTTTACACGGTAATTTGGAAGAGGAAATCTTTATGACTCAGCCAGATGGATTCAAGGTTGCTGATAAATAAAATTGGTTTTACAAACTAACAAAGTCGCTTTATGGATTGAAACAATCTCCGAGGCAGTGGTACAAGCGATTTAATCAGTTCATGAAAGGGCAAAGGTACACAAGAAGTAAATTTGATCATTGCGTGTATTTTCAGAAGCTATAAGAAGGTTTTTTCATATACTTGCTCTGATATGTTGATGATATGTTGATAGCATCTAAAAGTAAAGTTGAAATTGAGAGATTGAAGACTCAACTCAACCTTGAGTTTGAGATGAAAGACCTAGGTGAAGCTAAGAAGATTCTTGGCATGGAAATATGTAGGGATAGAGCTCGTGGCAGAGTTAGTTTGTCTCAGAAGCAATATTTGAAGAAGGTACTACAGAAGTTTGGCACGAACGAGCAGAAAAAAGCTGTAAGTACCCCGTTGGCTTCTCATTTCAAGCTTTCTGTACAACTAACTCCTTCGACGAATACGAAACAAGAATACATGTTACAAGTTCTGTATTCTAATGCAGTAGGTAGCTTGATGTATGCAATGGTGTGTACAAGACCCGACATTTCACAGGCAGTTAGTATAGTGAGCAGGTATATACATAATCCTGGAAAGAGGACATGTGCAAGCTGTGAAATGGATTCTACGGTATATTCAGAATACCATGGATATTGGATTACTGTTCAAACAGGATACTACACTTGGTAAAGGTGTTATGGGCACGTTGATTCTGATTATGCCGGTGATTTGGACAAACGAAGATCAACCACTGGTTATGTGTTTACACTTGCTGGAGGACTAATAAGTTGGAAGTCTACACTGCAGTCTACAGTTGCGTTGTCAACCATAGAAGCTGAATACATGGTTATAACAGAGGTTGTAAAGGAAGCTATTTGGTTACAAGGTATGGTTAAAACCTTGGGATTGGTTCAGGAGCATATTAACATGTATTGTGATAGTCAAAGTGCTATTCGTTTAGCTAAGAATCAAGTCTATCTTGCATGTGCAAAGCATATCAACTTACGTTTCCATTTTGTGCGGGAAATTATTGATGAGGGGAGAATTTAGCTTCAGAAGATTAAGACTGCAGCTAATCCCGCAGATATGATGACCAAGGTGGTAACAACAATCAAGTTCGAACATTGTTTGAACTTGATCAATATTTTGCATGTTTAACAGTTGAAGAAGGCATTATCAAGTGTTGTTGACAAAGGCAGAGAGAATTGTATGAAGATAAGATTATTCGAATCAAATCTTCAAGGTGGAGATTATTGAAAATCATCTATATTTATAGAAAGTCAAAGATATGGGTATCAGAAAGATATAGGTATCAGAAAGATATGGGTATCAAAATCTGAGATTTAAGGCACCAAAAGTGGGATTGAGATTTGGCATAAGATAATTGCAATTTTGATCCCTAAACCTCAACTATAAATAGACCTAACCATTTCTCTTCTTCATCATCCTACTTAAGGCATTGTTTTCTCTCTCTCTTTCTTTGTAAATTCTCACTTGTATTTTGGAGTGAAATATATTTGGTAGTGCCCGAGGACGTAGTGAAAATTTGCTGAACCTCGTTAAATTCTTGTGTTCTTTATTGTATTATTCTGCATGAATTGTGAGTGTAATTGTAGTGATTTATTGTGCTATTAAATTACGATTGAGGGATATCCTGGCTAGGAAAGACCTGGTACTTAAACGATCCTTGTGATCCACCTCTCTTTCCTGGGAATTGAACTTAGTGTGATTTTTTAGTACAATAATTTTACTCTTTTACACGCTTCTGCACAACATAATTTCACAAGTATGTGTGTGCATTAACACATTTGCTTATTAAAATTTATTTAATCGATTGAATTGACATAGAGATATAGTTAAGAGATAAATGGATTTTGGTAGGTGAGTATGTTCATAAGTTAGCAAATTGTCGAGTTGCCGTGAATTAAATTCGTAACAAACATGAACATGGTTCTGATAATGTTAAGTTAAAGAATGAAACTGATCTAGCACATTTATGTCATATTGATTAAAACTTGTTTTTGAAATCGTGCATTGGGAATTGTTATTTTTATTTTACTTAGTTTAAATTTTAATCTTCACTAAACCTCTTTTCAAATCATCAAATTTTCACCACCAACTTGTTAAATTATTCATTTCATAAATATTTCTTTGCACAATCCCTGTGGGTACGATAACTCGACATTTACTTGTCACTTTATTACTTGTTGCGATTGTGTACACTTGCACATTTTCGTCATTCCAGTAGACCATTTTAGAACTCCTCTGAGTAGTAGGTTGAGTATGGTTTTGCCGAGGCATTACTGTCAATAAGTGCAGATTTTTAGTAATCCCGACCTTCCAAATCAACATCGTAGACCCTCTATCTTTTGTCGTAGTATCTTTTCCATAGCATTTTTAGTTGTTTACTTATTCGTTTGCATATTATTCACGTGATTATTCTCGAATTTACCATTGCACTCTTACTCTTGTTTGGTCGTGTCATAGCATTTTCCATTATTGCACGCATCATTATTCCTTAAAAATACCACAACATTCTTATCATTATTTTTTTCATAACATTAATCATACCTCACTCTAATAACTTGACCAGATTATACCGTTCTAATCCCTGCGGAGACGATCTCACTTATCACTTTATTACTTGTTTCGACGTGTATACTTGCACAATTCGCATATCATTTCACAGGCGACAAGTTTTTGGCGTTGTTGCCTTGGAATAGCAATTGGTGAAATTTGGTTTTGTTATTTTCTTTTGTTTTCTTAGCTTTATTTAACTTAGTTGTATTTAATTCTATAAGTTTTCCATCAGTTTATGAGAAGAGGCATCCCTGCTAACAAAGAGTCCCCTTTTAACCCAGAGATTAAAAGAACTTTGCGAATGAGAAGAAACGAGTTACGTAGTATAGCTAGGGAAGGAAATGATCCTGGTCTCAATGACGATCCCATTGGTCAGGATGTTAATCCTCCTATTCATCATGTGATAGATGATTAAGATAGACCAATTCGGGAACATGTTATTCCAATTTTCGATGATTTGAATCTAGGAATAGCCATACCACAGATACAAGCTCAACAATTCGAGCTGAAATAGGTAATGTTTTAAATGTTGCAAACAGTAGGACAGTTTGGTGGATTACGCACTAAAGATCTAATATTGCATTTAAGACTATTTGTAGAAGTCTGTCACTCGTTTAGACAATAAGGTGTTCCTGGAGATGCTTTGCGGCTTAAATTGTTCACATGCTCTTTGACAGATCGTGCAAGAGTGTGGCTGAATGCTTTGCCATTGCGAACAGTGGCATCATGGAATGATCTGTGCCAGAGACTTTTGCTACGGTATAATCCACCAAATATGAATGCCAAGTTTAGAAATGACATCACATCTTTCTAGCAAGTGGAGGCTGAAACGCTATATGAAGCTTGGGAATGATTTAAAGAATTACTTCAAAAATGTCTGATGCATGGATTCCAGCACTGGGCGCAGATGGAGATATTTTATAATAGGTTGAATGAACATACGAAGATGGTAGTTGATGCTTCTGCCAATGGTACCTTATTGGATAAATCTTATAATGAAGCGCATCAGATTTTGGAAAAAATTGCCAACAATGATTATCAATATCTTACCACAAGAGTTGGGACAGGTAAGAAAGCTATCGGCACCAAGGAGCTTGATGCAATCACTTCATTGGCTGCCCAGGTATCATCTTTAACTAATATGATCAAAACAATGAAGAGACCAACTACAATTTAGGAGATGAAAACGATCGAACTATCGTGTGTTTATTGCGGTGAATACCATGTGTTTGATGAATGCCCATCAAACCCAGCATCTGTGTACTACATGGGTAATTTTAACTGGAATAATAACCCTTATTCCAACACCTACAATCCATGGTGGAAGCAACATCCGAACTTTAGTTGGAATAATCAAGGTGTGGGAGTTTAAACAATTTTGCGAGACAAAATGCTAATAATGCACCGCTTGATTATATTCATCCTATACCGAGGTGAAATGCTCAACAAGGTCAAACATCATATTCTACCTCCATTGATGCCTTATTAAAGGAATATATGACCAAGAATGATGTTGTAATTTAGAGCTAGACGGTGTCCCTCAGAGCTTTTGAGAGTCAAGTAGGACAGATAGCGAATGTTTCAAATTCAAGGCCACAAGGAGCATTGCCAAATGATACTAAAATTTACGAACATAAGAGAATGAATAGTGTAAAGACATCACTATCAGAAGTGGGACACAGTTGGATGATGTTATTCAAGACACCACTATAGAAGAGGACAACTCTAGGCTCAATCACAGACAGAATTCAAAATCAATTGAAAAGCACACTACACCTGAAAAGGGTAAACAGAAGAATGTTGTAATAGAATCAGATCATGTTTCCAATAAAAATGCCACAGCAAAACAATATCAACAACCTGAAGGACTAACACCTCTACTTTTTCCTCAATGATTCCATAATTCTAAACAGGATGTTCAGTTTAAATGATTTTTGGAAATCTTGAAGCAACTCCATATCAACATACCACTAGTAGAAGCTTTGAAGTAGATGCCCAATTATGTGAAGTTTATGAAAGATATACTGTCAATGAAGCGCAGATTGGGAGAATTTGAGACTGTTGCTCTCACTAAAGGGTGAACAACAATGTTGATGAATAAATTACCTCTAAAGTTGAATGACCCAGGGAGTTTCACTATCTTATGTTCAATTGGAAATCATTATGTTGGTAAGGCATTATGTGATTTAAAAGCGAGTTTAAATCTAATGCCTACGTCTATTTTCAAGAAGTTAGAAAAATAAGACTACTACGGTTATGTTGCAACTAGCTGATCGATCCTACGCACATCCGGAAGGTAAAATTGAATATGTGTTGGTAAGAGTAGATAAATTTATTTTTCTGCAAATTTTCTTATTTTAGACAGTTGCTCTCATTAAAGGGTGAACAACAATGTTGATGAATAAATTACCTCCAAAGTTGAATGACCCAGGGAGTTTCACTATCCCATGTTCAATTGGAAATCATTATGTTGGTAAGGCATTATGTGATTTAGAAGTGAGTGTAAATCTAATGCCTACGTCTATTTTCAGGAAGTTAGGAAAGCAAGACCTACTACTGTTACGTTGCAACTAACTGATCGATCCTACGCACATTCGGAAGGTAAAATTGACTATGTGCTAGTAAGAGTAGATAAATTTATTTTTCTGTGGATTTCCTTATTTTAGAATGTGAAGCTGACTAGGATGTGCCAATTATTCTTGGAAGACTTTTTCTTGCTACTAGTAAGACTTTAATTGATGTGCAAAAACACGAACTGACCATGAGGTTAAATAATTAGCAGATTACTTTCAATGTATTTGATGTCTTGAAATGTGCTGATGAGAATGAAAAATGTCACACCATTAGGTTGATAGAAACAGCAGTAAAGGCAGAGTTTGCAAAATTTTGGCACAACAATTCTGATAGTGATAAAGACTTACTTGAGCGGAGTGACGCAATAATTTTTAAAGACATTGGTGAACTTACGGAAGCCAAGCAGTTTGTGGATAGACCACGGAAGAAGTTTTAATCCTTGGATTTATCATATCGCTCTTTTAAGCCTCCTAAACCTTCTATAGAGGAATCCCCACACTATAGTTGAAGCCTTTGCTGCAGTATTTAAAATATGCTTATTTGGGAGAGAATATCACTTTTCTAGTAGTTATCTCTACGGAATTGACACTCGATCAAGAGGCAAGGTTGTTGGAAGTACTCCAGCGATCTAAAAAGGCATTGGGATGGACACTTGCCGGGATCAAGGGAATCAACCCTACTATCTGTATGCATAAAATTTTACTGGAAGATTGCTATAGCAATTTTATTGAACAGCAGAGGAGGTTGAATCCAATCATGAAGGAAGTTGTTAAAAAATAGATTATCAAGTGGCTCGCCACTGGCATTATTTATCCGATCTCCGACAGCTCAAAGGTGAGTCATGTACAATGTGTGCCTAAGAAAGGAGGTGCCATAGTAGTGAGTAATGATAATAACAAGCTCATTTTGACTCGTACTATCATGAGATGGAAAGTATGCATGGATTATCGCAAGCTTAACAAGGCTACTAGGAATACCATTTCCCCTACCATTTATTGACCAAATATTGGATAGATTAGCTGGGAAAGTCTTCTACTGTTTCTTGGATGGTTATTCAGGGTATAATCAGATTTCTATAGCTCCTACCAACCAAAGAAAAGATAACTTTCACTTGTCCATATGGTACTTTTACATTTCGTCGAATACTATTCGGGTTATGTAATGCCCTGGCAACCTTTCAGCATTGTATAATGGCCATATTCTCGGACATGGTGGAAAATTTTCTTGAAGTCTTCATGGACTATTTCTCTGTGTTTGGCAATGATTTTGAGGGTTGCTGCTGGAATTGGTTTTGTGTCGTTGTGAAGAAACAAATCTTGTTTTGAATTGAGAGAAATGCCACTTCATGGTTCGTGAAGGAATTATTTTGGGGCATAGGATATCGCAGCGAGGGATTAATTGGACAAAGCAAAAATCAAAGTAATAGAAAAATTACCACCTCTCACCAATGTCAAGGGTATTAGAAGTTTTTTAGGTCATGCGGGATTTTATAGAAGATTCATTAAAGATTTCTCGAAGATATCTAAACCCTTGAGCACTTTGCTAGAGCAAAATAAACCTTTCAATTTTGATGAACATTGCTTGGTCACTTTCGAGGAATTGAAGAAACGGCTGGTAGCAGCACCAATTGTAATAGCTCCGAAATGGACACTGCCTTTTGAACTCATGTGTGACGCCAGCAATTATGTTGTGTGAGCAATGTTAGGGAAAAGGAAAGACAAAGGACTATGAACAATATATTATGCGAGCAGAACCCTGACGGATGCGCAGCTTAACTACACCACCACCGAAAAGGAGTTATTGGTTGTGGTCTTCGCATTCGATAAATTTCACTCTTATCTAGCTGGTACCAATGTTACAGTCTACATGGATCACTCTACTATTAAGTGTTTGGAAGCAAGAAAGATGCCAAGCCAAGATTGATTATGTGAATAATCTTGTTGAAGGAGCTCGACTTGGAAATTAGAGATCGAAAGGGGACTGAAAATTAAGTGGTTGATCACTTTTCAAAGTTAGAATCTGGAAATGAAGATGGCAATAACAAACTTATTAAAGAAGACTTTCTAGATGAGCAACTATTAGTTGCCATGATATTTCCTTGATATGCTAATATAGTGAAATTTTTAGTACTTGGTGTGATGCCACCTGATTTCAATAGCTAAAGAAGATGGAAATTCCCTACAAATGATGCCAAGTCAATGCTGAAGTTTTTGCACACGAACATTTTCACAAGATCTGGTACACCTCGGGCAATTATCAGTGATGAAGGATCTCATTTTGATTGCAAGCTAGTGGCTAATGTCTTGCATCAGTACGGGGTGAAACATAAGATTGCCACGGCATATCATCCCCAAACGAATGGACAAGCTGAGGTTTCTAATAGAGAAATCAATAAGATTCTAGAAAAAATGGTGAAGCCAACTTGTAAGGATTGGTCCTTTAGACTAGACGAAGCTTTGTGGGCCTAACGTATTGCATTTAAAACACCGTTGGGGATGTCACCTTTTAAGCTTTTTTATGGAAAGTCATGTCACCTACCTGTTGAGCTCGAGCACAAAGCATTTTGGGCTATATTAAAAAGTTGAACATGGATTGGAGCGTTGCTAGCCATCAAAGGTTGTTAGAGCTGAAAGAAATGGAAGAATTCAGGGCACAAGCATATGAAAATGTTAAACTGTACAAGGAGAAGACCAAGCATTGGCATGATAAAATGATTATGCCAAGGCAATTTGATTCAGGGCAACATGTGTTGTTGTTCAACTCTAGGCTCAAATTGTTCCCTAGTAATTTAAAATCTCGCTAGTCAGATCCCTTTGAAGTAGCTCAAGTACACCCGCATGGGGTTGTTAGTATCAAAGACCTGAAAAAGGGGTCACATTCAAAGTTAATGGACAACGCTTGAAGCACTACTCGGCTGCTTATGTGGATAGTGACAAGCAATCCATTGACCTCTGAGATGTTTGAGTTAGCAGTTTTGTTTTTATTTTTCCTTTCTTTAATTGCTTTACTTTCATTTTTTATTATTTGTTATCATTAATTATTTAATGTTGTTTTATTTTTTTAATCTTAGTTTAATTAGCAATTTTTTTCTAGATTTTTGGAGACAAAATAAAAGTGTGGGATTATCAGTTGTGATTCTGCAAAATCAACTCAGCATAGTTAGACTACCACTTCTACTATTACATGTTTTCCTACGGCAGCACCCTCAACATCTTGCAGCTCCTTTGAATAGCAAGTATTGCACTCCTTAAAGCAATTGGAGCAAAGGATTTCCCTTTCTGAGATTTAGCAGTTTCAACTAGCTGAAGAGATGGCCAAGGCCCAAGAGCAGCAGGTTCAATATTGGACTTATGTGAGGAGCAGATATTTGGCTCTTAAAAGATCTCTGCAGAAGAAATTTACAAAGACGATGCCAAAATTCCCTGCCTTCCCCACCTATTTGCTTCCAATTTCTGAAAATGCAGAGGAGCCAGCTCAAACTCCTATTGCTAGAGCAAAGTTTACGAATTTGGGAACCACTACCAATGAAGGGGACACTATTGCTGAGAAGCCTGAAAAGGTGACATCATTAAATCGTGAGAATGAGGAAGAAGAAGCAAAATATGAAACTGCCACAACTGCCACCGCGAAAGGTAAGGACCCTATTCCACCCACCCCACCAGCTTCCATGACTGCACCAGACCGTGACATTGATCATCTTATTGATAAGCTCACGAAAACTGATAAGGAGAGGGACGAAATGAACCCCATGAAGAGGAATCTGTGGTTTAAAGTCAGTGGCCGTAAATCCACTCGCAGGGCTGAATAAAGTAACTACACTCCAGTCTAAGCCAAGAAAGTGTTTTTTCCCCTACCTCATGCATTTTATTTCTTTTTCCATGACATATTCTATCCATATCTTTATTTTTGTTTTTTTTTGTTACATATCTGGACATGCATTGAGGACAATGCATCTCTTAGGTTTGGGGGTGTATTGTGCATTTAAGCTGCATTATATATTTAATACGTCTGTTCATTCTAGTTTCATTAAATTTATTTTGCCATTGCCACATAACTACTAAGTACTACTTTGCCTATGCAAAGTACAATCTTTACTTATGATGTTCAATGATGAGCTTAAATTCTTCAATTCCCTTAGAACATGTGACAGTGGATCAGGTGAATTTAGCTTATGTTAGGTTGCTTGAAGATTACCTCCGAAAAATGAGATGTCTTAACCTCAGTTATTTTTGGACTATAGCAAGTATCTTTTAATGAATTTAGAGACTTTTGAAGCCAAACTCAGTCAGATTGCCACAACATTACTTCAATAAAAGATAGTAGACACTCAAATGCTTAGAATTGCCAAGTAAGTTAGCATCACTTTGTTTGCTCCATCGTGCTACTAACTAAAAAGGTGAGTCCAAGTAAGAGTGTGTAATAAAGAAAAGAAAATTAGGGGCACTCCACAGTAGTAACAGGCTGAGTAGCTAAGGAGATAGTTGTTTGCTCCATCCATCTTCTAAGTTAAAAGCCTTAGCTTCAAGAGTGATTTTTATTTAAATTGTGACATGATTGAGTACTAGGTAATTCAGTGTATACTCCATTGTGATTATCAAGTCAAAGCATTTTGTGACATGCTAAATCCCCTATATACTTTAAAAAAATAAAAAAAATAAGAGAAAAAAATACAGATAAATATTTTGAGTAGACTTAGAGCAAGGGTTACAAAGTAACTTGAGTTTAGGTAACATATGAATTGAGTAAATTAGGAGATGTTTGCTATGGCCAAAAAGCACACACGAGTACTTACGAAATTTTGTTTTTAGGGAGCAATTTTCTACACTACCTTTGTTGAGCAAACCTTTGAAACTCGAACAAGTTTTTAGAGATAGAACATTGCTGAGAACTGAAGTATATATTGTTCTTTGAATGGGCTAGTAGTACAAAGTGGTTATGTGCATAGGCAAAATTTGTTGCCTTCATGCATTCATGTATATTTTGCATGAGGACAAACAATAACTTAGGTTTGGGGGTGTGATAACTCTTGAAAAGAGTTATATTTCATACCTTTAGATCTAGCTAATTGTCTATGATTAGGTACATTTAGTTGTATTTTAGGACATTCCATTAGTTTTTTTCTTATTTTAACATTACATTAGGAGCTTAGATTGTACTGAAATGTTAGTTATTTTTAATTGCTTATAGAAGGGTTGTGTATGGTGGTGGATTAGCAAGTGCAACATAATAAAGAAGAAGTAAAGGTGTGAAGGTTTGTCGGGGTAAAGGGTTGAGAAATTTGTCAACACGAATGCCATGGCACTACTAGGAAGATCCCAGTCAGCACTCAAAGCATATCGAACTTAGGCCCAGTTGAACTTGTACAAGATATATCTATCTGAAAAAGAGGAAAGAAAATCATGGACTGTTGGGTTTACCCTAGGGAAAATAATTATAAAAGCCAAAGGAGGAAACCCAAAAGAGGGCGAAGAGAACAAAATAGAGATCCTTAGGAAAAAAATAGAATGTAACGGCTGTATAGAGACGGGAAGAGGAAGACGAAGGCAGTCTCTCTCAGCCACCACAGGACACTGCATCGTTGGAGTGTGGGCTGGATAAGCGAAAGCTATCTTCACAAAGTTCTTCCATTACTTCTTGATTTCTTTTCGTGAATTTATTTGATGAAAACGATGTTGAATGATACTTTGGATTTGAATTTTAATTGCCAACCTATGAGCTAAATCTCATGGGGTTGGGATTACTTGATGAAACTCTTATCTTCTTTAATGACTGAAGCGTAGATCTACTTAAATACAATGTTTCATTCAATTGGTTTTTATAAAATTACATGTTTGCAAAATCTTGACATAGATGGATGTACAACATGTTCATTAAATTAATCTAATTCTGACAAGGTTAGGTTATTGAGATTGAAATTGAATGATATGAGCGAGTGTTTGACGAAACACTTGTAGCAACCTTTAGACATATAGCAATATTCATATGGAAAGAAAACAAAACAATGCAGGGTACCGTGCTAAAGGCCTATAGACATATATCGTTTAAGGCAAGGTAAATTAAAGTCTTGTTCTCAAAAGAAAAAGGCCATTTTAGAACTCTTCTGAGCAGTAGGTTGAGTATGGTTTTACTGAGGCATTACTGTCAGTAAGGGCAGATTCTTAGTAATCCCAACCTTCCAAATCAACATTGTAGACCCTCTATCATTTGTCGTAGTATCTTCACCATAGCATTTTTAGATGTTTACTTGTTCGTTTGCATATTATTCACGTGATTATTCTCGAATTTGCCATTGCATTCTTACTCTTGTCTGGTGGTGTCATAGCATTTTCCATTATTGCACGCATCATTATTCCTTCAAATTACCACTACATTCTTATCATTATCTTTGTCATAAAATTAATCATAGCTCACTTTAATAACTTGACCAGATTATACTGTTTTAATCCCTATGGAGACGATATCACTTATCACTTTATTACTTGATTCGACGTGTATACTTGCACAATTCACATATCATTTCACACTCGACAGTAGTTAGTTAGGTAGTTAAGTTTGCTGCAGCTTGGTACTAATTGTTTTTTAATACCTGAACTTTATTTGTAGTTACACTTTAATCCTTTAGCTTAATCTCATTCAACTTTGTTTTATTTTACCTATTAAAAACCATTTCTTTGGTGTTTTTATTCATCTATCTTGCTTCAATTATTGTGTTCTCCAAGATTTTGCAAGAAAGCTTGGGTTTTTATTACTTTTCTTTGAGTTTAAGTTAATGTCATTTTTTCTTGATTATTTGCTATTAGTGTGTTTAGATATGAGCATGAGTAGCTAAATCTTATAAGGTTGGTTGATGGAAATATTGGAAATTTTATTTTTGGGTTCTGGGACTAAATCACAAAATTTAGATTAAATTAAATTAGAATTCAAAACTTAGGATTGACGCCCCTAAGAGAAATTTAGATAAGTGAGACTAAGAGGAGATCTTATCAAGCATCAATCTGATTCGTCCCAGGTTAGTTTGTGAGGTCGAAGATAAACCGGACTAATTTGTGTAATTTGGTAAAATTTAGGCCGAAAGGTAATATTGAGCCAATTTAGGAGTGTTAGCGATTTAGATCCCTAATTCAAAGGTTAACCAACAACGTGGAAATCAACCAACCACTATCTGTCATTGAATTTTCTAGTTTCATAGTTTGCGTGATTTACAATTTGTTCATTTTCTATTTTTAGGTAATTAATTAGTTAGCTAGTTTCTGCCCTAGTGTTCGTATGCCAGTGGCTGAAACATTCAATCAATTTCCTATTCCTTTAGTCAAAGAATTATTAGATGAGTTAGCCAGAGCTTGATTCTGCTCCAAATTTGACCTAAGTTTAGGTTATCCCCAAATTCGAATGCATGAGGTTCATGTGCACAAAACGACTTTTAAAACCTATCAAGATCACCTTGGGTTCTTAGTAATGTTGTTTGGACTTATTAATGCACCTTCGACTTTTGAAAGCATCATGAACAACTTATTCCAGTCGTATCTAAGAAAATTCAGATATGAACAAATTCAATATCTAGGTCATGTTATGAATCATCAAGGGGTATCAATGGATGCAAGGAAAGTTGAGTGTATTACCAATTGGCCTTTACTTCAATCAGTTAAGGAATTAAAGGGGTTGCTCGGGTTGACCGGATATTATAGGAGGTTTGTGAGGAATTCTAGAGTTATAACACAACCTTTCACTAATATTCTTAATAAGAATGCCTTTATATGGATTGACCAAACCACGACTTCTTGACTACAACTCAAAGAGGCTATAATTAGTGCCCCGACATTAGCCTTTCCTAATTTTGAAGCAACCTTTGTGGTTGAATCTAATGCCTCAAATATTGGCATTGAAGTTATTCTAACACAAAAAGGCAAGCCCATAGCTTATTTTAGTAAAGGTTTCTATATTAGGCATCAAGCTCTATCAATTTATGAAAAAGAGATGATAACCATTGTGATTGTGGTCAAGAAATGTAACAACTATATTTTGGGAAGGCACTTTCATATCAAAGTTGGTCATTAAAGTCTTATATTTTTGCTAGATTAGAAAATCACAACTCCAGCTTAACAAACTCGAGTGGTAAAAATGATGGGTTACGATTATTCACTCATTTTTAGGAATGGAGCACATAATGAGGTAGTAGATTCTCTATCTAGGATGCCTTGAGTGGAATGTAGTACTATGTCTATTTTAAACACTAATTTGTTCCAACAAATTTGACATTCGTGGGTATAATACCATTTTTTGGTGCATCTTATTCACAAGCTTAAACAATCTTCTGGGGTTAGTTCAAAGTATACATGGCAAGGAGATCAATTAAGAAGAAAGGGAAGATTGATGGTGGGAAACAATCCTAACCGAGGAAGACGCTATTGAGTTAATTTCATAGTTCTCCAATAGGGGCATTTAGGGGTTAATGTTACAGTGAAGAGCCTTACTAGTGTTGTGTATTGAAAAGGCCTTCAAAGAGAACTGCGATAGTATTTGAGGGAATGCACTATATGTCAAACCTGTAAGTATGATAACTCAACATATCCAGGATTACTATAGCCTCTTCCATTGCTAAAAAAAATATGGAGAAACATTTCTATTAATTTTATTGAAGGCCTTCCTAAGTTTGGAGGTAAGGGCATTGTAATGGTGGTGGTAGATAAACTAAGGAAACTTGCGCACTTCATCACTTTAGTGCATCCGTTCTCTACTTTTAGTGTAGCACATGTTTTTCTAGACAATATATACAACCTTCATGGGGTTCCTTGCAGCATCGTCTCTAACCGAGATAAGGTGTTCTTAAGCACATTTTGGAAGGAGCTCTTTTGACTGTTGGCTACAACTCTAAACATGTCAACTTCATACCATCCTCAGTCAGATGGCCAGACTGTGGTAGTTAACAAGAGCTTAAAGACATACCTCCGATGTATGACCGTAAAAAGATCGAAGGATTGGTCGAAATGGATTCCACTTGCTTAATGGTAGTATTGTTAAGTTATGGAAGAGAAAAAAAAGAGAGCTGGAAAAGAAAACAAAACCAGAAAAATTTTAAAACAGAATAGTCTTACTTTCATAAAGATTTTGGTGCATAATATACAAAAGACTAATTTTTTTGTAGTGGTTAATCATATCCCAAAACTTCAGCAAGTATTACATCAAGAAGATTGTATCACCTAACCAAATACAAACTGACACATTAGGTGTATCATGCTTGACTGCTTATAACTGCTCTGTCAAGCTAAAACATAAAAAAAAAATTGACATACACTCTTAGAATATCTAAGAAAAATCTCAGTCATCTAATACTCCTTCTTGAGATTTTTCTTGGAGACTCCAAGCTTTGTCCTTAGAAACTCAAATTTAGGCCTTGAGACAACCTTAGTCAGAACATCTGCAAATTGATATTCAAATTCGCAATATCTCACACTGATTTCACCAAGTCTTTTAGCTTCTCTGATTGCATGAAATTTCACATTAATATGCTTAATTTTTCCATGTTGGACTGGATTTTGGGTGATAGCTATAATAGATTTATTATCCACCTAAATTGCAGTAGATTTATTAGTATTTTGTCCAAGTTAGCCAAGATCTTTCTAAGCCAAATGGCTTGATTAGCTGCTACTGCAGCAGAGACATACTTAGATTTAGTTGAGGATTGAGCCACCACATCTTGCTTCTTTGAATTCCATGCAAAGGTACCACTTCCAAAAGAAAAAACATAACCCGAAGTGCTTTTGCAATCATTCACATTTCTAGCCCAATCACTGTCAGCATAACCTTCAAGCTTACAACTATCATTCTTCAAATACCATATACAATAGTTAAAAGTACCTTTAATGTATCTCATAACCCTTTTAGCTGCACCATAATGAGTCTAACTAGGAGCTTGCATGAATCTAGATGATAAGCTTACAACATACATTATATCTGGCCTAGTAGCAGACAAATATAACAAGTTGCCTATCAAACATCTATAAACGGAAGCATCAACCTTTTCGAAATTATTTGACCTAGACAACTTCCCATACAAAACCAGTGGAGACTTCATCAAAACTTCCAAGGCATGCTTTCTTTGAGAAATAAAAATACCAGGATCAAATTGGTTCCCAAGAATATACTTCATTTCACCCAAACTAAACATTTCAAACATATTTTTCATTCTTTGTTTGAACTACTCTATAGACACTTCATTATCTCACGTAACAAGTAGATCATCAACATACAATGAAACAATGGGTTGTTTTTCGTCATGAAGCTTTTTAACATACAATGTAGCTTCAATTTTGCTTCTTATAAACCTTTTTTGTAGCAAATAGGAATCAATTCTGCTATAAGAAGCTCTAGGAGCCTGTTTTATCCCATAAAGAGCTTTGTGAAGCTTATACACCTTGCCTTTATTTTCTGAAGCTTGAAACCCTTCTTGTTGTTTGAAAAATATCTCCTTCTCAAGCAAACCATTTAGGAATGCTGACTTTACTTCAAGGTGATAAACTTTCTAGCCTTTCATTACTGCTAAGGCTAGTAAAAGCCTTATAGTGTCATACCTTGCCACAGGAGCAAAAGTGTCAAAAATCAACTCATTGTTGATGAAAATATCATTTCACCACAAATCTAGCTTTATGTTTGTTCACAGAACCATCTTGATTTAATTTGATTCTATAAACCCATTAAACACCAATCACCTTGTAATTTTTTGGTCGGTCAACAAGTTGCCAAGTTGAGTTTTTCTTAATCATTTTTATCTCATCAATCATTGCTTCTCTCCATTCATCATGCTTAGTAGCTTCTTCATAGTTTGTATGTTCTAATGTATCCAGACTGCACCTAGCATAAACATCATCTAATGATCTAGTGCCCCTAACTGCAAATTCAATATCACTTTCAGATTCTGAAATTTGTTCTTAAGACACAATAATTGGTGTTTATGCTGCAATTTCATTTTTCTCCCAATTCCACTTTGCATGCTTGTCAAAATTGACATTTCTACTAACAAAAACTTTCTTGGTAGTCACATTGTACAACTTTTAGCCTTTGGAGCTGCTACTACAACCCAAAAATACTGCGACTTCAGCCCTTTTTAAGCTTGCCTCTCTTTACCTCTGGTACTAGAGAAAAAAAAACACATCCACAAACTCTGAGGTATTCAATTGAAGGCTTCACACCATGCCACACTTCATGATGAGTTTTTCCAACCAAGACCCTTGTAGGTAACAAATTCAGCAAGTAAACTAAGGTGTTTACAGCCTTAGCCCAAAATACTTTTGGAAGATCCTTCTCAAACAACAAACATCTAGCCATCTCTATGATTGTTCTGTTTTTCCTTTCATTCACTCCATTTTATTAAGGAGTGTAAGGAACAACTAGTTGTTGCTGAATTCCAACTTGTTGACAGAAACTAGCATATTCCCTTGAGTTGTACTCAGTCCAATTATCAAATCTCAATTTCTTCATTAGACAACCTGATTCAACTTCAACCATGCTCTTGAACCTTTGGAATGCCTCAAATACTTCTAATTTTTGTTTGAGAAAATATGCCCAGCACATTCTATTGTAGTCATCCATAAATAAGAGAAATTACCTCTTCCATTAATAGATGGAGTACTCATAGGCCCGCATATATTGGTATGCACTAGTTGTAGCTTCTCTGTAGCTCTTGAGAAACTTTTATGTGGGAAGGGAAGCTTTGCTTGCTTTCCAAATTGACATGCAACAAATACATTAGCTTTGTCATAGATAATAGGTGGATGTTTTACAAGTTTATTTACATGCATATATCTCAAGGCTGAATTATTATAATGCCCAAGTCTTTTATGCCATAAGATAGAATCATCCACTACACTAGCATAAGCATTCAAATCTGATTATTTCCATTTTATTGGAAACCTTTTGTTCTTCATTTTGATTATCATCAATTCAAAACTAGTAGGATAAAAAATGAAACATGATATATCTTGAAAGTGAAAAACATAGTTCTTTCTAACATTTGTCCTACATTCAACAAGCTTTGGCTTATATCAAGTACAAATAAAACATCAGAAATAAACTTTGTACCTGAAGAAATTTTGACTTTAATCATTCCTTTTCCTTTGACATCCACAAGCTCTCCATTTCCAATATTCACCTTGGAGACATAGGACTTGTCCAACTCCTTAAAAGAGACTTGTATTATGAGCCATATGATTGATGCATCCACTATCCATCAACCATGTTTCTATTCCACTATTTTCAACATAGCAAGTAGCAACAAAAAGAATTTCTTCTTCTTGCTAGAGCTTTTTAGCAACATGAGCTTAGCCCTTTTGATTTGCTTTGTTTTTACAAACCTTCTCCACATGTCCAAGTTGATTACAAGCTCTACATTTTACCCCTATTCTAAACCAACAAAACTTATCAATATGATTTCTTTTCTTGCAATAAGAATAAGATGGGTACCTTCCTTTTTTACTTTCCCACTTGTGGTCATCTCCTTCTTTCTTCTCTTTGTTTTTTCTTTCACCAGATTGTTTTTTTCCAAAATTGTTGCTGCCATGTTTGTCTTTAAGCTTATCTTGAAAAGATCCTTCGGTTGACTCCTCAAGTCTAATAAACCTTCTATGCTCCAAAGCTTGAAAAGCATTTACAACTTTTTTCAAGGTAAGTTTTGAGATGTCTTTTGAATCTTCTAGAGAAGAAATTTTTAGCTCAAACCTCTCTAGAACATTAACTAGTACCTTTTCAACTATCCTCTTGTCTGACAACTCCTCTCCAAGTAGCCTGATTTGATTTACGACCTTTATAAGCCTATCAGAGCACTCCTTAACAGTCTCTAACTCCTCCATCTTTAGAACCTCGAACTCTCTCCTCAAATTCAGCACTTTAATCTGCCTTGTTTTGTCACTTTCCTGGAAATTTTCCTTAAGCTTGTCCCATGCTTCCTTTTCAATTTCACAAGTCATTATCCTTGTGAAAATGACATATGTTACAACAAAGTGAATACAAGAGAGAGCATTGTATTTTTTTAGCTACCTCCCCACTATGTTGCTTGATTTGAGCAATACTTAGATTTGCTCTCAAGGGAGGCACATCTCTACTTGTTTCTATAGTATCCCACAGGTCAAAAGCCCTCAGGTATGCCTTCATCTTCACTGCCCAAATAGGGGAGTTTTCTCCTGTGAATACATGAGGATTTGGGGTTGCAAAGTTGTTGGAAGCCTTATCAGGTTCTAAGAAGTTTTTGGTGTAGAAGAAGGTTTTCTTTTTTCTAGTTTTTCAACTCACACACAGTCCTTCAAGATAAAAAAAATTTAAGCTCTAGATACCATGTTAAGTTATGGAAGTGACTAAAAGAGAGAGGTGGAAAAGAAAATAAAACTAGAAAAATTTTAAAATAGAATAGTCTTACTTTCATTAAGATTTTAGTGCATAATGTACAAAAGATTATTGTTTTGCAGTGGTTAATCATATCCCAAACCTTCAGCAAGTATTACATAAAGAAGATTGTATCACCTAACAAAATACAAACTTACACATTAGGTGTATCATGCTTAGCTGCTTATAACTGCTTTGTCAAGCTAAAACATAAAAAAATTTGACATACACTCTTAGAATATCTAAGGAAAATCTCAGTCATCTAAGGTTGAGGCAATAGTTTATGGGCAGCCACTCCCACTCATATGCCCTGCATTCTAGGAGACTTTAAAGTTAAGGCAATTAACTATAGTTTACAAGCTAGAGAAGTTGCAATCAAACTACTTAAGTTCCATTTGTAGAGGTCTCAACATCGAATGAAACGATAAGTGGACAAACATCATTCTGATAGATAGTTTGAGGTTGGGGATTATGTGTATCTTAAATTACAACCTTATAGACAAAAATCGATGGTCAACAAATATTGTTGGAAGCTCACTACCAAGTACTTCAACCCTTAAGGTGCTTGCTAAGATAGGGGCGGTGGCTTACAGATTGGAACTTCCTTTAGGCTCCAAAATTCATTTGGTTTTTCAGATGTCTCAGTTGAAAAAGCACCTTTGTTTTGCCTATCTTGGATGGAGATGGACTTATAGCTAAAGAATGTATAGTTATACTTGATAGAAGGATCACTAAGAAAATAGGTCGTGCCACCACAGAAGTGTAAGTGCAGTGGAGTAATTGTTTTCCAGAAAATGCTAGCTGGGAAATCTTTTATGAAATGTTGAAGAAGTTTCCTAATTTTAATCTTGGAGGACAAGGATTCTCTCAAGGGAAGGATATTTGATATGTTCTAATTCAATTGAGTCTTAATAATGGGCCAATTGTGAGTCTAGTTTTAGAAGCCATGTAATAGCTAATAGATATTTTTCTTTATTTGTCATTTTGGTTACTGATGTCAAGTCCTTTTTATGTTGCACAAATATTGCGTGAATGGACAAATACTTCGACCACTACTCCTCCGTGAGGCTTTCTTCTCATTTGTAGACGAAATCAGAAACTTGAATGAGGTTTTAGGTTGATAAATGTTAGGGATTTCAAAACAGGTTTAAAGAGCTTTGGAGGTAATTGTGACATAGTATTGGTGATGAGTCGAGCTTTGGAGGTCGGGTTTACCTAGGTTTTGAGGCGTTCGCGGAAGGACAAGTGACAACTAAACAACGGTGTAATGGTAGTGGCAGGCGGCTAGGGTTTATTGGTTGAAGAGAGGAAAAATAAAGAACAAGAGAGGAAGAGAAAGAAAAATATGTTTTCTTTTAAATATATATGTATATGTTAATTTAAGTATTTTAAATATATATGTATATGTTAATTTAAGTATTTTTAATAGATTCTTAAATAAATTTTGGTATAATTACTTTCAAGTCCTTATAGTTGATTGATTTTTTTTGTAAAAATAATGCCACATAGCAATATATAATTGGTCCACGTGTCAACTTTAGTAAAAATTAACACCAATAAAACGAGTACCATATTGATAGACTACCATATTGATAGACTGAATTAAAATTCAAGTACTATATCGAACAAATTGAAAGTAGAGATGCCATATTAACAATTTTGTTAAAGTATAAAGAGATTTTTGTCATTCTCCTATACCAAATTATATATAACTATTTATTATTTTAATAAAAATTAATAATATTAACTATTTGTTCTCATTAATAACATTATAAAAATATAGAACTAGAAATTGAAGTAAGCATAATAATAACATGAAAAAGAAAGATTTCCTTTTCATGTCTTTACATAGATTAATAACAACTTACTTACATTCTTGTCTCTTGTGGTCTAAAGAATAAAGATCACCTCAATATAACATATAAAATATGAATATTATATCCAATATAAAATATTTATTTTAAAACATTTTTCAAATATTTGGAAAGTTGTACTTGTTTGTCATACTTTTATTCAAAAATATATTGAACACGGATATTGTAGAATATGAATATTTAAAAAAAATCCGTGTTACGTAGCCTAAATAAAAATTATATTACCCAGAAACAAGCAGGCATCTCTAATGATTCTCTACAAAAATCAGCACCCCCCACTCCAAAATAACTTTTGGCTTGGCCAGGCACTACTACCCTTTGATCTGAATTGCAAGGACTAAATGATCCAAAGACACCTCAGACCTGGGGAAAACCCTCTCCCAACCTAAAATTTTATAGTCAAGCAGGAATTTAAATCTTTGTTTTAAAAGTCAAGATGTTTAAGATTGTTATCGACTTGATCACATCTGTTGCGGCACGGCATTTGTTGCACTGCACGTCCTTGTGAGAAAAGAACCATTCCCACCTGAAAACATCATCCCGGAGAAACCGGAACTTGAAGAGGACCCATTAGTTTTGTCTTCTGAAGTGGCTTTCCCATTACCAACATCATTGCTACTTGATTCACCTACTTCCTGAAACCACCCAGACACACGTAACCATCGAGATCAAAAGGATTAATTTGAAAAAACAACAGAAGAAACCCCCAACTGTTATAGACATGAAACAAAAAAGGCTAACCTTAAGGCCTGAGGCAGAGACAGCATTTCTTGGAGATCTCTTTACCTGCCAAGAGTTAAATCAGAGAGAGGAGTTTTATCTAAGGGGATAAATTTTATTTTAGATCAAGCCACTTGGACCGAAACCATGATTGTCCTAGGGACCAATTTAGTTTAACAAAGACGACTCTTAGTAGAATTAATTTCTCCAAGCACGCAAATAAAAATGACTCAAACATTAAAATTGAGAGTTAATCCCTCTACTTTAATTTGTCAAAACTTTATACTCCAATAAATTTGAGAAGTTAGTCCAATTGGATAATACTGTTAGGCTTTATCGTTAAAGTGCTGATCTGAAAATCACCAATTCAACAATTTATCTACACTAAATTAGCAAAAATTAGCAGTTCATCAATATATATATGCAACAAATTAGCAAAAATCAACAGTTCATTTGTTTATTAATAATTGGACTAACTTCTCAAATTTTTGTGAAGTACAATGACCAAATTTAGATAGATTAGAGTAGAGGACTACTCAGTTTTCATAAAGCACATGGATGAATTTCAATGTTGATGAAGTATGCGTCTTTGTGGTTGAGTAAAGATAAAAGAAAAGCCAGATAACAGAACTCACATTCCCGCATCTTTTCAAACCATTTCAGAACTACTTTAATTAATTTTCTGTTCTTTTATTTCTAATTCTGCACTCTGCAAAGTCAACTAACCATATGAGTTCCATTTGAATCAGGAGCTGGCAAATCTACTGGTACAATGGGAGGCAAAGACCCTGTCTGCTTAAACACACAAGATTTAGCAGAAAAAAGATTACAGTCAGTTTCAACTAGTTGCTTACTAACTTCAGCTTATGGAATCACAAACTAAAATTTAATATCAGTCAAATAAATTGAACAGGGAAAATAAGCAATACTTAGCATTGATCAGACAGAGTGGATTCCAAGCCTGAGACCCATATTCAGTTGATGAAAATGAAACTAAGACTCCATTTGATAGATGCTATTGCTTCTTTACTTGATGATGAAAGTGATAATAATAATCAGAAAAAGACTAGCAGAAAATAAAAGGCAAAAGCATCTATTAGTCGAACCTTAAAAAAAAAAGTTTAAAAGGTCCAAATGCATCAGTCTCAGAATCCTACCCTTAAAATGCATGCCCACATAGTCCAAGAATTCTATTATGTTCAGAGCAAGCAATCATTCACCATGAATTAAAGAGAAAAAGAATCTAACCCTTGATGGTGTTCTTGTTGGTGCTTCAAGAGCCGGCCTGGAGGAACTAGCTGTTGCAGCCTGCAAGATTTAAATAACAATAAGAACAATTAATTTAAGCATAATGGAATCTTGACACCAAAGAAAGAAAGAGAGAGATAAAGGAGAACTTATAGTTCATTGCAGTTCAGATGCATAAGATCAAGGAAACACACCTGAATACGATCAGTGGGTCTATTCTGTTCCATGGTCTGGGCATAATCACACAACCAGTTTACTCCTTCATTTGTCATATCCTATATAAATTACACAACACCATACAAGTTAAGAAGAGCAATAAAAGAAATTGTGTTAATGTTGCACCATATATTTTGGTTGTTAATATAAGAATTACCTGCTTCCCTTCTATTCTGTTGATCTTACTTTCCTGAAGAGAGCGAGGGTAATCTTAGTTTCGAATCCAAACAGTATCAAGGTACCTAGTAAACACAATGCGGAAGAATGCAGAAAAAAACAATTCTAAAGAATGCTTACCAGAGTTTGAACAACATAACAAACAGATTGAACATTGCTGTTGAGCATCTTTGATTTATCTTGTAGCAGAGAAACCTATACAACTCAATCAATTCAGTTAATAACAATAAAAAAATTCAGTTAATAACAGTCAACCTTGTTTAAATGAAAACTAAGATAGTACCACAAACTTATATCTACCTCGTCTTGAGTAGTGGCAGCAATATCTGCAATTTCATTCAGATGGTTATCGACACCCTCAATTCTTGACGACAAATGTCGCCTGGTAGCCTAGAAGAGAAAAAGAAAAATTATAAAGGAAGAGAAACAAAGGAGCGCTAGTTAATTTAGTAGGTAGTACACTGACATGAAGGATGGAAACCAAAAACGTGTAGCTTGTAGTTGAAACTTACATATTAGGTGGCCATTCAGGGATTTAAGCAGGATATCATATTGTAAAATAGCAAAGAACAAATTTAAATGAGAAAAATAAATGAAAGTAAAAGAGAAACTTGCCGAGATTGATGAGTAAACACTATCAAGCTGCTTTGCTATGGCATCACGCGCATCAGATAAACTACGTCTTGTTGCAAACATCATATCAGGAAGTCTCCAACCCTGAAACCATTTGTGGAATATAACATTAATACGCAAGTAAGTAAAGGAACAATTTTTTTAAGCAAAATAAATATAAAAAATGGAATAGAGCAGCAATTCCTGCTTCTGTTTTCTAATATATATATAGATGTGTGCATGAGCACAATTAAAATTTACTGATCAATAAACTGAAATTACAAGAAATTAAAATTTTAAACTGTTTATTTGAATATTTATCTACCAAGTACTTCCAATACATGCTAGAAAACATTTTACTTTCTTATAGGCAAAACTTAATTGCTGACAAATAACCATCAGTCCATCAGCTTCATTGCTGATTTCGGTCATCCCACCAAAAATAAATTTCTCACCACCACTTATGTTGTGATATCCGTAACATGTTCATGTGAAAAATCAACTGGTCATCAGTTCTAAAAGTTCATTTGAGAAAAAGTACAGATTAATGAGAAGAATCAATGAACTCTATAAGTGCATAAAAAGAATGGTAGCAAGCCAACTTAAACCATAAAAGTTTCAGCCTTAGGTCACAGAAGAACTAGCCAGCAAAGTACTGGTATCTTGTATTTTGCAAAGATAAATGCAAATAGTGCCAGAATTTTTTATGTGGCTCTATTATCAGGAATTCAACTATCTTATTTATTGCTCTATATAACCTACACAAATTAATACACTCAAAAGAATAAAAAACCATTACCTTCCACCAAACATAGCCATATCCAACTACTACAACAACAATTATTATTCTGTATTTGCTGCTACCTGCATAAGGCAAAAACGTTTCTGAAACAATCCTCAGGAACACAATAAGAGTAGAATTTAATTAATTTACATTGGAAGTTATAGTGCCTCCAAGAAAAGGTATCATCATTATTTGCTCATTCATATGGATCCATAATAGTTGTCCATATTGCATAAAAGGATTACAAGGAAATACAAATTGGTACACTGTAAAAAATTGTAGCCAATGTATGCGCCACTTATGCAAATGATCAACATCAAAATTTTGCCTTCAACTTTCAGAGGAAACAACAATAACCTGATCCACGTCCAGTTACAATAGTAACCGGTCCGTTTGACGCTAAGGTTTGAAGTTCCTGCCTTAGGCTATTAACCTGCAAAAGTAGACAAATTTGAACAAGATATAATTCTACAAACTCAAATATAAAGCTACTCTCAAAAAAAAAAAAAAAAACGAAGCTTGGTATCAGGATAATAGGGAACCATCATCAATGAAATGAAAAGCACACAGAATGAATAAGGTTCAAGACTGCTTGGCAATAACAATAATATATTGCTCAATGAAGTAACAAAGACATGTAAATACATAGGATAATTAACAATGTGCAAAAACTAATCTACCAATTTTCCAGGCCACATGCTAATTTTTTTTTTCAGGGTGTAATTAAACATAGAATTTTAAAATTGGACTCAGCAACCAACTCCTTAGCTACCACCATACAGAAAAGTCAAAAGAAATTAATCTTGACGCAAATGCAGCCAAATTTCATCACTACAAAAGAGGTAAAAATTAGTTATAATCATCAATAACACCTGGAGACTGGTAATTTCTTTTCAAATCATCAATTACTTAGTAAAAGACTGAAGGGTCATAGAACATCATAAAAATCATTGTCATTGTTCAATTGGCATCTCAATTTTTGACTATAACAATCAAACAAGCAGAAACAGTTCCAAATATCAGAAGCTACTATAGTATAGTTTACTCATAATGGGCATAGGAGATCAAGTATAAACCTGAGCCATCAAATAGTCATTGCGTGGCTTGTTTCCTGATGGAGTAGAATCATCATGTTTAAGTTGCCGAAAAGCAAACTACAGCAGGAGAAATTATTACCAAGTCAGCAAGAAAGGAACTGCAGCATCATCTCAATTTTATATATTAAAAGAAAATTGCATTTCACTTAAGAAATGGAAAAAGTACCTTGAAAGCACCAGAAACAAAATCAGAAAGATTTGGCATGTGTCCTTCTTTTGCAAGAATTGAGCCAACAATGCCTAGAAAGAAAATAACAGCCAAATTAATTAGAAAAGTGGTTCTTTCTAATGGCTGAGGCATATCCAAGTTGGTAGGTACGTTTGTACTCAACAAGCATAAAAATAATATGTTCACATATGAACATACTAGTTTGATCATAATTTTCAAAGCAATGAATTTGTCTAAACAATTGATCAATTTAGAATAAAAAACGATGCTTTTATTCTCTCTCAATGATGAAGTAAAGACTAAGCCTATGAAATTACTATCCTAGACCATAAATGTCTATAGGGATCATCTTCCATTAGTAGAGAAGGCATCAAGATACTTCACAATAAGATAACAAAGTCATTTTTACAACATATAGATACCGTTTGATATTATAAACATTTACAGTTCCATTGAATATCACTCCAGCCTACTAGCCTGTATAATCTACAGAGGCCCTCTCTGTTAGTAAAATCTTCCTTCAAGTTCATCATCTTAAGCTAACAAAAACAAGATTCCATCTTCCCGTTCCAGTTTCAATCCCAGTCCCACAGCTAGGACCTTGGTCCCTAATGCATTATACGGTATCTAACAAAGCACTAAAACACAGGAGCCAGATAAAACCACCCCAATTCAATGTAATCAATTGCCAACGCAGCACCATAACCACTAGCCATTCCGTAGAATCCAACAAACCGAACAACATAAATCCCATGAGCTAAACACAACTCGAAACAAAGGGTTCATCTAAAACCCTAAATTTAGTTCAACTAACCCAAAATATTAAACGTATTTAGCAACCGCAAAACGTAAGGAACTCTCAGAAATCCAAAGGATAACTGAATCATAAGTTCAAAAAGAAATTTGAGGGGAGCAACGATGGCACGGACCTGCACCGACGAGGATACTTAGCTTTCCAAGAGGGAGAGCCATGGCCGGCTACGGTTGGAGCGTATGTTGGTACAGTGTGAGTGTATATAGGGAGCAACGGAGACTGCTAAAGTACCATGAGAACAAAATATTCAAAGAAGGAAAGAAATCAAATTTTATTCTTTAGTTATAAATTATTCTTGGTTGCTGGGTTTTTCAACTGCTTCTGCCCTGCAATAGCTGGGGTTTAGTAAGGGGAAACTGGAGAAATCAAAGGCTTGGTTAATCGTTAAACAACGCAACAACCCTATTTGCTAAGTTTGTTGATTAATTCTAGAAATGGCCCTCCATTTTTTTGATAAATCACGTAAAGAGCCACCATGTCAAACGAATATGCCACCATTGTCCTGTTTCACATATTTACGAATATGTCCTCTTGTGAAATTCCCACGTTTTTCTCTTTCTTCTTCTTTCTTCTTCTTTAGAGAGCCATTTTTTTCTATTTCTATTTCTATAGATATATTTAAAAAACTGCTTAGACTAGGGGTGAGCAAAACTCGATTCGACTCGAAAAAATCGAAAAAAAATTCAAATTTCGAGTTAAACGAATCGAGTTATTCGAATCAACTCGAATTTTTTTTCGAATTTCGAGTTCGAATCGAGTTGAGTTTTCGAATTCGAATAACTCGAATAATTCGAATAATTCGAATATCAAACTATAATATTTTACATTTTTACCCCAAACTCCCAAATATTTTTACTTTTCCCTCAAAACTTTTACTCTTTCCCACTTTCCCTCCAAAACTTTTACTCCCCTCCCCTCCTAACCCCCCAATCTACCCAAAATCCATTTCCCACCAAAATTTTACTCTCCCATTTATTTTTTCTCAAAATTTTACTCTCAAAAACCCTCAAAACCTTTTATTTTCTCCCAAAATTTTTACTCCCTCCCACTTTTCCCTTAAAACTTTTATTCCCTTACCATCTTACCTCCCATCTATCCCAAACCCTCCCCCCTCCAATTTTTTTTAATATTTTCCCTCTAAAATTTTACTCCCCCTATTTACTTTCCCTCAAACTTTTATTCCCAAAACTTTTTATTTTTCCCCTAAACTTTTACTTATCACCCTTTACTCTCAAATAAAAAATCAAAATTATCCAAAAAAAATCACTAAACATAAATAGTAATAATTTTATTTATATCTACTATTTATATTATTAAATTAAATTTCACATTTTATATTATTTATATTATTGAATTGTTTAGTCATATTGAATATTTATATTAAAATTGAATTATTAATTATGCCATAAAATATTCGTGTTAAAATTTTATATTGGTATCAATTTCACATTTTATTTTTAAAATAACTTTTATTAAGAAATCATATTTTTACATTTAATATATTTTTAATTCTAAAATACATAGTGACAAGAATCTAAAGATAATTGAAACAACTAAGCAAGCAAAGAAGCTAACCAATATATAAAAAATTAATAAATAAATTATGAAGTGATGAAAGTTAATAAAAAATTTGATTAAGGTGGACAAATTTTATTACGATGGATGACAATGGTTACAAGGACCAAAAATTATTTTTTAAAATTTAACTCGAACAAATATATTCGATTCGATTCGATTCGAATTCCATCTCACTCGACTCGATTCGAGAAAACTTCAAATAAAGTTAGGGTGATAAAATGAGATTCGAAAACTCGATTAACTCGAAAATTTTCGATTTGATTCGATCGAATGCTCACCCCTAACTTAGACTACTATACTTCGTTTAAAGAAGCCCTTATATTTTAATAATATATAGTTAAATAAGCCCTAATCTATGATTTTTACCTTAAAAAAGTCCTGTCAAAATATTTTAAATTTAAGTTTTTATCTTAACTTTTTAATTAATGCAGTAGAAATTATATGTACTTTAACATTAATATAAAATTTAAAAGATTTATTAGAATTTTTAAGTGTCTTATGCATATAAACATTTTCAAAAAATATTATTTTATTTTTATTTAATAAACTATTCTAACCAAATTTACTTCAATATTAACTGCAAATTAATTTAAAATTTCAAAATAAATTTTCTTTTGTTGTAAATACATTAAATGGATGTCTATAACCTTTAAACATTTATGAAAGTAATGAGTTAAAACCCTCCATTCATTATTAAATATGCTTAATGTACGTGTTAATGAAGCGATTAAATAAACTTCATTTATTTATGTTGCATTGAATGTCAATGGCTTATGTATAGAACTCTTTTGTAAATGAAAAGAAGATATGAGAAAATTCTCTATTTACTTTAAGTGTTCTTTTATTTGATTGTTTTATAATATGTTTTCAAGACGAGCTTCTACAAGTTCATAGTGAAGTTCACATCATTTTGACTTTATATAATTTGTCCGTATAACTCCCGTTAAACTATATACGGTATACGTATTTTCATAATTCTTTTATTTTATTTTCTAGATGAAATATTTGCTTTGGGTAACATTTGCACATTTATTTTTACAAATCAAATCTAATAATGATAATTATATATACATGTTTTATTTTACTAAAAGAAATTTCAATTAATGTAATTTGTGTTAAGTTATTATTATGACTATTCCTCTCTATGCCAATATTTGACATACATATTATTATTTAGCAAATTTGGTATATATAATTGAATTATTTTACAATTTAGAATACTTATTATTTTACTAATATTTTTTATTTTGTTTCAAGTGATTATCAAATCTTGCCAAACTTGAATTTGCGGCCTTAGACATCTCAGGCAAGAATTATTTGTCATGGGTATTAGATGCTGAAATTCATCTAGATGCTAAAAGTCTAGGAAATACTATATTAGCAGATAAAGAAGCAACTAATCAAGACAAGGCAAAAACAATGATTTTCATTCGTCATCATCTACATGAAGGATTAAAAGTGGAATATCTCACTGTGAAAGACCCTCTTGAGTTGTGGAAAATTTTGAAAGAACGATTTGACCATCAGAAAACGGTGATACTCCCTAAAGCTCGTTATGATTGGATGCACTTACGGTTGTAAGATTTTAAGGCTGTAAGTGACTACAATTTAGAACTTTTCAAAATTAGTTCTCAACTAAAATTATGTAGAGAAAACATAATTGATGAGGACTTGTTAGAGAAAACATTTTCAACCTTTCATGCTACTAATATGCTTCTGCAGCAGCAATACAATGAAAAAAGGTTTTAAAAGGTATTCTGAATTGATTTCATGTCTTTTGATGGCTGAACAAAATAATGAGTTGTTGATGAAAAATCTTGGAATTTGTCCCACTAGTTCTGCACCATTCCCTAATGTGAATGTAGCAGTACACAATAATTATTGTCGAAACCATTTTTATTTTGAAAAACGGGGTCGACTTTTAAAACGAAAATGGAGTCGCCACCAATCTTTTTTCGAGGTGTGATCGGGTCACCTTTAAATTAATCATTTTAATAAAACATTTAATTTATTAAAATAATAATTTTGGTCTACAAAATTCGAGAGAACGGGCTCGGGAGTCGGTTAAGCACGAGGAAGGATTAGCACCCTCGTAACGCCCAAAAATTGGTACCTAATTGATTAATTAACATCCTAATGTCGAAAATTTGAAAAGATTTTAAAATACGATCCTCTTTAAAAACCTGAATAAATCGAATTTGATGTTAAGGCCTTCTTGTCCCGAAGTAATAAGATGTCACATCTAGTAAGTTAGGATACGACATTTTAGCCCTCGAAACTAAGCTTGTCTCATGCATTAAAGTTTAAAAAGGATATTTGGTTATTTGGATCAAAAAAATCGAAACCCAGTAAGTTAGGGCACGATTTTCTCAAAGCTCCAAAGTACCGAATATTGCCTTATTTTTAAAAGTCTTCTTTTTTAAAATTGGGAAAAAAATGACGCAATATTAAAACGATGCGTAAAAACTTTGATAAAAAAAGGGCAATATGAAAATACAAATAAACAATTTATAGAACACATAATGGCAATTATTTAAATACTAGCATCAATAATCAAAGACCAATGAATTTAAAACAAAGAGTATAAAAAAAATATAAGGCAAAATAAAATGTAAACAAATTTAAAATAATGAATTTGAAAATGAATAGTAAGGAAAAGAAATTTGAAATCAACAATATACAAATCAATAAATAAACTATATATAAAAAAGTAGGTAATATATGTATAAGTTTGGAATAAATAATATATAAAAAATGAAAATAGGTAATATATAAAGTAATAATATATAAATGAGTTTGAAAATAAATATTGTGTAATAAGGAATTTATAACAAGTTATACACAAAACATTTTAAAAATAAATGGTATATAAAATAGATAGTATAAAAAATTTGCAATTGATAATATATGGAAAAAATTTAAAACAAATAATCAAACAATTTAAAATGGATGATTTATAACACGAGTTTTAAAAATAAACAACATATGTGACATAATATTAAAAACAAATAAAGTATATAATTAATGGAAGAAAATAAAAGAATGATAAGAATGGTTAAATGAATGAACAATATGTAAATAAGAAAGTTGATGGATAAATAAACAAATAAAAGTAAAAGAATAATTAATGATTAAACAATTAAATGGATAAATAAAAAAGGTTAAAAAAACGCTTAAGTCAACCTAACTCTCACAATATAAAGATTCAACGAAATTCCTTCACCAAAATCCAACTCAAATGAAAGCAACTTAAAAAGAAATGAAGATGAACGAAGAACAAAATAAGAACAAGCCATAGAAAATAAGAACGCAAGAGAGGGAGAAATTTGAGTGAATGCTCTTAAGAATTATTATTGCTCCAAACTCAAGTGTTTTACAATGAAAGGAGAGGTCTCTATTTATAGTTGAGCCTCCCCAAATCCAACAGTACAGATCAATTACATCAACGACTAAGATTAAAGGGTATCAACAAATTAAATCTCTAAGATTACAAAATCATATCTTCTAAGATTGCATATCATATCTAAGATTGGATATCCTTGAAGATTATGTTTCTATATGCGTCAAGCTTGTAGATGGACCTTCAACCTTTTCAAGTAATGGGTCATTCCGATTGGGCCAAATGATATAATTTTGGATTTGACTTGGACTTTGTTTTATTATTTTGGGTTTATTGTTTTTTTTGTGAGCCCGGGCTAAATTGGCCTATTACAATTATGAAAATAGAAAATATAGAGGCCGTGATTGTGGTCGTGGATGTAGTGGGGGACGTGGTCAAGGACGTACTAGTAATCGTTATCATGGTGGTCATAACAATGATACTTCTAACCACCAGAAAAAGAATAACAATGAAAGACAAGAAAGAAGTGGTCAAAATAATCCTTCAAAGATTGTTGAGAATATATGCTACCGATGTGGTATGAAGGGGCATTGGTCATGTACCTGCCATACGTCTGAGCATTTAGTGAAACTTTATCAAGCATCCATTAAAAAGAAGGGAAAGCATATGGAGACAAATTTTATATCTCAAAATGATGAAATGGAGGCAAAAGTTGAAGATATTAACTATAATATTAAAACTGACCATGCCTACGGGGGTGATAAATTTAATGACCTTAATAATATAACTTACCTAGATGTGGTAAATTTATTTGAGAATCATTAAAAAAATTGATGTTATTTTGACATTTTTATATTAAGTTTTAAAGATATTCGTCTTAATGGATATTATATTGAGACTATGAATGAGAAAAATATTGAATATCTATATATTACAAATGTTGAATATGGAAAGAAATATGTTTTGGAAAGGTTACCTGCTTTTTCATTAAGTTTATATTATACACATATTAGTGCAATTGAGTCACATGTTACTACAAACCAGAAGTTTGTAGAACCACATACTTTTACTATTTGGCATGACTGATTAGGCCATCCCAGATCTATTATGATGCGAAGAATCATCGAGAATTCAATTGGACACCCATTAAAGAACCAAAAGATTCTTGAATTCAAGGATTTATCTTGTGTTTCTTGTTCTCAAGGAAAATTAATTATTAGACCATAACCAGCTAAAGTTGGGATTGAATCTCCCACATTTTCGGAACGTATTCAAGGTGATATATGTGGGCCCATTCATCCACCACGTGGACCATTCAGATATTTTTGGTATTGATAGATGCATCTAATAGGTGGTCACATATGTGTTTATTATCGGCTCGCAACCTGACATTTGTGAAACTATTTGCTCAAATAATTCGATTAAGAGCATAATTTCCAGATTATGCAATCAAAACTATTTGTCTTGATAATGCTGGTGAGTTTACATCCCAAACTTTTAATGATTATTGTATGTCAATTGTGATAAAAGTTGAACATCCTGTAGCTCATGTTCACACACAAAATGATTTAGCTGAAGCTTTTATCAAACGCCTCCAACTAATAGCTCGACCATTGATTATGAGAACAAAACTCTTTGTTACAACTTGGGGATATGCTATTTTGCATGCAGCAGCACTTGTGCGCTTAAGGCCAACAAGTTATAATAAGTACTCCCCATTACAATTGACTTTTTGGTTAGGAGCCAAATATTTCCCATCTTAGAATTTTTGAATGTGCAGTATATGTTCTAATTGCTCCACCACAACGCACAAAGATGAGTTCTTAAAGGAGGTTGGAAATATATGTTGGTTATGAATCTCCTTCTATAAATAAATATGTTGAACCATTAACTGGAGATTTATTTACTGCACGATTTATTGATTGTCATTTTGATGAAACAACATTCCCAACATTAGGGAGAGTCAAAAACACGTTGCACTCTTTTCCTTTAACCAAGGTTTTGTACCACTAGGTTTTCCCGGTAAATGTTTTTAATGAGACAACTTGTAATAGGAGATTGTGTATTCTTTTTCCTTTATTAGGTTTTTATCCCATAGGGTTTTTCCTAATAAAGGTTTTAACGAGACACATTTTTATTTAAAAAAATCCAAGGGAGAGTGTTGTAAATACATTAAATGGATGTCTATAACCTTTAAACATTTATGAAAGTAATATGTTAAACCCCCATTCATGATTAAAGATGCTTAATGTACGTGTTAATGAAGCGTTAAATAAGCTTCATTCATTTATGTTGCATTGAATGTCAATGACTTATATATAGAACTCTTTTGTAAATAAAAAGAAGATACAAGAAAATTCTCCGTTTACTTTAAGTGTTCTTTTATTTGATTGTTTTATAATACCTTTCATAGTATCTTGAGTAAAAACCATAAATTAAGGGCTTATTTAATTACAAAAATAGTATAAGAGCTTGTGTAAATAAAACATGGTAGTTTAAAGGCCTTTTACCATATTAGCCAATTTTCTTTTAAAATTATTACATAATTTTATCTCTTTCAGCTTTGGGACGAGGAGCTTAGCCACATTCAATTCTAGTTCACTCTATATTTATACTTTGCCAAGATCATAGATTTTGTAGAGACCTAATTTTGTTTAGGGTTCTATGATTATTTCAATTTTAAAATTGAGTTGTTATCAATTTAATTAAAGAGGTTAGGTTAAACTCTTTTCGTTAAATTTTAAAGATTTAAAAATTAATTGAATTAAATTTAGTTAAATTTTAATTTCAGTTAAATTTTGTTAGAAAAATTCAGTTAAATTGAAATTAAATTGAAATTATTTCTAGTTTAATTTATTTTAATCTTTAGAATTTTGGCATGAAATGAGGTAAATATTTGGATATCCGCTTATGTTGTTTATGAGAGGTAATAATAACATCAGTTTTTGTTAAATTTCATTTTGTAAAGGTAAAGAAGTCGAAAGGGAAAAAAGAGAGGAATAAAATAGAATTTTTAAATTAAAATGAAGTGGGTCTAATTTAAGAAAAAGTGTACATTTTAAAAGCTCAATTTGAGTTGTTTTTATTTGCTTTTAAATTCAAATTTAGTTGTTATTTATAAAGCTCAGTTTATTTGTTTCATAAGTCCCAATTTTGATTTTAAAGGCTTAAAATTGATTTATTTTGAAACACTTGAATTAACTTTAATTTTAAGACTCGAATTTGTTTTTGTAATGTCCTTAAAATTTTTGACCTTATGTATGAGATTATTTTGAATTATCCAACCATCAATCTTATATAAAAATCTAATTTCTATGAATTTATTCATCTTTGAATTATGGTAGAGTCATGAATAATGTTTTAAGTTATTTTCTGAATTTTGGACTAAATCAGATAAAAAAAATGAGTTGAACTACAAATGATAATTTTGTTTAAGTATTAAGGCACGTTTGGTTCGCTGTATTGAAATAGAGGCGTAATGGAATAGAGGCGTAATAGCAAATCAATTGTTTGGTTGAATGTAATGAAATAGAGGCGTAATAGTAATATTGTGTTTGGTTGAATAGAATGGAGGTGTAATAGCATAATGGAAAAAACTAAAATGACTAGAATACCCTTAGCATAAATTTGTTTAGGTAAATGATTATTGTTATTGTTATTAAATTTTAATAAGATTATTAATATAAATAATCAATAATTTAATCATATTTTAACATAATTATTATTAAATATAATTTAATAAAAATATATAATTTAATAAAATATATGAATTTACTAAAATTATAATATATAATATTATAAAATATAATTTAAAATAATTATTATTAAATATAATTTAACAAAAATATATAATTTAATAAAATTCTTAGTATTAAATATTCTTATATGAATTTACTAAAATCATAATATATAATACTATAAAATATAATTTAAAATAATTATTATTAAATATAATTTAACAAAATATATAATTTAATAAAATTCTTAGTATTAAATATTCTTATGATTGTAGCAACAAACTTCATCAATTTCTTCTATCAAATATTAAAATATTTAAACTTGACTTTGAATAATGATTTTATGATTGTTACTTTACCATCAGCAACCCAAGTTAAATTTACTTAACAACATAATGAATTAGGGTTTTTCTTCATATTCCCAATTATGTAATCCATTTCCGACCGTAAAGCACCTTTAAACTCATCTCATCAGTGATTTTCTGTCCATTGACAAATTAGGATTCTATTGTTTGTGCATCAACAATTTCGAATTCTAAAATTTAGAACGTAAATTTTATTTTCTCAATTTCATTTTTGTTTCTAGATTTGACTTGCAGCAATTTTGGTCTTCAATGTTGTTTTCTTCGTTCATTTTAACTTTTTTTTTTGTTATATTTTCTGTAGAAAGATGGGTTTTTTATGATTAAACTTTTAGACATGTTTATTTTCAAATTTTTTCCATGAGCATTTAGATAAGAAAAATATTAAAACTATTCAAGAGTTACTTGTTTGCTTCAAAACGAATTATATAAGGACTAAATTACTCATTTTTATATTAGAGGACCCAATTTGCTCTTGAATTTCTAATAGTTTAACCAACAAAAGTCTTACATGACCTAACAAAAAACCTCTCCAACTAAATTGCACGCTTAACTTGTTTAGCAAGGTTCATTATATTGTGATACAAGAAAACTAATCTGAGGCAGTACATGAACTGTCCTCTTTCTCCTCCAGCGTTCTGCACAACTCATCTGCTTCTTCCCTGCATTAGTAAACTGATCACTTAATTTGCTTATATAAAATTCAACATGCAAATACTATACACATTCTCTTAGACATGCTAAAGAGTAAAGACTTCAAAACATGGGGCATATACCATATACACACTTCTAGACATGTTCATTAGTGGTTTAACACTACTTTCTTTGTTTTTGAACTTTTTGCAGTTATTTATGGGACACATACTTTCTTTGTTAATGAGAAAGTTATTTAGAACGAACAGAATCGCGATCACAATAAACAAATTTAGATCTGATTTTTAAGAATAAAGAACTGGAATAAGAAAACCATAGAGACAGAGGACAAGGGGTTCGAAAGCAAAGGGGTTTTGCCAATCACCACCAAGCCCTCGATGGCTTAGTACCTCAATGTGCCGAACGCTCGATGTTTCTGCAATGCTGGCCAACTGCATGGTGCTTGATTGCTAAATACAGTTAAAGATGTCGGGCACCTACATAAATATACGGCATTTAGTAAAAATATCAGTGTTTACCGAACAAAAGAAGAAAGGGCCCTTAAATATAAATGAGGTGCTTATACTTTTTGTTTGCCATCTCTTGACTTTCTCTGTATTAATGAAGGGCTTTTCCCATCTGAAAACATAACATCTCCGAGGTCCTCCAAATACCCTCTAAGCTCGGATGTAGGAATTGTAGAGGAAGAGTTTTGCCTGACACATATTAAATCTTGACCACCATAGCCATGCCGACTATTATGTGTGTTCCATATGTATGTATGAACCTACCAAAACACAAATTATTAGATATATACTGCATATTATACTACAACTATTGACAACAACAACAGCAGCAGTAATTTTATAACTTTATGATGGACTAGAGTAACTTATCCTTGTCTCAAAATTTTCTAATTAGGCAATAGAAGCACAATTATGTAACAGTTTATATGCCGAAAGTTCAATCTAATGATCAATAAACAGAATTCTACTTCTTTGAGAGAAAATGTTTAGAAATTAGCTAAAATTGCATAAGAAAGTTGAAAACACATATTGCAGCTCCTTCATCATCCCACATATAATTAGTTACACTATATTTTTACAAGATACTACCACATGATCGACCTAACCAGGTTGAGAACCACTTTAATTCACATAACAATAATATATTTTCTTTAACATAGGCAAGCGTTTATAAAGTAGGGTCACCAATACTATTTCTTCATTCATTCAAAAGCATCCGCATAATCCATATGATTCTTAATGCCAAAATGTGCAAACAATATGTGGAAAAGTTACCTAGACAAGGTCTTGGATCCCAATGAGGTGGAGCAGACTTCTTAACTCTGTCGTTTAGAACAAGTGGAGATGCTGTAAGGTGTAAATAATACAACAAAATAAAGTAACCATCGAAAGCGAGAGTTTTGGTGTCTGCAGCATCATGAAGCCAATTTCCACTCAAATCGAAGATACTGTTAAGATACCTTGAAGGAACTTTTCCTTGTATAGAAGACTTCTAATTAAGTAACTCAGACATCTGTAAAAGAAATAAGATTTTGGAACAAATGTAAGGTACAACATCAATAAAACACCAAATTGAACAAACTGCATAATTCTATATACTTTTCTAGCTTTTTCTTTTTTCCGGATTTCTTTATCGTTAAGGTCACAGAAGTTTTCAGCATGATAGATAGTAGCTATCTGATTAATATCAGCCATTATTAACTATTAGTTAACCTCAAGCTAGTTGTTATTTTTATTTAAGAATTCATGAACAAACATTCATGGGAACTTGCAGGAAGCAAGGATAGGCGAAAAGTTTACAGGCCAGTGGAGACCAAACATTCATGAACAAGCAAGATGCAAAATCAACTGCCTGGGAGTTCAACATCGTGGTTCATAATATCTTGTTACTTGTAAATAACTTCTGTGGATCATTTCCATCATTGATTACATTAGACATTGTAATATAGAGAGATAGCCAATTCAGAGAAAAATTGATGCTAATATGATATGTGGATGGTTAAATACTTGGAAGCATTGAACTATCTAAGTTAGCATTGCACTTAAGGTGATTACAAGATGGTCAAAGTTTTGGAAGATTTGCCTCACATGTGAGATTACTACACACAATCACAAACACATTTTGCTCGGATCCTACTTAATATACAAAGAATCGTCTAAATTATTGCCATTTCCATAGGCGGTGAGTGTAAACCACAAGAACCAAAATTTACATTTCACATTATGCTTCACCATCCAAGAATCGTCAATGGGTACCAAAAGGTGAAATAGGAGAACACTCGTGCAAAGCATTAATGCATCAAGTTGAGCTTTCATGAAATAAAATAATATCGGTTTCTAGGTCGGGCTAACCATAAGGAGCTAAGTGCCGGAGCCGAGAAGTGTAATCAATAAAAATTAGAAGGGCTCGAAATTGCTTGGCGTGTGGTCAAAATTTAATTTTTTCAGAGAATGAATGAGATGTAAAATGTTAGCAAATAAAAACATTTCTTGTATAAGGATGTCGCAATGGAGAAGCACCGACACGGATCTTCCCTATCGTCATCGGTGTCCTCTGAATCTGAATGTCAAGACACCGTTGTCTGAAAATGGACACGGATGACTGGCGGTCGGTGAGCGGATGAAGAAGAAGAAGCAGTTGTGGCGGCCGAAAGGAAGGAAAAAGTTATGGAATCAGAAGAAGCAGTTAGGAGGGTAAAACAGGGTAGAAGAAATCGAGAGAACTTAATACGCATCAAAACTGAGCTTTCCTTCCGGAATAGAAATATGTGGATTTTGAGGATTAGGTCTGTAATGTATTAGACCCGTAATAGCAACACACTGAACCAAACAAAGGATTAAAGGGGGATTAAGTGGGGCCCATCGATTATAGCCATTACACCCAACCAAACATGCTGTTAATGTTTATAGGTATGTGTGGTGATGAGATGATTTTTAAAATATTAAATTTAAATTTTTCCTTAAAAATTCTATTCGCGTATCATAATATTTTTTACTCTTTAATCACATAATAATAATTTTAAAATGACAATGAGGAAGAACCACCATTTCTTCACATCACCAATTGACCATTAGGAGAAAAAGAAGAAACTCTCAATATTTCTTCTTTTGCCATTTATTTTCCATTCTTTCTTCAATCCATCATCATTTTCTTCCATTTTCTTGCAAAACTAACTTTTAAAAAAATCACATTTGAGCGCTCTTCTTCACCACTTTCACCATTATCTTCATCACTCACACTTAGGGTTTTGATGGCTTATGCTGAGGCAAGACAAGCTGATAGTTGTTAAGTGACACTCGACAGTTCCAACTGCAAGCTACCATTAATTTGGTTATTATTTGATTTGGTAATTTAATGAAGAAAGTCTTTGGATCTGTTAATGCGTTGTGTTATTGAAGATACTTTGGTTCATATTTAGAAACCAATCATTGACATTTGAAGAATGGATTGGATTCGTGTAAATCAATTAAGTCATTGAAATGTTGAGATTTCATCGTGATACTGTTGTTGATTTTGGAGAGCATATATTCAATTGATTGTATTTTGATTATTGAGATTGTAATAATTATTTTCAAAGAGTTACTTGTTGAAAAATTCTGGTTATGAGAATAATATATTATTACAGTGGAAGTTTAAAATTTTTCAAAATCGAGCAAATTTGTGATATTTATAATACTATTCAAAAGCACCTATCTTAATATACAAATAGGTGGTAATGTCACGATTGATAGGCTTCCATTGTCTTGATTTGAATCAACAGAGAGCGATGTTGTGACCTTAAATTTCTGATGTTGTGACGAAACTTACTGTTTTGATAAGGTCGCGACGTAATAACCATGGTGTCATGACATCAATCTAATAGTTTGAAATATTTCTATTTTAGTCCTTAATCGACCTCAGGTTATCTAAAGAGCTTTCGTAAGCTCGTTTTAACCCCCAAATGAATATATATTATGTGTGAATGATGATTTGAACTAAGTAGTATGTATAAACTATTAAATTGAACTGTAATTGATCGTAGTTGTTTCGGCAACAAATGTGACATCCTGTAGCTTAGACTTGACGACCGGGTCGGGTATAAGGTGTTGTAATTACAATGAAATACATAGTATTCTAATGATCAAACCCAAGAGATTGACAAATTGGTAAATGGTGTTATCAAATTAATTATTCCAAAGCAAGTATTAATCTAATTGATTAGTGAATTAGTAATGCAACCAAAGAGAGAGTTTAACGTAAAACTAATCCTAGATTTAACATCAAAAAGAATCAAAGAATTTTCTATCTCTTATTTAAACAATATGAGCTAATTAGCTTAAAATTAATCAAATTACTAATTTCCAATTAAGCTAATACATTATTTCGATTGAGTTGTTTACTACTCTTAACTAAGATTACCCTCTCAGTCTCCTCCTAATTAAGAGTTACCACCCTAACTACCCTTTTGGTCTCACCTAGTCATATGGTTCTCCTCTCGATCTCAATGCTTAGCACAATTTTACCAAATTCTTACACGACAAATTCTCCTCTCGGTCTCATTTGTCTAAATCTTCTACTAGAGTCGTCAAATTTAGTATTTTAAGAAGTTTGGAAAAAATGAATAAACACCTAATCGAAGATAAGTAAACACTTAATCAAAGAATTAATTAATCAATCAATCCATGTAAGATTATCATAATAGCACAAGTGTCATTCACATTTTCATACAAACATTCTATCAAACACTTAATGAACAAAAGATAAAAATGAGAATAAAAAGAGAAATGCTCATTGATAAATCGAGATAAGTGCAAGCATTTTAAACATTCTCCACTTGCAAAACTTTAACATTGAAAGAGAAATTTCAAATAAGAAAATGAAATGAAAACCTAATCTACTAAGAAAGCTAGAAAGGAGAACTCTATTCTAATCTAACCTTAAGAATTATCATTTACTATTTATTCTATTCTTCTTTTCTAAAATGAGAATAAAGTTTGGTTTATATAGGGCATAATTAAAAGACTGAAATGCCCTTAATGTTATTACAATGTTTAGGGCTCAAAATTGAAAAATGACAACAAAATGACCTTTAAAATGCAAGTTAATGCCTATTGGAATCATCGCGACGTCGGTTGCTCCTCGTCATAACATGAGGCTATAATGTCGCAACGTCAAGGGTCTCCATGCCGCGAAGAGGTGTCTGTTTTGGCTCCCCATTGTGTCTATCTTCAATGTCGCAACTTCCTCGACTTGTGGTCGCGACCGCAACAACAATTCCACCCTCAATAAGCATCTTCAGCTCCCAATTGATCTTATATAACCACACAACCTTATTTAGATATCAAAAGCATAAAATAACATAAAAATTTCTCAAAATCACACTTTTACTACTTAAACAACTAAAAAAGAAAATTGAAACTAAGATGACTTGATTATACTTAAACCATGTTAATTGTGTGTATAAGAACAACAAATAAACAAGTCAAATTACGACAGATCAGTAGTGTTAAGGAGGACTATTGATGATTATGGTAGTTAGCTTCCTATATTGTTTTGTTTTTTTTTAATAAATTGCCAAAGTGAGAGATTGTTGAGGCAAGATGAGTTGATAGTTGTTGAGTGGCACTGATAGTGCCAACTGCAAACTGCAGTCCGATTGAGCTTTTATTGAGCTAGCGGAGAGACCAATCAAACATGTACAATTAGGCTCTAGTAATTACAATTATGTCTAGAAGCATCGTTCCAATGATTCAGAATTTACTTAATCATGGAGTCAGTCCACAAGAAGCACCATGATTGAAAACTCCTTATTTTATACTCTTTACAAAAGTAATCCATCCAACTACTTTGTCTAATGACCTCGTCATGTGTGTATTACCCTCATATGATATCCTTGATTCCTTTGAGTTAAATTCATTCACTTAATACAATAATATTTTATCTCATTGTCACCATTCTATCTTTTTAATAATTAATATAATCACTGTTAACAAATGACTTTGATAAATAGCTTGTTTGAGAACAAGCAACTCGTAGTCACGTCTCATATTTATCAAGCCACACAATGCCAATGAGGAGATATGGTTAATTCTTTAATCGAGCTATAAATTTTATTGTTGCAAGTAAAGTCATGCCATACACAAGTAATGTACCCAACATATCGGCTACACGCTCGATCATCTTTAGAGCATAAGCCTCCACTTATATCAAAGCACATAAGTTACATACATGGTCAGTGACTAACTCAGGATCTAGGAAAATCACACCATGAACATCACAAGTGAATTAATTCACAAACGAATTTAGAATTAATTAATCTTGGCTCTAGTCTAATGTATCATTGTTCCAATGAATATATCTATATCTCTACCTGTGGAGTCAACTGCTCTGATAGCCAAGACTAGCCATCTCCCCGATTGGAATTGTAGATGACATAATAATCATTTTATGTATTTGAACCAAATGCTCACTTTGATTCTTTTATGGGATTACAGACTCATTTAGATTATCTACTAAAGTAAGTTCTCTTTCTCACAATGTAAACGTTCTTACAGTGCCACTTATCATCAGTTTGAACTTAGACAATCAATGAGTTAATATTTGATTGTCATAATTTTGCTATGTATGCAAAACATGTAAGATAGAAACACAAAAGATATAACAGTGAAATGTGAAATTAACATTATTTATTCATCATTTAAATACATAGCAAAAAAAATTACATGTTTACTACAATATGGATATGAGAACATTTCCCAACAATCTCACACTTACCCTAGTGAAGTAAATATGTCATGTTTCTATAACAGATGTTTTTTAGTAGAGTCAGAAACGGTGGTTTCGGGCCACAATTTTCACGAGTGAGTTTGTAAATATTATTATTTAATATTTACCAGTCAATTATAGAATTACGTTGAAATTTGATTTAATGATTTTTTTAATTGAAAGAATAATTAGGTTCAAGTGGTATGTCCCTAAAGTTAAGTGGTTTTAGAAAATAAGGTATCGAGACCTCGTTTCTATAAACTGAGCCCGTAATATTTAATAGTGTTAGGTCATATTAAAATTTGGTTAAAAGATTTTAATGTTTAGATAGTTAATTAATTGAAAGGGACTAAATCGTAAAGATTAAAAAGTTAAATTTTATTAGTTAAGGGTGTTAAATAGTTAAATTAATAATGTCACAAGGATTTATGTGGCAATAATACCATCAGAAAATGGTATTCACGGTTGGTGCTCAAAATATGTTAAATTATATGATATATTTTAATAAAAATTAAAATAAAGGCTATGTTAAAATAAAATAAACAAAGTAAACATATATATATTTTTTCTCTTTTTGTTCATCTTCTATAGTCGAATAAACACCATTACTAAAACCATAGACTTTGGCCAAGCTCTTTTCAATGCATGTGTGGGATTTTGAGGTAAATTTTTCATGATTTTTATGTTTTGTTATCGTTTTAGCTTAATCTAGCTAACCCGAGGGTTAATCTGTGAAACTGTTAAAAATTTAGGGATTTCCATGAATGGTTTAAGTGTGTTTATGGATTTAATTGATAGATTATTAATCTTTGTTGTTAAATAGAAGTATTTTGTTAAGTAACTTTCAGTAATTTTAATGTTAAAGAATTAATTTGTTAAAGGAGTAAAATTCATGGGATTTAACGTGAAATTTTGTTGAATTTAGGCTTTCTAAAATCCTATAAAATCAACTAACATGAATTTGAGCTAAAATAGATAATTTGCAAGTTTCGGGTTTATGGATTAAATTGCATAAAAGGTAAAACATTGGGGGTAATTTTATGTTAAGTTATTTGAATAGTTTAATTGAATGAAAAATACTATATAGATCAAGAAATGAACCAAATGGATCTAAACCGAGGAAAAGCTAAAGTGTTAGACTAGTCATCAACTTCATTTTTACAACTGTTATTGTCGAGGTAAGTTCGTAATTTGATTAAATTAATTAGTTGTTGTTTCAATTTTTTAATATCTAATTATTTATATATGAATCGAGTTCATTGGGTTAAAGGAAATGATTAAGACCATAGTTGAAAGACATTATGGCACTGTACCGGAAATAAATAATACCATAATTGAAAGACACTATGACATCATACCAGAAAAGAGTAAGAACATAGTTGAAAGACGTTATGAAATCATGAATTAAATAAATAAGACCATAGTTGAAAGGTGTTATGACATCATGAATCAAACGAATAAGACCATAGTTGAAAGAATCTATGGCAACACGACGAAAAATGAATAAGACCATAGTTTAAAGACACTATGAAAACATGACGGAAAATGAATAAGACCATGGTTGAAAGACATTTTGACATCAAGTCGAGAATAAATAAGACCATGGTTGAAAGACACCATGGCACCCTCCGATCATTTGCTATTCAAGTAACACATTTCAGGTGAGGTATGTATCGTAGGTATGAAAACGAGTTGAATGTTTGACTAGTATAGTTTGATAATGAATGTTAATGCATTGGTGTGATTATATGCTTCATATGTTTATAAAAGTGTTAACTCATGATGTCGTGATGTGTTTAGGGAATTAAATGGTTATATAAGTATTTTCCAAGTATTCGATGTTATTTCATTTGATTCAATGGATGAATTAAGTTTTAAGGAATGGATGTGTATATGAAAAAACAACTGTGTTATTGAAATATGAAGTGGAAAATGTTGGTATATTAATATGAAATGAAAAGGGAGCAAATTGAGTAATAGAATGAGGAATTATGTATTAAACTTCATATTGATATGTTTCATGTTTAATTGATTGGATATGCTCTTTAATACACCTACTAACCTTGTGGTGTGCTGTGAATTAGAAGGAAAAGTATGCATAATTTTAAATGAGCAATGTTTAATCATTTATGTTCGATAAGTTAAGTTCCCTTGTTTTGTAGATTGTTGAAATGCTCGATCGGGTGGAATTAAGTAGGAGTACATTCAGACCATCCATCCTTTATCTCAGTAGAAAATTTGGATATATTGATGTTGGGTTATAAATGGCATGAACTAGGAGCCCTTAAGTTATTTTGTTTATGATGATATATTGTTTATAAGTTAGTTTGAGTGAGCTTTGTGGTTATAAATGTTTAGTATCTTTGGTGTATGTTTGTAACTTGATGTGCTTTTAGTATTTAGTTAAATACCTTTA